>NC_084649.1:3165000-4432500 GCF_019802595.1 Syngnathoides biaculeatus
ATGTATGTATGTATATATATATATGTAGTATGTATATATATATATGTATGTATGATGTATGTATATATATATGTATGTATATATATATGTATGGGTATATATAGGTATGTGTATGTATGTATATGTATGTATGTATATGTATGTATGTATATATATATGTATGTATATATGTATGTATATATATGTATATATATGTATATATATGTACAGTTGAAGCCAGATGTTTACATACACTGCAAAAACTTTTGTTTTTCTCACTGAAGTCAAATCTGACTAACCTTTCAAGATCACCAAAATTATTTAATTTTATTAAATGCCACAATAATGAGCGGGAATTATTTTCTTTGAGGTCAAAAGTTTACATACACTGTATTTCCTTTGTTATGAGTACCACTTAAGCTTTACACGATGAGGATTTTTGAGCCCATCGCTGATCAGTGAGTTAAAAAAAAAAAAAAAACACTGATCACAAGATGGAGCAATGACTTGTTCACAACTGTTATACATGTGTACTTAATTGCTCAAAAAAAGATAGGTTTACAATAAGTTATCTTTGTTCATGTCCAGTGAGGCATAGTGATGGTGAACAAAGTAATGGTGTTCTATTAGATGACATGAAGTACATACAGCAGTTAATGTATCTCGTTTTTGTGACATTTTTATTTGGTGGTGTGCTGTGAGATTTTTCAGCTAAATTTTGTCCCTTTGCTCCAAAAAGGTTGTAATTCACTGTTGGGATCAATGTCATGAACAGCAGCATGTTTACACACAACCACGAGTCTTAGTACTAGCTTGCTAGGCTACTAAATGTTTTGTTGCCTGCCTGTGAGTTGTATCGTAAAGGTACATGAACATACCTCAAGCATGCCTTATGCGAACGTCCCCTCCTGTCCTTAGCACCGGTGTCCACCAACACACGTTCCCTCCCATTTTCTTCATAAAATACATACAGCACAACCCACTCGCACTTGAATCTCGAATCAACGACTGAGAACTTTTCAGTCATGATGACTAGTTCAATCAGCGATTATCATGTTTGGGACATACCTGATTGTGTCTGTAAGTTGGAAGTTTTTTGTTAGGATCGCACTGCTCAAAGACTATATCATGTAGGTGGACCACGAGGACTCAAGAAGAAGCATTATTGTCCTGTGTCATAGCTCAGGTATATTGCTAGAGTATCCAGCTCTACTATTTTGTCTGCATGTTTGCAATCCCTGATGTACATCTTGTCATTGACTCTAGGGCCGGTGGAGAAATCTACCATGAGATAAGGTACATAATGTGAGGTTGCATTCAATGTTTGCAATTTCTGGGGAATGCCACTTTGCTGTCGCTGTGACCATGAAAGTAACTTAACTAAGGAAAAATGTAGTCATGTGGCTTAAAAAAAAATAAAAATAAAAAAAAGATACCAGCGTAGCACAGCGTGAGACATCTCGCACTTGTTTTATGAGATGAAAACCATAAAGCTGTAAAATTAGTGGAGACAGCTCGCTACATTTTAAAGAGTCCAGTTGTCGGTGTGGTGACTGCATTAGAGTTTAGTTCAGTGGTTAATGAGTTTGTCTCCTAATCAGTGTTGGCTGTACCTTGCTTAACACTGCTGTTATACTGTTATTTTTTTGGTAGTTGTTAAAGCAAATAATATTTTTTGCTTTGTGGATCTATTAGGAAGTTTTTTTGTGCACTTATTTTGAACACTAAGTGTGGGGATGAAATCCATTTTTTTTTGCATATTTTAACGCCATATTCAGTAATTGCAGCTCTGAGCACTGCCCGTCAACTTAGACTAATACTGAATACCTTTAAAAATGTCAAATGTTGCACTTTTGTAAAAACTATCATTAGCAAGGACAACCCCTTGACAGTACTTGAACCTAGCATAATGCAGGTAGTGATGCACGTTAACTAAGATGTCCAGTCTGACTGTGTAAGGAGCTTTTAAAGATGATAGTAATTTGGGGCGTCCTGTGGAGAATGACACACATACCACCAATAACAGCTGAATTGAAGAGTAAACATGGAGGGGGTAGTTGTCAATAGTTTATTGTAGTTCAAAGTGGCGGTTATATACCGTAAAAGGATTTCCCACTGTGAGGGCTTGCACTTACTCCGTGTGATTCCCCAGGAATGTATTGTCAGCAGCATGGTGGAGAATGATTTCCTCAACTGGACTCTTAAGTTTACTCCTCGTATTGCTCTCAACATAATTGTGTTTGCCTCTTGTTGCAAAAAGACTGTGTTGGAAAGTGTTTGTAGCTTGATCCATAAATAAATAACCACATCAAGCCAAGTTTTAGCGCATGTTGATTCAAATTCTGTTTGTCATTTTGTGTTTAGATATTTAAATACTGCTATTATCCATCCATTTTGCATACCACTTGTACTCATTTAGGATCAAGAGTGAGCAGGAGCCAGTCCCGCCTAAATAGGGGCAAGATGGGATGTGCACCCTATACTGTTTGCCAGCCAGTAACAGGGCAATTCGTATTAACCGTACATTTCGAAAATAGTGAACTGGACTGGACCTACTTTAGGATATCAAGCAGAGTTTACAGATGCCTCTACAACTGACCCATGTTGTGCATCCCAAGTATGAACCAAACTGTAAGTAAATATTTGGATACATAGTGGTGGCTTTTTTTTTTCAACATAAGGCTAAGGCACCCAAACTTAACGAAAAGCTGGTGTCTGATCTCACAGCAACCAGTGTCACACATCATGAAACACGTGTACTCATAATTATTTAACTATCTTCCTTGACAACTGGCCACAATTACTTTACATAATAGTTTCCATACTTATTTGATTTGTGTGTTTGCTACATATATTTATATGTCTGGCTATTTTTCTTTTTTAGGCTGAGCATTTCGTGACATTTCTTGAGACCTATGGGCATGTGTTTATCTCCGTCCATTACAATGGACTTCTTTATCATGTCAGAAAAGTGAAAAGGTAGTTAAAGAACAAATTCCCCTTTGGGGGAAAAAAAAATAATGCCAGCTGTCTGGTCTTCAACTGTAGCAAAAATGGCGCACTCCTCCTCATCCAGTGACAATGAGATTCCTTGGCTGACCCAGCCGACCTCCCACCGGGACCTAGCTCAGGCTGTGCGTTTAGTTTCTCGAGTCCAATTTCCTGCACTACTTCAAAAAAGAAAAATATCAGTTTTCTTAAGTATATGTGTGCAGCCTTGTATCAAAAAGCCTATGGCCTGGAACTAGACAGCAGGCTGGTGGTCTGGGGACCCCTGGGCTGGAATAATATATATTTCATAAATGAAAAGCCAAGATGAGAGGAACATTTTCTGTCCATATAAGCACCTCTTACAAACCTATTAGATGCCCCCAATGGGCACTTAATACAGGAGCCCCCAGACTCCTTATAAGCATGCAAGTAATGCATACTTGAACATCCCACGGCTCATCATTCACAACAGCTCATCCTGCGGCTCATCATCATTCACAACAGCTGGTGTATTGATTTTAGTGGTGTGAGCATCTTGATATGATGCTCTATTATGGCCCAATTGATTGACTTGTGGTCAGATACACAATCCCACCCCATACTCAAGCAGAGGGACTGTCTGAAATAGCTGCAGCAGGAGGCGATTAGATATGTTTGTTGTGGGCCACAGAGATAAATTGGATAATCTGACGGTTGAATTTTTGAAAGTGTTGGGTGAGCAGACTAAAAGGATCGTTAATACACAGTGCTTAAATTTTCAGGAGTATCAAATGATGTCAGACTGCTTGCTTGCTTTCTCAGCATTTTAGTTGTATTTGTTTTGTGTCTATTAAGATTGTCATGATTTGCAGTATGGAATTATAATAGAAGCAAACGGTGCTGATTTACTGGTTCTTCTTTTGGGGCTCTTTTTTTGTGGCTACAAACTATTACACAATGTATGTCTTCTGAATACCTGTTACATATACCGTACAGTGAGAGATGCAGTGTGTATATACTGTTGTTTGTTTTTTGGGAGCTTTCTGAAGTTCTATGTTCTCATTTCTACTAATGCATAAAAGTGTCATCATCAACTATATTGGCAAAAATATTCACTCACCTGCCTTGACTCGAGTATGAATTTAACTCACCTCCCATTCCTAATCCAAAGGTTTTAATATGACATTAGTTCACTCTTTGCATCTATAGTAGGTTTAACTCTTCAGCAAGGTTTAGGAGTGTGTTTATGGGAATTATCTTTCTCCTCTCTAATTCATCTCAAAGGTCTTCCATTGGATTGAGGTCAGGACTCCTTCCAGGCCAGTTGGGTTTATCCACACCAAACTGTCTCATCCATGTCTTTATGGACCTTGCTTTGTGCATTTGTTGCACAGCCATGTTTGAAAACCAACAAAGTTGGAAGCAATGAATTGTACAAAATATTGTCTCCATTCGTTCTAGTGAAAGGAACTGAAAGCACTTTTGGGCAATTCATTGCTCCACACCTTCTAGGAACAGTTTTAGGGTAGCCCTCCATGTTCCAAAAGTTATCACTGCTGTACAAAAGCATTGAAAATAAATTTATTGGGTGCTTTTAGTAAAGGGAAAAGGAAAGTTCTGGAAGGCATTTGACTTTGTGCATTGTGAACATTTTTTTTTTATAGTCAAGTAAATTGTAAAAAAGTGAATTGCCCTTAGCAGGGCCTAAAGTATTTATTTTTCCTACCAATGATGAGAGGATCCAGATCGTTCTTGAACCTCCATTATCAAACAAATGGAAACTAAATTAAATTGAGGAAAATGATTGAGCCTTACCTTAAAATGGTGACACACGTTTCTGGATTAGGCACATACAATGAAAAAAATAAGTATTTGAACACCCTGCTATATTGCAAGTTTTCCCACTTAGAAATCATGGAGGGGTCTGAAATTTTCTTCATAGGTGAATGTCCACTGTGAGATAATCTAAAAAGAAAAATCCAGAAATCACAATGTAGGATTTTTTTTTAACGATTGATTCGTGTGATACAGCTGCAAATAAGTATTTGAACACCTGAGAAAACCAATATTAATATTTGGTACTGTAGCCTTTGTTTGCAATGACAGAGGTCAAACGTTTCCTGTAGTTTTTCACCAGGTTTCCACACACTGCAGGAGGGATTTTGGCCCATTCTTCCACACTGATCTCTAGATCACACATGTTTCTGGGCTGTTGCTGAGAAACACGGAGTTTCAGCTCCCTCCAAAGATTTTCTATTGGGTTTAGGTCTGGAGACTGGCTAGGCCACGCCAGAACCTTGATATGTCTCTTACGGAGTCACTCCTTGGTTTTCCTGGCCGTGTGCTTCGGGTCATTGTCATGTTGAAAGTCCCAGCTACGACCCATCTTCAATGCTCTGACTGAGGGAAAGAGGTTGTTCCCCAAAATCTCATAATACATGGCCGCGGTGATCCTCTCCTTAATACAGTGTAGTCGGCCTGTCCCATGTGCAGAAAAACACCCCCAAAGCATGATTCTATCACCCCCATGCTTCACAATGGGGATTCTTTTTTTGGAATGGAATTCATCATTTGTCTTCCTCCAAACACAGTGAGTGGAATTATGACCAAAAAGTTAAACTATGGTGCCATCTGTCCACAAAACTTTCTCCCATGACTCCTCTGTATCATCTAAATGGTCATTGGCAAACTTAAGACTGGCCTTGACATGTGCTGGTTTAAGCAGGGGAACCTTCCCTGCCATGCATGATTTCAAATCATGACGTCTTTGTGTATTACCAACAGTCAACTAGCTTCACATTCCCTACTGTTGTATGTTTACATTGCAAGAGCTTTTTTTTTTTTTTTAAATGTCCTTTAAAAAAAAAAAAAAGATTGAAAGGAGATAAGATTTATTTCTTTGTGGACAAAGGTACGGCTTTCTTGCGTGTCAGAGAGTTGACGTTATTGAAACCGTTAAATTGTAAAATATAAAACTGTTTGAATTGAAAAGAAAGACTATCTTTTTCAGCCAATACCGGTTAGATGAAAATCGATCATGTGATCGGCACGATTTCCGATCGTGACTGCTCTAATAATTCTGTTGTGTTCCTTTTCAGGATGATTTCCTAATTTGTTTTGGTTTCTCTGATTTAGGGACAATTGTGCTTGTGCCAGGGAGGACAGGACACAGGTTTAGCTGTGGGTAACATGCAAGAGCCTCGGGTGTGTGGCTGCTCAATCACGTCCTACTTGTGTCAGCCTGTGACAAATGGGCCTGTACCTGTTGTAATCAGATTAGAAGACCTAAGTGATGTGTTGCTAATGTCCCACCTTGTGATCCCTAGCATTCATTTTATGACGGTCGTGGTTTAACGAGATTAGCTCTCAAATGGCTCTGCTCCGAGGCGCCATGAAATCTACCTCTGCTCGGGCTCGGAGTGGTGCCCCTGTGGTGCACTACCTGCGAGCCCTTCGCTTGTTCCGTGAGCACTGTTGCCCACAGGGATCCATCAAGAGGCTAATCCATATTTACATCTTGGCTCTGCTCTACAGGAAACCTAGGATCAACTCCCAGCTTGTGGCCCAGCAGGTGGCCCAGCAGTACCCAATGCCACCCCCAGCTAAAAAAGAGCGACGGGAGCGGAGCGAGCGCGTAGACCGGGAACGGGTGGACGGGGAAGGAGAGAGCGCTATCGGGGAGCCTCACCCTGAAGGTGAACGTCCAGAGATGGTGAGGCCCGAGATAGACACTTGTCCCCTTGACAAGGAAAAGAGCGACAAGGAGCAGCCGATCCAAGACAAAGCCGACAGAGAGAGAGACATCATCCCGGCCATCACAAAGAAGCCCAGCATAAAAAAAAGCAGGTCTGTGAGTATGGATGCAGATAGACAGATTTTGCTACGGGCGTCATTAGCTCACAGGACTTTCTCTGTCTTCCCCAAGACCCAAATCAGACAACCACCAGAGTCCACCCAGTGACAAGCAGAGTATACAGTCTGGCAAATCAGCCACCAAGACAAACAACAAGAACAATCATATTTTCAGGTATGTATCTCATACAATGTTCACAAGTAATAACTGTTTTCTTTTCACATTTGTTGCTTCAATTCTTTACATCATACTCAACCATGGCGATTATAATGGTACTGATTTATGAGGCTTAATAGAGGATGGTCGAAGAGGGCAGTGTGAGGGATGGGTGAAGGCAATGTGAATGATGTGGTCTTGAAAAGATCATGTGCTGCGAGGAAAACACCATTCATGTCATCGACCTTAGTTATGCTTGTTATCGCAGCACATGCGGAGTCTGCTAAATGTCTTTTCTGAGTTTGGTCACCTGACGTTCCCCATATGTGGTAGTAATGCTTGACATTGTAACCTTAATTTCGGTCCACAGCAAAGATTGATATTGCCCGACATCGTTGAAAATTGATTAACACATCTCACACATGTAATACTACAGTTCCTGACTCGTACCAATGTACTGCAATTGTCGTTAATAAAATATCTTTAGATGCTTTTTAATGTTTTATACTATACAGTTCTCTTTGTGTTGATTAAAAACTTAAGTAAAATTGTGGTGTTGTCGTGGGGTCTGGAGGGCATTGATGGCATTTAAATCGATATCAATAGAGAATATAACTAGAATAATCTGTTTGAATTTTGGAAATGAACATATTAAACATCACAAGGAGAGATAGGCAAATCCCCGATAGCAAGTATTTATATGGGTCCGGTATCAGTTTATTTCATGATAGGTGGTGCTTGAAGGCTGCCGATACTTAGGACAAAAATAATCTGATATTAAGTCCATGATAGGTGGTGCTTGAAGGCTGCCGATACTTAGGACAAAAATAATCTGATATTAAGTCCTCCTTGCCAATAGTAGGTGCTACACAGCAGAAGGTTTACACAATGGCGAATCATCATGTGTGCCAAAAAGACGTTTTTGTTTACAATCGTCTGTTGTTGTGTGAATTGAAGCTTTATGAATCAAGAGTCTCTCTAGTATCGGTCTGGAACCTTTGGTATAGAACATCCCCTCCTCGTGAGTCAAAGCACCATAGTATATTTCTTTTCTGTGATACCTTCAGATGTTGTGTCTGTGAGTCCACAGCAGCCAGTGGGACCTCTGAAGCTGACCTTTTCTCACTAATTCCCCCCCCTCAGGCCCAAGCTGAAGAACATCGACCGGAGCACAGCGCAGCAGCTGGCCATCACCGTGGGCAACGTGACAGTGATCATAACAGACTTTAAGGAGAAGAGCCGTTCCTCGTCCACGTCCTCGTCCACGATCACGTCCAGTGCAGGCTCTGAACAGCAACACCAGAGCTCCGGCTCCGAGAGTATGGACAAAGGCTCGTCGCGTGCCTCCACGCCCAAAGGAGATCTCTCCGCAGGCCACGACGAGTCCTTCTGAGGGTCTGCTCCTTTCTCTGTTGATCCCACCCACTTGACCCCCTTTTCACCTCACCTTGCCGGACACTATGGATCCCCAACGGGGAGAGACTTGACCTTCCCCACGGCCACGCCGCCTCTGTTCCATGACCAACTTGGATGCGAAGAAGGAGTGGAGCGAACATGGAAATGAAGGCCTCCCTCCGGTGGGCAAGGAAAAGGAGCCGTGGACTGAGCAGAGTTAATGCCCATGCTAGCGTCAAGGCACTTGTATGTATTGTTTTATATTTGGACATGGCTGTGAGGCCAAGTCGATCTTTTTGTTTTGGTTGAGAACATTTCTCCGCTGGGCACAATAACCACCATTGTTTTATTTTCATTATTATTATTATCATTTGTACCCTTATTTATTATCTGTGGCACCTGTATAATTAGTTATTTTCTGTACAATGTTGAAGCTTGGCTGCGTAGCTCTGCTGACCGATCCTTCCCTCAGTGTTCTTATTGCAGTTTGAAATTATGCCAGACCACACACACACACACACAACACACACAACACACACACTCGCAAAGGTGCTAGATACACTGTGAAACGTTTTTCAGATATCACTCAATGTGATGAAGAATCCAACCGTCACTCCCTTTTCTCAACAAAATCGTCTCACTCTGAAAACTGTTGGGACCTTCATGGCTGCTGTGTGCATCAGAAGTCCAAATAGTCAACTTTGAACTAATAATCTTCTCCAGTATTGTGTGTCCTTAACTGTACAGTGTAGGCTGTTGTGTAAAACACTAAAAGCTGTTGGTATTTGCTCCATTCCATTGTGCAGATGTTGAGTTTCCTGGCTCCAGGTGAAGTCGTGTGGCTATTAATTTGGCGTTTATCCCGGCGCGACTGAAGGATAGTTGCACGCAGTTTCACTTGGTGAAACCATATAGAAGGAACTGTTAACACACTTCAACAGATGTCGTTTGTTTTTGTTGTGGCACCTCAAAACCTGTTCGAAACCAGTGCAAACAAGTTCTCTTAGTGACAATTTCGTTTCTTTTTTTATATTTGCTAAATGGTCATTTAAACCCTAGAGTCAGTGTCAGTGAAAATAAAATTACAATTGCTTTTTTTCTTTTTAGAACGGCAAGGATTGTTCAACGTTCTAATTTCCTTGCCCCTACAGTTGATACGAGAACAACCTAATTTCCTTTTAAGTGTATGAAATTGTATAAAGAATAAATGTGTATATGATATCTTAGTTTTATTTATTGAAGGACCAAAGGAATTTCATATTGACATGATACATAGATGAATACAAATTTGAAATACAATTATTGCAATTATCTAATGTTTGAGATGAATAACAGTTTAAATAAAGACTAATATAATCCCTGTTAATGGTGTTCTTATTGTTCACTCGCTCTGCGCAGCGCGACACACTGGACATGAGAGGTGAGCTGTGTGAGCTCTCCCATCACCATAGATGTAGCCCCCCACCCCCCGCCGCGGCATACCAGGTATGGCTGAGGTCCACCCCAGCAGAATTTGAGCATGATTTCATGTGTGCTTTCTCACGAGGGGACGATAATCCTTTATGTATCTCATACCTTTCTCTTTCCTTTGCTCTTAAGTGGTTCAAATGTAATCATGTACATGGGTGCGTATGAAAAAAAAATGCCATCAGTGTTCGAAGTGGGGAGAAGCCAAGTGGATAAAATGAGCTGAAGATGAAATGTTGGATTTTTACACCCGGTTTTGTAATACAATCGTTTGGAAATGGGCCCAAAAAGCCATTGTTTCACTTGCCTTATCTGCAACCATATAGTAGTGCAAGTGAAAAGATTTGTTAAATTATTGACAAATGGCCATTTGAGTATATGACGTATTGCTTGTACATAGTTTTAAAATCTGCAAACTATTAAAATGGCATTGACGCTAAAGTCATTTGTTCCTCGTTTTCTTTCCGCGCAAGCAGTTCTGTTCTTGTGTGCAACCAGTAACCTTAATTTACTGTGTAAAGATGGTTACATTTTTTTAGCTTTGTTTGTCAGAGATCCAAATATAGTATGCTTGTTTACTGACTGTATATCTTTAAACGTGAATTCCCAACTCTGTATTATACAAACTCACTTCTTCCTATAAGATGTCTTGTACAATGGTTTTAAAACTTATTGATCTGTTGGAAAAGAAATGTGAGAACATTTGTAGGACAGTACAATAACGCATTTGTTTGTTTGATCATTTAAGTTTTTTTTTTTTTTGTTTGTTTTTTTTTACTTTTTGGGTTTGTTTCACCTCTAGCTGATGTGTCATTGTTTCACTTTGTGAAATGGTCAAATTATGTTCCTGGTGTGGAAAATGTATGTTGCCTTTTCAGCAGATCACAGCTTTTTTTTTTTTTTTTTTTTTTTTTTGTCCAGCTTCTAATGTTGAAATTCCGACATGTTCCTGGCATGTGCACGACTTTGCGCTTATCGACTAACCTGATCATTTTCCTTCTTGCTTCAAATAGAAATGTCTATTTATGAATTTTGCTTGTAGTTTTTCACAAATAAAATTGTTGAAGTTATCTATTTGGTCTGCTGTGCTTCTTTTCACACCCCAGTGCAACTTTCAGCCGCTGCACCGGTCAACAGGAAGTGTGTATGCTCCTTCATTGATTGAGCTGTCCTGTGGAGTGTTTGTTGGCACAAGCGTACTCATACGTGACAAGCTCTCAATCATCTCTTCCCTCTTTCCTCTCCACAGGCTGCCTAGCAGACCACAGTTTGTGTCATCTCAAATCTCCCACCAACCCGCTTGACTTTCTCTTACGCCGAGAAAACACTCCAATTAGCTTCTGATCTCCGGTTAATGTGGGACTGACTCTTGTTCAATATCTTTGGCTCTATTAAATTTGTCTATTTTAATCATTATTATTCATGAATTAGTCTTGCTTATTAGGTTCCATTTGTATGGATTTGAGTTACGAGTGAGCTGGAGTCTATTCCAGCAGGGTAGGTTACATCCTGGACTGGTTGCCAGCCAACAATAGGACACGTATGTACATTAACCATATGATGTGTTGATTGTGTAAGACTGTTATGGATAATAGTAGCAGCTTATAGACAACTGCCTGTTGAGAAGCAGTTTTGGTGGTTCGTCTTGCAGGCTGTATTTGACGTCCAATCTGGAAACACACTTGTCTGTAACATGAGTAAGGTGTCGTTCTAAGCCAGATCTTGCAGGAAAAGACTGGAATCCTTCCTCCTGCTCTTTGACTTATGGCCGCTTCCACACCGCCAACAAGGAAGCACAGAATCTCTCCCTTGAGGAACGTGTTAAGTATATCATAAAAAAAAATGAGCATTGCTTTCAGGTCACAACCCAAGCAGTAAGACGTCAAATCCAAGTTGGATTGGATGTGACGGGGTCAAATTGCAAGACTGAAGAAACTTATCTTTGCCTCAGAACATCCTGAACTACAGCAGTTGCCCTTTGCCCTAAGCCACACCCTAAAATGCAGATCGGCCAACCACAATGCGGCACGGAACACTTTCCTGGCAGCGTGCAGTTGAAGTCAACGACAGCTTTCAGCAGTTACACTTCACTAAAAAGCAATTTGGATCAAAATGCTGAACTTTATGCACATCATGCAGAGGTTGGAAGGACATTTATTCAAAACCCAAAATGAACCTAGGTTAACACACCAGTCTGAAGATAAACAAGTTAATTGTATGATCTGTCAAACAGGTGGCATGGTGGCGCAACTGTAGAGCGTTTCCCTCACAGGTCCGAAGACCGGAGTTCAAATCCCTGCTCTGCCTGTGTGGAATTTCCATGTTCTCCCCCTGCCTGCGTGAGTTTTCTCTGGGCACTCTGGTTTCCTCCCACGTCCCAAAAACATGCATTTATTGGAGACCCTCAATTGCCCCTAGGTGTGACTCTCCGTGTGTCTCCAGCAGTGTGTGAGCGGGCTGGTGACGAGTACCAGGAGGAGGTGACGAGTTGTTGAGGCTCTGTGTGGTTCTTTTAAGCACTACTTGGGCTCCTGGTGGTTAAATGAATCAATTGAATAAATAAAGAATGAAGATTGAATAATATTAATAAAGTGCCATCATGCCTTGTTTATTAAAACTTGAATCATCCAATCTACCCGAGTTCAAATAAGAGTAAATGGGAATTGTAAATTGTTGTTTTACAGATGACCGAATTTGGAGATTCGCTGTAAATGACCTAAATCACAGGTGTCAAACTCTGGCCCGTGGGCCAAATTGTCATTATATTTGGCCCGCGAGACAATTTAAAATTAATATTAGAGCTGATCCACCGGTATTACAAGTATTACACACTTATTTGGTTCCATATTGAAAGGTTCATTTGTTCAACCTTGGCCCGTGGTTTTGTTCAATTTCAAATTTTGGCCCTCTGTGAATTTGAGTTTGACACCCGTGACCTAAATTGAAAGGTCAGTGGTTCAAATACCAGCTCTGGCAGTCCACTGATGAATTGTCTTTCACCACGACTGAACCCAAAATTGCCTCCAGGTCGGCATCGTAAATGACGAACGCTTCTCAATCGCATTACATGGTGAAACAAAAGAATAAATAAATATTCAGAAAATCAACGAAAGCACAGTAAGCAAAGTATTTGTACTTGACTTTCCACCACTGCACCTAAACTGTTATTATATACTCGCTAGTAAATTGTATCTTCTCTAAAATTGAGAGATATTGAGTACATGAATCCATGATGGAAAATCATCGTAATTGTGGTGCTTTGTTACCTCCGCCATGCAGCCATGCAGCAAGTAATTACAACTGTTAAAAAAATGGGTGGTGGGGCTAGGAGAGGAGGGGGAGGGGGGGGGAGACACTGTTCTACACCATCTCCTTCACAAGTGGGCAGAATACTCACGTGCGGCCTCCAGCTGTGTGTCATTAACATGTAATTGCAGCACCTCAACGCTCTTGACTCGCTTCTTATCTAATCGCGCCGCATGCAGCTTTGTCGTACAGGTTGCACGCATGTGTCGGACGCATTTGATGAAGTCAATGAGATATTTGCGGGACTCGCTCATGTTGAGAGAGAAATCAAAGGCAGCCGCTGTCTGCCTGAAGAGATCAAATCCCTAAATAAAAGCGCTAAGATGAAGGATTTATCGAGCTGCAGCCTCGGCGCTCATAAAGTAGAACAGTAAATCTCCGCTGAAGAACTTTACTTCTTCTGCCTCATGTCTCTTCGTGGGAGGAGGGTTTTTTTTTTGGTAACACCTGTTGCAAATATTGTCCTTTATAGCATGATTGATTGCTTTATTTGAACATATAAACAGGGAGGCAAAAAATATATATAAAAATTAATAAATTATATCATTACATGTTCAAAAGGAGTAGGAGAAAGGCAAAGAACATGTTTAGTGCTCCACTTTAATCGCCAAATGGATTTTAACCTTTAGTAATACATAAATGGTGATACATGTAGAATACACTCTGTCATGTTAATGTATTCAGCGAGACCCCATTGCTCAGTGGTTAGAGCATTCATTTGGTAAACCAGCGGTCGTGAGTTTGTGTCTCGCTGGGGCCTCTACTCCCCAAGAGGGGTTGCGTCAGGAAGGGTTTCCGGCGTTTTAACAAAAAACTGCCAAACAAATATGAGCGTTCATCTGAGATGTCACGCTGTGGCGACCCCTAACGGGACAAGCCGAAAGAAACTCTCTCTCTCTCTCATGTTAATGTCTTCAGTGGGCCCACATATATTGCACAGGTGTACAATATTTCTGTGATGAAGTCCAATTGACAAATAAACATACGAGAGCTAAACAGGAAAGGAAATATTTGAGATTCATTCCGAATAATTAATTAACTCTTTTCTTGTTGTCATGCGACATACCAAAATGATGCAGGGTAAGGAACCCGTGTGTGTCTGTGTGTGTGCGAGCGCTTTTTAAAGGGTAATTGACCGTGCATGCCGGCAGAGTGTGCGCTTCAGTGGTACATAATAAGTATGCATTAAGTGTAGTGTTAACACGAGCCTCTGTGCGGTAAATCATTGATGAACCTTTGGACCTTGAAAAGCGTGTAAAGCAGTTTTACCTGCGGGTCACATGCTGTAATATGAAACTTGTTGACACCTTTTACACGTCTACATTAAACATAACTGCCTCGGGTTGTATTTGTTTCAATTTGACCCTTTCACTTATTCCAATTCAGATGCCATTTAGTTATAAACTAGCCAGTAAAGCATAGAAATAAGGATATACATACTGCATTTCTTGCTGCATAAGATTATGCTCCCCCAGAGTAATCTGTCTTAACGGAAGTCCGTCGCTTTATCATTTTGGCTAATTACTGCTGAACAAATGCCTGTCTACTCAAAAGTGCGTAATCAGTCTTGACCTGCTGGCTGGCTTCGATGTTTTAAGTAAGCCACTCTATGATACTCACCCCAATTGAACTGTGAGGATTTGAATATCCATTAAAAAGAAGATCCTGATGACTGTGCTAGCCACTTCTTCCAGCTCTTCCGGAGAGATCCCGAGGTGTTCCCAAGCCAGCTGTGTGACATAGTCTCTCCAGCGTGTTCTGAGTCGTCCTCGGGGTCTCTTTCCAGTGGGACATGCCCGGAACACCTCACCAGGGAGGTGTCCAGGAGGCATCCAGACCAGATGCCCCAGGCACCTTATCTGGGTCCTCTCAATGCGGAGGAGCAGCGGCTCGACACTGAGCCCCTCCCGGATGACCGAGTTTTCCACCCTATCTCTAAGGGAGAGCCCAGACACTCTGTAGAGGAAACTCATTGTGGCTGCATGTATCTGGGATCTTGTCGTTTGGTCACGACCCACAGCTTGTGCCCATAGGTGAGGGTAGGAACGTAGATCAACTGGTAAATTGAAAGTTTTGCCTTTCGACTTAGCTCCTGCTTTACCGTAACAGACCGATACAAAATCTGCATCATTGCAGACGCTGCACCGATTTGCTTATCGATCTTGTGTTTCATTCTTCCCTCACTCATGAACAAGACCCCAACACACTTGAACTCCTCCACTTGGGGCAAGATCTCATCTCTAACCCTTTTCTGAGTGGCTGGGGAAATGGAAGTCTGGGCATCCCTGCTAAAGCTACTGCCACCGCGACCTGACCCAGAAAAGTGGGAGAAGATGGATGGATGAATGGATGAATGGATGAATGGATAACTGTGCTTTCACAGCCTACTGATGACAGGGAGGGTGGGGAGAAGCAGATGGAAGGAAGTCACAATTATCAAATCATCATATCTACTGTATTCCTTTCGCCTTGTCCCGTTAGGGGTCACTAGTTATCATTATTTATGCTAAGAATGATGGGAACTTGCTCCATTGTGCATCAAAGCCATCACCGTCACGAAGCACACATTGGAGCAGGGGGTGAGTTGCTGCATTAGGGTTTCGGTGTCTTGGTCAAGGGCGCCACACTTGTGGGTGTGAACCAAAAAGCCCCCGCTGTGAAAGGTTGCATTCTGAAGTACTCGACTGCGACTGCCTACTTTCCGTCCGCTTGATCCGAGATGTGCCAACTGAAATTGTCTCGGGTTAGCGGTTGGTATGCCTGCCCCCGTAGTTGACAGGTTCAAATCTTGACTCAGGCCCTCTTGAAATTTGCGTCAGCTTTATGAAGCTTGTGTATTTTTTTTTCTGCAGCTACTGCAGCTTCCTCCAACATTCCGGAAACATACATGCTAGGCGAATCGACACTTCCATATTGCCTCTATGGAGTGATTATTTGTTTACCAGTATATCTGCCCTGTGATTGGCTAAAGACCAATCACAGTCCTCCTCCGGGTCACCAAGTGATATAGTTCGGGAATCTATAAATTGATAGAGAATTTAAGCATACACAAACTATTTTTCCTTTATTTATTTATTTATTTGTTTATTCATTTGTTCATTTATTTATTTATATAGATGGAGAAATGCACTACAAAGGAGAGGAATGAAGATTAGCCGAAGTAAAACAGAATATATGTGCATGAACGAGAGGGGTGGAGGGAGAAGAGTGAGGCTACAGAGAGAAGAGATAGGGAGGGTGGACGACTTCAAATAATTGGCGTCAACAATACAGAGCAATGGTGAGTGTGGTAGGGAAGTGAACAAACTGTCCAAACAGGTTGGAACAGCTGGCGGAAGGTGTCTGGTGTGTTATGTGACAGAAGAGTCTCTGCTAGGATGAAGGGCAAAGTTCATAAAACAGTGATGAGGCCGGCCATGATGTACAGTTTAGAGACCATGGCACTGAAGACAACAGGAAGCAGAACTGGAGTTGGCAGAAATGAAGATGTTGAGGTTCTCTCTAGGTGAGAGCAGGTTGGTCATTAGAGGGACAGCCAAAGTTGTATGTTTTGGAGACAAGGTTCGAGAGCTCATACTTCGATGGTTTGGACATGCTCAGAGGCGAGAGAGTGAGTATATTGGTAGAAGGGTGCTGAGGATGGAGTTGCCAGGTAAACGAGCTCGAGGAAGACCAAAGAAAAGATTGATGGATGTTGTGAGGGAAGACATGGGGGCAGTTGGCGTTAGAGAGGAAGATGTATGAGATAGGCTTAGATGGAAAAAGATGACACGTTGTGGCGACCCCTAACAGGACAAGCCGAAAAGAAAAGAAGAAGAAGAAGAAGGGATTGTATTGTAAAATTAGGACCACCTTGGTGTGAATAAAGTTGTAGAATTATTATCACAAAGATGAGATTATATGAACAAAGTTCCGATGTTACGTGAATGAAGTTGTAAATATACAAGGAAAATGTTAGTACTGGAAGGAGAATAAACCATATATTGGAGCACGGAACATAAACCAATCGGATCACCTTCATAAAGATAAACAGTAGAAAATGAATTAATTGACTTCTTTATAATCATAGCCAGTATAACCTTTGGTATGAGTTATTCAAATGAACCTAGAAGAGAAAGGAAATAAACATCCCATATTTGGGACATTTAAAACAGAAAACAAAAATTATAATGATTCAAAAGAAGAATTTTCTTGTGTGGTGTTTTAGCTTCAGCCTCTGTGACTTTTTGTAAAAACGGAGAAAATATTGTTGAATAACCTTTGCTACATTTTATTCCTCGACGATGTATGGCCTTCAACGAGGAGAAACCCATTTGGAGATGGATCGCTCAACCGGTAGTCATAAGAACTAAAATCACACCAACTGGATGAGAAGGATCAAGTTTTTCCTTTGCAGAATATTATAATATATATAATAATATGTTGTTGTTGTTGTTTCCATCTAAACGCTGAACTAAGCATCTTTTGGAAAGGACAACAAGTATTCCCTATTATTCATAAATGGCAGAACACAATTGTGTGTTTGTCAAAATCAATCCATGTTTGTTGCCATGGATGAAGAGTAGAATGAAAACATTGAACGTTGTCATTTGTAAGATAGCCGCTTTTGGAAGGCACAAAGAAAACCACATGACTCTTACATCAACACAAGTTGTTGTTTGTCGTTTTTGGATTTGAATGTGAGGAAAAGCTGTTGTGAGGTTAGGTACATGCTTTATTCTCCTGACAGTCCCCCGATGACGCCTCTATTCAAGCTGGCGGTGACCATCACTCACTCCCAAACCTGTGCAGAAGGCTGGCAATTTGGTCTGACTCCAAATGCGGGTTTCCATTTGGGAGCGCGCCAAAGAAAACAAGTGAGTGCTCAGCCACACACTGAGGAAGGCTAAACACAAACTTGTTCATTCGGCTGACCCCGGACTGTCAATTGTTACTTCTGGCAGGTAAAATGGAATCCATTCCGAGGTCAAAGTATTCCTCCTAAAAGCTCCCTGCTGCATCAACAAGATGACTTTCCAGCTCCAGGCAAGGATTAGGTAATGAAGTGCTGAATCCGAGACATGGAAACAAGACTGCTGATGTTACTCATCAAAAAAAAAAGAAAAAAAGAAAAAAAAGGCACTTCTTCTAATATCGTGCCAGTGACAACTCTATTGTTTCCTGTCTCGGTTAAAGTGACAATTACTGTCTGGTGTGCTTGAGTCCACCGACAATAAACTGAAACTCAAAGACAACAAATGACAATAACAATGGGAAAGAAAAGCATTGATGCGTCCATTTTATTTAATGATGATGTACAATTTCACAGCAGGAGCGGTAACCAATGATAGTTGACTCAGCGCATGTTTACGGGAGAATGACCTTGTACAAATACTCGTCTTTGTTAGTTTGCATTTTTTGAAAAGTACAGACTAGGGTGTTTTTATAAAAATCCACATTCACTTGCACTTCAGAACCACTTGAAGTCACGGTGAAGTGATTGTAATTCGTACAGTGGGAGCGTAAAAGCTAATCCGCACTCACTCCTTGTCCTCTCACTCTTATTCACACGTCTATTTCTACACTAACTCGGTGTATATTTAGTTTGGGAATTTGAACTATGGGAAAAATATTTCTCTGTTGGTCACCATACGCTTCATTTGTAAGATACAAGTACACGTCACTGCCAAAGCGTTAACCAAGCTTATTATTTTGAGCAGCGCACACACGAAACAGCATTTACACTTTGGATGTAAACTGGCATGTTCATTTCCGGTTTGTATGACGACAACACGGGAAACATGTTCAAGCTCCAAATGATGCTAACGATAATGGCACGACGCAGTGTTGGTTGAAGGAGTCACCGCCTTGGATGTCATTTTGAGCTCAAAAAGTCATGACCAAACTTTGTTTTTGTTTTTTTGTTTTTTTCAAGATAGACAGTGTCATGGTAGCTTGTAATAGATTGACACCGGAAACATCTGAAAATGACATCTGACCTTTCTGCTGGAAATGCTTGATTTGTCGCATTGATGACTCCAAATTTTTGGGCAGCCTCTTGTCCAACGGCATGCGGAGTTAAACTCCAGTTTTGAAAATGCATGTTGGGGGGGCCTTCGTGACTGCTGTAAATCTGACAGGATGTGAGGTATAATTCTGAGGGGAGGCAGGTTAGACACGGTTTTGGTCATTTCGTGGCCCAGAAGACATTGAAGAGTGACGTCAGCGCTGCAATTACAGCCGATATGATCATAGCAGCTCCGCTTGACTGTGGCAGAAGAAGAAACTGATATGCTCAACTCTGAGAAGTTGAAGCAAATAAAGCAAGATGAGGTCGAACAGGAAGCAGACCTCCACACTCTATGAATTTATTTATGAATGGATTACGTCTGACATCCAACACACGTGACCACTATACGCCGTGACAAAATTCCACAAAACCACGTTAGACCAGTTGTTTGACCTATTATGCCACATTCAGATTCAGTAACATGTGCTTGCACAAAAATCAAGATCACACAGTTTTTGTACCCTGCCACAGGTGTGCCGTTTATGAAAATAGAACCCAAAATATTGAAAAAGCACTTAGACTCCAGTAATTTTCCTTGCACGCAGCTGACATTATTGGTTGTTCATGCAATCAGGTACAGTATGTAGTGCATAAATGTCATCCGTCTCTCGCCTGCTCTGGAGATATCTTTTGCCACCCGACTGTTTATCTCGGCATGTTCCCCTCCGATTGTGTGATCGTCACAGATGGGGAGCGCAGCGGTGAAGCATTCGCAGCTGTTACAGCTGTTCAGCGCTCCCGCACACCGATTGATAATGAAGATAACGATGGAAAAGAACGAGGATATGGGAAAACCAAAGTGACGCGCACGAGGTAGAAAATAAAGGGGCTTCTGCTGCGATATTAAATCCACAAGTGAGGGGGGTTGCTGTGCATTGCGGTGATTGCGCCGCGGCTGCTGCTGCTGCTACTGCTTCTGATGCTGCTGCGTGATTATTTTTGCGAGTCTCGGTGAAAAGCTCTCTCCTCTGCAGCGGGGAGCATAATGAGATGTTGAGAGGAAATGGAGTGCGGCGTCTTACTTCAGGCGTTGGGTGTCTGGATTCATAAGTGGGGGCGGAAGAATGGGAGCACAAGGGATGTTCCGTTCCAAAGACATCAGCGTACTACAAGGCATGTGAGCGGAATGGTGCGACGCTGCCAACTGGCACCCCCCGATACTGCATATTGAGCATCTCTCCTCCAGAGAACCACGGGGCCCCCGCACTCAGCCAGCCGGTGAATCATTAATGTGTTCACTCGTACTTGCCAATGTGTCTATGACACATTCTTTTTGTTTTGTTTTTATTTACACAGAGGAGATTTAGGGGTGCGACAGACATATCCACGGAATGGAATGCCGCAGCTCCGCTTTGTTTTTCCTCAGTTAGAAATCTCAACCGAAAGCAACGGACTCTTCCTTCAAGGATTGAAATGCAGGAGACACAAGCTGAAGCCTAAACATCACCTGGCTGCATCTTTTTCCACACTGGCCCACAAGCACAACAGGCGAAGCGAGGCAGGTGTCTACTGGCTTTAAGATAGAAGCAACCTGTGCCCCTCTCATATATTTCATCAGCGTTGGAACTCAATGTCCGTTCTTGGGAATTGATGGATAGGATTTCTATGAATGTGAAAACAGGCTGTGCTCTACTCACGCCGCTGCCGCTGCCGTGGAAACAGGCAGCCGGCCAGCAGATAAACCATTCAACTGTTTGACTTACTCCTCTCGCGGGTGTGCAGTCATTTCATAAAAACTATTCTTTACATGTATGAGTACACAATGCTGTGTTTTATCACTGCTAATGTCATTTGATTGATTTGACATACAGTATAAACCATATATTATATTTAAAAAATGACTAAATCTTTCCCGTTTTAGGTCAATTGCAACCACACAAAATTATTTCGATGCGCTATATTAAACGATCATGATATCAGGACTTCTTTTTTTTGACACATTTTCATTACTTTCTTTGTTTGCATACAATTGCTGTCTTTAAACAATTTCCAAAATCCAATTGATAGTCAGCTGAAGCTTCTGATTTACTGACAACATTTTAGTTGATTAGAGATACACCTGTGGATGTATTTGAACTGGCCACACCTGAAATAGACTGCTTTATAGTGTGATATCACGGCAAAGTCAAAAGAAACCTGGACAAGATACCAGGAAGAGGATAGTGGACTTGCACAAGTCTGTTTTATCCTTGGGTGCAATTTCCACATGCCTGAAGGTGGCAGTTCATCTGGTCAAATAATTATATGCAAGTATAAACACCTTAGGAATATCTGGCAATCATACTGCTCAGGAAGCAGTTATCTATGTTTTATCAATGGATGTGAAACCATTTGGAATCACTGAATCTAAAAATGGCACCTGTTTTGTTTGTTCAACTCGGGTTTTTATGCCAAGTTGTTAAGTAGTCTAAGTAAAGTAATGTTGTCAAGAGCAAGCGGCTCGTGAGCGGCCCCAAATGCAGGACTCCCATACAAAGGCATGGTGTTGAGGGTGGTTTTTATTTCAGGCTAAGGTCATACACACGTAAGCAGTCCAAAATAGGCAGAGGCAAAATGTTCAAAAACATGAAACGAGGTCCGATGACGATGAGGAAAAACTTGAAAACATGAACAAAAACAAGACTTGGCTATGATGACACAGACACACTGTAATGTAACAAAGGCAAGCACTACAAAACGCTTGCATACTCATGCACAATAAAGCAGTGTTCAACACACAGTAACACAGCGCAATGAACTGGCAAATGCCTATGCCACATTCACAACTTAAAAGCCTGGTCAATTAGTGTCCAAAATGTAACGCAGCTGTGTGACAGCTGTCAGAGGTGGTACCGCCCAGGGCAGTGGTTTGGCCATGCCCCTCACCGAAAAGGAGCGCTCATGGCAGTGGCCTAGCCATCCCCCTGACAAATGTAGCTTCCTGTAAATTGAATGTTGCACCATCATTAGTCAAAATTCAAGTCCTGAATACCTGTCCAAGTAAACAAAAATGTGTGGCCATATTTGAAAATGTTAACTTCATTTAGTAAAATCAATATGATATTTGGATTCAGCACATTAGAGTTGTTCTGAATTTGTTGGGAGGAAAAAAATCCAATGATAAATATGTTGTTGAACAATGTAATTTATTTCATTTGAATGGCAGATCCTCAAGCGGCACAATGGTAGACTGGTTGGAGGGTTGGCCTCACAGTTCTGAGGACCAGGGTTCAAATCCCACCAAACCTGTGTGGGGTTTGCATGTTCTCCCAGTGCCAGTGTGGGTTTTCTCCAAGCATTCCAGTTTCCTCCCACATCCCAAAAACATGCATTAACTGGAGACTCTAAATTGCCCCTCAGTGTGATTGTGAGTGAAACTGTTGTCTGTCCTCATGTGCCCTGTGATTGGCTGGCAACCAGTTCAGGGTGTACCCTGCTTCCTACCCGTTGACAGCTGGAATTGGCTCCAGCGCTCCCGTGACCCTTGTGAGGATAAGTGACTCAGATAGGGTTGGATGGATGAATATCCTCACTGTCCAGTGAGAAGAATGTCTCAACATTTTGCCACATTTCATGAAAAAAAATAAATTTTTTTTTTTTTCGTATTCATCAGAGAGTGATAACGTTTTGTCTCAATTTCTTGTCTTCAAAGTAAATGTGAATGTCTGGTGTGCTTTAATTTAAAAGTGAATGTTGAGGAAGCCTAGCCTTCCATTCTTATTCCAACTACACCATCTTGTGGTTTAAAAAAAGAAAGCCAGTGCAACGCTCCAGGAAACATGCAGTCCCTAAACCAATCACTTACGGCAGTGTAAACTGCCATTTCCTAAACAATAAAGCTTAGGATGAGCAAAATGAGGATGATAAGCAACTACATATTTCACTAAACAATGTACAAATATGCAATGAACAGATTAACATAAACTAACAACCAACACTGAAACCAAACTTGTCATATAAAATTCGGGGGAGGAGGGTTAAACATTTCCAAATGATTCACCAAGTCATGTGGGTGAAAGAAAAAATCAAGCAGCCAATAGGTATTTCTTCATCCACACAAAAATGTAAGCAGTCCCTCCTTAACCATTCATCAAATTGGCATTCTTCATGAAGTCAAAGGATCTTCTTCTTTTCCTTTCGGCTTGTCCCGTTAGGGGTCGCCATAGTGCGTCATCTTTTTCCATCTAAGTCTATCTCCTGGATCTTCCTCTCTCACACCAAGTGCCCTAATGTCTTCCCTCACAACATCCATCAACCTTTTCTTTGGTCTTCCTCTCGCTCTTTTGCCTGGCAGCTCCATCTTCAGCACCCTTCTACCAATATACTCACGCTCTCGCCTCTGGACATGTCCAAACCATCGAAGTCTGCTCTCTCGAACCTTGTCTCCAAAACATACAACTTTGGCTGTCCCTCTAATGATCTTATTTCTAATCCTATCCATCCTGCTCACTCCTAGAGAGAACCTCAAATCTTCATTTCTTCCACCTCCAGTTCTGCTTCCTGCTGCACATCCTTCCCATCTCCATCCCTCTATCTGGCCAACCTGTAGAGATCCTTTTCTCCTTCTTTTGTATCCATTCTGGTGTACAGTACATGTCGTCATATGCCTCTTGTTTAGCCTTCGCCACCTCTACCTTTGCCGTACGTCACATCTCAATGTATTCCTTTTGCCTCTCCTCAGTCCTCTCACTGTCCCACTTCTTCTTCGCTAATCTCTTTCTTGTATGACTTCTTGTATTTGGGGTTCCACCACCAGGTCTCCTTCTCCCCTTTCCTACCAGAAGACTACCAGAAGTACTCGCCTGCCTGTCTCTCTGATCACCTTGACTGTAGTAGTCCAGTCTTCCGGAAGCTCCTCCTATGCATCGAGCGCCTCTCTCACCTGTTTCCGGAAGACTGCACAGCATTCTTCCTTTCTCAGCTTCCACCCCTTGGTTCTCTGCTCTACCTTTGTCTTCTTAATTTTCCGACCCACCACCAGGGTCGTCCTACACACCAGTGCAAGTGATGAACACGTCAAGCCACAATTCATAAAGATGAAAAACGTGCCAGATTGATCGGTCACTTTCAGATCTTCCTACTATGCCAACTCTGTACTTCCATGGCTTTTTTTCTCTTTTCTTGTCGACGTTATAGCTAGTATAAAAGTGTTACTTTGGCACCATCTTGTGGCATCCAAGGCACTGTTTGATATAAGAGTTGAAACTTCTTTTAGTCACGCATGAGCCTTGTCTAGGTAGCATGGTGACCCAACTGTAGAGTGTCAGCCCCACAGTTCTGAGGATCAAGGTTCAAATCCTGGCGCCTGCTGTGTAGAGTATGCATGTTCTCCCCATGCCTGCGTGGGTTTTCCCTGGGCACTCCGGTTTCCTCCCACATCCCAAAAACATGCAACATTAATTGGACACACTAAATTGCCCCTAAGTGTGATTGTTAGAGCAACTGTTGTTTGTCACCGTGTGTCCTTCGATTGGCTGGCGTCCAGTTCAAGGTGTACTCTATCTCTTGCCCGTTGACAGCTGCGATTGATTCCAGCACTCCGGTGACCCCTGTGAGAATCAGCTACTCGGAAAATGGATGGATGGATGTGCCTTATCTAAAAAGTGTTCCACTGCCAACTGGTGTTATCTATTTTCAATGACAAACTTTTAGTGTGTGCTTGAATTGCAGAATTTCTCTCTTTTCGGCACGGCCCAGTCCCTGTTCTAAAAAAAAAAAAAAAAAAAAAAACGGGTGTGCTTTCTCAGCAATGTTTCTCCCAGGATTCACAGTCAGTTGTCATATTGGTAATGCAAAGCTGGAATCATGTCGGAACAGCCTCCTGGGAGTGAGAAGTGGTTAATTCGCATCCATTTTCTATCGAGTCTGTCCTTAGTGGAGACACGTTTGAGACACAGCCTTCCCTACCTACCCTGAAGTGGTCACCATACAATCGCAGGGCTCATACAACCAAGCATCCATTCACACTCAAATTCCCACTTATGAACAATTTCGAGTCTTCAGTTTAATCCTGTATACGGTAACCTGCCAAATGAGTTGTCTCGCCTCTCACAAGGATCTCATTCGTTGATCAGAATAATGTTTATTCAGAATACCAGCAAAATAACAGCAGAGTAAACAGCTGCCAAAGGTCACAAGAGCAGCCTGCTTTTCTCTTGCTTCGAAGTTGACAGCTTTTTGGGGCATGCTAATTCATCTTCATCATTGGTCCTTACCTGAAAAAAAGAAAGATTTATCTTTTTCCTTCAGCTATTAGCACAAATTTCATAGTACAAAACAAATCTGTCATACTGCACTGTTTGGCAATCAGCGTCACAGTGTGACACCACAAGACGTTCAAAGAGTTATGGCAAAATGCAGTATTTGTACTCTCCTCCACAGCATTATGTATCTCTGTGCAAACATCATGACAACACATCAATTCTGCCCAAAATTACTTTTTGACATGGAGAATAATGCTAAATTGATATATGAGAACAATCAAAATATCAAATTATTATTATATAATGGGCAGCACGGTGGCGCAGATGGAGAGCGTTGGCCTCACAGTTTTGAGGACCAGGGTTCAAATTCCGGTCTTTGCCTGCGTGGAGTTTGCGTGTTCTCCCCATGTCAGTGTGGGTTTTCTCCAGGCACTCCAGTTTCCCCTCACGTCCCAAAAACATACAACATTAATTGGACACTCTAAATTTACCCTAGGTGTGATTGTGAGTGCGACTGTTGTCCGTCTCCATGTGCTCTGCGATTGGCTGGCAACCAGTTCATTGTGTACCCTGCCTCCCGCCCGTTGACAGTTGGGATAGGCTCCAGCACTCCCGTGACCCTCGTGAGGATACGCGGCAAAGAAAATTGAAGGATAGATATTATAAAACTTTACTTAGAATACAATTCAATCCTGGCCTTTTTGAATGCAAACCTTTGTAGGCCACTTCTTATTGGATCTTAATAGATGCAGCAAAAAATTACAAAGTGCTGTTCTTGCCATGAATCTGGTTGTTTTTTTTTTTTTTTTTATGTGGTGCTTATTTTAAAACAAATTGTAAATAGGTTTAATTATTTTGAAGCTGTTATGGTAATATTCGTACGAACTGGATATGTAATTCACTATCATACAAAAATAAAGAGAAGTTTACCACTTCAAAATAAACCTAAACTAAAAAGTACTCACCCTTTTAAAAGATCAGTTTCTTACTGTAATTTTAGTGTTCACATTGCGCTGTCACGGTAATTTCACTTTCTAACTGATGGTAATTTGAGCCACTTGTTTTTCCAGAAAAAAAAAGTTTTTCGGGTAAATCTCTCAGATTTTCATTCAAGGTAAACTTTGACAGAAAGTCAATATTAGCACGAATGTTATCGTTGCCATCTTCAACAGGTGATGTTATTAAAACGCCCCATCAATATGCAGGAGAATTCATTCAATCTGAGATGGGCAACACCATAGGGCCTTTTACATATCATCCAGATCATTCTAATTATAGGGATTATGCTAATTAGGCATCTGTTGCATAAAGTGAAATCTATCTGTTTGGATGTTGCTTTCTCCCCCCGAAGAGCACATTGCTGCTTTATGCAGGAGCCCGCTAAACCACCAGCAGCAGCCACCCACCTCATACATGTTAATGCCGCTGCTCTCACAGAAGCCATCTGAGGGTGATTCAGAAATAAATGAAAAACCAAGACAACTTTTGATTTGCTAAATAAAACACATGTTGCCCTTTTACCTTGGTTACATTGGAGGCGGTCTCCTATCTTTTGGCGTCGTGCTTTAGAAATTGCAGCCAGTTTAAGATTCAGTGCTGCCCTGCCTTGTTATTTACTTTCCATGGAAGACAAAGATTTTACGTTTTGTGCCTTTATTGGTGTCTCATAAGCTTGTCCAAATCACATCTATAAATCTGTCATGTTGGGCTCAACACTTTAGTTAGCCAGCTAGCGAGAGGCCCGTTACACACAGGTGTATTATGTAGGACTAGATGTTAGTATCCCTGTATTCATGTGTATTTCGGCTAAGATGAGGCTCTGTGGGATGTTCAAATAAGTAATGGCACCCTACGGGTTATCAAGTGGGCTTCCTTCTGTCATCAAGTGTTTCGCTGATAGGTCCATGACACTCTCGAGAAGGTTCAGCAGTGAATCTCAGCATCCCAGGTTCACCCCTTAGGTGCCATCAATTCTCCTGAAGGCCCAATGGACCTTTCCGACTTGTCAATCACTCGTAGAAAAATAGCCAATCAGATAGCCGCATTGTCTTAACCAGTGTCTTAACACGCCCCTGTCACCATATTGTCCCGTAAGCAATGCTAGTTGTCACTTGGAAAAGTTAATGTTACGTAGAAAATGGTCCTCAGATGCGCTTGGGGGACGTGCAATTATGATGAAAGATATCCTGCGAGGTTACAAGGGGCCTGGTTGACCCATTTTCCAAAGCATGAAACACAGTTGACGAAGTGTCTACAATGGATTAAGACAACTAAAGACAATTAAATGTGAACAATATCAACAAACACAAGGCTATATGTTCGAAGGTAAGTAAGGGAGAAGTATCTTCTCTGAGTTTGATTGAATTATTATCCATGCTTTATAAAATGTAGGAGAACAACTTTCACTTTGTTAGTGTATCAGTGACCTGCTGAATGAAGTGTGTAATGATTTATGCTGAAGAGTCGGGTTAGTAATACGTAAATGCGAGATGTCATGCAAGAGAAACGTCTATTTGCCTATTTGTATCATATCAGACTTTCAAGACAGATCACTGGGTTCGATTACGAGCCAAGTCAAACTTTTTCATCCGGTGACTACGGTACTGACTGAGTTAATCACCATTGTTTAAATGTAGAAAATCGAACCTAACTCACTTATAGACTTAAGACTACAATGTATTACTCATGATCTTTCCAAGTAAAAAGTACTCACCCTGCTTTACATGCGAAGTGCGATTCCACAATTTTATCCTGTTGGATTTCAAGATGAAGTTTGTGAGGAGTCAAACTTTTTTTGCATCGATTGCTAACATTTCGCTGAAACTCTGACATTGCGTCCTGCTCTGTCCAAAATCTTAATTCCTTGTACATATCCTTGCGTGAAATAATTGAGACCTCTCTGTAGAACTCTCTTGGACAAGTCTGGCATATTTGGCAAAAAACATACCCCAATATTATCTGGAATATGCGATAGAGAATCAACTTCAAACATGTTCTGTTCAGTTGCTATTTTGGAAGCTTGTGGGACACGGCTAAGGGGCCGGAGCTTAAGATTACCATCGGAAAGGTCCATTGGGGTCTTTCCGCTCTATCCACAGCCACTGGCTGGCCTTTTCGACTGCCTTGGAGAGATCTCTGACTGCCTGCTGATGGGCCTTCCCTCGAATTCCCAACTCTCTGAGGAACCAGGATGTTGAGGAAGCTATAAACCCTCTGCAGCCATAAAGACAAAAATAATTGGCCTGATTGTTTTGCCACTTGCTGACCAAGGACCTCGAACGCTTGGAAATTTTACAAGACTGTCCTGTAAAATTAACCATCTGCAGCCCGATGGAGGGCACAAGCTTGTGCAACCTGTAGGCTGGTCCCAAGCCCAGATAAATGCAGAGGCTTGCGTCAGGAAGGGCATCCGGCGTAAAACTGTGCCAAACATATATGAGCGTTCATCAAACGAATTTCATACCAGATAGGTCGTGGACCGAGTTAACGCCGCCCGCTCCTGGCACTGTTAATCTGCAAGGCGTAGGTAAAAATTCAGATAATGTGAGTCAAAGACAAATAAAACAGAAGAAGAAGAGGAATGCACAGACCCTACAACTGTAGGGACATTGGATGTTTGGACTATGACAGGAAAAGCTCAGGAGTTAGTTGACATTATGATTAGGAGAAAGGTTAATATATTGTGCATCCAAGAGAGCAAGTGGAGAAGGAGTAAGGCTAGAATTAGGAGCAGGGTTTAAATTATTTTACCATGGAGTAGATGGGAAGAGAAATGGAGTAGGGGTTATTTTAAAGGAAGAGCTGGCTAAGAATGTCTTGGAGCTGAAAGGAGTATCAGATCGAGTGGTGAGGCTGAAACTTGAAATTGAGGGTATTATGTATAATGTGATTAGCGACTATGGCCCACAGGTAGGATGTGACCTCGAGTCGAAAGAGAAATTCTGGAAGGAACGAGACGAAGTAGTTCTGAGCATCCCAGACAGAGAGAGAGTTGTGATTGGTGCAGATTTCAATTGACATGTTGGTGAAGGAAACAGTGGCGATGAAGAAGTCATGGGTAAGTACGGCATCCAGGAAAGGAACTTTGAGGGACAAATGGTGGTCGACTTCGCATTAAGGGTGGAAATGGCAGTAGTGAACAGTTATTTATAGAAGAGACAGGAACATAGAGTGACCTACAAGAGTGAAGGTAGAAGCAGGCATGTGGATTATATTTTGTGCAGATGATGTAGTCTGAAGGAGATTACTGATTGTAAGGTTGTGTTAGGGGAAAGTGTAGCTTGACGTCTTAGGATGGTGGTGGGGAGGATGACTCTGGTGGTGGGGAGGAAGATTAAGAAGACAAAGGTAGAGCAGAGAACCATGTGGTGGGAGCTGAGAAAGGAAGAATGTTGTGTGGCCTTCCGGAATCTCAATGGACAGGAGGAGCTCCCGGTAGACTGGACTACTACAACCAAGGTGATCGAGAGACAGATAGGAGAGTACTTGGTGTGTCTTCTGGTAGGAAAGGGGAGAAGGAGACTTGGTGGTGGAACCCCAATATACAGGTCATACACGGAAAGAGATTAGCAAAGAAGAAGTGGGACATGGAGAGGACTGAGGAGAAGCGAAAGGAATACATTGAGATGCGACGTTGGCAAAGGTAGCGAAGGCTAAACAAGAGGCATATGACTACATGTACATGAGGTTGGACACGAAAGAAGGAGAAAAGGATCTCTACAGGTTGGACAGACAGAGGGATAGAGATGTACAGCAACTAAAGGTGATTAAGGATAGCAATGGAAATATGTTGACTGGTGCCAGTAGTATGCTAAGTTGATGCAAAGAATACTTTGAGAAGTTAATGAATGAAGTAAATGACAGAGAAGCAAGAGTAGAAGAGGCAAGTGTGAATTACCAGGAAGTGGCAATGATTAGTAAGGGGGAAGTTAGAAAGGCACTGAACAGAATGAAAAATGGAAAGACAGTTGGTCCTGATGACATACCAATGGAGGTATGGAAGCATTTTGGAGAGGTGGTTGTGGAGTTTTTGAACAACTCATCCAATAGAATACTAGGAGGCGAGAAGATGCCAGAAGAATGGAGGAAAAGTGTACTAGTTCCCATTTTTAAGAACAAAGAAGATGTTCAGAGCTATAGAGGAATAAAGTTGATGAGCCACACAATGAAGTTATGGGATAGAGCAGTGGAGGCTAGACTCAGGACAGAAGTATCTGTGAGCAACAGTATGGTTTAATGCCTAGAAAGAATACCACAGATGCATTATTTGCCTTGAGGATGCTCGTGGAAAAGTACAGAGAAAGTCAGAAGGAGCTACATTGTGTCTTTGTAGACCTAGAGAAAGCCCATGACAGAGTACCAAGAGAGGAACTGTGGTACTGCATGCGCAAGTCTGGTGTGGCGGAGAAATATGTTAGAAAAGTACAGGACATGTGTGATGGCAGTAGAACAGCAGTGAGATGTGCCGTAGGTGTGACAGAAGAATTTAAGGTGGAGGTGGGAATGCATCAGGGATAGGCTGACAGATGAGGTTAGACTGGAATCCCCTTGGACCATAATATTCGCAGATATTGTGATGTGCAGTGAAAGTAGGGAGCAGGCAGAGGAACAATTAGAAATGAATGAGAGGGGTGGAGGGCAGAGAGTGAAGCTCCAGGGAGAAGAGATAGCGAGGGTGGACTATTTCAAGTACACAGGCAGGCGGGCAGTCCAAATAAGAAGCATTGTCAGAATCAATAGGTGTAGAGGTAGGGTCATCAAAGAGGTAGGATCGGTACACAGAGCATCAAAGACAAGGACGTGGAGTTCCAGGAGCATGACATAAAAGTACAGTGATGCGGCAAGGACCAGATTGCCACGCGTGGACATATATCGGTGCTGTCATTAGCAAGACGAGAAGCAGGTAGGCACATCTGCTCATCGGAGCAGGTGCACACCAGGTAGAGGAAAGACACACCCATGACAACATATTGTATGATCATGCAAAATTTCAAGATCTTCTCCTTTATGTCTGTTGTTTTCTGTTTTGAGATGACATGGTACAGTGGTGAGAGCGTTGGCCTAACAGTTCTGAGGATCGAGGTTCAGATCCCAGCCCCACCATTGGAGTTTGCATGTCCTCGCCGTGGTTGCGTGGGTTTTCTTTGGGCACTCCAGTTTCCTCCTACGTCCCAAAAACATGCATTAATTGGACACTCTAAATTGCCCCCAGGTGTGATTGTGACTGTGGCTGTTTGTCTCGATGTGCCGTGCGATTGGCTAGCAACCAGTTCAGGGTGTACCCTGCCTCTTGCCCATTGACAGTTGGGATAGGCTCCAGCACAACCCGCAACCCTTGTGAGGATAAACTACTCAGAAAATCAATTGATGGATGGATGGATATCTGTCCGTGTGCTTCGGGTCATTGTCAAGTTCAAAGACCCAGCCACAACCGATCTTCAATGCTCTGACCAAGGGAAAGAGTTTGGTCCCCAAAATCTCACATCACATGGCCCCGGTCATCCTTTCCTTAATACAGTGGAGTCGTCCTGTTCCATGTGCAGAAAAACACCCCCAAAGCATGATGCTACCACCCCTATGCTTCACAGTAAGAATGGTGTTCTTGGGATGAAACTCATCATTCATCTTCCTCCAAACACGGTGAGAGGAATTATGACCAAAAAGTTCCATTTTGGTCTCATCTGACCACAAAACTTTGTCCCATGACTCCTCTGTATCATCTAAATGGTCATTGACAAACTTAAGACTGGCCTTGACATGTGCTGGTTTAAGCAGGGGAACCTTCCCTGCCATGCATGATTTCAAACCATGACGTCTTCGTGTATTACCAACAGTCACCTTGGAAACGGTGGTCCCAGCTCTTTTCAGGTCAATGACCAAGTCCTGTCCTGTAGTCCTGGGCAGATTCCTCCCCTTTCTAAGGATCATTGCGACCCCACAAGGTGATATCTTGCATGGGGCTCCACTCCAATTGAGATTGACTATCATGTTTAGCTTCTTCCATTTTCCAATGATTGCTCCAACAATGGACTTTTTTTCACCAAGCTGCTCGGCAATCTTTCCGTAGCCCTTTCCTGCCGTGTGGAGTTGTACAATTTGAAGAGTTTGTTTTCAAAATGAGACAAAGGCATTTTTTTTCAGATTTACGAAACTCGCGGCAAAATTATCCAGCTCCGAATGGATAATTTTGGCGCGAGTTTCGTAAATCTGAAAAAAATGCCTATGTCTCGTTTTGAAAACAAACTCTTCATTTTGTCTCTGGTGTCTTTGGACAGCTCTTTGGTCTGGGCCATGTTACAGGTTTGAGTCTTACTGATTGTATGGGGTGGACAGGTGCTTTTATGCAGCTTTTGACCTCACACAGGTGCATCTGATTCAGGATAATACATGGACTGGAGGTGAACTTTTAAAAGATGACTAACAGGTCATTGAGGGTCAGGATTCTCACTGATAGACAGGTGTTCAAATATTTATTTGCAGCTGTATCACACAAATAAATTGTTAAAAAATCTGACATTGTAATTTCTGGATTTTTAGATTATTTCTCTCACAGTGGACATGCACCTACAATGAAAATTTTGGACCCCTCCATGATTTCTAAGTGGGAGAACTTGCAATATAGCAGGGTGTTCAAATACTTATTTTCTTCACTATATATATATATATATAATATATATATATATATATATATATATATATATTATATATATATATATACACACACACACACACATATATATGTGTGTGTGTGTGTCATTTCATGTATAATGTTTGCAAACCTGTGGAGTATTTACCGTTCGGTATATTCAATCACAGTATTGATATTCAAAAACAAATCAGATTCCACACATTTCCTTTGATTGGCCAGTGACCAATCCATAGTTTAGTCCACCTTTTAGTCTGATTGGCTAAATTGCTGCCCAACACAACCTTGAACAGGATGAGAGGTTAGGCTTTAGGGAAATAAATGGATGAACTAATGGATGGTGATTGTTGCAGAAGACTGCAAACAAGATGACTGCCAAACTTGTATTCGACTAGAAGCTGGACATGCATGGGTCAAACAGACCCTTTAATTAGCTCAACATTTTTAGATTTAGAGAATAAACTCGATAAGAGTAACATGCACAAAGAGGCACAATCTGACAAAGATCCAAACCACAAACTTTCATCAGTAACAAGTGGGCCACAAAAAAAGCCCAGAAAAGGATATACTAGTTGCGGTTTCTGAGGAAGCACGGCATGTCGCAAGAGCTGCTGAGACAGTTCTACACAGCGGTCATCCAGTCAGTACTGTGTACCACCATTAGACTTTGGTTTGGGGCTGCTAGAAAAAAGGATGAACTCCGACTGCAACGGACTGTCAGAGATGTTCCTAGAAAAATACTAAGACAAGCCTGAGGACTGTAGAGAGTGAACTCAAACCAACCAAGATTGTCTTTTCGTCCACGGGACAGATGGAGGACACACTGTGAGTGTGCGCTACCTCAGACTGCCAAAGTGGTCGTGCCTGTCTGCTCTTTTTTTATGGCATTCTCAGGTCAAAGGGTTACATGGTTACACAGTGAAAATCCTGACACAGATGGCGACACGAACAGCACATAAACACTAAGGTACTTGTTTCTTCAAGGCTGCAAGAGTGTCCTGATAAACCCACAAGAGAAAAAGCAGGGCATTGTTTAAAGACATGTTTATGGCATTTGGGGGTATCCTCCTGGGGTAGAAGGGCATTATCTCCTCCCAGTGTTGAGGAGTATCTGCTTAAGATCAGAAAGGAAACATGCTGAGGCCAGGATGGAGACATCGCTTCCCAGTGTTCAGGGGCATCAGCTTGAGGTTGGCAGGTGGGCATCGCCTCCCAGGTGTCACTGGGTCACACTTCAAGACACGCACGCAGCTCACAAAGAGAAAAATTCAGACTAAGACTAACAGAAACAAACGCATGATAAAACAATCCTAACAGCAACTATAGTAGGAATGATGTACTTTTATCATGATAACTAACATAGTAATAACTTCTTTATCATTTCCCCCCTGTTTATCAGGATAAAAATAAAACACAACATCAAACATTATCAAAAGCCGTTGCTTGAGTGGGAAGAAAACTACTCAAAAAACCCAGCAGGGAAAAAAAGAGTAGAAACCTTTCCCCAAGCAAGAGCGAAAGTTGAGGAGAAAGACTAAAGTTGTATTTGACTAAATATACGTATATACAAGGTAAACCAGGAAACATCAAACATTCACAACTGCATTGCTTTTCTGTGAAGTCATAAAAAAAGGTTTACATAACAGTAGAATCATCATCATTATCAGAGTCGACGTACACTAGTTGATATTCAGACATGGCTACAGTAACTTGAGTAGCCACTTTCATCTCAATAACATCTATGACTTTTGCAGTACAGACTTTGCAAAGGGGAATAGCACAAACGATACAAAAACAAGACAATAATAAAATACAAATGATAATCGCAGTTATAGCAACAGCTATGCTTTTCCAATTTCCAAACGTATTCTGTAGCCATTGCAAAAAGGCGTTTGGTTCGACACCTTCCATACTCTGAGTTTTCTCCCTATATGGCCTGAGTAGTGTAAGGGTTTCAGTTAATGAACCATTAGACAATGTGTGTAGAGGGATAAAGGTACAACACTCACCAGATTCAATCATATGACAAACCCCTCCTTTTTCCGCCAATATCATGCCTAATGCCTGCCTATTCTGCAAAGCCACAAGTGAAGTGGCATGCAATTGTGACGCTGTATGTGTAAACAATGCTTCTGATTTGTTCAGTGTGCTTATACGGAGGCCCCGTAGCTCAGTGGTTAGAGCACTGGTTTGGTAAACCAGGGGTTGTGGGTTCGTATCCCACTGAGGACTCCACGCCCTCAGAAGGGTTGCGTCAGGAAGGGCATCTGGCATAAAAATTATGACAAACATATATATGCGCTCATCTGAGATGATATGCTGAAAGGGACAAGCTGAAAGAAACACACACAGTGTGCTTATACTCTTTCCAGTCAAACATGTTTTTCATGTGGACTGGGATCGATGTGCCCGTTGCTGGTGATTCTGACGAGTCCAGGTCTGGAAGTCTATAAGGGCGGCCATATAGAATTTCAAATGGGGATGTTTTTCCTTCGGCTGGCACTATCCTCATTGCTGTTGCAACGATTGAAACACAGTCAGGCCAATGTCTTTTTGTTTCCCTCATTGTCTTTATAAGTCTAGCTTTGACAGTTCCGTTTGTTTGTTCAACGAGCCCAGCAGATTTCGGATGATACACGCAATGACACTATAAGTCGATTTTCAGCAGCTGTCCAACTTTTGTCACAGCGTCATTCACAAAATGTGTGCCATTGTCACTTCGAATCACACTTGGAATGCCAAACGTTGGAATAATACAATTACACAGTGCTTTTACACCTGTCTTTGCATCCGCGTGCGCTGTTGGAAACAACTCAAGCCATTTGGAGAACACATCAATTATCACCAATTACATCCCTAATGCTTTGTTTAACTCAATGTAATCCATATGGATTGTGTGAAATGGTTCTGGAGGCAGAGGAAATGTTCCTCTTCGTGGTCTTATATACCCTTGTGCATTATTTTTTAAACAGATACATTATTTGCAAAAATTTTTGAGAAGTGTGTAAACCCATGTGTGTGATAATACTGATGTGTCAATGCCACCATCCCCCCTGTTGACACATGACTCAATCCATGTGTCAATCTTGCTCCCCATCCAAACAATGATTTTGGCAGCTAGGGTTTTCCATTGGCCAATTTACTAACTCTGTCCTTGTCAATTTTCACACCTTTGTCCTCCCAATGTGTGCGTTCAGTGAGTGGTGCTTTTTTCTGACGTGAAATCAAAATGTCATGATTTACTGCGTGTGTTTTTGTTACCTCTTTCACCAGTGCTGTGTCAACCATGGGGAATCCCTGGGCTGCAGCCTTGGCTGCTTGATCAGCTAGTCTGTTACCAATTGTGATTGGGTCATTTCCTGCTAAGTGAGCTTCACATTTACAAATGGCTACTTTGTCCACCAGTTGTACGGCATCCAGTAACTGCTGGAGAAGTGCCTTGTGAGCAACCTCTTTACCTGTTGTGGTAGTAAAGCCCCGATTTGACCATCGTTGACAAAACACATGAACTGAGCCCCAGCCGTATTGGGTGTCAGTCCAGATTGTAACATGTTTCTTGGAAAACATTTTACAAGCCTGGATCAGTGAAGACAATTCTGCTGGCTGTGCCGAACACACAGAGTTAAGTGTTGCCTGAAACAAGACCTTAGTTTGTGTCGTTATTGCAAATCCCACCCTGTTGCAACCATCTTCCCCTGTGCTTGCTGATCCGTCAACAAAAACAACCTCTCCAGTCGGGAAGGGAGTGTCCATTAGGTCAGGTCGGAGTTTGGTGGAAATTTGGATGTGCTTTCCACAGTCGTGTGGAGTGGCCTCTGCTGGTGTGGGTAAAAGTGTCGCTGAATTCAGTCCCCCACATCTTACAATTGTAATGTGTTCCTGTGATAACAATGTCGCGGTGCAATGTAAGTGCCGTGCTGGTGACAAAAATGTCATCTTTGTTTCCAGCAGAAGGACTGAAACTGCGTGTGGCACTTTCAGTGTTAACTGGTGGAACAAGACTACTTCCGCAGACGCCTCAACAGCCAGAGCAGCGACCAGCACTGCCTGAACGCACTATGGAGTGACTCGTGCTACAGAATCCAATTGTTGCGAATAGTATGCAACTGGTCTCATTTTTCCTCCGTGTTTCTGCAGCAACACTGAGGTCATGAACCCGTTTTTTGCAGTCACTGTCTGGTCAAATGGCCCGTCATAATTGATAATGCTCATGGGAACCGGTTTTTATATGTACTTCAGAATAAAGCCTTAGCAGGCATGAGCATTTTGTCTTTTACACTTAGCAACCGACATATTTGACTAGCGTTTGAGTGACCCGGATATGAATAACTCGACCTTGCGCATGCGTAGCGCAGAAGCGGAAACCGGTGCCGTTTGTAAACCACACTGACAAAGTTGGGCGTTTTAATCATTAAAAATAAAGGGGTTCATGTAGGTTCGTTTTATACATTGATGTATTTCGTTGAGAACTTGTTTTACATTCCATACATGGGCGAATTTTATTAAAAGTAAGCCCTGAGATCTGGGAAACGGACTTTCGTTTCCGTGTTTTCTCAGGCTGGGTAACGACACGGTAACGGAACGATCGTTTCCGTGAAATGGTCATGCCTGCTTTGGCTTTACAATAGTGACCATGATGACCGTCTTTGCCGCCGTTAAGACAGTTGCCTTCTCTAAACCACTTTCGCTTTTTGGATGATAATTGGGACACGTCAAATGGAGGTTTTTTGTTACTCCCGTCATGTGGTCCCCCTTTTGCGTCACGAAGCTTTCCTGTAAAGTTAATGTTTACTACAGGATGCTCTGATTTTTTCTTTTTTTGCTCAACACGTTCATAATGTATTTATTTAATTAATTAATTTAAATTTTAGGACTCTGAATTTCTCTGGCTCTATCAAGAAGGGCCTTACAATAAAACCCTTTGGACAATTGTCATTGCACTGGTCTATAACAGTGAACCCGAGAAGGGCACACTGTATATTAACCGGTCACAGCTGTTTCACATTCGGACTGTAATTAGTTTTTATCACTGGCATTTGACAGTTCATTGCCTTGCGTTAGTGAGTTGCATTCACTGCCTGTGGGACTCTCCGCTTCTTCGAATAAGTTAGAGTAACCCTAGTCACAGCGATTCTGTTGAGTTAGTTAGTTTGCTTCAGAGTCATCGAACCCTTGCTGTATGTCTTTTGGATCCCGCAAAGCGTTTCTGTGCCTCTGCCTTATCGGACTGCTACACCATGTATGACCCAGTTTCCAGAATAAACTACATTGAACATTATGCGTCTGCCTCGAAGTCCTGTATTTGGGTCCTCCCCCGCACCGGATGTTCGTGACAGTCCGTTTCAGATAAATGTATATTAATACTAAATGTCATTAATTGGGGACTCTAAATTGCCCTTAAGTGAGATTGTGAGTGCAACTTGTCTGTCTCTATGTGTCCTGCAGTTGGCTGGCAAACAGTTTAGGGATGTACCCTGCCTCCTGCCCGTTGATAGCTGTGCTCCAGCACTCCCACAACCCTCGTGAGGATAAGCAGCTTGGAAAATGAATGAATAATACTATATGTAGTAGGTATACAGTGTTCCCGTTATTCACAGGGGTCATGTTCCTCACAGCCCCGCGAATAACAAAATCTGCAAATAATGGATGCAGTATTTGTACACACTGGTTTCAGCCAGCACGTATTTTACCTACCATATCATACCTACCATATGATGCTCTTACGACATTGTGAGGAAGACATCTGCAAGCAGAAGAAGCTTATATTGACCTACACACTCCCTGTCATTCCTGACGATGTACACACTCACAGTGTCACATCAAAACTAAAATGATCACACCACAGCAAACAGAATAGCATAACTAGCAAATAATAAAACAAATAATAGAATGACTCAATTGACAAAACATGAACTTTAAACGTTAATTGCCTCCTCCCAGTATGCTTTGTGGCACTGCTGGGACTAAGTCTAACGAAGGAGAATAGACGTGGGGTGATACATACGCAGTTTGTGTATACATGAGTTATTTGTTGCAATAAGTGAGTACTTCCACACCCATTGATAGAATGTCAGGGGTGTGTTGGGGGGGGGGTGTTAAGGACCAAATTAGCTTAGTGTAAAACCCACCTCTGTCATGTTCTCAGTTTTGGTTGTGTTGGTTTTCTTGGTTTCCTGTCTTCAATTTCTCATGTGCTCATTTTGTTAGATGTCCACATGTTCTCGTTTACCATCCTCCCTTGTGTGAACAATCAGCTCCCTCCAGCCACTCGTGTCCTGTCCAGGTGTTTGTCGTTGTCTCACCAATTGCTGTGTATTAAACTACGTTTTCTTGCAGTTCTTGTCGGTCCATTATTTTTGTTGCGGGTTGCTAGGACCCGAGTTCAATCCCAGCCCCGACTGTGTGGAGTTTGCATGTTCTCATTGCATCCCAAAAACATGCATTAATTGGAGATTCTAAATTGGCCCTAGGTGTAATTGTGAGTGTACCTGTTGTCTTTCTCTATGTACCCTGTGATTGGCTGGCAACCACTTCAGGGTGTACCCTGCCTCATGCCCGTTGATAGCTGGGATAGGCTCCAGCACTCCCAGAACCCTTGGGAGGATAAGCGGCTAAGAAAATGGATGAATGGATTCCTCTACTCTTCCCTGGTGTCCCTGTTTCCCTGTATTTGTGTCCTCCGTGCCTTGTCTTGCCTTCCTCACCCTTCATTAGCCCTGACAATAACAGAATCAACTGTCCAAGACGAGACTCAATGGGAGGAACACGGTGTCTCTGGTCACGCCACCCAATGCTTTCAGCTTGCCAGCCAAGTCTAAGCTCTTTGAGTAAACTCTGTCATTCCTCTCCTTCCTTTTCACTTGTGTCCCCTACTTGTCGTAATTATTTACCACGCCCAACCATATCAGGAATACATGTTTTGTTGGACTTTTCTGATTTTGAGGATGATTTATATGACCGCCTGCCTAAGCCCGACTCCGACAAAGATTTAGGTTTTTCTGGTTCCTTCCCCCGTGTTACAAGTGCCCGTCAGTTTTTGTCACATATGCCCTTCTCTAACTGGCATGAGTCCCAGCCCAAGTCTTTTCCCACTTTTTCTGAGTCATCAGTTTGGCCATTTATCCATGACCCCTACATGGTGGCAAACGGGGGCACACAAATAGAGCTCAATTTTGTCCTCCAGTTTCATTCCCCCGAAACCAAACCCCGAGTCACTTCATTCTGTACCATTCATTTTCCTTGTTCACCTTTCCGAGTCCCTGTGTGCTCTGCCCATCATGTATCTGTCATGGCCCTGGCGGTCCCTGTCCTGGCCGTACCAGTCCTCAAGACGGCACGCACTTGCCGCAATCAGCGGATGCGCACACCTGCGCCTCATCTCTAGTAATTATGTCCTCGTTATAGAGAACCACACGTATGGTCTGGCCTTTGCCAGATCGTTTCCTAATGCTTCGTTCCCGCACTCTCGCAGTCCTGTTCCTGATCTCCCGTGTACCAATCCCTGCCTGCCCGCTGACCTGCCGTCCACACATAACGTCCTGGTTACCGCTGCTCCCGTTGACCGATTGCCTAATCCCCAACCTTGGACCGAATAAACACTTTTCCCGAACTGCCTCTACACCTCCCGCGTTGTGCATTTGGGTCCAACCCGGTGTTCTGGCCGTGACAGAACAATCTGGCCATAACATGGACTCAGCTGCATTCCGTCAGTCCCTGCAGATTAAAGGCAGACGTATCACCGCACAGGAAGCCACTCTCCAAGTTACCTAATCACTGGTTACAGGAGATCTGTGCTTGATTGGACTCCTGGTTCATGGCCATGTCCTGTGCTACTGACGCAGTCCGCCATCAGCCCCCGTCGCTCCGAACCCAAGTCTGTCTGCGCCCGCTCCCCTGCCGGTCACGGAAGTCCAGCGGTCCATCTGTACTGAACCGAGCGGTTCTTTGGAGACTTGTAACATCAAACCCTTCCTCGCCCAATGTGATCTTCATTTTGAATTGCAACCCTCCGGCTTCGCCAGTGACCGCACCCAGATAGTATTCGTGATATCCCACCTGACAGAGAAAGCAGAGGACTGCGCCACAGCCGAATGGAGCCAGAGTTCCAAAATGTGCCGCTCATGGACCTCCTTTGTGCGTGCAATGACGCAGGTGTTCCAAAAGCTTCTCCGAAACGTGAGGCGGCGGCTTCCTTGATCTCACTCCGGCAGGGCCAATGCCGTGTTACGGATTACGCCATCGAGTTCTGCATCTGAGCCGCGTAGACCCGGTGGAATGAGGGAGCGCTTCACAATGCATTCTTTCAGGGTCTCTCACCCTGAATCCAAAGTCACCTCATCGCAGTGGACCTGCCCACAGACTTGGACTCGCTTATCACACTTGCCCTGAGCATCGACCAGAGGCTCGCAATTCAGGGCCGGGTTGATGCGCTGCAGGGGGAGATCCAACAGAGCTTCGTGCCACGGACCGCTCGCCCACCGATTCAGGCTGATGAGACGGAGCCCATGCAAGTTGAGGGGCTCGGTGGCTCACCGGAGGAACGAGAATGACGCCGGCAAGAGGGTCTCTGCTTCTACTACGGAGGGCTGGGCCACCTCATGGCTCACTGCCCAGTCAACCCGCATGCTCCAGACGCAGGGTATCCACAATGGTAAGTCTGAATTACACAGCGGGAGGCACGACGCGGCCTCTGCTTCAGGTGACGTTGAGCACAGGAGAACGTGTATACACGGCTACAGAATTCATCGACTCCGGGTCTGACGCCAATCTCCTGAACTCGCAAGTGATTGACTTATTGGGCTTAGGGACCTTTAGAACGCAGCGCCTCTGACACGCTTATGCTGCCAATGGCAAGTTTACTCACCGCACTGGGACCTTAGGCATGGCATTCCCAGACGCACACGCTTAAGTTTTCACATTTTCGATTCACGAAGCAGTGACATCATCTTGGGGAGTCCCTGGCTAAGGCAACATAACCTTGTCATTGACTGGCCAGCCGGATAGATCAAGTCGTGGGGTCCGAAATGGAGAGGCATGTGCTTTGCATCCCTTGATAAAGAGGGTTCGCAGGTCGCTTTGGAAACTCCGCGGGACTCTCCGCAAGAACCGGATTTAACCTTGGTCCCTGCCTGCTACTCTGGTCTTAAGGAGGTATTCTCTGAACCAAAGCCCAAGTCACTTCCACCTCACCGCCCATATGACTGCGCTATTAATTTACTCCCCGGTACCTCATCCCCGCGGGGGAGACTCTTCTCTCTCACAGGCCCTGAACATCAAGCTATGAGGGACTACGTGAAGGAATCGCTGGTGGCAGGTCTCATCTGACCTTCATCATCCCCCGCCGGAGTGGGCTTCTTCTTCGTAAAGAAAAAGGACAAATCCCTGCGTCCCTGCATTGACTACGAAATGACATCACCATAAAAAACAGGTACCTCCTTCCCTTTATCGCCACAGCCTTCGAACTGCTGAAAGGAGCGAGGATATTTACTATGCTGGACTTAAAGAACGCGTACCACCTAGTTCGCATTACGAAGGGAGATGAATGGAAAACTGCCTTTAACACTCCCACGGGGCACTATGAGTATTTGGTGATGCCTTTTGGACTGATGAATGCACCAGCGGTGTTCCAGAATTTCAGCAATGACGCTCTGTGCGATATGCTCAATAGGCATGTTTTCGTATATCTTGATGACATTCTGATTTTTTACCCGGACGAAGGTTCCCATTTCAGGCATGTTCGGGCTGTGGCTGCAGCAAATGTTGCGGCATGATTTGTACGTGAAGGCAGAGAAGTGCAAATTCCACTGTCCCTCCATCTTGCTCCTGGGTTTTGTCCTGGCGGAGGGGGAAATCCGCATGGATCCCGGCAAGGTTGAGGCTGTCCTTCAGTGGCCCACTCCCACGAATCGCAAGGAGGTACAGCGATTCATTGGATTTACCAACTTTTATCGCAAATTTATTCGGGATTTTAGCACCGCAGTACCTTCGACTGGGATCCGAGCTGTCAGGGTTCTTTCAGCAAGCTCAAGTCCAGCTTCACGTCAGCTCCGATCCTCATTCTGCTTGACCCTGATAGGCAGTTCATGGTTGAGGTGGATGCATCCGATTCCGGGATAGGGGCGGTCCTCTCTAAGAAGAGTTCCAGGGATGGGATACTACACCCCTGCGTGTTCCTCGGTAAGAGCTTGATGCCGGCGGAACGTAACCATGACCGGGAGTTGCTCGCCGCTAAGACTGCCTTGGCGGAGTGGAGACACTGGTTAGAGGGGACTCAGGTCCCGTTCCTGGTGCTGACAGACCATAAGAACCTAGAATATCTAAAAACCGCCAAGAGCCTGAATGCACGGCAAGCTAGGTGGACCCTCTTTTTCACTCAGTTCCGCTTCATTATGTCCTACACACCGGGGTCCAACAATGGGAAACCCGATGCGCTGTCGCACATATACGAGGGAGATAAGCCGCGACCTGATCACGCCCTGATCTTCTCCTGCTCCGTGTCAACCTTTACATGGGAGGTCGAGGTCCAAGAAAAAGAAGCCCTTAAAGACTTCCCCAGCGCGGCAGGCCCCCCCCCCTCCCCCCGTCGACAGGCTGTTTGTCGTGCCCCCTCTGAGGGGGAAGTTGATTGACTGGGCCCATACGAATCGCACAGTGTGTCACCCAGGAATGACTAAAACGCGGCCGGTGGTTGAACAGCGCTTTTGGTGGCCAAACATAAAAAAAGACGTCTAAGAATATATCAATGCGTTCCCAGGTTGCGCTGCCAAAGAACCAACCCGCTACGGCCCACGGGAGAGCTTCGTCCGCTGCCCGTCCCTCGACGTCCATAGTCCCACATCTTTCTAGATTTTGTGACCGGCCTTCTGATTTCACATGGTCACACCGCCGTGCTTTCAGTGGTGGATCGGTTTTCGAAGATGCTTCACTTCATCCCGCTGCTCAAGATCCCCTCCGCCAAATAAACCGCCAAGCTCCTATTGGACAAAGTGTTCCGGTACCACAGCTTGCCTACCGACGTGGTGTCAGACAGGAGACCCCAATTCATTTCCAAATTTTGGAGGGAATTTTGCTCGCTGATAGGGGCCACGGTGAGTCTATTCTCGGGTTAGCACCCCGAGACCAATGGCCAGACCGAGCGGGTCAATCAGGACATGGAAACCGGCCTCTGATGCCTGTCCTCCCGCGACCCAGCATCGTGGAGTCGGCAGCTCATCTAGGTGGAATACTCCCACAACTCCCTTCCCTCGGAATCCATAGGTATGTCACCCTCCCTCTCTCTTCCCGTCTCTAGACACTGACTTGCCGGTACCGTCAGCATTGGCAGTGATAAGGCACTGTAAGCAGACCTGGGAGCGAGCCAGACGGATGCTCCTGCGTATGGAGGGCACCTATATGGTGAGGGCGCCGACCTATAAGGTTGGACAACATGTCTGGCTATCAGCGAGGGGCCTTCCGCTATGGATGGAATCTCGCAAGCTGGCCCCCAGGTTCATCGGCTCTTTCCCTGTCACTAAGGCGATCAACCCGGTTGCTTTTACTGTCATGGCCCTGCCTTTCCCTGTCCTGGCCGTACCAGTCCCAGAGGTGGCACGCACCTGCCGCAATCAGCAGAGGTGCACACCTGCGCCTCATCTCTAGTAATTACGTCCCAGTTATATAGAACCACACGTACGGTCTGGTCTTTGCCAGATCGTTGTTTAATGCCTTGTTCCCGCACTCTCGCAATCCTGTTCCTGATCCTCTGTGTACGGATCCCTGCCTGCTCGCTGACCTGCCTTCTACGCCTAATGTCCTGGTTACCACTGGTCCTGTTGACTGCCTGCCTGATCTCCAACCTTGGACCGAATAAACACTTTTCCAGAACTGCCTCTCAGCCTCCCGAATTGTGCATTTGGGTCCAAACCCGTGTTCTGGCCATGACAGTATCCACTACTTCCAAACCTCAATGTTTACAGGCTGAGGAGGAAGCTGCAGACCCTATGCAGGCTCCCCGGCAGCTCCGTCAGGCTCCTGTGCCTGCTGCCCGGAAGCTGCGTCAGACCCCGTGGCTGCTTTTGTTCTGGCGGCGTTCAACCAGTGGCCACCACCTGCTTCCATTTTAGTGAGGCTCAACCAGTGGCCGCCCCTGCCTTTTTCCTGGCGGCACTTGACCATTAGCCGGCTACTGCATCTGTTCCGGCGACGCTCAACCTGCGGCTGCCTACCGCTTCTGTTAGGGCAGGGCTCGACCTGCGGCTGCCACCTGTTTCTGTTCCCTGGCTCTTGCTTTGCCATTGGCTTTGTCATTATGGACTTCCGCCTGAATGGCCCTGTCGAAACCCTCGTCCTGGCCAACCTCTGGAACTGCCCGGCCAAAGACATCAATTTGGGTGGCCTCAAAGCCCACCAGACTGACCCTGATGGATGAGTCTGTGCTCTACCCTGGACCCCACTTCTACCTCCCTGGGTTGGTCACTTTTGGTTTTGGAACTGTTCCTTAAAGAGGAGTACTGTCATGTTCTCAGTTTTGATTGGGTTGGGTTTGTTTGTTTCCTGTATTCCATGTCTCATGTTCTTATATTGTTAGTTGTGTCTTCCTGTTCTTTTTTACCATCCTCCCTAGTATTATTCAAGTTCTCTGATTGTAAATACAGTATAATATTATATTTGCATTATTATCGTCACACACATTGTTCAGTTGCTAACCGAACCACTCTTACAAGTAATGTATGGATCTGGATTATGGTGAAATTATGCTACTTGAATTGTCACATAGGACTGAGGTATGAATAGGAGTGCACATCTTGAGGATGCCTTTGTGCAAAATAAATATGAGATGAAGGACGAAAGGAATGCATTAGCTGTGACCTCGTGCTCTGCTTGTGATGGAAAACATTGTGATATGTTTGGATTTCAGTATGATCGAAGTCAAACAAAGTGTTCCCAGAAGGTCATTTGTACATGTTCTGATGAGGTCAATACTGTGATAGAAACTGATAATTAAATTAGTCAGGATTCTAAAAATGTTTGACTTGAAATTGTTGCTAGTCTTCATCCGACTACTATGTATACATATATTGAGATGGAAGGATACAATCACACTGGACACCAAAATAGTATTTTTTTGGGGGGGGTTGTGGTGGTGGATAAAACACCCCCAGGGGGAAAATGTTTCTCACTTATCATTGAACTTTCAACTCATTCAATGATTCAGAGAAGTTATTCTGTGTGTTTTCCTCTGCAGCTGCTCTCATGTCCTTCATCTTTTTCTGTCTAATGCTATTTCTTCAGCGTGTAAGAATACTGCATGACAATAACGTGGGCAGCAATCTTTTAAAAAGTCATCATTTCTTTCACTAGAAAATAAAACTATATCAAACTGCACTCAACTTGCAAAATCCACTTTCAATATATACAGTTGAAACCATAAATTTACCCACATGATATGAAAATACACATTTACCCCCTCACTCTCTGATCTTAAGACAAAACTTTTGCTTATTTTTATTTTAATTAGAATAACCCAAATTATTTCTCTTTGATAAATACAAGAAAATAATAATTTTTTGACACATTTTCATGACTTTCTTCAGAGTCAGAAATTACATACACTAAGTTTTTTGGAATTTAGTATCACTTTAAACTGTAGTACTTGGGTCAAATATTTTGGATCTCGTTGTGAGAGAACCTTCTCACAATACCTGGCAGGGGTTTTGGCCAATTCCTCCTTACAGAACTGATGTGACTTTCTATTTGTGACTGTCCAGGTTTTTAGGTCACCTTGCGACCTTGCACCATGCCTTTTCACATCTGGCCATACATTTTCAATGTGGTTGAGATCAGGGTTTTGTGATGGGCAGTCCAAAACATTGACTTTGCTATCCTTAAGCCACTTTTTAAACCATTTGGCAGTATGCTTTGGGTTGTGTAGCATAAAGCTGTAAGCCATGGTGCTACAAATTCTCATGATCATGTATTGTTCTAAGACTCTACTGAATGAGTTCAAAATTAGATGGCTTTTCTGGCTGCTCCCAAATAAAGCCAGCACAGTGATATTTGGATATGATCACATTAAAATTGGCATGGTGGGCACCATCACCTTCACTGTGCTCCATGATGCTACCTGTGTTCACCTTCCAAGTTTCTCATCAGGTCACCAGCCTCTTGGGGCTCTACTTATTTTGCACCACAAGTTTCTCCATCACAGACAACATGAGTTCTACCCTACTGTAGGTGACCACATCCAGCTGGGGGTTACTGTTCACAGGTTTGGGCTGTCTTAATGCTTTCAATTTATCCACTGTGTTTTCACTGTTAGTCGGCGCTATTTGACAATGAAATGGCTGAGCTACAGAAACTCCTTGATGGTGGCATTATCGAAGGAATCAACAAGGCCATAGTGTCTAGTGTAAGTGTAATTTAACATCATAAAGCACCATTTGGAAATACAGAAATAGCTATAAATACATGTTGGATTACAACAGTATCTTAGAGTATTTCTTGAATTTCATAAAACTGTGAAATAGTCAGACACAAGGGTAAATTAACGGTCAATGCCTGGTACAGTACAAACTGTCATGTACTGTAATAATTAACTCCAATTTTGATCTTTTAACCACTTAAAGTAACTGAGAACAGCTTGCCATTTACAATGCTGACCCGGAAGCAAGTTAGGATGTGTCTTACCCAAGCCACAGGCAGCCCATATTTTTTTCTCAAGTGAAGGAAGTAGACAGCCTTCACATGCCCAGACTAGCGGCATCGAACTGAAGATAAAGGCCTTGTTTATGTTTTGGTAGCAATACTTCGTAATTATTCAAACGTCTCACCTGGTGTGACAATCTTAACTTTGAACAGCAAGATCTGATTCTGATATTCTCTGTTCAATGGTGTGGCTTGAAAGTTGAAGGTCTGATACCATTTGTTTAATATTTGTATCATTTGTTACCGGACTTACACATGCAGTACAACAGTTCCTCTCTTGGTACTCTGTCATAAGCTTTCTCCAGATCCACAAAGACACAATGTAGCTCTTTCTGACCTTCTCTGTCCTTTTTCAACGGGCATCCTTAAGGCAAATAAGGCATTTTTGGTACTCTTTCTGGGCATGAAACCTTAGTGTTGCTCGCAGATACTTACTTTTGTCTTGAGTCGAGCCTCCACTACTCTTTCCCAAAACATCATTGTGTGGCTCATCAACTATATTCCTCTATTATTCCCTCAAATTGCTTCCACACCTCCACAGTTATGTCATCAGGACCAATTGGCTTTCCATTTTCAGTGCATTTCTAACGTCCCCCTTATTAACCATTGCCACTTCCTGGTCCTGCACACTTGCCTCTTCCACTCGTCCTTCACTCTCATTTTCTTCATTCGTCAACTAATCAAAGTATTCTTTCCATTACTTTATCACACTACTGGCACCAGTCAACACATTTCCATCTCTATCCTTAGTCACCCTTACCTGCTCCACAACCTTCTCATCTCTATTCCTCAGTCTGGCCAACATGTAGAGATCCTTTTTTTCTCCTTCTATTGTGTCCAACCTGGTGTACATATCATCATATGCCTCTTGTTTAGCCTTCGCCACCTCTACCTTTGCCCTACATCACATCTCAAGGTATTCCTTTCGCCTCCCGTCAGTCCTCTCAGTGTCCCACTTCTCCTTTGCTAACCTCTTTCCTTGTATGACTTCCTGTATATTGGGGTTCCACCACCAAGTCTCCATCTCCCCTTTCCTACCACAAGATACCCCAAGTACTCTTCTGCCTGTCTCTCTGATCACCTTGGCTGTAGTAGTCCAGTCAACTGGGAGCTCCTCCTGTCCATCGAGAGCCTGTCTCACATCTTTCCGAAAGGCTGCATAACATTCTCCCTTGCTCAGCTTCCGCCACCTGGTTCTCTGCTTTACCTTTGTCTTCTTAATCTTCCTACCCACCACCAGAGTCATTTTACACGCCACCATCCTATGCTGTCGAGCTACATTCTCCCCTACCACTTCCTTACAATGAGAAATCTCCTTCAGATTACATCATCTGCACAAAATCTAATGCACCTGTGTGCTTCTACCTCTGCTCTTGTGGGCCACTCTAACTTCGTGTCTCTTCTGGAAAAAAAATGTTCACTAATGCCATTTCCATCCTTTTTGAAAAGTCCATCACCATCTGTCCCTCAAAGTTCCTTTCCTGGATGCCGTACTTACCCATCACTTCTTCATCGCCCCTGTTTCCTTCACCAACATGTCCATTACAATCTACACCAATCACAACTCTCTCTCCATCTGGGATGCTCAGAACTACTTCGTCTCGTTCTTTCCAGAATTTCGCTTTCAACACTAGGTCACATCCTTTCATTCTTCGCCAGCTCTTCCTTTAAAATAACCCCTACTCCATTTCTCTTCCCATCTACTCCATCGTAAAATAATTTAAACCCTGCTCCTAAACATCTAGCCTTGCTACCTTTCCACCTGCTCTCTTGGATGCATAATATATCAACAACTCCTGAGCTTTTCCTGTCATAGTCCCAACATTCAAAATCCCTACACTCAGTTGTAGGTTCTGTGTAGTCCTCTTCTTCTTCTGCTGACAAATCTGCTTTCCTCCTCTTCTTTGTGTTCGACCCAGAGTAGCTGAATTTCCACGAATGCCCTGCAGGTTAAAGGTGCCGGGGGGCAGGCATTGTTAACACGACCAATCTTGTATGATATTCTTTAGATTTTTCTTTTTTTCCTTTCAGTTTGTTCCATCAGGGGTCGCCGCAGAGTGATGTTTGGCATAGTTTTACGCCGGGTGCCCTTCCTGACGCAACCCTGCATTTATCCGGCTTGGGACCGGCCTACAGATTGCACTGGCTTGTGCCCCCATAGGGGTGGATTGGATGAGTAATGGATGATATATAATAATAATAGGCCTGGCAGAATGTGACAACAAACTCCATGGATGGGCAACGCAGAAGTCAGAGGTTTTTAGTGGTCAGTGGTGCGGTATGGTGGGTGTGGGGTGTGATTCCACCCGACCCCTATGGCCCCTCTCACAGGTGGTGAGCCCATGGGAAGGGGGACCCATGTTACCCTTTCGAGCTGTGCCCGGCTGAGCCCCATGGGTGCAGGCCTGGCCATCAGGCGTTCGCCTTCGAGCCCCACCTCCAGGCCTGGCTCCAGAGGGGGGCCCCGGTGACCCGCGTCCGGGCAAGGGAAACCAAGATCCAATTTATGTAGTAGGGTTTTTGTCGTCGTACTTTGTCTGATCCCTCACCTAGGACCTGTTTGCCATGGGTGACCCTACCAGGGGCATGAAACCCCAGACAACTTTGCTCCTAGGATCATCGGGACACACAAACCCCTCCACCACAATATGATGACACCTCGAGGAGGGGTAAATAAACAGTCTACCCAAAAAAGTATCTCCAGAAAAATGAAAATGTTTTACAGGGTGGATACAGTTATTGGAATCAAAGAATTGGATACTAAATGTAAAATTTTATTCACTTTGCTTCAGGTTAAGTTGTTGTCAGGTTCACCAATCAGACATTCATTAAACAGGACAAAAAAGGAAGCAAAGACACCAGTTCAAGTCTCGCGAGGAGAGAGGAGAGGAACTGTCTCGTACAATTCACCACTGGACTCTCTGATTATCCTCTCCTCGGCACATCTATTTATTTAGTTTTGAGAGACCCCTTATTTACATGGATTTTACAAAAAGGAGACGACAAGCAAAACAGTTTGAAACAAGGTGTAAATGTTTGTTCATGTGTGTGTGCATGTGTGGAAGATTGCTGAATACATGTGTGGTCATTTCTTTAACAGGCAGCAGTTCTAACAGTTCTGATGATGAGATGTTTTGATTCTGTCTATCTCCTGGTAGGAGGCTGCCACGTTATCAAGGGCTGAGCAAAGCATTTCTTTATTGGAAGCAAATGTATGATAATTATGATCACAATTATTCCTACAGTAGTTCAATATAAAAATTTAAAAAGTGCTGTTTCACTTCATTCTGAGTTTTCTATCTCATCCATTTGTAAATACATTGAAATAAAGGCTAAGCTGTTGACCATTTCTTTTCTCTTTTGTCAAGCCCATGTATAAAGGAATTTGCCTCACTGTTCAATACATTCAGAGGGGACTTTTTGCTGCTCTGTGAGTTCAACAATAATATACAAAAATGTCATCTTACATTCCTATCCACGGTTGAAAATGAAGGTACTCTCATTCTGAATGTTGCTGAAGTTGATGTGAAAGAGTGAAATAAAAGCTTTGGCCTTGGAATGTGAAAAGGTAACAATGATGGGAAAAAAAGAGCGTACGAAGAGTTGATGTTACAGAATGCATGTTTGCACTTCTAATTTTCAGTGGAAGCTTTAAGAGGGTGAAATACACGACTATTGTCATTGGTATTAATATATTTTTTCATTCTTTTGAAAAGTTATGCTGATGTGAGTGAGTCACATTGATTCTGAATGATGGGCTGGGTTTATAAACGTTCTTCAGGCCGCTTTTCTCTAAAGTCAGTCACTTATACACATGTGGCAAAGTCTGACTCCCTTCTCAGCTTTAGTTGTTACCTCGAAGGACACAGCAGCAGAGACATCTCTTCATCATGAAGTCCTTCTTTTGTCTGTTCTTCTTCCTGCTTTTGCTGTCCCGTGGGTATTCAGCGGTCATCACAGGGGTAAGTCAAAATAAACACCTTCATCAGCAATGGGAGGAAAAACACAATTAGTGGTTACACTGCTTAATATATGAGAATCAGGCATATTTATGCCAGAGATTTTACAATCTTTAAGGATATTCTTCATTAGGAGAGAACAATAAGAGGAAATCAGGAAAAGATTGAACTATTTAAATGTATCACAAATTTAATTGTTTCAAAAATGCACTTTGTATTCAGGTCTAATACAACCACAAACTTTTCTATGAACTAAATCATTTATAAACGAATTAATCGATTTTGTAAAATTAAATGTTTTATATTTCATATTTTAGGGGCATAATGCTTGATGTAAACTCCTGTAATGTTGAAAATGGTATTTCTGATACTCGATTTATTTAATGTATTTATAAAGGGGATTATAATAAAATATCATTATTTTAATTTTTTCTTGTAAATAAATAGTATGTGGGTGTATATTAAAAAAGCAACAACACCCAAAATTTAATCAATGCTGAAGATGTTGCCTCAAATTTTCTAAGTCGAATCATGTAATATGTTGACACACCTGTCGAGTTGTCTGGTAAATTTGAATAATATTTCTGCTCTTGGCTGGCACCTTATACAATTCAAATATTACTGTGTGTTACTTCTGTCATTTCATCAAGTGGCAGTAATTCTAAGCCTGACTTAAATCAACAAGTGCAGTTCCATGATGTGACAGACAAATAATTATCATTATTGTTATGTTATTGTTACATACACTAACTCTTGCGCACTAAAATGAGAAATCACTAAGATAATTGTCAGCCAACACGGCACAAAGCAGGTAACAAAAAACAGATCAAGTGAAAAGTTTTTAGTTATAGAAGTTAGTATATTAGAGCCATAACATTCTTCAACCTCATGAAATTTCATATTGTACAAATAAATTAGATCAAGAGTTACCAAAAGGGAATCCCATTATAATGTCACATGGACATCCATCCTTCAGTATGTTTGTGTGTGTGTGTGTGTCCAGGCATGTGAGAAGGACTCCCAGTGTGGAGGAGGAATGTGCTGTGCGGTGAGTTTGTGGATTCGTAGCCTGCGTATGTGTACACTGATGGGAGCGGAAGGAGATAACTGTCACCCCTTGAGCCACAACGTGAGACTTTCTCAAGATACTTTCTCGTATCAAGCATGAAATACCTTTTTACCAAATTTTTGGCAGCATTGTGATTTTCCTTGTAACAGGCAATCGCTGTACTAATTTAAAAAAAAAACATTGTCATATGTTTTGCACAAATTACACTTTATAAGAAAAAAGCTCATGTCATATTCTTTGTGCCCAGGTTCCTTTCATTGGGAAAAGACTTCATCACACATGCCCCTGTCTACCCAACTTGTCATGCATCGCTGTAGAAAAGGGACAATCGAGATGCCGTTCATCATTTCAGAGAGATCACAACTATATCTAATGAGTAGTTTAATGCTACTATAAATATTTCCAGCTGTTGTGGTATTCATTCAAATATCTTTTTTAATCAGGAGGTACTGTATATTTATTATAGTAACATGATAGTCCAGTGTTCAGTATGTCTGCTTCAGAGTTTTTAGTGTTGGGGTTCTAATCTCATCATTAGCCATCTTGTATGGACTCTGTACTGTTTGCACAGTGCTTGTGTGGGTTTTATCCAGGTACATCGGCTTCCTCCCACATTCCAAAAACACGCAGGTTAGGTTCATTGAAGATTATTAGATTGTCTGTACCTGTCAATGTGCGTGTGAACCCTTGATTGTCTATATGGGCCTTGCGACTAACAAGCGACCAGTCTGGAATGTACCCCACCTCTCACCCAAAGTCAGCTGGGATCCCGCCCAGTTAATTTCCAACCTTAATATGGGTAAGTGTTATATAAAAAAGTGATGGATAATAAGGTATGGATAGTAGGTTTAAATACAACATCATTCAAGTAAGTTTGTCAGGAGAAATGAAAACATAAACAAAACAGTGACTGGCCTCAATTGCCTTACTGGAGTAAAACTGCCAAACTAGTTGAAAAACTATTTAATCATACGAACAACTCGGGCAAAACTTTATGGTGAGACAACCTCCAGAGGGAAGCAATTTTTACAACTAAAAAAACATAAAGGCCGCCTCTTCTTCTTTTATAATAAATACATGAGTGCAGAATTCAGAAAGGGTTGTTGTTTTATCTTATACATTTGAAAAAGAGTAAACACCCAAAGACCTGAAAACTGTCTTGAGTTCAAGTAAAAGGGTCTGAACAGAAAATTACTAGAAAAAATAAAAGGACACGAGAATACTACTAGAGTACAAATCTTAAAATAATCTGGTTAAATGTAAGCATCAAAAGTAATTTTCTCACATTAAGTGTCATGAAAGTAAAAGTATTTAGATGGGAATAAGAGACACTAGCAACATTTTTTATTCCAATCTACAAAAACAATTCCTGGAGCCTCACATGTGTTAATTTGTACACCAAAATTAAAATTTTTTAAAATGGATTGGATGTTAACGACCTAAATAAATGAATAAATAAATAAAAGGGGTGGCACGGTGGTTCAGCTGGAAAGCGTTGGCCTCACAGTTCTAAGGACCCGAGTTCAATCCCGGCTCTCCCTGTGTGGAGTTTGCATGTTCTCCCCGTTTCTGCGTGGGTTTCTTCCGGGCACTCGGGTTTCCTTCCACATCCGAAAAAGATGCAACATTAATTGGAGACTCTAAACTGCCCCGAGGTGTGATTGTGAGTGCGACTGTTGTCTCTCACCATGTCTCCTGCGATTGGCTAGCGTCCAGTTCTGGGTGTACCCTGTCTCTCGCCCGTTGATAGCTGTGATTGGTTCCAGCACTCCTGTGACCCTTGTGAGGATCAGCGGCTCAGAAAATGGATGGATGAGCCTTGTCTTGCCCAACGTTGGTATTAGTGGGGCATCTTAGCGTAAATTGACACTGCAGGTCAATTCTAGTTTTGTATGTATAGATGTATATATATTTTTTTTCATGTCGCTGTGTAAAAGACAATTCTGACTTGTTTCAAATCTAACCCAGGCCTCTTTTATATGTGAATATGAATCGAGAATGAGTTGCAGTATAGACAAGGCTACAAACGTTGCAATTGTTTCCCAAAGCAGCCATGCAACCAAAACTCTGGTGGATGAAGAAGCAGAAAACAAGAGGTGGCAAAAAGAAGATGCTTTGAATTGATAAGATTCATCTTGTACAAAAACCTTGACATTGTCATAAATGCTTCATGATGAAACCTATGCAAGGAGCCATACCAAAACCAGGGATGCATCCCCCTCACATTTTAGCGTTGGTGCCCCTTTATTTATTAACTGCCCCTTTTTAGGAGTAAAAAATTTCAATCGAAATACAAATACAAAGGAATTAATAATGTAAAATCAAACACTTGCAGGCCTCGACACTAGTTTTTCCACTGACAGCCCTGGACCATGCAGAATGTAGTGTAGTCATGCATAATTCGGATACTCTAGCTTTGTATACATTATAATAAAGATTGTTAGTGTTGTTAGTTAGCTGCAAAATATTTGACTGTGTTTATCTAGTTTATCGCATGTTTTGGGGAAGTGGGAAGAAACTGGAATGCCTGGAGAAAAGCCACCCAGGCACAGGGAGAACATGCAAACTCCACACAAGAGGGGCCTGGATTTGAACCCTGGTCCTCAGAACTGTGAGTCAAAAATACTAACTAGTCACCCACTATGAAGTGGGTGTCATGTAACAGCATTTTTATTTTTAAATTTCATGACTATTACTTGTTATGGTAACTTAGCGACACAGGAACATCTACAACTTTTGCAGTGATTATTTTTCCACATGGACTTTTGATGCAGAACAATAAGCATGAAACAACCAAAAAAAAAGAGTACATACTCTACAGTACATGACAGAATGTATTTAAAGTTTAGGATCTTTTCATACTGAATAAAAAAGCTCACGTGCAATACCTTTGAAGCATCCATATTTGTTTGTGAATATCGTACCTCTATTTACCTCTAGTATCTTATTTTTTTTTCTGACCTGAATGTTGGCAGGTGGTCAGGCAGGTTATAATTGGTGTTGCCACAATGTGAGAGGTGACAATTTTCAACTTGTACTTGGCCATTTTTGTTCTTAATTTACTCGTGGATGATTATAATTTGGTGAGTTTTTTGAGTTTTTTCAGACAACTTTGCTCTTAGGAACACTTGTACACACAAACCCCTGTACCACAATAAGGTGACAGCTTAAAGAGGGGTATTGATTATTATTATCAGTTATTATTATTAATGCAAGGCTAGCTCTATTTTGGGTTCCGCACCAAATGGTCTTTACAAAGACCTAAAATGTTTGATCAAATTTCAGAAGGGTACTTTGCAAAATTAGGGCATGGCCTCAACCCACCCAAAGTACTCCATCTTGACTCGCCACTGCATTAGTTTATTCACCTGTTATTTTAGGACTTGTGCCAATGTAAAACCAAATGTGACTAAAATTCAAGAGTCCAGTTATAAATGATGCACGTTTGTTAACTTTCTGTGGGATCTGATTCAGTCAATCCGAAAGATGGTCCAAGACTTCTGGAGAATCAAGTCATGCTTTTAGGGTATTTCACGAGCGTCTGACTTGTTCAAGCTTGTAAACGATAGTTGATAAGCACTCTAAAATAAGTGGCTATCCCAGTGGTACCAAAGATCCAAAAATAGCTATATGATCCACGCAGGAGATTTAACAATGAATTTCAGAGCAACGTCGAACATTATTTTGCTTACACTACGCAATTTTTTATCGCTTTACAATTCAATACATGTAGTGTATACTCGAAGTGATAATACTCGAAGCTGGGAAACCCCAGGGTTACGCCAAAGAAAATAAATCCGAGTAATGCATCTTCATTGTGTTTTTCTGCTCTTTGTAACGGAGCGACAGCTACATTTGGCCAGTGACGCACTTACGTCATCGTCGGTGTGCGGAAAGAGTGTTTCTAAAACAAGAGAGCAAACCAAACCAAAGCGGGTGTTTGAACAAGAACAAGGTCACTCACAGAGACGCAATCTTAGACCTTCGTCATTGTACCTGCTCTAATGGCGCTTTCAGCGGATAAGGCGGACCTCCAAACGGACAGAGGACCTCTCAGCGGTCCGAGCGTTTCGTCGGACGACACCATCGATATCGACGAGAAAGAGTTGGAAAATATCACAAAGAACCACCGAGGGGACGACAATTCCACGTTGCCGTTACACTCACCTTGGACCTTTTGGTTAGACAGGTAACGAGTTTGTGGCCGTTTTCCGCATTGTCGTAAACTGAGGTCCCAGGAAGAGCGAGGCTGATCTGGGGAATAGATTGTTCAAGCTACAGCTATCAAGCAGGCCTCCGGGAGTAACTGTAGCGGGATGTTATTTGCCTCCCCCTTGTCCCATTACTGTACTCTCCAACACGAAAGTAGACACGCAGACGTCTTCAGTGCAATACAACTCTTCGCTTTCTGCTTAAAACCCTAAAGTACAGGATCAGAGATGATTGACAGTTTTCAACTCAAGTCAATACTTTACTACTGTACCATCGCTCTTTTGACTACAACGTGAATCCAAAGCCATAGCATATATATCGAATTTAGAATTTGGCGTTGTGTAGGATGACATGAAGCTTGCTTTCATTGCCAACTTTATTGAAGACCCTTTCCTAGTGCTGAATTGTGAAGTTCTGGTAACTCCAAGGTTCAACAAGAGCTTTTCAATTTGAACTACTTTGCACAGGAATGTCTTGTGATCACCGTACGGTTCTAAGTCAATGTTTTGGACACTATATGATACGATAAAAGGGGAAAACAGTCAATTCCAGCTCACATTTTAATATATTTGTGACAATATGAAGATACAGTATGTGGGGAAAAAGAATTGTCATCGAAATAAGGTAGCTCCGTATAGCAGGGTGGCCACAAATTTTCTGCATGCGAGCTACTTCCAAAGATATCAAAATGACCTATGAACTATAAAAAATGCAAAATCAATATTTATGAATATAATGAGTTTTCCTTATATGTACCTTCTGTTGTGTACCTTGCAGAACTACATGAACCCACTTCATAAAACACATCTCTGTACAATTTTTGTCATGCTTTCACTTTGATGATGATTTGCACTGAATGGAATCAACCAGGGGGGCACGGTGTATCAGCTGGAAAGCATTGGCCTCACAGTTCTGAGGTCCCGGGTTAAATCCCGGCCCCGCCTGTGTGGAGTTTGCATGTTCTCCCCGTGCCTGTGTGGGTTTTCTCGGAGCACTCTGGTTTCCTCCCACATCCCAAAAACATGCAACATTAATTGGAGACTCTAAATTTTCCCTAGGTGCGATTGTGAGTGCGACGGTTTGTTTCCATGTGCCCTGCAATAGGCTGGCAACCAGTTCAGGGTGTACCCCGCCTCCTGCCCGTTGACAGCTCGGATCAGCTCCTTGTGCGGCTAAGAAAATGAATGAATGGATGTATGGAATCAACCAGCAAAATACAGAATAACCCAGACAGCAGCAGCACCTAGGCCTCCTCTAGAACGTCGTTTGACTCCTGTATGTGATGGTGAATAATTTTCTCACAGAGGTAGAATATTTAATTATGTGAGGGTATTTTTCCTTTTTAAGTTCAATAATTGACCATGAATCCTGGGCATGAGCCAAATGTCATTTTCAACTTGTCATGTCAAAATCTCATCCTCCATATGACATTAGGTGAAAACAATGTTGACATTTTTGTTTTGAATAAATTTGCAGATCTTCCTGAAAAAGGTTAACTCATGAATGAATTTAAAAGGGGTCCATTAAATTAACTGGTATTTTAATTTTTGCACCTTTCTCTTTACCAGCTTGATTTTTGGAGAGTATTAAGTGGATCTACGGTATATCTCCCAGTTTGGTTTTAATCTTTCGGTATGACAATTACTGTCATATTGTGACGTGACAAGGTTTTTATTGACAGCCATCCAAGAAGATAAAACATTGACCTTCCCCCCTCCTACACAGACACACACACACACAAAAGAAAAGGAAAGTCCAACAATGAATACCAACACTAGTACGGTATCAGATAGTGTTGAAGTTTGGTTAGGAGGGTACCATAGTGCACCAAATCACAAGGATACTGTGTGTGACTCCAGCAAACGCATACGGCATACGGTCATAAGGCAATGATTTGTATCTAGCAATAAAAGCAGAAGGTACTGTGAAGCTATAATAAGACCAGCTTGTTGAAGTGTAATTCTTTTATTTTTTTATTAAAAAAAATACTTTTTATACATTTGTTCATATAGAGTCCCTCCAAAAAGTAATGCCCCCGTCCTCTTATATTTTTAGATTATTTCCACTTCAAGTTCAACAAACAAATGTATATATCACACAAATATATATAGTCCAAGGGAACATAAAATGATTTTTAAATTATTTCATTTATTAAGGAAAAAACAGTGATATGTGGCCCTGTGTGGTAAAAGTAATAGAATAGCAAATAAAGTAATAATAATTAAAGAAGCCACAGAAACAGACAATTTACAATTTAAGTCTGACAAAAGATCTAAAAAAAAACTACAACAAAATGATGCGATCCAAAGAAATTCCAGAATCGTCAACACACTGTATTTACAATAAATGTATCTTTATTTATTTAGTCAGCGTGATCAACTCGTGTTGTCATCCCCACGGTAATGAGTGATAAAGCCCAATGATGGTTAAAAAAAAAATGGGATGGGGTGGTATCTGAGTACAAGATTTTATTGTAGTACTGTCGTCTGACTGTTCTAGCAAGCCGACCTCCTATTTACGGGAGTCCCGTTGTGCGTGCCCCCCCCCCCACAACAATACGTCACGATTTCCAACAGGAATGTTTGTTACAATGTATCGCTAGCTTGTTGCCAAGAATGCCAAGTATGTTGAAGTAAACTTTCAGCATTTTCAAAAGATTGTGAGTATAGATCGTTCGTGTTTATTCCTTGACAGGCCAGTGCATTTAACTTGTCTTCAGATCAAGTTTGGCAGATCAATTTATTGATTATTGATTATTGATGGAAATGTTTACTGTTTTATATCATGTTCAACTAATATCAGTTAAAATTGGAAATGATCATTTCTGAGTTTTAAATTTGAGTTTTCTATTTTAGTTATGTATTTATTTTATTTGTAATTTACAGTTATGTTATATTAATCCAGTAAGTTATTTTAAGGCCATCCCTAATCACACCCGCAACTTTATCTGCGAGCATGACTGACCACACATGTACATGTTTCAAATGTGAGTGACTGTGTGTATCAAAATATTAAAGGCAACTGATTGTACTATTAGTATTATTAGATCTATATCTAAGATAGTGAGCAATGTGGTCAAGTGTATCAGTGCAACGCGACATAAGTTTGAGACTTAAACCTTGATAGTAATTACAACAGATCAACTTCTTTAACATGTTTTGCTGTACGGTGTAGAAATTCTAGGATATATTTTTGTGTATATTCTATATCTATAATATGTATAATGTGGGGAAAAGGACAATTTTAATGTCTTTTTACTGAATAGTTCACCTAATTCATTTGTCTTGAGATAAGATGGCATATTTTAATGACAAATGTGATTTTGTTTTATCCAGTGATAGGGGGATGGGGGGAAAAAAATCTGGGTTTGGCCCTTGGGGAGCTTCTGCCCAATTTTTTTTTGGGTCAGGACTTGGAAATTTTACTTTCAATTTTTGTATGAATTTTGTTCACAGATATCGCCAGAATGTACCACAGCCATCCATTTTTTCATTTCCGGGTGAGGGGGGGGGATGCCCCCAGAACCCCGAGTGCTCACATTTGTATTTTCAGGAATTTTCACGAAAGTCCACTTTCATCTCTAGTCTTGTAGTCTGACCCACACATTGAGTTGTCTCTCAGCCGTGTTGTCTTTCCCGTGCAAGAGAAGTTTCTTTTTCCCCCAATAACTTTATTGGCCGTCAGATATTTTCAATACTATGTTAAAGAACAAGTGAGAAAGCAAAAAAAATAAACTTCCTTTTGCATTCACATATACTGGGCACGATGGTGACCGGGAGTCAATGTCTTTTGCAGAGCGGATCAATGACGATCGGCGAATTATAACAAAGCCGATCAGCATGAAGTACTCACGATCGGCTGATACTGATATAACCAATCAAACTGGTATCAAGTCAAGTTTATTTGTGATATTTGTCTATTTACATTTGTTTGATCAACTTAAAATGGAAAAAGTGTACAGAAACTTGAGAAGAGAAGTAATACAAAATGATCAGTGGCCATAAAATGTTTGGGCCGGTTATGTTTGATAACACCTCTTAGGAAATGTGGCCAAAGTGTATAAAAATCTCCTACCCACACTTGTGTGTACTTAGCCATTATTGATTTTGTATTTATGTGGTTAAACCTTGAGCCACGCTGAGCAAGTTCGAATCATGTTGGTCCAATTTAAAACTGCTAAGTAGTCATCAATCAGGGCGGTGACTGAGCGATTTGGGAAAACAGTCTGAGGTTGTTTCCATGTTTTAAAATACATTTTGCGATTTCAATCTTGTATGTTAGTTTGTCTTCAGTATGATTGATGAAACAAGAAATTATTCTTGACCAACATGACATTGGATACAGCCAACAAATAACTCTTTCCTGTTTGCCATTGGAAAATGTTCTGATGAGTTGAATATCCATCCATCCATCTTCTTAGCTGCTTATCCTTACGAGGGTCGCGGGATTGCTGGAGCCTATCCGAGCTGTCATTCGGCAGAGTACCCCCTGAACTGGTTGCCAGCCAATTGCAGGACACAGGGAGCCAGACAACAGCTGCACTTACAATCACACTTGGGGGGGAGGGAAATATAGAGTCTCCTACTGATGCATGTTTTTAGGATGTGTGAGGAAACCAGAGTGACTAGAGAAAACCCACGAAGGGATGAGAAGAACGTGCAAACTCCACACAGGCGGTGCTGGAATTCAAACCCCGCTCCTCTAAACTGTGAGCCTAATACTCTAAACAGTTGTTCCACCGTGCCACCTTGATATGAATAACAAATCTTTATTTTAAGAAATGCATTCCATCAAATTGACTTATTGATTTAACTCCATGCCTTGTAAAAATGTACTACTGTGTCATGATGCTCGTCAATAGCCGTAGGACTGCTGTGACTCTCTAACATGGCGTAAAACTGTCAATTTCATTCTTAAAACCCCTTGTTTTTGGTCATACCAGTGTCCAGAAAAGGTACTTCTGACAGTTACTCTGTTTGACCGGGTCTTCTATTGGCTTTGTCTGTATTTGGCTAAAACCACCAAAAGTGGGATGAGCAAAGGAAATGTATATATGGAGTGCATTGCATACACAAGCTATCTTAAAGTGTCACTGTCATGAAATGCATGATTTTTAGTATGTTATTAATGACAAGAGCAACCGACATGGACCCATGCCTTTTTCACCACAAAACATGATTTTGAGGTATACAGCTTTTTGTAACTCCCGCCATGAAAATCCTCTCGAGGGATTTGTTTTAGAGAAGAAGCAGGAAGTTACTTTATTAGGAGCACAGTACATGGCAGGACAGCCCTCAAGTGGACTCGTTTGTTTCTGTTTGTTAGTTTTCCTCCGGAAGACAGCTCGTTTTTCCTTCGTGTTAGCCAACATGCCGGCTCGTTGCATTGCTGGACATTGCTTGAACTTTTGGGAGGATGGGTTTACCCTTCATAAGTTTGCAAGAGACCCGGTTCATCGTGAAAAATGGATTGCATGGGTGCAAATGACGAGACCTTCATAGGTTCCAAATGACAGGTAGGTGTGGATACAGCTACTAAAAACAAAAAAGCAATAGGGGGGGGGAATCCATAAATCAGGGTTGCTAAATGTGTCGATGTCCACATCGGAAGGCTTCCATGCAGCATCCGCCGAAAGACGGCCTCCGTAGGCCTTGTGGCTCGCTTCCGGCCTTGTCGACAAAGCCGGTTAAGGGTGAGGCCTGCCGCCAACCTTGTCGGCCAGGGTGGCTCGTCGCCTCGGTGGCTCATGTCCGCCGCGGAATTGGGCGTTTATCACCGCCGCGTGCAGGTGGATAGGGCGGGGAGATGATTTGGCCGTGATCGCATGTCATCTAAATACGGCTCGGAACAATAGGGTAATATTGCCCTGGAAACTTCACTCGGTTGTGAGATGTTTTCTTCGAAAAGAGCTTTGTGTCTGAAGGGACTTGTCCTACAATAGGGGCCACAGCGTGTTTTCAATGGCAAATGTCTGGGGTGACGTCACGGACAGTAAATGCAGTCAATATGGCGACCATTTGGAATGTCGAATGAGACTTTTGCAACTTTGCGCATGGATGACGAGCTCTCAGCTCATATTTATTTTTTTGTGTGGACATTGAAGTGAATAATCTTATGTATTTTTCATTTCAATATCTAGTTTCAAATGTTTATAGGAATGATACTCGACTTTTAATTTGCTTAGCATAATTAAAAGCATTAAAAAAAAGAAAAAAAGAATTCCATGCACTGATGAAGAAGGCAGCTAGTTAGCTACAAGAATTAATGTGAATGAATTACAAGACGTTTTGACCATCAACATTTCATACTTAGATTGCGGTAATATGCTTCAGTTACTCGCTCAGCGGCATTGGGTCTTATCGTCCCCACGCGCCGTTCCCAGCAGCTATGAAACTCCGTGAGGCTGTCTGCTTATTGGACAGCGGCTCTTCTGAGTCTGCACTCCCACACCCTGTGACAATTTTAAGTGTTTTATGAAACATGGGAAAAACTAAACCTCTAACACCGTTAACAACAGAACGAGAGTGCTCAACTTTTATCAGGAAGAGATTTGATGCGGGTGATATTGATTTGTCAGTGTGCCTCATGGGCAATATTTCCTTCACCACATCCTGATTCAATAAGTCACTGGTGAGGTGGCGAACGAGCAGAGAGAACACTTCACTATGACTTTATATGTACATATGAATTGTGCAACAAACAAACTGAACTGAAATAGTGTAATATATACATATGTAGACACACACAGTGCTGTGAAAAAGTATTTGCCCCCTCTGGATTTCAGTTTTTTTGTTTTTCTTTCCCACATATCTATCACATTCAAAGGTTTCAAATCATCTGATAAATTAAAATATCCCTCAGAGACAACCCAAGAAAATCCAAAATGGTGTTTTCGAATGACAATTCAATTTATTAGGGCACAAAAAAATCCAAACCTTTTTGACCCTCTGTGAAAAAGTAATTGATCCCTGAACCTAATGACGGGCTTTGCCAACCCTGGCAGCAATAACTGAAATCAAGTGTTTGCGATAATTGTGATTAGTCTTTAATATCACCCTGGAGTAATTTTGTCCCACTCTTCTTTACAGAATAGTTTCAATTCCGCCATGTTGGAGGGTTTTCTAGCATGAACTGCCCGTTTAAGGTCACACCCAAGCATCTCAGTTGGATTTAAATCCTGACTTTGATTTTGGTATTCCCAAATTTTATTTATTATTTTTTTTTAGCCATGCAGAGGTGGTGCTGGTGTTTATTGGATCGTTATCTTGCTGCATGATTCAAGAGTGCTTAAGTTTGAGGGCACAAACCGATGGCCGGTTGTCCTTCAGGATTTCTGGTACACAACAGATTTCATTATTCCATCAATCACTGCAAGTTGTCCTGGTCCTGAGGCAGCAAAGAAACCCCAGACCATGAGAGTGCCACCACCATGCTTCACTTTTGGCATAATGCCTTTTTTAACAAATGCTGTCATTTTTCCGTCAGACATAACAGGCTGCACACCTTCCAAAAAGTTCAGCTTTTTACTTCTCAGTCCACAGAATCTTTCTTCAAAAGTCTTGAAGATCATCAAGATGATTTTTGGAAAATGTGGGTTGACCCTTTGCCTTTGTATTCTTTGCTGACAACCAGGGTTTTAACATGGGAACCCTCCCATGAATGCTATTTTTGGACAGTGTCTTTCTTATGGTGGAGACAGGAACACTGACCTTAACTGAATCCAGTGAAGCCTGTAGGTCTTTAAATGTTGTTCGGGGTTCTTTTGTGACCTCACTGCATTGTGAGTCATGATCGCACTCTTGAAATAATATTAGTTGGTCGTCCACTCCTGGGCAGGTTTGCAACTGTTCCCAGTTTTCTCCATTTGTGGATAGTGGCTCTGACAGTGGTTCGCTGGAGCACCAAGCCTTAGAAATTGCTTTGTAATCTTTTCTAGACTGATGAATCGCAGACACTTTTTTTTTTTCTCATTTCTTCTTGAATTTCGTAGGATCATGGCATGATGCATCGGTTCTTGACATCTTGCAGCCTACTTGAGTTTCTCTGACAGATTCTATTTAAATGATTTCTTAATTCAACAAGTATGGTGATCATCAAGTTTGGGTGTGGCTTGTTAAATTGAACTTTACCAAATTAGTGGTTAGTCACAGTAACTTCTTGATTTAATAGGTTTTGATTTACTTTTCACAGAGGGTCAGAATTTTTTTTTTTTTTTGTGCCTTAAGTTGTCATATATTTACATACACAATTATTGTACTGTCTATGTGCTTATCAAACACCTCGGCCGCACCTTGCATGGCCCTGGCCACCTCCACGTGTACATTTTCAATCTAGGGAAACAGTGTTGTTGGAAAACTCACGGTATTCCAGGAAGACTCCCAGTATGGAGATCCACCCACTACCGAACTGAAAGACCTCTCCTTCTCTTGCTGTTAGTCATTATCAACCAGCATGAGTAGTTTGTTTTCCCAGAGCTTTTTGTAAACACATCTTCAAATCCTGTATTACGGTGCTCTTTTATCTCTGTCCAGCCAATGTTTGCATTTGTTTACTTCCTAAACACTTATTGATCTAGAAATAATCATCGTATGTTCATAACTTGGAATTCACGATAACATTTTTTTAGACTACTGTTCACAGTATTTTCCCCAAAACTATCACAAATGAAATATTTCTGTTTTATTCATCGGAAATCATGAAAAACAAGGTCTGCCCACAAACTACAAGACTGTGTGGTTGGTCCCTGAAGACAAGTCTTTCGTCTGTCAAATCAATATTTTAATGTTCGCGGTAGTCTGCCACTGGCTGAATAACATGTTACTTAAGTTATGCTTTATAAACGATGAGCTTTCCCGTGTTTGTGTCAATTGGGGATTAACACACAACAACTCGATATGAGTGGAGAGCGTTTCATCCATGCGCAAAGTTGCGGAAGTCTCACTCGATATCCAAGTGGTCGCCATATTGGCTGCATTTACTGTCCGTAATGTCACCCTGGACATTTGCCATTGAAAACACGCTGTGGCTCCTATTGTAGGACACGCCCCTTCAGACACGAAGCTCTTTTCGAAAAAAAAACATCTTACAACCGAGTGAAGTGTCCGGGGCAATATTACCCGATTGTTTTGAGCTTTATTGCCTGCAACATCATCAGCAGACGTCACACTGGGACATTCGCCATTGAAAACACGTGATGACACCTGCTATGGGAGAGGAACAACAGAGATTTTCAGATTTTTCCGACACCCCTTATGTTACAGAAGCTCTTTTCAAAGAAGAGAACCTCTCACAATCGAGTGAAGTGACCAGGGCAAAATTACCATATTGTTTGAGCCACATTTCAATGGAGGACTTCTAACTAAAAACAGACTCGCCGACAGTGTGTATGACAGTATGTAGCGTACTCAGCCGCGAGCAATGACAGCGCCGTAAAGTGGGCCAGCTCGGCGACACGATGAGCTCCCGTGGCCCGGCGTCACAATAAGCCACCCCCGGCCCAGCGCCCCGCTGAGCCACCCTTTGGCCCGGCCCTGCTTGAGTCACCCCGGCCCAGTGCCGTGATCGTCAGACGCGGCGCCGACGCGCACATCGACACATTTAGCACCCCTGACTTATGTACGAGGATCTTTTGTTACGTTCTGAGAGCATTACGCCCCCCCCCCACTATTATTATTTTTTTACAACTCGCTGGCATTTTGGCTAAGACGAAGGTTCAAAGAACTACCTTCCTGCAGGTAAAACTGGTATAAACACTTGAGGCCATCTGAGTGAGCTCCTGCTAATAAAGTAACTTCCTGCTTCTTCTCTAAAACAAATCCCTCAAGGATTTTCATGGTGGGAGTTACAAAAAGCCATTTATGTCAAAATCATGTTATGCGGTGAAAAAAACGGATAGATCCATTTCGGCTGCCTTTTTTTTTCATTAAAAACATACTAAAAATCATGCTTTTCCTGTCAGTGGCCCTTTAAGTCCTTAGCTTGATAGCATGTGGGCTAGTGAACAAAATAAACAGTTAAGTTTCCTGTGTGTGTTAATTGCAGATTCACAACTTGGAGCGAAATGATGTACCACCGTTGGAGCAAGCTCTTTTCTTTCTTAACTCTTTAGTTCACAGGCTAGCTTGCTTGTTAACTCACCAGCTAGCAAACATAGTGAATCGTTCATTTTCCCATGTGTGTCTTAAATGAGACCTAAAGACACTGTTCTTTGGCTCCTTAACGCACTAGCTTGTTAGCTTGAGTTGGTCAGCTCATGGGTTGGCAAAATAGTAATCAGTGAACTTTACCTTTAAGTGTCTTTTGTGTGAATCTATGCGCTGCATGAGGAGCAAGGCTCTCAAATATTGGACAGAGCCAAAAGCGATCAGAGTATACTGGTCCACCGGCATTTATTCACTGAGTCCACTCGCAGCTTTCTCCGACTGCCGTGGAGAAAGTTAAAGAGAGACCGTAAATAGGAGGCCAGCTTGCGAGAACGTGCCTTTATGTGTGTGCGATCAATGTATTGGCCACACCTGAATCAAGCGACAAGATGGATGATAAGCTGATGTTTTTTTTTTTTTTTTTTTGGCACTCGATCGACCAAAACTGCCTCTCGATCGTGATCAACACATTGAGCACCCCTGATATAAAGCATTAGAATAAATGGATACTGCCTACCAACATTGATTCCTTTGCTTTCAAAATTAAGATCAAGTCAGAAACATAGGTCTTAATGGGAACACTGGTATAAAAAAAAAGACTCAGCTAAAGAACAATATATAATCATGGGATTCCTTCTTTTTTTTTTCTGCGGTTTGTGATACTTATATTTGGTGGCTGAAGTTGGAGGCGAGCAAGCTGTTGGACCTCCGCTTTGCAAAGTGGATGGGGTGTGGGCTGTCGTACGATCGTGGGGATGGAAACGTAACACCTCTCACCCGATCGTTTGCAAAGCATTGTTCAGACACCCGAGGTGCGTTAGAAGTGACGATGATCAATGTGTCACAGTTCACATTATGTGACACTTGCTCCACTATTTTTTTTTTTCCTCTGGCAGTTAATGTACATCCCTTATGGAACCCAGTTACAGCTGGTACATCTACCCTTTTGCAGACATTTCCATATCAGTGAAGCATTTCGGTCACGTTGGGTAGTCCACCAATCAGTGGATTTCTTGTGACATATCACATGCGTTACACGACCAATAGGGTACTTAACGTGGAAGTAAAGTTAGCATAATGCAAGTTGCCTGTGTATAGCCAAAACAGTTTTAAAAACAACAGCTCATTATTTGATATCAAGACAAAGCTATGGTAATTTCAATTCACTTTTAATACTGCAATATCAGGAATATTGGGAGATCACTGTCGTAGCTTTTATGAACGGTCTGAAAATTTCCCTTTTTGGGAATCACAGTAGACTTGCAGATAAAGCGAACACACTTCAAATATGATGCTGTGGGAAATAAAAGTCTGTCTCTTCTCATTTTGAATGGAAAACTTGGTCCAGCTTCACCACTTTATCATTTTTTTCAAATCTTAATTTTTTTGTTGAAAGGAACTGGTAAATTGGGATACCATCTAGCTTCCATGAATTTTGCAGCTACTGGCGGTGTTGAAAATGCATATGTCCTGACCTGTGTTAGAAAAGATGTTAGCTTGCTTATCCTCTAACAGTCAAATGACAAACAGGGTGGATGATGATGATGATTTTTATTATTATTTTTAGGGCATCCTATCTACCCACACTACTTATTCCGTCAACCGGTAGATTACAATTGACGTCGTAGACACCCGTCCCAGACTATATATTTGCCCACCCCCATGTTTGGCTGTGCTTGTTTTGAACACAGTTATGGATCTCAGATTATAATAAACATTGACCGTAAATGCAAGTTACCCTTTAATTGTCACCAGTGATTACAGCAGCATAACTGACGAAAAGAAAGTTTAAAAATATCTTTGCTTGTTCAGTTGTTTAATTTTTGCTTAATTCCTTTCACCAGGTCATTACCAGGCACAACTGCTGCAGAATGTGAATCTAATCTGAAGAAGATCTACACAGTGCAAAGTGTTCAGGTAAGCTTTCGTGTCATCTGACAGTTTCAACATGAAAATAGTCATATTGTCGGATGTTATATATTATATATAGGTATATTAATACTGCTTCCATTATTCGTGGAATTCTGTCATTCACGCAGGTGTAAAGGATGTTTCCCAGGTGAATACTAGGGAAACACTGTATAGGGAAGGGGCAAGTTTTAACCATTACATTCAAACATGTTTTTGTTGTACATTTCATTTATAGCCGCTAGCAACAAAAAAACTAAACAAAACAATTTTTCTGCTGGATGGTTAAATGTGGTGCAAGGTTCACAGCGCTGGAAAAAAGTAGCGACTTGTCTGGCAAATATGGTATGATAAAACAATGTTTTTGATTACTTGATGTAAAAGAGTCTAATTATTTTTGAACAACTGTGTACAATTTTTCCCCAAAAGCTTTGTATCATAAGATATTGGTATGGACATAGGCTAAGAAGAACAGTGAAAATGCTTGTTGAACTAGTAAAAGGCACTGCATATGGTTGTATAACTTTGACAATGGCGTATATGTCCATTTCTAATAATATATAGCTTTCTGAGCATTATTTTGGTTTGAGTGGTTCATGAAAGAAAGAGTACAGTGAAAAAAACAAGTATTTGAACACCCAGCTGTACTGAAAGTTCTCCCACGTAGAAATCATGGAGGGGTCTGAATTTTCATTGTAGGTACATGTCCACCGTGAGAGAGATAATCTAAAAAGAAAAATCCAGGAATCACAATGTGATTTTTTTTTTTTTTTAACGATTTATTAACCCTAACCCTATAAATAAGTATTTGAACACCTGTTTATAAGTTAGAATTCTGACCCTCAAAGACCTGCTAGTCCGCCTTTAAAGGTCCTCCTCAACTCCATGTATTATCCTGAATCAGATGCACCTGTGTGAGGTCGTTAGCTGCAGAAATACACCTGTCCTATCCCATACAATCAGTAAGAGTCAAACTTGTAACATGGGCAAGACCAAAGAGCTTTTCCAAAGACACCAGAGACAAAATTGTACAACTCCACACAGCTGGAAAGGGCTACGGAGAAATTGCCAAGCAGCTTGGTGAAAAATGGTCCACTGTTCAATCATTAGAAAACGGAAGAAGCTAAACATGACTGTCAATCTCAATCGGAGTGGAGCCCCATGCAAGATATCACCTCGTGTGGTCTCCATGATCCTTAGAAAGGTGAGGAATCATGCCAGGACTACACAATAGGACTTTGTTAATGACCTGAAAAGAGCTGAGACCACCGTTTCAAAGGTGACTGTTGTAATACACCAAGATGTCATGGTTTGAAATCATGCATGACACGGAATGTTCCCTTGATTAAACCAGCACGTGTCAAGGCCCGTCTTAAGTTTGTAAATGATCATTTGGATGATACAGAGGAGTCATGGGAGAAAGTTTTGTGGTCAGATGAGACCAAAATTGAACTTTTTAGTCATAATTCCACGAACCGTGTTTGGAGGAAGACGAATGATGAGTTCCACAACAACACCATCGCTTCTGTGAAGCATGGTAATGGTAGCATCATGCTTTGGGGGTGTTTTCCTGCATATGGGACAGGACAACTCCACCGTATTAAGGAGAGGATGACCGACCATGTATTGTGAGATTTTGGGGAACAACCTCTTTCTCTAAGTCAGAGCATTGAAGATGGGTTATGGCTGAGTCTTTCAACATGACAATGACCCAAAGCACACAGCCGGGAAAACCATGGAGTGGCTCCGTATGAAGCATATCAAGGTTCTGGCGTGGCCTAGCCAGTCTCCAGAACTAAACCCAATAGAAAATCTTTGGCGGGATCTGAAACTCTGTGTTTCTTAGCGACAGCCCAGAAACCTGTCTCATCTAGAGAAGATATGTGTGGAGGAATGGGCCAAAATCCCTCCTGCAGTGTGTGCAAACCTGGTGAACAACTACAGGAAACTTTTCTCTACACTGCTAAACTCTGTAATTGCAAACAAAGGCTACTGTACCAAATATTAACATTGGTTTTCTCAGGTGTTCAAATACTTATTTGCAGCTGTCGCACACATATAAATCGTTAAAAAAATCATACATTGTGATTTCTGGATTTTCTTTTTAGATTAGCTCTCTCACAGTGGATATGCACCTACGATGAACATTTCAGACCCCTCCATGATTTCTAAGTGGGAGAACTTACAATATAGCAGGGTGTTCATATACTTGTTTTCTTCACTGTATATAAATTGTAGTGCAGTAATTTATTATCTACCTGAGAGATATTGGACCCTACTTTTTTGGAACACAATTAATCCCCCCCTTGATTTAAATTAAACCATGTAAAATACAGTTATTCAGTCCCTCATTTGAAAAATGTATGGGTGGGGTCAGTCATGCTTGCAGATAAAGTTGCGGGTGTGATTAGAGATGGCCTTAAAGTAACTTACTGGCTTAATATAACTGTAAATTAAAAACAAATACATAACTAAAATAGAAAACTAAAATTTCAAACTCAGAAATGATCATTTTCAATTTCAACTGATATTAGTAGAACATGATATAAAACAGTATTTAAACATTTTCATCAATGAAAATTATTGTTCTGACAAACTATCTGAATAAAAGTTAAATGCACTGGCCTGTAAAAAAGAATAAACATGAACGGTCCTGCAATGCTTTGAACATGCTGAAAGTTTAGTTCAACATAATCGGCGTTCATGGCAGCAAGATAGCGATATATTGTAACAAACATTCTTGTCGCCAATCGTGATGTGCTGTTTGGGGGGGAGCACGCGTCACGGGACTGCCCTAAATAGGAGCCCGTCTTGCTAGAATGCGCCTTTATGTCTGCGTATTGGCCACTTCTGAATCAAGCGACGACGTGGATGATAGTCTAACGTCTTTTTTCTGGGGGGGAGCACGCTGTCACTGCCTCGCGATCAACGCAATGAGCACCCCTGGTGTAACTGTATTTCCTTTGACATGGTTCATGATGTTGATGACTTTTGACGTAAATGCGCTCGCAGTGCGTGAAGCAGCTCTGAACATGCACTTCCGTACATGCTCAGTACGTTTAACTTGCATTTCCTGTTTCCGGGTAAATACTCCTTGTTTTGGAGCAGCCTTGTTTAGTTAACATTGATGAAATAAACGCGTAAATTAATGTCAAGACTACACAAAATAAACGACGTCTTTCAATATCTATTTTTTCTACTCGTAACAAATTTTACGCTCATGATTTTTCGTGCTCGACTGAGTAGATTTGCGAGCACGGAAGCACGCGGTCGCGCGCGTCAAATGTGAGTGACTGGTTATTGATAAAGTCAATAAATACATCTGGCAGATATAATTGCAATTTATCCAGGGCAGTCTGGCCTGAGGTTTAAACAAACGCGACCACAGTCCCCTGGTTTGAGAGGCGAGTGCACGAACCAGTAGGCTAATAGCCTAAGCCACTGGTTCAGTAATTTCGAAGAGTGACGATAGGCACTGCACGAGCCGACATCCGTTAGACTTGCTCTCTCTAATGTCCAAGCTATCGCCAAACTATAATCACTCTCAACTCTGGCCCCTGTAAAAATGATCAAATCTTTGTCCAGACTCAGAGCTGCGTGTAACTGCATCAAAAACTAACAAAAAAAACCAGTTGGAATGGAGTCCACACGAAGAGCTTGTTTTGCTGTCAAACCTCAAATGCAAATCTGAAGCACTTCCCAAATTGGTCATGTGGTACAGCCAGGCAGTGAGGCTTCAACCACGTTCTCCCCTAAATGAAGCAAGCCTTAATCCGTAATTTGTAGAAGTGTCCCCGTCATTACTTGAGACGCTTTGAATATACTGCACATCTTGTAACATCACAACTGCACACAAAGGATCAGTAATTGGTGGCTGCTGCTAATTTGACCTGCCTGAAATTTTGAGCATTGTCATTGCGATTTAGGTGTGCGCAATCGTCACACTGCAGGGTCTGATACAATGTTGATGAACCTGTAATATACACTGAGTCAACTGTAAAGTTAAAAATGATCAGCAGAGGTCCTGGTTGAATATGCTAATAAGGTTAGCACCCATGTTAGGGGAGGTAACACTTCAAGTACCACACGCGTAGCCAGGAGTTGTATACCATAATTGACCCCTCCGTGCAGGGCACTTAACCACGCCTCCTGAAGTGACGTCACGCCACGTGCGCTGACGTAAGACAAACAGTAAAAATGGCAAATACAATACAATACATTCTTAACTGAGACAGACTCCGTGCTTCGGATTCCATTCAAATCAACGATATATTATAGATTCTAAATACAATACATTCTTAACTGAGAGAGACGCCATGCTTCTGATTTTATTCAATCATTCACACGGAGCAATGTTATGGTAGAGAAGAACGTCTCATTCATTTATACGAGACGTGTATTAAAAATCAAATTTAGGGCATATCTTCGTGCAAACACAGTCTGGTTAACTTTCGGCCGTGAGCCAGCAAGAAACCAATACGTTTGTGCAGTCCGATCATCGCTAAATATCGCTCAACAAAGAATAAGTGTGTCAATCGTTCACACGTAGCAATGTTATGCTAGCGAAGAACGTCTCATTCATTTATACGAGACGTGTATTTAAAATCAAATTTAGGGCATATCTTCGTGCAAACACAGTCTGGTTAAGCTTCGGCCACGAGCCAGCAAGAAATCGATATGTTTGTGCAGTCCGATCATCGCTAAATATCGCTCAACAAAGAATAAGTGTGTCAATCGTTCACACGCAGCAGTGTTATGCTAGCGAAGAACTTCGAATTCATTTATACGAGACATGTATTGAAAATCAAATATAGGGCATACCTTCGTGCAAACATATCTGTTCCGGTTGATATTAGATGAATTTAGTTGATGATGCTGTCTTCCACAAAGTTTGATCCATCGAAGGCATTTTTCGTACTGGGTCTTCGGTTTTGGAAAGGGTACGAATCGAACTCCACCAACTAGCCTTTCAGGATACCTGTCGTCACTATTACAAAGTCCGTGACTACACCTCTTAACCATATTTTTTGTTAAATAACTCAAATACGCGATAAAACGCGAACAAAACCTATACTGGACCATGCAATGTTGTCTGAGAAAATGGCGGGAGCAAAAACGGGCTTTGGTTTATGCAGATCTCTGGCCTCTGATTGGTTAGTGACGCGGATTGCGCAATATCCACGGAGGGGTCAATTTCTGGCCTACAAGCCGTGACTTTTTTTCACATGCTTTCAACCCTGCAGTTTATGCGGTGATGATAATTTGTGCATTTTTTTTCCTAACGGCCGCAAGGGGCCCTGTTAGTGCTGCGCTAGCATTAGCAATGTGCTAACATGTTGCTGCTGTGTTACTGCCACGTCTCAGTGAAATTTACCGGGAAGTTTTATTTTAACTGGCCATGTTAGCGTTAGCACGGCGCTAGCGTTATTCATTTCTGTGTACTGTGTTTCTTTGTAAATATCTCGTGTTTCAATGTGGGGACTTGCGGCTTTTACACAGCTGCAGCGTATGTATGTGCCAAATGGTATTTCCTTTACAAATGTACTCTGTGAGTCTTGTATCCAGGTGCGCTCTGTAGGCCGGGAATTACGGTACTTATCTCCTTGTATGATAAAGATTAAAGAGAGCAGAAAGAATGTACACCTGCTATATTTCCAATTATGCTCTTCATAATGAAACCAGGCAGGCATGTAACAGCTGCGTGAGTGAGATGCGATCAGACACTGTGTAAATGGGAGTGTATGTTGTTTTTTTAATACAGTACATGGTAATTGTGGATTACAGTGGAAACTAAAGAACAGGGGGATTTTTTTTTTCTTTTTTTTGAGGGTATATGAACTCGTACTGCTATACACTTTTTTTTTTTTTTTTTTTTTTTTAGCGCTTGAAATGCCCAGCCTCTTCTTGAGCCATCACCTTATTGTGGTGGAGGGGGTTCTGTGTACTAATTATCCTAGGAGCCAAATTGTCTGGGCCTTGATGCTGCTGGTCGGGTCATTCATGGCTGTAAGGTACTGTAAGTGCTTGTCGAGGCAGCAATTACCAAACCCTTTGGTGGACAGCAACGTCAAAGGATGATGTAAAGCAGAAGAACGACTCCTATTGGGCCTCTTTTTTGCCTGTGCGACTACTGTAGTTATGCAGTTATGGTGGTCGCTGAGGCAGAAACTGATGTGGGAGGAGTTTGGTGAGGCCAAAGAGAACATTTTTCAAATGACTTTAAGGAAATTCTGGTCCACCATCTGCTGTCTCAGGATGGGAAGTAGTGCAACATCATTAAAAGTAAGGATAGAGTACTGTTGACTCAAATCTTGAGATGTTGTGAGTTGGTGGGCAGAAAACCTTGAAGAACTTAATTCCACTGAAACACCTTCCCATGCGGAAGCAGAGTCTGGGTTCTCTGAAAATCTCCTCTGTGGCACTGCCCCAGGGGTGGATGAAATTCGCCAGGAGCTCCTAAGGGCTCTGGATGATGTTATCTGGGGCTTCGCTCCCCTGGTAGGGTCACGCATGGCAAAAAGGTCCTAGGTGAGGGGCCAGACAAAGCACGACTCTAAAACTCCTATGATGAGCGAAAATGTTGGATCTTGGTTTCCCTTGCCCCCCTCTGGAGCGAGGTGGGGCTCAAAGGCGAGCGCCTGGTGGCCTGGTCTGCAACCATAGGGCTCGGTCGGGCACAGCCCGAAAGGGGAACATGGATGCCCCTTAGCATGAGCTCACCACCTGTGAGAGGGGCCGTAGGGGGCGGGTGCAATGTGAGCTGCGCGGTGGATAAAGGCGATCCGATCCCTGGCTACAGAAACTAGCTCTAGGGACATGGAAAGTCACCTCGCTAGAAGGGAAGGAGCCCGAGTTGGTGCGTGAGGTTGAAAACGTCCGACGAGCTATAGTCGGACTCGCCCCTACGCACCGCTTGGGCTCTGGTACCACTCTTCTTGAGAGGGGTTGGACTCTCTTCCACTCTGGAGTTGCCCACGGTGAGAGATGCCAAGCAGGTGTGGGTATATTTATTGCCCCCCAGCTCGGGGCCTGTACGTTGTGGTTTACCCCGGTAGATGAGAGTGTAGCCTCCCTTCACCTGCAGGTAGGGGGACGGGTCCTGACTGTTGTTTGACAAGAACAGTTCAGAGTATCCACCCTTTATGGAGTCCTTAGAGGGAGTGCTGGAGAGCGCCCCCTCTGGGCACTCAATCATTCTGCGAGGGGACTTCAATACCCACGTGGGGAATGACAGTGAGATCTGGAAGGGCGTGATTGGGATTGGGGATTGGGAATTTTCGTGTAGACATTGAAGTGAATAACGTTATATGTATTTTTCATATCAATATCTATTTTACAATGTTTATAGGGATGACACTTGACCTTTAAGTTTTAACATTTTGATTCTGTTGGCATCTGATTTGTGCTCCCTGAGCATTATTTTTGTGCTATTCATAGTTTCTCTCCTTGTTATTTAATGTAAAATTGGGCAGCTGAGAGGTTGTTTTAATCGCTGTAGATTTTGTAGTTCGTGTTAGAGCTACACAAAATAACAACTGATTTCCATGAAATTTTGGACAGTCAAAAAAACACCGTCAGTGTATTGCAAATTTAGATAAGAATCCAGATAGAATGATTTATATCTACTGCTTGGATGAGTACTGCCTGTGAATTGCTTCACAAATGTTTAACTCGTTAGTGGAGTCCCTTTTTAACCATCAATGTTAGTATATTGCTTGCTACTATGGCAACCCAAAATCTATCTTTGCAGGTGAAACATAGGCATGTTCTCCTAATTTATAATTAAAGTATCCTAAATTTACAGAGTTTTAATCAGTGCCTAAAAATGCATTTAAAAAGTTTTTGGGGGGTCATTTACATGGCAGCAATGTTTTGAAGACTACAAATTCCAACATTTTATATTGTTTCTCAAAGTGGAAGCTTTGAAAATGTAACTTTTCCATTTAAATCTGAAAGCGATAGGATATGCATGTAGTATTTCTGGCCATGTACGATTACATCACCACTAACAATAATTATGTGACACCTGTATACTGTAACATAACCATGCCCTTTGTCTTTATAGCACATCAACACCCAAGTATACTTTGCACGCTTAATGAAAAATATACAATTGTCATAAATTTCACACATGCACAATATGCTCTGCTGAAAGAGTTTATAAGTTAGTTTCTTTTTGTTCACAGCGCTTCTGGAGCGTGTACAATAACATTCCACCAGTCACAGCCCTTCCTTTGAGATGGAGCTATCACCTAATGCGTGGAGAACGGCGACCACTATGGTATGTCTTTGGAACTGTAATGTATTTTTCTTGCCATTTTACTTATCTTTACAGCAGCGTAGTTCGAGTTTATACTCATGTCACTAATTAATGGGAGCAGGTATTAAGGGTGTAACCAGCAATTATAATTGAAGCCTGAGGTTTACGTTTCATATTTTGTCTCACTCTCTCTGTCCCCATCACTCTCCTGTTTTAGGTCAGTCAGGATCACTGAAATGATTTCATTTTGTTAAATACCACAATAATGAGAGAATTTCTTAGATAATTTTATATTATTTTCTTCAAGGTCATAAGTTTACATACATTCCGTTAGTATCGAGTAGCATTTCTTTAGAACTGCATGACTTTGTCAAACGTTTAGGGTAACCTCCCACAAGCTTCTGGCAGTACTTGGCCAGAATCCTGGCCCATTCATCCTAATAGAAATCGTGTCACTAAGTCAGGTGTGTCGGTTGCCTTGCCCGCACATGCCTTTTCAGATCTGCCCGCAAACTTTCACTCGGATTCAGATCAGTGTTTTGTGATGGCCACTCTAAGACATTTAATTTTTTATTCTCAGGCCACTTTTTAAATTTTTCACAGTATGCTGAAGGTCATTGTCTATTTGGAAGGCCCATTTGTGCCGAGGTTTTAGCTTCCTTGCTGATACCTTGAGATCTTGCCTTAATATCTCCATGTAATAGTCCTTCTTCATGATTCTGTCTGTTTTATGAAGAGCAATTCTTGCTGCAGAAAAACAGCCCACAACATGATGCTCCAACCTCATGCTCCACCAGATGCAATGTTGGTCATTATGGCCAAACGGCTCCAATTTAGTTTAAGAGCACATCAGGACATGTCTCCAAAATTCAAGCTCTTTGTCTTTATGTTTCATTAGGTGTAATGGCTTTATTCTCGGTGAGTGGCCTTTTAGCCCATATCGATGCAGGACACGTTTCACTGTGAATAATGACATTTTCTTTCCAGCTTCACCCAGTATCATTACAAGGTCTTTAGCTTTTGTTCTGAGGTTAAGTCTCACATTTCGGGCCAAAACTCATTCATCTCTGGGCCACAGAGCCTGTCTCCTTCCCGTGGTGGTGGTGGTGGTGGTGGGTGGGTGCGGGGGGAGGGGGCGTGATGGAGATATTTATACTGTATAATTATTTGAGCAGATGAAGTGGCACCTTCAAGTATCTGGAAATGGCACCCAAGGATGAGCCAGACTTGTGGGGCTCCACGATTTTTTTTCTCTGATTTCCTGGCCAATTTCTTTTGGCTTTTCTATGATTTCAATCAAAGATGCAGTTTTTGAGGTGTAGCCTTAAATAGATCCACAGGTGTGGCGTCAATGAATTTACGTTGGCACTTAACCTATAAGGAGCTTCCGAAGCCATGACATCATCTGGGATTCCCCAAATTCTGGAAAGACAGTATTTTTTACAAATGTAAATTTGTGACCTTGTAATGTAAATAAATAAACGAATAAATACATTTCAAATTCTCAAATAAATTATCTCTCTTATTGTGGCATTTAACAAAATTAGATAATTTGGGTGATTCTGACTGAGCTGAAGCAGGTTTGTTCTAATTTGACTTTAGCTAGACAAAAAATGAAATGTCTTTTTGCACAGTGTATGTAAACTTCTCACTTTGACTGTACATGTGGCACAAAACAGTACAAAGTCAAAACTACAGTAGATAATATGACAAAGTTCATGCCCTGGATCTCATGACATGCAGATGTTGCGAAGTAACAAAATGCAGTAAATATATTGACAAAGCTCATATACTAGATCTCATTAGATGCACATGTTGCTCTGTTTTGCCGACGAGGTTGAATAGGCCAATGTTCTACAATGAACTTTATTTTTCAATTCAAAAGAAAATTTATGACTTTTTTTCTGAATGTTTGTCTTTTCCTCCAACAGGGAAGAGGAGAGCAATGCAAAAGGAGGTGTATGGAAAATGAAAGTACCAAAAGAAAGCACTGTAGGTGTAAAATTTGCTTTTTTTTTTTTTTTTTTAAGTTTCATCCATTCATCCATTTTCCAAGCCACTTATCCTCCAAGGGCCCCGGGAGTGCTGGAGCCGATCCTCGTCATCTTCAGGCATCTCTTATATCATATTGTTCATGTTCATATCTTCGTGAGATACGAACTCACGACCCCCGGTTTACCAAACCAATGCTCTAACCACTGAGCTATGGGGCCTCATAGCTAAATATAACGCCAAGCCAGGGAAGCGAATCTGGCTAAATACAATGGTCTGTTGTCAACCTGTCATAAATTACTTATCGCCTCCACAACAGTGACTAAACTCCATTTTGAGAACTATCCTTGTTACAGATTGAGGATAAGATGCGAGACAGATGGCGTGGAAGCCAGTTGCTAAGCTATCATAGCAAGTAATTGCAAAATGTCAAAATAAGTGACCGGCTGGTACAGTACACTTCTCAATTAGATCTGGCTTAAATCTTATTATAGCAGAAATGAGGGTGGAAAAAAAACTTTGCTTTATGTAAGCTCAGCTATGGATAGGTTTCTGATGATGTCACCACAGTCCCAGGAGTCCCTTGTCCACCATTTTGAGTGTCTGAAGCAAGTTAGGGTCTATGTCAACAAAGCAAGCAAGCCCCTTTCGTCCGGTAATATGGGCCACACATGTCTAGTTTGGGGGTGTATTAGCCACAGTAAATCTGGGGAAAACAAAGAGGTAGTATTTTGATATTCCAAAGGTCGTTGTCAACCAGGGAAGTAAAACTAAGCCACTGTCAACAGAAAGACGGAACCTATAGTTGTCAAGGATCAACCGAGTAGGATTTGTTCCTGATCCAACAAAGACAGACTAAAAAGTTTGCTCTGATAATTTCGTAACACGTAACATTTTCAATTAAATACTTGAGGGAACAAGGAATTAATAAATTGTGTTCTACACAAAGGTATGACAGAATTCTTTATTCTAAAGCCTTTAAGAGAAAAAAAATTTACTTACATTTTTAACTGTAGAGAGTGGTGACCAGTAAACCTCTCTTTTATATCTGTCTTGCTATCCCGTAATTCTACTGAAGCCTCGACTGCAAAAAGAAGGACAGCCACATGTGGACACACTTCTCCAAGACGGCCAAACAAGTACAATGACCGGAGAGAACGCAGCGATCTTTTTGGGATATGATCCAGGGACGTAATAGTGGATCGGTAGACCTCTGAGAATGTCTTACTCGACCCACCATTACACACTGATTACCGATCACCCGTTGCCGTACATCTTGAAGCCACCCACTTACAAAGTCATTGTAGGCTTGTAGATACTTGTAAACCTTTAGTTCATCAAGGGTATATGCGCTCACAGAATTCACGACATAATTAACGATATCGGGTATGTAACGTCAGGGGAGTCTTCCACATCGTCAATCGAGAAATTCACATGAATCTTTCCCGCCGATGTCCTTCAATTTGTCAAAGTATCTGCCTGTGCTTAAAGCGTGTTTTTGTCCACTGTGTTTGCATTTGCTTTAAACAATGTCATAACTTTTACAGCAAACAGAAAAATTAACAAAAGAAAAAACTTCACGCTTCACCATTCACCTATGTTCTCTGAACTCTAAGACACACAATATGGCATCTGTCGCAAGGCATGATGGGTAATCGGAAACCTATCCATTGATCATCCTTCTGTGTCCACTTGCGTCCAGCTCAGCTCTTGCCATCCGGTGTAACTTCTCTGCATTCCGGTACACAAAATTGCTGACAGTAGCATCTGCCACCCGGGCTTCGGGCTTCATGCTTACTGTTAACTCTAACTGATTAGTGAAAAGTATCTAAGTGTTGAGAAACACTATATAAGTTTAATGTAATTGCTATTATCTAATTAAAAAGGCTTTAATAATCGTATAACAGATGCAAAGGGAATGATGTTTACATATATATACTCAAGTAATTTCCATTTATTTTACTTGTGTGCTTGTTTTTATGTGCTTGACTGACTCAAAATTAGCTGTTACCTTGAAGAAAGCGCTGCTAGTGAAAGCTATCCCAATGAGAACATCACGACTTACCTTTAAAATCACTCACGAGTATTCTCATTGCGCCGTCTGTTGTCACCCTGGCAAAAAAATCACTCATCTTACTAATACATCGTGCCTTTGTGAATCACAAAAGAGCAAATCACACAATTCCTCAGTACACCAGTTCAATGAATGAACCACTCAGTTCACTTTAGCCCCTCCTCTGCTTGCATGGCAGTGGGTGACGCTGGCTGCTCATTAGTTATTTGGTGAAGTAAGTGACAACTGGTGAGTCGCAAATTAGTTCCACCCCCACCTGCATGCTGGAAGCTCATTGGTCATTAGCTGAATATTCAGAAGTGAGTGACAGAACATTTCAAGAGTTTCATATCAGCTCCCAGGCGACTCGCTCGCCTCACGCTTGCTGTTGGGCGGCAAGCAAAAAGATCAGCAAATAATTTCATACACTGATTCAGTTCGTTCACAAAAACATTTGTTTAAAGGAATTGTTCGCGAACGTAACAGCACTAGGCTTTCAGCCTCACACGATTTTGCAAGAGTAAGAGGAGAAATAAAATCATCCAAGGGCACTGTGGTCCATTGCACTGGTGTGCCAGCATATGGTGTACCCTTTGGTGGGCACGATTAATGGTGGGCTGAATTTCAATAGAGGCAAAGGAGGGTAGATTCCCCCAGCGGCATGGTGGCCAATCATTACGGCTAGGATCAGAGCCTGCCTTGGCTGCCAAAAGATTGCTTCTCTGTGGCCCCATGAGATTGTGTGCAATGTGCATCGCTTGGAACGTCAATCAAATGACAGCTGAAAGTTCGAAAGGGCAGGGCATCCGGTGACAACGCCCAGAGCATCTGGAGGCTGAAAGAACATCTCAATTCTTGTCTTTGGTGTGTCAAATTTGCATGATATGATTTCGGTCAGTTTACGAGCCCTTTACTCCTACCATGAAGACATTCTTTTTTCTCGTCTATAAAATTGTATAGAGTTTTTAATCTTTACATCATTTTATGAATTTTTGAGTGTTTTGCTATTCTATGAGATGCTTTTTTTTGCCTGCAATTAAACATTCCAAATTAAAGCCTTACCAGGATGTTATTCTGGAATTATATTTGGAATTTAAATTTGACATTCTCAAAAATATGAGTGTTAATATACCATAGTTAAATAAAAGTTGGGTTTTAACTACAGTATTATAGTATAGTATTTTTATTTTTTTTTAATTATTAGCTGAGTGGTTTTTTGCCCTTGAAAATGTTGTCATGGGTAAAGGTTGTGACTATTCATAACTAAAATCTGGTTTAAAAAAAAATGGATGAAGTTCCCACTTTTTTTATTCTGAAAGTAAAAATATTCTCTGCTCTTTTTGTGTCAGTCTGCAGTTTGGAAAGAATTGTTACTTGCTACAATAGGGGAGCAGTTTGCTGATTACTGCGCTTCAGGTAACCTGGCGTACTTATTCGAGTTACAATGCTACATTTATTCGTATTTTGTGACTGCACCATTGACTTTCTTGTCTTTTTTTTTTCCTCAAATCTAGATGATGAGGTTGTTGGTGTCAGCGTAAGTGTTCGAGATCGGGAGGATGTCGTACAAGTTTGGAACAAAGATGCTTCTCTTTCTAATGAAGCAAATATCTTGGGCAAAATCAATGAGCTTCTCCCGTACATATCTTTTAAAGCAGTTTTTTATAAATGTAAGTATGCTTTTTATTTAATTTCATTTTATTATTATTATGATTTTTAAAAAAATGTTTATGATGTTTCTAATTTAGAATTGGAGTGTTGGCCTCACATTTCGGAAGACCGGAGTTCAAATCCTGACCCCACCTTTGTGGAGTTTGCATGTTCACCCCGCGCCTGCGTGGGTTTTCTCTGGGCACTCCGGTTTCCTCGCACAGCCCAAAAACATACATTAATTGGAGACTAAATTGCCAATAGTTGTAATTATGAGTGTGACTGTTGTCTGTCTGCATATGCCTTGCAATTGGCTGGCAACCAGTTGAGGGTTGTACCCTGCCTCTTGCACGATGACAGCGAAGATAGGCTCCAGCACTCCCGCGACCCTCGTGAGGAGATAAGCGGCTCAGAAAATGGATGAATAAATGTTTATAGTATATAACTACAGAAATGTTTTGTTTGTGTGCGTGTGGTTTTTTTTTTTTTTCATACTATAGATACTATGTCTCCACACTGTGTAATGACATCCACCCATCCATCTATTTTCTGAGCTGCATGTCCTCACGAGGGTCGCAGGAGTGCTGGAGCCTATCCCAGCCGTTATTGGGCAGCAGGCAGGGTACACCCTGAAGTAGTAGCTAGGCAATTGCAGGGCACTTCACAACTTTGAGCAATTGAGTGTCCAATTAATGTTGCATGTTTTTGGGATGTGGGAGGAAACCGGAGTACCCGGAGAAAACCCACGCTGGTACACGGAGAACATGCAAACTCCACATAGGCGGGCTGGTATTTGAACCCCGGTCCTCAGAACTGTGAGGCCAATGCTCTTCAGCTGTTTCACCATGACACATGTATAAAAACAATTTTTGTGTGTGCATTTTATTTATTGATGTGCTAAAAAGACATTTACTGTGTTTGTAAAGCTAAAAATTAAAGTGTTGCATTTTAATGTAATTTTATTTACCTTGAATATTTTTTTTCCATTTTATTATACAGCTCACATGGAACATCATGCTTTTGAAGGAGGACGCTCAAGGCATTAGATAATGCACTTTTTTAATTTTTTTATTTTGACTGTACTTGCCTTGACTTAATGACACTGTCCACAAGAGAATTAAGGGTATTATCAATATATTTTATGACTAGCAAATGACTGATGTCTTTTCTTTTTACCGTTCAAAGAATGTACATCTTAAAGAGGGAATCCAGTGGTTTGCATTAACAATGCATCCAATAGGTCATGTAATATGTACTCTATGTTGACAATATGATGTGGAATCCTTTCTCATTTAACAGTGTTTTGAGAAGATTTTTGACAATTACGAATTTTCAGGGGACACTGCCATTTTCGCGAGTCACATGACCTATGTGGCCGTATGTGACGTGTTACATGCTGTTCCAAACGCTCGCTTACATGGGACACCATTATGCCCAGCACTTAATCGGATTTATCCTCATCTGATGAAGAAATAGCAGTATCGCTTGATCAGGAAGACGGAGGAATACTTCCATATAGAGCGGCGTAGCTGTGAGCTTGGTCCCCGCCGAGCCCCGGAGCTCGCTCGGCCAGGGAGATCACTTTGCCAAGCGGTGGAGCCATGAGCTCGCTCCCCCTCCGCCGGTCATCTGTAAATAATGTTGAATATTTGGATGGTTCTTCGGGCGGAATGACGTGGAGTCTGACTAGGTCGCTCACGGCTCCACCACTCGGCGGAGCTCAGCTCACGGATCTGCTGCTCAGCGGCATTATTCACAGCCACAGGTTCCAATCTGTAGGGAAGTATTCCTCCGTTTTCCCGATCAACCGAGCGGGTCGCGGCTGTGTATGAAAGTATTCCTCCGTCTTCCCGATCAACCGAGCGGTGGAGAGGCGGTCACGGCTGATCCGCTCATGGATGCGTACGAAAGTATTCCTCCGTCTTCTCGATCAACCGATGCTGCTATTTCTTCATCAGATGAAGAGAAATCAGCGCTGAGCAGAATGGTGTCCCATGTAATCGAGCGTTTGGAATGGCACGTCACATACGCCCACGTAGGTCATGTGACTCGCGAAATTGTCGATCTTCTCAAAACACTATAAAATGAGAGAGGATTAAACATCACATTGTCAAGATAGAGTACATATTAGATGACCTATTGGATACATTGTTAATGCAAACCACTGGATTTCCCCTTTAACATTCAGCATTGTTGGATTCATAGTCTTTTTTTGTCATGTCACTGTCCCACATAGATAACAGCTCACACAGTTGATTCCTTGTATCAACGTAGCTGCTATGTTATCTTTTACTTTCAACAAATATTAGCTTTTATTCAGTCATTCAATGTTTAAATTGAATAAGATTGTTAGGTACCAAAGCAGTTTTGGTAGTTTGTATCAAAAAGGATGAAAGTGTATCTGAAATTTCAAGGAGTGGCATGAATGTCCCAATGAGTTCTTTGCATTTTCATAAGTTGTATTTGAAATGAAAATCAGGGTAGCACTTTGAGAATCAGTCCTCTGTGTCCCTCATTTATAAAGCCATAGGCAGCAGTAAAATGGATACTGCTGTCAAATGTCAATGAATTTACACCACAGCATGTTTGACAATTTTAATGCTAAGTAGTAAAATAGAACTCCACTTTCCCAAATAAAGTCACAGATCATTTGATCAACAATGTGAACAAAAATTGCACATTCTCTAACATTGATTTGTACTTGTCTGTAATTGTTTGCAGTACCAATAAATCATTGTTTTTCTCTTTGACTCGAATACTTGAGATCATAAAACGAAGTTGCTGGGGCTTGTATCAAGAAGTAGTATTTGTATCGATTTACTGTGTCTTTCAAATAATGCAACTCTGTTCAAAAGACTGACTTTCCACATTTACGGCAAATCCTACCCCTAAGCCTTAGTCCTTTGTTGTAAAGGCCAGGATGAGGGGGGAAATGGTACTTGGAAATCAGACCACATCATCATCACCCTTTACCCCTGCTGGCAATGTTGTTGGCAAACGTAATAATTGTTTACATTTGCAAGAGGGAGTCTTGTGTCACGAGTGATTCTGTTACATCTATATAAAGTTGAAGCCAGAGGTTTGCATACACTGCAAAAACAAGTTTCATTTTTTCTCACACAGTCTGAAGTCAAATAAGAATCACTAAGATTAATCTCGTTAAATTCCACAATAATGAAAGAGAGAATTTCTTCAAGAATTGTGTATTCTTTGACGTCAAAAGTTTGCATACATCAAACGATCTATGTCTTGAGGATTAGGTCATGGCTTTGGAAGCTCCTGATAACTGACATGAGTTAATGGACGGCACTCTTAGGGATGTATTTAACGTCACGCATGAAACACTTTGCTTCCGTGTTTGAAATCATGAGAAAATCTAAAGAAACTGTCAGGAGGTCAGAGAATGAATTGTGAAGCTCAAGTCTGGCTCATCCTTGGGTGCAATTTCCAAATGCTTGAACGTGCAATCTTTATCACTTCAGACAATTATACGCAAGTATAAACATCATGGGAATCTCCAGCCATTACACCGCTCATGAAGGAGGCAGGCTCTGTGTCCTAGAGATCGTGTTTTGGTCAGAAATGTGTGACTCAACCCCATAACAATAGGTAAATCCCTTGTGAAGATGCTGGGTGAAATTGGTAAGAAAGTGTCATTATCAAAATTGAAACGAGTCCTGATGACGTGGGCTGAAAGGCCACTCCCCGAGAATGAGGCCATTACTCCTGAAGAAAAATAAAAGACATTACAGTTATCAAAAAGACACTAAGACAAAGAACTGGAGACATGTTCTGTGTTCTGATGAAACTAACGTGGAGCCATTTGCCCATAATGACCAATGTTACATCTTGCAGAAAAAAGGCAGAAGCTTGTTGACCTGAGAACACAGTACACTGTGAAGCATGGAGGTAGCGGCATCATGTTTGGTGACCTCAGTCTTTCATCTCTGCTTTTTGCAGATGTGAATCTATTAGCTTCATCAATCTATTATCTCCAGCTCTCACTGGAGGGGTTTGCAGCTGAGTGTGAAGTGGATGGCATGGGGCCTTAACACCTCCAAATCATAGACCATAGTCCTCAGTTGTAAAATGATGACATGCTCTCTCGAGGTCGGGGATGAGATCCTGCTCCAAGTGGAAGAGTTAAAATATCTTGGGCTCTTGTTTACAAGTGAAGGAAAATGGAGGAGATCGACAGGCAGATCGGTGCAGCATCTGCAGTGATGTGGACTTTGTATCGGTCTATTGTGGTCAATCGAAAAGCGAGGCTCTCAATTTACCAGTTGATTTACGTTCCTACCCTCCCCTATGGTCACAAACTGTTTATCATGACCAAAAGAACAAGATCCCGGACACAAGCGCCTGAAGTGAGCTTCCTCTACAGGGTGCCCAGGCTCTCTCTTAGGTATCGGGTGAGTAGCTCTGTCATCCGGAAGGGGCTCAGATTATAGCCAGTGCTCCTCCACATTGAGGGGAGCCCGATGAGGTGGCTGGGGCATCTGATTTGTCGGTGGAACGAGGGAGCATTCCTTGACGTGTTCTTTCAGGGGCTCTTACCCAGGATTCAAATCCACCTCGTCGCAGTGGAACTGCCCACCAATCTAGACTCACTCATTGCCCTTGCCCTGTGCCTTTGAATTATTGCCCGTGACCTCACCCCCGCATGGGAGACCGTTTTCTCTTACAGGCCCGGAACACCAAGCCATGAGGGACTCTGTGGAGGGGGGTGAGTGGAAAACTGCCTTCACCATGCCCCGATTCTCCGGGAATCCTACTTTGTCTTGATCTTCATGTGGGAGCTCGAGACTCAAGTGAAGGAAGCAGTGAAGGACACTCCCAGCCCGGCCAGATGCCCCGACAACAGACTGTTTGTCATGCCCCCACTGAGGAGGAAGGTGATTGACTGGGCCCACACATATCGGATGGTGTGTCATCCGGGCACAGCCAAGACCCAGTCAGTGGTGGACCAGCATTTTTGGTGGCCTTACGTCAGAAAGGACATGCTGCACAAGAATTCGTGAATGTATGCCTGGTTTGTGCGGCCAACAAAGTCTCTCGTCAACGGCCCGTTGGGGAGCTACATTCGTTGTCCGTTCCCCAGCGATTTTGTGGCTGGTCTCCCGTGCTCGCGGGGTCACACCGCCATCCTCTCGGTGGTGGACTGGTTCTTCATTCTGTTGCCGAAGATTCCCTGCGCCAAACAGACGATCGAGCTCCTCTTGGATAAGGTTTTCCGTTACCACGACTTGCCCACCGACTTGGTGTCGGATAGGGGCCCTCAATTTATCTCCCACTTCTGGAGGGAGTTCTGCTCCCTTTTTTTTCTCACGGCAAGTCTGACCTCAGGGCAGCATCCGCAGTCCATCTGCCAAACCGAACGGTTCAAACAGGACTTGGAGACCGGACTTCGATGCCTGGCCTCTCGTGACCACAGCACCTGCTGGTTGAAGTATGCTCACAACTGTCTTCCCTTGGCATCGACAGGTATGGCCCATTCCATGTTGTCCATGGCTACCCCCCTTCCCCCTTCCCTCTTCCTGTCTGTAGGTGCTGACTCCCCAGTGTCGTCTTTTTTGGCTGTATTGAGACCTTGCAAGCGAACCCAGAAGCTGGGCAGGATGCTGCTGCTGGGGAGGGGATGCAGTTACAAGGCCACGGCGGACCACAAAAGGAGGAAGGCACCAACGTATAAAGTAGGCCACCGCATCTGCCTGTCAACGAAAGGCTTCCCACACCGGATGGAGTCCCGCAAGCTGGCTCCCAGGTTCGTTGGTCCATTCCCTATCACTAAGGTGATTAACCCGTTTGCGATATCTTTGAAGCTCCCCAGAACAATGCGTGTCCATCCGTGTTCCATGTGACCATGTTCCAGCCGGCTCGGTCATCCCCGTTGGTCCTTCTGGCCGATCCCCACCGCATGGGTGATGGAGGCCTACTTTACTCGGTGCGCCCGCTCCTGTCGTCCCGCTGCCGGGGGACGGGTATCCAGTATCTGGTGGACTGGGAGGGTTATGGTCAAGAGAAATGTTCATGGATCCCGTCGCGGTTCGTGGTCAATCCCAACCTCATCAGGGACTTTTACGCCTCCCACCCTGTGGCGCCCGCCCCGTCTGGGGCCGGCGGTTAAGGGGTGGGGGGTACTGTCATGGTCCTGCCGGTCCCTGTCCTGGCTGTGCCGGTCCACGACACAGCACACACCTGCAGCAATCAATGAGTCGCACACCTGCGCCTCGTTCCCCGTAATTAGCACAGATAAAAATAGGACTCCTCGTACAGTCTGTTCTTTTTACAGATCGTTGCCTCATGCCTCGTTCCCGCACTCTTGTGATTCCGTTACTGATCTCCCGTGTACAGACTCCTGCCTGCCCACTGACCTGCCTTTTACGCCTGGCGTCCTTGTTACTGCTACTCCCGTTGACTGACTGCCTGATCCCCTGACACTGGACTGAATAAAAACATTTCCCAAACTGCCTCTACGTCTCCTGAGTCATGCATTTGGGTCCAACCCCGTGTTCTGGTCGTGACATTCAGTCATGTAAACCACCTTATCTATGGAATTTGCAATATAAATATTTTTGCATTACTTTGCCGGGCTTGTATAGAATGTACACTATGACTAGATGGTGACCAGTCTTGGGTGTTTCCTTCTCAGCAAGTCAGTTTGAATAGGTTTTCTTTCCTCGTTTGGATCAGAGGTGAGCTTGAAGCTCTACCCACTAACAGTTTGGTTTGACATCAATACAAGATGTATATGGGACCAGATATCATATTTCCAGGTGGTACTTACATATAGATGTGATGTAATTTGTCAAAGATCTCCTTGGCAGCATGGTGGTTCAGCTGGTAAAGCGTTGGCCTCACAGTTCTGAGTCCCGGGTTCAATCCTGGACCCGCCCGGCTGTGTGGAGTTTGCATGTTCTCCCCGTGCCTGTGTGGGTTTTCTCCGGGCACTCCGGTTTCCTCCCACATCCCAAAAACATGCAACATTAATTGGACACTCTAAATTGCCCCTAGGTGTGATTGTGAGTGCAAATGGTTGTCTATGTGCGCCCTGCAATAGGCTGGCAACCAGTTCAGTGTGTACCCCGCCTCCTGCCTGTTGACAGCTGGGATAGGCTCCACTACTCCCCGCGACCCTTGTGAGGTTAAGCGGCATAGAAAATGGATGGATGGATCCCCTTTTGTTTGAATCCACTCATTTTTTTTTCATTTTATTTCAGCAGAGGTATTGGAATGTGACTGACAAATATTATTTGTTGCCCAGATGTACAATATCTATCTCATACAATATCTGAGTGGAGGTAATGAAATGGCTTGAGCTTGCATGGCTTCTTCTGGGATGGGATCACTAAATCTTTATTGATGTAACGCATAATTGCTGCAGCAAAATGAATACAGAAGTTAATAGAAACATTTTGTCTGCCAATTTAAAGGGAACATATGGATAATTGACATCCAGTTAGGTCTCTACAGTGGCTCCCAACTCATCAAGTGAAACTGTTCTGTTGAGAAAGTCATTCTAAACTAAGCAGAATTGTGATGTTGATTTCTTTTCTTACTTGGTGAAGATCTGCCATTTTCAAGCATGGGCTGTATTCTTGCTGGTCTACATGCAAGCGCTATACACCCCTCACTGAGTTATCCCCTTAATGGTTAAAGGGTTTGTTTGTCCTGATGATCCTAGGAGATGAGCTGTCTGGGGCTTTTTGCCCCTGGCAGGGTCACCCAGAGGAAACATGTACGACGGAGTGAGTGAACAGACAAAGCATGGTTCAGAGATCCCCCTACATTGAGTACTAATGTTGACCTGTTTTTCTTACCCCGGATGCGGGTCAGCTGGGACCCTCTTTGGAGAGATGCCTGTAGGCGGGAGTCTATGGTGAACAGTTGGCAGCCAAGGCTGCACCCATGGAGCCTAGTCTTATGTGGGCTCATCACCTGTGGCAGGGGAGAAGGGTGGTAGAGAGCTGCGACCCTTGATGGTCTGATCCCTGGCAGAGACGTGGAATGTCACCACTTTGGCAGAGAAGCAGCCTGTGCTGGTCTGTGAGTTTGAGAGGTTCCTACAAGAAATAGTCTGTCTCACCTGAATGTATTTTTGGATCCGGGATCCCTTGACGGGTTGGACTTTCTTTTATTCTAGTGTTGCCCCCAGCAAGAGGTGCTTGATAACGTATGGGCATACTTATTGGCAATGGCTTGGTGCCTGTTCGTTCAGTTTCACACTGGTAAATGAGACTGTATTTTCCCTCTGCCTTCAGGTGGGTGTACAGGTCCTGAATGTCATTTGTGCCTATACACCAAACAACAGTTAAGTAGTAGTAGTAGGAGTAGTTGGACAGGGTGTTTGGGAGATCCTCCAGTAGGGACTCTTGTTCTGCTGGAGGATTTCAATACTCCAGTGGGCAATGACAGTGAGACCTGGAAGGGTGTAATTGAGAGGAAAAGGCTCTGATCAGAACCCGAGTGCTGCTTTGTTATTGAACATACGTACATGTCATGGATTGTCCATAACTCCATGTTTAATACAAGGGTATCCGTATGTGCACTTGGCACCACAACACCCTGGACCACAGTTTAATGATCGGTTCGACTTAACCATTGTAATGATCTTCTGACTGTACTCCCCCAAAATAGCATTAAAGATATGCAGCTCAGGTTCTGACCAGAACAAAGAGGTCAGAACATATTAGTCAAATTCTAAAGTCTCTGTAATTGCTCCTGGTCATCTTAGATTATAATTTATATTTGCTTTTCACAACAATGATCGACTTTGTGTTGTTGTCATCGGACTAAGGGTAAGATTCTGGTTTGACCCAACAGACTTAAATGTATTGTGAGTGTCTGCTGGCAACATTGGGAAGTGTCTCCTGTCAGAAGAAGTTTAAATTTTTCAATTTCCACCAGCAAAAGTCCATTGTCTCCATTGTTGAAGTGGCCGACCAGGGCTGTTGCCGATTGGCTGTAAGGTGCCTGTTGCGGGAGCAATTCTCAAACCCATTGGTGGTCACCAACTGTAAAAGATGCTGCAGTCAAGTTGTAGAAGGAGTCTCAAGCCATTTTGACTTGTGGGACTCCTAAACTAGGCCAAGCGGAGTGCACCTTTGGTGTGTGCTGAGGCAAAAAGTGTTCCGTAAGGCTACAGAGAAGGACTTTCAGATGGCCTTGAGTAAATAGTAGGTTTATCAGGAGGGGACCATCAACACTGTTGATGGTGGGATGGAATGGATTTCTCTTTCTGAGTGCGCCAAGATTGGAAAATAAATCCTGCCCCAAGTGGAGGAGTGGGAAAACTACAAGTGTACTGATGAGTGTGGTAAGGAAGGAGATGAGCCTAAAAGCAAAGCTCTTAATTTACTGGTAAATCTACAGTCCCACCCTCACCTATGGTCATGAGCTGTTGATCTGTTCAGGATGCCTCTCTGGTGAGTTGTTCTGGAGATCCCCACCTTGGATGATGCCCCACAATCCCCCACAAGGTATTAGAATTTCTCCTCAGCATCTTTGATTTCCTGCTGAACGCTTCAGTCCTTGCTTGCAGTCGGAGAAATCCCTGTGTACAAGCCATTCAACCTCTTCTAGAAATTATTGCAACTCCTTTTAGCTTAGTTACCTTATTAACAGAAAGCTAATTACTTGTCTGCATGCTTGTGGTAGAGAGGCGATCATGTAACTGATAGTGATCCTCAATTAATTGACTACTACACCCAATTAAATCCTGCCCTTAATCGACACAACACAGCTGCACGGTGACACTGAACAACATGCTAATAAAAGGGAGACCAACACATGCTTCTCAGGCTCCACTGAAAGATACTATATTGACATGCAGATCTGGACAGGGAAGAATTAGTGATCTTGAATTACGTGCAAAATTGACTTCATTTAGCGGTGCACACACGTCCAAATTGTTTTGATTAAGTCAGCCAATCATGTTTATAAATGTATGAAAAAGAGACCGCAGTAATGTAAAATACTGAAATGTATTATTCATGGGGCTAATACAACCACAAATTGTATTTAATTCATTTTTGTTATGCTTTTAACAATAATGATTTGATTTGATAATGAATGATAATTTTATTCAAATATTTTAAGTAAAATATTAAAAATATTTTAAGTAAAACACCAATTATTTCTGTAAAAATATGTAAAATGGGAAGTACAGATTAAACTCCTGTACAGTACAGTAGTAGTAGTACTGTACAGTTGGAATGTAATTAAATAGCCATACAAAAAAATAAGAAGGAAAAAATCTTTACATTCAGTCAAGTATACTCTCAATTATTGTTTAAACTTGTTACAGTGAAATAAAACTGCACACAAAGTACTATTCCTTTTATTTAACTATCACTGTGCTTGGATTGAGAAGAGGGGAAAAAAATGATATTTCACATTTAACCAAGAACTTGACTTTTATACTCTAAAAACGTGTTGACACAGCTTTGGTAAAATTGTGAACTGCATACTGTAATTAAAAAAAGAGAAAATTAGTTGATGACCCCCCCCCCCCCCCCCCCATTAAAAAATATAGATTTCGTGTTCAGTCGAGAGGCAAACGTTTTCATGCCAGAGAATTTTTAGGCTGGCACAAGACACAACACATTTGACAAGAATCATTTTTGGACCCAGCAACATCAAAGAATTCTCTTAAATAAGGCCAATATGAAGGTGTTTAAAAGAATAATAAGCCTACTATTACAAAGTAAGAAGTAAAAAGTACAGATATCACTTTTCTAATGTACATAATTAGACATTACATTGGTATTGGGCACTTTGATCCGCAGTGTTTATCCAACATTAGTGACATAATTAAAGTTCATAGGGCGTCCACAAAACACTCCATAATTTAAACAGGTATTACTTTTTTGTAATATTTTTTTCACTTTTAGAAGCTACAGATGCAATATTTAATACAGTTTCATATGGGCACCAGACACCCATACATTAGTCGAGTTGTGTCTGCCCTGCAGCAGATCTAGAGTGATCATGCGTACTACTTTTGCGGTACAGTTTTTCATGTCATCCATATTTGCATGAAGTGGGGGACATAAACCTTGCTCTTACAAACAAAAAAATCCCAAGCAGGTATGTCTGGTAATAACCCAGTCCAAGAACACCTGATGGTCTTATTGACCCCTCCGTTCAGGGCACTTAACCACGCCTCCTGAAGTGACGTCACGCCACGTGCGCTGACGTAAGACAAACAGTAAAAATGGCAAATACAATACAATACATTCTGAACTGAGACAGACTCTGATTTCATTCAAATTAACGATATATTATAGATTCTAAATACAATACATTCTTAACTGAGAGAGACACCATGCTTCTGATTTCATTCAATCATTCACACGTAGCAATGTTATGCTAGTGGAGAAAGTCTCATTCATTTATACGAGACGTGTATTAAAAATCAAATTTAGGGCATATCTTCGTGCAAACACAGTCTGGTTAAGCTTCGGCCATGAGCCAGCAAGAAATCGATATGTTTGTGTAGTCCGATCATCCCTAAATATCGCTCAACAAAGAATAAGTGTGTCAATCGTTCACACGTAGCAATGTTATGCTAGCGAAGAACGTCTCATTCATTTATACGAGACGTGTATTTAAAATCAAATATAGGGCATACCTTCGTGCAAACATATGTGTTCCGATTGATATTAGATGGATTTAGTTGATGATGCGGTCTTCCACAAAGTTTTATCCATCGAAGGCATTTTTCGTACTGGGTCTTCGGTTTTGGAAAGGGTAGGAATCGAACTCCACCAACTAGCCTTTCAGGATACCTGTCGTCACTATTACAAAGTCCGTGACTACACCTCTTAACAATATTTTTTGTTAAATAACCCAAATACGCGATAAAACGCTAAATAAACCTATACTGGACCATGCAATGTTGTCTGAGAAAATGGCGGGAGCAAAAACGGGCTTTGGTTTATGCAGATCTCTGGCCTCTGATTGGTCAGTGACGCGGATTGCGCAATATCCACGGAGGGGTCAATTGAGCCAAACCCATTGCAGGATCTTATTTGAGAAATAAGGTTAGACAGCGAGATGCCAATGAGGCAGTGCACCAACTTGCTAAAAAACAAACACCAACTTGCTAAAAAACAAACAATCAAAAAAAGAGTAGTACCAACAGCAGCTTGCGGTGGAATCTTGTAACTTTTAGCAGTAACAGCTCATGACTTCAAAGAAGAAGAGGCCATGAAGTGTATTAAGGTTTTTTTTTTTTTTGTAGGACCGCAACACTATATGAATATAATAACATTTGTTGCTGGGGTCTCTATGGTCTCCATCTTCATCAATTATTTGCGTTTTAAACCTATATAATCATGTCATGATATGAGAGACAGCAGCATGGTGGATCAGCTGGTAAAGTGTTGGCCTCACAGTTCTGAGGACCTGTGGTAGATCCCGGGCCCGCCTTGTGGAGTTCGCATGTTCTCCTCGTGCCTGCGTAGGTTTTTTCTGGGCACTCCGGTTTCCTCCCACATCCCAAAAACATGCAACATTAATTGGACACTCTAAATTGCCCCTAGGTGTGATTGTGAGTGTGGCTGTTTGTCTCTATGTGTCCTGCAATTGGCTGGCAACCAGTTCAGGGTGTACCCCGCATCCTGCCCATTGACAGCTGGGATAGGCTCCAGCACCCCCTGTGACCCTCGTGAGGATAAGTGACAAAGAAAATGGATGGATGGAAATGGGGGAATTTTTTCACTTCTTTTTTTCTTCTTTTTTCAGTGTAATGATACAAGTTAACATTTGCATTTGAGATTTATTTACAGGTTTTTAATAGCGCTGATGTCACCATACATTCATCCAAATGATAGGTGATTATTCCGTTTCAGATGATAATAGGTTAAAACATATGAATGTGTTCTAACAGTTTGCCGTCATTGCCCAGAATCAAAGGGTGGCGCTGTCTACCAAGAAAAACACCGCAAGGGTTCAGATGCAGCAGCAGCAGCCATGAAAAATGAATAAATAAATAAAATACAGTAATGTCTTTGATAATGAAATGGGTTGTGCTTCTCAGACCTTGATCAAGGACGAAAAAAAAAAAGGGACTAAAACTAGTTTCTCGTGAAATCAAATCAATGTTGCTTCACAATTAGAGTTAACTGGACTGTTAAACTCACCAGGAGTAATTTCCTTCTGAGGCAAGCAAAATGCATTTTTAATCACTGTAATAATAATATCAGTCATGCCCTGGGCAAAAATGTGATTAGCACGAAGCAAAACTTTTCAAAGAAATATCTGAAACAACATTCAAAAATTAAGCAAACTGTGGACATTAACCAATGAAAATACTTTGATGCAGCCGACCCATTTAGTCTTGAGTCTGTGGTTCATCATCACAAAGCCATTGACGTAAAGTCCTCCCAACTCAAAACACATTTGGTCATTACTGTTATGTCAACGTTTATAATGAGAGGGTTTGGAAGTGCTATGAATAATAAGAATAAAAAAGATCATGGCAGCATTTGTGAGACATTTATGTAGTTCATTCCATCTCGGTTGTAATTATTAGACGTTTTTTTCCGCCCCCTCTTGTCACACAAAACTAATGCATATCATTGCATTCCCCCCAAGAAAGAAGCTACTTAGAGCTCGTTAGTGCTCTTTTAGTGTGAACAATACTTGTGATCGTGCCAGCTGCAACGCAATGAACTCTGTTTACGCAGCAGGTGGATATGACGTCAGGGACCTGGAAGATCAAAACAACAACATCCACATCTTGGATTCTTCCCCTTTTTCTTTATCTTTTCTTTCCGTTTTCAGACCTCATCATAACAGTCAGTATTTTTCAGCGACACCGAGGGCACCGACAAACTATTTTATTTTTTTGCTGACACACACTAAGTTAGGTGTGAAGTTATTTAATGCCTTCTCCACCGTCACCCCCCCCCCCAAAAAAAAAAAATGCTGGCGGAGTAATCTTGTTGGTGTTTACGGTGTGATTTGTAAAGCACGCGGTCTCCGTACACAAGCTGGCGTGCACCTCTTGAGCGAGTCGTGTTCATCCGCGTCCGCCTGATAGCTGCTCTTTAGCGACTCGCATCATGGTAAGTTTCTGTTCCAGCTCACAGCGTTCACATTTTGTCTCGTCGTGTGCTGCTCACATGCGCGTTTTCTTCGGCGTGCGCACGCTTCTGTCGCCAAGAAGTTTGGATGGCTAAATTGACAAAATAACATCCAAACACGCGCACACACACACACACACACCACACACACACACACACACACACACACACACACACACGCACACACACACACCTGTAAGCTAATTCTTTAACATAAAGACAATGTGGCACGATTTGATATGTGCGTGACATGCACGCAATTAAGTTTACTTTTCCCCTACCCAACCTTGTGTTTTTGCTGTCTTCTGAAAGTTCTGGCAAACTTTTTTTTCACCCTCACCCCTTTCTTTCACACACACACACACACACACACACACACACACCACACACACACACACACACACACACACACACACACACACACACGCACACAACCATGAAAAACAGTGCACAGTTAGTTACGACTTGATTTTAATTTGAAAGCTCAAATTCTCTCTCCGGACAAGTTGTCATCTTTGAATCTTAGGCAGTCGCCAGTTTGCAGTGATTTCTTTGCAGGAAGAGCAAAGCAGCAGCAGCAGCGTCTGTCCACGTGTTTACTTCTCAAACACAAGACAGTGCAAGTGGCAAACATTGAAAAACTTCTTTGCTAGAGAATATCGTCTTTTATTTGGCTTTATGAAAAGCACTGGTTAACCTGTATTCATCACAGTTTAAAACTTACTGTATTTAACCATACACTTCCCCCACATACAAAATTGACTCCAACTGTAACTCGATGTTGTTTAGTGTGATGCACTTTTAACCTGTTTACTGTGACAGTTGTGTTTTTATTACTACGTGCAGAGGGTTGACAGCTTAATAACAAGCAGTGTTGGGAATAGACCTATCAAACTAATTAAAAAAACAAATCCCCCAAATATCATGATAAGCAATAGTAGTTTTGTAATTCCTCTGAAATCTTGAAAAATACAGTAAGGCCTGACATTTTTTTATTTTTTGTTTTTTAAATCACTGTCTAATTTTTGTTTTGTTTTTCTTCACTCTGTGATATGGATCCGCCTCTGGGTCTGAAATATAGAAGAGCTGAAAGATTAATCTGGTTGATATTAAAAAAAAATAAAGTGAATTAAAATGCTCCATAGAAATACCACCATCAGAATAAACAGGCTAAATCCAAATGGAATGTGTGGTTTCGCATCAGTGGAATATTCCTTTTACCAAACTGATTAAAATAAAATAAATACATTTTCACCACGTGAGCCTTGATCGGGAATAAAGCCCGTAAAACGTCTTTCTGTGCATAAAAACAATCGCAACTACTGTGATTACAGACCTCCATCTTGATAAATGACGTGATGTTCATGACAACGTACACATTGTTAAATGTCGTGCAAATCATGTATACTACCCATTTACCCAGTGAACCAGAGATCTTCAGTTGGAAGGATTTCAGAATGACAAAAAAGTTTGCATGTAAACCCAGCTACTCTGTGTTTGGTAAGCTGAAAACAATCCATTCTCCTGTCAAACAACTAGATGTTGATCACAGTAATCATTTGCTGAATAATGTATGCCACTGAGGTTAAGTTGGAGAAACAGTTATTGATCCTGTGTTTGATCCTCATGAGGATAAGCGGCTCAGAAAATGTATGTATGTATGGATGGATGGATGTTTGTGTCAATTGGAGACGAACACACACAACAACTCGGAGTGATGCACTGATCTTTTAAGCGGCACTGGCGCGATGGAGCGAGCTGTTTTGGTCTTAAGCATTGCCAGCTCGTTAGCTGGCTCCTAAGCAGTTAACTTTCCCAAAAGTGTCTCTGCTGTGTGAATGTATGCACTGCACATGGAGCAACGCTGGGGAGTACTAGACGAAGCCAACATTGGTTGCGTTTCATGAGCCCACTTAAGGCTAAAGACAGTCAATCGTTGAACTGTATAATCCGGACATTGGCTTACCACAACAATGACCATTTATCAATTGCAGAAAAACTTTGGTATCCATTTTATTTATCAAAAGAGAAGTCCATATAGTAATTATCCAAACAAGTCTAGTTGAGTAAAATTCTTTGGAAATGTAGTTAGTTACAATTACAAATGACCTGGTTTACAACGGATTTGTTCTTTATACAAATAATAAACTGATAATGAAACATGGTGAAATGTAAATACAGAAACTAATTGATGCAATGTGTACAGCATGTTGAAAACCACTACAGCATAACGTGTTGCCCTAATGACAAAAATCGTGTTCTATGACAACCCAGATAAGTGAATGTTCCATTAAAAAAACTGTATATTAAGATGAAAATGTTCAAGTAAATGTTTTGAGTTCAAAAGTGCAACGATGAGTTTAACCCTTTTAAACTCACAGACAAACAAATAGATTGCACATCAAGGTGGCACCTTAAGGTCTCGTTTGAGAGTACAGAAGAATGGCACATGACTAGAGAGAACCAATAACACACTTTGGTTGAAGAAGGAGGATGTGGAAAAAAATAACCTTTTTCTGGCTTCTTTTCAAATATAATCAAAATTGTAATCATGGTAATTTACAAAAGACAACTATTTTAATTACACATTCTCTCTCACTAATGTAATAGATTACAATTACATACATTTTGTAATTAGATTACATAATCTCATCATATGTAACTAGTTATAATATTCATAATTATCGTAGTTCAAAGTTGCTGGGAATTGCATTGTTTTTTTCCATGTCACTTCCTGAATACAACTCACATTTGTTCCAAACTGATTAGTTATGTCATACACACTAATACAGTATTTAGAATCTTTTGTAGCATGTGTACCTCAAACTCACACTAAACATGGCATGTCCTTTTCAGTGATTTTATTTGTACATGGACAGGTTGTTTTGTGAAATTGGGAATTTGACAGATTTTGAAACCACACAAGAGAATGAAACCTTATCGTTGCATTCTTTTTAATTTTTTTTATATAAATATATACTTAGGGTCTGAAATCATTTCAAATTGTTCTAAAGAGGAACTGCCACTTTTAAGATGGTCTGCTGGCAGTTCTCCCTCCTCTTTCGTTTTTGGATTAGTCATTGTCTGAGAGGGGGGAAAACACTTTTTGGTAGAAGGAAAGTAAATAGACTCCAACTAGCAAACCATGACAACCCAGATTAAGAAGAACATCAGAGATCAAATAGTGCTGCTGCTGGACTGTTGTCATGAACTGCCTGAGGGAGGGGCCGTACAGTATTTGAACTGCCACTCCGCTGAATGTGCTTGGTCGCTTATGCAGAAATGTACTTTTTCAAATTCGATTCACGTTTTAACATACAGGAATCCCCCCAAAAAGTCTTTCAGCCTTGGTGTTTGACTTGGATATCTGACATTCAGCCCTCTGCTGAGTCTGATCCAAGCAAACTTACTGTAGATTGTTTTTTTGCATCTGCTTCAAGAAGCTCATTGGAGCAACTCAATCTTAAAAGGGACATATAGTATTGATGAAAAGTAACTTTTTGTTTCTTTTATATAGTACACATGGCTGGGTTTCTGGAGCGCCTTCCCATCCATCAAGTGTAAAATCTTGAGACAATCTTCACACAGAAATTAGTTACTGTGTGTTTGTAAAGGATTTCTGTTTTTTTTAAAATGTTTAAATAGTTTCTGTTTCGTCCACACAAAACAAATGTTTTGGAAGGCCAACTAGGATCGTTTTTGAGACCCTATTCCTGAATGAATACATTTGAAAGTGCTGCCCTTGCATTTCCGTGTACAACACTGCAGATGTTTCTTGTGAATATGACACAGTAGTTCCAGGTTTTGCATGACCAAGTTCTAACACAGCCAACATCGACAAGAAAAACAGTGGATGAGATGGTTTTTTTTCCCCCAACTTGACCGTTATCTGGCTTTTCGTACTGAAGCAGAAGTCGTCATTTCACACGTCTCTTTTCTTGCTCAAGAACCATGATTGTTGTAAGCTTGTTGACATTGCAGTTGCTTCTTATTCTGTTTTTGGTAACTTCCTGTGGCAGATCCTTGTGGGCAAGGCATAAATGCTAGCGATGCAAATCTTTCATTGGCTGGCCATTTGATTTGATTAGATTTTTTTGGGGTTACAAATCCATTCTGACATGATTTTTAATTCAAAAATGATTTTCAGTTAATTTTTGATTCAAGATCTTTACTTTATGAACTCCAATTCCAATGAAGTTCCGATGTTGTGTCAAATGGAAATAAAAATAGAATAAAATCAATCAGTTGAATTTTTATTGTAATAAATATTCGCACATTTTAAATTTGGTGCCAGGAATATGTTCCCTAAAAGCTGGGACATAGACATGTTTACCCCCGAGTTAAATCACCTTCCTTTAAACAATTCCCAATAAGCATTTGGAAACTGAGGAGACGAATTGTTGAAGCTTTGTACGTGGAATTATTTTCCATTCTTGCTCGGTGTACAACTCAAGTGGTTTAGCAATCTCAGGTCTCTGTTTTCGTTATTCATGCTTCAAAATCCCCCGCACATTTTCAGTGGGAGACAGGTCTGGACTGCTGGCAAGCCAGTCTAATATTCACGTTTACTACAAAGCCACACAGTTGTAACGTGCAGAATGTGGCTTGGCATTGTCTTTCTGAAATAAGCATGGGCATAGCTGAAAACACGTTGCTTGGATGCTAGCATATGTTGCTCCAAAACCTGTATCTTTTCATGGTGCCTTCATAAATAAGTAAGTTAGCCATGCCATTGGCAAAAAGACACCTCATATCTGTTGTGTAACGTACAAGGAATAAAGGACCCAAAAAGGTAGACACGTGATAGAGTTGCTTACACTCAATTTAAAAACAAGAAGGCTGCACGTAGTATACAAGGACAAAAGAGAAACTAAAGTTGCACGTAACATGCGAGGAGTAACTGTCCAAACTAAAATAGACGCGGATAAAATGGTCTGTGTAAGAACAAGCACAAAAAAGGGAATCTCAAGGTGCACGTAACTAGCAAGCAGAAGCCATAACAGTACAAACTAAAGTAGATGCAGAAAAAGCGGTCCATGTAAAAATGAGCATTATTTAACAAATAGCTGATTGAACCGGAGGACAAAACACAGTGGAAAGAGGATGCCTCGGGGTAAAATACAAAGCTAGGAGGATCAAACTTGCAATATCACTGTACTCAAGCCAACAGGATGATACACACAGGGTTGAAACCACAGTGACCATGAGCGAGAGCTAGGTGACTCGATGCAATAATCCGGCGCCCCCCTTCTGCTTCTGTTCCACTTAAATGACCAGCTGATCTTCATCAGGTGTGCAACAGGGGACCCCGCCCATCAACAGTCAGCGAAGTACTGATACCACAAAAGTAATATCAGAGAATAGATGCATGACAATACCATCACAGACACTGGCTTTTGAAGTTTGTGCTGATGAATTTCGGATGGTCCTTTTCCTCTTTGGTCCAGAGGACACGTTTTTCAAAAAGTGTTTTAAATGAAAAATGTAAGATCGGACCACAAGATTCCACTTTTCGTTAATCCACCTCGATTAGTTCAGTCAAAGAGAAGCCGGTGGCATATCTAGGTGTTGGTGATATATGGCTTTCGTTATCCCTGGGGTGTGCCATGTTCGCTGGGGTCCAGGGTGTCATCATCCTGCCACCTATTCGTTACAAAAATAAGCAATGTAGATATGATTATTGCTGGTATTGAATCAGACCGATATTGGTATTAGCCAGTACTCAAGGCTGCAATATTGGAATGGAAGTGGAAAAGTTGAATTGGGAAGTCCCCAGTTTTAACTTGCATTTTTAGACCCAGTGACAAACTTTGTTAACTGATGATGGTTTTCAGAAGTGGCCCACATAGCAATATCCTTTACTTACTTACAGAGACGAGATTGGTAAATTGTCAAAGTGCTGTTCTGCAAGCAACCTTACACTGAACACCACAAAGAAAGGAAATCATCCTGAACTTACCGAATTGCAGCGTCGACCTGGTCCCACTGTTCATCAATGGGGGAGTGTGTGGAGAGTGTCTCCTCCTTCAAATTTCTGGCAGTCTACATCACGGACAGACTCACTTGGACTGTAATTACCACTGCGATGGTGAAAAAGGCCCAGCAGCAACTCCCCTTCCTGAGAGTGCTCAGGAAGAACAACTTGGAAGCTAAGCTGCTGCAGGCCTTCTACAGAACCACCGTGGAGAGCATCCTCACTTACTGCATCACAGTGTGGTATACTGGATGCACAGCAGCGGACAGGAAAGCTCTGCAAAGAGTGGCCAACAGGGCCCAGAAGATCACTGGCTGCTCTCTGCCCTCCCCAGAGGACAATACCAACTCCCGCTATCACAGCAGAGCCACTAATATTGTAAAGGACTCTTCAAATCCTGGTCATCACCTGTTTAACCTGCTTCATTCTGGCAGGCGGTACAGGTCCCACAAAACACGGACAACCAGATTCAAGAACAGCTTTTTCCCCAGAACCATCAACGTCTTGAACTCGAAATCAGTAAACAGAACAGTACTGTAATGGAATATTATGCAATGTAACTTTTGTGCATTTATTTATTTATTTTAGCAATAACTCTGCCTTGATGTTTTATCTTTTGTTTTTACCCAAGATGTTCTTCGGTTTTTATTTTATATTATTGCACCTTGTGGAGAAGCACTCATCATTTTGTTGTATGCACAGCATATAATGACATTTAAGGCTTTTGATTGATTGATTTGATTCATTACTGATGCCAGTTTTTAATGCTTACCTGGCTGAGAGCTCGACAGTCACAGTTGTTCAATATTGGTTTTTGGACTCGCTTATGTGCACAATTTTTTTCCATATTTTCTAAATCCTTTTAATGACATTATGGACTGCAGATCATGCGATCCCTAAATTCCTCTCACTTGTAAATAGAAAGGGCATTGTTCTTAAACAGTTGGACTACCGTATTTTTGTGTCCATACCGTACACTGTATTATTGGGCACAGGCATGTTGGCGCTCATGACACAGTGAGGGATAATTGTGCCTTTATTTTTGCAAGCAGAAGTACAAGCTTGTACTTTTTCCCCCTACGACCGGTGAGAGCAAGTCACCAGTCAACACTGGTGACACTCGGTGTCACACCAAACTAAAGTCATTACGCAAAAGCAAACAGAACACCACAACCTGCAGACGACAAAACAAGCAAAATGATAAGCAAAGAAATAATTGACACAACACATGCCCTTCAAACACTATTTACATCCGTTTAGTGGTGCAAAGCATATAGCTATATAGCTGGATAGCGAAACTAGCTCAAAACTTGGTCGCATACGTGCATGCTATTTTAAAAGGCACTGGGAGCAAAATTGAGTTCGGTTGTACTTTATTGAAGTATTTAGCATTGTAAACAGCGAGTGCGGTTGTACTTTATTGAAATATTTAACAATGTGCATACTCATTATTTTTTGATTAATCATCATCCACAAATCTATCCATCAAAGTCCTTATCTTCTTTATCCAAAATGAAGAGCTGGGCAAGTTCTCCATCAAACAGGCCAGGTTCCCTCTCGTCTTGTTGCCGTGCGCCTCTTCAGATGTAATGCTGGTGTGACGGTCTGAGCGCTCCCCTGTGCTGAAAAGTCTCCTTGTGATTAATGTGCATGTGTTACTAACAGAGGAACTCTGTGTACGTAGCAGACGCTTACTGGGAAATCTCCCGCTCTCATAGTTCCCCTTCTTCTTCTACAGAGAGGGAGCTAACATATGTTATAACCTGACTCTAACCTAACCTTAAAACAAAAGTTGATAAAAAGATACCCACCCAGCCTTGTTTTCCGTGCAAACTCAGCTTTGTCTTCTTAACTTGGAGAAGCTCGTTTTCCTGCTTTGCTCACTCTAGGACCATGGATTTGATGATCTTGAATTCTCTCGTGGCTGCCTGACTCCCATGTTTCTCCGCATAACTGATAGGTTGCTGTTGAAACTGTGGCTCGTAAGCGTGTCTCTTCGTTTGTGCCATTTTTTTGGGGTCCTTAGCCAAAACAATGTTGTTTAGCACAAAACATATACCTGCATTATATACCTTCTGGGGGGTGTGGCTTTAGCGTCCTCTCCCACACCCACACTTCTCCCTGTAACGTCTGCATGCTGTCCTCTCATGTGTCCACTTTTCCTCTATATAAGCAGCATGACGGCAGGAAATGCTCCCAGTCAGTTGCAGATTTTTGATGTCAGTTCACACATAAGGCACTACGTATTATAGTCGGCCCGGCCATTTTGGAGAAAATTCAAGACTTTTAAGTGCACCTTATAGTTGTGAAAATATAATATTTGCTCATCCAGTTCTCCATAAAGTGGTGAACCTCATCCTATCTGAACTTGTGAACACCCGAGTCTTTTGGGTATACTCCTTTTAGACCCAATCATGACACACAGCTGTTTCCATTTACACTGTTCACCTGTGGAATGTTCCAAACAGCAATTCTGAGCATTCCTTAACTTTGCTCGTCTTGCCCATCCCTGCGTTTTTGGATTATGTTGCAAACAGGCCACAAATTGAAAATAAGAAATTACAGTACAGCCCTTGTTCTCGACCACAATACGTTCTTGAAGGCGGTTTGAAGCACTTGCCTTCTTGTGAGCCATAATGGGGGTTAATAGTCCTCAATCAGAAGGAAAAAAAACAGTCTCTCCTGGGACACGTCTGCGTACAGAGGCTGCGTTTTACAGAATAACAAAGCGGGTCGTGGGTGGGTCAGCTGGTTGCACCGTGCGCGTTATGTTGTTTCAGTATTTTTTCAGGGGTTCATTCGAATTGACAATAACACAGCGGATTGTGGATGGGTCAGCTGGTCGGGCCGCGCGCGTTATGTTATTTCCGGGTTTTTTCGGCGGCGTGGCAATTCACTACAAAGCGTGTCGTGTGTCACGTGGTCTGGCTGTGCGCGTTATGTTATTTCCAGGTTTTGTCAGGGGGTTCGGGTACCAATTTTTATTCAAAAACAGAAGCAAAAAAAATCTAAAAATTTTCGAAAACAGATTTGTTTGACAACGAGGACGTTCGAGAACCGAGGCTGTACTGTATTTGCAAAGTAGCTGATTAAGATGCCCCCTGTACGCCTCCCTGGTGAGGTGTTTCGGGCATGTCCCACTGGAAGGAGTCTGTGGGTACAACCTCTAGGACATGCTGGAGAGACTACATCTCTTGGCTGGCCTGGGAACTCCTTGAGATCCTCCCGGAAGAGCTTGATGACGTGCTTGGGGAGAGGGAAGTCTGGGCATCCCAGCTAAAGCTACTCCCCGACGACCTAACCTTGGATAAGCAGTACAAGCTGAATGAATGAATAATGTTAATCAGTTTGAACATTTAAATACTTTATTTTTGTATTTTATTCAGTTGAATATAGGTTAAAATATTTGCAAATCAATATTCTGTTTTTATTTAAGGTTAACACAACGTCCCAAAATTATTGAAATTGGGATTTATATTTCAACACAAAAGTACTATTGAGGCGATGTTGATAATGTGATTAAAACATACTAAGATATTCTTTCAAATACTGTTAAGCAAGAATTTTCCATATTTGAAAAACAGAATTGTGCCGTATCAGTCAAAATAAAGGCTGAAGTTAGTTTCTATGGAAGTAAATTAGTGCCACCAAGATTTGAATTTGAAATATGATTTGAATTTAAAATGTAAAGTGAAATAAGATTTGAATTTGAAATGTAAAGTGAAATACGATTTGAATTTGAATTGCCACAGAAAACAGGATTTTAATTTCAAATGTAAAGTGATCACATTTTCAATAGTTGCTACAATTCGCTGTCTGAAATTCAACTGGTAACAATTCGCTGTCTGAAATTCAACTGGTAACAATTCGCTGTCATAAATTTAACTGGCTACAACTCGCTGTCTAAAATTCACTGTTTGTGCCACCAGACAGAACACCCAGCCAACCGCAGTTACGTTTCTTAGTCACATGACGTCACATACTAAGAAAGTGTAACTGGATTGGCTGGGTATTTGGTTCTGACATGAAGTAATCCTGCCTATCTGACCCTAGACATACTGGAAATCATCTTTTCCAGCCCCTTCCCTTGGCGAGGTGCTTCTGAACAAAAAAAAAAAAAAAACTAGCAGTCCTTCAAAGAGCTTCTTCCCTATTGCCATTAAATTATTTAACTGCAACATGCAGCCAATTTTCTACTTCGACTTTCTTGTCACATTCTGATGGGCCAATTACTATGACATAAACGACAAGTGTCAAACTTAAGGCCGGGGGCCAGATCTGGCCCACCAAATGATTTTATGTGGCCCGTGAAGCCAAATCTAGTGTATCAATTTCGTTGATTCTTGTAAAAATCTGTACCAAAACCTCAAATTGCCACAAATTATAAAGTTGAGATATTACAAGCATTTTTGTGTTGCCAAACGTGAATAGTTGAAAAACACATTATCCTTGATTTCTTATTCCAAAACTAGTTCATAAATTGATTATGTAAATATGATGAGATGATTAAATATTTTTGTTCCACAGTCATAATGGTCCTCTCAGGGAAACCGGAACATCAATGTGGCCCACGAGAAAAATGAGTTTCACACCCCTGATTTATTTCTGTACTCATTGTGGTAGTCTGAACTCTGTGTACCATCTGTACATCTGTTGTTGACTAATACTAGCCTCTCATACCTGAGTAGCATCTGCATCTCTTGCACTGTTGACTGAGGGGTATCTGTAACATTTGCACAAGCAACATGGTCCCAGACTATCGCATGACTAGTTATACACTCAATGAAGTCTTGACACACACCCTTTGCACAACAGTCCTTGCACTGGACTATCTCTCTCATGTGCATTCTAACTGCTCTAAATGCTAGAAGACTGCACATTCTGTGCACCACTGTGAGATGGAAAAAAAAAGTTCCCTGGCAATTGATTGTCAATCCATTTGCTGTCGTACTCAACATCATATATTGTAGTAGTGTGGCTCCAAAAACCGGAGACAAATTCCTTGTGTGTTGTTTACATACTTGGCCAATAAAGCTGATTTTGATTGTAATTCTTATATTTCTACAGTTTTAATTTACAATAATAATTATGATATCCAAGAAGAGTTCTCTTCACATTGGTATTGGGCACGTACGAGGTCCAGAGTTTTATTTCCTCTAATACATGTCGTCTGAAGTTCATGATCATTTAGATTAGAACATGATTGAAGTCTATCCCGTGATCAGCATGAAGGTGTGCATGAGGTCACTTGTGATGGCTGCTCGACGAAGGTTGAATATATAAAAAAATGTCCTTTTCTAACATCCATTAGTTCGTCCACTTGGAAGAAATGGCTTCTTTATACCTCCCTGCTAGCACCTGCATTGCATCACATGACCAACGCATTGGGCTGCGGGGCCCCTATGTTGGACTTGACCCACGCATGGCAAAAATTTGTCACTACACGTAGAATCCCGAGGAGCTCATCTCTCATGACTGGTTTGTTTTAGGTACATGCTGTGATGACATACTCAGTGTTCCCATGGTTTCACATACTACCTATGCTGCCACCTTCTTGATCGATTTTGCAGAATACCTAAACATATCATCTTGTCATCTGGGTCCAGTCGTTCTACTAGAAACTGTTCCACAGTCGCTATATTTGTTGCTTTGTTCCTTGTTCCGGATAGGAAAGTGAAAACTTCTACTGGAAATGCACATAAAATGCTGAGGAAATGTAGTCCTGTGGTGTCCTACCCAATACCAGCCGTAGCGACACCCCCAACTTAGAAGAGAACTGCAGCACATTTTCCTAACAGAGCACGTGGGTTGCGCTCGAGTAAAAAGGCAACTGTACGCAGGATTGCTGCGATGACATCATCGCGGTTGCCGCCCGCTCAAGTATAAAGAAGCCTTAAGGTGTGGTCACATAAGATTTCTGCCTCAAAAGACTTACCACACTGGTGGTGGACCAGAATCTTGATTCGTGGTGCTATCTCTGGAAATTATCACAGCACACCTCACACAGTATGACGAAATCTGTTAAATGCCTAATTTTTAAAATCTTGTCTGTCACTGATGGGGGAAAAAAAAACCTTATAAGATTTGAAGAATCCTTTTGTAAGCACTAGGCTTAAAACGCATCCTGAAGGAATGGTTCAAAATGCCCTTTCTCACTATATCGTTGGCTCCCTCTCATCTCTTCTATAAGTACTCTGCGATGCATTCCTCATGTTGTGTCGAATATCCTCATGGTTGTGGCATTATAGCGAGACAATAGCCTTTACGAATTATATATGTATATATCGTGGCTAAAATGGTCAAATACAGCAAATGGTTCACCACGAACCAAAAACACTAAAATGTGGAAAGTTTGAATAGAGGAAAAAGTTAATGGAGCTGCACAGCTGCGCACAACAACGAGTTCTGATACTCTGCTAAAAAGTCTGTGCAAAAACATTCTCTAATGAGATAGGCTGGAAATACCTCACTATCCCTATTTGATTCAGCTTTGCAAAGTTTATTCCAAGTAGCTGTCATGTTGAATGAACTTGTGTCATTCTTATTGTGAAGTGACACCACTGAAAATAGGTGAAAAGTGAAATGCAAATGGATAAGCTGTAATATAAATTTGGAGGCAGTTTATCACAACATCTGCTACCACCACAGTTGTGCATCAGTGTGTGGATAAATGACTGCTTTTGTAACATTTGAACAGGCATCATATCTTTGACAATGTTCTGCATTATCAACTTTGTGACTGCCTCAAGTTGTCTGTTTCTTAGCTGGAGTTTTCTTCTCTGTGCTACTTGCTTTGGTTTAACAGCGTTAAAAATTTTTTTTACGCGATACAAACTAGTGTTGCACCAAGTACTGATACCAGAACTGAACCAAGGTATTCTGAGTCAGAAATGGCACAGGATCGGTTTTACCAAAGTACTAGTATTTTAAAAAATAAAATAAAGGAACAAAGAGGAAATAAAACAGACGCAACAGCGCTCCAATTCTTAAAGGACAGTACAGAAAAACGTGCGTTGCCTTTAAGCATGGAGGCAGGAGGGTGTGTGTGTGTGTGTGTGTGTGTGTGTGTGTGTGGTGTGTGTGTGTGTGTTGCCTGCGCGACTATGCACGATCCGGTGAGAGTACCAAATGGGAAACTGCTGAGCAACAGGAGAATACATACTCCACTTGCTCATGGAGAAACAAGATGTAAGAACCATAATTTGGAACTACTCACTACTACTTGCTCACTTCTAATGAATGAGCGTAAGCATGTTTAAGCACATGTTAGCAAGGGTTAGCATCAGAATGCATTACCATGCGTGAGCAGACCAAAATCCAACAATAGGAGAAGTGTAGAAGAAAAATGAATGTAAATGGAAAAGGGTAATTCACTTAATATCCAAGTGGAGCAAAGAAGTCCACTTTTGGAGTGCTATGACACAATGTGCATTGAGCAACAGCAAAAGCAGCCACAGAGTGGGTGCAAATGTACACTTTATAATGAAAAGTATTCACTCACCCATCATCGACAATCATTGGAATCAGGCATTGCAATCACTTCCACGGGTATGCATGCTCTCTGGAGCTCAGTGAACTCCAGGCTAGAACTGTGATCAGATGTTACCTCTATAAGAAGTCCAGCTGTGAAAATTTCCTGGCTCTGAAATAATCCACAGTCGGCTGTCATGAGTGGCGAATCCTCCTTCTCTATTTTGCAATCTGATGGTGGAGTTTGGGTATGGCTGTTGCCAGAAGGAATTTCCTTGTCTGACTGCATTGTGCTAAATGTATATTTTGATGGAGGGGGTGATTATGGTCTGGGGTTGTTTTTCAGGAGCTGGGCTTGGCTCCTTAATTCCAAGGAAGTGAATTCTCAATCTTTCAGCATACCAAGAGATTTTGGACAATTCCTTGCTCTCTACATTCACTGCACCACATCCAAAGGCGATATATTTTTTTTTTTGTTCTGTCAGGACCTATATGATAATGGATGGATCCGTGAGAATGACTGACAGCGCCCTTTTGACCAGTCAGTGTGCGTCATTTTCTGAACTCTGCCCATGCTGTCTACAGCCGCGATCCTTTACCCACAAACAAAAAGAGCACGTGGTTACTTTAAGCCTTTGTATTACAAGTGTATAGTCCTGCTTATATCCGATTTGGAAATATGGTGCTTCGATGTGGCTGAGGAATGTGTAATGGAGACAAGCGCTATCCAGTGAAATTACTGGGAGGATATCTGGTTCGGTTTCCCACCCAAAAGCGTAATTTAGATAAAGGCAAATGGTGGATTAAGGCTTGTGGCCGACCTCACAACCATCTGAACATATCGAAGATAAATCAACACAAAGTCATCTATTCCAAGCTAAGTTATTCAATTAGTCTGTGTATCACCTATAAAGGAAGGAGGAAGGTATACCTGAGCCGAGTGAAACTCAAAGCTTCCAGACGCACCTCGGCTCTGCTCTCAAACGTTCTTATCGATGATTGAACAGATCACATGAATACACATATTTTGGGCCTACATTTAAGTGTACAGTATGTACGTTCAGACCGCGAGAGGACACGCACACTGCCATAATTTATGTAAATTAATTATCCTCTATGAACGTAGATATCATTTCAAATCAACATGTTTATGTAGCGTAAAAATGCAAACCTACCCCGCTTTGCATGAACAATTGGCATCAGAAATCTTCGCATTCGATGTCCAATATAAGTTTATGAGGTGGTTGATTCTTTCACATGGACGACCAACACATTACAGAAACTCTAACTGGCGTTACCATTTGTGAAACCTTGACATTATGAATATATTATCTCTGTTGAAAGTAATTCAGGCCTTTCTGTACACTCTTTGTCGAGATTTCTTCTACCATCGGCAGAAAGGAAACAGAAATACTGTAGGGAATTTGCTCTAATGAATCGCTCATAACATGCTCCGGCCGCACTGTGTCCGCCATTTTGATCGGTAGCTAGGAGTGCATAACCACAGTATCTAAGTAGGCGTGGCTTAGGCGCCCTGCGTGGATCTATCCATTGTACTTTTAGGGAGGAAAAAAACAGGAATTATCATGTGGTGGAAATCACGCCTTCGTACGACACAGTAAGGAGACTGGACCGTGTCTGTTTTCTTTTCCTTTCTGCTTGTCCCATTAGGGGTCGCCAAAGTGTGTCATCTTTTTCCATCCAAGCCTTTCTCCTTTCTTCCTATCTAACACCAACTGCCCTCAAGTCTACCCTCACAATGTCCATCAACCTTCTCTTCAGTCTTCGAATTGGCAGCTCCAACCTCAGCACCCTTCTACCAATATACTCACTCTCTCGCCTCTGGACATGTCCAAACCACCGAAGTCTGCTGTCTTGAACCTTGTCTCCAAAACATCCAACTTTGGCTGTCCCTCTAATGAGCTCATTTCTAATCCTATCCAACCTAATCATGCCTAGCAAGAGCCTCAACATCTTCATTTCTGCCACCTCCAGTTCTGCTTCCTGTTGTTTCTTCAGTGCCACCGTCTCTAATCCGTATATCATGGCCAACCCAGCTTCCTGTATTCGTCTGTCTATTCTCTATAAATGAGTGACTCGGGTTTTATCTCTGGACACAATCAGATTAGTTAAAGCTTGCTTCTTGCTACTGTGTACTTGCTTGTGTACAAGTTCTCATTGAAAGAAAATTAAACAAGTCCTTTTCATCTTTAAAGTGGAATTCATGTTTCCTTTTTTTGTCATTCTAGGGCAGACAGGATATGAAGTGAATTATGCTGCTTGGCGACCGGTTTGATGCTGTAAGTAAATTTTAAATTAACGCAAGCATTTGCATCATTGCCTTTTAGTTTTCGTGCTTATGTAAACAACATGGAATTGATGACATAAACCCAATCAAGCCACAGAATGGTTTGCCTAATCCTCACATCATGAACAACACTACCAGATTTACATTGCACTTTCTTTTCCCCATTATATTGAATGAGGCCTCTCTCCAGTGGAGGGGTCACCAATTTATTTGAGGCTGAAGGTACATCATGATCACTGATTGTATGAAGGGCAACTTGAACTGTTCCAAGGTAAAAATGTAAAACTGCACGAATCACTTTTTAGTAGTAATCATAATACAAACAATAGCAGTCGTAGTAACACGATGGGAAGATATTGCTCACATATCATTGGTAATTATTTTCCATAATAATGGTAAGAAAATCGTGGTTAAACAAGAAACATTTATTCATGTTTATGTGGTCAAATATTTGAAAGTCAGGGGGATTGCCTCCTGTCCTTGTAGCACAAATGATCATTTGAAAAATGTTAGGACAAAGATCATCTACTTGTCACAAATTACCAAATCCAATCTGAACATGTTTGAACATTTTGTGCAATATTTGTAATGCAATATTTATATGATGTTTTCAAAACAAATATTGTCTCTGTGAGTTGTCTCCTCATTTTTGTTGGAGGGAGGCCTGGCACTGCATTCTACTCACCTGTGTTGTAATCTGGTGTATAATTTAAAAGTGCAACTCTGAGTGTGTTTTGTAAATGTGTATTAGGCAGGTGTGTTCTGAGTTTGTTCTTGATAAAGTTCATGTTGGAAAAGGCTGATTCACATACAGTAGATAGGTCAAACCAAAATAGCAGGCAATTTACAGAGCTGGTGTGCTTACACAACTGTACTTTTCTTTGTCCACAAGTTGAGTGCGGACCAATGGGCTTTGAGATGGAGGTCCTATTGAAGAGTTAGGAATTCTATTTCTACCTGTCCAGCATTCAATTTGAGAAAAGCCGTGAGCTCCTCAACTGTGGATGTAATATCCACGTGCATGAAGGAATTTGTAATGAATGACACACATTTCAACTTGATCAAAGTCACAAAACATGTCGTCAAATTCCTGTTCTAGTCTGTTTGTGATTTGGGAGTACCGTATTTTCACGGCTATAAGGTGCACTTAAATGTCTTGAATTTTCTCCAAAACGGACAGGGTCCCTTATACGTGATCCATTGTCCAAAATTTGTAACCGACTGAAAGCATTTCCTGCTGACACGCTAGTTATATCAAGGAAAAGCGGACCAGTGAGAGGACAACATGTGGAAGTTACAGGAGAAAGTTTGGGCATGGAGAGGACGCGAAAGGCACGCCGCCCCCCCCAGAAGGTACATAATGCCGGTATGTGTTTTGTGCTCAACAATATAGCTTTGGCTAAGGTCCCCCAAAAATGGCACCAACAAAGAGATATGCTTACAAAGAACAAACAACCGCCGTTAATAAACAAGCGCAGCTAATGAACTCGGAACTTGCTGTTATACTGGGAGCCTACAAGGTGAGGTGGTCCAAGTTGGAAGAACAACACGAGCAATGGATTAATTAATGAAGAACAAATGATCACCATGAAAAGCAACTTCATTCGCTGTACATCGCCGTGAACAAAATAAAAGTTGGGAGCGATGGATGACAAATGGCAAACACAACGTTATTAAGAGGCAGCCTCGGGCGAGTTACACCACAATTTCTGAAAGGATTGTGGATGCTTCGGCTAACGTGTCTGCTTCCACTTGAGGAAGTAGGAAAACTAGCTTTGCCGAGTTGAGAAGACCAACCCAAGTTTCCGTAGAAACAGGGCAAGGTGGCCCAAGTTGGAAGAACAACACGAGCAATGGATTAATTAACAAAGAACAAACAATCGCCGTGAAAGAAAAACAACATTCACTGGACAGCGATGTGAACAGGGTAAGCAAAGTGAAGTTGCGAGCGGCGTGGGATATACCATCTTCACAGTGAGTTCAGTTGTACTTTCTTAACGTATTTAATAATGTAGCTATACTATATAGCGATAGTAGCTTAAAGCACATGGTAGCATGCATACATGCTATTTTAAAAGGCACCTGGAGTAAAACTCGAGTTTGGTTGTACTTTAATGAAGTATTTAACATTGTAAACAGTGAACTTGGTTGTACTTCATTGAAGTATTTAAAAAGCATGCATACATGCTACCGTATGGGTTCGGCTAGTATCTCTATACAGCTATACTGTATAGCAACATAGTTAAATACTTAAATAAAGTACAACTGAACTCACGATTTACACTGATAAATATGTCAGTAAAGTACGTGCCACTGAACTCGGTTTCCTACCCGGTAACTTTTTAAATTCCGTGCATAGATGCTCCCGTATGCTTTAAGCTAATGTTGCTATATAGCTATATCCTTTGTGGCGCTAAACTTTATGTAAATAATGTTTGAAGTGCGTGTTTGGTGTCAATTATTTTTCGCTCATCGTTTTGTTGTCTGCTGGATGTACTGTTCTGTTTGCTGTGGTGTAAAGATTTTGGTTTGGTGTGAAACCGTGGGTGAAGATGGTGTGTTGACTCATGACTCGCTTCCACCGCTCGTGGTGGGGGGAAAAAAGTTTGAAGCTTGTTCTTCTGCTTACAAAAATAAAGGTGCAATTGTGCTTCACTGTCTCGCGAGCGCCACCCTGCCTCCTCCGCCTAATAATACGGTGTGCCTTGTACTTGTGTTAAATACTGGAATTGCACCCACATCTGAGACTGCGCCTTTTAATACGGTGCGCCTTATCGCTTTTTTTTTTTTTTGCTCTGTAAATGCACCAAAAGAATTTTCATATTTGCTTTAAATGCATTTACAGCACTTATCATATGAGCTACAGTCTTACCTTTACCTTGCAGCTCCCGATTCTGAACTGGTTGCCAGACAACCAACTATGCAGCACAGAGTGAAAACAGTCGCAATCACAATCACACCTATGAGCAATTTAAAGTCTCCTCATTTTGGGATGTGGGAGGAAACCGGAGTCCCCGGAGGAAACCGGAGTGCCCGGAGAAAACCCACGCAGGCATGGGGAAAACATGTAAAGTCCACAGAAGCGAGGCTGGGATTTGAGCCCCAGCCTTCAGAACTGTGAGGCAGACACTCTAACCAGTCGCCCCACCGTGCCAGTTTAATCTTTTTTGCTATAATTCTGCAGCTCTGCGAGAAAAAAACAAACTCATACAAGTACCGTATTTTCCAGACTATAACTCACATTTTTTTCATAGTTTGGCTGGGGGTGCAACTTATTCTCCAGAGCGACTTGTATGTGAAATTATTAACACATTATTACATCCATCCATCCATTTTCCAAGTCGCTTATCTGTTATTTTCACACTGACAACCATAAGAGGGCGCTCTAGGCCCGTGTATCTGATGACGGGTGGAGAGCACAACTTCCGGGTGAATCTGGCATGGAACTTTCTGGGAAATCATTGGATGGCTTGACAAAGTATGGGCTTCCGTGACAACAGAACCATCCTGTCAGGATTCAGAAAGGCTGGAATAGGCTACCCTTAACTGCCACTTACGATGAGTCTTGACGTAAGTGACGTAGAAGAGGAAGCGGCACGTTGTCTTTCGCTGGAGTTGGCGGAGTTGTTTAGAAGTGACACTGAGGATGAAGATTTCATTGGAATTTAGATACCGGACATTTGGAGTGACACGGATAGTTTTGGTAAACTTCTTCGTATGTTATTTTTATTATTGTTATTGGAATAGCTTAATATGTTATGTTAACATAACAGGCATGCTCTGAGTTGTGTGATGTAACGTAAGCATACCATTCAGCCCGTTGTTGCCTCTATTCTATTTTTATCTTAAATTGTTCATCATTTAAATTTTAAATGACACTTCTGTTCTTGGTGTTGGATTCTGTCAAATACATTTCCCCCAAAATTCGACTTATGCTCCAGTGCGACATATGTGTTTTTATCTTTGCTTTTATGGATTTTATGGGTGCTGTGACTTGTACTCCAGAGCGACTTGTAGTCCCGAAAATACGGTACAATAATACACAATTAATAAAACTACAATAAAGCACAAAACCAGTGGAGAAATTGTCAAAATATCTGGTACTCCAACCAGTTTTCAATGAATGTACAGTATTGTTACATTGTAATGTATTACAGCGTAAATCTTTTACATGTACTGTACATGCTTTTCTACCAGTCCCTTAAAGGAAAAAGTACGGGTGGAATAAAATTGGTACTGCAAAGTAGTAGTCCTATTGCAGTTACATTAAGATTCATTAATCGTTCATACAGTGCTAGTGTAGCGTCCAAGGTGTAGGACATCGCAAAAAGATACATGTTTACCACATTATCCCTGTGTCTGACTCTCCAGCCATGATGGACCAACCAACACGTGTTATGTTTATGTGGCCGTTGGATTGAGCGAAAATCGATCAGTCATGCCTTGGGAATGATGACAAAATAAAAAGGTGATTCCTGTTGTGAAGAAGAAAAAAAACTCTTTTTGCGGAACAAAATATTCCACAGCCTGGAATCTATTCACCATCATTAATTCATGGTAAAAACAACAACACAGACAGACACACACACACGCACAAACATATCCGTTTGAGTAGAAGACGAATTCTGTTGTTTTACTAAGAACACAACCATCCACTTAATGATATAAACAATAGAATTGTGCAGTATACAAACCACACTTTGTTATTGCATCATTATAACTCATACCAATGAACTGCGGTATGGACTGCACCTACATTTTAACTGCTGTGAGGCTTTTTTTCCCCCTTTGGGCTGAATTCATTCACTCCATGTGCTTTAGAATCAGGCAAGGGGAACTGGAGGCCTGTGAGTTGGTTTGTATTGTACTGTATGGTTTGTACAATCAGGTCCAGCATAAATTAAGTTGCCCATACCTACAATTTTAGGTCATGGAGAGTGACAGATGGCGAAGGACCAAATAAGATGTTTTAGCTTATACAAATTTTACAACTACAACTGCTAGTATTTAAAGTTGTGGAACATATTGCTATTCATAGTTGAGGGAAGCACCGGTGAGCCCCTCTACCATTTTTAGGTGCAGGAGCTGTACACAACTCCAGGTCAAGACCGCTAATGAATCGCACTTGCATGAATTTGCTGCTGTCTTATCTTGCTGAAATAGAAAGTATTTACTTGTATTTATATGAAAAGTAATTCTGCAGGCATCTTCCTTTCGGGTGATAAAAAACAGTTGTGGAATTGTGACATTTATTAATGAAAATGATAGTTTTTTTTATTCACCTTTTTTCCTCTCCAATTGATATTCCTAACCTTTGCTAGAGTCCATCAAAATTTCAGTACATGCAGATGTCACATCAAGCAAATTAGATGTCAATTAATTTCTTATTATGTATATGACAGGTCACAGCTACTTGACATGATATAGAGTTGGTAAACACTGCTAAAGACCAAAATCCATCTCATTACATACTGTAACAGCATATCACAGTAGTTCCTCAAATATAATTCTCTTTTTCTGGCATCGATCCAGCTTCCTACAGCGTTTTGATTTTCCAGTCATCATATTTTGTCCATTATTTTGCCTGTGATTTCATTGTACAATAAGGTTTGAACTGGAAAATGAACAGTTTACTTCTCGATCATTCCGTTACTAAGTTAAATTGGTGAAGGAACGATGATGATATCATGAGACTTGCTTCTTTTTTGTTTCAATCTTTATTTTTCAATAATGTGATTGCTTGATTTAACATTAGAACCCTCTGACACATTAGAGTCTTGGACGTATTGTTTTTGTGTTGAAAAATTTGCAATAATACAATCAATAATGCAGCTATATATTATTTGTTATATAATGACAAGTCAAGTGTTTACAAACTATCTTCCAATGGTACAGTTGCTCCAATGGGAACATATTTTTTTTTCCTCTTGCACAATATTTGAGCTATGTTGTGTAAAAATAAAAACTGAGATATAACTTAAGGTATCAGTCTATAGGATGACTACATCATCATAAAATAGGGAAACTGACAAATACTAATTCCCAGTTGCCATAGACACCAAAGTCTCATAAAATAACGTAGCAGTAGTTCCTCAAAGTATCTTATCCTTGACTTCTTGTCTGTCTACCGAATTGCCAGGCTTATGAGAAACATAGCATGGCAGGGCCATTCCGTTGCCATTTGTGGTTGCAAAGTTGGAGTTCTTTGATCACGTCTTCTGGATGCATCACTCTGGATAAGCCTGCTATATGCCCTGTGTGATAAACCATCGGCGTAGTCAGGTTTGAGCCGGCAACTCCGTGCCTGGAGGAGGGATGAGTGAAGCAATGCTCATTTTTTTGACTGGCTGTGACTGATTGACTGCCCTTTTTTGTTTTTGTTTTGTTAATTTTGTCTTGTCTTTGAAGAGCAAACTAGTGAGCTTCAGCCTGCTTGTCTTCAACTGCCTAAATCCCAATTTGAGGTATAGTCAGAACTTCAACAGTTACAACTTCACTTGGAGTTATGTGATTACTGTTACTGCCCCTTTCAGTACATAAAACATAAATGTGAACCCCCGTTATGAAAAGGAGCTCCTAATTGACTGGTTGTTGCTTGTTTATTTGATATATATTTACAAGCTGGGCAGTAATTGGAAGGTAGTAATTACCCAAGATGTGATGCTGTGCAGAGCTGAGGCGCTACCATGCTGATGAGGCTGGAGCACAGATAAAGGTTTGCAGGTTCTTATTATAATCTAGCATACTGCTTGATAGCAGAAGGGGAAATTGCTAATTGGAACATTGTCCCTGATACATTGTCATTGTTTACTATTATGGTGTCCAGTATGAGGATCAAACACAAGTATTTTTGCAGTTGCAGTTTTTTTTTTTTTAACCATTAACCGTGTTCCTCGGAAGAGGACTGAATTGTTTAATGACAACTGAACAAATCTACTGTAGGTGGGGGTTACTATTTCACACTGAAAATGACCGAAACCGAAACAAATAATTCTTTTATGGAGGGGTGCTTGAATTCTACTGGGTTTGCCCTCCTGACTTTACTACAGTGAAGTCATATTTGTTGCGTAAGATATTCATGGAAAAAGACAGTATCTTCCCTGACCCTTAATGATTCAGTTGACCCGAGACTGGGAAAGTACGAGTGTCATTTACTTTACTTTGTCTCTAAGTTTTATTTTCAAACAAGCTGTGTGTTTCTCAGTGACGACATCTGCTTTCTAATTCCCTCTATCCCAAAGAAGTGTAGCCCTTATTATACTCAGAATGTTATTTGGTACCTTGTGCTCTCAGGAGATTTTCAGATATTGTTTGCCTCTAATGCCAAAGCTCCTCTGAGGGAGTTTGTTTGGCTCTCAAGGTTGTGAACAGGGCGGGGTGCCATTCCCAAACCACGCTGTTAAAGGTGAAGGTGAGCCACCTCGCTGCTGCAGTAGGATGGGATGCACTCTCATTTCATCAAATGTTTCAAAATATGCATAGCATTTTGTAGCGATGGAAATTGAGGCAGACATCACTAAAATCTTTCTTTTACGTCTCATTCGGCAATCTGATACTGGATGTTTGGACCCTGAGGTGAAACCAGCGAGGTTGGACAATACCAGGGATGCTCCAGTTTTGACTAGCTACTGCCCTGATGACTGGTTCCATAATTCATTGTGACATCCGTATTTGAATTATTGCAGTAATAAAACATTAGTAAAGTGTTCATGTTCCTCTGTTTATGTAACCAATGGTTCATTGATTAACTATCTTATTTATTGTTGATTTATGGTCCACTATGTCATGATCAAACCATAAATGAAAGTTTTATTTAATAAAGTGACGTCCCAGTAAATTCAACTTAAGAGCAAAACTCAATTTTAAGGCTTTGCTTGTTGTTTATGTAGGTTGTAAGTTTTGGTACAAAACATACATGTATGCGGAACATCCGTTTTCGTCCGTTTTACAGTGAAGAAAATAAGTATTTGAACACCCTTCTATATTGCAACTTCTCCCACTTAGAAAATCTTGGAGGGGTCTGAAATTTTCATCACAGGTGCATGTCCACTGTGAGAGAGATAATCTAAAAAGAAAAATCCAGAAATCACATATACCTGCAAATAAGTATTTGAACACATGTCTATCAGCTAGAATTCTGACCCTCAAAGACCTGTTAGTCCGCCTTTAAAAGTTCACCTCCACTCCATGTATTATCCTGAATCAGATGCATCTGTGTGTGGTCGTTAGCTGCATAAAAGCACGTGTCCACCCCATACAATCAGTAAGACTTAAACTTGTAACATGGCCAAGACCAAAGACCTGTCCAAAGATACCAGAGACAAAATTGTACAACTCCACACAGCTGGAAAGGCCTACAGAGAAATTGCCAAGCAGCTTGGTGAAAAAAGGTCCACCGTTGGAGCAATTAGAAAATGTGAGAAGCGAAACATACGGTCAATCTCAATCGGAGTTTAGCCCCATGCAAGATATCACCTCGTGGGGTCTCAATGAACCTTAGAAAGGTGAGGAATCAGCCCAGGACTACACGACAGGACTTGTTCAATGACCTGAAAAGTGCTGGGACCATTGTTTCAAAGGTGACTGTTGTAATACACTAAGACGTCTTGGTTTGAAATCATGCATGACATGGAAGGTTCCCTTGCTTAAACCAGCACATGTCAAGGCCCGTCTTAAGTCTGTAAATGACCATATGGATAGTCCAGAGGAGTCATCGGAGAAAGTTTTGTGGTCAGATGAGACCAAAATGGAACTTTTTGGTCATAATTCCACTAGCCGTGTTTGGAGGAAGACGAATAATGAGTTCCATCCCAAGAACACCATCCCAACTGTGAAGCATGGGTGTGGTAGTATCATGCTTTGGGGGTGTTTTTCTGCACATGGGACAGGATGACTGGACTGTATTAAGGAGAGGATGACTGCGGCCATCTATTACGATTTTGGGGAACAACCTCTTTCCCTCAGTCAGAGTATTGAAGATAGGTCGTGGCTGGGTATTTCAACATGACAATGACCCGAAGCACACAGCCAGGAAAACGAAGGAGTGGCCTCATGAGAAGCATATCAAGGTTCTGGCGTAGCCTAGTCTCTAGACCTAAACCCAATCAAAAATCTTTTGAGGGAGCTGAAACGCCGTGTTTCTCAACAACAGCCCAGAGAAGATGTTTAGAGGAAGACGAATGATGAGTTCCATCCCAACAACACCATCGCTTCTGTGAAGCATGGGGATGGTAGCATCATGCTTTGGGGGTGTTTTCCTGCGTATGGGACAGGACAACTCCACCATATTAAGGAGAGGATGACCGCGGCCATTTATTGTGAGATTTTGGGGAACAACCACTTTCTCTAAGTCAGAGCATTTAAGATGGGTTATGGCTGGGTCTTTCAACATGACAATGACCCAAAGCACACAGCCGAGAAAACCAAGGAGTGGCTCCGCATGAAGCATATCAAGGTTCTGGCGTGGCCTAGCCAGTCTCCAGAACTAAACCCAATAGAAAATCTTTGGAGGGATCTGAAACTCTGTGTTTCTCAGCGACAGCCTAGAAAGTGTGTGTCTGATCTCGAGAAGATCTGTGTGGAGGAGTTGGCCAAAATCCCTCCTGCAGTTTGTGCAAACCTGGTGAATAACTGCAGGAAATGGTTGAACTCTGTAATTGCAAACAAAGTCTACTGTACCAAATATTAATATTGTTTTTCTCAGGTGTTCAAATACTTATTTGTAACTGTATCACACAAATAAATTGTAAAAAAAATCATCTATTGTGATTTCTCGATTTTTCTTTTTAGATTATCTCTCTTACAGTGGACATGCACCTGTGATGAAAATTTCAGACCCCTCTATGATTTCTCAGTGGGAGAACTTGCTATATAGCAGGGTGTTCAAATACTTATTTTGTTCACTGTATATAGTTAACAGCAGCGTTAAAGCAGTGTGTCAAAAATACACATTTGGGCCATTTATTAGTAAACACCTGGACTCTCTATCTTTAAAAACCAAAGACCAAGTCTGAAACCTTGGTGTTCTGATTGATTCCGACCTGACTTTCAGCAATCATATTAAATCAATGACAAACACTGTATTCTACCATCGGAAGAACATATCTAGAATGAAATCTTGTATGTGTCAAGCAGACCAGGAAAAGTTCATCCATCCTTTTATCTCAAGTAGACTTAACTACTGAAATGATCTTCTGGACTCCCAAAAAAAGAGTATTAAACAGCTGCAGCTCATTCAGAATGCTGCAGCTCGTGTCCTGACCAAAACAAAGCGGTCAGAGCATATAACTCCAATCTTAAAGCGCTTGCACTGGCTTCCAGTCAGCTTTAGAATAGATTTTAAAGTTGTGCTACTGGTCTATAAATCACTAAATGATTTAGGTCCTGAATACATTAAAGAAATGCTTACTGAATACAAACCCAGTAGGGCTCTGAGATCGACAGACTCAGTTCAAATCGTGGAGCGCAGAGTCCAAAGCAAACATGGTGAAGCAGCATTTAGCTATTATGCTGCACACATATGGAAAAAGTTCCCAACACAGGTGAGGTCAACCTCAAGTGTGAGTGTTTTTAAATCCAGGTTGAAAATTCTTCTTTTTTTTTTCTCATGCATTTGCACTATATGCGGTTTTAATTGTCTTTTTTAAAAATATTTTTCGTCATTTTAATTGTTTTTATCCCGTTTTTTAAATGTTTTATCTCTTTGTTTTGAAATGCCTGAAATTCCATGTAAAGCACATTGAGGTACCTTGTTTATGAAAGGCGCTATACAAATAAATTTGCTTTGCTTTGCTTCGATTTATTGGCTGAAACATCACGGTTGCCGAAATTTCAGTATATCACTAATGTATACAGGGATCATTCACCACCTCTCCAATGGCTCATTGAAACAGGAAGTGAAAAAACAAATATTGCCCACATTAGCAACACTCATAAATAAATAGTCAAAGTAATAAAAAGCTAAAGTGAACATGCTTGTTCTGGTGTTTGTGAAGGATATTAATGGTTCAGTTTTTCATAAAATGCAGGCGCTCTTGGCTAGACTATCAGGCTGGTGGAGACCGGTGCATTGGGGGAGACAAAACCAGATGCCGCATGGCACCGAATTGAAGCTTGCATATTTATTGCCGGGCTGTAAGTTTTAAGTGTCAACTGTCAATGAGACCTGCAATTCACATAAATTCTCGCAGGTAGCAATCTGACTCCATCATCAATGCCTGATTTGTTAATCCCACTGTGATTGTCTTGCTGAATCAAAACCAGGGCCATAGCTTTTTGTATGGGCCCTATCCCAAAAGTTTTAATATCATGGAAAATTTATATGCATTGTTCCATTCAAAAAGTTAAACTTTTTGAACTTATTGATTTAGGGCTACTTTAAATTTCAAAGTGTTTAGTTTATTTTTATATAATTTGAGCTACTAGCTCATGAAACCCATTAAATAATGAAATCAAAAAGTTAGAATACTCTGATTAAATCACCATCTACTTCTCTTTTTTGTAGAAGAAATGAAGGAAATTCATTTCACATTAAATCAATGATAATATGGTATTTTCAATACTATATGTTAATCAATTTTTGGTTGGGAACCCCTTTGTGTGAATCAGAAACCTCGATGTGCCATGGCATTGAGGCAATCAATCAGCTTGTGCCAATGTATGGGAGTTATGGAAGCTCACATTTCCTTAACGCTTGCTGTCAGTACTTATTTGTTTTTGGGTTTGGTGTCCCTCATTTTCCTCATGACAATACCCCATAGATCAGGGCATAAGAACCTAAGGCTCGTGGGCCACATCTGGCTCTTTTGGTGGTTGCGTCTGGGTAGCAGAGCCCTCTTAACGACAAACTGTATACAGCAGGTGTGCTCAGTGTGTCCAGAAGAAGTTCTCCTCTATCGCGTGACTGCATGGCCCCAAAAAAAACCGTCAGCGTCTTTTTTTTGTGTGTGTGTGTGTGACCATTTGGGCACCACAAGTAACTTTCTCTAACAACGACCTGATGCACAGCCTCCAATGACGGCCACACACTCATCTTCCTAGTTTACTTGGCACTGCCCCCTCCTCCTCTCTTAAAGGGGTACACGCATAATTACAAATGTTAGTCTTTACGCAGCCTATCAATGTGGTTTATAATGACCGGGTGCTTATGCGCTTTTTTGTACATAAAGACATGCCTCTGTCGGCTACCAGTGTTGGCGAGCGCACGTAAGTGGGCACAAATAAAAAAAATTCAACCTGCAGACCACCTGATTGTGAAAACTTGGAACACACTTCCTGTCACAAACCACACACTGCGGCATGTGAGTATGGCTATACTGACAATGTTTGGTTATACGTATGCATATGAAAAGTCTTTCTCACATTAAAAAAAACCCATTAAGACCAGCCTACGTTTGTGAATAACGGATAGAAGTCTCAAAGGCTGCGTGATGTTTAGTTTATTGACGTATGAAACAGACGACTAAGTCATCAGCAAAGAAGTTGCATTAATGGTAAAAAGTACTTTTGTCATCATTGGTTAGCAACAGTATAATGTTATTTAAATACATTTAGAGACTTATTGTAATCTTAAAGTGTTGGTCTTACATAAAATGCACAAATACACTTGTATTTAGTTTTAAAAATATTGGATGAGTCTTTTGGAATTACATTTTAAAATATTTGCTGTTTATGGCTCTCTTAGCCATAAAAGGTTCCTGACCCCTGCCATAGACCCTCAATGCGGTTTAAGTCCAGCAAGTTGGCTGGCCCTTTAAGAATTGTGATGGCATGGGCATCAAAGCGGGATTTGGTGCTTCTGGGTGTATGGCATGGGTCAGGTCCTGCTGGAAGATGAAATCACCGTACAACTCCTCGCCATTGGGAATCATGCAGTCTTCTAAAATATTCTGGTCAACTGTTGCAGTGACATTGGATTTTAAAAAAAGCAGAGTTTACCATGGCACCCCAAATCATGACTGACTGGATATTTCACACAGGACCTCAAGTGGCTTAGATTCTGTTCTTCACCAGTCTTCCTCAAAACATTTGGACTATGTTTCCTGAATGAAAAGCACACTTTGATCCTAAAAGAGGACTATAGACATCCGTCCAACGGTCAAGGCCTTCTCCTCCATGACCCAATAGAGACACTTCCTACGTTGGCTCAAGTTTAGAACAGACCTTCAAGTTCACAAAACACATGTAGACTGGTTGGGCAAACTCGCATGCACCCTCGAAAACCATGCTGAAGGTTTAGAAATGTCTCAGCTCCACGGCCTCCTCCTCCTGACTCTGAGATTTGATTTCCTGAGCGAGGGTCCTCTCCACTTTCATGAGCCAGGAGGAATTGATGTGCTTGCTAGTTCCAAATCTATTGCCAAGGCGCACAACCTGACACTAAAACTGCTGCTGTGCGAAAAAGACCATGTTCCAGACTCATAAGACTCCTCAGTTAAATCCCTGCTGTTGCTCTCTCTCTGGTTTATTCATGACAATAGCTAATACCATCATTATTCCATGGGTGTCACGTCAATGCTCAATGTTCAACATGGCTGCCACCTAGACACTTGAGGCATGTCTTTTGGAAGTGGACATACTAATACAGTATTGTACTTGTGACCCAGAAATTTGTCAGTCCAATTCACTGGATGTGTTGCGCAACAGAGCCAGTAAAAATCAGTGCCCAATTCTGGAACTAACAAATTTTATCAACAACATTTTAAGTGACAGAAGGAAACTTCTTAGACACATTTTCCCACATCCAAAAGCTGGCTGGATGGAGTTGATTGGTCAACACGAGGGAGGACGGTAAAGGTGAATAGGTGGACACAGCTAACAAAAGGATCACACAAGACATGGAACAAAGGAAACAAACCAACCCAATCAAAACGTGACAAGTTATGCCATGTTACACATTTCTTTTTCCCCTCTTTTGCATGCTCATCCCTTACATGAATACAAATTTGTTTTAAGCAAACATACGCTAAGTGTTTTTTCCACCTTTTGATTGCATAGCAACTACAGAGGTTCACATTCAAGAAATGGGGCAAAATGTTAGAAGACTCAACTGCAAAATGCTTGTGGCTATTCTGGTATTTAATGGAAAGGCATTTGAAAATGTTTTTGTTCCTGATGTATTTTCTGGAATATTGCATTGTTGTAATTTATAAAAAATAAAACGAGTTTTGCTTTGCATTAAAAATTGAAGTTGAGCAGCTCATAAAGTTGCTTGGCTTTTTCACTATCACCTTGTAATTGTTTGTCATAAGCAGGTTTCACTATTGCTGCAAAATGGAAATGCTTTGAGTCATCTCTTTTAAAGAATGGCTCTCGATCACACTGACATTCTTTTAAAAGGGAAAAGGAGATGAATTTTGCCCATAAAGGCTGTATCACAAGGGCTTTTTATCCCAAATGGCATGGGGGATTGTTATCTGTGGGAAGTGTGTCCTGCCTCTATCGTGTTCAATCAAGTGTCCACTTAGCTGTGACTAGGAGTAATTGTTCCCAAGTGGGACACACACTGACCTGTTAATGTCTGCTATGACCCTCTAACCTTGTCAGCACGTCTTGGGGAGGAGTTTAAATCATGTGGATTTCTGTCGTGTCTTTACCCCACCGGGTCAAGTGGGCATCGGCCCAGAAAGATCACTCTCTTGTAATTGTTCCCAGCACCATGGGTTAGTTCAGGCTGTTCCTGAAGATCAAGTCTTATTAGATGTGTTACAGGGAGTGGTGTTACTTACTTAACAGGTCATGCCAGAGATCCAATCCAATAGGAATGTACTTCAATGCAGTCACAGTAACTGTTGTCTATGGATTATAACTTTTGGGGTCCCTCAAACCAAAAGTATGACATTGAAAGAGGTTTTGGGGTGGATCTATATTCTACAGTTCTCATTTTGGCACCCTGGAAGATGTGGTCTGTTAGAAACTTTACATACTTTTCAGATGTCACTGTCACACCTTCAGGTACCCTAAATGGTCCAACACTGTCTCTCCTTGGGATGTCTTTGGCTAAATACAATACGTACGTGTGTTTTAAGTGAGTTTCTTCTTGGGTATCCTTGCAAGATGTCAAAATAGCCTCTTAGAGCTGCTGCTTGGATGTCAACTGCCTCCCATTCATAATGAGCTTTTGCTTGAGGATGCTCAAAAATTTTCTCAATTGGGTTGGGGTCAGGGTAGAGTGAGGCATGACTTTCTCTCATTTTATGCCTACAGCAGCAATTGGTCCAGAGATATACTTTTTAGCATGAGATTGTCCTCTAATGAGTGCCATTATAGCCTGCATGTTCTAGATGGAAAGACTATTGGATGCTTGGTGGAAGGCCACAGTGTTCCAACAGGTCAGCAAGGAAGTGGGTAACTGCCGGAGTGATGTATTTGGCCGGAAACATGCCTTGGAGAGAGCTTGTCGGCCCCTCTAGAGTCCCTGAATGTGTGGAAAATGACCAGAAAAGTACGAGGACTTTCCGATTGATATATTTCTTTCATGATACTGAAAAGAGAAAAACATGCTTTTGTTATCAAAATCAGATTCAAGTATGACAGTGCAACAAGTCAAGGATATTCAAGCAAAAAGTTTCTTAAAATTCACAAGTTTAATAGACGTAAGAATGGGTCCTGTGTCAAAATGTAACTTGACCTATGTTTTTCATTGAATTTGCTTTTGATTTCATTAAATATGCACTCATGCTGCAAATTCAATGGCCTGTTTGTATTATTAGTTTAAAACCTGTCAAATATTTTGACTTTGTTGCTCATAATTTAGAACATTACCCCCAAAATTTATCATTTGAATGTTTGCTCAAAATCAGAATTATATTCTGATGGTTGATGAAATGTATGTGGTCGCATCACCCCGATTAATAAAGTGCCCCAAAATCCAATTTAAAAAAAAAATAGAAGTGCTGAAAATGTGTGCACTGACTGAGAATAATGTAGTACCAAATTGTTGTAATCCGTCTTTAAAGATTTTTTTTTTCTCTAAATTTTCCTGATTCTGTGGATGGGGCTAAAAACTATCCTTGTGATTCTGTCCCCCACTGTATATCGTGTAAACACACAGCCCCCTTATTCTATGCAGTGGCCATCCTGTGGCAATGGCTCTGCTCTCTGGCATCTCGTATGTTGTGTTGCAAATCACCCAGGATCTGCCACAGCCTCACACCAGCCCGAAAGTGGTAGGAGTACATGCCAAAGGTCTTCTATAAAGGCGAAGGGCTTTTACCTACTTGCATCGTGGGCGAGGAAGAAGAGGGGAAAAAGAAAGCATCTAGCTGTGCCCGCCGAAAGCAGCAAATCGGAATGCATGCACCACCGATGAAATATTTTAAAATTGGTTCGATTAAGCAATAACTACCACATCAATTTGAGTACTTATTGTTATATATATACTTCATATATGTGTTTATAGTATAAGGCACAACGTACAGAATTTAGAGAGACCAGTATGTGTCCATCCATCCATTTTCTGAGATGTTTATCCTCACAAGGGTCGCGGAAGTGCTGCAGCCTATTCAAGCTATCTTGGGGGTACACCCTCAACTGGTTGCTAGCCAATTGCAGGGCACATGAAGACAGATAACAGTCACACTCACAATCACACCTGGGGGCAATTTAGAGTGTCCTTTTAGCTCATGTTTTTGGGATGTGGGAGGAAAACCGGAGAAAAACCACGCTGGCACGGGGAGGACATGCAAACTCCACACAGACCAATGATCGAACCAGTTTATTCGTTTTTCATTCATTTATTTTTAATTCTTTACTCTATTATAGCTCCGCCAGTCTGAGAGGAGTGCTATTTAGAGATGTGTCATGTATGTATAACACATTTGACAATAAAGTTACTTGAACTTATTATTTTTATTATTATTATTATTGGCGGCACGTTGGTGCAGCTGTCCTCGTAGTTCTGAGGTCCCGCTGTTTGATCCAGGCCCCGCCTGTGTGCTGTTTGCTTTTATTGAATACTCTAAATTTCCCCTAAGTGTGATTGTGAGTGTGACTCTGTCTGTCTCCATGTGCCCTGCAATTGGCTGGCACCCAGTTCAGGGTGTACCCCACCTCTTGTCTGAAGATGGGTATGAGAGACCCCGGCACTACCGCGATCCTCGTGGGGATAAGCGGTTCAGTAAATGGATGAATGGATGGATTATGTCATATAATAATGTATTTGCAATACTCTATGTAAGACTTTATATTTTCAATTTTTTTTACCAAGTTGAAATATTTTTGTAATTTCAGGTAAATATTTTAACCCTTTAGTAGGTCTCAAAACTCATAAAACTTGCGCTCTATGTTTCAAAATAGTGGTGATTAAAGCAAATAACACTGATATATTTCATGAAATAATAGTTTTGACCTAATGAGCTCCTTGTCTTGGCTGATGCAGTAACCAATTCATTCACAATTTCATTTCATTCACGTGTGTGCATACTTCGTAGCTGTTCACCTTTGCATTATTTTCTTTCTAGACAGATTTAATTAACCTGTCAATTTGCTGATCATAGTTGGTTGGTTTCTGCTGCACTGCAGTTGCCAGCCAGGGTTATTGTACGTAAGATGTGTACTGTACACCAGTGATTTCCAACCTTTATAGAGCCAAGGCACATATTTTCCAATTGAAAAATCCCACGGCACACCAACAAAAGTAAATGTCACCAGAAATGGATCGATTAATTACTGTATGTACTCGCTGGCATCTAATAGAAAATGATTTTTTTTGTTGTCTGTCATTGTGCCTCACTGGCATAAATAGATGAATAAAGATACATTTTTTCTCGTAAATAAATGTTATTTTTAGCAATTACATAAAATGGGATAACTTCCCACGGCACACCTGAAGAGCGCTCACGGCACACTAATGTACCCCGGCACACTGTTTGGGAATCACTACTGTACACTAAGCTCTGTTTCCTGTGTTTAGCTACACTCAAACTACCTCCGAAAGAAGTTTGCTCATGTTCCGGGATGCAGGGGTCATTGAGTCCAAGTGGACGATGTTCTGCGCCTCCATTGCTGAGGCAGCACACCAGACGTAGCTGTTGCCGTAAGATGGTCGGTGCCTCTCATGGTGCCAATCCCTAAACCCATTGGTTGACACCAACAGTGACCCCGTCAGGCTGAAGGAGTCCTATTGGACATTATTGGCCCGTGGGACTCCTGAGGCAGTCGATGGGTACCGATTGGCCAAGCAAATGCAGTTTTGGTAGTCACTGAAGCAAAAACCTGGGGCAAGGGAGGAGTTTGTTGTGGCCATGAAAAAAGACTTCAAGCCACCTTTGAGGAAATTCTGGTCCACCATCCAGTGTCTCAGGAGGTGGAAGCAGTGCGTCATCAACTCTGTGTATAGTGAGGATGCGCCCCTGTTGACCTCGACTCATGACGTGTGAGTTGGTAGGGAGAATACTTTGAAGACCTCCTAATTCCACAGACACGCCTTCCTATGAGGAACCAGAGTCTGGGTTCACTGACTCTGGCTCTCCTATCTCTGGGGTTGAGGTCACCGAAGTGGTTAAATGCCTCATCGGTGGCAAGGCCCTGGGGAAGAATGAGATTCACTCAGAGTTCCTAAAGGCTTCAGATGCGGGGCTATCCTGGTTGACACACCTCTGCAACAGTGCCCCTGGATTGGCAGACTGGGATAGTGGTTCCCTTTATTAAGAAGAGCGACTGGAGGGTGTGTTCCATGGTTGTCCCTTAGCTCTCCCTTAGACATAGGGTAAGAAGCTTGGTGAGGGGCTCAGATTAGAGCCACTGCTTCTCCGCATTGAGAGGAGCCAGATGTGGTAGCTGGGGCATCTGATTCAGATTCCTCCTGAGCGCCTCCCTGGTGAGCTGTTCCTGGCACGTCCAACCGGAAAGAGACCCCAGGCACCACCCAGGACACGCTTGAGAGCCTCTCTCAGCTGGCCTGTTAATGCCTCAGGATCCTTCCGGAAGAGCTGGATGAAGTGGCTATGAAAAGGGAAATCTGGGCATCCCTACTAAAGCTACTGCCCCTGCACTGTCAGACCAGCCAAAGCAAAAGCAAAGCAAAAGCAAAGCAAAAGCAAAGCAAAAGCAAAGCAAAAGCAAAGCAAAAGCAAAGCAAAAGCAAAGCAAAAGCAAAAGCAAAAGCAAAGCAAAGCAAAAGCAAATTTATTTGTATAGCGCATTTCATACACAAGGTAATTCAATGTGCTGTACATCATTAAAGGTATTTGAAAACAAAAAGATAAAACATTTAAAACAGGATAAAAACAATTAAAATGACAAACAAAATATTTTTAAAAAAGACAAAACCGCATATAGTGCAAGTAATATGATGAAAAAGTGGACATATTCTGAGAAGCTTGAGAAAAAAGAAGAGTTTTCAACCTGGATTTAAAAACATTCACACTTGGGGGTGACCTCACCTCTGTTGGCAACTTTTTTCCATTTGTGTGCAGCATAATAGCTAAATGCTGCTTCACCATGTTTGCTTTGGACTCTGCGCTCCACGATTTGAACTGAGTCTGTCGATCTCAGAGCCCTACTGGGTTTGTATTCCGTAAGCATTTCTTTTCATATATTCAGGATCGAAATCATTGAGTGATTTATAGACCAGTAGCAGAACTTTAAAATCTATTCTAAAGCTGACTGGAAGCCAGTGCAAGGACTTTAGGATTGACGTTATATGATCTGACCGCTTTGTTTTGGTCAGAACGCGAGCTACAGCATTCTGAATGAGCTGCAGCTGTTTTGATACTCTTTTTGGGGAGTCCAGTCAGAAGACCATTACTGTAGTCAAGTCTACTTGCGATAAAAGCATGGATAAGCTTTTCCTGGTCTGCTTGACGCATACAAGACTTGACTCTAGATATGTTTTTCAGATGGTAGGAGGCAGTTTTTGTCATTGATTTGATATGATTGTTGAAAGTCAGGTCGGAATCAATTACTACAGCAATAAAATCCTTGATTCCGATACCACTACATCCCCACTGCAATTTAAAGTCTCCAATTAATGCATGTTTTTGGTATGTGGGAGGAAACTGAAGTGGCCGGAGAAAACCAATGCAGGTATTGGTAGAAGATGCAAACAGAACTCAGAACTGTGAGGCCATTGCTCTACAGCTGCACCACCATGCCGCCCAAACTACTCATTGACAAAAATAATAGCAAGCTCAGGCATTTTGAATTTGCCAAAAAGATGAGAGATGAACCAAAACCTTTGCGGATGAAAGGGTCATCGAGCTTGTTTGTGAAACTCAGTGGCGATAATCGCATTCCTTCTTTTGGTATGAGCTTATTGAGCTTCTTGACGATGTCAGAGGCAAATTTTGTACAGAAAAATGTTTTTTGTAAATCGAATAAAAAAAAGGTACAACCAAACTTCCTCGGTCATGCACTGTCATGACGCCAAAACATATTGCCAAATCAAGTCATTAATTGTGGCCTAGAAGTGGGATCATTTAAAATGAGCAAGTCAATTGCCAGATTTAAAATTTATAAAGGACACGTTTAACCTGCTAGTGAGCATATGTAAAGAATAACATCGAAAAAGAACAAAGCAAAACAAAACAAATAACTGAATAGTTGGGTTATGTCATTACTCACCAAACAAACAATGCTGTCTTAAGTCTTTTTTGCATCTGATCAGCATGTGGACTGTAAAGATTAACTGATATCGTGAGCTCTTGTCATCATTTAGTCAATAAAGGGCACTTGGATTTGGACCGCAACCATACTTGGGTTGGAGTGTACATGTACCAAATTTTTTTATACATCAATAAAAGATATCGGCCTATAAATGTACTCGTCTGCAAAATAATACTGAAACATAACGTTTTTGCTCTCTTCTCGATACACTGTAATTTTACCTTCCAATTAAGTAAACTTCCCCGCATCCATTTTCTTTGCCGCTTATCCTCACGAGGGTCATGGGGATTGCTGTAGCCGATCCAAGCTGTCAACGGGCAGTATTGCTGTGTGTTGCTGGTGTGTTGCTGCTGTGTCTCACTGATTTTTACTGGTATGTTTTTCTTAACTGGCCCTGCTCGCGCTGTGCTTGTCTTAGGCCCGCACTGGCTTAAGCACCGCGCTGGCGGTTGCTACTGCGTAGCTGTCGCGGCTGTTTTTTTTTTAACCAGCACTGTTCGTACTACCGTGTTGTTGCTTTGTTAAGCTAAGGTATTAAAACTTTGAAAACGCTTTCTGTGTACCGTCTTTCTTCGTAAATATCTCATGTTTTTCAATGTGGGTTTCAATGTGGGCACTTGCGGCTTTTACACAGATGTGGCTTATGTATGTACCAAATGGTATTTCCTTTTAAAATGTACCAGGTGAGGCTTATAATCAGGTGCGCTCTGTAGGCCGGAAATTACGGTATGTGGGTGCATTATAGCCCTTCAGGCATTATCTTATTTGAACACATACGGTGGAAAAACACATGGAGCTAGAACTGTAGCTAGCTAGCTAGCTCACAACTCAAATACTGCATTCTTTATCCTCTGCAAAGAACCGATACTGTATGTGACTCCAAGACAGGACACATTAAGCTGCTTTACGTTATTATGAATCCCACTTTCTTCTTCTAGACAGAGCAGGTGGATTGAATCGAATGACAACAAATGTCACAAAAACACCAGTATTGTTTTTCATTTTTTTTCTCATGTTTTTATAATATATAATATTCTAGATTATCCTTTAAAAATGACATTGTTGTTGTTTTTTATGAGACCCTGGACCCTATGAATGGTATTTGCAATCATTTCAATGGTGAGGCCTGATTTCTCCTGACTGATTTAAGATACGTGGATTGAGTTATGAACATTGTCGGGGAATAAATTAAACTCCTATCTGCAGGCACCACTACTATTATTAACCTTAAATATTGGAACATACTGTATTTTAAATGAAACTGTGACACTGGCACATGGAGACAAACAATCATTCGCACTCACAAACACACTTATGGGCAATTTAGACTCCCCAATGAATGGATGTTTTTGTGATGTGGGAGGAAATCAAGAGTGCCTGGAGAAATCCACAAAGATAAACGGCCACTTCAAGGCGGACGGCAGGCTCGGCCTTGTCAACGAGGCCTGGAAGCCGGCTCGGCCTTGTCGACAAGGCCGGTAGCGATCCACAAGGCCTGTGGAGGCCGTCCTTTAGCGGCTCTGCATGGAAGCCTTCCGATGCGCACATCTACACATTTAGGAACCCATTATTTGTTTAGTAGCTGTATACACACCGACCTGTGATTTGGAACCCACGAAGCTCTGGTTCTTTGCACACGTGCAATCCATTTGTCACGACGAACCTGGTCTCTTGCAAACTTATGAAGGGTAAATCCATCCTCCCGAGTGTTCAAGCAATGTCCAGCAATGCAACAAGCTGGAATTTTGGCTAACACGAAGGAACAAGGAGGTACCTTGTCCACTTGAGGGCGGTACTGCCAAGTACCTCACTTCCTGCTTCTTTTCGAAAACAAATCCCTCGAGAGGATTTTCATGGCGGGAGTTACAAAAAGCTATAGACGTCAAAATCATGTTTTGTGGTGAAAAAACGCATTGGTCCATGTCAACTGCGGTTTTTTCATTAATATCATACTAAAAATCATGCATTTCATGACAGTGGCACTTTAATTTCATGTTTTCTTAACTTTTCATTTTCAGTCTTTCACTTATTTGCTAGGTTTGAATGCACTGTAATTGCTATATGACAGATGTTGCTGGGAGTCCCCTTTTCCTCATATTTTCGGTGAAGGGACGTCACTAAAGAAAAACATGCACTTTTGGTGGAAAAGTAAATACAGTTGTGTAGCCGTAAATCCATGGGGTATGGCCGCCTGTTGGGATCAACATATTTTTGGAAGTAATGACAAGCATGCAGCCGAGTAATCAGAAGGGTGTTATCCTGGGCCAATAGCAGGGCCAAGAATGTGGACAGGCTGTGGAAACATGGATCCTTGCATGGATGGTTGAGTTCCATCCATCCATCCATCCATCCATCCATCCATCCATTATCCGAGCCTCGTATCCTCACAAAGGTCACAGGATTTCCGGAGCCTATCCCAACTATCTTCGGGCAGGCGACAGGGTGCACTGAACTGGTTGTCAATCACTTGCAGGGCACATAGAATAAAGAACCATTTGGACTCCCAATCACGCCTATGGTCAATTTAGAGTCTGCAATTAATGCACATTTTTGGGATGTGGGAGGAAACCGGACTGCCCGGAGAAAACCCACGCAGGCAAGGGGAGAACATTCAAACCCCACACTGGCGGGGCTGGGGTTTCTACCCCGATCCTCAGAACTGTGAGGCAGACACTCTAACCAGTCGCTTCACCATGCCACCACGTTGAATTCCCTCCTGGTGAATTATGAAAAGTCGGGATGTTGAACTTTGTTTTGTTGTTTGTCTGGTTGAAAACCTTCCCATTGAAGGCAAGAGTTTTGTCATTACTTGTTTATGCGGCCATGATTAAGTGTCCCGTTAATTTGAATTAAAGAAACCACACATTTCCCTCTTTTGTGGTACACTAAATCAATTTCTGTAATATTATGTAAATCACTGAACTGTGAAAGTATATATATCAGTTTTTATCTTGGTCAAACTATCGTGATATTTTTTGGTTATTGCATCTATCTGTATTTTTTATTGTTTTTCCATATGTTCAAAACAAATACATTATCTTCAATTGTTATTTTATCAATCTTTAAAAGCACAGCAATGTTAAGTGACTCGTGGCACACAGTATTTGATCACACATCTACAGTTTATGCAAAATAGTGTGTGGTCTTCATCTAAAAAAAAATGTTTGTCTTATTGTCTTCAGGTGAGGAATGTATCAATTTCTGTCATTAAAATAAGCCTTGTTGCTAAAATTGGTTTGAAAAGGCAGTTCTGATGGGACATGCAGGCCAGGAATTGGTGTGTCACAATCTGTCAAAAACGAGAGCGAAACGATCATATTTACTTTTGCCCTTTTATATGTAATTTCTAAGATCAGTAAAGTACTGTAGGGGTTTCCCCCACCTTTTTTACTTCCTGTTTGTAATTGTTCTATCGCTAACTTCCCTCCTTTCTCCCTTCTCGCTCTCTTTCTCTCTCTCTCTCTTGTGTCCTCTTAGAAGCGCCAATGGACAAAAAAAACCCTCATATCTGATTGGAGGAATGGAGTACCTTGAAATTCAGCACGTGTGATTTGGGTATATAACAAGCATTCTGCTCTTCTTTCTAACAGGAATGCATTTTAGATTTCAATTGACGAATGACGGATGTTTTTTAACCAAGTGTCTATTTTATTTTTATTTTCCGTTATTTTCTGTAAGCCTCTCAATTTATGCCCATTGCTCACATCTTATGTTTATATTATACATTTTGTGCCATTTGTGCCAAAATTGCATCCGAAAAGTTGTTTAAGCTTAGCACCCATCCCAAAGCCCATGAACAGGCATACCATTCCAGCAGGAGTCATGATGGAAGTGGGTTCTTTGAACTGGGCGGTGTTAGACAGTGGCAACTAACAAGGATCTCGTCCAGTTACGGTCACTGTCAGGTTCAGTTCCTCGGGAGTAACCAGTCCAGTTCGCAGAATTGTTGAAATGCAAATTAGACCTACTGTGAAGATACTAAGATATTAAAAAAAAAAAGTACACCTTTCAATCAAGATTGCACCCCCCTCACACACACACAAAGCAATAAGTTTGCCTCGTATTTAAAAATGTTTTGTGTCACCATTACAATGCACAAATGTGTCAAACAGCTAATTGACAGCAAAGCTGTGGCTGCTTCGGACAAACAAATTTTTGGCCTTTCTTGCCCATCCCTGATGTGGATGAACACTATCTGACATTTATCTTCGGATATATCAAGTGTAGAGATGATGTATGGTGCTTGTAAGCTTGCCTTTCATTCAAAATTTCCTTGTCACAAATAAAAGGTAGGGATTGTTTGACATCTAGTATACCCATACTGACTGCAAGACCAAAATGTGATTATACAACTTCTTAATCCCTGTATCGCCATTTCCAGGTAGGTAATGCTCTATTTGTGTAGTTATTAGTGTTTTGTTTTTTTTACATAAACTTTGCTGCTACTGAAGGTAAAAAAAAAAACATTTTGCAGCTCTTTCTTTTTAGTATTAATGGAAAGATTGGCTGATTTGAGCTAATCCAAATTGTTAGGGCTTGACAGACATTTGTGTTACCCTGTCATTTCAGTTTGTTCCTCTTGTTACCTTCCTATGACCTGTGAACTCGTCATGGGTGAACATTCTGTATTTGGCTGCTTGTAAGCCATGGTGTCACTTGGTGCTCTCCCCATGATCAGGAAAAAACTGTGACCTTCGTAAAAAGTAATGGAATCTGCAATTAAATATGTGGTTGTGAAGATGAGTCTATCTGCTCCCTCAGGGCGCATGTTTGCTCAACGATAAATCCAGCAGAGGACTTTTCACTCTGCTGACTGTCGCAGTCTCCATGTCAAAGTGTTTTTGTTTGTTTTTCAGTTGTGCTTCACTAGCCTCAACCATATCTGCCTCTTTCAGAAAGTATCTATGAATATCTCCATTAAGAAAAAAAACCCCTCAATGAATAACATTTAAATTAGAGACTACAATATAGCTCCTGATTAAATTACTAACGGGTGAGGTAGCATATCTTTTCTGTCAATAGATTTGTGCTCCAGTTAAAGACGTTTCGACAATGTTTCATAGAGAAAAGGGATTTTAGGAGCTAGTCTAAGTGAGAACGCAGCATTGGTCAGATTAATGCATGGATGAGAAGAGGGTAATATCTTTCTGCTCCCTTTGCACGGCTGCTCCACCATGACACTTTAATGCCTCATTTGTCGGCTCTGTGGTCAATGGCTCGAGTCTGTGATCTGTTACCATAAAAGGCAGCTTTTCTTTCTCTGCTGATGGGGCATTTACTTGTGGGTTCTACCACTGCCCCTCGATGGACTGTCTATATAGGAGGACTTGTATCTAAAGGATAGTTACAGTGGTGGGAAAAAGTGTTTGCCCCCTTCCTGAGTTCTTTTATATTTTTGCACATTTGTCACATTTAAATGTTTCCATTATCAAACACTTAAATATTTGTCCAAGACAACACAAGTAGACATGAAATACAGTTTTTAAATGTTTTCTTTATTAATAAGGGAGGAAAGAATAATCCAAACTTACATGTCCTCATGTGAAGATGTGATTGCCTCCTAAACCTAATAACTGGTTGGGCCACCCTTAGGAGCAACAACTGCAATTTGTGCAATGAACTTTTACAACACTGTAGAAGAACCTTTGTCCACTAATTTTGGCAAATTTTTTGTAATTCAGCCACATTAGAGGGTTTTTGAGCATTAAGCGCCTTTTTAAGGTCATGCCACACCATCTCAATGGGATTCAGGTCAGGACTTTAACGAGGCTACTCCAAAATCTATTGTTTTTTGTCAGCCATTCAGAGATTCCTTTCAGCTTGGGATATTTTGGTAAACATCAGAATTCTTGGTTCTATTTATCACACCAGGTCTTCCAGGTCCTGAAGTAGAAAAAACAACCCAGACCATCACACTACCACCAACATTATTTTCTGTTGGAATGTTATTTTTTTTCTAACATGCAGGGTAACTTTTATGCTGGATGTAATGGGACACACACCTTCCAAAAAGATTAACTTTTGTCTCAGTATTTTCCCCAACAGTTTTAACGATCATCATCTTGTCATCTGTAAACATTGAGCCGAGCCTACTGTAATTTCTCACAAATAATCCACAAATTTTTCCAAAAATATCTTCAAAAAGTTAATAGAGCGCATTATATTTAGGTATGGATGAAATAAAAAATACAACCACATCGTATAGTCCTATACAGGCCCATAGAGTCTTGAAAAAGATATATATATATACATTTCGATATGATGTGGGATGTCTTATGTTACACATTTATATATATTACGGCAATGTGCACCCCCAACCTGAGCTCTCTTAGCTCCCCGGGGAGCTTGCATTTTACGATCGTTAGTGTAGCATGTTTGTTGCTACTGCACCAAAGATCAGAAATGACTGCCCGTGAGTTTGTTTTAACTTAAACTAAGACAAAAAATGTTGACTACAACGGCTAGTTGTGCAGCTGCTTTTAAAAGAAATATCACTCGTGGCGATGATGCCGCAACCAAAAAAATGATAGCCGGCTACAATCTGTAGCAGCTTTTCTATGACGTCAGGTGGCTATTAAAACAATGTGAGCTCAAACTACGTAATACGAGCGTCATGGGCGCATAAAAAAAAAAGAGGAGAATGCACACAATGGAAATGGTCGCTTTTTTTTTTCAATGTGCCCATTACGCTCGTTGCTACGTACTGTAGTTTGAGCTCACGTTGTTTTGATAGCCACCTGACGCCATAGGAAACCTGCTACAGATTGTAGCTGAATGGAGGGTGAGAGGCTATGGCTGCGAAACTAAAACACTTGGGATTCAAAACATGTTTCCTCACTAACGCCATGGATGCTACAGAGGAGGACATGCTGTGGGAGCAAAATAGGATCACTGTTCATGATTCAATGGAGGAAGCACCGGAACTGTATCAAGTCATCGATGAGTTCGACAGTGATGCACCAAAGGTAGCTACGATGGATATTTATCAGGTTGGAGATGAGTCAGATGCTTCTTTTGAAATCTCAGCCAAGGATGTGTAATGTAGAGGTTAACTGCACTATACACAAATGTTTTATGCACAAATATTTAATGCAAAAAAAAGTTTAAGTCAAGTCAAACAGTGTTAAATAGTTTAAGACCAATACAATATCAATATCAACAGTATTAATAAAATGTTATGCCATCATTGAGCATTTATTTTAGTTGGCTGAGGGATTCTGTTCTGACAATCACAGGGACCAGGACAAGCGTGTGCTGTGGCTTGTTCGTCCCAACATTATATTACCGCTACATCAGGACATGCACAATAAATCTTATTAATGATTGTTGTACGGACAGTTTTTTGAAAAACAATACATGTACAAACCGAACAAAATATAAATACAGAGAATTCCCAATATTTGGAGCATATGGGTAGCAGCGAATTGGTGGTGTCCATTGTACAGGGTTTTCCTAATTTTTTGTTTTTTTTTAAAGTCAACTTTGGGGGTGCACACTATAATTCATTATACTTGAGAAATTGCAGTATTTTTTTTCTTTTTGCTCACCGGTGGTTTTCGTATTGGAACTCTGTCATGCAGGCAATTTTTGTGTTGTCTCTTTCTTATGGCTTGGCCTGCAGTTCTTAGGATGTTGGTTTGGGATCTTTTGTGACCAAGTGGGTGAATTGTGGCCTTGCTCTTGGGGTAATTTTTGCCTGGAGACCACTCCTAGGAAGGTTCACCACTTTTCTCTTTTCACCATTTGTGGATAATGCAGTCACATTGGTTTGCTGGAGTCCCAAAGCTTTAGAAATGGCTTCATAACCTTTTCCACCCTGCTAGAGCTCAATTAGTTTCTTTCTCATTCATTTTTTAGATCTCAGCATGATGTCTAGCTTTTGAGGATGCTTTCATCTGCTTTACTTTGTCAGACAGGTTCTCTTAAAGTGATTTGAGGGTTACGGCTTGACGCGGGGGGAGACTGTGATCAAGACCGGCCGCCAGCATCTATCGGCAACGCTCGTCGTGAAATTAGTCACAGCCGTGATAGCGGAAAACGGCATTGCTACACGTTTACGGCATTGCTACCTGTTTACGCCATTGCTATCTGTTTGCATTAAATTTGGTTTTTATAATAACGACAACATTCTGATTTCCGGCAGCATTTTGGCAGTATTTCATTGGTATTTTCACACTGTTAAAATTTCTGAGAGAAGCATTCTGTTTGTTACGGCATAGATATATAACTTACAGAGATACGCACGCATATGTTATCGAGCGGTCTGCACGTTTTCTAGTATGGCGAAAGTCTTGGAGCGAAAAGACTAAGATCGTGCCAGGGAAATTGATAAAAACCACGGGGTAAAAAACTGTTTCAGATGGGCATGGCTTGAAAAAAGTATAACCGTGCAGATAGGAATGAAAACAGTATCCACATGTCTGACCGAACACATATAAAAAGTGGACGTTCCCGGCAAAGTGCTGTGCACTTATCCAGGAGCATATCCAAACCAGGAAACACAAAGGTAAGTTGGACGTAAATTTCTCAAATATTATATAATTGACAACTGTTAATACAATTAGGCCTATCTGTGGCACTGGCCCTGTAGATCACTCATTTATTTCATGATCTCTCCCTCTCTCTCGCTCTCGCTCTCTCTATCTCTCATATATATATATATTTATATATATATAAACAAATTACTTGTGTACTTATTTCTGAAGTATGCCTATTTGATATAAATTTCACTGTCTACATTTTTATGTCTGAAGTTTGGCAAAATTATTTTGGTTTTTTGGACTCATATTATAAATTTTCAAAATATTATGATTGCCCTGTATTTACACTGTTAGAAGTAAGCAGAGGTTACCATTTAACAGTGTGTTTTATAAAACATTTTCATGCCAAAGGGGGGTGCACCCCACTTTGAACCCCCACCCCCAAGGCATACATTTTCAGTGTTTTTCTAAATTGGTCATTCTCATCCCTGTATGATAAACTAGTTAAATTATATTTTACGGGGAAGGCAATCACTTTTTCTTGCACACATGGCCATTTAGGTTTAGATTTTTTTATTTCTTCATAACAAAAATGTAAAAAATGCATTATCTGTTAACTTGTGATGTCTTTGACCAATAATTGAAATTTGTTTGATGATGGGTATTTTATCATTTTTTTTAAATAATTTTTTGACAAACTTGCAAAATATTAAGAAATCAGGAAGGGGGGGGGAAACTTTGTTTTCACCACTGTATTGTTTATGCCATCAGAATAGATCGTAAACAAAAAGCTCCTCTCCCATTTTGCTTGCTCAAGCTAGTTGAAAAGGACATCTACAGTATGAAAACACTTCCCTTGAACTTGTGGAGGAGTGTTTCTTGTCAACAGTGGGTGGACAGAGATGCAGGATGTCCAGGTCAAGGTTTGGGAATGTCTCATTTCTTCTCATTCTGTTCACACCCTGTGTGCGTTTGCAATACAGTTTTGAGTCCTTGGCAGACCCGCCAATTTTGTCTTGGCACTGCATCCATTGGTTTACAATCACGAAAACATTTAATTAGATTGTCACATTCTGTTGTTGAATTCTGTACAAGCCATATATTGGAGCAGCGATTTTATAATCGGCTTTATTTGTATTTTGTCAGGATGAAATATTAACGGCAAATGGTCGCTTCGATTGGTCTTGTTCTCGGCTGCCAAGGATTCTTTTGAACAAGTAACCACAGCTCATAAAGAAAACTGCAAAATCTCAACTATGCTCACCAACATCCTGTTAAACAAATATACTGTAATTCTATTACTCTTGGCTCTCTTTGTTTTCCACTGATGCAGATGGTTTGCCTTCAGTCTGACTTTGAGGAAAATGCTCGGGGAAGAATAGAGAGAGAAGCTTACTCCATTAGTGTCATCTCAATAGCTTGTTAGATCAGTCTGACTGATAGATGCAGCAAATTGTTTTAATTGTATAATTTCTGTGGTTAACCACTTGTGCATAAAGGAGCTGGGATGTGGGTGAAGGCCAGGGAAGAACGACATTTAGCCTGTATGTTCTTATGTTGGCTTCGCACAGCAAAAGAACAACAATTGGGGGTCTTTTGGATCAAGCCTAAACACACCCACAGTCCCAGGGACTTAGATTTCCCCTTAGGCATGTTTAGATGAGCTCAGTTAGATGCTGCCCATTAAGTAATGTGACCAGTGAGTCTCCTCAGGCAAAGAGAACACCGCCTTTAACTGTCTGATCAAGAGGTCACAACTTTATGCCTCAGTAGGTCCTGCACCCTGAAGAGATAGAGACTCAAAATAGTCAGTCCAATTTAAATATCTCATGAATATAATACAATAAACGGATTATGCCACACTATTTCTACACAAATTTCCATGCAACATCTAACCATCCATCCATCCATCCGTTTTCTTCGCTGCTTATCCTCGCGGGACTGCTGGAACCTATCCCAGTTGTCATTGGGCAGGAGGCAGGGTACACCCTGAACTGGTTGCCAGCCAATCGCAGGGCACATGGAGACAGACAACAGTTGCACTCACAATCACACCAAAGGGCAATTCAGTGTCCAATTAATGTTGCATGTTTTTGGGATGTGGGAGGAAACCGGAGTGCCTGGAGGAAACCCACGCAGGCACGGGGAGAATATGCAAACTCCACAAAGGCGGGTCTGGGATTGAAACCCGGGACCTCAGAACTGTGAGGCAACGCTTTACCAGCTGAGCCACCATATTTTTTCTAATATTGGGGAGGTCGTACAATCACAATTCTATATTGATAATTTTAAGGTATTTATTAAAGTTAGTGTATTGTAATACGCATCCCTTTTGATTACTTGAGGTTGTTTGTCGACAGATCACTTTTTGTCAGACTACCCTCTGCAGCTGGATGAGAAACAAGAATTCAGCTCATTCAAGTATGTGAAAACATTAAAATAAGCACTTTGGGGCCTGTCAGCATGTAAGCTTTACTTGAAGGAGTTAAAAGTTAAAACTATAGAATTTGGAGCTTATGTCAATGTTTTGTGTCTAGTGCTCTATTTCTGATAATATTCTTTAAGAAGAAAGTATGTACCTTGTATCAAGGTAGGCTTTCTTACTTGAGGAACTACTAATACTGTGTTGGGAAAAATATATATTAAATATTGCATTGAAGCAGTTGCAGTTACTTTTAACATCTTATCTAATACACTGCACGCAGTAGACAAAACCGTCAACTAGTGATATTCGTACTACGATGGATGTCTCCTATGGATAATGTTATAATGAAAGTTGAAAGGAAGTACGTGGGTACAGAATTAAGGCTGGGCAACTGCTCAGGGCAGCAGAATACATCTTTTCTGTGAGCTCTTTGGCTAAAAGCAAATGAAACCTCCACTGGCACCTCCTATGCCTTTCTGCGCCTTTCCTGTTTGGACTTGAAGGTGATTCAGAGCCAAGGTGGTGACAGTTAACGGAAGCTGCACAGAGGAGGGAGTATTTATTTACACTGAGGCGCAGTGATGCTTGCTCAGGATGTGGTTTTATGCAGGAAGCACCCCCCACCCAATAAACAAAACAAAACAAACAGCCAAGCACACACCTCATTTTATCTTTCTAATCTCCACCCTTACACTACAATCCCCAGGTTTGATAATGAATGGTAATCGTGCTGGTGGGGGGAGGAGGCAATTGCGCTCCGTATTGTGTAACTGTCGAGGCCTGGACACAGACAGGAGAGGGCTCGCTCCAATTGCCTTCCTGCTTGGCCCAGCAAGTGGCACTGATGTCACCACACGTGACAAGAAAATAATCCACTTTGAATCATAAAGAAACACAATATTTGTTGTGGAATATTAAGAAACTCTAACCATGCATATGCTTGAAGAAATTGTGTGTAGCTTGCATGAGTAAAGTAAGTATTAAAGGAATCGGAGTCCCACTCAAAACTATTCATCCATCCATTTTCCATACCGCTTATCTTCACAAGGGTTGTGGGCGTGCTGGAGCTTATTTCAGTTTATTCATTCATTCAGCTCACAGCAAGAGGTGAGGTACACTGGAGGGTTCGCCAGCCAAACCCAGAGCGCCTAAACAAACAACCATTCACACCTACGGCCAATTTAGAGTCTTCAATTAATCTATCATGCATGTTTTTGGGATGTGGGAGGAAACCAGAGTACCTGGAGAAAACCCACACAGGCACGTGAACAACATGCAGACTCCAAACAGGTAAGGCTTAATTTCAATCAGTGTCCTCAGAATTGTGAAGCACACGGGCTAACCAGTCATTCACTGTGCCGCCACAATATTCTTTCTTGTCCTCACCTAAATGCATTACTCGTGTGACTTTTTACTTTTAACCATGGAAACATAATGTCACATCACGAGAGATATTTTTGACATTTTTAAACTTTAGACAGATCTGGTGCAAACAAATATCTCCATGACTTTTTCATCCTGGGGTCACAGTGACGCAGCTGTAGCGCATTGGCCTCACAGTTCGAAGGACTGGGGTTCAAATCCCGGCTCTGCCTTTGTGGAGTTTACATGTGACCCCGTGCCTGAGTGCCTTTTCTCCAGACACTCCCACATCCCAAAAACAAGCATTAATTGGAGACTCTAAATTGCCCCTAGGTGTGATTGTGAGTGCAACTGTTGTCTGTCTCCATGCACCATGTGATTGGCTGGCAACCAGTTCAGGGTGTACCCCGCCTCCTGCCTAAAGATAGCTGGGATAAGCTCAGGCACTCCCGTGACCCTTGTGAGGATAAGCGGCTCAGATGGATAGATGAGTAAATAAAGAAATATGAAGAAATAATGAATTACACTTACGTCATTAAGCACTTAAAATGTTTAAAAAAAATCATGTCAATGCATAGGCCGTTATTCTTTTTTTTTCTTACTTTATTGGTCTAGTTTAAATTTTTTTTTATCTCAGTGACAGATTTCATCATTGAATAATTGAATATATTATTAGCCCCGAGCTGCACCACATTTTAGCTTACAAAATGTTTTTGTATGTTGCCATTATTTGTAATTTTTGTGATTCTGAATCTGAGCCACTTGCTCTTTGGAGATGGCTGAAGAAGAGTTAAAGTGATTTGTTTTTAGGTACTAAACACACAGCTTTAGTTTTCCGTGTTATGTTCAGGATTTGTGTTGTTAAACAACAATTATTCATAATATTTCCACATTGAAATATTTTGGGAAATACCACCATGTGGGTAGGCTGAGTGTAATATGTAAGAGGACATGCTGTCGTCAAACAGACAACTTTGTCATTTTGCATATGGAGATAATGTCAAGACGTGTTTCTTGTGGTTTGCTATGGAGAACTATGTGTACTTTGCACACACGAACACAGCGTGAATTTTCAAATGCTACAGTATGAATTTACCTATACAAATTTCATTTTTTCAATTTTTAGTAACTATTATTTATTAAATTACTGGCTATAATTATGTAGTTTTGCATTTATTGCAAACATGCTTGTAGTGTGATTTTAGAAATAACAAATTACATTTTTATAATCAATCGGTGAGAGGCGGCACAGTGGAGCAGCTGTAAAGCGTTGGGCTCCTTGTTAAGAGGTCCAGGGTTCAATCCCGGCCCCGCCTGTGTGGAGTTTGCATGTTCTGTATGGGTTTTCTCCAGGTACTCCGGTTTCCTGCCAATATGGGTTGAACATGATTTGCAAATCACTGGTTTCTGTTTTTAACACAACGTCCCAACTTAATTGGAATTGGGTTTGTACATTTTATAGTGCAATTTTTTTTTTTTTTTTGGGGGGTGGGCATGGGGAATGGTGCTCTGTGTGGACGTACACATTTCAAATGCCAGTAACTTTCACTTCTTATGTTTTTTATTATTTCTTAAATATTCTGATTTAGGCAACCGCATTGAACGTATTGCCTCAAAAAAAATTAATAATTTCATATAACCAAAAAGAATACAATTCTCCCAAAAACTCAGATCAATTTCCCACTGGAAATAAATAGGAAAGTGATGAAAGACTCCTTTACCTGAGATTGAATCTGGTAAACTGCAACAGACAATAAACTGCACAAGATCTTTTTATTTACCTATTTATTTATTTTAATTTAACCTTAAAGCACACATTACAGGACATTTAAAGACAGTAAAGACAATATGGCACAAAGGTTAGTTATAGAACAAACCAACCAATCAACCAGTCTACAAAATAATACACAATATATGGAGTTTTGCTTGGCATGTTCACCAGGGCATATTGGCGAGAGTTAAAGGATGCTGTTGGCAATATACAATGTAAAATGCATATTAATCTTCCTTTGCATTTTGCAACATTTTATTTAGCATACAGACTGTTATATTAGCATTTTAATGTTCCTCATTAGAAAAGTGAGAAGCATTTTCTACTTTAGCGCATTCTGTGCTCAGGTTGTGATATTGCCATATGTTATCATGGCAACTATTAGGATGTTAATGTTCCACCCATCCCAGTGGGGTAGTCTCTGGCAAACATCCGTTGAGGTGCAAGATGTTTCAGAGTTGACTTGGGTCCATGTAAGTTGGTACCGTGCTACCCATTAACACTGCATGGATTTTCTAAAAGGAGAACCCATTTGTAAATCTGTCACAATCACAAGGAACCACAATTTGAGCGGCGATTTTTTTTTTCTTTCAGTTTATTAATTCTGTTATTTTTCTGACATCAAGAATTTTCCCGCTCTATTTTTTTCATTACATTTTGTATTTTATTTTTGGATTGTCTTCTGTTCTTTGCAGTGAAATTCTGGTAGCAGTTTTATGCTGTGGTAGCACAGCCTTATCAGTGTTTGCGGTCTCCACTTAAATGGGCTTTATTGATCTAAACCGCATCAGGGGGTTATGGTCATATTGTTGAAGCTGAGGTAAGCTCTATGTAATTCCACTCAAACAATGCATCTGCCATTTATTGATCTAAATAACGTGCCTTTTAGACGAATCCACCAGTAAGTCACAGGGGGTATTCATGTCGGCAGGATCTTAATAAAGCATATCCTGTGGACATTTTCCTACAGAGAGATTGAAAGACTAACCGGATAAAAGGCATACTGGGGAGCTTCCACATCATGACTATGAATCATCCATCACCTTTGAATATCTTAATGCATACAATAAAGGCAGAAAAAAACTTCACTGTCAAGGATGCAAAATCTTTGTGGTTTGCACAGGGTGGAGAGAACGTTTCAAAGTTGAGTTACTGTAATCAGGAGTACTTAACGGTATTTTGTTGGTTTTTCAAATAATTATTGCGAGTTTAGTCACGGTGGGGCAGCTATAGAGCGTTGGGGTCACAGTTCTGAGGAACGGGGTTTAAATCCTGGCCCCGCCTGTGTGGAGTTTGCATATTTTCCCAGTGCCTGCGTGGGTTTTCTGCTGGCAGTCAGGTTTCCTCCAACATCCCAAAAACATGCAACGTTAATTGGACACTCTCAAATGCCCCTAGGTGTGATTGTGAGTTTGACTGTTGTCTGTCTCTATGTGCCCTGCGATTGGCTGGCAACCAGTTCAGGGTGTACCCTGCCTCCCGCCCAATGACAGGTGGGATAGGTTCCAGCACTCCCGTGACTCTTGTGAATATAAATGGCTCAGAAAAAAAACGATGGAAAGATATTCTGTATTCAAGAACTTTTTTGAACACATAATACCTTCTATTTACTTACACTTATTTTGAAATTCACAGCCCTACTTTTATTTAGTAAATGAAAAAAACATTATCCATACGTTTGATTTACCAAGCAGACTTTGTCAGATGGGAACAATTCTTTAAAGAAAATATTAAGAACCAGTAGAATGATTTTTATTTTAACCGGATTCAAATTAAACTGTCAAGCATTTCATAAGTATTATCATGAAAGAAAACATAACCATGATTAATTAATATGGTTGTTGTTCAATCATTAGTTGTATTTGAAAAAAAAATAACATTTCACAAATTTTTACATGTTATATAAATTTATGGCCACAGCTGTACATATTATGCAGTCAGACGTACCTCTGTCATATTGAAAAGAAAGTGTAGTCTAAACCTTTTTGATAACCTTTCAGTTGCAGTGGCGTATTAGAACGAAAGTGTACACCTTTCTCATCACCTTTAGGTGGTGGTGGCATATTGGAATGAAGGTGTCACCTTTTTCATAACCTTTAGATGACAGAAAACATTTATAAAATAATTTTTTTTTTACTCCATTTTCTCCTATACCGTATATAACGCGCACTATTGTCTTTTGGCAATTTCGGGGGTGAAAAATTCATGAATGTTTAGAGAACATTTTAGTTTTTTTACACCAATATGGGATCTTAGTCCACATTACTGCATCAATAGATACCTGCTAAATCTTGCATACATGACGAACGGAACAATGAGTAAAAGTTAGCTTTGAGCTCTAAATTGAATGTGCCCTTTTAAATTGGGTGTGTCTTGTCATTATATTACTGGCCTTGATCTATGATTTTCTCTTCTGACACCTCCTTTCCTTTCAGCCATGTTCTCCAAGCTTGATTACAAACCATCTATTGATAACTGATCCACGGATACTGAATGTGTGTGGCATTTCCAATCAAAATAGTCTCTGCGTCACTGACACTTTTGTGGTGTTTAGGGTCATATCTGCTTATGCATTTCATAAACCTGTGTTGGTTGCTGACAGAGAAATTTGTTAACATTTTTCACCAAAAGGGGGAAGTGAAATTACTGAGTTTGGTAATCATTTATTGTTGTGCATGGTAGGAGTAAGCAGTTCCTTAAAAGTTCCTTCAAGTCAAGTGCATTTTCCTTTCTTTTCCCTTTAATAATTGACTACAAATGAAGCTGTGTAGGCACTGTGACATTTGAAGTTCTCCCTAAAAATGTAGCACAAGAGCTTTGAATATTTACTTTTAATATTTTTCGGTCAACTGGGGGAATGCATATTCTACATGGGTGCTATCATACATGAGAAACTACGGTAGTTTTTACCTTGGCTTTGAAGGAAATCATTGTATATATTTTTTATTTATCATGCTAACGTTCATATTTGTTTGTCAGTGATCTTTGTTGTCAGTTGTGTTTCATTTACATGGGATTTATGAGTCATTCACTGCAGCATTTAGATTAACATGGTGAGCATGCCTTGACGTTTGTTTACCCCTAAAAAGACTTCTGCTGTTTATAGATAGACCAATGATATAATGTGAAGTGAAAAGTTGACTTTCTTAAAAGGGCATAAATCGATATGAATGAATATGATTATGTCCCCCGGGGTGAAATACTCAATAAAATTACTTTGCACTTACAAATTCTTAGTTTATTGTCTGCTCACTGCTGACATTAATCAGCTAAATAAGCGCTCTGCTTCTATATTATTTAATTTTATTTTACCTGGGACACATTACGTGAGTGTGTGCGTGCGTGCGTGTGTGTATGTATGTGTATATATATATATATAATATATATATATATATATAATATAGATTTTTTTTTCCCCCCTTTCAAGGGCAAATGGTGTTGGAGAAGGTAGATCTAGGGTAATCTCCCCAGGCTCTGGTCGAGCAGGAGATCCCTTTTCAGTGCCAGCTGTTCTCTCAGATACACCAGGCTGTGCTGAAATTCTCTTAGTATAATTCAGCTGGCTCAGGAGAATAGTCCAAAACAAGCGTGCCAATGAGGAGAATGTTGATTTTTTTTTTTTTTTTTTTTTTTAAATCAGTGGGCCTTAACTTGCTTAGGTTGTGGGCAGCTCTTTCATTCATGAGCAGATGTTCAGTGTAGTTACACTCTGCAGCTAATGTGAACTTACTGGCCTTTCTGCCATTGGCTGCAAGGACGTTGGCAGCGACCTGGCATCTGAGAATTGTTCCCAATAAAAGGCACAGGTTTGGAGACCACACCCCCCACCCTTTTTTAGCCGCATCTTACCCCAGGAGCTGTGTTCTGGGCAGCCTATCTGTCTTCCATTTGACAGTGATTAAACACTTGCTTCTGTTTCCGAGAGTGAAGCTGTAAATTCCACAGGTTCTCTATACATATTTAATTACAAGTCTGAACTAATATTACTCATTATTAGGAATTATATTATGTTTATGTATGACATGTTTTCTGCTATATTTGGGAAAAGACAAACATTTCTTCAGTTTAAGAACTGTTCCATGTTACACTAACACAGAGAAGGTTTGCTATATAAGTCTCAACTTGACAAGTGGACACCAGCTTGTTTACAAGATGGCTGAATGGACAAGGAACTACATAAATATAACTAAGCACATTGATATTCATACATATGAAATTGTTTTCATCAGTTTAAATATTATACATGTTCTGAATTGTTGGTAAACATATCATCACAAGCTCACCCATTGCTAATCTACTGTAAGACTACGGTGAGAAATTCACAGCATATGGACTTCACTGCATTTTATCAACAATTAAAATATGGAACTGAGAAGTTAAGTAGTAATGTCACAACGTCGCTTATAAGTATACTGTAATCTTAGCATTGCATATCATTTAGCTGTAGCCTGTAACTCATGTAATGCAGTATTTCATCATTGTGAAGCTGTTAGCTGTGAATATCATTGTCTGACATCGGGTTTAGTAAAATACAAGCTCAATGGGCGGCAGAGCGTTGGCCTCAGAGTTCTGAGCACTGGGGTTCAAATCCTGGTCTGCCTGTGTGGACTTTGCGTGTTCTCCTCGTGCCTGCGTGGGTTTTCTCCAGGCACTCAGGTTTCCTCCCACAAAAACATGCAACATTCATTAGAGACTCTAAATTGCCCCAAGGTGTAACTGTTGTCTGTCTCCATGTGCCTTGCAATTGGCTTGGAAGCAGTTCAGGCTATACCCCGGCTCTTGCCCAATGATAGCTGGGATAGGCTCCAGCACTCCTGCGACCCTCGTGAGGATAAGCAGCTCAGAAAATGGATGCTTGGATGGAGTTCAATGTAATAAAAAAACAGATGCCTTCAGTTGTCCAGTTGTTCCAAAACAATTGGAGGAACAAGAGATAAGGTGAGACAAGGTGCACACTGATGCATTTGCATCACCCAAACAATCTGATGAGCAAATGACAAATGGAATGTGCCAGCACTTTAAATCTCCCACACCTCTTCCTGCCCCATTGGAGCCATCCACACCTCAGAATCTCCCCGCTATGATTACAACAACCAAACAATCCATAGTAGATGTTGGCTCCTCCTCTTCCAGCCTGAATGCAATGTTGGGTCTGATGGATAGGATGAAGACTATTGTCAACGATGGAGTCCAGCCCGTACCACGCCAAGAACTTCCTCCCATCCCTCCTCGCCTGAAACCACCGTCCACTAAGAAGCGAAAGGCCCCTCCTCCACCCATGATTAGACTATCTTTAAATCTGACTGATATTTACCAGGTCTTTTCCAGAATAACTCAGACCCCTATGGAGATCAGGCATTTTTCATCCCTGTAATTAGAAGGGACAGAAAGTTGGTCAAAAAGATATGGCACCAAAAAAGTAGAACTTCCAACTTAGTGAGGATAAAATGTGAGTCTATCAAACCATTCTCTTCAGCCATCTCTGCAAGACTCGCTCTTTTTAATATCAGGTCATTGGGTAACAAATCAATGTTGATCAATGACACTGGACTTTTTGTTATTAAATGAAACGTGGTTAACAAAAAGTACCTGTAATACCATTTTAAATGAGGCAATACCAGCAGATTTTAATTTTATGAACAAGTGTCGTCCAGGGAAAAAAGGTGGTGGTATTGCTGTTATTTTTAAACCATTATTCCAATGTAAAGAAATTATACTGGGTGATTTTAGTTCTTTTGAATATCTGTGTTTTTTACTTAAGGGTAACACAAAGGTTATCATTTTAATAATTTAAAGACCTCCAAGATCCAATAGAAAATTTATGGAGGATTTTTCAGAACTGCTGTCAGTTATTTGTAAAACTATTTTGTCATCACAGGGGACTTTAACATTCATGTTGACAATAACATGGAAAAAACATCCAAAGAACTTTCTGCAGTACTAGACACATTTGACCTCTCTCAACATATTAAGAGTCTAACTCACACTCAAGGTCAGATCTTAGACCTGGTCATCTCTAAGGATGTTGAAATTCTTTCGATTCATATTAAGGATATGGCTATTTTTTACTATTTTTGTGTATTTTTTTAATTAGAGATTCTTACAAAAGTTCAGACAGCTTCTATCTCTATTAGGAAAAGGTACTTAAATGAGAGTACTCTTACTAAGTTTATGGAGACTGTGGCTGTGCCACAGACTGTCAATGCTGAGACAGTTGATGAACTTTTGGACAATTTCACCTCGAAAATCACAAATGCCATGAATGCTGTCGTTCCTGTTAAAATACGACCATCCTGAGGTGACCTAGAACACCGTGAAGGAGCACAATGATGGTCAAGTGATCTAAATCGAAGTGTAGTAAAGCGGAACGCAAGTGGAGAAAAACTAAACTCCAATTTGACTATGACCTCTACAGACGGCGTCTTTGTAATTTTAACCAAGAGTTAGTTAGTGTAAGACAGCAACACTTTTCTGAAATCATCAGTAAGAACCTTAACAATACTTGTGCTCTATTTGCTGTGGGTGACAAGCTTACAACCCCCCCGCGCCCCAAAATCAGATAGATCCAGAACTCGTAACAGCTGGTAAATGCAAAGAGTGCCTGTTAGTTTAGTGAAAAAATACAATCCATCCATTCAAATGTCAGCACAAATTAGCAAAAAGATAGAATGATCTCACATCTGAAACCACCCAGAGAAAATTCTATTAACTTGTCAGAATTTGATACAGTTGCTCAAAAAACTGAAGAGAAAACTATTCAGCAGTTGAACCCATCAATGAGCTGTTTCGACTCAATACCATCTGACTTTTTCAAAACTATTGTTAAGTCAGTGCTACCTGATTTGCAGCAAATAATCAATTGCTCACTTCAGTCTGGTGAATTTTCCAAAGCTCTTAAAGTAGCTGCTGTTAATCCTCTTCTAAAAAACAGAGCACTAGACGATTCCATGTTAGCAAGCTATAGACCCATTTTAGATCTCAAGTTCACAGCCAAGATGTTTGAGAAAGTTATTTTTAAACAACTCAGCAATTTCCTGAATTTAAATGGACTTTTTGACAAATTTCAATCAAGTTTTTGAATTCATCACAGTACAGAATCTGCACTTATGAAAGTGCTAAATGATATAAGGTTGACTATTGAATTTTCTTCCTGTTGGATATCAGCTCGGCTTTTGATATGGGAGATCACACAATACTGCTAAACAGGTTGGAATCGTGGGTAGGACTAAATGGAACGGTCCTGAAATGGTTTAGCACATTGAGTTACCTTGTGTGTGAAAGCTTCTTCTTTTCCTTTCGGCTTGTCCCGTTAGGGGTCGCCACAGCATGTCATCTTTTGCCATCTTAGCCTATCTTCTGTATTTTCCTCTCTAACCCCAACTGCCCTCATGTCTTCCCTCACCACATCCATACACCTTCTCTTTGGTCTTCCTCTCGCTCTTTTGCCTGGTAGCTCCATCCTCAGTACCCTTGCACCAATATACTCACTCTCTGACCTCTGAACATGTCCAAACCATCGAAGTCTGCTCTCTCCAATCTTGTCTCCAAAACATCCGAATTTTGGCTGTCCCTCTAATGAGCTCATTTCTAATCCTATCCAACCTGGTCACTCCGAGCGAGAACCTCAACATCTTCATTTCTGCTACCTCCTGTTCTGCTTCCTGTTGTTTCTTCAGTGCCACCGTCTCTAATCCGTACATCATGGCCAGCCGCACCGCTGTTTTGTAAACTTTGCCCTTCATCCTAGCAGACACTCTTCTGTCACATAACACACCAGACACCTTTTGCCAGCTGTTCCAACCTGCTTGGACCCATTTCTTCACTTCCTTACCACACTCACCATTGCTCTGGATTGTTCACCCTAAATATTTGAAGTCCTCCACCCTCGCTTTCTCTTCTCCCTGTAACCTCACACTTCCCCCTCCACCTTTCTCATTCATGCACATATATTCTGTTTTACTTCGGCTAATCTTTATTCCTCTCCTTTCCAGTGCATGTCTCCATCTTTCTAATTGCTCCTCTGCATGCTCCCTGCTTTCACTGCATATCACAATATCATCTGCGAACATCATGGTCCAAGGGGATTCCAGTCTAACCTCATCTGTCAGCCTATCCATTACCACTGCAAACAGGAAGGGGCTCAGAGCTGACCCCTGATGCAGTCCCACCTCCACCTTATATTCTTCTGTCACACCTAAGGCACACCTCACCATTGTTCAGCTGCCATCATACATGTCCTGTACAATTTTAACATATTTCTCTGCCACACCAGACTTACGCATGCAGTACCACAGTGAAATGCGCTGTACAAATACATTTGCTTTGCTTTGCTTTTAGAGGAATATGAACAAAAACAACACAAGACTGAGCCAAAAAGGGACAAATCCTGGCCTGCCTGTGTGGAGTTTGCATGTTCTCACCATGCCTGCATGGGTTTCCTCCCACATCCCAAAAACATGCATGGGAGTTTAATCGAAGACTCTAAATGGCCCTTAGGTGTGAATGGATATTTATTTATATGTCCCCTGATTGGCTTGCGACCAGGGTGTACCCTGCCTCCTGCCGACAATAATATAGGATAAGTTCCAGCATACATGCTTGCGACCATGGTGAGAATAAGCACTGCCGAAAATTGATAGATGGATGGATTGGATAGATGGATTTTTAAAGTGCTAACGTTATATTCTTATTTCTGTTTCATATGTATGTATCAGAGATGGGAGTAAGTCATGTGTCCAAGTCACAAACAAGTCTGAAGTCATGACTTTCAAGTCTCAAAAAAAAATCAAGCAAGTCAATTTGAGTCGCCAGCATGTCAAGTCAAGTCATTGTTTTAATCAAGTCATAATTCAAGTCGTCCAAACTTGCTCAGTTGCAACATATGTTGGAGTCAAATCTGTTTTCTCACTGATCATGATGCAAAAAATTGCATTTATCTCTTAAAATTGGTCAACAAAAGTATTAAATTAATTTATATGTTGTCATCATTACTATTTTTTTTCTTATATTTGCACGAGTGTTTACAGCTACCACTATATCTAACACTGTTTCTCTGATGAGCACTGTGGCAATGATGCAACCACTCTGTAACAACTGTTTGAAAATATTGAAAATAGTCACAATCCATACAGAGATGCTTCATGTATTATTAGCAAATAAAGTAACATAGTTAAAGTACTGCCTTAACAGTACAACTCTAAGTGTATACAACGACTAAGTACTTAAATTAGTGCACAAATCTCAGAAAGGACAACTGTGGAACACCCTCCAAACCACTGCCGCAAACTACACAAAACAGCAGTACACGAGACAACCATAGCTGCCTCCACTCGGCTGGTGTGCCCTTGAGTCATACCAATCTTGCTTTTCAGCTCCCATTTTACCAGTTGGTGTGCGGTGAGTGTGCATTTTGAACTTCTGGACAGAACACCCACTAACATTTTGGTCCAGTCTTGTCTCATCAACAAACAAAAGCACACGGCTCCTTTTGATATAGTCATCAAAGAAACAATTTTAGCTCGTCTCTGTCACGTTATGGAAAAAGATGTATCAACAAATTAGTTTCATCATTGTCGCTCAGTAGTTATACAGTTTTACTCTCATTTCATGGTGTTTTTGAAAAGATTTCTTATAGGTGATAATACCTCATAAAAAACAGGTGTCAAACTTAAGGCCCGGGGGCCAGATCCGGCCCGCCACATAATTTTATATAGCCCGCGAAGGCAATTCCAGAGTGTCAACTTCCATGAGGCTTGTGAAAACCTGCAGTAAAATGTCAAATTGTCATATAGCATAAATTATAATGCAGAGATATACAAGCATTTTGTGTTACCAAACATTAGTTAAAAAAACCCATTACCCTCAATTTCTGAATCTAAGACTGGCTCATCAATTTTGTGTGCAATATGATGAGACTGTTAAATATTTTTATGGTTTCACAGTCACAATGGGTCTCTGAGCGAGACTGTAACTACAATGTGGCCCGTAACAAAACTGAGTTTGACACCCCCTGACATAAAAACATTCCTCCAAGAGGCAATGTGGTCCGATAAAAAAAAAAAAATCAATCTCTCCAGTTTTTTGTGGTTTTAATTTTCAGTGGCAGTAGTAGTGTTAGTCATACTGAGCACTTTCTCTCATATGAGCGTTCTGTAGATAACGGAGGTAATATATTTTGAAATGGCTAAACTTTGGATCAAGCTGTTGCATTGGTTTTCGTTACATTGTACAAGTGGCCCTAATGTTTTGGCAGGTTGGTGTCATAGTTTTATTTTAATCCTTAATCCAAATATATTTTTATAAAATATAATAGGACAAGCAACACTGTCTCTGTAGTTTTCAACTGTAACTTTCTTTTTTTAAGTCAACATATAATTCTTTTTGTTTTGAGACATTTAGTTGGTTGTTCATTTTCTCTTGTTTACTGCAGTTGGCACAGCAGTACCCTCTGTTAGTTGTTGGCAGATTTCTCTTGTGACTTGTAGGGGGAATTGTAAGTTGTAGTCCAGGGTAGTTAAATTCACTCGGAATGTATCTTCTATCTTTGCTCATGGGACTTTGCAAGGGATGCAGTGCAATTACTGCTTATTTGCTGAAAGAGGGCATTCGTATAAATAAAGCACCTGTGAAAGACAAGCAACTTGGCTCTGGTTCTCTTTTGCTGAAACCAGCTGGTGCTGTGGTCAGCCTAGTGGACGGTTTCCTCTCTTCAGACTGGTGCTTTTAAAATCTGCATGGACAAGCTGCTCAGTCTGGCTTCGATGTGGCCGTATAGATCTATAACCATTTCCTTTGAACAAAGTACTGGGCTATGTGATGTATAGTGCGATTAACAAATTGGTTTGTACGTGACATTGACTGTACTAGGCACCCTGCCAGTCATTTTCTGTGTGAGTATATGGGTGAAAGTCATCACACAGTAAAGTTGTACATGAGGGACTTGAAGATTGGAAATGACGAGCTCTTGTTTCGTCTTCATGTCTCATTTTCACTTTCTAATTGGTCGTTTTTCAGGTTGGCTTTATGAGAGCAAAACTAATTAGTGTTACTAAATCCAGCAGAAAAAGCACTCTACTTGATTGTTCTGGTTTCCTCTCCTGTGTCAAGCGCTCAACAATAAATTGTGACTGTAATATTTTTTTCCAATTGCTTGTACATCAACATCCCAGAGCTCAATGGAACTCCTGGTCTCTTGACATTTATTATTATTTTTTTTTTTTTGGCAAGATCAGGGAACAGTGATTGCCCTTGCTCGCGTCTTTGTGACACATAGGGAAGTTCATTCTTTTGCTGGTGTAACAAAACAATGTTGTGTGTTTTAGAAGGGGCATTCTCTGCTTTGATTAGAGATGTCCTGCTGACAAGAGCAGCCAAGCAAGTTTACAGTAGCTGTGACATTACTGTTACCTTTATTCAAAGTCCTCCAGCTGCAGCGAGCCCTCAGGAAGCACATCATAGGCCCACATGGGCAGCCGGCGGCCACAAAGAGGAATACAAGGCTTGTTTGAGTTGGCACGCAGTCGTCTCTCAGAGAGGTTTTTGCTGTCTGTGCAGAAAGTCCAGTGGTGGCGGCTCTTGTGGAGTGCCGCTGGTTTTAGAGGCAGGATAGGCCTTTTCCACCTCTCCCCTTTCAGGAAGCACATCTTGCTTTCCATTTTTCTATCCATGTTTGAAAATTAGGCGGGGGGCATGGGTGGCATGAGTCAGTCATGCTGGCTTCCTGGTAAATTGCCACATCTCAGGCGTAACATTTAAGCTGGTATTTTTTTAGTTTTTCCCATTTAGACAGAACTGAACTGCAGATCCTTGAGTCCCATCACACAGTCAACGTGGGTGTTTGTTTATGTCATCATGAAAACAACAATTGCTTTTAACACAAAGGGTGTGGGAAGTCGATGATGAATGTTAGAACCTTACTATCCATTCACACAAGTGGCGTTAAACTTCTCTTATGCTTCTGATATTACCTCAGAAGACAGCAAATTTGTAGGTTCACCAAACATTGATACATTGTATTATGATTTGTTCAGTGGTGTGATAGCCTGGACAAGCCTCAGCTTGGGTGTTTACTCTGGGGGGGCTTGAACTAGATCATTGTAACCATTTTGTATTCATTTACCAGCACCACCCCCAATAGCACAACAACACTGTTGGGAACTTGTCCTCAGGAACCCGTAATTAAGAAGTGCTGGATCCAAGGTTAGGGAGGAGCGGTGTTTAAATGCAATTAGAGCAAAGTGCAAATTAATTTGGAATCGTTTACAGTTTTTGTCATTATTTGTTTAATCAAGGGAGGTGAAGTTGCCGTGTGTGTATGCACATACTTGATTGGGGGTGGGGTTGTGTTGGTGGTAACTGGGAAATCTCTTAATTCAGCTTTGATGAATTGTAATTTGGAAGTGACCTGTTTTGTATCCTCTTACTAGTTCCACCTCACTGCGCACAACCAATGTTTATACTGTACACACACACACCCCATCATGTGTTCTGTCTTGGGCAGCGAAGCTTACCACATAAAATTTACATGGGACCATCCATCCATTCATCCATCCATCCATCCATCCATTTTCTGAGCCACTTATCATCACAAGCGTGGTGGGAGGGCTGGAGCCTATCCCAGCTGTCAACAGTCAGGAGGCAGGTTCACCCTGAACTGGTTGCCAGCCAATCACAGGGCACATGGAGACAGTGGCATTCACAACCACACAAAGGGGAAATTTAGAGTCTCCAATGAATGCATGTTTTGGGGATGTGGGAGAAAACTGGAGTGCCTGCAGAAAACCCACACAGGCACGGAGAGAACTTGCAAACTCCCCACAGGTAGGGCCGGAATTCAAACCCCGGTTCTCAGAACTGTGAGGCCAATGGTCTAACCAGCTGCTGCACCATGCCACCATCACATGAGTCCATGTTAGTTAATTGTCTAAATAATAAATCTTATTTCTCTTTATTCTTCTATCTACCCTTTGTATTAAATTCTATCATGTCTCTGCCATCTCATTGCATGTCAATAGTATATCACGGAATTTACAATTTCTTCAGGTTAATTTGTAAAATGTTTTGTCACTTGTTTTGATATTATGCATCAATTTGAATTCGGCAGACACGAACACACATATGCACACATACTGTACACATTTTTAAAAAACTGTCCTACTTTTTGACCATCGTAAAAAAAATCTATCTATCTATCTAATCTATCTATCTATCTATCTATATATATATATATACAGTATATATATCTACAGTGTATATATATATACACACACACACACACGTGCGCACAAGCACACACATATACACACACACGCACACTATATAATAATAGAATGTAATAAACCCACTGTTGTCCAGAGAAATGCTTGTAATTGGTGACAGTTTTCTGGATATGCATTAATAATTATCCCATAAGTCATTACTCATTGTGTGGCATATAAACGCATTGACAACAATACTCTTCATTGCAAAAACAATTTCAAAGCCCTGCAAGGTTGTGTACACACAAATTGATTAATTCATGCTAAGAAAAGGAATCAGTTTTTTCACATATGTCTTAAAAACTGACCTAAAAATCAACAATACTGTAAGACTAAACTTGATTTGTTGTGTCAGCTTTGGAAACAAAAAAAAGAGAAAAGAAACGTTTCCTCAGATATTGTAACAAATCTGTTTATTGTAAAATGTGTCATCGCTGTTAAACTGTTGTATAGAAATCCCTAGCAAGGTTTTTACAATCAAATAGTGAATATCCATATTAGTCTCATACTCTTCTGTGTGCTGATCCAAGGGGACTTGAGGGCGACATGAAGCCATACTTTTAATAAACCCCAGCTGCTGTATGATCAAATAGCGTCCCTAATTAAGACCTAAGTGTACACGCATGTAACATTCTCTCTGGAATGCTAACAACCTGTGATATTTCAAGAGGAATTGGCTGAGCATATTTCAGAAAGAAGGAGGGTGGCAATTGAGTGCTTGGATTCTGGGGGGGAGGCTGAGACATGTTCATGTGGCAAGAGAGCATGTTGTTCACATGCATGTCAGATTGAAGCTAATGAAGGCCAGAATGATCCTTGGATGCAAGGATTAAGCAAATGATCCATATTTTGAATATATTAGAGCACTACTGAGGCAATGTGCCTCCCCGCTATATCGGTGTTGCTACATGTTGACTTGTAGTCTGACGAGGCTGGTCAAAATGGCAGTCACGGTGTTCACTCATGTTGTAAACCATCCTACCTCTTTTTCCCAATTTACAAACACTATACTAAAAGAAATTGATCCATAAAAGGTCACCTGTTTGTTTAAAAAGAATGTTGATAGTAGAGGAAATTTAATATTCTGTATGAGAATTGTGTAATTTGGTGATGCAAATAACTAATTTTGAATCCCCCTCTGCATACACACACAGATTGGATACATATTTGGTTCAAGACTCATTATATTTAAGATAAGCCATTGGTGTATTTCTTTTTATTTGTGTTTACAGCTGAAAATTCACAATTCAATAAATCTGAATAATAGTTTCTCAGCAAAGTTGAGATAAAAAAAAAATTCATAAATGAGAATTGATTGCATGAGGTTGATGTGCGCTTAAAGAAATTTTGTTCTGCTGTAAATATATTTAGTGGAAAGAAATATAATTATTTTAATGAACCAATTTAACATTCCTGCTATTGACGTCTTGACAGTCTCAGTAGACTATTGCTTATGTTGAATCTGTACTTCTTAAATGGATAAATTGAATTAGATTGGATTGGGCAGCACAGTGGTGGAGAGCGTTGGCCTCACAGTTCTGAGGACTGGGGTTCGAATCCAAGCCCTGCCTGGGTCGAGTTTGCATGTTCTCTCCATTCCTGCATGGGTTTTCTCCGGGCACTCCGGTTTCCTCCTACATCCTGAAAACATGCAACATTAATTGGACACTCTAAATTGCCCCTAGGTGTGATTGTGAGTGCGACTGTTGTCTGTCTCTATGTGCCCTGCAATTGATCAAATTAACAAAAGCTCTATAGTTATCCAATAATTATAAACATCATCATCTACATGTACCAAAAGAATTTTGAGCTGATGTGGATCTCTTTTTACGGATCTTCTTCATATCCAAAAGTTGATGCACTTTGACTCTTCGCTAACACTGCTTCTAATGTCTGCTGCATGTTTTCCATTTCAGCAAGGATGAGTATGAGTAAATCCATTGGTCCCTATATAATGTGTGTTCAGGAGAGCAGGAAGAAAAGCAGTAAGTATCTGCCGAGAGCAACACAGTGGACAGGACATGTCTCATGAAAAAAGAAAGCCAAGAAAGATTATTTTTTGTAATAACAGTTTCTTTCAATCTATGTGAAAAGCTCCATCATGTTTTGTCTGCGGAAGATCATGCGACTGTTGCATTGTCACAGCATAGTCCTCAGGGTCCTAGCACTCTTTCACCAAAGCAGCACCATGGAAAATGGAAATGTGTTGGCTGTTCCTACTAATCTGCTGGGTAGATGGAAAGAATTTTGTGCAGTTGATGAATGAGGAAAATGAGTAAGGAAGAGTAGAAGAGGCAAGTGTGGTGGACCAGGAAGTAGCAATGATTAGCGTGTAGCACAACGGCTGTGAAAAGAATTGGACAGAGAGGGACATTGGGTCTTTACGTGCACATGTGCAGTGACACTTGTCAGAAAAGGCCAGGCTTGGTCAAACCAACTATTAGTTAATTGACGCAACACAATCAACGTATTGGACAAATTTGAATCAAGCCACTGGATGGATGATAGGGTGACGTCTTTTTTTTTGTCACGCAATTGACACGATCGAAGCATCGAGCACCCAGGCACCAGAGGATGAAAAATGTAAACGCAGTTCATCCTCTTGACATACTTGTGGAAGTGCGGAACCATCTTGGAGAGGTGCTGTGAGCTAGCAGGTGAGGCGATGCCTGTTGAATGGAGGAAATGTGTGCCGATACCCATTTTTAAGAACAATGGAGATGTCCATGGTTGTTAGAACTATAATGGAATAAAGTTGATAAGCCACACAGTAATATTATGGGAAGGAGTAGTGGAGGCTTGACTCAGGACAGAAATACTATTTGTATAAGCAACAGTATAATTTCATGGTCAGAAAAAGTACCACAGATGCAATATTTGCCTTGAGGTTCTTGATGGGAAAATACACAGTTCAGAAGGATTTACGTTGTCTTTGTGGCTCTGAAGCCGTGCTTAGCAATTGTTTACTGTTACAATCCCCCCAGGACAAAGAAAAAAAAATCACGACCTAAGGGATAATCAAATCTAATCCTTATCAACATTGACGAAAGTACAAAACAATGTGATATCGCTGAATTTACAATAAAGAATGTTTAAATGTTGTTAATCATCTTCAGGGTCTCACATGCCCACCCCCTGGCATCAGGTCCCACCCCTGTATTTGAGAAGCACTGCTCTATGACAGATTACCAAGAGAGGAACTGTGGTACTGCATGTGGGTGGAAGCATGCACTGGAAAGAAGAGGAATGAAGATGAGCCATAGTAAGACTAAAGTAAGAAGAGACCTGTAAGTGCATGATTGAGAAGTGTGGAGAGGGAAGTGTGAGGCTACGGATTGTGATTCTGTAGGACTTCATCGAGTTTGGCCCAACACACAAGCGCAATGGTGAGTGTGGTAAAGACGTGGGAGAAAAAAGGGTCTAAGCAGGTTGGAATGGGTGGAGGATAGAGTCATTGTGTTTGACCACTGATAAGACACAGTGGCACAGAAGAAAAAATGTCAGAAATCAAAATGTTGTGTTCCATTAGACTACGAGCGACCAGGTTCGATAGTATTAGAAATGAGGGATGGCAAATGAGGGAAACCAGAGGAATGGCCAAGGTTAGATGTTTTGGAGACGAAGTTAGAGGGTAAACTTTGATCATTTGGTTACATTCAGAGGCGAGAACGTGAGTGTAGTGGCAGAAAAATGATGAAGGAAGATGATGGACCTGCCAGGCAAGAAAGTTGGAGGAAGACCAAGGATGATGTTGATAGATGTAGTGAGGGACGACATTGAGGCAGTTTTTTTTTAGAGATATAGATGCAGTAGATAGGTTTAGATGGAAAACATGGAAAATTATGACACATTGTGATGACCACTCACAGAACAAGCTGAAAGGAAAAGACGAAAAAAGATGTGATTTGTGCTGATATTATTTGGGCTCACTATCAGTATCGGTCGATACACAAGGCTGCAATATTGGTGTATCAGAACTGAAAAAGCTGTATCTGGATAACCTCATTTGTTATGGTGAGGTGAGGAGGCAGCAAATGCTGCTTGCAGATGAAACAAGGCAGCCTCAAGCTTCCTGTCTGTAAGTGGAGGAGCCATCTTTTTTATGCTGCATTGACACTCGAAGTCACTTTGTCATCTGGAGTGCTTTCTTTAGCTCTGATCGCATGCACAGACTGTTTTCAAAGAGCAATATATCAACCATGTGACAGGTAGGCTTCCAAAGAGACAAGGCCACAGGCAATATCCTTCTCAGTATACTCTTGAGTTTAAATCTCCACACTTATAGAAGAAAGCTTCTTACTTAACCCACGTTATTTTAATAGCCAATGTTCTTCTGCTATAGAAGAAAGTTTGTGGTACACATTGTACCCTGGATCTTGAATGCTTGCAAAAAAACATGCAATAAAGTTACATTCAGTACCCAGTTACTACCATGTGTAGCACAATCATAATGTCTTGCTTTTACTTGATAACCTGTTTAAAGCAACCAGTGGTACTACATGGATTCAGGCCTAGTCCTTCTTTTCTGCTAGAACCATAACTGTTTCGAACTGCCATGATTGAGGTTATTTTTAAAGGAGACATCCAAGTTTCTTTTCACGATTTAAACTTTTCTGGGTGTATTCATGATACGCCAGTGACATGCTTTTGTCCAAATATCTGAAGGAAATGATTACAGTACACTCTATTACAAACCGTATTCCAATGACGTTCCGACCTTGTGTTAAATTTGAATAAAAATATAATACAATCATTTACAAATTATATTCAACCTATATTTTATTGAACACACTGCAATGACCAGGTCTTTACTTTTCAAATTGATAGACTTAATTGTTTTTCGCCAATAATCATTAACTTGAACTTTTTTGGCTGCAACACGTTCCAAAAAAGCTGGTACAGGGTCATCTTTACCCCAATGTAACATCACCTTTTCTTTTAACAATATTCAATAAACGTTTGATTACTGAGTATATTAATTGTTGAAGCTTTGTAGGTGGAATTCTTTCCCATTCTTGCTTGACGTATAGCTTAAGCTGTTCAACAGTCCTGGGTCTCTGTCGTCGTACTTTGTTTCATAATCCGCCACACATTTTCAATTGAAGACAGGTCTGGACTGGAGGTAGGCAAGTCTAATACCTGCACTCTTTTACTACAAAGCCATTCTTGTAACACATGCAGAATGTGATTTGACATTGTCTTGCTGAAATAAGCAGGGGTCTCCATGAAATGATGTTCCATGGATGGTAGCATATGTTTCTGCAAAATTGTATGGACTTTTCAGCATTATTGTTGCCTTGACAGATCTGTAAGTTACCCATGCCATTGGCACTAACACAAGCCCATACCATCGCAGATGCTGGCTTTTCAACTTTGCGTACATAACTGTCCTGATGGTTCTTTTCGTCTTTTGCTTCGATGATGCGACATCCATAATTTCCAAAAACAGTTTCAAATGTGGACTCGTCAGACCACAGAACACTTTTCCACTTTGTATGAGTCAATCTGAGATAAGCACAAGCCCAGAGATGCCGGCAGCATTTCCGTGTGTTGTTGATGAATGGCTTTTACTTTGCATAGTAGAGTTTTAATTTGCACTTACAGATGTAGCCATGAACTGTATTTACTGACATTGGTTTTCTGTAGGGTGGAACAGTGGCACAGCTGCAGAGCATCGGTCTCGCAGTTCTGAGGACCAGGGTTCAAATCCCGGTCCCGCATGTGTGGAGTTTGCATGTTCTCTCTGTGTCTGCATGGGTTTTCTTCAGGCTCTCCGGTTTCCTCCCACATCCCAAAAACATGCATTAAATTGAGACTCTAAATTGCCAGTAGATGTGATTGTGAGTGCGACTTTTGTCTCTCTCCATGTGCCCTGTGATCTGATGGCAACCAGTTCAGGGTGTACCCTGCCTTCTGCTCGATGACAGCTGGGATTGGCTCCAGCACTCCCGTGACCCTTGTGAGGATAAGAGGCTCAGGAAATGGATGGATGGATGGTTTTTCTGAAGTGTTCCTGAGCCCATGTAGCGATATCTTTTACATATTTATGTCGTTTTTTGATGCGAAACTGCCTGATAGAGGTAGGGATGAAGGTCCTGAGCATTCAACGTAGTTTTTGGCCTTGCCGCTTATATGCAATACTTTCTCCAGATTCCCTGAACCTTTTGATGATATTAAGGACTGTATATAAGGAAATACCTATATTCCTTGCAGTTTTACATTGAGGAACATTCTTCTTATATTGTTCAACTCTTTTTTTCACGCACTTGTTCAAAAAGTGACAAATTCTTCGCCCTATCATTGCCCCCGAGTGACTGAGTAATTCAGGGAAGCTCCTTTTATACCCAATCATGGCCCCCAGTTGTTCCCAATTAGCATGTTCACCTGTAGGATGTTCCAAACAGGTGTTTGGTGAGGATTCTACAACTTTCTTTTTTGACAACTGTGGCAAGCTTTTTCAGAATGGGTTGAAACCAAAAGTTAATGATTATTTGCTAAAAACAAAAAACCTGATCAGTTTGAACATTAAATATTTTGACTTTGTAGTGTATTTGATTAAATATAAGTTGAACGTGATTTGCAAATCATTATATTCTGTTTTTAGAATGCACATTTATGTTTTTCATTTGTTTAACTTATCTGGACTTTGAGAGATATTTTTTCAAAGCAAGACATTTCTAAAATCCAAAGTTTGCCTGATTCTACCAGGATGACCAATATAGTTACGTGTTTAATTTCTACAGGTTCCTTCCCTTTTTGCCACTCTTTCTCTGTTTGAATAGATTGCCTTTATGAGTCGTAGTTATAACTTCTTCCCAATGCTGTTGTGGCATGTCGCCTCTTGCTTCTAAAATCAAATCATTGCCTGATTTTTGTGGTAAAAGTGGCAAAACCCTCCCACTTTGGTTGGATTGATGCAAATGCATCTGCTCTTTTTGACTGTCCTGACATTTCTTTTAGTCACATACAAGTTAATCCTTTGCAGTCCTGTTCCTTTGTAGAGATATTTCTGAATGATCATGAGTCTACTTTCTATACTGTTTTATAGTGTATCGTTGGTGTTTTTCTCTCTGTGGTTGTAATTGAACTATTTTCATGAGGCTGGCTGTTCTCACACAAAAAAAAACCTTTCCATTCAATCTTGGATGAAGTTTTACTTCTTCTTCTTTTCTTTTCGGCTTGTCCCGTTACGGGTCGCCACAGCGTGTCATCTTTTTCAATCTTAGCCTATCTCCTGCATCTTCTTCTCTAACCCCAACTGCCCTCATGTCTTCCCTCACCACATCCATAAACCTTCTCTTTGGTCTTCCTCTCGCTCTTTTGCCTGGCAGCTGAAGATGTCCAAACCATCGAAGTCTACTCTCTCGAATCTTGTCTCCAAAACATCCAACTTTTGCTGTTCCTCTATTGAGCTCATTTCTAATCCTATCCAACCTGCTCACTCTGACCGAGAATTTCAACATCTTCATTTCTGCTACCTCCAGTTCTGCTTCCTGTTGTTGCTTCAGTGCCACCGTCTCTAATCCGTACATCATGGCTGGCCTCACTACTGTTTTGTAAACTTTGCCCTTCATCCTTGCAGAGACTCTTCTGTCACATAACACACCAGACACCTTCTGCCAGCTGTTCCCACCTGCTTGGACCCGTTTCTTCACTTCCTTACCACACTCACATTGTTGGCCCTAAATATTTGAAGTCCTCCATCCTCGCTATCTATTCTCCCTAAAGCCTCACTCTTCCCCCTCCACCTTTCTTATTCACGCACATATATTTTTGGATGAAGTTTTACTGATAGTAATCAAGCCAAGCAATACAAATGTAAACATGCCGTATCCGGTTTGTCAATTTTAAAGTAGCATGCATGTGGGCCATAACATATTAAGCTGAGCCGGACTGTCCCAGTGTACATATATGCTGCAGCAAGTTTCAAATAAAATTCATGGCGTGTTTGGGGGAAAAAAAAAAAATCACATCAGTGGCTTCTAGTGTTTACCTTTTTGTGGCAAACAAAACTGTCTACTTTGTTGCATTACATATATGCAAATTTAAATGGTAATGTTGAGATCTAAAACACAGTATTTGAACATTCAAATGTCCGAACAAGTAATGCAATGCATTATGGCTTTTAGGATTTGCATACAGGTCTGTTTGCTGTTCTGAGCATAGGTAGTAAAAACAAAAAGGCAGCTACAGTGATAGACTGTTTTAATGTGTATCTGGTCAGAATAAAATAATGTAAATACATGCACAGGAGATACCCTGGTAATCAGAGGTCCAACTCTAGAAGTATTTTGTGTTAAGGCAAAATAAACTTGATGATATCGGTATTTCATAAAACCCTGATCCCTTAAGTACTAATGAAATTTCTGATGAATAAACTGTCTCTAAAAGTAACGAGAAGTTTGTCACTTCAAAAAAATACTCTCGGTTTTACAATACCTATAAAAATTGGAACATAATGGCTGCTCTGACTGTTGTATAACATACAGCTCCCGAGATACTCACATGTCAATTATGAACTACCGAACAGATGACATTTGTTATTTTTTATTCATGAGTGTGACTTGGAAGATGAAATGATTTTTAAAAATATGCTTCCACAATTACAGTGACTGTTTAAAGTGGCACTACGCAGGGCCACAAAATGGCATGTAAATTCAACACACCACAGAAGAGTAATGTTAACAAGCCTACCAAATTTGAATGAACTAAAAACAAAATGCTCAGTATATAAAATCAGGCTTCAAAACTTGAATAATAAGAGCCATCTCTCAGCTCTCAGATGCTGTGGAGGTGTCGAATGGATTCGACAAAAGGACTCAAACTCATTGAGGGGGATGATAGGTTATATGAGCAAAATCACATAAATTGGCTTAACTTTAAAATGGAATGTTTATTGTTGACTGCAATCATCAAATAAGCACACAAAACAAGTTACTCTTGTTGTTGGTGACATAAAGTCAAATAATACCAAACACAACATCTCACGACAGCGGCATGGAAGGAGGAAGCCCGAGTAGACAGTTGGCACTGCCCCATTCACTGGTATCAAATTACCCACAAAACCATGTTGTCTATGCTGAAAGTTTACAAAACTACCCGTTGTAAAATGCACGCTGCAGAGGCGGCTGGTGGTGTTGATATTCAGCTCCCCATGTGAGTTTCTTTAAAAAAGTAATTCCGTTGTTTTCTTTTAAGATACTTATTTTTTGGGATCTTAAAAAAACCATCTACAAGCTGTTTGATAGATTGAGGCATCCAGTAAAGATGCATTTTTGGGATGTAGCCATCGTTGTCTTGGTAACTGTATGCTAGAATGGTAAATGGGCCTTGTTATGGAACCAATTGAACCACAATTAACAGCTGAGCAGCATAGCATTATGGAATGACATCACTTGTTATTATATATCTGGGGAAGGCAATTCTCACTAGAAAGTATACGCCCTAGCCTCATAATATCACATGGCTGGTTTTTTTAGCCCTGCCTATAAAATTAGGGGAGGGGGAAGGAAATTTCAAATGGTGAAAAAGATGCATTGCACTATATTGTTGTCTTTGCAAGTGTTTTCAGCACTTCAAAAAAATCTTCCAAAATCCATCCAATATCTGACCTGCTTATCCTCACAAGGGTTGTAGGAGGGCTGGAGCCTATCCCAACTATTTTCAGGGTGGAGTGAAGTGTTGCCAGCCAATCGTAGGGAACATGTAAACAAACAACCATTTCGACTCACAATCACACCTACGGAAAATTTAGAGTCTTCAGTTAATACGTGTTTGAGTGATGTGGAAGGATAGAGGAGTGCCCGGAGAAAACCCACGCAGGCAAACTCCACATAGTTGGTGCTGGGATTTGAAACCCAGTCCTCAGAACTGTGAGGACCCTCTAACCCGTCACTCCACCATGCCGCCTACTTCAAAAAGATTGAATGTATTTGGAAACAAAACACAGATCTGCATGGAGACTCTTCAAGTCTGAATCAATACACATTTTCAAAGCACTTATTATCAACTGACAGCTTTCTTGTTTCCATAAGATGTTTATACTTCTTAATATATCATTTTTGTCTTCATTTTCAATATCTCCCATTTTTCACTCAGCATTCCTTTTTGCTGAATTATTAAGATCGATATTAAATTATTTACAAATAATGATTTCTGTACAAATTAATATTAAGTCCTTCTGAGATATTGATTAATTTTGAAAACTGCATTTACAAAACTATTACTATAGTCATAAATTGACACTTGGAAATATAGCATGTTGTCAAATTTAATTTCACTGAGACACCTCAGGTTGTGGGAAGCGTGTCTGCTACGATATCTTTAAACTTTGTTCATGGTGTCTTTGAAGAATGTCTACTTACTGGATATAGTAGTATAGTCTACTAGTATAGTACGTCTTCCAGACCTGGGAGGGGAAATGAGGATCTTGGTCTGAGACAGCCAACAGGGATGCCATGAATTCTGAATACATTAAGGCAGATTAGCAGTCTAAAAAGCAGAGGGCATACATAATGGACAAATGCTCTATGCTCATGAGAATGATGGAATTACTTTTGGTAGGAGGTAGACCGGTAAGAAGGTCCCGGGAAATGTGGGCCGACTTGGAATAGGTAAAGGGCGCAGCAAATCAGCTGGGCGTCAATGTGAAGTTTTACACTGGACACTGAGAAGGCTAGAATGAACACCCACGTATCTTCAGCCAGGCTGAGCCACCAGAAGTGTTGGTGGATGAAATGGATGCACGGGTCATTGCTGAATGATAGGTGAGCTTAGAGCATAAACAATTGGGCATGGAGAGACAATTAGGAGGTCCGTTCTTAGGATCCGGGTGTATCTTCTGAGCTTCCTTACCGCCTGTTCAATATCCCATGTAGCCTCTGCAACGAAACAGGAGGAAGGAAGCATGAGGTCTGGTTCACTTGTGCTGAGAGGGGTGGAAATGGAAGCAAGAGAGGGCAAGATGCTTGCCGTTACAGAACCAGGGCAGAAGGAGAGGTTGAAATTGAACTGACTAAGGAATGATGACCAACAAGCCTTACAGCCTTTCAACCACTTAGGGGAATGGAAATAAGCAAGACTTTTATTGTTGGTCCAGATGATTAACAGGGAAAGGGTCGTCTCCAGTACCTACCTTGCCTGCCTTCGTCTCGAGCTCAGGCAATGGGGCAAAGAAGGCATAGTGATCAAGGTTTTAGGATTGAGGGTCTTTCTAGGAGAAAACTTCCTTCACCCCAGTGTTTGAGCCGTCAACCTCCACTGTGAATTTGAGGTCGGGGATGGGCTGTCTCAGGATGGAGCATGAGTGAATAGTTCTTTTAAGTGCTTGAAGGCTTGGGATGCAGCAGGGTCCACTCAAAGGGAGAGCTGGTGGAGGTGATGTTGATCAGAGGGATCTCCACTTTCCTGTAATTACAGATTAATCTACGGTATAAATTTTCAAACCCCAGGAAATGTTTTAGCTCTTTGCAGGTGGAGGAAATGGGCCAGTCAATGACTGCCTGAATTTTGGCTGGGTCCGGTTGTAGTTGTCTGTAGGAAAGGTGGTATTCACATTTCTCAAGCTTGACAAAGAGGCAGTTCTTAAGGATGGGGTGAAGGACTTGTTGGACATGGTGGTGATTTTTTTCAAGAGGGAGAGAGAAGAAGAAGATGTCATCAACAGGTATGGAACACAGAAGAGCCTGTTAGTTAATACACATGGAGAAGTTACTTAAAATGTCTGAGAGGTGTATTAATGCGGATAAAATCGTAGGCGTTATCCAGGTCCAACTTTGTGTCGCAGAGAGATTCAAAGGAAGGCTCTCTGAAAAGTAGTTTAGCTTTGTTTTTCACAGTAATGGCGTTAGGGGAGTGGGGGGAATGCCAAGGGTGAGATGGCAAGATTCTAACTTAACACCGGGAAGAAGTCTTCTGGTATATTCATCTCTTACCCGGGAGAGATTTCCTATATGTTTGAAAGTGTTTTATTTTTTCCATGTATTAGGAGCAACTATTGGCCCGTTAAATATATCTGGATCAATAGGTGCCAGAATACTTCAGGGTGATAGAAAGTGATTAACTACCTCTGAGTCAAATGTAAACAATGACAAAACTTGTGTGTTTGTTCATTTTTACAATTTATAGACTGAAAAAAAAAATGCAGAGGAGCCTGCGGGTCAGGAGCATAAATTGTGTGGATGTTGTAAATCAATGGACATTAAAGATTGCAAGACTACCTGGAGAAGTATTCTGATATATTCTTGTGATACCCAGTAGAGATGAGAGGCCCTGTAGCTCAGCGGTAAGAGCACTGGTTTGGTAAACCAGGGGTTGTGGGTTCGTATCCCACTGGGGCCTCCACTCCCTGAGAAAGGTTGCGTCAGGAAGGGCATCCGGCGTAAAAATTGTGCCAAACATATATGTGCGTTCATCTGAGATGACACGCTGTGGCGACCCCGAAAGGGACAAGCCGAAAGATACTTACTTTACCCAGTAGAGATGAACTGGGGCAACCAGTGGCTGAGGAATGCCAGAGAGCAGGACAGCCGAGAAAAGACAGTGGGGCTGGCAGAAGGGACTCCAACCAGTGACTGACAAGTGGGTCCAATCGCTCTCCAGGTTGTGGGTTTTGTTGCTCGAGGCAGGAGATGCCAAAGACTAGGAGAGTGTCTGGGCAAGAATTGACACACAGCTGGAGCTTTTTGCGGTGATTTCCTGAGATAAGTAGAGCTAGTGGTCCTGCCTGGTAGGTGACAGAAGAGATGAGCCGTCTGTCCAGGGCCGTAAAATTTTTAGGGGACGGGAGGAGCTAAAGGGAGAGCTGGAGCTGACTCCTTAAGCCCTCATGAATGAAGCTGTCCTTAGCGCTGGAGTCGATGCAAGCCAAGACCGGGATAATACCGTTGGAGCCAAGGCTTCATGCGCATATGCGAGGGAGAACTGGAAGAGAACTTGGTTTTGTCCACCACAAGGCTCTTGGATTGTGGGGAATCCTGCCTTTTTAGTTTGAGGGTGCAAGTGGTGAGGAAGTCACCTGGCTGACCACAGTAAATACATAACTGTTGGTTGAATCGGTGTTGACGTTTCATGGGGTTTTAACACATTTTATGAAGTTTTATTGGCTCTTATAGTCTGGTGGGAGGTAAAGAGGAGGTAACGTGTCAAGCTCAAGAGGTTGGTAGGAGGCTGTGGGCGTGGGAGGAGTACTCATTGGAGGATTGCTGGAGTACATCTGGAAAGACAGGAGACCTGTTTGGCAAGGGGTTTAATGAGTTCAAAATATAATAAAATATCATAAAATTATACCTTAGATGTAGTATAGGCAAGCACCTTGAAGTAACTATTTTTTTCCAATGATGATGGCAGTGAGAACTTCAATAACATTGACATGAAAGAATTCCAATTAAAAATCCGATATTCTGGGAAAAGCAAATTATTTCAAATATTTGATATTGAAATTATTTTCAAATGATCAGAGACAGGAGTAGAGCAGAGGCGAGTAGTGTAGTGTCCCCTGATAATCCTCCAGGCTTCTTTGTTTCTTTTCTGCTTCTCCAGTTCATTAATGCTGTAAGCATGTAAGAAAACCAGACTGTATTTCATAACCCATAGATTAGTGACATCCCAGGCCCAACACACACAAGCACAGAGTACATTTACACACATACCCAACAATCCCTCAGCCACTTTAAGTCCTCCGGCTCTTTTTGTAAGTGATGGCCACTGAGCTGCCCTGATTAAAATGACAATAGTCTAATTAACTCGACCTTGGTGTCAGTGCACTAAAATGGCCGAGGGTCTGTCAGTTCCTGTTTGAGAACCTTTTGTCTGCTCATTGTCCAAAACCAAGATTTTTTGTTTTTTGCCCATAAAAAAAATACCTCAACCTTACTTGATGAGATTCACTAATGGCAATTATTTCTCAAAAACTAATTAAATCTTGACGTGTCAGATGATTTTTTTTGTTCATTATAGTACTCTTATGCTATCCTTTGAACGGGACTAATAACACTAAAATACTGTATGAAATCAAAAATGTTTTAATTTGTTACTCCGTTTCATTCATTTTAGTGTGTGTCACTTAGGCCTGCTGCCTCCTGTGCAATGCACTCTAACCTGATTGGACCAGCTCATTGCATAAAAAGGACATTTATTGACTGACCTCCTTACACATTGAACCACTGGATATATGGATGCCCTGAACAGTGAACCTGTACAGGTGTTTGATGCTGATGTTTTGTTTGATCATATTTGTTCAACCATAAAAAAGATTAATGAAGAAGCGAGTTATGAGAGAGGATGTGGACGAGACTGTGGATATTTAAGTCTCACTGACTTTGAACTCTCATTTGAATGCAGCCAGGGAGGTATGTACCTTGAGCATACACATGGCAGCCATTGGGTGAAGCTTCTGTGCATTTTGATTGGCTGTAATCCACAATGTTGGGACGATGTGCACTGGCGTTTCAAATTATGTATCGTTGCAAAACCAGTGGCAGAGTGATCGGCAGTCATGAAACCAGTTGCCAAACCATATCCAGTCTGTGTCAGTTCAGTCCGGTTCAGCAGTGTTGCTTGGTGTGTGAGTAAGCCTTTAGAATTTGTAGCTACCTATAAAAGATGAATGGCAAGAATGCATGCTCTGCACATAACCTTTTACTTTGTGTCTTTGAAATTGACTCTACTAGGAACTCTATAAATTCTTACCTTTTAATGAACTCATCTTAAACACGTTTGAGCCAGAAAAGACCAAAAAAAGCTTTGTCAAGTCGAAACAGTTAATACTACTATTGGTGATAGGGGCGTATAGGGAGATAATTATGCTTTAGACGTATCCATTCTTTTGAAAGTGAGCATATCTTTCATCCTAATATATGCAGACATCTCTTGACAAGACACAGATAATTCATTTTGTTTTGACTTACAACAACCTCTCTTGCCTGTCTAGCTGATATGGGAAATCTGTGAATGAAGCCTGTCGTTGAGGTCTTCCGTCTTTATATCTGCTTGTCTGTGATTATTTGATGAAAAACTCTTTGTAGAACATGGGATAAGTACATACAGTGAAGAAAATGTTTGAACACACTGCTATATTGCAGGTTCTCCCACTTAGAAATCATGGAGGGGTCTGAAATTTTCATCACAGGTGCATGTCTATTGTGAGAGAGATAATCTAAAAAAAAAAATCCAGAAATTGCAGCGTATGATTTTTTTTAAAAAACATTTTTGTGATGCAGCTGCAAATAAGTATTTGAACTCCTGAGAAAAACTATGTTAATATTTGGTACTGTAGTCTTTGTCTGCAATTACAGAAGTCAAATGTTTCCTGTAGTTGTTCACCAGGTTTGTACACACTGCAGGAGGGACTTTGGCCCACGCCTCCACACAGATCTTCTCTGGGCTGTTGTTGAGAAACACGGAGTTTCAGCTCCCTCCAAAGATTTTCTATTGGTTTTAGGTCTGGAAACTGGCTAGGCCACTCCAGAACCTTGATATGCTTCTTATGGAGCCACTCCTTGGTTTTCCTGACTGTGTGCTTCGGGTCATTGTCATTTTGAAAGACCCAGCCACCACCCATCTTCAATGCTCTGCACGAGATAAAGAGGTTTTCCCCCAAAATCTCACAATGCATGGCCGCGGTCATCCTCTCCTTAATACAGTGCAGTCATCCTGTCCCATGTGCAGAAAAACACCACCAAGCATGATGCTACCACCCCCATGCTTAACAATGGGGATGGTATTCTTGGGATGGAACTTATCACTCATCTTCCTCCAAACACAGTTAGTGGAAATACGAAAGTTCCATTTTGGTCTCATCTTACCACAAAACCTTCTCCCATTACTCCTCTGTATCATTGACAAGCTTAAGACGGGCTTTGACATGTGCTGGTTTAAGCAGGGGAACCTTCTATGTCATGCATGATTTCAAACCATGATGTCTTAGTGTATTACCAACAGTCACCTTGGAAATGGTGGTCCCAGCTCTTTTCAGGTCATTGACCAAGTCCTGTTGTGTAGTCCTGGGCTGATTACTCACCTTTCTAAGAATCATTGAGGCCCCACGAAGTGATATCTTGCATGGGGCTCCACTCCGATTGAGATTGACCATCATGTTTAGCTTCTTCCATTTTTTAATGATTGCTCCAACAGTGGACCTTTTTTCACCAAGTTGCTTGGCAATTTCTCCGTAGCCCTTTCCAGTTGTGTGGAGTTCTACAATTTTGTCTCTGGTGTCTTTGGACAGTTCTTTGGTCTTGGCCATGTTACAAGTTTGAGTCTTACTGATTCTATGGGGTGGACAGGTGTCTTTATGCAGCTAACGACCTCACACAGTTGCATCTGATTCAGGATAATACATGGAGTGGAAGTGGACTTTTAAAGGTGGAGTAACAGGTCCTTGAGGGTCAGAATTCTAGTTGATAGACAGGTGTTCAAATACTTATTTGCAGCTGTATCACACAAATTGTTAAAAAAATCATACATTGTGTTTTCTGGATTATTCTTTTTAGATTATCTCTCACACAGTGGACATGCACCTACAATGAAAATTTCATACCACTCTATGATTTCCAAGTGTGAGAACTTGCAATACAACAGGGTATTGAAATACTAATTTTCTTCACTGTACATGTACTTGGAAAAGAAAAGGAATTTCAGAATACATTTCAATCTGACTCAATTGGCCTTGCACCTCATAACAGAAAATATTTGTTAAATCATTGAACTGGCCATCATTACTTTATCATCGGTCCTTCATGTTTTCTTTGAACAATATTACACAACTTACAAATTCTGATTGGATAATCAAGCATATGAGGACAACTTTGTTTAATTGTGGATACAAGTAGGGCTGTGAATTTCAAAATAAGAGCAAGTCAATAAAGTATTATATGTGTAAATGAAGTGTTTAACTGTAGAATAATTCTTTAAAAAAAACATCCATCCATTTTCTACCGTTACTCTGGGTCGGGTCGCGTGGGCAGTAGCTTTAGCAGGGATACCCAGAGTTCCCTTTCCCCTGCTACTTCATACAGGTACAGATAATACTTCATGTTTTGATCATATGGGGAGAAGCAAAGTCATGCATTGTAAAAATGCATATATACATAGAAGGCTTTTCCAGAATTTTTTGGGTCAATTTTAAAGGTGCTTGTTATACATGGGTGTAGATTATACATGAGAAATTACGGTAATCCATTTCAGGAGGTTGTTTGACTTGTGTGTAACATATGCCTTCATTTTTGCAGACCAGACATCATCATCAAAAAACTGACGTGTTTGTCTTGCCATCGGGAGGTGCAAAGGCATGAGGCACACATAGGGGTGTATAGAGCAGTGTGCATATTAACTTGTCCATGAAGAAATTCACATCTAGTGTGTGAGTGTATGCAGCCGTATGTTTTGCTTGTGTGTTGTGTGCAAGAAACCGTACTTCCCTTCACCCCCTAACAGTACTCTCGCGTTTCATGATCTGTTCACCAGGGTCTCGGTGCTCCTGCACAAGTTGGCTGCTTTTGAGCCGTCTGTTGTTATTATTGTCCATTAATTGGCTTCAACAATGGAATGCATGTCGCGCCTTTTTGTCTTTGAAACCTAATAGCATGTTTGCTTTCCTCATTTCTCACTGCTCTGTTGTCTGATGCTTCCTTTTATATTTTCAAAATGACGTCAAGAACAGTTATTACAATATAGTATGGAACAGAATAAAAAATATTCTGCATTCCATTCAATGTTACAACATGAATGTTACCCTATATCTGTAATTCCACACATCAATACATCCTTAGAACTATAAGGCTGATTGTCTTACCAGTCGCATCAACATGCTGCCTCAATGAGATAGTTTTCCACTTTGATTCAATATGAAAACACGTTTATATTTTCTTACAAGACATTGAAAATTGCAAAGATGGTGCTCCAAAATGACCACTGGGCTTTTGCACGTATACGCCTACGAGGAGTGTGGATTCGGCCAGAGGGGAGAGGGAGGGCGTAGTGATTGAGGCAACATTCTATTCTTGCTAGCTTCAACACTACACACTGCAACTTTAATACAGATCTGGAGATTTAATCCATCCGTCAATCCTTCCATCCAGCGATCCATCCATCAATTTTCTACCACTTCTCCGGGTCGGGTCACGGGGGAAGTAGCTTCAGCAGGGATACAGAGACTTCCCTTTCCCCCGCCACTTCTTCCAGCTCTTCGGGAAGAATCCCAAGGCGTTCCCAGACCAGCTGAGAGATATAGTATCTCCAGCATGTCCTAGGTCGTCCTCAGGGTCTCTTTCTGGTGGCACATGCCCGGAACACCTCACCAGGGAGGAGTCTTGTAGGCATCCAGATCAGATTCCCCAGCCACCTCATTTGGCTCCTCTCAATGCAGAGGAGCAGCGAGTCGATACTGATCCTCTCCCGGATGACTGAGCTTCTCACCGTATTTCTAAGGGAGAGTCCTGTCTTACCTTACTTGTGAACAAGACCCCAAGTTACATGAACTCCTCTTCTTGGGGCAGGATCTAACCCCAACCCGGAAAGGGGCCACCATGCTTTTCCGACTGAGGACCATGGTCTCCGATTTGGAGGTGCTGATTCTCATTCCAGCCACTACATACTCGGCTACGAACCATTCCAGTGAGTTTGGTACCCCATACTCCCAAAGAACCCCCCACAAGACTCCCCGAGGGACATGGTCGAACGCCTTTTCCAAGTCCACAAAACATATGTAGACTGGTTGGACTCCCATGCACCCTCGGGGATCCGGCCGAGGGTGTAGAGTTGGTCCACTGTTCCCCGGCCAGGATGAAAACCACATTGCTCCTCCTGGTTCTAAGATTCAACTTCCGACTAACCCTCCTCTCCTGGACCCCTGAATAGACTAAAGAGTGTGATCCCCCTATAGTTGTAACACACCCTCCGGTTCCCCTTCTTAAAGAGTTTGTAATGTCAAAAATCTAACGCAAATTATCTTCTCTAAACAAAAATATATGTTCAACTGTAACGTAAAATGCACATCTTGTTCGATGTTTTTACCAAAAAACATGAGTGTTAATTTAAGTCCACGAACTTTGACCTAGTTTCCTGTACCTTAAAAACACTTCCTTTCCTGTACCTTACCTCTGACGTCACAACTAGGAGACCTGTTGTTGTGGGACAAGCATTAACCTGGAGCCTCCCTTGTTTACGCCATAGAAAAATCCATTCGTTTCGAGAATTCCTCAGTGATTGTGAGCTAAAACCAATCCGTAAAAATGGTGAAGAGGTGTGTGGTTCAGTTTTGTAGCAATTAGTTATTCTGGTCATAGTTTACATTATTTTCCAAAAGACCCAATCCTCAGAAGAAAGTGGGTAAGGTTTGTGCAAATGAAGAGGTCTAAATTTTTCAAAACGGGTTAGCTCTCTGTCATATGCAGTGAACATTTCACCTTGGAGTCTTTTACTGATGAACTCATATCTGAGATGGGTTTTAAATGTTAAAACCTGGGTTAGTGGCAACCATACAGCCTGTTCCAACACCTGAACAAATCGGTATTGATAAAGGGACACGGATGGATGTATTGAAGAAGCACAGGTTTATTTCATTTCACTTTATTTCATTCTGATTCCTGATTCTGATGTTTATCCTGTTCTATTATATACTGCAATAACCAATGTTCCCTCTGAGCCGCACGTGTTCACAATTTTGGACTGCTGATGTGGTCTCTGTGGATAGACAACGGAATCAGAATCAGCTTTATTGTCCGTGTAAAAATACACAAGGAATTTTTCTCCTGCAGTCGGTGTGGCCCTGATACGACATTCAGAAGAAAGAACAACAAAGTAACTAGAACAAAGAACAGGAGACATTTTTGATTATAGGAACTCTTCCTTATAAGAGTCATTTGGAACGGAGAGAGTGCGTCAACGTCCCACATTGTGTTAAGCTAGTACAGAGTGCCAGTACAGATCGCCTTTACCCATTCGCAGTTCACATAATAGACCAGTGCAATGACAATTGTGCAAAGGGAACAGTTTAAAGTGACGAATCGTACGACATTCTGCATTGCACACACAAAAAAGAAATCCAACCTGGGTTCAAAATATAACATACAACTATTTAGTTTTGTAATGTGATTCAGTTAGTGAGAGGGAACTGGTTGCTACATTCAATGGCACAATTCACATGCGTACTGTAAAAAACGAAAAGGAGTCACTACTGGGTTGGTCGCTTTGTTACTGAACACTTCGGCAGCACACAAAACTCTCTGCTACACTCACTCTCCCGCCTAGTTAACCTTACGCTGCCCACCTCCGCTCTTAAAGGGGTACACTCATAGTTACAGATGTTACAGTTCTTACCCAGGCCATCAATGTGGTTTCCAGTGACAGCGTCCTTATGTGATGTCACCACCCATTCCTTAGTTAGCAATGTAACTTGAATGATGCCAAGCTGACCACATTGCACACATCTGATGTTGCTGACAGTGGTCAAAGAGACCACTCAGGGCCTTAAAGAGATTGTAATGTGTAATTTCTAGTGCAAATGATCTTATTTATATGAAAATATATGTTCAACTGTACCATAAAATACATATCCTGTTAGATGTTTTTTTTCCAAAAATATGTTTTTGTTCAGTGAACTTTGACCTAGTTTCCATCACCTGAAAAACGACTCATTTCGGGTTCGGAGCCTCTGACGTCACTCAAGGCAGACCGGTGGTGCGACTGACATGAGCACGGAGACTCGGTTTTTTTCGAGAATTCTTCAGTGATTGTAAGCTAAAACCAATCCATAACAAAAGGGAACACGTGTGTGGTTCAGTTTTGTAGCAATTCGAATAATTCTGGTCACAGTGTGCATTATTTTCTCAAAGCTCCAAGGCTCATTAGACGTTAGGTAAGCTTTGTGCAAACGAAGACAGGTAGTTTTACCAAACCCGATCAACACTGCCACATGCAGTGAACATTTCACCTGAACCTGGACACGCGTCGACAAGCTCAGTCGCGCCACACAAAGGACCAAAACTGCAAAGAGAGTTTTGTTAAAAGACAAGTTGCGGAGGTATGTTGATAATCTTTTATTTCCCTTTACATGGTTGAATGATCAAAGCACGTCATATTTAGCAAAAAATATTTTATTGCAGCACATACTCTGACCATTCACAACTAGAAAAACAGGATAATGTGTACAAATGGCGGCACGGTGGAGCAGCTCTCACAGTACTGAGAACCCGTGTTCAATCCCAGCCCTCCATGTGTGGAGTTTGCATGTTCTCTCCATGCCTTCGTGGGTTTCCTCCCACGCCCCAAAAACATTAATTGGAGACTCTAAATTGCCCCTATATGTGATTTTGAGTGCGGCTGTTTGTCTCCATGTGCCCTGTAATTGGTTGGCAATCAGTTCCTAACCTAACCCGAACCCTGCCTCTTGCCCATTGAAAGCTGGGATAGGCTCCAGCACTCCTGCGACCCTCGTGAGAATAATTGGCTAAGAAAATGGATAACAGATACAAACCTTTTTGTTTTATTTTATTTATTACTTTTGTTGCAGATTTTTTATTTTAATAAACTATTACATAACATTAAAACAAGCAGTATTACATACAAGTCACAAAGGTTGATGTACTGTGCATCCAAGAGAGCAGGTGGAAAGGTAGTAAGGCTAGAAGTTTAGGAGCAGGGTTTAAATTATTCTACCACGGAGTAGATGGGAAGTGAAATGGAGTAGGGGTTATTTTAAAGGAAGGGCTGGCGAAGAATGTCGTGGAGGGGAAAAGAGTATCAGATCGAGTGATGAGGCTGAAATTTTAAATTGAGGGTGTAATGTATAATGTGGTCAGCGGCTATGCCCCACAGGTAGGATGTGACCTCGAGTTGAAAGAGAAATTCTGGAAGGAACTAGACGAAGTAGTCCTGACCATCCCAGAGAGAGAGAGAGTTGTGATTGTGCAGATTGTAATGGACATATTGGTAAAGGAAACAGGGGCGATGAAGAAGTGATGGGTAAGTACGGCATCCAGGAAAGGAACTTTGAGGGACAGATGGTGGTGGACTTTGCAAAAAGGATGGAGATGGCTGAAGTGAACACTTATTTCCAGAAGAGGGAGGAACATATAATGACCTACAAGAGCGGCGGTAGAACCACGCAGATAGATTATATTTTGTGCAGACGATGTAATCTGAAGGAGGTTACTGACTGTAAAGTAGTGGTAGGGGAGAGTGTAGCTCGACAGCATAGGATGGTAGTATGTAGGATGATTCTGGTGGTGGGTAGGAAGATTAAGAAGACAAAGGTAGAGCAGAGAACCATGTGGTGGAAGCTGAGAAAGGAAGAATGTTGTGCGGCCTTTCGGAAAGAGGTGAGACAGGCTCTTGATGGACACCAGAAGCTCCCGGAAGACTGGACTACGACAGCCAAGGTAATCAGAGAGACAGGCAGGAGAGTACTTGGTGTGTCTTCTGGTAGGAAAGGGGAGAAGAGACTTGGTGGTGGAACTCCAAAATACAGGGAGTCATACAAGGAAAGAGATTAGCGAAGAAGAAGTGGGACACTGAGAGGACTGAGGAGAGGCGAAAGGAGTACATCGAGATGCGACGTAGGGCAAAGGTAGAGGTGGCAAAGGCTAAAGAAGAGGCATATGAAGACATGTACACCAGGTTGGATATGAAAGAAGGAGAAAAGTATCTCTACAGGTTGGCCAGACAGAGGGATAGAGATGGGAAGGATGTGCAGCAGGTAAGGGTGATTAAGGATAGAGATGGAAATGTGTTGACTGGTGCCAGTAGTGTGCTAAATAGATGGAAAGAATACTTTGAGAAGTTGATGAATGAAGAAAATGAGAGAGAAGGAAGAGTTGAAGAGGCAAGTGTGAAGGACCAGGAAGTGGCAATGATGAGTAAAGGGGAAGTCAAGGTACAGGTAAAGGCACTACAAAGGATGAAAAATGGAAAGGCAGTTGGTCCTGATGACATACTGGTGGAGGTATGGAAGCAATTTGGAGAGATGGCTGTGGAGTTTTTGGACCAACTTATTCAACAGAATACTAGCGAGCGAAAAGATGCCTTAAGAATGGAGGAAAAGTGTTCTAGTTCCCATTTTTAAGAACAAAGGTGATGTTCTGAGCTGTGGGAATTATAGAAGAATAAAGTTGATGAGCCACACAATGAAGATATGGGAAAGAGTAGTGGAAGCTAGACTCAGGACAGAAGTAAGTATCTGCGAGCAACAGTATGGTTTCATGACTAGAAAGAGTACCACAGATGCATTATTTGCCTTGAGGATGCTCGTGGAAAAGTACAGAGGTCAGAAGGAGCTACATTGTGTCTTTGTGGATCTAGAGAAAGCCCATGACAGAGTACCAAGAGAGGAACTGTGGTACTGCATGCGTAAGTCTGGTGTGGCAGAGAAGTATGTTAAAATTGTACAGGACATGTATGATGGCAGCAGAACAATGGTGAGGTGTGCTTTGGTGTGACAGAAGAATTTAAGGTGGAAGTGGGACTGCATCGGGGATCAGCTCTGAGCACCTTCCTGTTTGCAGTGGTAATGGATAAGGTGACAGATGAGGTTAGACTGGAATCCCCTTGGACCATGATTTTCGCAGATGATATTGTGATATGCAGTGAAAGCAGGGAGCATGCAGAGGAACAATTAGAAAGATGGAGACATGCACTGGAAAGGAGAGGAATGAAGATTAGCCGAAGTAAAACAGAATATATGTGCGTGAATGAGAGAGGTGGAGGGGGAAGAGTGAGGCTACAGAGAGCAGAGATAGCGAGGGTGGACGACTTCAAATATTTAGGATCAACAATCCAGAGCAATGGTGAGTGTGTTAAGGAAGTGAAGAAACGGGTCCAAGCAGGTTGGAACAGCTGGCGAAAGGTGTCCTGTGTGTTATGTGACAGAAGAGTCTCTGCTAGGACAAAGGGCAAAGTTTACAAAACAGTGGTGAGGCCGCCCATGATGTACGGATTAGAGAAGGTGGCACTGAAGAAACAACAGGAAGTAGAACTGGAGGTGGCAGAAATGAAGATGTTGAGCTTCTTGCTCGGAGTGAGCAGGTTGGATAGGATTAGAAATGAGCTCATTAGAGGGATAGCCAAAGTTGGATGTTTTGGAGATAAGATTCGAAAGAGCAAACTTTGATGGTTTGGACATGTTCAGAGGCGAGAGAGTGAGTATATTGGTGGAAGGGTGCTGAGGATGGAGCTGCCAGGCAAAAAAGCGAGAGGAAGACCAAAGAGAAGGTTTATGGATGTGGTGAGGGAAGACATGAGGGCAGTTGGGGTTAGAGAGGAAGATGCAGAAGATAGGCTAAGATGGAAAAAGATGACACGCTGTGGCGACCCCTAACGGGACAAGCCGGAAGGAAAAGATTACACACAAGTCACTCACAGGTCACCAGTTTGCAACTTATCAAAAACAATTTGTGAACCATTAAATAGAATGAAATAAACCTGTGCTTCTTCAATACATCCATCCATCCATCCATTTTCTTTCCCGCTTATCCTCATGAGGGTCGCGGAGAGTGTTGCAGCCTATCCCAGCTTTCAACTGGCAGGAGGCAGGGTACACCCTGAACTGGTGGCCAGCTAATCTCAGGCCACATGGAGACAGACAACAGTGGCATTCACAATCACACCTTGGTGCAATTTAGAGTCACCAATTAATGCATGTTTATGGGATGTGTCAGGACACCAGAATGCTCGGTGAAAACCAACGGAGGCACGGTTAGAACATGCAAACAAACAGGCAGGGCCGGGATCGAACTGGGTCCTCAGAACTGTGAGGCCAACGCTTTACCAGCTCGGCCACTGTTTTAGGAATACGTTTTTTTAATGTTATAAACTTTAACCTTATTTTTCTATTAATTACAAATGTTGCAGGAAGCATCTTCTGCACAAGAGGTTGACATCGAACGAGCAGATGCTGAATCTCCATCTTTGGTCCATTCCAAAATTTGGCAGACTGAAATGCCTATTCATGACGGAATACATCTTTCCGACAGCAGAGAGAATACTGCAATATGTATTTCAACCTCAGGTGTTCTCAAAGTACTGATATTGAGAGACCAAATAATTCTGTGCTGATGTTATCGAATATATTTATACAACATATAAGTATACAGTTCAATAAAAATTATATGATTCTACTTCTGTGGTGTCTGTTTACTTCATATACAAAAATTTAGATCAACATTTACACAAAGAAAAACTAAATTAGGATGTAGACCATTTAAATCCTGTGTACTCTTGGCCCTCTGAATCAGGAAAGGTGTCACGAATCTTTGACACACAGCAGTAAGTGGCACGCGAAAAATTTCCCAACACCATCTCACAAGCTGTTTATCAGGAGTATGTTGCATTTACTTGAAAATATAACAATTTTCCAGAATGGGACTTTGTTTGAACAAGCATTGGTTGGACAAAGGCTGCTTTTAGTAGGGCGACACGCAGGAGCAGCTGTAAAACGTTGGTCTTACAATTATGAGGACTCTGGTTCAATCCCGGCCCACCTGTGTGAAGTTTGCATGTTCTCCCCGTGCCTGCATGTGTTTTCTCCGGGATGTCCAGTCGGGGTCTCCACTTCCTTCTGCTTGATGTCAGCTGGGATAGGTTCCAGCACTCCCGTGACCCTTGTGAGGATAAGTAATGAAGTAAATGGATGGATGAATGTAAATGGCAAAAAGCTGGGCTGATTAGGAGAAATATTGTTTTTTTTTTTTTAATAGCTCTTACTCATGTTGTGAATAATTTAGTCACTGCCGATAATGTTCCTGGAATTGTAAGTAGGCAACCTTCAATACCCACGGGTTCAGACTGGCAATAAATCCTGGTTGCTCCGTCATGCACTGTAGTTGATTTGGATAATCTGCCATTTTCTGGTGAATATGTTCGACTCTCATGGCAACAAAAACTCCCTTCTGTTGTTTCCATAGGAGTGCATCATTTACATGCACACCTGTGAATATCATAAATAAATAAAAATCTGTTCGCATTCACTAACTTTTACATGCCCAAACACCCATATCAGTCCAGTAAACGGAACCATCCACCCCTTTTACTCTTGTATTTTAAGCATTTGGTGCCCAAACAAAACCACAAGACACCGGTTTACTATTTTCATTAAAAAGTTTTGTGGTTTTGCTCGTGAGACCTTGGAAAAATTTTGACTAAAATGGGGTTTGGACGGGTCTGGGTAATGTCTAGTTATGGCATCTGTTTAGCACGTTAAATTACATTGATGGTGAAGCAAGTTAAGGCCAACTATTGCTCTCAAATTAACTTGACACCATTTTAAACGGATTTTGTTCATTGAAATCTTTTTTTGTGAAAATATACCATTTTAGACTGTGGTCTCCGTGATCATCTTCTGTTTGTTATGGTGCGATAATGAACGCGCCTTGTACACACAAAATAGTGACGCACGTTGTACTGCTGATACTTTCTCATACAACAAGCACAGGCGGATCCATCGCGATGGACAATGAATGGCTGGGAACTCGCATCACTATTTGCTAATTATACGGCGTTTGCATATTTTTAAAACAAGACCGAAAACTTTGTATATACATTCAAGATATTGTAGCCTTTACTATTTATCATTTTATGACTAATTAAACCAAACAAGAAATGCTTACCAGTCCATAGTGGTCCCTGCGTCTTACTTGAACTTCATGGGCAGCCATTTCGTCTCCATTCCAACGTGTATGCTGTCTAACTGGCTCAAATTGGTAACCTTTAACGCCTTTATGAAGCTCAAATTCTTCACTGTCTTCGTGAGACCCTTCAGAATAGTGTTCATCAGTCGAAATATCGGAAAATTCGTCGTCGTTCTCACAATGTACTCCAGTGGTCGCCATGTGGTCACCTTTAGTGACAAATCGGGTCTAGTCGTCTATTTCCGCTGTGTTGTCGTGTTTTTCCGGTGGATCAAGCAATGTGCAATATTTTGTTGCCGATAATCGAAAAATAAAATAGTTTCCTTCATAACTAATTTCAGATTCAAATTCTGAATAAAAAACTGTAAAATATTACCAAAAAGGTGCATTAGGTGCTGACATACACTATTGTGGTGTTTACATAATTCACCCGCGGGACCTCGAGTTGGGGTGCGGGGTTCCACACGGACTGTTTTTGTTGTTGCGCTTCCGGAGCAAAAGGTTAACAGAGTTCCCGCCGTTATGCGAGTAGTTTGGTGATGTCGAACAATAAAGCAAGTTCTGTTTCTGTGTCCGACACTCCGCCTCCGACTCCTTTTCTCCGGCGCTACACTGGAGGGCCCGACGGCTTGATCCCGAGAAGCTAGCAGTCGCTAAGTCCGAGTTTGCCAACATGGAGCGTCTGGGCATCGTCCGCCGCTCGGATAGCCCGTGGGCCTCGCCACTACACATCGTCCCTAAACCGAGTGGTGGGTGGCGACCGTGTGGTGACTACCGCCGCCTTAACGACGCCACTACGCCCGACCGCTACCCTGTTCCACACATTCAGGACTTCTCAGCCCACCTGGCAGGCAAAATCTTGTTCTCCAAGGTCGACCTGGTGCGCGGGTATCACCAGGTTCCCGTGCACCCCTCAGACGTTCCCAAGACAGCTGTAATCACTCCGTTTGGACTGTTCGAGTTTCTGAGGATGCCGTTTGGTCTTAAAAACGCGGCACAATCTTTCCAGCGTTTAATGGATTCTGTGCTCAGGGACTTGCCATTTGTGTTCGTCTATTTGGATGACATCCTCGTCGCCAGCTCCTCGGAGGATGAACATCTGATGCACCTCCGCGACCTCTTCGCAAGACTTGAGCAGCATGGCCTGATCATCAACCCGGCAAAGTGTGTGTTTTCGGGGTGCCCTCTATCCAGTTCCTCGGGCACCTCATAGACAAGAACGGCGCCGCCCCCCTTCCGGCAAAGGTGGAGGCCGTCTCCGCTTTTCCCCGACCTCGCTCGGCTCGGGGCCTCCGGGAGTTCCTGGGGATGGTGACTTTCTACCACCGGTTCATCCGCCGGGCGGCCCACATCATGCGCCCGCTCTATGAGGCTCTTAAAGACAAGGCCCCCAACCGGGACGTTGAATGGACGGCCGAGAGGAGGATGGAAGCCTTCGAGGCTACGAAGGCCGCACTGAGTCGTGCCGCTATGCTGGCTCACCCGACCCACGGGGCCCCTGTCGCTCTCACTACCGATGCATCGGACTACGCTGTTGGAGCCGTATTCGAACAGTGGGTCGGCGGCGCCTGGCAACCGCTTGCCTTTTTCAGCCGTCAGCTGGTCCCCAGGGAGCGCAAATACAGCACGTTCGATAGAGAGCTCCTCGGCCTCTGGCTGGCGAAACGCCACTTCCGCTCCCTATTGGAAGGCCGTGAGTTCACGGCATATGTGGACCATAAACCCCTCACTTTCGCCATGTCCAAGGTGGCCGAGCCGTGGTCCGCCCGCCAGCAACGCCAACTGTCGTTCATCTCTGAGTACACGACGGACATCCAACACATCGCCGGCAAATCCAATGTGGTCGCGGACTGCCTCTCCAGGGCGATCGTTGGCACTGTGCATCTGGGTCTCGACTACTCCCGCATGAGCGCAGACCAGGCCTCGGACCACGGGGTGCAGGCCCTCAAGACTTCTGACACGGGTTTGCGCCTGGAGGAAGTCGCGGTTGGTGACTCGGGGCGTCAGGTTGCTGTGCGACCTCTCGGCTGACCAGCCTCGGCCGCTGGTCCCTGCAAACTGGCGAAGAGCTGTTTTCGAGGCGGTCCACAACCTCTCCCACCCCGGAAGGAAACCGTCCGTGAGGCTGGTGGCCCAGAAGTTCGTGTGGCGCGGTCTCAAGAAAGATGTGCAGGCCTGGGTCGACTCGTGCGTGGCCTGTCAGCGGGCTAAGGTGCATCGCCACACAAAAGCCCCCTTGGAGCCCTTTGCTGTCCCCGAGAGGAGGTTTGACCACGTCAACGTTGACTTGGTAGGTCCACTTCCTCCCTCGCACGGATTCACCTACTTGCTCACCATGGTGGACAGGACGACCCGCTGGCCCGAAGCCGTTCCCCTCTCCTCGACAACGTCGTCAGACGTGGCCCGGCGTTCATCGGCACGTGGGTTGCACGCTTCGGGACACCGTGCGACCTTTCTTCAGATCGTGGCCCTCAGTTTACCTCTGAACTCTGGAACGCAGTCGCTGAGAGTTTGGGGGTCAAGCTGCACCGCACTACCGCCTATCACCCCCAGGCGAACGGTCTTTGCGAGCGGTTCCACCGCTCCATGAAAGCAGCCCTGCGTGCCGGCTTGACGGACGGCAACTGGTTGGATAAGCTCCCGTGGGTCATGCTCGGCCTCAGGTGCGCCCCCAAGGAGGACCTGTTGTCCTCATCCGCCGAACTCGTCTACGGCCAGCCACTGCGGGTCCCCGGCGAATTCATCCCGGACGCCACAGCGCCCTGGTCCGCAGCCAGGCAACGGTCCTCCCTGCTGGAGGCCGCAAAAGGGTTTGCGCCGGTTCCCACGTCGCAACATGGCACCCCAGCTGCCCGGCTGCCCCGTCACCTGCGCTCTGCGGATTTTGTGTTTGTTCGTCATGACGCCCACCGTGGACCTCTCCGCCCCCCATACGACGGGCCGTTCAGGGTCCTGGAGCATGGGGATAAGAGCCTGCTCGTGGACATTGGCGGCAGACCCGAGACTGTTTCCGTGGACAGGGTCAAACCCGCGCACCTGGACATTGCCCAGCCTTTGGGGTTGGCCCTCCCCCCGCGCCGGGGTCGTCCCCCTTTGCCCTGTGCCCCTGTGCCCGCCGGGGTACCCTTGACCCCGCCTGAGCCCTTGTCCCGTGACTCAATGGACAGTGGGGCCCCGCCCCCATCGGCCCCTACAGTGCACACTCGCCGGGGTCGGGTCATCATCCCTCCACGGCACAAGGATTTTGACTATGGGTGAATTCTGGGGGAGCTTGTGTGGTGTTTACATAATTCACCCGCGGGACCTCGAGTTGGGGTGCGGGGTTCCACACGGACTGTTTTTGTTGTTGCGCTTCCGGAGCAAAAGGTTAACAGAGTTCCCGCCGTTATGCGAGTAGTTTGGTGATGTCGAACAATAAAGCAAGTTCTGTTTCTGTGTCCGACACTCCGACTCCTTTTCTCCGGCGCTACACTATAAGTGTTTTCATCAGACACATAAAAAATTAGCTAGATGTAATGTTAAAGTAACATGATTTGCAAAATGGGAAAATTAGGTTAAATTTGTGCAAATGTTTGTGGAAGTGAATTTTTATTGGTTGACATGTCTGTAAACATCATTGTTAATTTAGTTTTAACAGTGATCTTATATAAACACTGATTTACAACTTAAATTAATTATATTACAAAATTGCTGGACATCTGAAAATTCTATGGTGGGTTTTCTAGTGCAATAAAACTCCAGAACTTGACAATGTTCATATGATGCTGTCCGTGATCATGCATGTTGCCATCTTTTCTGCTGGTGCAGTTGTCCTATTTATTTTCCGTTCGCTTCTCACCCAATATACAGAATGACGAGGTGTAACAGTGGGTGCTCCACTCCTGTAAAAGGGGATATTGATTTTAGTGTGAATTTATATGGTGGTGATGTGTGAAGTTCATTTATGAGCCACAACAGACCGTATCAAGAGTGCTTAGAGAAATTAATGGAATATCTTACTTAATGTAAATATTCATGAGCTCTCATCTTTTTATCAGCACAGTGTGAAACGTGATGAGAGCCTGTCCATTAGTGGACCTTGAGCTTGGGTTCATTTCTGGAGGGGTATCAATACATGTAAGCATATATTGTTAGAACAAAGCAATCCCCCATTGATTAGAAGTCTGGGGCAAAAGAACATATTGTGAAGCTGTTGCCCATTCCTAAAGAGAGAAGTCCCCTTCACAGGTTTATGGGTTTAATGAGTTGTTTTGCACCTGCTGTAGTTTTGAAACAGTTGTCCATTGCCATTGAAAAGCGATTGTGGCGGGGCTGTGTGGGTGGGGGGCGGTGTAGGTGAGAGATCGGATCAAAGTTTTATTGTCCCCCTCCTTAACAATGCTTGCAAGGGAAAATGTATAGGTGGTAGCCTGGGGCCACCACACTGTCTGCGCCCCCCCGTGACAAAACACTGCGTAAACACTATATAGGATCACAATGATTTATCTCAATATTCTTTATACAACGTATTTGGATCAACAAATAACCAAATGATCTGCACTCACTGTGTTGTTAGTTTACATTTTTTAACGCACTATATTAACAACATCCTTATGTGCTCCTTGCTCTTTGTTTGAAATTTGATTGATATTAGTAATTTATTTGTCTAACAGAGCATTGAGCTAACCCACCCAGAGGGTTAATTATCCCAACAATAATCTGGCCCATTCAAGTGAAATTTCCATGTCAGAGTGTGCGACGTTCTCCGTCAGCCGGTTGACGCAACATCCACTCGTATACCCTGACCCTGTGTTACCTGCTGCCCTACTGATCTAAATGGGAACATTACAGCCTTTTACGGTTTGAATCCAAGGCAATTATCTTGGTCTCATTAGGTCTTACGCTGTTGTATTTAGAGTACACAGAGAACACGCATACCATTACTATCTGGATCCAGTTGTTGCTCGTTTGTTTGAAGCAAATACCAATTTGCTTTCATTAAAATGATGGAACATCTTTCTAAATTTATACTAAGCATTAGGTACTCATTTGGCTCACAGGGCTTTTTCAGGTGATGGGAATTAATGGTGTTCAGTTGTTTGAAGCTGGAAATTAATTCATTTCATTTGTCACCACTTGCCATTGATTTACGATTCAACTGATGATGTGTTAATTGAAGTATCATTCATCAGAATAATAGGCTATATGAGTTAGAATGGTCCAGGTTTTGTTATTGTTAGCTTGTTTTGGACATACTGTAATAGATGATTGTTAGTGTATTTTTGCTCAAATGTTTAATGTAGATAAATACCTCGTTCATGGTCACACATTTGATTGACAAATTAATGGCAAAATGGGGAATGTCATCCCCCCTCCATATTTGAATACACTTTAATGCTTTTATTCAAATGCACCCGATATCTTATCCCACAATGACTTTTAAGTTTTCCATCAAAATATAATTTTGTTTCCTTCATTTTCCCCCTTTTTTGACTTGAGTGCTCGGTTGGGAAAGTCGTGTGAAAGCACTTTTACACACATTAATACCATATTTTCACGTCTATAAGGCGCACCTTATTAAAAGGCGCACTCTCAGAAGCTGGTGCAATTCCCGTATTTAACACACGTACAAGGTGCACTGTATTATTGGGTGCAGGCAGGGTGGCGCTCGCGAGACAGTGAGGTACAATGACACCTTTATTTTTGTAAGCAGAAGAACAACCTTGCACTTTTATTCCCCCGCTACAAGCAGTGGAAGCTAGTCATGAGTCAACACACCATCTTCACCCACGGTTTCACACCAAACCAAAATCTTTTCACCACAGCAAATTGAACAGCACAACCAGCAGACAACAAAACGATGAGCGAAGAAATAATTGGCACCAAACATGCACTTCAAACTTTATTTACATATACGTTTAGCTGTAGGATGTAGCTAAATAAAGCAATATTAGCTTAAAGCATACTGTAGCATCCATGCACGCTATTTAAAAAGTTACCGGATAGGAAACCGAGTTCAGTGGTACGTACTTTACTGGCCTATTTAACAGTGTAAATCGTGACTTCAGTTGTAGTTTAAGTATTTAACTAGGTATCTATACAATATAGCTGTATAGAGAAAATAGCCTAAACCATATGGTAGCGGATATGCACGCTTTTTAAAGTACAACCAAGTTCACTGTTTACAATGTTAAATACTTCATTAAAGTACAACCGAACTCGAGTTTTCCTCCGGGTGCCTTTTAAAATAGCGTGTATGCATGCTACCGTATGCTTTAAGGTACTATCACTACATAGTATAGGTACATTATTAAATACGTTAATAAAGTACAACCGAACTCACTGTGAAGATGGTATATCGCATGCCGCTCACAACTTTACTTTGCTTACCCTGTTCACGTCAGTGAATGTTGTTGTTTTTCTTTCACGGCGATTGTTTGTTCTTTGTTAATTAATCCATTGCTCATGTTGTTCTTCCCACTTGGGCCACCTCGCCTTGTTTCTACGGAAACTCGGGTTGGTCTTCTCAACTTGGCAAAGGTAGTTTTCCTACTTCCTCAAGTTTTTCTCCGGGTGCCTTTTTAAATACCGTGCATGCATGCTACCGTATGCTTTGAGCAAGTGTCGCTACATTGTTAAATACTGAAATAAAGTACAACTGAACTCACTGTGTAGATGGTATAGTCCACGCCGTTCACAACCTCACTTTGCTTACTCTGTTCATGTCGATGTCCAGCAAATGGAATTGCTTCATGGTTTTTCTTTCACAGGGATTGTTTGTTCTTTGTTAATTAATCCATTGCTCGTGTTATTCTTCTAACTTGGGCCACCTCGCCTTATTTCCACGGAAACTCAGTTTGGTCTTCTCGACTTGGCAAAGCTTGTTTACCTACTGCATCAAGTGGAAGCCGATATATTAGCCCAAGCATCGACAATCCTTTCAGAAATTGTGGCGTAACTCGCCCGGGGTTGCCTCTTAATAATGTTGTGTTCGCCATTTGTCATCCATTGCTCCCACATCGCTTGCAACTTCACTTTATTTTGTTCACGGCGTTGTCCACCGAATGAAGTTCCTTCGTTGTTTTTTTTTTTTTTATGGCCATCATTTCTTCTTTGTTAATTAATCCATTGCTCGTGTTGTTCTTCCAACTTGGACCACCTTGCCTTGTAGGCTCCCAGTATAACAGCAAGCTCTGGGTTCATTAGCTGCGCTTGTTTATTCTCGGTGGTTGTTTGTTCTTTATAAGCATATCTCTTTGTTGGAGTCATTTTGGGGGGACCTTAGCCAAAGCTATGTTGTTTAGCACAAAAGAGATACCAGCATTATATATCTTCTGAGGGGCGCGCCTTTAGCATCCTCTCCTACACCCACACTTTCCCCTGTAACTTCCACATGCTGTCCTCTCACAGGTCCGCTTTTCCTTGATATAACTAGCGTGTCAGCAGGAAATGCTTTCAGTCGGTTACAAATTTTGGACAACGGATCACGTATAAGGCACCCTGTCCGTTTTGGAGAAAATTCAAGACATTTATGTGCGCCTTATAGTCGTGAAAATACGGTACTGTCAAATGCATCACACACTGGCAAATTGCATTAACCACTAGTGATTGGGTATTTCTGTCAGCATTATGATGATTTCTTTGTCAAATTACTCACTCATATTTATTTTTTTTTCACCAATATATCCAATTATTGTTTGATAGAAATGGACGGATGTGTATAATGTTGGATTGAAGTTCACAGTAGGATCAACCAGTTGGTCTCTTTGACAATTATTTTTACTTTATTTTTTCTCTTCTTTTTTCCTCTAGGGGCACTTCCGTGCGGAGTTTGCGTGTTTTGCTCGTGCCTGCGTTGGGTTTTTTCTGGGCACTCTGGTTTCCTCCCACATCCTCAAAATATGCAACATTAATTGGACACTCTAAATTGCTCTCAGGTGGGATTGTGAGTGCGACTGTTGTCTGTCTCTGTGGGCCCTGAAATTGGCTGGCAACCAGTTCAGGGTGTACACCGCCTCGTGCCCGATCACAGCTGGGATTGTCTCCAGCACTCCTGTGACCGTCATGAGGATAAGCGGTTCAGAAAATGGATGGATGGCTGTTCATTTTGACCCAATAACTAGTGTTTTTGCTGTCAAGTTAAAAAAATGATACATATGAATGCCATAAAAATTGAGTGAATTGCCAACCCAAGGTTTTGATTTGATTATAAGGTCAAATTTAAAACTATGGATATCTTTAAAAAATGCATGATGGAATAACAGTTCTTGAGTTATGCCTTAAAAAAGGAAATAAATATATCACGTGTCTAAAACTAAATAAGTAAAGTCTTCATTCAAAGATTGTGGGCACATTTAGAACCTAAGTTAAATTTACTTTGCTGCATTTACTGCTTGCTTTGAAATGTAATTCCTTTATATCAGCATTAAACTGAAATTGCCATGTATTAGTATTTGGCTTAGTAAGCTTCTAATTCAGTGGCATTTACAGCCGTCTGTTTTTCAATGCATTTATAACACTTTGATTCGACAGAGCTCTTTAATCGTTTATGCCTAGGTTGGAACATAATAAACAACTGTAGCAAAAGTGCCTCGTGGGGGTGATTCTGGCAAGAAAGTGAAACGCTTTTGTCACTTGCAATGTTGTTGCTGCTCTTTAAGTACCTTAATCTATTCTCTCAGCATTTCTGCCATTGTGTAAAACCCTGACAGGCATAGCAAATGCATGGCACTTTGGAAGCTGGCAAGATTTTCTTACAAATATTGTATGTAGTGAGGACTAAAGAAAAATTAAAAAGCAACAACCTGTTTCACTGCCTGACTGAGATTATAAAATGTCATTCAGCGTTACAAACAACCTCACCGAGCTGCTGGCTGCATTCCTTATCTGATGCTTTACGGTAATAATACATTAGCACCCCCCTAGAACAGTACATGAGCATGTAAACTTGCGGCTTGTGTACCAATGAATCAGAAGTCAGAACAGTGATGCTGCACCCAAGTTGTTGGTATTGGAGTAATTGATAAAACAAATATATACTCACCTTATTTCATTTGTGAAATGGGAATTCAATTATCAATTAACGCCTCAACAAATGTCTCAATGTGGATTAAATTGATCAATTAATACCTTAACAAATGTCTTGATGTGGTAATAAACTGGTATGAAATGCAATTATTCAACATTTTTAGTCAAGCCAACCAGTAATGTTTTATATTGATAGATTTCTCCCTTGTTGCATTTTGCTCGCGAGATACTTAACATACCCATAACAGCAGCTGAGTACACAGATGGACCCGGCTTTTTTTTTTCTTTCCTAATGTCTTTTTCTCTTAAGAGTCCCACCCCAAAAAAAAAAGTCCTAATTATTTGTAGGACAAGAGGTGGATCCGAAACAAATTACAGTTGAATCAAGCAAGCAAAATAAGGATATGCAAACTTCCCATAGAGGGGACAGAGGCAGTCGGCTGTGTTGAGACTCATCTGCTTTGGTGTTGTTTCTGCTGGAACGTCGAGGTAATGTTTACACAAATGGAGAAACCTGCCACCATTCTTAGCCTACCACAGCAGTGGGTTTTGCATGATGAGAATTTGCGTTGCGTGCAAATAATCACGGAGCTCTTTGTGTATGTTGGAATAGTTCCATACACTCCTTCCATTTTGATTATGTGGGTGGAAAAATGATCCAAAATCCTTCTCAAGTCTGTCTTTTTTCCCCTTGCACTTCCTCACTTACCAAAGCTAGACATTAAGAAAGAGAGGACAGTTTAACTCAATTAAAGTGAGTTTTCGGATCACTCATCTGTTGCTGCAAGCTGGTTTGCCTCCTCAAGCCAAACACCTGTGATCAGCACTAAGTCATGTCCACACTATATGCATGGTTGTGGAGAAGTAAAGTAAACACGTTGACAAGTAGACAAGTGTACAACCTCAAATAACATGTATAAACCAATAAACCCATTTTTGAAAATCCCCACAATTCAACAACCTGAAAGGATCATCATTGATGTGACTTTTTTGGCCCAAAGATCAATATACTGTACGCTGTGCAGTGCATTTAAATTGGGACTTCACAGAGAAGCATGAAATAATGGCTGGAACAGAAGGTCAGTTACTAAGAATTATAAACATACTAAGTATGTTGCCAACATTAAATTAGTGACTGTCTTACAATCCATTATATACATGATGATCTGGACCCGTATTTTCTGTACAGTCTAAATTTCAGAAATATTATTATGGCTAAGGTGGCAAGTAGAAAATTTCCATGGTTAGAATTTCACCAATTTGGCCAGGCCAGCTATGTGTATACGTTTACTCCTACTACTGTTTCAAATGTTCACCAAGTTTACACAGATTATATATGCCAGTTGAATTTAAATTTAACTCGCATTGAGGCACAGTATTGGAATTGGGCACTCAGTCCTGGAGTGTACAGTAAATCCAGGCTAACATAACATCTCAAGTTGCTGTAGCAGTGCAGTGTTTGCTCAACATACATAATCAAAAGCAGCACAAAACAACAACTCCAATGTGGTTTGCCATTGTTGTTTTGGTTGTACTGTCATTTTGGCCTTGCACAGAGCACCTCTTAAAATCCAATTGCATGTTTTTTTCCAGACAAATGTTAGACACTGCAATGTTCTAAAACTTTTACTGTTTTGACCTTAAAAATAAAATACATTAAACACATTTTGTGGCAAAAAAAATAAATAAATAAATCCGGTACGTAAACTGACAAACGAAACACCCCCCCCCCCCCCACACACACACATTTTCAGTTCCACATGGTGTTTTGTCAACACCTACTCATTTCCTGCTGTATGATTTGGTTCTCTTGTGTGCACTGAAAGGTAGAATGAATTGCATTTTTGCTGTATATATTTGATCACCTTCAAGAGAATTTCTTTTTGGGAGGGAAAATGTATTTGGTGAAGATCAATTTATTTTTTCTATCAGTATCAGAAAGGCCATTTACACTTTTGGTCTCACACCTGTACTGACAAGGACAAGGATAATATCAACCAGCTACCTGCAGCTGAACATATTTGTGTGAGATGGATTCAATCAGTTGAAGGTAGCCACACTGCACGTTTTGTCTTCACTGCTAAATAATAATAATAATAATAATTATTATATATATATATAATAATATAATTATTGTTATAATTAAAGTCGCATTAATAACGTCTCTAACACTCACTGGTAAAGGTACACTTTTGTTCTTTAGGTTTTGACTGTTTTACGTGTAAACGTCTTGGTAGAGAGTTCTAAATGAAGTGATTTCAGTCCAAAGTAAATATATAAATTGTATACAGGTAGATATTGTGATGTGAGGTTTGGAATAAGATTGAAATTGAGTGGAAAAACTGCCTGCATTTGACAAATGTCCTCTTCCTTTTGTGTAAAGGTGGAGGACTGTACTAATATATTTTTTAGAGAACTTTTTTTTTACTATCAACCAATATAGTGTAATGCAGAATGTAGTTTGCATGTGACTAATGGCGAAATGTTAATACAGTATGAATTTATTTATTCTCATAAAAGAAGGAGACTGCTATGATTTTTTTTTTTTAGGTTATTTGAAAATAAGTCTGCTTGACAGACGAAAAAACAAGGACACTTGAAAATCAAATGAAAATGAAAACTGGAATGACCATTTAGTGAAACATTTCCACCCTGATGCAACAATGTTATTGTTTACTTGACCATACATATCCTAATATCATTATAACCCTTGTCAAAGATGCCCACAACAAAACCAAGAGGCTCTTACAGGAGACAATTTTAGCTAGCACTTAGAGACTAAGCAACAAATCTCACAGCTTGGCAAAATAGCCCGTTTTTCATGGTCTTACAGTACTTGGTCTTCCTTTTTGTTTTGCTGTGGTTCCCCTGTGTAACCACTCTCTATTGTGAGACGTTAACTCCTCTGTTAAGGCTCCGTCACACCATGACGTTCTGGTCAACGTCCTCTGAACATTTCAATTGTTATATTTTTCAGCGTTCTCAAACATGGATGACACATGTGCCGTGTGATTAAGGTGTTTCTAACGCATGACTTAAAGTGTGTCTAACGCACGAAAAGCGTGTAACAGCAACCAAATAAGATACCCCTAAAAACCATTAGCGTGTGCAAACGCGTCATTGGGGCACGATGAGCGATTTGTCAACGTAAGACGAGCGTGTTGAGCGTGTGACCAATGGGTGAATAACGACAGAAAAGCGTTTTCCTGGGGTGGAATTTTTACAGTGGAATCGGCACTAAAACGTTGGAAAGTTCATAGTCACTTCAGTTGTTGTTGTGAGTTAGAACAGTGATCATCATACTGCCGAGAAGAAAAAATGTTAGGGCGCGGACTTCAGCAACTTGCGCTGCTAGTAAGAAAGGTAAGCCTCTTTCATCATGAGCAATGTGTTTGGAGGAAAAAGAACAGCAGGAGGAAGAGCACGTCTGCGAAGTCACGCACCATGTGACACCCCCTGGGGACCGTAAACACCTTGCAAACCCCAGTGAGGACGGTCTGACGAAGAGACAAAAGAAGCAGATAAAGGATTGCTGGATCCTGGACCGGGCTGTTGAGGATAGTCTGGTGGAGTTTTTCCGCGAAAACGAACTGCTTTTTTCTGGATCTTCCATAGTAGGTGCTCTCTACTGTAGCCCAATATTAAATGGACCTTGCTTACAAAGCATCGGTTTATATACCAATATGCATGGACGTTCGGGAAACGCACGAATGACGCTCAATGTACTCCAAACAACGTTCGTTTGACTTTAGTTAGACGCTGTGTGCGCTACGGGATCGTTCAGTGGTCTTTGACAGGGCGCCAGTGAGTCGTTCACTGCAAAGCAAACGATTAAGTAAAAACCAAGTAAAGCTAGAGTTACGACTGACTAACGATAGGCAAACGCGTGCAACGCTCGGCGAACCTTAGTAAAACGTTCCACGGATGTTCTTGAACGTTCTGCAGCGTTTAAAATTAAACGTTGATGAATGCTTGTCTCGGTGAGAACTTTTGTGCATGTTCAAAACTTTTTTTCCGGACCGGCGTTCTCCGCCGATTCCCAGCAATCGTTGACATTCACTGCCGTGGAAACAACGCTACTCTGGGGCTATCACGGCGACTACCAACGTTTCCTCCAACGCTATAGGACGCTGGCCAGAACGTCATGGTGTGATGGTGCCATTACCTTTTGTCTTTCTTACCTTTTTCTCTGGCTATATTTTTCTTATATATTCTATATATATTCTTATATATCTATATTTCTCTTATTCTCTTTCTGCTGATCTCTGCCCATGGTTTGATGTTCGGGTTGTAGATTGACTGAGACTTTATCTGTTTACTGTTATTTAGTAAAAGGTGCTGTGCTGTTAAAGTAACATCACTCTGAAGGTGCAGCATGCCTCAGTGTTCGTTAATTGATGCATACAGTATCATAATGAGGCTTCAATTATTTATTTAAAATAACCAATTCCATTGAAGTCGGAACATTGTGCTAATCAAATAAAAACAGAATAGAGTAATCCCTCTTTATTTAGCGATCACCTATCGTGGATTCAACAAGACTACAAGGACCTATGGAGCAAAAAAAAAAAAAAAAAAACACCATTTACCCCAACTTTGTGGTTTTTCACTTTTCACGGGTGGGTCTGGTACCAATTCACTGTGAAAAATGAGGGATTGCTGTACGATGATTTGCAAACCATGTTCAACCAATATTTAATTGAATAAACTAAAAAGACATTTAATGTTCAAACTACTAAACTTTGGATTTTTCAAATAATCTAACTTAGAATGTTATGGCTGCAATATCCCAAAAAGCTGGGACAGGGTCATATTTAGCACTGCTTCATCACCTTTTCTTTTTATCAGGTCTGGACTGCAGGGAGGCAAGTTAGGCAGGCACACTTTTTTACTACCAAGCCACACTATTGTAACACCTGCAGAATGTAATAGCTCATGGTCTTACTGAAATAAGCAGGGGCGTGCATGAAAAAGACATTGCTTGGATGGCAGCATGCTTCTGAAAAACCTGTATCCTTTCAGCATTAATGGTGCCCTCACAAATGTGTAAGTTACCCTTGGCATTGGGACTAACACCATCAATGATCCTGGCTTTTGCACTTTGCGTCCATAACAGTACGGATAGTTCTTTTCCTCTTTGGCCCTGACATGAAATCCCTAATTTCCAAGAACAATTTATAATGTGGACTCATCGGACCACAGAACACTTAGACTTTGCATTAATCCATTGTAGTCGGTCTTAGGCCTAAATAAGCCTGCGGTGTTTCTGAGTGTTATTAACAAATGGCTTTTGCTTTACATAATAGAGATTTAACTTGCACTTATGGCTGTAGCGCCGAACTGTAGTTACTGACATTGGTTTCTGAACTCTTCCTGAGCCCATGCGGTGCTATCTTTTCCACATTGATGTTGGTTTTTGATGGGGGATCAAAGGTCACGAGCATTCAGTATTGGATTTCGGCTTTGCTGCTTACATGCAGCGATTTCTCCAGATTGAACCTTTTGATGATATTAAGGACCGTAGATGATGAAATCCCTAAATTCATTGCAATTGTACCTTGAGGCACATTGTTCTTAAGCTGTTTGACCATGTTTCACACTTGTTAATAATGAGGTGAACCTGGCCCAATCTTTGGTTGTGAATTCAGGGAAAGTCCTTTTAAAACGAATCATGGCAGCTCACCTGTTCCCAATTACCCTGTTCACCTGTGGGATGTTCCAAACAGGTTTTGGATGAGCACGGTATGCGGCTGAAGGACACCCGCATGCGGGATTGCAGCGCAATGGTTGTGCTGGATGGATGAAAGGCAACCATGACTTCCACACTTAGGGTGCACGGAAATGAACCAGGCAGGGTATGCGGGTGAAGGACACCCACAAGCGGGCTTGCAGCGCAATGGTTGTGCTGAATGGATGAAAGGCAACCATGAATTACTCCTCAACTCTTTTTCCATCTGTCCCAGCTTTTTGGAATATGTTACAGCCTTAAAATTCTAAATTAATGGTTATTTGCTAAAAAGAATAGAGTTCACCGGTTTGAACCTTACATAGCTTGTCCTTGTAGTGTAAACATTTGACTATCGGATGAACATGATTTGAAAATCATTCTATTCTGTTTGCATTGGTTTAACACAATATCCCAACTTCTTTGGAATTGGGTTTGTACTTTATTTATTTATATGTGTCAGCCAAAATTGCTCTTCCTTATTGCCGATAAACTCAAACAACATTGTTGGTTTGAATTGGGTGTGTTTTGGTTTAAAATGCTCAGACATTATTTTGCATGATCAGTGTTAATGGTAAATTCTCGTCAAATATGACCAATCAGGTCCCATTGCAGTCTGGCTTTAGCAGTGCAATCTCTTGAGAATTCTATTACTGGATTTTTTACAAAGAAGCTTTATCTGTCAGATGAAATAGGGGTTTATCAGATGCATAGGGTTTCTTTTCCCCAGCTGGTGGAGGTAGATGGCAGCCTCACTTAAATCCTAAAATCCTCACGTTTATGATATTTGGCCAGCATTATCTGTGCCTGTGGATGAATGGGAGCGCAGACCATGTGGAATGTGTAAGGTCATACGGCATGATTTACACAGTGTAGAGCCAGAGAATCCCTGGGAAAATAGTTGGTCTCACTGAAGATTGTAGAACAAGGAAAGTTTGTTGTTGGTTAACTGTATCAGTTTGTGTCTTAGTAATTTGACACTTTTTGTGGGTTTTTTTTTTTGATGCAGGAAATGTAATTTTGGTTGCTGTTGTTTTCAATTTTCAGTATGTAAGTATGCAGGATTTTTGTTAGTATTTTGTGTTAAAACATTGTTCCGATATTTTATAATGTTTATGTTTTACTTCTGATCTGATACCAATATTGAAGCCTTGACTTTCGGTGACAGACATTTTTTTTATTTTTTAAACGCGCATTGTTCTCACATGAGTCAACTTGGCATTATAAATACTTCTTGATAATTTGAGATTGAGAAGAATCATTCCTACCTGAAATGAAGCGATTGCTACACAGGCGTGTGTGTATTTTGGTTGGGCACCATCCATCACGCTTAATTGACCTCTCCGTAGAAATTGCGTCATCCGCGTCGCTGACCAATCAGAGGCCAGAGATCTGCATAAACCATCCCCCTTGTTGGCGTTCGCTATTACCTCAGACAACGTTGCATGGTCCAGTACAGCTTTTGTTAGCGTTTTATCACGTATTTGGGTTCTTTAACAATAGATATGGTTAAGAGTTGTAGTCACGGACATTGTAATAGTGACGACAGGTATCCTGAAAGGCTAGTTGGTGGAGTTCAATTCGTACCCTTTCCAAAACCGAAGACCCAGTACGAAAAATGTCTTCCATGGATCAAACTTTGTGGAAGACGGCATGATCAACTGAATCCATCTAAAATCAACCGGAACAGAAGACCGAGTACGAAAAATGTCTTCGATGGATCAAACTTTGTGGAAGATCGTATGATCAACTGAATCCATCTAAAATCAAACGGAACAGATATGTTTGCACGAAGGTAAGCCCTATATTTGATTTTCAATACATGTCTCATAAAAATGAATTAGCAGTTCTTTGCTTGCATAACATAGCTACGTGTGAATGATTGACACACTTGATCTGTGTTGAGCGATATTTTGCGATGATCTGACTGCACAAACGTGTCTCTGTTGGCGGCTACCAAGCTAAGCTAAACCGGACTAGCCTTCGACGTGCACAGAGACACCAAGACTGAAGGAAGGATGTTTGAGGACACTATAAAGTAGTGATTGTCGTACTCGGTCGGGACTTACGTAGGTTCGGCACTAATTCAAGAATAATTATTGAGGGGAGCGCGTGACGTTACACAATTAAAATGAGAGAAACAACTCGTAAATCAAACCTCGCCTTCTTTTCCTTCATACGGCGGTTCACAAACAGCTATACAGATACACATACAGATTCTGCACACAAGTGTGATAGGTAACACGAAAATAGGAAACTGTCAATGACGAATTCGTCTTTGGGTTATTAAATATTATATTATGTGGCTTCTCGGTCTTCCTCTAACTCCGGAAAAATCTCGCATTAATATCAATAGTTTCTCCGTCGATATGCATGTAAATACCATTGAAATACCCGTCGCTGAAATACTTGAAGCCCTGCTGTCTGCTTTTCAACGATATTTCACTATTCGCTAAGAATGCGAGTGAGAAATCAGCAGGTAAATCGGACAATTTCGCTCCAGTCTTTTTCTTCCTGCGCCGCCATTTTTGCTAATTGTTTGTCTGAGGTTAGCACACGTGGGGTGACGTAACTTCAGGAGGCGTGGTTAAGTGCCCTGTACGGAGGGGTCAGTTGCCAAAATTCCTCTATTTTCTGGTCTTTTCAGTTGGTATTCCATAGAATTATCTCTTTGAAGAACTGACTCGTCTATTGTGACAACCAACATCACAACAGGTCTCAGGTATTGTAAATATTCTCCTCTGGTTCAATGTCTCCCACAATGTCGAGTAGCTCTGTTTGACCGACAATACACCCTGAACTGGTTGCCAGCCAATCTCAGGGCACATAGAAACAAACAACCATTCACACTCACAATCACCAAGGGCAATTAAGAGTCTCCAATTAATGGATATTTTGGGGATGTGGGAGGAAATCGGAGAGCCAGAAGAAAACCCACGCAGGCATGGTGCGAACATGCAAACTCCACACAGGTGGGGCCGGGATTTGAAACCCGTTCCTCAGAACTGTGAAGCAGACACTGTAACCAGTTTGTCCACTTTTTTTGAAAAGACAGAACACCTCATGTCTGGATGTTGTGCAATATGTTGACCGGATGGGCTTGGGTAGCAACAAATATCACGCAGGGAATTGGAATCTCAATATTGCTGGTTATCTTTGTTGGTATTACAGCAAAGTTTGTTTGTGTGATCTTTTTATGGTAATAACGTAACCTTACATTTGTTTTCCAGTTTGTTCATCTATGTCCTTCCATCTCACATAAAGTAATTGTGAAGTAAATCTCAGGTGATCTCTAGGTCCTTGTAGCTGTGTCCGGCTATTATTTCAGTTTGTTACCTAGACGGCTATAAAATAAGATTGTAGCCACTGCCAAATGTCACTTCGTTGTCTGTCCAAATCAGCTTGTAAACAAAAACAGTACATTATTGTAGTAATTTTATATATGAATTAATATAATTTGTGTTTACAGGTAATTAAAGGAAGACTCTCCCCAAAATTCATATGTACAATAAACCTTCCAATGTGAAGTAATATTATTATTACATATATTTTGGACATTAATTGAAAAAAAATATTGAAAGCGTTGGCCTCACAGTTATGAGGACCCGGGTTCAATCCCGTAGCTCCGTGTGTGGAGTTTGCATGTTCTCCCCGTGTGTGCATGTGTGTAACCTGCCTCCTGCCTGTTGACAGCTGGGATAGGCTCCAGCACTCCCGCAACCCTCGTGCGGCTAAGTGTCTAAGAAAATGGATGGATGGATATATACGTGTAATCACTTTAGGGAAGTCCCAATTTTTTTTTTTTTTTTTGCATTTTATATTCCAGATGTAAATAAACCAGGGGACGTGAGTTCGTATGTCACTGGGGCCTCTACTCCCCAAGAGGGGTTGCATCAGGAAGGGCATCCGGCATAAAAATTGTGCCAAACATATATGACATATATGATCTGAGATGTTATGCTGTGGCGACCCTTAACAGGACAAGCATTTTTAATCAACTTTGGACACAGCCCAAAGCGTTGATATAGCTCACATATAATTCACCTAGCATTCACAAAGGATTCCAAGACTGTTAAAAATGTGTACTCACTGATTTTCCACAGGATGTACAAGTGGTCCTTTCATCAAACTGTCATGGATCATAAGTAAATTGATATGTAACACGTTTTTGTCCTATCTACATTATGCAGCCAGTTTATCCTCTACCACAGTTGGCATTAGGTCACAAAGAGAACACGAACACCAGTCTTTCGAAACAAGCCTGTCTGGAACATCTCCGAGGTCCATGTTATGCCCCTCCATCAGCGTCACGCCCCCTCTCCAACACGCCCATGTGTATTCTGGCTCAAACACTTGAACATTGTACATTGTTATATTTGTTCTGCATGCTCAATGGCAGGAGTAGTACTAACAAGGAGCATGGACTTGCTGTTATACTGGCTTTATTGGCTCTTAGCACATCACACTCTTGGCTCCTATTTACGGCGATGTGCCCGTGCACCCCCGCCCCCGGTTGATCGCGAGAGCCTGGCTGGTTGAAAAGTGGATCTTGGGGTAAAAATGTCTGGCCAACTGTGCTGTATATTCTCTACATTTAAACCAACTCCTCAGAAAAGCATTTCGCAGGTCCATATAATGGGATTCGTCATCAGTGCTACTCCCCCTCTCCAACACACCGAGTTCCATATGTGTGTATTCTGGCTGAAACGCACAGGCTTGAACATTGTATGTTATGGTGTTTTTGTTTTGTTTGGTTGTAATTATTTTTCACAAAAATCATCCACAAAGTGCTAGATGGAGATTCTCTGTTCCTTGAAACGTATCCATGAGCAATGGGGGGTCAGAACAGGAAGCACTGCAGCTGTGGCAAGCGCTGATTGGCTGTCAGTTTTCCAGCTGGGCTCATTTGAATGTCTGCGTGAGAGGGGAATTTTGATATCATTTTTCCAATTTAGAGATCTTTCTTGGTGAAATCTGTGGATACCTCTGGTATTAAAGAAACACTCAACCCTCATCTACTAACTTTTAATGTGTGCTCCCATTCCTATTACTTTGGACAAAGTGTTCCTTTAAGGGTATTAGTTGTTTTCAGTCCTCAAGGAAACTGGTAGGTCCAATACAGTACAATATGCGTATGTGTCCACTTGTTTGTTTTAAAATGAAATACTAAAAATACACTAAGTAAAGTTCACTCTGTTGTTGTTACACATGCAAAATGTGATTGGCAGAAGGCAATTACCTTTATTTGATGTTGATGAACTTTGTGGAAGGCCTCAAGGTCACTTTTTTGAAAGGCAGTGAACGCCTGTAAACATATTTACAGCCAAACAGTGTGTAAACACTATAAAGTTATGCATATGAAGTCCAACCAATTCTAGCAATTCCTTTTCCTTCATCTGTGAAATATTGTGCTGTGTTTTAATTTGTCAAATCACACTGTTGTGCACCTTAAATTAGTTAAAGAAACCTTAGTGGCACACCTACTCATAAATCAAGGAGTGAATGAAGGATGAAAGTAAATGCAGCACTAGTCGGATTGTTAAATTTGAATTAATGAAATGCTGCTCCAGCACATCTCTAGGTGGTGCTTTTTTAATATACATGTATAAAAAAAAGTGTCCACTATTAGTTGTGGAGGTGCATTTGGACTTCAAATGCTTTAATTAGAGGTGAGATATTAGCATTTCATTGGGCTTTATGTGGGGTGAGGGGATCAGGCAGCAACTGTGCCTTCATTAGCCAGCTTCTCTATGTAACGAGTGCCGTCATTAGCTGATGAAGGGGCTTTGCTCTAGCTTTATCTTGAAAGGGCACATCTTTTACATACTTGGAAGGAATAAGGCATTTTAATGGATTTCTTAATGAATAGAAAAGGATGCTACATCTTGAAAATTTGAGAGCATTTCTGATGTGTATCATGTTTGTTTTGTTTTTTGTGTTTGTTTGTTTTTTCCAAGATGGAGAAACGTTGGGAAAATCAAGCTATTCATGTGTGTGGCTGTTGGTGTCAAGAAAAATATGGGACACTGGAAATTTAACTCAGTTGACAACATTGGAGATAACAAAAAAAAGTGCTTTTTATTTTGGTGCAGTTTCTGTGATTTGCAAGGAAAGCAGTCATATCTCAACTGTAGTGCTTGAATTGAAACACTCCACGTTTATCAAAGAACACTCAGGATAATTCTGACGGCAAAAATGTCTACACTGAAGTCCGTGTGGATTTCCAGCAGTCATGACAGTGAGCGTCACTCTAAGCCTTCGACGGTGACTGTATTCTTTAAATCATGCATGAAGTGATTTGTATTTTATTGATGAGCTTTTGAAGTGGCAAGTGTGGGAAATTGGATCTTTGATCTCCTGGAGTTTGGGAAATATATTCTGAGTGTGTGGAACTCTCCAGGTAAAATACCCACATCCAGCTGTACTCTCTTGCAAGCACCTACCGTACACTAAGATAGACCTGTCATATTGGAGGAATCCTCTCCCTCCTTTTTATTTTTTATTTTTTTTGGTACACATATACAGTATGTTTTGGATGTACTTGTTCTGATTGTACATGGTGATTACGGATGTTCATTAACAAACTAGGTATTTGTTTTCAACTTCATCCAATCACTTTGATATGCTAATTACAATGTAATTTAATTTGAGCTCTGTAATGATGATGGAGTTATTATGGACATAAATGATGCAGTTAAGTTGAGAGTAATCTCATTTGCATACTGTACATGCCAGTAAATTAAGCCCTTTCCTGTGTTGCTTCAGCTTTAATTTTCCACTCCTTTTCACACAGCATCCCTCAGCCCTCGTGCCTAATAGCAGGCCAGCTTGTTTGATGTCGACAGCTGCTTCCTGTACTAAATGTAGTCACAATATGTAGTCCATAAAGCCAGCTAAGTGCTCTTTTAAGAAGTTCATTTTAATAAGCTAGGAACTCTTCATACTTTGTACTGACAGAAAAGTATGTTTTGTCATCACCATATTTTATCCACATTGGATGCTATCATGTCCAGGAAATCGATTGATTAAATTGTTGTAGTCTGTGTTATGTAGCACTTGTGCATAGGAAGGAAGCTAGTACATTTTTTGTAATATTCATATGTGTTATTCAGATGTAGCGGCATAGTGAAGCAAATGGTTAGAGCGTTGGCCTCACAGTTCCAAGGACCAGGGTTTGGATCCCAAATCCTGGTCCCAACTATACAGAATTTGCATGTTCTCCCCATGCCTGTGTGGATTTTAACTCCAGGCACTGGTTTCTTCCCACATCCAAAAAAACTTGCATTAAGTGGAGACTCTAGATTGCCCCTAGGTGTGATTGTGAGTGCGACTGTTGTTTGTCTCTGTGTGCCCTGCGATTGGCTGGCAACGAGTTCACGGTGTACCCTGCCTCCTGCCCGATGACAGCTCAGATTGGCTCTCGCACTCCCGTGACTCATGTGAGGCTAAGCGTCTTAGAAAATAAATGGTTGGATATTTCGGATGTGAAGGTACGCTAAAAAGCAAGGTTGGCACCAACCTGATTTTAATATTGTGCTTAGTTCACATTTGGTACACAAGTAGAACAAAAAGCAAAATGTAAAATGGGTTGTCTTTGTGAAAATAGATCAGATTGAAGTATAAACCTGAAAAAAACTTTGAACCTTTGTGATAAAATTATCCACAACAGTAATCAAAATAATGGATATCCATCCATCTATTTTCAATACTGCTTATCCTGGTTAGCGTTGCTCTTGAAGTCGCAGGGCACAAATAGACACAGATCATTCACATTCACATTCACACCATCACTGAGTGGGAACTCAACCTGAGCTACCCGCTTGAAAGTCAGGCGAGTGTACCACAACACCATCATTGACTAAATAATGTACACTACAATTATAATAAATATTTACTAATTCATTAAACACTCTGGTAATGTACTTTAGTAACATCAATTACTTTCTGGGAGATGGATGTTTGCAATAGGTGCATGTGTACCTGGTTCTTATATTCAGTCATGTTCTTGCTAATATGTGGTTTGTAGCTGGATACTCTCTGCTGTGATGTGGTTTCCTTCTAGACCAGAGGTGTCCAACTCATTTTTGTTTTGGGCCACACTGTAGTTACCTTCCCTAGGAGGTCCATTATGACTGTGAAACCATATAGAGTGGTGTCTTGGTTCTCAAACACAATCCATTCCAGAAGGCCGGCTGATAACCAAAACGTTCAAAAACCGAAGCACGTTTTCCCATTACAATGAATGGAAAATGAAATAATGCGTTCCAAGCCTAAGAAATTGTTTTTTTAAGCAAATTTTTTTTAGTATTTCCTGATAATAAACTGCATAGTAGAAATACATGTATAGTTTAAATACTTTATATAATCATTTAAGAAACATTTATTTTTTGCTCAAGATGTATGCTTTAGCCTAGTAGAGTATGCTAGCCTGGGAGTGCATTGCTGTATCTGTAGCAACTCGGCCCCCAGCCTTGTAAACCTTTTTTTTTTTTATTAACAAAAGTGCAGAATAACTTTAAACAAGCAATAATGGGGGGAACAAGTAGTTTTTTATTTGCACAGAAAGTACGTAATGTAAAAAAAACCAAACTTGCAACTAGAGGTAGGGTTAACGGAACAAAAGTAAAAAGCAATGCAAAACAACAGTTTCAGATGTCTTCAGTGAGGGTGACTCGCCCCTTTTTCACAAAGAACAAATCTAATGTTTGTTTCTGCCGTCTTTTAAGCACTTTTCTGAAGTGCCTCATAACGTCATTAAAATTTTGCAGTGCTCCGCAACATTCAGCTTTATTCAGGTGATGAAGTTCTGCAAAATTATGGATGTCGTTCCATTCAGCGCAAATAGCTTTAATATCTGCACTTGAGACATCCTTCCTGCCTTCAGCCTCATCAGACGACATTTCTCTTCCTCGCCAACACTATCCCCAGCTAACTGCTGCTCGTTCACGAAAATAAGAAGCAACTTTTCGACTTCCTCCAAGATCTGTGGCCTCTGCTTGGTCAACACGGTTGCTCCTTTAGCAACATCACTTGCTTTGAGGGCATCTTTTTGTTTCAGAATGGTGCTGATCATTGTTTTCGCCATGCCATACTTCTTCGATAGCTCAGAAACACACAGACCAGATTTTTGCTCGGCTATAAAATCCTTCTTGAAGTCGACAGTTTTACGCAACACTTTCCTTTTTTCAGCACCAGCAGTTCCATTTGCCTTCTTTCTTCTTTAATGTTGCTCAATTTGAAGAAAAAAAGTCAAAACAGTACTGGGAAACGCCCGCAAACAGAGGAGCGTGTGAGTCAACTGGTGGTGCCGTTTGCACGTGTTACGTCTTTTCCGGTTTTTCGGGGGAGCGTTTGAAAGCACAATAACAAGTCCTCGTGGGTCAGCTGGGGTGTTCGAATACCGATTTTTGTTTGAAAACCAATTTGTACGAAAACCAAGATGTTCGAAAACCGAGGTAGCACTCTAAATGGTTAATTGTCTCATATTACTGTAGATCAAAAAAATTGATGCATAACTATAAAAGAGATTACACTCACTAACCTAACCTTATTTTCCTTGTGCAACTCGTACCGTTTGATACCCCATCCTAACCGTAACTAATGTAACCCAATAAAAAAAAAAAATCACTTAACACTGCTACGAAAAGGTAGTTTATTTCCTGTTCCTGAATTCAATTATTTTGTATTATTGAAAAATCAATCAGTCTGAAGAATGTTACAAATCCAAGTCCAATTCCTTTGTCACTGGTAAACCAAAGCCATTATCCCCAAATTTAGAAAACTTGGGGCAGAACTGCACCTGTCCAAAAGAGGCTTGCCAGTCAAAATTACTCCAAGAGCCCAACAGTCTCTCATCATGGATGTTACAAAAGAACCCATCATGATAATGTTAGCAATGACACCCGAAAAAATGTGCTATGATTCAGCATAATAAATAAGCGATTGTTGATTGAACATAATTTGGGGGTGCGAGGTTTTGTTCATAGTTGTTCATAAGATTCTGCAATGATATATGTCAGACATAGAAATGATTCCTACTTGAACAAAGCTGATGTTTGTCAACTTCTTTTGGAGATAAAAATTGCACATTCAAAATGGAATTTGTTATTTAATGATTACTCCAAAAATCATTTGATATTAATGGAAATTAAAAAATAAAAAAAAATTAACAACAAAAAACACTGAAATATGAACCATGAAGAACCTGTAGCTCCTTTAACATGAATGGTTTCATAAAGCAGAGTCTAGATAAGCAGCTCAGTAGAAATAGATAAACCACTTTGTCTCTGCTCTGACAACAACTCAGCATATAGGCCCACTGTGCCCAGACGATGACAGAATCTAGCAAAGTAAGGCAGGCCATGGTATTTTTAGTACAACTAGGGCGGATAGAGAATAAGTAAATAGAAAAGTCTAATGAGTTTATATCTGGTCGTACATGAATGGAATTGTAATTCAGGGATTTAAAGCCTCTTTTAGGAGTTGTTCCCCACACATTTTCTCAGCAACTGTCCTTCATTTGACTTTGCTAATCTTGCTGATATTTGGCTCATGCCCATTAACACTACAACATCGGGACATATATCATAAGATGGAGGGAACTGCTTTCTGACCAAAAGACCAAGAAACAGGCAAATATAGATCCCCCCCAATCTCATTGAAATAATTAGACCTGAAAAACACCCTTAGTAAAAGGTGGGGGTGCATGCCTTCAGTCTATCACCATCCCATGAGATCTGCAAAGCTACTTATTGTTTTAACATTACTTAAACTGTGTCATATTTCTAATCATCTTTACAGGAAGTCATGTTCAGAGTCGTCCCAAGGGTGTGCAAATGCAAAAGATAAAATATGTCAAACATTTTCATGGGAAAACCAAGGTTAGCCTGAACGAACTTGTCTAATTAATATTGTGTCCTCGTGTAAAGAAGGGACAATATTATTAGAACTGCTGTCTTTTGGGACAAATGTCCTCTGTGTGAGATGAATTAGCTCACTCTTCACAGAATTCTTTTGAACTCAGTCGTGTTGGTCTGTTTTTGAGCATAAAGAGCACTGAATCAAAATCAGATTTAAGATTTTCTAGGAGAGTGCAGAATTATTTTTTTATTATTAGTCATAGCAAGTCATTTAGTTCATGCAGTGGCAAAGCAGCCCCAGACCATCACACTCCCAGGACCATGTTTGACTGTTGGCATGATCTTCTCTTTTTATCAACTCACTACTTTTCTTTGTTCTTTTAATCTCTTCTTTTTATCAACTTTTTTTTTACCCCCTATGTAACAGACCACATACATTCCAAATTATTTTGTGTATATGTAAAAATAAACAAATACATTCTTGAAATTGTTTAAATTGTTGGCCCTGATGTCTAATGTATGAAAGTTTGTTTTGAAAGACCTGATGTGGATTGCCACATTTTAATAGTGTCAGATTTAACAACTTTTTCTTTTTTTTCCCCTTCTTATTTTATGATTTCTTTTTAACGCAGCCCTTGTCATATGTCCCACTCAGCTGCAGAAGACAATATACAGTGGCACTAACACAAGGACATAGTTCATCATGACATTTTCTGCAATTCCCAACTGATTAGGGTCATTATGTTGGAGGCCTGATTTATGTTGTCATTTCCTCTCACCGAGCCTGCATCAATGAATCTTAATGAATTGGTAAATAAGGGTAAAGATTATACTGTGTGACACTGAAACATTTGTCACCCTCAACTGACTAGATTTATGTGGCCAATTAGAGACTAACAAAAAATTGTCTATCAGAAAAATAATATTCTTTATGATGTAAAAATGCTGAAAAGAGTGTCACTGAATGGCTATTGTCCATAAAGCATCCTGCCTCCTAAAGCCACTGTAAATGCATCTGGACATGCGATGAAAAAGCATTTGCCCCTACCTTATTTCAGGTTATTTCATGCATATATGTCACAAATGTTTTAGCTCATCAAAACAGTTTTCTTATAAATTATAATTCCATTTATTAAGGGGGAGGGGGGCTTCAATCTACATCTTTTTGGCCCATTGTCAAACTGTAAATGCCGCCTGAACCTAATGACTGTGTTCCAATAACTAAAATCAAGCACTTGTGTTACCTGTTGATGAATCTTCCACATTGCTGTGAAGGTCGCCTACCTCACTCTTCTTCACAGAATTCTTTTAAAAATATTGGAGGGTTTTTTTTCTATTTAAGGTCCTGCCACATCTGAATTGGAGTCAAGATGTTGTGGTAGACACCAAATTAATTTTTACAGTTATCACTGCAACTCATTCAGTTCATGAAGTCAGGAAGCATCGACATCCACAGACCGTTACACTGCTAGCACCATGTTTGACTGTTCTTTTTTGTCAAATGCTGTTATTTTTTATGCCATACCATTTGCCATTTTATGGCTAGATATAGTCAGACTCGTCTCTACGCACCGCTTGGGGCATCACTCCTCTTGAGTGGGGGTTGGACTCTTTTCCACTCAGTTGCCCATGGGGAGAGACGCCGAGCAGGTGTGGGTACATTTATTGCCCCCCGGCTCGGGGCCTGTACGTTGGGGTTTACCCCGGTGGATGAGAGGGTAGCCTCCCTCCGCCTGCAGGTAGGGGGACGGGTCCTGACTGTTGTTTGTGCTAATGCACCAAACAGCAGTGCAGAAGTACCCACCCTTTTTGGAGTCCTTAGAGGGAGTGCTGGAGAGCACCCCCTCTAGCGACTCCCATCATTTTGCTGGGGGACTTCAATGCCCATGTGGGCAATGACAATGAGACCTGGAAGGGCGTGATTGTGAAGAATGCCCCCCCCCCCCATCCCCAATCATAACATGAGTGGTGTCCTGTTACTGGACTTCTGTGCTCATCACAGATTGTACAAAACAAACACAATGTTCAGGCATAAGGGTGTTCACATGTCCACCTGGCACCAGGACACCCGAGGTCGCCTTTCGATGATAGACTTTGTGGTTGTCTCATTGGACTTGTGTCCGCATGTCTTGGACGCTCGGGTGAAGAGAGGGGCGGAGATGTCAACTGAACACCACCTGGTGATGAATTGGCTGTGATGGTGTGGGATGATGCCAGTCCAACGTGGCTGGCCCAAACGTATTGTGAGGGTCTGCTGGGAACGGCCGGCAGATTCCCCTGTCAGAAGGAATTTCAACTTATTGGTAGCCGATAGGTACCGGCTGGCCAACCGGAATGCAGCTTTGGTGGTCGCTGCAGCAAAAACCCGGGTGTGGGAGGGGTTCGGTGAGGCCATGGAGAACGACTTCAGGATGGCTTTGACGAAATTCTGGTCCACCGTCCGGCGTCTCAGGAGGGAGAACCAGTGCACCGTCAACGCTGTGTATAGTGGGGACGGGGCGCTGCTGACCTCAACTCAGGATGTTGTGAGTCGGTGGGGAGAATACTTCGAAGACCTCCTAAGTTCCATGAGGAAGCTGAGTCTGGGTGCTCTGAGCCAGGTTCTTGTATCTCTGGGGTTGTGGTCACTTCATCAAGCCGTGATCTCCAGGTCTCACTGGAGCGATTCGCAGACGAGGGTGAAGCAGCTGGGATGAGAATCAGCACCTCAAAATCCGAGACTATGGTGGTCAGTTGGAAAAGGGTGCCGTGCCCTCTCCAGGTTGGAGATGAGATCCTTCCCCAAGTGGAGGAGTTCAAGTATCTTGGGGTCTTGTTCACAAGTGAGTGAAGAATGGAGCGGAAGATCGACAGACGGATCGGTGCAGTGTCTGCAATGATGTGGACTTTGTATCGGTCCGTTGTGGTAAAGAGGGAAGGAAGTCGAAAGGCAAAGCTCTCAATTTACCAGTCGATCTATGTTCCTACCGTTACCTATGGGCATGAGCTGTGGGTCGTGACCGAAAGAACAAGATCCCGGATACAAGCGGGCGAAATGAGTTTCCTTTGCAGGGTGTCCAGGCTCTCCCTGAGAGATAGGGTGAGAAGCTCGGTCATCCGGGAGGGGTTCAGTGTTGAGCTGCTACTCCTCTACATTGAGAGGAGCCAGATGAGGTGGCTGGGAAATCTGATTCGGATGTCTCCCGTACACCTCTCGGCTCTCTCTTGGCTGGTTTGGGAACGCCTCTGGATCCCTCCGGAAGAGCTGGAAGAAGTGGCTGGGGAAAGGGAAGTCTGCTTCCCGCATGACCTGACCCGAAAAGCGATAGATAATAGATGGATGGAGATATATATATATATATATATATATATATATATATATATATATATATATATATATACACACACACACACATAGTGAAGAAAATCATTATCAAAGGGAGAAAATATGGTACAACAGTGACCATTACCAAAAACAGTACCTCCTTCCAAAAATAATGACAAGACAAAATACTGGTCAGGGAGACTGCCAAGAGGCCGACAGTACTAGTGAAAGAATATTTGCTCATTTGAATTTGTTGCTATGATAACGTAGGCAATGTATACTGAAGACATTTCAAGACACTTAAGTTCTTGCTGATTTTAATCAGTGTGTGTTACCTTGCCCAAATCTCTGCATGACAGTGTCTCTGTCTTCTTGACATCAATGTCATGTGAGTTTGAATTGAAGGAAGTCATGGAAACACATCTCTAATATCTTTTTTTTTAAGTCAAGGGCATTTTTAAAAGTCCTCCATATGTGGGTTCAACCCATCTTTCAAAAATCAATAATTCTGATAAAAAAAATAATCTTGATGAAAACAAGGTGAATATGCGAAAATCTGATTTGGGACTGGTTCTGTGAGCATGATTAAAGGGTTTGCGATGACTGCAGATTTAATAATTAGGAATCAAATCGGGCTCGTCAGAATATCTTGTTTTTCCCATTCTTTTTTTTTTTGTTTTTAAACTTGGGGTGTTGCATTTTGGTGAAGCGTAAAGGAAAACATTGTGACTTCTGAATGAGGAAAAATGTTTGAAAATTTGTGTGGTGGCCTTTTTGGACTTTTTTGGGCCAACTATCAACAAACGGAAGAATTAATACTTGTACAGCACTATGATCTTGCGTATTTACATATATAAGCTCAATATTTGCATAGCTTTTTTATACATTGGCGGAAATAAGTTTTTACCACGTCACCATTTTTCTCACTTTATATTTCCAAAGGTGATATTGACAAACATTTAATCAGATGTTGGCAACCACAAAGGAACCCATATGTACACAGAAAGTTGAACAAATTACCTCTAAAATTAGTGCCTAATAATCTGAAATGACACAGTGGAAAGTTATTGAACACGTCATCTCCTAATTATTTAATACTTTGTACAAAACCCTTTGCAATGACAACTTCAAGATGCCTCCTGCATGGAGAAACTAGTGGCTTGCATCACTCAGGTTTGATTTTGGGCAATTCCTCCATGAAGCTAGTCTTCAAACCAGGATTGTTCCATGGACTACTTTTATGGACCTTGTGTTTCAGTTCTTTCCATAGATTTTGTTTGGATTCAAGTCATTTGATTGGCTTGCCCATTTTAGCAACTTTATTTTATTTGTTTATTTGTAAAAAAGTTAATTTCCTTTGCGATATGTTTTGGATCATTATCTTACTGAAATGTCCACCTTCATTTCCTTTTCATAATCCTCATATCGATGTCATCAGATTTTTTTAAAAAATGTCTCGATAGATTTACCCATTCATCCTTCTTTCAATGATGTGATGTTTACTAAAATCATTTGCTGAAAAGTGTCCGTTTCTCTTTCAAATATGGTGTACATTATAGGATCCACAAGATTCAAGTTTGCTCACATCAGACCAGACAGATTTTTACCTGTATTTAACTCACTTGTCCAAATGTTGGTCAGCAAACTTTGAATGAGCTTTGGCGTGCTTTTTTTCAGCACTGGAGTCTTGCTTGCCGAGTGTGTATACAGGCCGAGGCAACAGTGAATTACTCACTGTTTTTCTTGTGAGAACAGTACCTGCTTATTCCAGGTATTTTTGAAGCTCTCCACAGATGATTCTTGGCTCAGGGACAACTTCTGATTACACTTTTATTCCACTATGACAGGGGTACGTATTACTGCACATACATACATTTGTGCTCATAATTTTACATACCTGGCAGAATTTGTGAAATGTTGCTTCTCTATAAATTCAACAAATGTCTGAACAGCAACCCTCCTTATTTTTTTTTTGTGGTTATGTTTTGTTTAATGGCAATGCTTAACTGAAATTCTTGACAGTTTAATTTGAATTCCATTTAAATAAAATTAAATATGTTTCGCCTGGTGCGCTATGCTTTCTTTAAAGAATTATCCAGTGATGAAAGTCCTCCAGATTTTCCTGGAATTACGGATTTTCAAGTTGTCATGAAAATTCCTCTGGAAAACTGAGGAAAAATTGCCCAACATTAATCTGGATATTAGTTGACAACATTGAATGAACACGCGTTTGAGTACGTTGTTTTGCTCTCACGAGCGTAGCCATGTTGAGGCACTAACACAAGTAACAGTAACGCCCCTCCCCTCGCATTCTCTCAAGACGTCGCTTATTTTGTGTAGTCTTGACATTAATTAATGTGTTTATTTCATAAATGTTGTTAACTAAACAAGCCTGCTCTGTAACAACCGGTATTCACCCGGAACAGAAAATGCAAGTTAACCGTGCTGAGCATGTACGAAAGTGCATGTTCAGAACTGCTTCAAGTACTGCAAGCACATTTATGTCGAAAGTCATCAACATCATGAGCCATGTCAAAGGAAATTCAGTTACACCAGGGGTTCTCATTGCGTTGATCGCGAGGCAGTGTGACTGCGTGCCCACCCCCAAAATGACTTTCGACTATCATCCACCTCGTTGCTTGATTCAGGTGTGGCCAATACGTCGAGCACATGCACATAAAGGCGCGTTCAAGTAAGCCGGCCTCCTATTTACGCCAATCACGGCGATGCGTGCTCCTAAACTTTCACCATTTTCAAAACATTGGGGTATAGACCGTTCATGTTTATTCCTTGAAAGGCCAGTGCATTTAAATTTTCTCAAGATAAAGTTAATCAGATCAAGAATTTTTATTGATAAAAAAATTTCAATACCGTTTTATATCATGTTCTACTAATATCAGTTGAAATTGGAAATTATCATTTCTGAGTTTGAAATTGTAGTTATGAATCCAGTAAGTTATTTAAGGCCATCCCTAATCACACCCATAACCTCATCTGCGAGCATGACTCACCACACCCGTATATTTTTCAAATGTGAGTGACTGTATATATATATTTACTGAATAGTTCACTTAATTCATTTGTCTTGAGATAAGATGGCTTATTTTAATGACAAATGTGATTTTGTTTTATCGAGTGATAGGGGAATGGGGGGCAAAAAAATCTGGGCTTGGCCCTTGGGGAACTTCTGCCCAATTATTTTTTTTTGGTCAGGACTTAGAAGTTTTACTTTAAATTTTTGTCTGAATTTTGTTCACAGATATCGCCAGAATGCACCACAGCCATCCATTTTTTCAAAAATTACCTGGGGGGGGGCATGCCCCCCAACCCCCCTAGCAGAACTTCATACATTCAGTGCCCACATTTGCATTTTCAGGAATTTTCACAAAAGTCCACTTTCATCTTGAATTATCCAAGTCTTGCAAATTCTGACTGGGCAATAAAACAAACTAAGGCACCCTCCACACTGTCAGAAACTGACCTTGTTACTTGTTCATACTGTGCAAAACAAATTCATCTTAGAAACGGATGCCTTCTGTATTGTACTGGTAAATTATTATAAAATGGTATTCAGGGTAGAAATGCTGTCTCACCTTTAGAAGGATCTGTGGTTACAATATATTCCTGCACCTTAGTCAACATCTATATAGTTAAAGCTCAAAGTTTGTGTCCGTTTTCAAATAAATTTCAAGCGCAAAAATGTTTCCTTGCACATTTTTTATTGTTCTTGGACATCTTTGCATGTTTATGAGCATTCTGGCACGTTTTTGCAATAAACCTCTTCTTATAGTACATGTTTCTGCATATTTTTACCTTTCCTTGGTTGTATATAATAGTAACAATTACCAGCATTTACGTTGAAAGTCATCAACATAATGAGCCATGTCAAAGGAAATTCAGTTACACAAGGGGGGGCTCAATGTGTCGATCGCGAGGCAGTTTTTCTTGATGGGGTGATGGGGTGGCGAAAAAAAAAGACGTTAGACTAACATCCACCTCGCTGCTTGAGTCAGGTGTGGCCAATACGTCCAGTGCATGCACATAAAGGCACATTCTAGCAAGCCGGCTTCCTATTTACAGCAGTCGCGGCAATGCGCAAATGCACCGAGGGCCTCCACCGCCTTGCTGGTTAATCGCGATAGGCTGGCTCCTTGAAAAGTAAATCCTGGGGGGGGGGCTATGGGGGAGTCTGGGCACCCCCAAGTTACAAGGAAACATTTCTGGGCTATAAGACAGGTAATGTTTCAGTATCTAACTATAATAAAAATGAGATTGTGATTTACTTTGACTTGATCTAAGTTCCAACATTAGACTAGTCTGTCCATATAGCTAAATGCGAGCAGTCATTTTCCCCCGTGGTACCGCATTATCTTGAAGTTTAAAACTTTTCCCCTCTATATGCTTTTGGAACATATACAGTGAAGAAAATGAGTATTTGAACACCCTGCTTTATCGAAAGTTCTCCCACTTAGAAACCATGGAGAGGTCTGATATTTTCATCGTAGGTGCATGTCCACTGTGAGAGAAATAATCTAAAAAGAAAAATCCAGAAAGAACAATGTATGACTTTTTAATGATTTATTTGTGTGATACAGCTGCATTTAAACTGCTGTATTTGAACACCTGTCTATCAGATAGAATTCTGACCCTCAAAGACCTGTTAATCCGCCTTTAAAAGTCCACTTGCACTCCATGTATTATCCTGAATCAGATGCACCTGTTTGAGGTCGTTAGCTGCAAAAAAGCACCTGTTCACCCCATACAATCAGTAAGACTCAAATTTGTAACGTGGCCAAGACCAAAGAGCTGTCCAAAGACACCAGAGACAAAATTGTACAACTCCACATGGCTCGAAAGGGCTACGGAGAAATTGCCAAGCAGCTTGGTGAGAAAAGGTCCATTGTTGGATCAATTATTAAAAAAATGGAAGAAGCTAAACATGACGCTCAATCTTAATTGGAGTGGAGGCCCATGCAAGATAACACCTTATGGGGTCTCAATGATCCTTTGAAAGGTGAGGAATCAGCCCAGTACACGACTAGGCTTGTTCAATGACCTGCAAAGAGCTGGGACCACTGTTTCCAGGGTGACTGTTGGTAATACACTAAGACGTCACAGTTTGAAATCATGCATGGCATGGACGGTTCCCTGCTTAAACCAGCACATGTCAAGGCCCGTCTTAAGTTTGCCAATGACCATTTGGATGATACAGACGAGTCATAGGAGAAAGGTTTGGGGTCAGATGAGACCAAAATGGAACTTTTTGGTCATAATTTCACTCAACGTGTTTGGAGGAAGACGAATGATGAGTTTCATCCCAAGAACACTTTTCCTACTGTGAAGCATGGGGGTGGTAGCATCATGCTGTGGGGGTGTTTTCTGCACAATGGACAGGACGATTGCAATGTATTAAGGAGAGGATGAACGTGGCCATGTATCGTGAGATCTTGGGGAACAATCTCTTTCCCTCAGTCAGAGCATTGAAGATGGTTCGTGGCTGGGTCTTTCAACTTGACAATGACCTGAAGCACACAGCCAGGATAACCAAGGGGGTGGCTCCATAAGAAGCATATAGAGGTTCTGCATGGCCTAGCCAGTCTCCAGACTTAAACCCAATAGAAAATGTTTGGAGGGAGCTGTAACTCCGTGATTCTCTGTGACAGCCCAGAAACCTGTCATAGCTAGAGAAGATCTGTGTGGAGGAGTGGACCAAAATCCCTCCTGCAGTGTGTGCAAACCTGGTGAACAACTACAGGAAGCGTTTAACTTCTGTAATTGCAAACAAAGGCTACTGTAAGAAATATTAACATTGGTTTTCTCAGGTGTTCAAATACTTATTTGAAGCTCTATCACACAAATAAATCGTTTAAAAAATCATACATTGTTATTTCTGGATTTTTCTCTTTAGATTATCTCTCTCACAGTGGACATGCACCTAGGTGAAAATTTCAGACCCCTCCATGATTTCTAAGTGGGAGAACTTGCAACATAGCAGGGTGTTCAAATACTAATTTTCTTCACTGAAGATCATCTCCTGCTATCTTTCATAAATGGATTGACAATAGATACCGCCGTAAATTACGCTGGATTAGACTGCCGGAGAAAAATTCCTCGTGTGTTTTACACACTTGGCCAATAAAGCGGATTCTGATTCTGATGAACGTTTGGGAGTGTGCGGGAGTGCTTGTTCTTTGAAAACTAACTTACAAACTTTGAACTTTAAGTATATAGGTGAGCACTACTGTGCATTTTTTCATTTATTAAATAAACGTAGGGCTGCACATTTCAAAATAAGAACAAAAAATTGGTTTTGTTCTTAGCATTTTCAGATATTGTTTAAAATTCAGAATTAAAAAAAATAAATAAAACAATATGCACAACTTTGTTTTGATCATATGAGTTGAAGCAAAATCACGCATTGTAGAAAATGTATTATACTTATTATACTATATATATATATATATATATATATATATATATATATATATATGCACACCCCACCACTTTTTTTTCCCATTAATGGCTAGCTAGGCAGCTGCAACACGCCGTGTATTGAGTCTTTAAATGTGAGAAGAATCAGTTTTTGTTTATCTTGACTGCTGCCAAGCTGTTTATTCTAGCCAAAGCTACATCTGCATCAACATTGATTCTCTCAAGATACACCCTCGCATCTCTGGACCTGTTTACACTTTGCCTCCCCCTAAAGTCACCGAGGATATCAGCCGATCATTCCACCTGGTTAATATTAAATAGTGCTTGCATGGAGAACTGTTTGTTCATCAACATAAAACCTGCTCCTCCTGTTGACTGTGGCCATGACAGCAATCGTTTATTATCCACACCACTGCTTTGTAACTGTGAGTGGTCACCTCGTATCCTGCATGCTTTATGTTTCATTAACGCACAGAAATGAAAGTTGGCATCCAGTCAATATTTTTTTGACACAGCGGTCCTGAGATATTGTTTGAGTTGGAATAGCAAGCAGGTGTGATCTTGTCATTTGAGAAGACAAGTTGCGTCACTTTTGGGAGAACATCTTCCCTCCAATGTTTGTCTTAGCAGAAAACAGTGGGAATGTGGTCAATGCAAGTGTGTTTACAACACGATATGCATGTTTTGTCGTTAAAGTAGTCACCGAAATACGGAGGCAATGATTGCTAGTTCTTGGTAATCTCTCAAATCACAAAACATGTCTAATGTTATTTTCCTCACTGTGAGAGTGAGTTGTCCACAAAGTGTTTAGTGTAGGTCTTGTGACTTTTCCCAATAATCCAGAGCCAAAATAAAGCAAAACCTCTTCAAAAACCTTGAGAAAGAATCTTTCGTTGCACCTTTCGTACAGATTGTTGTGTTGTCTACACTAGTAACTAAGCTGAAGCTAGAGCTGTAAAGTGGATGAATCTTCTTTGTCCCCTCCTTTGTGTGTCCTTATCTCACTCAAGGATTGTGCTCTTGTTTTGTGCTTGTGTAAACAGGGATTGTGTGAGAACTCGCTGAATTATAGCAGATGGATCCTGGGGCTTGACTGTCATGAGCATTAAGGAAAAAGACATCGAGAAGGGTCAAAGCACAGCTGTTCAAGCCGACCCTACCTTGACTGGACTGTGGTCTTGTTTGCATTGTAGAATTCTGGGCAGCCACAACCAGGATTAGATTTCTGAGAAAAAAGGTTATGGAAGAGGAAGAAGCAGCGGCAAGGTGAATGAGCTCAGGACATTTTCTCTTAACCTTTCACCTGTCTTCTCAGCTGGGAGACTGAGTTGACACATTTTTTCAAACAATACTCTTCTTTGGTGAGGTTGTAGAGAAAACTGATTTGAGAGGCCAGAGCATCTTCAAAAGACAAAATAATCATATTTCACTTGAGTTTTGTTTTAAAATCAAGATCAATATGACAAAACCGGATTTGAGACTAGCAGTGTGAACAAGGGTTTGCCGCTGGATTTTATGATCGGGAATCATATCAGGCTCTTATTAAGGTCTTGTAGATCTGTGTTTTCTACGCTTTGTCTTTTTTATACCTTGGAAAAAAGTGAATGGAAAATATTGTGAATTCAAATTTTCAATTTTTTTCAGCAAATTGCACTTCTTGCAAGCAACCTCTTCATTAACTGTGCAGCAGTGGGTTAGACCCAGTCCAGGTATTGGTAATTTTGTGACCAGTGTATTCAAACGAGGTGCATTTGCGCCACTGTGGGTGTGATCAGAGCTGATTTCATTCCTGTCCAATAAATGCAGCTCATCTCATTAGCTTTTAAATGCAGCGAATTCACAGTCTCGCATGGAGACATCTCTGTGTGCATGAGGAAGATGCGTGATCACAGCGATCAATTCATTAAACCTGCTCTTGGCCAGTCTGACAACAGAATGAGCTGGTGATTGCTGCTGGCTACATAAATATGTATGTAGAGATCATGTGTCCATCCCCTCCCATCGTTCATGTGCTGCCCCATAGCTGCTTGCAAGTGGGATGATTTAAAAAAAAACATAATGATAATTCATTCATTAACTGACCCCCTCCTTGAGCCATCACCTTATCGTGTCGAAGGGGTTTTTGTGTCCCAGTGATTGTTGGAGCAAAGTTGTCTGGGGCTTCACGCGCCCAGGAGTGTCACCCATGGCAAACAGGTCCTAGCTGAGGGGAAATTATAAGATTTTCAGATAAAATAGTAATGTATGTTTTAGATGATTTTCATAGATTGTATTTATCACGCTCCAAAATCATGTTTTTACAGTGCAGGAATTTTGCAAAATGTACATTGTACATACAAGACAAATACCCCTCAAGTCTTTGGTAGAAATTATGTCAACACTGCGTATTTTCTTTCCAAAAGCTGAATGGTTAACTGTATAAGTATCACTTGCCATAATTTCAACACATCAAGTATGGTTTTATGATAGTTCACTCTCGTGTTGTATGTTTGTTTTTGGAATATGAACTCTGGTGTTCTTTACCTCAGTAAGTCCACTCCATATGTTTTTGCATATGAGTTTAATGCGAACAGTTGGAAAGCGCACAAAACATCATTAACCATGGGTATTAATTGGGATGTGTGAAAATTAATAGACAGAATAATGTAACATTCAGAAAAATACACTGGTAATCTATGGCAGAGGTGCTGGAGCTCGAGAAGGTGGCATCCCTTTCTTTTGCGTTTCTCACATTAACATTGCAGCTGTCATGTTTACTTGATATTTTTGCTGGATTATGCCCATTTTCCATGTTATTTCTTATCACATCTATTTTTTTTTCAACTTTGAGTTATTCCATGATAAAATTGAGAGATGGGGATTGGATTCATTTGTAAATTAAAAAAATAATAAATAATATTTGGGTGTTATTTTTATTTGTTCCTTCATCACTGCAAGTATGCATGTATTATTATCATTGTAGCCTTTCTTTCCTTTGTTGTACAGTAGGTCACTAGTTCTGCATACATTAAAAATGCCCTATGGCTCATTCTCTTGATTACTGTGGGTGATGCGATCCATTTGTAAACATCTGGGTTTCTGTTGTAATAAAAAAAAATGTGCATTTGTTGTAATTATGTAACTTGGGTAACATTTAGGATGGAATAACTATAATTTTTCTTTTCTTAATTTCACGCAATCTATGCTGGTAAAAAAAAAAAAAAAAAACAGTTCTGTTTTTCGCATTGTAGTTTACATGGTGGAGAAAATAGCCACCTCTTAAAGTGTGTGTGGTTGATTGAAGTCATCACATGGTTTATCTTGAAGGGGACTTAATTTAATGTGAATGTGACTCAGTGTCTCAGGAGAAGAAAAAGTGTCTAATGGCCTGTAGATGGAGTTGTTAGTCGGTGTGTCCCATTCCACAGTATTCCTTTTGCTCCGTCCCTGTTTAGAAAATCCCATTATGGAAGGAGTCACTGTCAGACTGGAGGGGTTAGCTGGGTCAACATCTGTCTAGAGAGCAAGCGCTGGGGGAATGGGGACGGCAGGAGGGATGGGGGCGTGGGGGGTTTAGGGGCAATCTCAGCCCTTAGAACAGGGCCTGTAGGCCAGGCTGGGGCAGTTGTGAGGGTGTGTGTGACACCACACCAAAGCAGCATAGGCCACAGTGTCAGATGACTCTCTTGGCTAGTTTGGCCTTAGTAGTAGATGGAACCGTACCGTACTTAATTCATATGAGGGTCTCTGTTTAAGTTCACTGTGGCTCACAATGACAGCTTAAGATGTTTCCTGAAAATCATGACCTAAAATGAAATATTTCTTGAAATAATGCTACTTTGAGACTACTAGCTCTCCTGTCCTTTTTCACATATTCTCTGTGATAAGTTGTCAACCTCAATTTCCCGTCTGTCAGCCTGAGTGTGGGTCCCTATGGTGTCGAGGTACGTCTGCAACTTGTTTAGATCTGCATCTCTAGAGACACTCTGTCCAAGCCATTGAGTAGATATTAGCATACATTTACCCTCCCATTACATGCCCTGAATGTAACCCCATAAATCTGTATCTTTTGTCTTGCTTCATGGTAAGGCCTTGTGTTTTAAAGGCAATTATTCTCTTCCAAGTAAATAATTAATCAGGCAAATAAATTTGCTTCTCCCTGACTTGGTCAGCTTCATTAACCTGGAATTGGGAGGTTTGGTGAGTTGCACTGGTGAGGCTTGCCACCAATGGACAATCGCTGTAACAAAAATTAATTGATTTTAAAAAACAAAACAAAATAGAGGTAGTTACATATCAGTGTCACAAGACAGGAACAATAAAACTAAAGTGTGTACATAGTTTATTTAAATCGTGACAATGTATTTCTTGTTTTTTCTTTTCAGTTGGAATTCAAAAGACAACATTCTTCTCCAACAGCCCATTAGGAATATTTGTATTCAAAACTGCATTTTGGTGTTAATTGAACATCCCTGGAGAATGGTGCTGTTTTTACTCAAGCTTGCAATGGCTGATTCTCATGGAGCTCTTTTGGCACGTCTCTCGTGGTCGCACTGGTTCCCATTAAAAGGCCATTGAGCAGCGGTTCTTCTGGGAGCCATGCAAGTAAATATATCCATTTCCATAGAAAGTGTTTTGTTTTGGTGGGCCAGTGTTTTCTTGGGCTCCTCTGCATTAACTCAACTCAGGTTGGTTTCCTCTCCAATATGTCCTGTATCCCAGCCCCTGAGAGCACCCGTATTTATACTTCATGACGGAAAACACAAACAAAACCCGAGTTTGACTCCATATTTTCCATATCTATGCAAGAAGAACAAACGAAATAGAGACAACCAAAGACCGAGAAGGAGATCTGCAATAAAAGTGAAATTATAAAGGAAGGATATGACAGATGTTTATATTTTGTCCTGGAGTTGTAACACAACCTGATTGCTGTGTTTTAACAGCTGTTTGACCTTGTCTCTCTCCCTCTCTCACCCTCCCTGTCCCTGTTTTCGCTCTGCAAGTTTTTAAGTCATGATGCAAGAATCTGGGACAGAGACAACAAGTAATGGAGCATTTCATCAAAATGGAAGCGCAAACATGGAGAATGAATCCAAAGGGCAAAGCAAGAGTGCTACGCCATCAGTGGAAGTGACTGCAGATGATCTTCTGCATCTCCAACAGCACCAGGTAGAGCAGTTTGCCTTCCACACCTGTCTTGACTTTATTAAGACTTGTCATCAGAAGGCCCACACCACCTCTTTAAGTGCCGATTAATATTTCATTCAGCTTCAAAGTACATCTAGTACATAAACACATTACTATTATTATTTATGTATATTGAGGCACTTTTTGAATATTTCAGTAAGGGGAAGTGCCTGCTCTGTGTGGTTGTGTTTGGTTGCCAAATGTGTTTACCGTCGCATGCGGCATCTGAATTTTTTAAATATTTATAATGATGTTCGGACATATTTTAAGTGTGTAGGTGCAAAAAGATTTTGTTGACAGTTGATTATTATTTTTTTTTAGATTCATGGCAATGACAGCATTTTCTTTGGATCATTGTAAACAAACCTTACACTCAAGGGAAATGCCACGCTCTGATGTGTTAACCAATGAGGTGCAGAGTGGCGCGTCGATGTTCTTGTCACAGAAGCCCAAAACATTTTCTCCCATCTCAGTTTAAAGGCAGAAAGACAGGCTCTTTCTGTTGGTGTCAGTGTTATGTGTGGCATGGGACAGTGTGTTTAAGGAAACAACATTGAAAAGATCAGTGTGTCTTCTGCTATCTTGCTCTCGCCGACAGGGCAACTGAGGCTGTTGTCAGGAGCTGTTTGGTGATGATGCGCAGTCTCTGTGCAGCTGACTGTTGTCACAGCACATCTGTCTACTTTTGCTCGTAGCGCACAACAATACTCGGTGAAGGACTGAGCAATAATTCAACGTTGTAGTTCAATCATCTCATAGCACCATCAATCTGACGCCAAAGTGAAGTTGGTTTTCACTTGCTCTTGTCAGTCACCTGAAAATACAATGGCACATTGAGATACAAGTTTACTTTGTTCCTTCATGACACTCGTAACAAGTAACATTCATCTTTTCCTATTGAAATGAATGGAAATGTCATTAATCCGTTCCAGCCTCCCCTAAGAAACGACATAGTTTTTGTAATGTGGTTTTAACGTGAAAAGTAGCGCACTACAATATTATACTTTATAGAATAAAATACATACAAAGTAATTACATAACGAGTTAAAACCATTTTTCTCACATTTCCTTCTTCCTTTGTGCTGTTTACTTTGGTGCACGACTTGACAATTTGACAATGTAGAAAATCTGTTTCAAAAAAGTTTTAGTTAATGTGTCCAAAAATTCTTTACTCTTCAGCCTGAGTGTTTGGTCTTTAGGCTACTTGGGAACTTCATCCTTTCTGTCAGCTCTACATCTCGTCGTCAGTATGTCGTCAGTGAAAAATTCATAGCCAAACTGAATTCATTACTGCAGTAGTCACAGAAACCCATGGATAAAATTTCAGTAACAGTAGGCCACAGTTGAGTAAACAGTTATGCCGAAACCTAATTCTTGTTGACTTTTTCCCTCACTCCGTACTAGAGGCGTTTACTTTGATTTACTTTGCAAAGACAACAACAGGGTAGCATGTGATGGCGCGGTGGGGATGTTACAGTTGTGTTCTTAACTGAAAAAAACTTTTTGGAATAGAAATCCCTAAATGTTTAGAAATAATCAACAAAAATTCAACCACTGTTTTCTTACCTGCAGTACACTATTTGGTATAATTGTGGAAAGGCTCCAATTTTAAACTCTCCCTTTTTAAACAATTCCAATACTTACTAGAAAAGTAAAAGGTCAAATTTGGAAAAAGAACAAACGTCTTTAATAATTTTTTTTCCAGGAACATTTTAAAAAGCATGCATGTATATCTATAATCCATTCTCTAGTTATGTTAATTTTTAGTTCAGGTAATTCTGTTGCCAGATATGTTCGAGATAGTGTACATGACGTAAAACATATCTGAAATAGCATTCCTCTTAGACTAAGAGTACTGTGATCATACCTCTGTAAAAGGAGATCACGATAGGGGATGGAGCTCTCGCTCTTTTCAGTGGCATTAGGGGATTACAGTGGAATATTTGTCATATTGTTTTTTTTTTTTTTATAGTAATCTGTTCTCTCCCACAAACATCCAACAAGCTGTTGAAAGTTGATTTTAAAAAGAAAAAGATGTCTTTTTCATACTTGAAGACAGTCATTGACTTCCTTAACTGGGTAGCCACAGCAAACCTGACAGTGACATATCATTTATTCTCATTAGGCAATATAACAATGAAAGACAGTCCTCATTAATAAAGACAGCGGTGAAACAATTGCAATCTGTTTGATCATCATTATTTTGACAGGGGAATTCATCTTGACTTGTTAGAGTTTAGGAAGGCTATTAACTCAACTCACGCATGTCTATGAATGGTACTAGATATAAATACAGCATGTTAAGCATACAAGTTGTGTAGAAAAGATCAGCTGTCTTTCAAAAAAAGAGTGGAACTGAAAGTCCGCTGCATACCAGTCAATATAGGTCTTTTTTTTTTGCATTGGGTAAAGAATAATATACCTGTGAGTACTTTGATGTTGTGTGTCCACCCATTTCGCTCTGTCCATTATGTTCAAATATCCATTGCTTAAAGGGTTATAACATTGTCACTAGTGTAGTGTTTTGTAGTTTTTTGTTCCCAAAGAGGAGTTTGTTTTAAATACATAATGTGTAATTCTCTTTGTTTTCTTTACTTTGACAGTAAACTTCAACAGTAAACATCTTAAAACCTCTTTTGTTGATGTTTTTTTTCCCACTATCTGAGTGAGTTGAGTTCACTGGCATTATGCACCGCTCTTATTCCAAGTTTGACTCACAAGACCAAGCAAAAAAATCATCCCAGTGACAGCTTGTACATCAAAAAACACAAGTTGGGTTACTCGTATGTCAAGCCACCCCTTGTATATGCGAGTGAAGATAATCTAGACCTTGGGGGGCCAAGCAGTCAAGAGAACAAGAGCACTGTACTATGCAGTGATGAAAGTCCTCTGGATTTTCCCGGTATTCCGGATTTTTAAATTTTCATGAAAATAGAGGAAATTGAGGAAAAATTGCCCAACATTAATCTGGATATTAGTTGACAACATTGGACGAACATGCGTTTGAGTTCGTTGTTTTGCTTTCACGAGTGTAGCCATGTTGAGGCACTGACACTAGTAACAGTAACGCCCCTCACCTCGCATTCTCTCAAGACGTTGCTTATTTTGTGTGGTCTTGACATTAATTTACGTGTTTATTTCATAAATGTTGTTAACCAAAATAACCTGCTCCAACCGGTATTCATCCGGAAACAGGAAATGGAAGTTAACCGTATTGAGCATGTACAGAGCATGTACAAAAGCGCATGTTCAGAACTCCTTCACGTAATGCGAGCGCATTTACGTCGAAAGTCATCAACATCATGAGCCATGTCAAAGGAAATTCAGTTACAAGTGAGAAAGCTCGAGATTGTCCTTGTTCTTCTCTTTCATGAAGTTTCACGGCATCCAAAAGATAAAAGGAACAAGAGAGTACCTGGCCTTTTAACAGCCATGTCACCGTGCAGTACAATGGCAGATCACCTGGAAGCCCTTGGTGCTGCTCAACGATGAGCACATTGTGCATTTTTAAGAAAAACATTTAATTGGTTCTAGCAGAAAATCTATAAATAGGAAGCAATGCAGAACAACAAACAACCAAAGACAAACATTGGCCTCGGGAACTGATTTGTGTTATGAGGGTGTTAATGTGCGTGGAAGGGCCATGCGTATAGCTAGGACTCATGTTCTCATTAATTTCAACTAAAATATGCACCCAATCTGTACTTTTAGTAGCCTGCAATTAATGATTCACGAGTGTTGAACATGATCGAGGCAGGTGGGTTGAGCTTCTGGGTTCATCCGGAGAACAGGTAGCTTTGGCAGGAAGAAAGGAAAAGAAAAAGGAACAAAAAAAATTTCCTACAGGTCAGCGAAGAACAGGTACTTAAAGGTTTTCTTTGCCGCTTATCCTCACAAGGGTCACAGGGAATACTGGAGCCTATCCTAGCTGTCAACGGACAGGAGGCAGGGTACACAGTCACACTCACAATGACACCTAGGGGCAATTTAGAGTGTCCAATTAATGTTGCATGTTTTTGGGATGTGGAAGGAAACCGGAGTGTCCGGAGAAAACCCACACAGGCGAACCCGGGTTCGCAGAACTGTGAAGCCAACGGTTTAGCAGCTGAGTCAACGTGCCACATTCTAAAATAGATATTGTAATGAAAAATACATGTAACCTTATTCACTTCGATGTCCATACCAAAAAATAAATATGAGCAGAAAACGCGTCATCCATGCACAAAGTTGCGGAAGTCTCATTCGACATCCATCTCATAGCCATATTGCCTGCATCGTCTTTTCATTACGCCACACCGCGACATTCGCCATTGAAAACACGCTGTGCCGCCTGCTATGGGACATGGAAGCTCTTTTCAAAGAAGAGGACATCTCACAATCGAGTGAAGTGACTGGGACAATATTACGCTATCGTTTTGAGCTATATTTTGATGATATATGTATGACTAACTAACAACAGACTCCCCGACAGTATGTAGCGTACTCTGCATGTGGAGGCCATCCTTCTGCGGCTGCTGCACGGAAGCTGTCCGATGCACACATCGACACATTTAGCACCCCTGACTCACGGATCTTTTGTTACGTTATGAGAGTATTAGGTCCCACCAAACTATTACTTTTTTAGTAGCTGTATACTTGCCTACCTGTCATTTGGAACCCACGAAGCTCTTGTCCTTTGTACCCGTGCAATCCATTTATCACGACGAACCGGGTCTTTTTGAAAAGTATAAAGAATGTATCCATCCTCCCGAGTGTTTGAACAATATCCAGCAATACAATGAGCCGGCATTTTAGCTAACACAACGGAACAAAGCGCAACCTTCCAGCAGGTAAAACTAGTATAAACAGACGAGACTGCTTGAGTATGCGTCTGCTACTAACGTCACTTCATGCTTCTTCTTGAAAACAAATCCCTTGAGAGGATTTTCATAGCGGGAGTGACAAAAAGCCATATACGTCAAAATCACGTGGTGAAAAAACGGATGGGTCCTTTCCGGCTGCCTTTTTTTCCATTAATAACATACTAAAAGTCATGCATTTCATCACAATGGCACTTTAACAGAAGTTCGGAGCGTATGCATGCCGTCCATTTCCGTCATTCTCAGGGGTGTTCAAGCCCCTTAAAGAGTGGCTTTAACCACGTGCAGGATGTGCCACAATCGAGGGTTCTTTGCTCGGTCTGCGTCACCTCAAGGTAAGGTGGGACCTCTTGGCTTCCTGTGAGTGGGCAGGAACAGGTACAAATATATGATTGGGTATAAAAAGAGCTTCCCTGTTTTGCTCAGGCATTCACAAGCAATGATGGGGCAAGGTTCATCTTTATGTGAACAACTACATGAGAAAATAGTCAGAGTTTAAACACAATGTTCGGCGACATACAGTTGTAAAGATTTTAGGAATTTCATCAACTATACTCCATAATATCAATATCAAATATTCAGAGAATCTGGAGAAATCACTACATGTAAGTGGCAAGGTTAAATGCTTGTGACCTTTGATCACCACATGCACTGAAGAACACTTCAGAAAACCGGTAAATACAGTTCAGCGCTAGATCTGCAAGTACAACTTAAAACTCTACTATGTAAAGCAAAAGCTATTCATGAACAACATCCGGAAACTCCACCAGCTTCTCTCGGCCCAAGCTCATGTAAGATGGAATGATGAAAAGTGGAAAAGTGTTCAGTGGTCCAACGAGTCCGCATTTGAAATTGTTTTTGGAAATTGTGGATGTCGTGCCCTCTGGGCCAAAGATGAAAAAAAAAAAAACAGCTGGACTGTTATTGACACAAAGTAAATAAAAGCCAGCTTCTGTGATGTTACGGGCCTGTGTTAGTCCCAATGCCATGGGTAACTTACACATCTGTGAGGGACCATTAATGCTGAAAGGTACACACAGGTTTTGGAGAAACATATACTGCCATACAAGCAGTGTCTTTTTCATGGACACCCTTGCTTATTTCAGCAAGACAATGCCAAACCACATTCTGCATGTGTTACAATAGTGTGGCTTTGAAGTAAACGATTGTGGGTGCTAGACTTAAAAAATTTTGTGCATTATGAAGTGTAAAATACAGTAACTAAATACAAATACATATACTGTGTCACTTGGTGTGCTGCTGGCCTAAGGTGAATTTTTTTTTATTACAGCTCCATTTGTATCCCCTCAAAATCTGTGTTTGGTTTGCAGAAGCTGTGGTTAAGTTCTACTCTTATGAGGAAGTGAACATTGTGTTGTCAAAGGGCATTTTGGTAATGCAGTTGTCTATTTTGTGAGTAAAGATTTTGCAACTGTAAATAGTGTTGGGAGACTGCTTCTGGTATTTAAATCCGTAGCAATTCAGGGAAAACAATGCGATTGGATTTGTTCTTTGACATTTCGTTGAACTTTCGATACGTAAATCAAAAACAAAGCCAAAATTGTCACTTCAATAGTTGTTTACAAATGTCTTGATTTTTCAAACTACTTCAAAATGTTCTCAAATACTATAAACAAATTCAATGTATTTTTTTTCTCCCCGCTATTGCAGGGCCAAGATGGTCATACTATTACGTGTAGAGAACAAAGAATGACATGCGTAACAAGCCGCAGAAAGAGTTGAGTGAGTACAGGTTTCCATTCTGCTTTATTCAAGTCATACATGATTCCCTGTGGAGACTTGAGAAGGTGGAAATGCACTTCTAAGCCCCATTGTCATCGACCGCTATCCTTAGCTTTAGAGGGTTCGGCAATAAATCTACCAATAAGAGTACACTCAAATTATTGCACATGTACACACACCTGCGCGCGCGTATACACACACACACACACACACACACACACACATGCACGGCCATGCACACATTTAAGGAGAAACACATTGTATGTGTATAGTATATTGTTTCTTCATTTCAGCACAGATGATTACAAATTATCTCTTGTAAAATGCAAATTCAGAGATACAGCCAAACAGCATTTGTGCTTTTACATGTTGCCTATCACCTCGTATCTAACACCATCACTGTTCAGAAAACTGACCCTGATGGGCTGGCCTTTTTTCTTGCATAGAGACCCTCTTTCTCTCACCATTGTGGACAGATTTGTTTGTAGGGGTGTCTACAATCTGTAACTTAAAGGGGTATGAGATATGTTGTCTCTCTCAGTTCATTTTTGATTTCACAAGTCACTTTTCCTGAATCATGTCATGTTTCCTGTCAGGGTGAGTCCATTCCTTGTGTTTTTCATTGACTCTTCTTTTAGGGGGACTTTGTTAGTGGAGTATTTGGAGTTTTTGATCTATGTCGTTTGCCCTTTTTGCTAGTAAATACCTTACTCCTATTTCGCTGTGTTGCCTCTGTGCTTCCCTGCACTTTAGTCAACCTTCTCCCCCACACTAACACTAAGAAAACCCATTTGCAACAATAGCTTAAGATACATAGGTTCAGACCAAGTGTCCGCTGTGTTGGAATTTGTAGTATTTCACATATATCATCCTCAACTTTCCTCATTGCCACACAACACACACAACCCAGTACAGTAGTTTCTGAGCGATAGCATTATGAGTGAAATCACATGATTTGATTACAAAATTCTCTCAGTCCAATTTTTAGACCACATGCATATAACATTTTCTACTAACCTGTTTTTTTTTCCCAAAATCAAGATCATCGTGGCATTTCTTTTTCTGACCAAATCAATAACATTTGTCCAGACACTCTCCACTTTTATCAAGAGGTTTCCCAGCAGACTTTCTCTCCACCCTTGAAAACCTGGTTACTCACTACAACAATATTTTTCATAATCTCTTCAATACTGTTGCTACAATTAAAACCAGATCTTACCTTTCACCACCTCTGCACCCTGCATCACTCCTGTACTTATTTGACAATTAAAATCTAAAGGTCTTCATCTTGAATGTCTCCCAATGAAAACCGACCACACACAAGGACAATTACAGTCATCATCCTAACCACGACAAATCTGTTTTATTCGGGCCAGATATACCTGCTACACAATCCTAATCCATAAAACAAAGCCAACTCCAAGGCACTATATTCCCCTGCTTGGCATTATTTCATACCCAGTGGACTCCATTCTCTCCCACTTGTACTCACTTTTTTTTTGTAATTCAGTTGCCATTTTTCAGTACAAAATCAAACAGATCCACCAACAATTTCTTCCTGCCTTTATCCATCCGTTCTCTCTCATCCAGTCCTACCTTTCTACTCACTTTCAAGTTTTACTCTACCTCCTTTCATGGAATTTTCAGAAATCATCCATTGCTCCAAGCCCTCCACTTGACCACTTAACCTCCTTCCTACTATTTTGGTAAAGGTTTGCCTCAAGTCCTTTGTCCCCCTCATTACTAAGATGATCCACTCATCTCTCTCTCACCTGGTGTTCCCAAATTATTTAAAACAGCAACACTCCTTTTTATCACCTACAACCTACCTGTTTGCAATATATTCCTTATAGTCAACAGTCACTTTCACTATTACGTGGATGACACTGTGCTCTACTTCTCTTCAAACTCACCATCATGTAATGTTCCTCCCTACCTGACTGCTTCACTGAACTCAAACACTGGTTCTCATCCAACTTGCAAGAACTCAATAGTGATCCAAGTGAAATCCTACTCATAGGTACCAAGTCCATGATAGCCAAAAACTGACAGTTCGTCTATTTATAATTGATATTTCCCGTTTCCTAATCCCTTGTGGTTAAGAGTTTGGGTGTAATTCTTGACTGAACACTCCTTCCAGGTATACATAAACATCGTCATCCGGTCTGCATACTTTTACTTACAAAACATAGTTCGCCTCTGTCCATCTCTCACCCTCATGCTGCTGCTGTCCTTGTTCATAGTTTCGTCACTTTAAGCTTGGATTATTGCAAATATCTCCTGTTTGTTTTCCTCCACAAGTCACGACAAAAAATACATTTTAACTCTACTGCCGAATTATCAAAAGAACCGCATCCACTCACCACATCACTCCCGCCCTGCAACAACTGCACTGGATTCCCGTCCAATACCAATACACATTCAAAGCCCATCAATAACCTCACTCCGACATATTTTGATGATCTCCTTCATGTTATCATACGCTTCTGCTTTCTCAGATCACTGTCCTTCATCTACCTCACAGTCTCCTCTGCCTCCCAGTCCACCGTGGGCAACAGACAGGCAGCATACAATACAATAAGTATTTTTAGGGGTGGCTATAAATACAATTTATTTTAGTAGTATTGTCATGACCAGAACTCAAGGCTGAACCTAAGGAACACAACTCTGGAGACCAGGTATCGTTTGAGCAGGAAGTTTTATTAATTCGGGGTCGGTGCACAGGAAGGCAGTCCAGAAGAGCAACAGTAACAGAATTGGCAGGTTAAGAGGCAAGGTCAAACACGAAGCAGGGTCAATCTTCTGAGAAGTCAGTAACATGACAGAAGGTAATGTGGGAACATGATGATAAAGTACAACGATCTGGTGAAGTGCCAGACCTCAGGCGTGGCAATATACATAGACGGTAATTAGCGTGAAAATGAACCAGGTGGGCGCCCCTGCTCACCGGTCGAGGAAAGACACACGCATGACAGTACCCCCGCCCACTAGAAGTCGACCCTAGACAGCGCCGGGGCCTCAGATGCACGGCATGGAAGTTCCTGATTAGCGAATGGCCGACGATAAACCGGGAAGAAACACCCGACCGACTACTCCTCGGGACGGACGCCGTGAAAACAGCAGCGATTGTGCAGGATAGACTGCGCCCTGACCACGATCCAGGGGAGAGGAGGAGGTCTGGCAGATGGGACCAACAAGGACATCCAAGGAGGCTTGAGCCGTCAAAATTTTGTTACGCTGAGGTCAGTTTTTTGGACAAAAACGAGCAGGGGTGCCATCTTCCATCATCGGGATTCCGATGCGAGAGGATCACCCCTATCCCCAAATCCGACGTATCTACCTCTACGCTAAACTGCCGAACAGGATTTGGCAAGGCGAGAATAGGAGCAGAAGCAAAGTAAGCCTTGAGTTTCAGAAAGGCTCCTTGACACGCTGGGTTCCAATTGAAGAAATTGTGTGGTGAGGTTAGTTTATGTAATGCATCCACACTAAAGTTTCAGATAAATTTTCGGTAACCCTATGAAGCTCTGCAGTTCCTTGCAAGTTGTAGGAGTAGGCCAATGTAGAACGGCCTCGACCTTGCTAGGATCCATAAGGATCTCACCCTATTCCAAGATGAAGCCCATGAATGATATCGATGACTGGTGGAACTCACACTTTTCTGCCTTGACGTATACGTCATGAAGCATCACCCTCTACAGTACTGCTCAGACATCCCCGACATGGGATTTTTCGTCCGTGGAGAAAATAAGAATATTATCTAGGTACACAAAGACACTAATGTTGAGCATATTGCATAACACATCATTGACAAAGCTCTGAAACACTGCAAGGGTGTTCGTGAGTCCAAAAGGCTTAACCAAATATTCATAATGATCAATGGATGTGTTGAATGCCATTTTCCTCTTGTACCCGTTTTGTATCCTGATGAGGTGGTATGCATTCATCAAGTCTAGCTTGGAAAAATCATTGGCCCTCTTCAGGAGCTCAAAGGCTGTGGCAATGAGGGGGAGAGGTGCCCATTTTTTTACTGGAATGCTTTTCAGTCCTTGTTAGTCTATAAAGGGCCGCAGGGTCTTATCCTTGTTTTGCATAAAAAAAGAATCCCGTTCCTGGCAGTGATGACGAGGGCCAGATAGTCCGGCAGCCAGCGACTCATCCACGTATTGTTTCATGGCTTTATGTTCCAAACCTGAAAGAAAAAAAAAAATCTCCCATGAGAGGGTGAGGAACCGAAGCAGGTTAGTACACACTTTGCTCTACCTGATTTGCCGTGTCAACCTGTTTTTATTGGGGTTGTGCAGTCTCAGCCATGGACCCCCCAAGATTATGTGTTGTTTTTTTGCGTTGAAAACTTGAAAACTCATGTGCTCCGAGTGTGGGTCTGGGAACGTCAGCGTGAGAGTCTGAGTACAGTGAGTTATTTTGCCCAGAAAACTGCCTTCGGCCGCATATTCGTTGCAGGGGTGCTTCACCTCGAAAGTCCTCAGACCAATGCTTCTAACAAGGAGTGAGTTTAAAAGATTGCCATCTGAACCCGAGTCAATGAAAGCTGGAGTGGCTGGCCTCCTGAATTTAGGGTGACCTGAGGCGGTTCCAGGGCAGAGCTGTCTTTAATGAGGTTGAGACTCACCGTAGTCAGGGTTCAGAGTGAGGTACCAGCTGGTTTGACCTGGCAGCGGGCTATGGAGTGGCCGGACGTCCAGAGTAGAAGCAGAGCCCCTCTCTTTCCTGGTGTAAATGTTCTTCGGGAGAGAGACAGTGGCGGACCAGCTGCATGGGCTCTTCCGCATCATCAGACGCACACAGAAGTGCGTCAATGTTGCTGGGGCGTGAGAGCGTATTCCTCTGCCGGGCGTTGTCCTGTTTCCGGTCCATGAACCTTTTGTCGACTTTCAGAGCAAGAGCGATGAGGGTGTCCAGGTCTGTCAACAAGTCCAGCAGGATTAGCTAATCCTTTAAGGTGGGGGACATTCCTTGAAAGAAAGTGTCTAGTAGCGCCGTGTTGTTCCACTGACTTTCAGCCGCTAGAATATGGAACTCAATGGGGTAGTTGAAGACCCTGCATTTGCCTAGTCGTAGCGTGTTCATGGAATTCGCTGCCTCGCATTTCTGTAGTTGCATATTGAAACAGTTGCTCCATGGATTTCATGAAGAACGTCCACGTCCGGCACATGTTCGCGTTGCGGCTCCACTCCGTTGCCACCCACGCTTCAGTGTGTCCTGTCATATGAGGAAAGCAATCTTGGCTCTGTCAGAGAGAAATGGCGGCAGCCTGTAACTTAAAGTGGAGCTCGCACTGTGTAATTGAAGGGTTTCAGAATCCCCTGATAATCACTCGGGACATAAGAGTGTCGAGCAGACCCGCATGTGTGGAGTGGACTGGCGAGATGACTAACTCGTGGAGACACAAGGATTGCGAGGCTGCAACCGGCGCCTTGCTGGTGACGCCCCCGCTGGCGGACTTATGTCAGGAAATGTTCTTCATGTTGGATGAGGTGAAGACCTCGAGCCCGGAGAGCCTTGTGCACAGGATCAGAGTCTGCTGGGTCCATGTCTTAGCCAGATCGTTTTGTCATGACCAAAACTTGAGTCTGAACCCATGGAGCATGACTCTGGAGACCTGGGACGTTTGAGAAGGAAGTTTTCTTAGTTCGGGGTCGGTCCACAGGAAGGCAATCCAGAAGAGCAACAGGAACAGAATTGGCAGGCTAAGAGACAAGGTCAAACTCGAAGCAGCGTCAATCATCCGAAAAGTCAGTAACCTGAGAGAAGTTAATGCAGGAACCTGATGATAAAGTACAAGGATCTGACGAAGGACTAGACCAAACACGTGGCAATATCGACGGTAATTAACAAGAACAAGAAGCAGGTGGGCGCACATGCTCACCGTCGCAGGTGCTCATGAGGTCGAAATTTTGGAAATGTGCATTGACTTTTTTTTTAGGGGGTGCGGGGGTGGGAAGGCGCTATAATAATCCTACTAAATTTTGAATCCCTTTGATTCTAATCTGATTGACGTAGATCTGATCACCAAATAATTTGTCCTCGGTCTTGCTATGAGTCATGTGGGATTCTCAGGTATCGCCACCTGTTCTGTTCATATTGTCACAATATAACATGAGGCTCAGCATCGGTTCTCCATCCATCTTATTGGAAAATCAGTGAAAGAGGATAACATCAGTGTTATGACACTGCATATTGCCTTAAATTGCTTTATTGGTAAAATGATAGTGCTCGTCCAATTTGAATAATTTCATGGAATCCCTCACAGGACAGATTAATTATGTTATCACACAACTGGCAACATCTGTCTTTATACCACGGCACATGACAGTTTTATTACAGGCTAAATTTCTTTGCTGGTTCTGGCAATTGATGTGTGATGTGATTAGTAATCACAGATAAACAGGTATGGTGAAAAAGGCATCATAATTATTTGAAAAACAAGGGTATTATTCCTGTGGCACATTGAAATTCAAACACCCTAAAGGGCATACAATTTGGGAACTGACCAAAATATTCTGAAAAGTTGTGCAAAAACTTTGTTGATCAGATATGTATAAGATTTCATCATATCTGAGGTCTTTTTTTTGTCATGGAACCACTGAAGGGTACCAATGTTGGCAAGCACATGATAAAGACCTTAGAACCAGAAGAATTGTATGAACCTCTGCCCTGGCTGCTCAATACAATATTACAAAGTCCACAATGATCTGAAAATAACAAGACAGGAATATAACTTAAAGTGAGTCGTATTTAATCTATAAATGAAACAAATTGTGCTATTTCTCAAAGGTTCCAAATAGCTCCCAGGTGTCTTGATCTGTGACATGCCCCGGATTTTAATGTAGTGTTTGCAGGGGGGGTTAAACATACCAGATGCCAAAAAAAGAGAGTAAAAGCATTGATTGAGTTTTCATTTGTCTCGGTCACACTTCATCAACAAGCCATCACATTGGACTCAGTTTGTGTGCTGATCCGTGCACGTAGCATATGCTGCAGATACATTATTCCTGATTGTGATGTCACAATCTCTCCAAACTCTTAGCGGCTTGCGTATAAATTTTACAATAGGCAGTTCACAACAAAATTACTTGGTTGTGTAATTTCACACTCAGCTCCTACTGGTCCGTACACATTTGTACTTTAATCTATTATTGGCACCCCTTCACCTCAAACCAAATTTTTTTACGACACTGGGTAAGACATTTTGCTCTAAAATCTCTTGATAATTTTCTTATTTCATGAAAGCTGTGATGCATTCAAGGCCTCTCGACCAGATGCGACAAACCAGTTCCACAGAATCCTCAACCATGCATAACTGTTGGCAGGGTGTTCTTTTCCTTAAAATTTTTATTGTGGCGTCTGTAAACATACTGTTTGTGTGCCTTGCTAAAAAGTTCTACTTTTGTTTAATCTCTCAATAAAATATTATCATTTCCTGTTTTTATCAGGGGGCACTGTGAAGCAACTGGTTAGAGCATTGGCCTCACAGTTCTGAGGACCGGGGCTCAAATTCTGGCCCCACCTGTGTGGAGTTTGCATGTTCTCCCCGTACCTGCGTAGGTTTTCTCCAGGCACTCCAGTTTCCTCCCACATCTCATAAACATGCATTAATTGGGCAATCTAATTTGCCCTGAGGTGTGATTGTGAGTGTGACTGTTCTCTGTGACTGTACCCTGTGATTGGCTGACAGCCCGTTCAAGGTGTGCCCCGCCACCTCGCAATGATAGCTTAGTTAGGTTCCAGCACTCCTGAGACCCTTGTGAGGATAAGCAGCTCAGATAATGGATCAATGTTTTTATCAGACATAAGTTCTCTGTAGAAAAAAATCACTTGATTCATTTTCTTCAGGAGATAATCCACATTTTGTCCATTGACTTTTGGTTACCTTCCAAGACACTCCACCCATGAACTGATCTTGCTTGTTGAGTCGGCCACCACTTTAAAGCTGGAGGAACAAAATGAGAGAGGAAGTGATCGGAGGAGATTTAGGCAGAGAGCACGATAGATGCGCGTACTGCATATGTATCCAGCATATTGTTTAAAACAGAGCTGATAGAGTGTTGTCCACCTTGCTAAGGAAGAAACTATTGTTAGTGGTGTTTTTTTTTTCTTGATTTTAATTCACAAAAAAAAAAATTGTCTGACCTGTGGCATGGTGGATGACTGGATAGTACAAACTGTGTGTAGTTTGCATGTTCTTCTCATGCATGTGTAGTTTTTCTCTGTGTTCTCCGGTTTCCTTCCAGTTTGCAAAAACATGCAAGGTAGGTTAATTGAAGACTCTAAATTGCCCATAGGTGTGAATGTGAATTAGAATGGTTGTTTGTGTATATGTTTCTTGCGATTGGCTGGTAACCAGTTTTGTGTGTAGTACACACCTTTCCCAGAGTCAGCTGGAATCAGAATCAGGTATATTGGCCAAATGGCCAACACACAAGGAATTTTTGTCCGGCAGTCGGTGCTGCCCTGGTACGACATTCATAACAAAGAACAAACAAAGTAAAAAGAACAAGAGCCATAAACAGTTCAGAAAATGGATGAATGGATGATCTTACCATCAGTCATGTTAAAAAACTGTAATCCTTGAAACACAAATGAATCCATTGAAAGGGTTGGTTTGGCTAACCCATTGTCATTGCATCCAAGTCTAGTAAAACTATGTACATTTTAATTAAAATTAAAAAAAAAAGCATTGAATTAAAAAATGCTGAACTTTTTTTTACTTTTTTATGAGGTAATCAAACAATTGAGTAAATAATTGATTGTTAGGCTGAATTTTATAGACAAAAGATTGTACTTTGATACTCATGACATCATCAACACATTAAGACCATGGATTTAGCAAAAACTAAACATTTTTGACAGAAAAAACGCAAATCCAATTCGAAAGGATGTAGAAAATGAAGTTTTATTGAATTGAATGCTTGAGAGCTATTAACAAAGTTACCAATCAATAAAGTTAAAATAGACCCTTTAATTGCAGCTGCATTTCAACAAAAATATTTGATGGAACTAATGAAAGGTGAAACAATAATTAAATAGCTTAATGACTTCAATGTAAATATGGTAAAAATTAACTGTGAAAATGTACATTTTTCGAAACCGTAAAAGTGATGTTTTAGACTGCCTGAGCCTTACATGCAGAGTGAGCGGTAAAAAGTCATTGATTTTGCGATGCTAATATCTTCAATTTTCACATTTGGACTGCAATTGTCATGATCCTGCCGCTCCAGCACGAGCTGTGGGGGTGCCCGCGCGGGTGTGCTGATTGGGAGGTGCACACCTGCGCCTCATGTAGCCTGATTATGCTGTGTATTTATATGACCCTGATGACAACTGGCCGGCACCAGTTCGTTGTGCTTCATGTCCCGTTCGTGTGCTCCGGTATCCCTGATCGACAACCCGTGTGTACCGACCTTCGCCTGTTCTCCGACCAACCTTGTAAGCCTGACTCCTTTGATACTTCTGTCTGCTTTGATCGTTTTCCTGTGAACGGACTCCTGCCTGCCCGCTCACCGGCTCTCTTCGCCCGACGTCCCAACTACCGCTGCTGCACCGGACTGCCTGCTCGATCCCTGACCTCGGCATATAATAAACGTTTCTCCTTGAACTACCTGGCATCGTCCGAGTCCTGCATTTGGGTCCGACGGGACGTGACAGAACGAACTGGCCAGTTCGTTGAGCTTCATGTCCCGTTCCAGCACACTCGTATCCCTGATCGACAACCTGTGTGTACCGACCTTCGCCTGTTCTCCGACCAACCTTGTAATCCTGACTTCTGTCGTTACTTCTGCCTGCTTTGATTGTTCTCCTGTGTACCGACTCCTGCCTGCCCGCTCACCTGCTCTCTTCGCCCGACGTCCCAACTACCGCTGCTGCACCCGACTGCCTGCTCGATCCACGACCTCTGCATATAATAAACGTTTCTCCTTGAACTACCTTGCATCTTCCGAGTCCTGCATTTGGGTCCTACTTTCATTCCGATGGGACGTGACAGCAATACGACAATTATATATTGTTCAGCCTTACGTACATGAAAATATTTCTATGTACTTTATTCAAAAAATGCAAAGAATTACCGGTACTCCTCCACATCAAGATGCACGGAGAAATCTTCACGCATTCACTCCAACACAGAATCATTTTGCACTGTGTAGTGTTATAAGGAACAGTTTTAACAGGACAAGGGAGGCCTTTGCTGGTAAAGTACAGACTTAAAATAAGGCTTTAATTGAAAAAAAGAAAAAAAAGTCTCAGCTAAAGCTTTTCTTTTTCCTGGTTGTAACATTTACATTTAGTTAAATAACTACAGACCCTTTCTGAATAATTTGAATATCACAAAACAAGTTAATTTCCATGATTCCAGTCGGATTCAACAAGGGGAAGACTGCAGACTTGACAACTGACAAGAAGACCATCATTGATTCCATCAATCGGATGGGTAAAGCTGCAAAGGTTCATAGCTAAACTGGCTTGCTGTTCACAGACTGCTGTGTCCAAGCATATCAATGGAAAGTCTAGTGGAAAGACGTTTTTTTGGAAAGGGTCTAGATACCATTTTAGTGAGGTTATTCTTTTAGGGTTGCCACTTGAGAGATTCAAGAAAGCACAGTTGCTCCTGAGAAAACATAGAGGCGCAGCGCCTATTCATTTTTAATGAGAGCACTACTTTGAAAATTTCATAGAATTAATATGTATCAGAGAAGTCTTTCCGATGCGCAAAACTTCAGGGTAATTAATATTCATAGGCTGTGCTTGTTAACACCCCCAATGCCTGTGCAATGTGGATCCAATTAACATAGAATGGACCCAAAGGTATTGCCCAGATACTGTAAGCCACTGAAATTGATAGCAACGCTGTCTTCTTTTAAAACAGTCATTTGTTTCATTAAACCCTAATCCTTGTCCGATCAAGGCACCATTTGGGGCCTGGCAAACACTCCAAAGTTTAGTGTGTATGTTGAAGTGGAGGTATTGTGGGAGGGTGGGCTGAGGTAGGGTATCATATCAATGTATGCATTGAGGGAATTACCTTGACTGCCAGACTAATGTGAAATTCCTGTTGTAAGCCAAGTTTTTACATCTTTTTCATAAACTCCTCGCTGTGTGGATAAGTTTCTCTGTCGTTGTTGCTGTTGCTTTTTTAACGTATTTGCTTATATGTGTGAAACCATGTTTCTACCTGCATAATGAAATGTATATATTCACAATTCATAAATATTGCTAATGCACTTACTTATTACACATCAGGTGTGGTGTGTACAATTGGTAGCATTTTAATTAAAGGTGATAATGTAACATGGGGATAAAGTTTACAGAATAAGTATGCAGTACACCAGCAGTGAAGAGTAAACTGCACAGTTTCCGCAAATGCTTTATATTGAATCTGACTTTCTGGGGAAATGAAGTGTATTAAAAATGGATGATGATGATGATGATGATTATCATTCTTGAAAACCATTTGTGTTCATAAAATTGCAATATTAACTCCATACCCAGGAGTGAGCCTGGTCAGGGTTGCCAATGGTATAAACAACCCGGTGTCATTTTTAAGGGGTGTAGCGAATATTTCACTCATGTGATTATAAAAGCAATTCACAAAATTGTCTCTGTCAGTCAAAACTGATCAGGTAACATGGCATCCTCCTTCCTACTTTGATATCTGATGCTAAATTATTTTTTGTCCCTTATTTCTGCATCACTGATTTGTGTACTCCTTTTACATTGCGCCCCTTGTGTTTAGACTGAGATACCACATAACTGAAATGGCTTGTCTCGCTCATTTGATTGCAGAGCAGTGGGATAGAGGTAACACGGTAGCCCCGAAAGCGATCCGTGGCCCTTTGGTCCAGTCAAAGTGTTTTTGAGCAATGTGTTCTGCAACTAACATAAAATCATCTTTTTTTAAAAAAAATATCAAGCCATTAAGATTCACCACATCCAGTATATAACTGTTACATCTCGCGAAGCGCTGTTTTGTCCACATTAATTCCAAATGCATTTCTGTCACATAGTCCAATCGGCTGCCAATCATCAATGTATTTCTTGTGATGTGCTTGTACAGTATGTTCACATGGGTTCCGCATGGAGTCGGCTGCGTCACCGAGATCAGGAAGTGAACCACGGAAGCATCCTGGCTTTACATCGTTCCTTCATATAGCCAAAATTAAACTCGAAGCACAATGGCTCATTGTTTTATACTGGGTTAAGAGGATGACGATATCGATGGAATTCTAATAGCTCACTATCGTAAATATTGTGACATCCCGAGTAATTGTGCATCACAATTACAGACATCACAGTTGTTATACACAGCTTTCCTCAAACTACTCATTAATATACATCCATCTATTTTATGTACCACTTATCCTAACTAGACTCCACCCAAGCTATCTTCGCATGTGGCGGGGTACACCTTCAACTGGTCGGCAGCCACTCGTAGGGCACATTTACTGTAAACAAATAACCATTTGCACCCACTTCTTCTTTTTATTTCGGCTTGTCCCGTTAGGGGTCGCCACTGTGTGTCATCTTTTTCCATTTAAGCCTATCTCGTGCATCCTCCTCTCTAACACCCACTGTCCTCATGTCCTTCCGCGCAACATCCATAAACCTTTTCTTTGGTCTTCCTCTCGCTCGTTTGCCTGGCAGCTCCATCCTCAGCACCCTTCTACCAACATACTCACTTTCTCACCTGTCCAAACCATCAAAGTCTGCTCTCTCTCACCTTGTCTCCAAAATATCCAACTTTGGCTGTCCCTCTAATGAGCTCATTTCTAATCCTATCCAACCTGTTCACACCAAGCGTGAACCTCAACTTCTTCATTTCTGCTACCTCCAGTTCTGCTTCCTGTTGTCTCCTCAGTGCCACTGTCTCTAATCTGTACATCATGGCCGGCCTCACCACTGTTTTATACATTTTGCCCTTCATCCTGGCGGATACTCTGCTGTCACATCGAACACCAGACACCTTCCGCCAACTGTTCCACCCCACTTGGACCCGTTTCTTCACTTTTACCACACTCTCCATTGCTCTGTATTGTTGACCCCAAGTATTTGTAGTCGTCCACCTTCTCTATCTCTTCTCCCTGGAGCTCCTCCTCCGCCCCTCTCATTCAGACACATATATTCTGTTTTACTACGGCTAATCTTCATTCCTCTCTTTTCCAGTGTGTACCTCCATCTTTCTAACTGTTCCTCTGCCTGTTCCCTGCTTTGACTGCAGATCATAATATCAACTGTGAACATCATGGTCCAAGGGGAATCCTTGTCTGTCAGCCCATCTGTTACTACCGCAAACAGGAAGGGGCTCAGCGCGGAACCCTGATGCAGTCCTGTCTCTACTTTAAATTCTCTTCCCCGAGTATTCTATTGAATAAGTTGGTCAAAAACCCCACAGCCACCTCATCAAATTGCTTCCCCACCTCCACTGGTATGTCATCAGGACCAACCGTCTTTCTATTTTCATTCTGTTCAGTGCCTTTCTAACTTCTCCCTTACTAATCAAAGGCACTTGACGGTCATTCACGCTTGCCTCTTCTACTCTACCTCTCTCCCATTTTCTTCATTCATTAACTTCTCAAAGTACTCTTTTCATCTACTTAGTACACTACTGGCACCAGTCAACATATTTCCATCGCTATCCTTAATCACCTTTACTTGCTGCACATGCTTCCTATCTCTATCCCTCTGTCTGGCCAACCTGTAGAGCTCCTTTTCTCCTTCTTTCGTATCCAACCTAGAGTACATGTCATCATATGCCTCTTGTTTAGCCTTCGCCACCACTACCTTTGCTATATGACACATCTCAATGTATTCTTTACGCCTCTCCTCAGTCCTCTCCATGCCCCACTTCTTCTTCACTAATCGGATGACTTCTTGTATTTTGGGGTTCCACCACCAAGTTTCCTTCTCCCTTTTCCTACCAGAAGACACCCCAAGTACTCTCCTGCCTTCCTCTCTGATTATCTTGGCAGTAGTATTCCAGTCTTTTGAGAGCTCTTCCTGTCCATCTAGAGCCGGTCTCACTTCTTTCCGGAAGGCCACACAACTTTCTTCCTTTCTCAACTTCCACCACCTGATTCTCTGCGCTACCTTTGTCTTCTTAGTCTTCCTACTGTTGGATATGATTTTAGATCAATACAAAAGTCCGTTAATCATCTGACTCCAAATTGTGACCTTACCCGACCACCACTCATTCATCCAACAATTTGCGCGCTCGTTCTGCAAGAGAAGGGACCAGGAAGCCGGCGTTTTCACACGCGAGTGGATTTATTCCTACAAAACTAGTACAAACACCTGGGTCTCGGGTCCCTCTCAATACAACCCTGTACGTCTCCGTTCCCTCCAGCCGACGTACTGCACATCCGAGTTGCCCAGGACAATTTAAAAGTACAGTCTACTAATTCACTATTGGTTATGTGTCCCCTGCAGTTATCCTTAGCGCTCTCTCATTGGTCTTTCTTTGTCCGCAGGATGGTGGGCCGATTCCTCCCCCCTGTAGTTGTTGATGTTTGTTGCTCCCGGCTCCCTCTAGGTCATGCGTCGCCCCACACCTGATTGTGGTCACCACCACCTGTCAAGAACATTCCGTTCTCGCACGCTATCTGCTGTAATCACTTTCTTGCCACATTCTCACACTGCAACTTTTCATCCACAGACTTTCACACATTAGGCAGTATTGCAAATACATTGCCTTGTTGATTAACTTTTACACATTTCCTTTATTCCCTTTCTTGGCCTCAGCCCACTGAGGGCATACCACCGACAATTCACACTCCAAATTCCCGGAGGGCGACAGCCGTCTGCTCCTCCCGGGGGTCCTTCTGTGGAAGCATCATGTCCCAGGTCCCAGGGTCCGCTCGATTTTCCGGACTGTGAGAGACCTAATACATGGTATACAACAACATCCGCATAGCACCATGATTGCCGCAAACACAGCAATAGAAACTAGCACACAAACCTTTGTAGCTTCCAAACATACTCAGCCATTCAGTGTACCAATTGGTATCCACTCCTGAGTGTTCTTTCATTTTCTTACTCAGTGTCCGAAGTCCATCCAATGCCCTGGTGAGTCGCCCATCTGGAGCTGTGTTATTGGGGATCAATGTACAACACTGGTCCCCGAAAATGCTGCACACACCCCCTATCTCTGCCAATAGCATGTCAATAGCTATCCTGTTTTGGAATGTCATTAATGATGAGGGTGCCAGCTGTTCGTGCACTGCTGTCAGTGCCTCAGTGGTGAAATTTGCCAATCTCTGAACATTGTAATGGACGTAATTAATCCTGTCCACATTTTTATTAATTATTACCCATATGAAGATACTCTCAAATCCTGCTGACACTTGATTTACCAATTTATATTCATCAGGTACCCCTCTAGGCACACCAATTGGAGATATATATATGTCGGATCCCCTTGTTTAAGCCATTCGGCCATATTTGTTTTCCTTCTATTTAAAAATGGGGCTTTCCCTAATCTAGTAATCTGGTCCCACTGCATATGTTCCAGATCCACTGCCGTCACGCTAACTGGCATGGTCAGAGTAACCAGGGCGCACTTACCTGAGGCATTGGGTGGCAATCTATCGTATAACACTTTTCCTCCACACCACAGCCATACATCCGCACATGCAAGGGGTGTACCTGCTGGCAGAGACACATTCTCAATACACCATGGCTCTGGGATTCGACCGATTCCTGCGCCAGTTCCATTTAATTTCAGACACGTAAAATTTTGTTTCGTGACCTGGGTGTTAAACATGGGCTTTTTCTTTTCCATCCCGGTCAGTGGGAAAACTTTATCCAATTCAGTGAGTGCTAACCTCATAACTTGCTCTGTCCCACATCTGACCGATGATATGAGAGACCGTCCTCCATGTCGGCGATCTCTCATATCCTCTCAAATCCAAATACCATACATAGGGCAGCCACTTGGTTGCTGCCCACCCCCCAATTGATAAAGTACTCAAGTCTAACATGATCACTGTCTCGTTTACACCTGGCCCGTAACAAAAATACAATTGGTCTGTAACAACGTCTCGTTCCTGTCCGCATGGGTCCCGTCCGAGTCGGGCAACCTCCCTCATCCCGACCACCTTCTCACCCATGCTCCTCTTACCTCTGTTCCAATACACCTCCTGGGGCCGACCTGTGTCCACTTTCTTTTCCAGATCCCTCCATTGTGGTGTCCAATTAAAAAGGCTTCCCCACATGCTCACCTTTGTCGGTTGATTACATTTTAAACTCATCAGTGTTTGTTGTGTCTGTGTCAACTCAGCACCACCACCTTGCCGTGCCTCATACCACACCGTTCCATTGCTGTCCACAGTCACTCCTTCACTTCTTTCATCCTGTATAACAGATTCGAGCGCCAGCATGGTCCACACAAAGCATATTGATGCGAGGCAAAGCAATAAAATCGTAATCGTAAAAGAACTCGGACATTCGCGTCCTAATTGTTTTTCAGGCACAGACAATGTTGACATTGTTGACATCTTTGATTTAGACTCAATTCTGATCATCTTCACCTTCCCTCTCTTGACCTGCCCGTCCGGGCAGTCAACTTTCACGCTCACCATTGTCAGGTACAAAGTCAGGTGCCGGTCTCAACTGCGAGTAATGATACCACTTATGACCCTTGGTCTCCAATTGGACGGCGTGTGAGGTTCTAGCCAGAACCCTAAACGGTCCCTTCCAGCGAGGGTCAGTCCACTTCCTGGACAGCACTCGGAGGTAGACGTATGGAGTAATGTCGGGATCCCGTGGTGTTGACGAAGTGTTGACAGCCGCCTTTTCCGTGACCTGTGCAGACACACTGGATACAAGTGCATGAAGATACTTCCAGTACGCAGCATGTGTTAAATCCGGGGTCGGCAAGTCAGCCGGTGGAACCAAGGTGGAGCTAGGACCTGGCATGAGGCGACCTGTTAACAGTTCGAACAGTGCGAACCCAGTAATTTTGTGAACAGTTTGGCGGACCACCAACAGAGCCAGGGGCAAAGCTTGTAGCCACGTCATCTTTGTCTGGGCCATGATTTTAGCCAATTTTTCCTTTAGTTTCCTGTTAACCCTCTCTACTTTGCCTTGGCTCTGAAGGTGGTACACACACCCAAAACGATGCTTGAGGCCTAAGAGAGTCTCCACCTTCGCCAGCGCCCTGTTGTTAAAATGTGTACCATTGTCAGACCTGATCAAAGCAGGGAAACCATGAGTCGGAATGTAATCCCAAACATTAGCCGAGGTCGCCAACATAATTTCGCCCTGGGGCGTGTAGCCCGCCACTTCTTTTGCAAGGGCATCCGCCATCCGTGAACATAACCGGTCCACCATCCAATGGTTCCGCATACAGGTCCTCACGGACCTTTTGATTCCTCTGTACCTTCCGAGCACACTCATGTACTCCCTCCAGGAGGTGGTTGGCCATGTTCACACCGTCATGCACATATGTCACATTCGGTGCCGTCAAAGTCTTCATCATCCGTATTTGGCGTATGGGTGTCAACGTAAAAGCTGCCGATGCCACAAATGGCGATACCGCGTGGTCCGTCAATACCTGGACTGGATATCCCATAACCACGTGTGCCGTTTTCTGCAAGACTTTGGCCAGGCCCGCAGCGTACCTGACGCAGTCTGCCTGCTTCTGTTCAATCCCCTCTAGTGGCACACTACAATACATCAACACTGCCCTATGTGGCCCATGTCGTTGATACAGTGCTGCGTTCACTGTTTTATCGGTGATGGTTACATCTAGATGGAAGACCTTGCTGTAATCTGGTGTGGCCAGGGCTGCTGCAAATTTCAATTCCTTAATTAATTGTACAAACAATGCATCATCTTCCGGGGTCCACTGCAGGGTGGCTTTCAAATTCCGGACCCCCTGTTGTTTAACCAGAGCCTGCAGGACTGCTGTTTTATCCACATAACATGGGATGTAGGCTCTGCTATAGCCACACGGCCCCAAAAACGACAGCATGTCCTGCACTGTTTCCGGACGTGGGTGCCGCAATATGGAACTGCGGTGATCTGGGGACATGGCCAAACCGGCTGGTGTGATTACGCGTCCCAAGAAAACCACAGACCTACGACAGCACTGCTCGTGTGGCTTCAATGCACTGTTGAGATGTCTCAGCTGCAATGAGGAGATTATCCACATACTGCAGGAGCACTGAGCCTTGGGGCAACTCACAAGAGGACAGCAAGTCCTTCAGGACCTGATTGTAAATTCCTGGTGAGTTTTTGAACCCTTGTGGAAGTCTTTTGTACTGCAATTTCAATCCCTTATAGGTAAATGTGAACACGTGTCGTATTGATTCTGCCAGTGGTAACCAGAAATACGCATTTGCCGAGTCAATCACTGTGTACCACTGTTTTTGTGGGTCCAAGGATGATAGGATGCGGTGGGGATCGGGAACTGGCAGAACACGAGTTACGGTGATGTCATTGACAGGCCTCAAATCATGGGCCATCCTCCACGTCACCCCATCCGCCTTTTGAACTGGCCGTAGGGGTGTGTTCCACGAGAAGGCTGACGTTTCCAACACCCCCGCATCCCACAATCCGGCCACTGTGTTTTCCATACCTTTATCTGCTTCCTGAGGCCATCTATATTGAGGACGGCGGACCGGAATGGAACAATCAACCTCCAAGTGGATCGGCTGAACTGTATGACACAAACCAACATCAAATGGACCCTGCGACCACAGGGTCTGCGGCATTAGCCTGTGCGGACTCATGATCAGTCTGCTCCCGCCCATGATGGCGGTCCAGGAAAACCAACTCGAGGTCTGCCTCGTCCACCATTTTTGCCATAATCCTAAAACTGTTAGCTGAGGCAGAGTGCCACACATCTGGAATTTCCGTTATCATCCAATCATGCTGTTGTGTTAATCTTTTCACCATCGGCCCCAGTTGACGGGGCTCATGGCCTGGCGACACTGCCAGTGTTACATGGGGCAGACCTTCCTTACCCATTTTGAACCATTGTTCTTGCTCTGGCGACAACTGCACATTCGCTGCCACTCCCTCTGGGCCTACAAAGATGCATGGTGACTGTAGTGTCCAATCATCTCCCTCGATTTCTTCAAATGCATCTCTATATAATTCATTCGAATCCCTATCGTAATATAGAGTGCAATGCAATGGGTCCACTGGGGGGTGGTACGGTGCCAAAGCCTGGATCCATGGTTTCCACAATAGATACTAAAGGAAATGAAAGTTACTACCAGAGTCATCCTACATACCACCCTTCTATGCTGTCGAGCTACACTCTCCCCCACCACAACCTTATAGTCGGAAACCTCCTTCAGATTACACCGTCTGCACAAAATGTAATCCACCTGCGTGCTTCTACCTCTGCTCTTGTAAGTCACTCTATGGTCCACTCTCTTCTGGAAATAAATGTTCACCACTGCCAATCCCATCTTTTTTGCAAAATTCACAACCATTTCATAGTTCCTTGGCTGAATGCTGTACTTACCCATCACTTCTTCATTGCCCCTGTTTCCTTTGCCCACATGTCCATTGAAATCTGCACCAATCACAACTATCTCTCTCTCTGGGATGGTCAGGACTACTTCGTCTAGTTCCTTCCTGAATTTCTCTTTCAACTCGAGGTCACATCCTACCTATGGGGCATAGCCACTAATCACATTATACACAATAACCTCAATTTCAAATTTCAGCCTCATCACTCGATCTGATACTTTTTTCACCTCCAAGACACTCTTAGCCAGCTCTTCTTTTAAAGTAACCCCTACTCCATTTCTCTTCCCATCTACTCCGTGATGAAATAATTTAAACCCTGCACCTAAACTTCTAGCCTTACTCCCTTCCCACTTGCTCTTGGATGCACAATATAGCAACCTTTCTCCTAATCATCATGTCAACTAACTCCTGAGGTTTTCCTGTCATAGTCCCAACATTCAAAGTCCCTACATACAGCCGGAGGTTTTGTGCATTCCTTTTCTTCTTCTTCTTCTTCCGATGACCAAGCCGCTTTCCTCCTATTTTTTGTCTTTGACATTCATTATCTGAATTTCTACCTACGCGTTGTAGATTTCCAGGTGCGGGTGTAGGAAGCCCAGGCCACGACCTAACTGTTGTAGAATTCGTATGATTCGTATGTTTGGCACAGTTTTACGACGGATGCCCTTCCTGACGTTACCCTCTGCATTTATCTGGGTTTGGGACCGGCCGACAGGTAGCGTCCTAGGCTAACTTCTGCTAAACTTAACCCTACAATACAGCACTAATTTGGGTACTGAGATAAGACGTGTTAAATTTCTCAAGTCCTCACAGCCCTTGTCGTACAAGTTATGTATTTACTCGCATTCGGTGTTTCTTCAACAACCACAAATTGATCACTAACGCATCTCGTTGTTAGCAAGCTAAGCTAAGGAATACTAGGCCGATAAGCAAGTTTATGTTGGACTTTCCATTCGCCCAACTTCTTATTGGTACTCACTACCCTCGTTGTATACGATACGTAGGTTTTGCAGGACATTTAGATACTCATGTTTGATGTTTTCCTCTTCAGTGAATCTTGGAAAACAGACGCTTTCGTTGTTAGCGGTCCCAGCTAGGCTAGGCTAATTTAGGTCGAGCTGCTTCGACGCGAACGATACGACTAAGGTTGCACAGATGGTGGTTTTAATCCACTGAAGTTGTCGCCAGGAGTGTCCCATGTCGAGTATTCACAACATTTGGTCCAAAATCAGCAGGATTTATTGAATTACGATTGGGCTGGTCAGAGCCTTCTGTTTAAGCTTCTACCATCTTGAAGACTGGAAGCAAGTATATCCAACCATTTGCACCCACATATACATAATTTACTATCTCCAAATAACATAGCATTCATGTTTTTGGAATCTGGGAGGAATCCGGAATACTCGGAAAAAACCCACACAGGCACGGGGAGAACATGGAAACGCCACACAGTCGAGGCTGGATTTGAACCCTGGCCCTCAGATGTCTGAGGCAGATGTGCTAACCGGTTGTCCACCCTGTCGCCCACTTTTCGATAATAATCCATCCATTTTGTTAGCCACTTATTCTCACAATGGTCGCGGGGCATGCTGGAGCCTATCCCAGCTGTCAAAAGGGCAGGAGGCAGGGTACACCCTAAACTGGTTGCCAGCCAATCGCAGGGCTCATTGAGACAGACAGCAGTCGCACTCTCAATCACACAAAGGGGCAATTTAGAGTGTCCAATGGATGTATGTTTTTGGGGTACGGGAAGAAAAAAAGTGCCTGGAGAAAACCCACGCAGTCACGAGAACATGCAAACTACATACAGGTGGGGCTGGGATTTGAACCCCGATCCTCAGATCTGTGAGCCCAACGCTCGAACCAGTTACCGCTAATTTCAGTATATAACTCATAATATTTTTGGGGGATAAAAGTATATGATCAATAACCATTGGTGATGATCAGAAGAACCTTCATTGAAGTAAATATCCATAGACAGCCAGATTGTGTACATCTCAATGTAAAAGGGATAATTTGGCATTCAGGCATCACATTCTAAGTGATCATCAGCATCTCCTCTGCATGATCAGCAGTGATATGCCTCTTGTTTGAGAGAGAGCCAAATTAGTGTTCTCTGCTGAATAACTGCCTTTCTTTACTCGAATGATATACTGCATCTAGATAAGATGCCTCATCGTAAATAGCAGTGATGTTAGCACTGCTTCATCTTCATGACAGGTGCCATAAATATCTAGGAGGACTAGATGCAATAGTTCAAATACTGTAAATGCTACTGCAACCTTATTCCCTTTTACATCAAACATGTATGTTCTGGATGGACAAGAACAACATCAATTTTACTGAATTTGTCAGCAGAAGAAAAGGACAATTTTGATCAGGCCTTTTGCAGTGAAGGTTGCTATTATTTATTTGTTTACAAGCTTTGACATGGTGTAATGGAATGTCTTGGTGAAAGTACTAGCTGGTAAATGACACAGAAAATAAGACATTTGTGTCTTTCCTCTCTTCTCCCCTCCCACCCCATTTTTTTTCCTGTGAAGGAGCAGGATATTGTCTGCATTTAACCGAAGAAACATGAGCCTCGAACATAAGTAACTGTTTTTCACATAAGGTATTTCCTGAAGGTTTGAGGAAAATGAATGTGAAATCTTGCAGAAAAAAATTATATATGACCATTTTCTGCTTGATTGGAGTTGGATGACAGGCCTTGGAAGCCAGTGAGTAGACAGCTCTGCTTCTGGCTAACATTAAAAAAGAACTATTCCTATGTTTAGGCAAAAGTACTTTTGTTGTTCATGCAGACTGGTAAGCAAGACAGCATTTATTATTTTGATTTCATTAAACTAGTAATACTTTGTTTGTTTGTCCTAAAAGTCAGCAAGGCATCAGAATATTACAATGTTACAATTTCCACTTATGTTGCACACCTAGAAGCCTGCAGAAAGTGATCATCAGATTTCACAGTTAATAGGATAAAATTCTAAATACATTTATGAATTGGCAACATAGCAGCCAAAGGGTAGTTTCCCTTCAAATGTAGTAATAAAATTCTATTAGTTCAAGGGTGACTTACAGTACGATGTCCCCAACCCATATAAACACACCACAACAATGCAAATTTATTCAAAGATGTCCATTCTATTAACTGTTGATATTTTCCAAAAATATATGTACACGTAAAAATTGGTTTGCCGTATCTTCTCTGTATGTCATGAATTTATTTCATGCTTTACTGAATTTATAAATCAGATCTTATTCAAGGATACACAGAGAGTTTCAGTTAATCAGGAACAATGATTTCAATTAACATCTAGGGAAGGTATTATTTTAAAGTTGTTGCCATGATATATGACAAAAGAAAATCTGAATTATTATATGAGTGGAAATGCTGAGGTCCCTCACTGTTGTGGAGGTCGGTGCTTTTCAGTTTGGGGGCACATCTTCCCCCTGCATTTCAGGATAGATGCAGGGCACCAACTCGTGTTGTGCTTACTATGTGTGTGTGTGTGTGTGTGGTGTGTGTGTGTGTGTGTTTTGGGTGGGGTGGGGGGGTCTGTCCGACTGTCAATACACGTGAATCGCATTACAAATAACCACAGAAAAACTTTTCCAGCAATAATAATGTTTCAGATCTACCATTCTGCATGAACAAGCAGCTGAACTGGACAGGTTTAAAGGGTGAACAAAGAAAAATTTCCTGTGTATCCAGACAATACAGGGATTACAGAAGTTACACATAAATACCAGAAACCAGTCCCTTTCTTTCATGACAAAACATGCACTTTTTCTTTGTTGGAGTGATTTTTGCATCTTTTAACATAAAAGTTTAATTCTTCTTCTTTTCCTTTCGGCTTGTCCCGTTAGGGGTCGCCACAGCGTGTCATCTTTTGCCATCTTAGCCTATCTCCTGCATCTTCCTCTCTAACCCCAACTGCCCTCATGTCTTCCCTCACCACATCCATAAACCTTCTCTTTGGTCTTCCTCTCGCTCTTTTGCCTGGGAGCGCCATCCTCAGCATCCTTCTACCAATATACTCACTCTCTCGCCTCTGAACATGTCCAAACCATCGAAGTCTGCTCTCTCGAATCTTGTCTCCAAAACATCCAGCTTTGGCCGTCCCTCGAATGAGCTCATTTCTAATCCTATCCAACCTGGTCACTCCGAGCGAGAACCTCAACATCTTCATTTCTGCCACCTCCAGTTCAGCTTCCTGTTGTTTCTTCAGTGCCACCGTCTCTAATCCGTACATCATGGCCGGCCTCACCACTGTTTTGTAAACTTTGCCCTTCATCCTAGCAGACACTCTTCTGTCACATAACACACCAGACACCTTTCGCCAGCTGTTCCAACCTGCTTGGACCCGTTTCTTCACTTCCTGACCACACTCTCCATTGCTCTGTATTGTTGACCCCAAGTATTTGAAGTCGTCCACCCTCGCTATCTCTTCTCCCTGTAGCCTCACTCTTCCCCCTCTACTTTTCTCATTCACGCACATATATTCTGTTTTACTTCGGCTAATCTTCATTCCTCTCCTTTCCAGTGCATGTCTCCATCTTTCCAATTGTTCCTCTGCATGCTCCCTGCTTTCACTGCATATGACAATATCATCTGCGAACATCATGGTCCAAGGGGATTCCAGTCTAACCTCATCTGTCAGCCTATCCATTACCACTGCAAACAGGAAGGGGCTCAGAGCTGATCCCTGATGCAGTCCCACCTCCACCTTAAATTCCTCTGTCACACCTAAGGCACACCTCACCATTGTTCTGCTACCATCATACATGTCCTGTACTATTTTAACATACTTCTCTGCCACACCAGACTTACGCATGCAGTACCACAGTTCCTCTCTTGGTACTCTGTCATAGGCTTTCTCTAGATCCACAAAGACACAATGTAGCTCCTACTGACCTTCTCTGTACTTTTCCACGAGCATCCTCAAGGCAAATAATGCATCTGTGGTACTCTTTCTAGGCATGAAACCATACTGTTGCTCGCAGATACTTACTTCTGTCCTGAGTCTAGCCTCCACTACTCTTTCCCATAACTTCATTGTGTGGCTCATCAACTTTATTCCTCTATAGTTCCCACAGCTCTGAACATCCCCTTTGTTCTTAAAAATGGGAACTAGAACACTTTTCCTCCATTCTTCAGGCATCTTTTCGCCCGCTAGTATTCTGTTGAATAAGTTGGTCAAAAACTCCACAGCCATCTCTCCAAATTGCTTCCATACCTCTACCGGTATGTCATCAGGACCAACTGCCTTTCCAGTTTTCATCCTTTGTAGTGCCTTTCTGACTTCCCCCTTAGTAATCATTTCCACTTCCTGGTCCTTCACTCTTGCCTCTTCAACTCTTCCTTCTCTCTCATTTTCTTCATTCATCAACTTCTCAAAGTATTCTTTCCATCTTTTTAGTACACTACCGGCATCAGTCAACACATTTCCATCTCTATCCTTAATCACCCTTACCTGCTGCACATCCTTCCCATCTCTATCCCTCTGTCTGGCCAACCTGTAGAGATCCTTTTCTCCTTCTTTCGTGTCCAACCTGGTGTACATGTCTTCATATGCCTCTTGTTTAGCCTTTGCCACCTCTACATTTGCCCTACGTCGCATCTCGATGTACTCCTATCGCCTCTCCTCAGTCCTCTCAGTATCCCACTTCTTCTTCGCTAATCTCTTTCCTTGTATGACTCCCTGTATTTTGGGGTTCCACCACCAAGTCTCCTTCTCCCCTTTCCTACCAGATGACACACCAAGTACTCTCCTGCCTGTCTCTCTGATCACCTTGGCTGTCGTCGTCCAGTCTTCCGGGAGCTTCGGTTGTCCATCGAGAGCCTGTCTCACCTCTTTCCGGAAGGCCGCACAACATTCTTCCTTTCTCAGCTTCCACCACATGGTTCTCTGCTCTACCTTTGTCTTCTTAATCTTCCTACCCACCACCAGAATCATCCTACATACTACCATCCTATGCTGTCGAGCTACACTCTCCCCTACCACTACTTTACAGTCAGTAACCTCCTTCAGATTACATCGTCTGCACAAAATATAATCTACCTGCGTGGTTCTACCTCCGCTCTTGTAGGTCACTATATGTTCCTCCCTCTTCTGGAAATAAGTGTTCACTACAGCCATCTCCATCCTTTTTGCAAAGTCCACCACCATCTGCCCTTCAAAGTTCCTTTCATGGATGCCGTACTTACCCATCACTTCTTCATCGCCCCTGTTTCCTTTACCAATATGTCCATTACAATCTGCACCAATCACAACTCTCTCGCTGTCTGGGATGCTCAGAACTACTTCATCTAGTTCCTTCCAGAATTTCTCTTTCAACTCTAGGTCACATCCTACCTGTGGTGCATAGCCGCTAACCACATTATACATAACACCCTCAATTTCAAATTTTAGTCTCATCACTCGATCTGATACTCTTTTCACCTCCAAGACATTCTTAGCCAGCTCTTCCTTTAAAATAACCCCTACTCCATTTCTCTTCCCATCTACTCCGTGGTAGAATAATTTAAACCCTGCTCCCAAACTTCTAGCCTTACTACCTTTCCACCTGCTCTCTTGGATGCACAGAATATCAACCTTTCTCCTAATCATCATGTCAACCAACCCCTGTGCTTTTCCTGTCATAGTCCCAACATTCAAAGTCCCTACACTCAGTTGTAGGCTCTGTGCATTCCTCTTTTTCTTCTGACGCTGGATCCGGTTTCCTCCTCTTCTTTGTCTTCGACCCACAGTAGCTGAATTTCCACCGACGCCCTGCAGGTTAGCAGTGCCGGGGGCGGGCGTTGTTAACCCGGGCCACGACCGATCCGGTATGGGATTCTTTAGATGAACGCTCATATTTGTTTGGCACAGTTTTTACGCCGGATGCCCTTCCTGACGCAACCCTCTGCATTTATCCGGGCTTGGGACCGGCCTACAGATTGCACTGGTTTGTGCCCCCATAGGGCTGCATTAACATAAAAGTTTAATTAGACACTCTAAATTGTCGCAAAGTGTGATTGTAAGTGCGGCTGATACTCTCCATGTGCCCTGAGATTGGCTGACAACCACTTCAGTGTGTACCCCGTCTCCTGCCCAATAAAAGCTGGGATAGACTCCACCACTCCGTGACCCTTGTGATGATAAGTGGTTAAGAAAATGGATGGATACAGTAAAGAAAATAAGTATATAATGTAAATAAGTATTTGAACAGCTGCTATATGGCAACTTCTCCCACCTAGAAATCATGGAGGGGTCTCAAATTTTCATCATAGGTGAAGGTCCACAGTGAGAGAAATAATCTCAAAAGAAAAATCCAGAAATCACAATGTATTATTTTTTTAACGAATTTTGTGTGATACAGCTGCAAATAAGTATTTGAACACCTGAGAAAAACAATGTTAATATTTGGTACACTAGCCTTTGTTTGCAATTACCGCGGTTAAACGCTTCCTGTAGTTGTTCACCAGGTTTGCACAGGCTGCAGGAGGGATTTTGGCCCACTCCTCCACACAGATCTTCTTTAAATCAGAGAGGTTTCTGGACTGTCGCTGAAAACCCCAGAGTTTCAGCTCCCTTCAAAGATTTTCTATTGAGTTTAGGTCTGGATACTGGCTTGGCCACGCCAGAACCTTGATATGCTTCTTACGGAGCCACTCCTTGGTTTTCCTGGCTGGGTGCTTCGGGTCATTGTCATGTTGAAAGACCCAGCCACAACCCATCTTCAATGCTCTGTCTGAGGGAAAGAGGTTGTTCCTCAAAATCTCACAATACATGGCCGCGGTCATCCTCTCCTTAATACAGTGCAGTTGTCATGTACCATGTGCAGAAACACACCCCCAAAGCATGATGCTACCACTCCCATGCTTCGCAGAAGGGGTGGTGTTCTTGGGATGGAACTCATTATTCATCTTCCTCCAAACACGGTCAGTAGAATTATGACCAAAAAGTTCAATTTTGGTCTCGTCTGACTACAAAACTTTCTCCCATGACTCCTCTGTATCATCCAAACGGTCATTGGCAAACTTGAGATGGGCCTTGACATGTGCTGGTTTAAGCAGGGGAACCTTCCGTGCCATGCAAGATTCCAAACCATGACGTCTTAGTGTATTAGCAACATTCACCTTGGAAACGGTGGTCCCAGCTCTTTTAACGTCATTGACAAAGTCCTGTCATGCAGTTCTGGGCTGATTCCACACCTTTCTAAGGATCTTTGAGACCCCACGAGGTGATATCTTGCATGGGGCTCCACTCCGATTGAGATTGGTGGTCATGTTTAGCTTCTTCCATTTTCTAATGACTGCTCCAACAGTGGACCTTTTTTCACCAAGCTTCTTGGAAATTTCGCCGTAGCTCTTTCCAGCAGTGTGAAGTTGTACAACTTTGTCTCTGGTGTCTTTGCACAGCTCTTTGGTCTTGGCCATGTTACAAGTTTGAGTCTTACTGATTGTATGGGTTGGACAGGTGTCTTTATGCAGCTAACAACCCAACACAGGTGCATTTGATTCAGGATAATACATGGAGTGGAGGTGGACTTTTAAAGGCGGATTAACAGGTCTTTGAGGGTCAGAATTCTATCTGATAGACAGGTGCTCAAATACTTATTTACATTTGTATCACACAAATAAATTAAAATATCATACATTGTGATTTCTGGATTTTTCTTTTTAGATTATCTCTCTCACAGTGGACATGCACCTACGATGAAAATTTCAAACCCTTCCATGATTTCTAAGTGGGAGAACCTGCAATATAACAAGGTGTTCAAATACTTATTTTCTAGACTGTATATACAGTGCCTTGGAAAAGTATTCGCCCCCCTTGAACTTTTCAACCTTTCGCCACATTTTAGGCTTCAAACATGAAGATATAAAATAAAAACAATTTATCAAGAATCAACAGCAAGTGGGACACAATCGTGAAGTGGAACAAAATGTATGGGATATTGTAAACTTTTTTAATAAATGAAAAAACCTGAAAAGTGGGGCCTGCAATATTATTCGGCCCCTTTGCATTAATACTTTGTAGCGCCACCTTTTGGTGCAATGACAGCTGCACGTCGCTTGGGGTATGTCTCCATCAGTTTTGCACATTGAGAGGTTCTATTTTGGTTTCATCTGATCAGAGCACCTTCTTCCACGTTTGGTGTGTCCCCCAGGTGGCTTGTGGCAAACTTTAAACAAGACTTTTTATGAATGTATTTGAGAAATGGCTTTCTTCTTGCCACTCTTCCATAAGGACCTGATTTGTGCAGTGTTCGACTGATTGTTGTCCTATGGACAGACTCTCCCACCTCAGCTGTAGAGCTCTGCAGTTCATCCAGAGTGATCATGGTCCTCTTGGCTGCATCTCTGATCAGTCTTCTCCTTGTTTGAGGTGAACATTTAGAAGGACGGCCGGGTCTTGGTACATTTGCAGTGGTTTGATACTCCTTCCATTTCAATATGATTGCTTGCAAAGTGCTCCTTGAGATGTTTAAAGCTTGGGAAATCTTTTTGTATCCAAATCCGGCTTTAAACTTCTCCACAACAGCATCTTGGACCTGCCTAGTGTGTTTGTTGGTCTTCATGATGTTCTCTGCACTTTAAACAGAGCCCTGAGAATATCACATAACAGGCACATTCATGCAGAGACTTAATTACACACAGGTGGATTCTATTTATCATCATCAGTCAACATTGAATCATTCAGAGATCCTCACTGAATTTCTGGAGTGAGTTTGCTGCACTGAAAGTAAAGGGGACGAATAATATTGCACGCCCCACTTTTCAGTTTTTTATTTGTTAAAAAAGTATAAAGCATCCAATAAATTTTGTTCCACTTCACAATTGTGTTCCACTTGTTGTTTATTCTTGACAAAAAAATTAATTTTATATCTTTATGTGTGAAGCCTGAAATGTGGCAAAAGGTTGAAATGTTCAAGTGGGCCGAATAAGGAGAATATGCAAACTCCGCCTAAGAACTGTGAGGGAAGGCATGAGGGTTGTAGTGTGAGAGAGGAACATGCAGGAAATAGGCTAATAAGGAAAATGATGATGCACTGTGGCAACCCTTAACGGGAAAAGTCAAAAGGGAAAGAAAGTTAAAAAAAAATATTGATGTGAAACTCGGAAACATGACGCTGTCCCAGCTTTTCTCGAACATGTTGCAGCCATAAACATATCTGGAGTCAAGTCTTGTATGTGTCAAGCAGACCAAGAAAAGCTCATCCATGCTTTTATCTCAAATAGACTTGACTACTGTAATGGTCTTCTGACTGGACTCCCCAAAAAGAGTATTAAACAGCTGCAGCTCTTTCAGAATTCTGCAGCTCACGTTCTAACCAAAACAAAGCGGTCAGAGCCGTATTGCTCCAATTCTAAACTCCTTACACTGGCTTTCAGTCAGGTTTAGAATAGATTTTTAAGTTCTGCTACTGGTCTATAAATCACTACATGATTTAGGTTCTGAATACATGAAAGAAATGCTTACGGAATAAAAACCCAGTAAAGCTCTGAGATTGATTAACTCAGGTCAAATAGTGGAGCGCAGAGTCCAGAGCAAACACGGTAAAGCAGCATTTTGCTAGTATGCTGCACACAAATGGAATAAGTGAGGTCAGCCCCAAGTGTGAATGTTTTTAAATCCAGGTTGAAAACTCTTCTTTTTTCTCATGCTTTTTAGAATATATACACTTTTTGATCATAGTAATTGCACTGGATGCAGTTTTTTCTTTTTTTCAAATATTTTGTTTGTCATTTTTAGTGTTGTTATCCCATTTTAAATGTTTTATCTCTTTGTTTTCAAATGCCTTTAATCATGTAAAGCACATTTAGTTACCCCGTGTATGAAATGTGCTATACAAATAAATTTGCTTTGCTTTGCATAAAATTATGAGATAATGATTATTTGATCAAAGCACATTTAGGTTAATATGGGGTGTACAATATTCTGTTTTTATTTATATTTAACAAACTTCCCAACTTTATTGGAATTTGGTGTGTACTTCCTTAGAGTTTTCCAAAACTGCACTCTGGTTTTGCCCTGCCTCCCATGGCATCGGGGGAGTTGAAAGGGGGTATTAAAGTGCTGATGTTTCTATGGTCCCATGACTAACAGGTTTCCAATAAAAATGTGTTCATAGTTTTGTAGCACTGACATGGAGGGGCCCAATTAAAGGAGTACTTTGTCGAAAATAATAAAAATGGGTGCACACATTAAAGGTTAGCAGATGAGATTTCAGTCTTTCTTTTAATGCAAAAATTATCCACAGATTTCACCAAGAACCATCTTTAAATTGGAAAAGTATTATCGAAATTCCTCTCTCGCTCAGACATTCCAATGACTCCAGCTGGAAAACTGACAGACAATCAGCGTTTGTTACGCCTGCAGTGCCTCCTGTTCTGATCCCCCATTTTTTTTTTTCATTTTAATAATAAAAAATATATATAATAATATAAATAAATAAATAAATAAATAAATAAAGGACTATGCCACAGTACTAAAACTTAGCTCTGCGTCAGAAGAGGCAGATTTATTGGACTTTGTCATCAAACGAAATCCGTGTGCAGTATGTAATAGGAATGGCAACTATAGTTCAAGTCCCACCATTCAGATGATTACATACTTATTTCTGTTGACATGATTATGTTTCTTTCCTTAAACCATATCCCCATCCCAATGATGGTGTCAAGACAGTTGTAGCCTATGACAGAAAAGAAGACTCAACTCTAAGAGACATTTCCAATGGATCTCACAAGTGCAATATGGAGAATATGATATTTTTTTAAATTTCTCTACGAATATATAATGATTGTGCCCATGGATAACCAAGGGCTCAAATTAAACATTAAAATCCAAAAGAAAAGTTTGAACCAGAAAGATGGTGTTTTGGATTGAATATCTGAAGGGCAACAGGGGAAGAGTCAAACTTGTCTGTTTATTCTTGAAATTATTTCAGCCACTGTAATACCTCCTCTTAATTAGTACTTGCACACTCAACGGTATGTTCAGTTTGTTTTTTCATGTCTTTTTATTACATTTTACATCTTTATAATGTTTTAGAATTGTTAGTTTGGCGCCAGACAACATTTCTGCCATTTGGACGGTTCAGCAGCAATTGTAACTTGGGACATGTATCACACTCAACGCTCTGGCAAAACTTATTCATTCATCTATTTTTTGAGACGCTTATCCTCACACACACACACACACAACACACACACACACACACACACACACACACATTTCCTTGTTTTAAATCATGGGAAAATCAAAAGAAATTGGGCAGAAAATCATAGAAAGAATCGTGGAGCTTCAGAAGTCTGACTCATCCTTAGGTACAATTTTCAGATGCTTGGCACGTTCATCTATTCAAACAATTATAAGCAAGTATAGACATCATTGGAATAGCCACCCAACACAATGCTCAGGAAGGAGGCGGGCTCCTTGTCCCAGAGATGAATGTGTTTTGGTCTAAAATTTGTGAATCAATCCCAGAACGAACGCTAAATATCTTGTGAAGATGCTAAATGAAGCTGGTAAGAAAGTATCATTATCTGCAGTGAAACAAGGTTTGCACCAACATGGGCTGAAAGACCACTCACCAAGAATTATTCCATTACTCTTAAAGAAAAAGAAAAAAAAAAGAAAGAAAATTCCACCAAGACAAAGATCTTAACTTCTGCAGCAATGTCCTTTGGTCTGATGAAACTATAGTGGAACTGTTTGCCCATAATGACTAACGTTACATCTGGAGGAAAAAGGGTGAAGCTTGTAGACCTGTGAACACCATACCAACTCTGAAGCATGGAAGTGGCAGAATTATGTTTTGGGCCTGTTTTGCTGCAGCAGGAATTGGAGTTCCTCTTAAACCGCATGGCATTATGAAGAAAGAAGATTACATGGAGATATTAAGGCAACATCGCAAGGCATCAGCCAGGAAGCTAAAACTTGGGCAAAAATTAGTCTTCGAAATGGACAATGACCATACCCTGACAAAATGGTTAAAAATGCCTTGGGGATTAAGTCAATGTCTTGGCGTGGCCATCACAAAGCCCTGATCTGAATCCCATCGAAAATTTGTGGGCAGATTTGAAAAGGCGTGTGAGCAAGGCAACTGACAAACATGACTCATTTACTAAATTATGGCTGTTTTTTACCCTGATAAGAACAATGAAAAACATACATAACTAAACATGCTTCACGTGACTCCTTGACTACAATGAGTTTGAAACTCCTGAGCAAATGTGTTAACATGTCACAAGATGATAAATCCAAGCTGTTTAAGTAAAGATGCGCAAAGCCTGTTCATGCTTTAAAAAAAAGTATCCTTTGTGCACAATGTGGATTAAACACTAAAACTTTAAAAAAGGAAACTGATTAGTTGTACATTTTTTTTTTACTCAAAACTGCTCTTTAACTAAGCAAAAATATATTTTATCCAATTAATCATTTGTTTTGTAAAAAAATTCACTCAAATACTAAAGTATTCGTGAGCTGCATTCCTGAACTCAACTTCCCCGTTATATTTCCAGGTTTTCATTGTTTCATAAAATGAAGATGCATAATATTGCTCCTGGCGGCACGGAAAGTGTTAGCCTCACAGCTCTGAGGACCTGGGTTGAAGCCCAGCCCTCCCTGTGTGGAGTTTGCATGTTCTCCCCATGCCTGCTTGGGTTTTCTCCGGGCACTCAGGTTTCCTCCCACATCCCAAAAACATGCAACATTAATTGGACACTCTAAATTGCCGTTAGGTGTGATTGTGAGTGTGGCTGTTTATCTCTATGTGCCCTGCGATTGGCTGGCAACCAGGTCAGGGTATAACCTGTCTCCTGCCCGTTGACAGCTGGGATAGGCTCCAGCACTCCCGTGACCCTTGTGAGGATAAATGGCTGAGAAAATGGATGGATGGATATTGTTCCTTAAAATTAAAAAAAAGTTAGTCCTCAAATGAAGAAATATTAGCAAAATTCCTGCTCAAAGAAAAAATATTTTGAACCTTGTGTGTGTTTGTATGCCCATGTGTTGCTGAAGTGCTTCATTCTGCATCATTATCCACTAAAAGTATCAGTCCTGTCTTGGTGCTCGCCAACAACTGTGGGGCTGGTTATCATTTTATGAATATAACGAACACTGGCCTTTTTTTCTAGACTGTTTACATTTTTATTGCTGTGGTAACACCTGGCACGCGCCTCAGGACGCTGCAAGTCATTGCCGAAATGGATTTGGCTGCGTAGATCCAAATAACTGGGACATTTGAGGGAAAGTTAACTCTTCATTACGTTCACTAGCCCACAAGCTTACTAGCTAGTGTGGTATGATTCTAAACAGCTCATGCTGGCTCGCTCGATTGTTACAACATCGTTTAAAATAAAAGTCACAAACTCACGGTCCCAATGCAGACCCAGTAGCAGTTCCAGAACCACACCATATTCAAAAAAGAATGGTTATGATTCCAGACAAAAAGGGTTCAACAGTGAAGTTCTGAGGTGAGAACAGGACAGTGCGGGGTTGCTTTTCAGCAAATGGGACTGGTAATCTTCACATTATTGAAGGAATGGTGAATGGGAAATGGCATTCTTGTCAAAATCTACTGCCATATATGAGGTTCAGGAAACTGAAATGAGGGTGCACATTTTATTAGAATTTAATGTCCAAAACATACTGCCAAGAAAACTCACATTTGGTTTTAAAGGGACAGAAAAGCTGTAAGAATGGCCTAGTCAATCAGCTTTATTAAATCTAATTGAAATTCTATGGAAAAAAATAAAAACTCAATGTCCATAAAAGAAGCCCCTCAGAACATTCAATATTTGACGACTGCTTGTGGAGGAATGGGCCAAAATCACACCAGAACAAACGATCTCAATAGTTTCTCCATAGAAGAGGCATCTTGAAGCTGTAATTGAAAGCAAAGGATTTTGTACAAGGTATTAAATAAATACTAATTCAATACCTTTTCCCAGTCATTTCGCAGTTACAATTTTGGAGCTTCTACTTTCTTTGGATTGATGGATGGATTATTTGTGTTGTTCCCATCATCTGGAGAAATTGTATATATTTACATATATAGGAATTAAAATGGGAATTTACTATTTGAAGGTTGGTAACGGATGTTTGGACTTTGAACTCTCCTTCACAAAAATGACTTATTTTCTAACTCCGAGGTTCCACACGTGTGTGTGTACAGCCATCCATCCATTTTCTCAGCCGCTTATCCTCACGTGGGTCGCAGAAGTGCTTGAGCTCATTCTATCTGTCATCAGGCAGGAGGCAGGATATACCCTGAACTGGTTGCCAGCCAATCGCAGGGCACATGGAGACAGACCACAGTCGCACTCACAGTAACGCATATGTTTATATATATATTTTTTAAAGCCATCTTATAATCAACGTTGGACAATCTTCAAAATATAAATGTCTTTATTGTTCTTTCAAATTTTGGGAGAAATTTCAAGACAGTTAAGAAGTTCAGCTCCCTTTTTTTTATCCATTTTTTCTCCTTCACTTTGAGTTTCATCACTTTTAGATTAAGTGTACATTAGCGTGACTAGTTAGAGCGTAAGCCTCACAATTCTGAGGACTGGGGTTCAATTCCCGGCCCTGCCTGTGTGGAGTTTACACATTCTTCCCATGCCAGTGTGGGTTTTCTCTGGGCACTCCAGTTTCCACCCACATCCACAAAACATGCATTAACTGAAGACTCTAATTTTCCATTAGTTGTGATTGTGAGCGTGAATGGTTGTTAGTTTCTGTGTCCTGCGAATGGCTTGCAACCTATTCAGGGTGAACACTGCCTCGTGTTTGTAGACAGTTGGGATAGGCTCCAGCGCTCATTCGACCCTCGTGAGGATAAGCAGCTGCGGATAATGGATGGACAGCTTTAAGGCCTCCATTCTGTTTGTATCTGCTCTCGGCTTTTTTGAGAGTTCAGATGCTTAATGCTACCTTTACACCAGAAGACTTTGAAAACATTTGTGAAAGAGTCTTTGAAAGCGCATATCACACCTGTTCACATCGAAAGACAAGTAGTAAATATTTTTATTGTTGGTAGTGTCACCTCACAGCAAAAACCGAAAGACAGTGAAATATCACACACATTTGATATTGTCGTAAGGCCAAGCCTGGAAAAAGACACAGATACAGATTTAACTATTTTTTACCAAAGGCTCAAAATGACAGTAGTGCTCTGAGATTTCAGTAAAATGCCTAAAATTTTGCTCTGATTTTCAGTTATTATTCTGTGACTGTGAAAATGGATAGGTGTAAATCCAGCATTTAATGGTTGGTTTGGTATGGTCTGATATGATATGTAGCTGGCCTCAGCTCCAGACACTGTGATCTTTTGATAATCCGCTCACATCAAAATAAAAACGGCATTGTGGATTGATTGAATTAGTGATTTGTGGCAAATTTATCTCAAGCTTCGAGTAATTTGGTGCTTCACTGTCTTAACAATCATGCTCAATGACAACAATAAATTGTGCCCTTATCTTCGGGAGAGGAATCAAGATTGGCGCTTGAGGCTGTGCATTAAATGAGAATGATTTGGTGGGAAAGTTGACACAGGAAATTGATGCCCACCTCCCATTGCATCCAGAAAGAAAAAGAGAAACCTTTTTCTTTTTAATCAGCAAAAGCTTTGCCTCAAAAGTGTCAGAGACGTGTCTTCACCTCGCAGTGAGTGAGACCTGGTTATGTCCGGTGTTAAATTGAAAAAAGGGCTGCTGTGACTTGGAGGTCACAACACTAGGGACTTTGTGGTCACAGAAACCTGATCAATTATCAGTTTCCTGAGCTCTTGAGGCCTGACTTCAAACTGCCCCACTATACAACAAGAAAACCACAAGGAAACACAGCGGCACTATCATGAGTGGATTTAGGTGTGGAAATTGTTGAGGTGATGAGATTTGTCTTTACCTTTTAACAAAGAGCTGATAAAGTTACAATTCCTTTGAATTTACAATATCACTCGGATGGCTGCACTTTTCTTACATGTGGATCTTCCGACTCCCTGTCTGTGGGTCAGCTGTAAATCTTACACTACCGCAACGTGTTCTGGCGTTTACGTGGAACATATTTGGCTTGGAAAGACAAGCTCTTTCTGGCAGGTGCTTCATTTTTGCTGACTTCCGACCACACCGTTCTATTTATGTATCTTTGGGTGCAGACTATTTTAAATATCTGACCAGGAGCCAGCAGGGCAGTGTGTTATTTTCACCATCTGTTTAGGGATTGAAAGAAAACTCTCACAATCGAAATAAATGTACTATATATTGTCAGTGTTTACAAAACATTATTGCGAGAGGTTGTTGTTGTATTTTTGTTAATGTAAAGATTGCTTTTAAAGGACGACTGTGTCGATAAAAGTAGGCATGGGAGCACACATTAAAAGTTAGTAGATGATTAGTGTTTCTTTAATGCTGAAATTATCCAAAGATTTCACATCGTAACATCTGTAAATTGTTAACTATTTTTAAAAAAGATGCACAATACTTCTCTTGATCAGAAATTCACATTATCCCGGCTGCAAAACTGACAACCACTCAGCGTTTGCCACGTCACTAGTGCTTCCTGATCTGGCCCCATTCCTTGTGGATACGGTTTCACCGAATAAATGTCTGCTATCGAGCATTTTGTGGCTGATTTTTGTGAAAAATAATTACAAGCACATCAAACAAAAGCCAGAATACACACAGCCAATCGCACAGTTGGAACTTGTCATGTTGGTCAGGGGAAGTGACGCTGACAACGAAGCACAACAACAGTCCCACAATATGGAACTCGGGGATTTTCCTAACAGGCTCGTTTCGAAAGACTGGTGTTTGTGTTCTCTTTGTGATCTAATGCCAACTGTAGCAGAATGCCAGTGTTGTCGTGAGTTAGAAAAGGTCAAACAAAAATCGGAGCATATTGGAATGAACTTAGATCCCGATCAACATGTCTGCATGACTTCCTCAATCAACAGTGTTGATATAACAGCACCCATAAAGTATCTTATTGCTTCTACTGGCACTTGGGGCTATAGCTAGGCAACTAATAACCACCAATGGTGATGTTCTCTTCTATTATAAATACCATACAAAAACAGCTTACCTCTATTCTTCTTCAGCATTTCTTTTGTCTGTTTATCGAAATTTTTCTTGCAGTAGACTGTTTTTTTATGTTAAAAACTAGTAGGATAGGCGTCCACTGTTAGTGATTTCTTCGATGGAAAATTTAGGCTACTGTTCCAGAAACCGTTGTTCGAAGTGATCACTGCAGATGTGTGCAGATTTCCCTGGCTGATGAATGAGCCACAACTGTGACAGCCACAGCTTTATTGTCGGGTTTAACCCATGGGAGGTTAAAGAACAACAAATTCAGGTGCAATTTCTCAGTTTTATTGCAGTTTGGTGCACAACACGTCGGCACCTTGGCCTAGCTAGAAAGATTTGTCAGGAATGCTATGACCCGGTGACGTCACGGGGCGGGGTCCATGAATGTTAGTTCCGGCTCTGGCTGTGAAAGGTGACAGATATCCAGATATTGCGTGGATTTCAAATCTATTCTTCATTTTCAATTACTTGCACCCTTTTTTTCAATTAATGCACAAAATATATGTAGTATGAATATTACTCAAGATTGTAGAGTTTATTGTACATAGAAATTTTGGACAAAGTCCTCCTTTAACATTGTTTACTTACACTATTCTCAAAATGGTCAACAAAACCATAAATGCTTTTCTTTAGCTTTGTCCTGCAACAGCTGTAGTTCTTGACAAGTCCACCTTTAGTGTATGCTGTGGATATTAATTGCTTTTGCTTGTGCACACATGTGCACATACAAGCTCATACCCGAAAGAAGTGGAAGTGCCTGTGGTCACAAAAGTACAGTACCAAGGCACTCATTTTTATTCACGTTTCATTTGATTCATTTTCTATTCACCTCAAGCTTTTTCATTTATTAATTGATTGAGCAAGTAATAGTGGAATTGACAGTTCGTAGACTGATTTCTAATAGAATCCCTCATTTACCTTCAGGGGAGTTTGTTTTTTGGAGTACATTAGCTTTGCTGCATTGTGGTCTGTCAGGCATTTTCTCTAAGGAATCTGTGTTTAATTTGAATAATTACATTAAAAAAATTGTTCTTTTGGTTTGCAGGGACATCAGTGCCCCAGATGAATAAAGAAGTGAATTAGTATAAGAAAAAGAAACAGGTAATTATTCTAAATTAGTAAATGAATGACCCACTGGTGCCCAGTTTTAATTGATTTTGTTGAGGAAAATCAGTTTATAACCATTGTGATGTGTTTCTGTCTACTGTTTAAGAGGGGGTTTAGGCTTCTATTTATTTCACCATGTATTTTAACGTTAAAAAAACTATAGGTTTGCTTCCAAAAATAATTTTCTATATCCTATACCACTGGGGAAAACCACAGTGCTATTGAAGATTGTCAGTTCACTCAAGGTAACATTTTAAATAGAATCAAGTTCATTTTATTTTCATCACAACGTTGTTATTTTTTCAACCTGACTTTTTTTTTCTTCAGACGTCAATGAAAAGTCAGTTTCCAATCCATCTACCATACTTAATTGGCACTGTTTATGCTTTGTTTTTAAGTTAACACCAATTAATGGATTTGTACCTTATAGTATTTGGTTGTATGTTCTTGGTCATTCTTGTCATGGATTTTTAGTTTACTAAAAAACTGGTATAGTCAGCATACTAGAAATAAAATAGAGGTCATTTTACATTGCCAAAATGTTATGTTGCTTTAGGAAAAATACAGATCTCATTTGTTTACCTGTTCTGTACAATAAATATGGATTACAAATTAGAGTAAGAGGGAGCACTCTTCAGGAAACCTGAAACAGGCTATGAACGTCAGAAATTGTGTCACATTGTCAGAGACCGTATTTGGTAAGTTACAGTACTAGGTTTTATGTACATTTTCTTGGTGATGACATGTTCCACTTAGCATGTAAATTCTTTAGTGATTCACCTCAAAGTGAACCCACCGAGAGCGATTCTGGTACTAGCTTAAAGACAGAGGTGTGTTTTTTATGACTAGACGAGGCATGTCCTTTCCAAGGCCCTCGAGCACCGTATCCCACTACCCTCCCCTTTAATCACTGTATCAACTCCTCTCGTAAACCCCATGAGCTGTGTATTTGTGTGTGTGTGTGTGTGTGTGTCTTGACACACGCGCATTTGTGTGGCTCTGTTGTAATGTGCCCTCCGTGGTTCGCCGTTTTTAAACGTAATCAGCAAATATAAAGCTGTTGTAAGCTTCCTCATATTAAACAGATGATTATTGGTAATAAATACTTTTTTTATACATAGTTATTACGGAGGCAGGTTTCTTCCTGTGCTTAATGAGAGTAATTTGATGTGCTTGAGTGATTATAGTCTTAGAATTAATGCAGCAATCCCCATTCCAAGATAGAGCCAGATCTAAGATTCTTCACAGGTCGTGTGCTTCTAGATGTGTCCCTCTCACACAGCAGCTAATGGAGTTGAACAGCAGTCTGTCATCCACCCTCCCACCACCCAAGCATCTCAATAGCCCACATGTCCTTGGTTCCTCCACTGTTTTGTTGTTGGGACAACTTCTGCCTACCTGCATTTTTCTCAAGGCTTATTTCTCCATGCTACTAAGAACCTCTTACTGAAAAAGGCTTTGGGTGATATTGTATAATGATACTTTGAGGTGCAAATGCCCCAGATGATGTGAGGTCCCCTAAAGTTTGTCAGAGCACATTGTGTGGATTGATCTTGGCAGTCATCTTATCTTACTCAAAGATAGCAAAAAAGCGCCAGTTGATCTAATGTTTGTCTTTTTTCTTCTGGCATTTTGGATCACTTATTCTAAAAGGACATAATTTTCAAGGCAGAAAAAGGCCAAGAATATCTATTGGAAATTACAGTGATGCAGGGCTTAGCATTTGTTCAATTCTATCTGTGAATATCAGTTTTAGGGTCAAGATACTTTTTTCCCTTTTTTTTTTTTTTTTTTTTTACTGCCTTTCATATTTCAAAGTGTGGCCCTACTGAGATGACCCTCCTCATTTCTGATTTAAAAAATGGCTAGTACTAAGTTAATCCAAAACGAGTTTAAAACTAAGACTTTGGACTACCACCATGAATCCTATCATCTACTTGTGAGACTGTAATACATTACACTTGTATAACGATTGATATGTCTAGACTTTGTAGGAGATTGCCTCTCTATGTGGCTGAAGCAATCAGATTTCTCCCTCCTGCCTTTTCTTTCTTTTATTCTTTTCAGCACAGGATCACATTTCCCATCTTGGAATGGCTTCAACAGAGACACTGGTATTCCCTGGGAGCTGTCTGACTGCTGCAACTCAATCCTTAGCCAATTGGACATGCCTGTGATTCATACACAGTCTTCTGCTTCAGCTCCATAGACATAGTGGCAGAGCTGCCAAACATTACAGAATGTCCAAATTTTGTTGCAAAAATCACGAAAACGCTGACACGTTAAAGCTGTAGCAGTGATTGTACCTTGGTATTGGGGGGGGAAATCCAATGTCCCACATTACCGGCCAGTACAGCGCTGTGTCCAGCCACTTTCGTGATGATTCATGAATGAATCTGATAAACGCGATATTGTTTTTGTTTTTAAAAAAGGAAAGGAAAACATTACAATCTTCCCCCCTCTCTCTCTCTCTCTCTCTCTCTCTCTCTCTATATATATATATATATATATATATATATATATATATATATACAATGTGCCCTGCGATTGGCTGGCAACCAGTTCAGGATGTACCCCGCCTCCTGCCCGTTGACAGCTGGGAAAGGCTCGAGCACTCCTCGCGACCCTCGTGAGGATAACCAGTGAAGAAAATGGATGGATTTATATGTATATACATATATATATAATTTATATTTTGTAGACCACACGATTCGTCACTTCAAACTGCTCCCTTTGCACAATGGACACTGTTAACACACTTTTCTATATAGATTTTACATCTTGTAAGGAATAGGTCCTATAAACAGAAATGTCTCTTGGTCTGTTATTGTTGCTATGTTGTTCCTTGTTGTTTGTTGTGAATGTCAAACCAGGGCAGCACCGACTGCCGGAGAAAAATTCCTTGTGTGTTTATACACACTTGGCCACTAAAGCTGATTTTGATTCTGATTGAAGCCACAATTTTTTTATTATTACGATTATAGATTATTGATTATATTCTACACTATGCAGAATAATTTCTTCTTCTCCTTTAATAGAACATAGTGAGCCCTGGCCAATTTGCGGTTCACTGTTCGCGGCCCCACATATTTGTGGATTTTCCCGTCTTTTTTTTTTTTTATTTACAGTATTTTCATGATCAGAGAGGTCTTAAATTCTCTTCTAAATAGACGAGGTACCACATTAGACATGGCACCTTACAATGTGGTGCACCCTATGTGAAAACTGAGTTACAACATTTGTAAATCTTGTTGTGTGACTTATCCAACAAAGTTCACTTAAACACGCTGGTTACACTGTCGGGAGGTTTGTAGGCTACCATATGATGGCGCTTACCAGGCAGGGAGGACAAGTTGCATTTCACATCTGTAATCAGAAGAAGCTTACATTACATAACTTCAAATTCAGAAATAAAACATAAAAACAAAAATATTGCACTTAATATTTTCCTGGAGGATTGATTTGGGATTAGCCTTTGAAGTTGGTAATAGTTCATGAATGAAACGATTTTAGTCAACTCATTTCCAGAATTAAAGTGCTTAAAGAGGAGGATGCTATTCATGTGGCATAGCTTGAAGCAGGCATCAGGTGCACCTGGAGATGGGCCTGGCTCAAATTGGAGGCAAAAACAACAACAACAACAAAAAGTAAAGACATCAAAAGTATTTTAATCTTAAATTTGCAAATCAACCTATATGTACTTGACTGGTGTAAACAAATTATTGCTTGCAGATTGCTTGATTTATGGTAAAATAATAAAAATAGTAAATGACTAAATTCTCTATGGAGGCCTGGGAGATCCCCTGAGAGACCCCTGCAATGTTTTGCTTTTTGGTTTTGGATTTTTGGCACCTTTCGCATTGCTGCCATTGGTGTTTAGATCTCTGCCTTTAGGTGACAGTTGGGATTCTTTTGGATCTTCCACATCCCGGCCACCAGCTCTTCCACCTCCTTCCGTTGGGAAAGCGCTACAGATCAATGCAAGTCAAAACTAGCAGGAATTCGAACAGTTTTTTCCCCTCTGGCAATTAAGTCATTACATTTTTAATCAGCAAATTCACTATATTCTGCCTTGTGCCATTGTTGGGACACTCACATTCTGCTGGTCCAATCAATAATAGTAAATAATTTATTTTGTGGATGATCACACGATTTGGCACTTTAACCTGCTCCCTTTGCACAACTGTCATTGCACTGGTCTATTACAGGAACCGTGAACAGGTAAAAGGACTGTGCAAGCTTTATATAATGCGGGACATTGGCACACATATCTCATACCTGTTCTAAACGAAGATTTTACATCTTGCACGACTTTTATAAAAGTCTATTTCTATTTATAGAAATGTCTCTTGTTCTTTGTTCTTGCTGCTTTGTTGTTCTTTATTCTGTATGTCATACCAGGGCAGCACCGTCTGCCAGAGAAAAATACCTTGGGTGTTTTTTTTTTTTTTTTTACACACTTGGCCAAATAAAGCTGATTGTGATTCTGACTCTGATACAGGCATGATGATTGGTGACCCCCTTGTTGTGTTAAAACAAAATTGACTTATTAGTGTAATTGGAGGTGGGTACTTCATTGTATATACCAATGTAACAATTGTGAATATATTGAATACACTTAAGAGAATGACGTGCTCGTTCCTACAATATCTACATAAATTGAAATTTCCTCATGACGTGTCGACAAGCACTTTGATGAATTTTAATTGAGGCTAGTGTTGGATTAGCCATTCCTCCCAATGAAAACCACCCTTTTGGTCGTAATTGTGGTTTTGGTTATTGGTTCCTCTGGCTGCACATTGTCTACATTTATTTGTATTCCCCACAAATAAATTGGACAATTCCTGGATTTTACCAGTCATATCCCAGACGTTCCAAATGTAGCATAATTTTGAGTCTGCTACTGACAAGGCAACGTTAGTTTCCCATTTTAAACAATATCATTCATCTCTTGCACAATAAAATCCACTCACAATACTCACGATCTCACGCTGGGTTTTTGTAAGTGCCCATTTTCCCAAGCATAACACTCTCCTCTATAAAGTGATGCAAGTCGTCTAACAATGTTGCAATCCTGAGGAGTGCATGTTTTCTGACAGTCCAGCACAGTTGGCGTCTATCTTCTTTCTCTCTTACTTAAACTACTTGACTGGTATTATTGTATCAGCTGTACCTTTCCCCATCGTCTCCTCAGAACAAAGGATGAGGTCTGAGGAAAAGATATTTTTTCCAAATCATTTATTAACCTCTGGTTTTAGTTGTTTTTTTTTTTATTTATTATACTCTTTTAAAATTGGCTTCAACTCTGCTCAACCACACCAACTAATTCTCACACACTCAGGCACAGGGTTGGTGTGGGGATCAACAGTGTTGGAACCCTGAGCTAAGTTTGGGACCAGGAAGGGATTTGATGCCTTGATTGAGGGCACTTCGATAAGCCAAAATAGCAACTTCCTTACGTATTTTTTTTCTTCAGCAGTATTGAAAGCTTTGACTTTGGTCAATAAGCCAAAACTGAGCTACTGCTGATGTACCACATGCCTGTACTCACATTAGTCAATCAATTTCTTTGGTCTACCTGAAAAAAAGTGGTTACTTTAAATATTTTCTAAATAACAAATCTCTGGGAAATTGGGCCAACGTGGAAGGGTTACACTGTCACAATTGGGGTTAGTGAAGTCGAGCAAGGCAAGACAAAAATGTGAAGAACCCTAGTGCAGGGAATTAAGGAAGAAGTGCATGAGTCTCAAACAATTATATTTAATTCCCAGTTAAGGCAAACAAGGCACATGGAAAAAAAGCACTCTAACCAAAGTAACAAACCAAACATTTAACAAACCTAAAACTAGAAATTAAACATGACAGAGACGCATACAAAGACATTGGTGTGGAGCCAGACTCAAACACTGACACGAACAATGGACTGACAAGAACAGAAAGAAACCAGGGAGCTAAATACAACCATGTTGACGATATGAGGAACACCTGGAAAAAACATCAATGGCTGGAGGGAGCTGATTGGTCAACGCAAGATGAGATTAAAAAGAACAGGTGGACACCACGAAATTAATGAGTACACAAGACATCAAAAACATTGAACACGGGAAAACATGAAACAAAACCAAACAAACCAAAACATAGACCATGACATTGACTTCATAATCCAATCAATTACAAGATTGGAAATTGCGACTGATCGCCACATTTTTAGATGATGTTTGAGGGGGAAAAAAATCAGATTTTTCTTTTACTTTTCAAAGGTCACAAAGCGACAAAATAATCTGGAGGTAAAAAATTATTGCCAGATGGAACACCAATAGCTTAGTTTTCTATTACATAGAGTAGCGTTTTGTGTGTGTTGGCGTGATGAGAGGCCAAAAAAACACTCACACGAGTGCTATGTTTCTATTGAAATACTTTTATTTTATTCAAATTGAAACTTTTTAAACATGCTTGTACGCACCTAATTTTTAATTCAAATAGAACTAAAAAATGGGAGACCAGACATTGCTTAGGGTGAGGGACTAACAAAACAAAAGAGGAACTCTATCAAACTCATCTATCTATTAGCACTGTGTACTTATCAAGGAACACCCTATATTTAAAGGCTTGTCCAACTGAAATTGGATCGAGGCGGCAAACAGTAAGAGAGCTACATTAACTAAACAAATGTTAATACCAGTAACAGTGTAAACATGAACCGAGGGTGTCTAGAACGGGATATGGTCTGCAGTTTGGAAGTATTTCAAAGATTTAGACAGTGCAAATGCGGCTTGTAATGACAAAATAACATAAACAACAATATAACCCTACTAGTGTTTCATACTGTATTTCCATATTTCAGCTTGACGTCTTCTTCTCACATCGACCATGTCAAGTACCTTAATTTCTCATATGTAATGTGTAAAATTTTCCCAAAATATTTTCAAAAAGTCAATAGAAGGCATTATGTTTAGGTATGGATTAAAAATAAAGAAAATTACATTGTAGAGTTGTAGGCCCTGTAGCTCAGTGGTTACAGCACTGGTCTAGTAAACCAGGGTTGTGGGTTCATATCCCAATGGGGCATCCACTCCCTGAGAACGTTTGTGTCAAGAAGGGCATCTGGCGTAAAATGTGTGCCAAACATGTATGTGCGTTCATCTGAGATGACACTCTGTGGCGACCCCAAAAGGGACAAGCCGAAAGAAACTTACTTTACATTGTAGAGTTGTATAAAGGTACATAGAGTGGTAAAAAAAAAGGTATACATTTCGATGTGTTATGTTACACATTTATTTTGTATTACAGTAATGTTGGCCACCAATATGAGCTTCCTGACCTGCTTGCCGGAATTAGTCTTTTTACAATCGTTAGCGTAGCATATTTGTTGCTACTGTACCAAACATCACAAACGGAAGCCCGTGAGTTTGATTCATCTCAAGCGAAAACTAATAATGTCGACTACAAGTTGACTCCTGCCGAGGCGGGCAACCCGGAAGCAGCGCGACAGTTCATAACAATGAGTGCTCAAACTATGTAGAAACAAGTGTAATGGGCACAGAAAAAAAAAAATGGGAGGGCGCACACAATCAAAATACCAGTTTTTTTATGTGCCTCTTCTACTTAGTTTGAGCTCTCGTTTTGATAGTGACCTGACGCTATAGAAAAGCTGCTACAGATTTTAGCCGAATGGAGGGCAAGAGGCTCCGCTATTAGCACGGTGTTCAAAAAACGTTTCCTCACAAACACCATGAATGGCACAGAGGATGGCATGCTGTGGGAACAAGATGGGACCACTGTTCATGGTGCAATGCGGGAGGCACCAGAACTGGACAAGTCATCAATGATAAGTCCAAAATGCAATACGATGCAGCAAAGGTAGCTGCTATGGATTTTTTTTTGGTGCAGAGGATGAGAGCTTCGTGGGTTCCAAATCACAGGTAGGTGTGTATTCAGCTACTAAAAAAAAAACAATACTTTGGGGTGGACCACGTAATCAGTCTCTCATAATGTAACAAAAGATCCGCGTATGACATATGTTGATGTGCGCGTCGGATGGCGTCGGGCTGCTGCGCGGACGGCGGCGAATCTGAAAAACCCACCCAACAATGTCTCACTCAGCCACATGTGTTCAGTAATGCGCCCCGGCTCAATAGTGTTCATCGCGTACTGCGGTGACTGTGAACAACCCTCTAAAAGCAGCACACTTCGGCTCCATTATTTGCCACCACGGCGCCAAAAATCAGCCACACCGGCTGAGGCGTCGCGTTCGGCGGTCACAGCTTCTGCGAAGGCTGCGCGTCGGGCTTTGCGGACAGGGGCGGCTCTTAAGAACCCAGCCGAGAATGCGTCACTCAGCCGCGTGCGCGCAGTAAAGCACCCCGGTTGACTGTGTTGTTAATCGTACTGCGGCGTCTATGAACACCCCCCGAAAGCAAGACGGCTCCGCTCCATCATAAGCCACACCAGCCGGCTACGATGAGCCGCAATGGCTCATCTCCGCCACGGAAGTGGATCGGACGGGGATGCGGTTTAGCCGTGATCGCATATCATCTGAATATGGCTTGAAACAATAGTGTAACATTGCCCTGAGGGCTCGAAACAACAGTGTAATATTGGCCCGGTAACTTCACCCGGTTGTGTAGTTTTGTCCTTTTCGAAAAGAGCTTCCGTGTCAGAAGGGACGTGTTCATCTCCCATAGTTAGGGTGCACTGCGTGTTTTAATTGGCGAATGTCTAGGTGACGTCACTTATGGAGGATGCAGCCAATATGGCGACCACTTGGATGTAGTAGAATGACACTTTTGCAACTTTGCGCATGGATGACGCGCTCTCCGCTCACATTTAGTTTTTCGTATGGACATTGAAGTGAATAATGTTATATGTATTTTTCATTACAATATCTATTTTATAATGTTTATAGGGATGACACTTGGGCTTTAACATTGCAATAGGTACCGGCGTTTATTATTTCAAAGGAGGAAATAGAGGTATTTTTTTGAAGGTGCATTGACACAGTAATTAAGGGATAAAAAATACATCTTTTTCTCTTTTTGGTCATCTGGCTACTGTCATGCCATGCACTAAAACTGCACACCTGTCGGATTTTTCTGTGTGACTTATTCCTTTCACAGCCAAATCTGATGCTAAAATTTAAATACAGCACTTGGCTCAAGGTGGCTGGACATAAGAGACACGTGACCGAGCACTGATAGACTTTCCACTGGAGTGAATTAAATCAGCATCAAGAGCCTATAAGCTCTATTGGAGCTGATGACGCCAATAAGAAAATGCAGTATCTTAAAATGTGGTATCTTAATGGTACATATTTTCATGAGGCAGCCCAGTTGTCTAATATGTCTATTCTTATGAGTCATTTACTTCTTTAATTACCTTTAGCAGCAGATGCACAATAGTGTATTAATGTGAATGATTTTTACTGCCACTTTGTCACGCTGAGCCTCCGAAGTTGAAAGGCGTAATTGAGGCGGAAGAGCGACTCACTAGAGAAACAATATATAGTTGATAGTTGTTCATGTACCCTGGGAGTGTGTTTATGAGTTTACGCTGCACTGGCGTTGTAATAAACACAGTATCTATTTAATAATGGCAAGGGAAGGAAAGAAATGCTTTTATGGAGATTTTCTCAGTTATTGAATCATCTCCATTGTTTGGGATAACCAGAAGACACAATTGTTTTGTTCACTTCCATGTTGTTTCTATTGTCTCATTCTCACAGCTGTTTTTTTTTTGTTGTTGTTGTTGTTGTTTTTCCAGTTTTTCTTAATTTTTTTGCAACAAAAAGTTACTGTTCAAGCATAGAAAATTTTATTTACTGTTCCCATATTTGCTGGCTGCACAGCTCCAACAATCCATGCAATTTGCATCTGCTGACTTTTGCTGCATCCGTGTGTTTCGTCTGCAGTGTGTGTACTTTCCTTGGTGTGATTTTCGCATGCGGACCACTCTGAATAGAGGCCTTCTTTAGCCATCTGTTGTTAAGATGCTGGCTAAGCAAGGCTAGGGAATCTAAACAAATGCAGAGTACACAGCAAACGGAAGCTGTCAGGCCCACATAACTGGGCTGACCTCGCTAGGTAAACGAATGGTGCAAGGGTGGGTGACCTTGCATGTACCTGTCATCCTCCTGGCGCCCAGCCGAGCTGGTCGGGGCCAGGCAATCAGCGCTCACACATCTGCACCTCATGAACCCTAATGACTCTCAGTATATATAGGACCTGGGGACGACTAGTCCTCCGCCAGATCGTTGCCTTTGATGCCTCGCTCCTACACTCCCGTTAGCCTGACTTCTGCCTTCTGTGTACCTGTCCACTGACCACCCTTGTAAGCCTGCCGCTACTAGTACTTCTGTTCGTTTGGACTGACTTGCTGGTAACCGGCCTCGGAACAAATAAAGACCTCCTTTGTACTGCCTGGCTGCCTCTTAGGTCGTGCATTTGGGTCCGTCCTCGAGCCTCGTTCTTGACAGTACCAGGGTCCACCAACCTGCACTGCCTTGTTGAGGAAATGGTTTCCCTTCCCTCTCCACTTCTTTCATCTGGCTTTATGCTCAAATGATATTGTCTTTGTTTTAGTCATTCTTTCACTTTTATCTCACTTTTTTGGATCCCTCTTCATCCTACTTCCTCCGTCCTCAGTCCTGTGCAAATGTCCCGAAATTTTTTTCTGTCTCTTTTTATTTCCCAAAATATTGTAATTTCACTATATTACAAAGGAAAGGAACACCCCTTCCCCAAAGTGGACATAAAACGTCTACGAACCCCTCTTCTAATGACATTTTTATAATGTGAAAATTTATAACAAGGTAAGTTATTTCCAAACCACTATCTATAACTTGTAGAAATCCCATTCATCTATCCATTTTCTGTACTGCTTATCCTCACTAGAGTCAAAGGTCTGCTGCAACGTATCCCAGCTACCGTGTTTTAGTATTCAACACATGCGCATGGTGCACCGTATTATTCGGCACAGGCATGGTGGCGCTCATGAGACAGTGAGGCACAATTGTCGCTTTATTTTTGTTATGGGAAGAACAAGCTTACATTTTTTTTCACTTGGAACGGTGCAAGCAAGTCACCAGTCAGTACGAAATCCTCACCCACGGTGTCACACCAAACTAAAATCATTTCACCACAGCAAACAGAACAACACAACCAGCAGACAACAAAACAACCAAAACGTTGAGCGAATAAATAATTGACACAAAACATGCACTTCAAACGCTATTTGCATAAATGATTAGGGCCGCAAAGCATATAGCTATTTAGCGACATTATCTTAAAACATAATATCTATGCACGCTATTTAAAAAGGTGGTGGGAGCAAAACTAAGTTCAGTTGTCCTATTTTGAAGTATTTAAAATGTAAACGGTGAGTTCGGTTGTACTTTATTGAAGTATTTACAGTGAAGAAAATGAGTATTTGAACACCCGGCTATATTGCAGGTGCTCCCACTGAGAAATCATGGAGGGGTCTGAAATTTTCATCATAGGTGCATGTCCACTGTGAGAGAGATAATCTAAAAAAATAAATCCAACCCCATCCAGGCCACCAAACACAAGGCGTACGGGTTGACAGGCCAGGAGGACGACCCGGACGCCAAGCACCAGGATCCCCACGGGGCGATTCGGGTGGACAGCCTCAGTGAGGAACCCAAAGGCATAGCAGGAACCAGAGGGGAGTAGGTGATGGCTTTGGACGAAAGCCTCTCAAGACGTGGTCATAGAGAACCAGACCAAGGCTTCAACTGCTCCAGACGAGGACCTCCCACGCCGTGGTTGCAAGACGACCAGGGATTGGTCGCCGCAGAGGCTTGGCCAGGAGGCAGCTGTGGACTGGTCACCAACGAGGCCAGGTCATGAAGAGGCTGGGAGCCATCAGGAGCGAAGAGGATGACGGAGAGAAGGACCAAAGCCATGACCGCCACCATCACCATCACAGCCATCCCGAAGCCTTTCCAGTTCCGGGGTGGCCCATCAGAACTCCCCACCTCCGGTCGCCGCTGGGACTGGAACGAAGACGATTGTGGTTCCGTCGCCGTCTGCTGGACAGGAACGTGAGGATGCCAATGAGCCGTCGCCATCCTCTGTTGCTGTCGAAACGGGCGTGGAATGACCGTGTACCAGTTATCGAAGAAGCAGGAACGGGGGATGACCGTGGACCCGTCGCCGACGAAGCAGGAGCGTTGACCGGCCGCAGGCCGTTTGCTGCCGGGACTGGAACGAAGACGACTGTGGTTCCGTAGCCGTCTGCTGGACAGGAACGCAAGGACGCCAATGAGCCGTCGCCATCCTCTGTTGCCGTCGAGACATGGGAGTAGAACGACCGCATGCCAGTTGCCGACGAAGCAGGAGAACCGGGAACCCACACAGCTCGGGCTGAACCGGCAGGACCGTGAGAGGCTAGGCCACGCCAGAACATTTATATGCTTCTTACGCAGCCACTCTTTGGTTTTCCTGGCTGTGTGCTTTGGGTCATTGTCATGATGAAAAACCCAACCACGACCCATCTTCAATGTTCTGATTGAGGGAAACATGTTGTTCCGCAAAATCTTACAATACATGGCCGCGGTAATCCTCTCCTCTCCAAATGGTCATTGGCAAAATTAAGACGGGCCTTGACATGTGCTGGTTTAAGCAGGGGAACCTTCTGTGCCATGTATGATTTCAAGCCATGACGTCTTAGTGTATTACCAACAGTCAACGTTGAAATGGTGGCCCCAGCTCTTTTCAGGTCATTGACCTCACGCAGGTGGATCTGATTCAGGATAATACATGGAGTAGAAGAGGACCTTTAAAGGCGGACTAATGGGTCTTTGAGGGTCAGAATTCTAGCTGATAGACATGTGTTCAAGTACTTCTTTGCAGCTGTATTACATATAAAATCAAATCAAATAAATCGTAAAAAAAATCATACATTGTCATTTCTGGATTTTTCTTTTTACATTATCTCTCTCACAGTGGACATGCACCTACAATGAAAATTTCAGACCCCTCCAAGATTTCTAAGTGGGAGAACTTACAATATAGCAGGGTGTTCAAATACTTATTTTCTTCACTATAACAATGTATGTACTGAATTTATTTTTTCATTAATCCTAATCCACAAATCCAACAAAGTCCTCATCTTCTGTATCCGAGATGAACAGCTGCTCTCCATCTATCCATCGCTCCCACACCACTCACAAATTCACTTTGAACGTCCTGTTTACACCGATGTCCAACAGTTGGAATTCCTTCGTCAACCCTCCCAAAATAATGGCTCGCTCCGATTTCACAATTAATCCACTTGACTGTTAGCCTGCAGTTTAAACTGTGCTTTGTAAACGTGTCTCTTCGTTGGTGGTATTTTCAGGGCTCCTTAGCCAAAACGATGTTGTTTTGGACAAAATACATACCGAGATTATTTGCCTGTTTGGGGGGTGCCTAAAGCATCCACTTCCACACTTTCCCCTGTAACAGCCGCATGCTCTCCTCTCACAGGTCCGCTTTTCCTCTATATAAGTAGCTTCTCGGCAGGAAATCCTCCCAGTCAGCTACAGATTGTGGAACTCTGTGGGCACTCCACATTATAAGACACCTCGTCCATCTTGGAGAAAAGACTTTTAAGTGAACCTTGTAGTCGTGAAAATACAATATCTTCGGGAGAGATGGTGGGTAAACCTTGAACTGGTCGCCAGCCAATCACAGGCCCCATATAAACAAACAAATATTCACAAGCAATTTAAAGTCGTGAATCAATCTACCACGCATGTTTTGGGGAAGGCGAAGTACCCTGAGAAAACCCACGCAGGCACAGGGAGAACATGTAAACTCCACATAGGTGGGGCTGGGATTGAACCCGGGTCCTCAGAACTGTTAGGCCAACACTTAACAGCTGCTCCACCGTGTTGCCAGCATTAACCAGTCAAGCATTTAAAATCTTGCTGGATAACCCCAAATGAAGAGCATATGTGCTAGTTGGCTTTCCCTGACACTTTGTGGGGCTATCTGGAAAAATCCTGAAGGTTTGCCAACATTTACTGCTATTTGATAATATTCATAATTCCCTCCATCCAATGACGATACCTGCTTGAATGGAGGCCTGTTGGAGAAGGCTTTTTGGTGCCCATCCCCGCACACACACACACACACACACACCACACACACACACACACACGCACACATGTATGCACCAATGAATAACAGGAATAAACCTTGTATTTCATTTCTAGTATACTGAATTGTGAAAAAATAATCCAGCAACAACAACAAATATTTTGAAGAGAATAAAAAATATGTCTTACATTCCACAAATGGGAGGGAGATGAACCTGCTGGAAGAGGCTCCAGCAGTCCTGCGACACTTGTGAGGATAAGTGGCGCTGAAAATGGATGGATGGATGGATGGATGGATGGATGGATGGATGAAATAATAGGATTATTGAATTGGCCTGAAATGGCACGTTGGGGACAAATGCAATGCCCGGAAATGCTTAGTCAAGGTGGAGGCTCCACTGAGGCCCCCCGTCCTACCCCAAAGAACATTACTGACTTGCCTTGCTGTTGTTTTGATGTTTAGCATTGTTGTGTTTGCACCAATCTTACCTTTTGGAATTATGGGCACAACGTTCCACCTTGGTTTCATTCGACCATAACACATCGTCCTACGTCGCATCTCATCCCATGTGAGATTTTTAAAAATTAAAAATAATGAAAAGATCTTAACTGGCAAAAAAATTCCATCTTGAATGTTTTCTCTCTTTATTATTAGTCCCATCGATGTTTCATGTTAAGTCTTCAGACTGTAAAAAATTAATACTTGTGGGACCTTTAACTTATAATCCGATTATTATTGTGATTTGTTTTCAATACATTGCAAATATTTTTTTTTAAATGTTGTTTTAAGATCTTGTTGGTCAAATTCTGGTCATTATACATCAGTAAACTAACAAAATCAAGAAAGAATGGTAACAGCAGTGCACTTATCACTAAAAGTGCCTAAAGTGCTTTATAGATGCTCACAATCACCTACCAATGGGCAATGGATGCCCCGCACGGTACTTCCAGGTATACTGGAATCAATTTAGGGCTCCATTTGTTGTCCAAGGAGAGAAGACAGTCAAAGCTGAGATTTGAACCGCCAACCCTTCCATTACAAGGTGAACCCACGCTACCAACACAGCCACTGCTTTCTGAACGCAAGGCACTGCATATGTTCGGATTTGACATTTCATACTAACATGACGTGAGCAAGTTGTGTATCTGAGCTTGTTCAATATGGGCCAAATCTCATCACTTAAAGTACCACTGAGGAGCAAAGTATCTTGTCATTGAAAGAAAAAAGCAGAAGTGAAGAATGTCAAGTGAGTGTAGAATCACGATCAGTTGGAAAGTCAAACACATAACCTTGACATTTAGGCCTGTGCTGCCGAAACCCCACAGAGGCCAGAGAAGGAAGCGAGAGGGCCTGATATCTTGTGAGATGGACTACATTAAGCGCTAACCTATTACTCGTGTTGTTTCTGGCTCACTCTCAGCTGCCATCTCCTGCCTAATAATGTCTTCTGATACTTGTCTGTTAAGTAAATACACCCATGCCACACAAGTGTGGAAACACGTGTACATTTCCTTTCTCTGTTGCCGCAGGGATTCAGTTACACATGCTTGCACATCGTCTCGCAATTAGGAGCAATCTGCTCCATATCATTTTACATTCAAGGTCTCCACCACCTGTAGTGACAGGAGACATTTGCACAACTCGAGATCACTTCAATTTTCTGTCTTCTTTAATCACTTTTTCCTGCATTAAGAAAGTATGATGTACACTATATAACTGTTGAAGTAAATGAGAAAATTCCATGCTATCCGTGCCTGTGGCCGTTAGTATAGTTTTTGATTGTTGTTGTTTGTGCGCAGAGGAGCTAGTCTGCTTTCTGGTTTTTGTTGTGGGGGCAGGGAGGTGATGTGAGGAATCCAGCTGAGAACTAACATGACTGTGTGGCAATGCTCTGAGCTGGGATTTGTAAGACACCCAGAGCTGGCTTTAGCAGCAGGAAACCCCAAAGCCTGTAAATAATCCACATGTGCAGACAGCACATAAAGACATCCAGTACTTAGCAGTTCTCTTATCACAGCTTGATGGCCCCCAGAGACAAAAGAGATGCTACTCCCTTTAAATCACAAATATGGTGTGAAAAGTAGATGTGAATAATGAAGCATATTTGACACAGATAAAATAAAAGATGACTCCATATCACAAAAGCTAAGTCTGTGTTGCTGATAAAGCTTGTCATGAGCTGCAGGTTGTTTTCTAATCAAAAGCCCCTGGAGGATTTACTCCCTTACTTGTATGTGAATTTAGTGTTTTGTTTTTTTTTCACTGTGTGAGGTTTACAGATATTGTTTTACTGTTTATGTTCAGTGGCTGTTTTAGCCCATTTTTAGCGGGGTGGCCAGATTGGGTCCACGGCTATTTTCAGAGGAGGGTTTACTCCATCCTACATTTTGAGTTCATTTCAGTTTGTGATGTAAGATTTTGTCGGGGGGGGGTTGTCCATTTTTGGTTTGGGGAGCAAGCACACTTTTGGGGGGGCACTGACTCCACTCCCTCAGAGAACCACCACTATGTATGTTCCACTAACATGCACATCTTCCAAGCAATAGCCCTTTTGAATCGTAACTTTGTTTGTGAAGGTCAATATTTGTTTTTTTCTACTATTCAGTTGCCAGGGGAACCTGCTAAACTCGCTTGCATCTGTCTAAACTGTTTTATCTAGTTGCCCAAATGTGTGGCTTTAATCATCCCATTATAGTGTCCAGACAAGAAAAACAGCTCACATTTTTCGGTGTGACAGATGTTTTGTGCCTGTCAACAGTTCACTTTATCACATTTGGCCAAAGCAGTTATTAGAATCTCTCAAGTGACCTGTGTCTCTGAATGGAAGATCAAAAAAGAAAAGGGATTCCATAGGACAGAGCATTGGAAGATCTGAACTCGTGGACTGGCTGCTATAGTATATGCACATGTCGAGGTACTGTAGTTCATATTCAGTAATACTAGGTTAAGGATACACCTTTTTAACATTCAAACTTGTGTTGTGAAGAAACATTTGCTCATTTTGCTGCTTTTGTTGTCTTGAAAAGTCATATTGTTAGAAACCAGAAGAATCACTCATATGTCATCAGGCAGCCATCTGATTTTAATTTGCCAAAGACAAGATGATCACGACTCTGTTTTCAATTGTATGATTACATCATTACTGCCCTTGCTATAATTAGAAGAATAATTTCATAACTGTTGACATGAATAGAATGAGGCTGATAATCTTTTCATTCCCTACAAAATTACATGTATAAAATTGACGTTCCTGGGACAGGCTGATCCTTTTTTGTTTGATCTTTACTCCAATGTCATCAAATGTAGCCTTTCCCCTTTTAATGTGTTCTTCTCAGTCTATCTGGATAGCAAGGTCAACTCCACAATACGTTGAATGCTTTAACCTCAGAGCAATCATCAAGCTGTTCTTATTTTGTTTACAATGATTAGACTAAGGGAAGAATTCCCAGAAATGTATTCCTTTTTCCATTACTGTCTGAACTTTCCATCATATCCTGTTGACTCAACTCTTTGTTCCAACACCCTCAGTTTTTAACACACACACACACACACACACACACACACATGCACACGTCTCACTGCATTTGTCATCACTTACAGTGGAAAAGAAAACATGGTGACATCTTGGAAAGAAGGCACATATTTGGTGTTGGACCTGTCCCAGTTATTGGCATGTTACTTTTTTATACAGTATTACTTGAAGCTAACAAGGCAGCTCTTTTACTAACATTGACTTTGACTTTTGTGCACCCCTTTATATTAAATATTTTAGTGTTGTCAGATATCACGACCTATCTTATCTCTTCCTCTCCTGCTGCGAGTGAGCTCTTTTTTTAGAGCTTAAGTCCACAGTGCAGCCAGAAGATTGTCTTCTGATACATTACGTGCTGGATCGCCACGTTTATCCCAATATTGCTCCGATAATTGAAGGAGAGACTGATTGATTTTCCATGTATGTGATGAGCGATGTGCCCCTGACTGTTTTTTTCACTGTGGGAGCAATCATCTGAGAATTGTGGAAAGAATGAAGCTGGTTATTTACCCAGATGGTTTACTGGTGGAGGTGTGAGACTGGCCAGCTCGCTGTGGGAACACAACGCTTGCTTTTCTTGGTATCACTGACCATTTTCAAGACCACAGTCTTTTTTTCCCCCAGCACTCCTCAGCTTTGTTTGCTCTGGATGGCATGTTTGATTATTTATCGTAAGGGAAAAGGGAGTAGCTAGAGCAATAAACATGTGACTTCACTGTATTTTATTTTCCACTGAGAAGGCTGTGTCTTTTAACGGAAAGTTTTCACAGCCGTAAAGCTGTTTATTTGCTTTCTTGATTGGAGTTTGGTAGAGCTAAAGGCAACCCAAAAGCGCTGATCAGTATCAAACAATATCAAATCCTGAAAATGGAACGTTTTGTTTGTGCTTCGTCATAAGATCATTATTTATACCAATTTTACCTCCAGTAAATGATATCACGGGAGAGCGATCAAGCGATTATCTGCAGTGTTGATTTGTTTATCAGAAGAGAATATTGTTTTTAAGGCATGTACTCTGATAATTGGCATAGGTGTGCTCTCGAGGGACTTTTTTTTCAATTTGACACTTTTTTGTTGGGCGTCATAAAAAATCATTTCAACTATTTTCTCTTTCAGACTCTCCAGATAGGTAGGCAGTTACTTCTACAGCAGCAGTTTCAGCAAAACACTGATTGCAAATCCCCCAAAGCAAACGACAAGGACCAAAGCCTAAAGGTACTGTAAAATATTTTGTTATTGGCAACAGGTCTCTAACGTATACGATTGTCACTCTCCTCATCCATTGAACTACAATAGAAATTTGAACATTCGGCCAATTTTATAACACATTAGCTCATTCAGCACTGCTGTGGTAATACTAATCGACTACTACTACTGCTCTATTGCACTGGTGCTAAGTCTTGATTATTGACATTAGTTCTGTATGCTGCCTTAACCTTCACTTGAATGAGGGACTTTCTGTTTGTATCAGTGTACAATTGCTAACAACTTGAGGGCATAATTGGTGATTAATAGGGAGGCCGTTTTCTTTGTGCATGTCTATATAATATTTAATACCCCTACTGTCCCATTGGGGCCTCTTTTTTTAATGAGCCATTGTAGCTGCTAAGTCTAATGTCAGGTGGTGAAAAAGCTTCTTTGTTGTGCAGATGTCTGCAGACCTACTCCAGAGGATGAAATATGACTGTAATGACCTTTCAGTTGTGTGCATATTTGTCAGGATTCAAATAAGTTAAAGGGATCAAACCAAACAGTTCCCCCAGCCTGGCAGGGAATTGTGCTTCAGAGGTCAACAGAGGGTCCACAACCACAGATTCCTGCATATACCCAGTTATTGGTACATAGTAAAGTACTGGGGCATCTTCTGCAGACAAAGACAAAATTAGAATTCTAATTTATTAATGTATACAGAGAGCTTGGCCAGGCTGTCACTCAGCTTTTGAAAAGCGAGTTGCTTGCCACCCCCACTCGTGCCCACTTCGTGTGAAAAGAGCACAGACTTGCTGTCGTATCTTTACTCACACCATAAATTGCCTGATGCCCATTGTTCTGTTTTGCTGGGTTAAATTTGCAGCATGCAAATGCCACGTGTCCAGAGGGTGTTTATCTCTGAATTACATGTTCTGTTAATTAAACAAATCCCAGTCTCACACAATTATAGTCTCACATTCATACACCGAGTTTGAACACGAGTTCTGAGCACGTCATTTTTTTTTTCTTTTTTGATGAGCGTCTCAGATTGCAGTCTGACCCAGTGACTCATGTACTTTCCTTTAAAGAAAGAAAAAAAAAATAAGACCTGGTACAGCATTCACCGGCAACGTCCACTATCGCGATTCTTCACACTGTGTAATGATTTACTGTTGGACCAGACTAGTTAATAAAAGGCATGATCCAGCAGTTACAGTATTAGGCAGTGAAATAAACCTCATAAAAGCACCTGATCTGTGGAAAAGACTCCTCATCTCTGTGCTCTTCCCATTAGGCACAAGGAGATGTGCATGGAGACTTTTAACTCATTTGGAGATGGAGATTTAGAGACTCACTTTGCAGTTCAGTGTCATTCAAGTCAAAAATAATGAAGCTCGCTGTACACACAACATCTGAAATAAAGTGACTTCACAGTAATGGTAGTAACAGGGGAAAACATGAGTCAAACAACACTCTGAGGCCTTGATTTACATTACTGTAAATAGCTTATTTCATCACTCTGACTGGGGTACCCCCACGTTCACAATCCCGCAACGCTTTGCTGCCTCTGGATAAAAGATTCCTCAGCTTTATAGTCTACAGCCTTGAGGCAACTTAATTATCCTTGATATACAAACAGCTTCCTTGCATGCTGGAGATCAGCAAAATATACTCGACTGGTCGCAAAGCCAGTCAATTACATTGACAGGATGACATGTAATTAAAAGAACCCATGTCACTTTTACCTTTACCACTTCACTCCTACAGTGGCACAACAATAAGAGCCAGCAACTCCCACCCCGCTAATTACCATTATCAGTGAAATGGTAGGGTTTGACTCATTAGTTCCATGTGCATTTAATTAGAAGCAGACTGAAATTCGATTTAACTTATTACTTTTTCATGGATCACTTTCTTGTCATCACTTCAAATTGGATTGCAGCCCCAGGTAACTAATTATGCCAGCCGGAGGATCAGGAATAGAGAAATAGGTAATTAGGAACAACACTGTCGGACCCTTGCTGATAGTCCACCAGCATCAAAGAGGGGAGGTAGAACTAGTGTGTGTCATTGCTCACCATTCAAACTCACTGCATTTCATTGCAAGGGATCCAAGAGAAGGCATCAGATTCTTTTCAGGGGATTAAGCAGTATTCAACTGGGCTTGAAGATGTTATGTAAACATGATGTCTTTCCTACTGGTTTGATGCCCAGATTAGATTACGTTGTGATCCAGGATTGGCCAGCATTATTCATGTCATTGGCACAGTGATATGTCAGCCAGCAAGCATCTAGAGTTCCATGTGCAGGCTGACTTCGAGGTGGTTACACCTGGCCTGAAGTCAGCAAATGACACATGAGCACGAAGCAGTTCTGAATTGCATCATATCAGAAGTTGTTTGGTTCCTTGAGAAAAAAGAAACTTTACATACTTTTGTGGACTTTTATCTTAATGTGCCAATCGTCTTTATCAGGTATTGAAATCTAAATTAAGCTTTGATTTCTGTATGAATCTACTTTATGGGTTTTAATACTTTTACTTTTGAAGATGATATACATATTATACTCACCACCCCTCAATTTACTGGTTTTGCTCTCTTTTTGTCTCCTCTGTTGTTTGAACACCATTGTTGTACTGCCTCACTGAGGGTATCTCCAGGTCAAAAGATAATGTCTTTTCAGTATACTGGATGAAAGCCCTTTAAGTTGTTGTGTGGCCCTTGAACGCCCCCATTCAACGCATGCGCTTTTTGCATCCTTCATTTGTGGTCTGTTAGGGGTAAGCGTGAGGTGACAAAATCCAGGGGCCAGTCCTCTTGCTGACAGGATGAGGAGGAGCTGCCGGCTTTCTTTCTTTTAGTCTCCTACTGTTTTTTGCAATAGGCCCATGGCATTGTCCTGACACATGTATACCACAGCGCACCAATCTGTAAGTCATTAGAGCACTAGGCCAGGCCTGTCAGCTGGAGCCCTGCCAGTGCTGCAGGCTGATTTGAGACAGCATTATGAGGTGTTTCTGTAACTAAGTCAGCCAGTAGCCCAGAGTGTCAAAGTGGTTGTTGCCCGCTCAAAAAGTGGCACTGAGCATGAGAATATATGATCAGAGTTACTTGCTGTGGTTTATCCACATCCACAGAGAAACACAGTTGACTTTTTTTCCTGATTGAGCTTGAAAAAGGTTCCTGTGAACGTGCCATTTCTTTCCACACAAACATACTGAAATGCTGTAGTACACATGCTAGACATGAAGTGCCACTTAACACTGCCACAAGCAGTCAGTAAAAACAGAATAAGTAGCCTGTGCAATGTGACCAAAGGGAAATATTTGTGTGGATTGACGGTGAGCTAGAACTACTTTTTCAGAAGGAAAGCCCAGATCACCGCGAGGGTAAAGAACATCCGACGCGATAATCCACTACTGTTTTTGTTTAGTTGTAGTGTTCGCACACGGTCATGCAATTACTGGCATTAGCACATCAGCATTTCTAAAAAGATGTGTACAGTATGCATTGCACACGCAGATATGTGAGGCCATTGTATTAAGATCCATCCACTCTGGGACCAGGTTTCAAATAGCAACGTTTTCAAGTTTCCAAACCACCTGCACAATGTGGACAAAATGTAGAAATGGTTAAAAAAAATAATAATATCTTTGCAGATACACTGAAATGTATTTCTGTTTGGACGGTGCAAATTTTAAAATCACCAATGTTGGGGAGACCTTATGGAGAAATGTACCTGAATTTATTTGAATAAAATCAGTACACATAGCCTTTCTAAATGATATAATGCGAGCAATTTCAAAATTAGCTAAAGAGGGCTATTTAATAAGAATATAATTTTTCAAATATCCATGGAAATGAGAAAAATATTGTCACAGATTATAATGTGACCTCCCCGTGAAGTAAAAGGTGATTTGAAGTGAGAAAACCCATATGGTCCTCTATTGGCTTGAAACTGTAGTTGTACCTTTACTGTATGTGTATCAGTGTGCATCTGTACAGAAAACATGTTTTAATTTACATCTGCTTTTCCTCTTTTTAACTTATTATTTCATTGTTTTAGTCCCTCAAATGATGTCAATATGTAGAATTCCTCTAAAATCCTCACTCAAGTGGGTGATTCTCAAAAAGAGTTCATGTTATCTTTCTGTCTGTTATGTTAAGTCTCGAGGTGATGCTCTAATGAAATCATGTGTATTTTACTTTGAGGTGAGACGCTCTGTCCTCCTTGATCAGGCCAAAACCAAGATTGATGCCCCCGTGAAATCCCAGGATCAAGCTGTCTCTCTTGGCATTTGTTGTCATTGTCATGTTGTAAAAAAGTATTATATGGACTGTATAGATTAAATCCAGGTTTGGGGTAATCTTGTCAGAATGAAGTCATCTGTCCCAATTTTACACAGCAAACAAGCACTTGGGGGGCTTCTGTGTTTCACATTCCCTCCTAGCCAAGATGATGAGTGTCAGATCAGCTCCAGTCACAGCACTGTGAGGTATTTGATCGTTTCCAGGCCTTCATTTGGGCTTTAATGTTTCCCTCCGAGCGCTTTGCTCTTTCACATTTCCACCATACTCAGTCAACCGCCCTCACTCACTCACTCACTCACTCACTCACTCACTGAGTCATGTATGTATGTTGTTTTTTTTCGTTTTGCCAAGCATATTATATTTTGTTTGAAATGATTCACATGCCTTTTATGGATAGAGTGGTCCACAAGGGGAAAAAATGCATTGATAATTAAGAGCTGTAAAAATAATGCCGAGTCAGAATTGAGTTCCTCTTCAAATTCATTTGGGAGTTGAGGCTCACTTTGATTAAATCTTACCTTTATCTTATCTAAAAAAAAGTTGTGAAAGTGACTACAAATCATTCATTACAAAAAAGCATTTATTTATTTTTTGACGTCAGTAATTATTTTTGGAAGAAACATTTCAACAGAAAACTACCAAATGCATTAGCAGTTAAAGTAATCCACTGACTACTTGAACATCATAGACCAGTCCGTCTGTTACTATATTTATTCTTAATGCATTTCTGATAACATTATCACCAATAATCAGTTTATGTGAATTTGAGCCAGGATATATATACATTATATAATGTAGCAAGCAACTTAAAGAGATTGTAATGCGAATGATCTTATATAGATGAATTTTATATGTTCAACTGTACCATAAAATACGTATCCTGTTTGATGTTTTTTCAAAAAAATATAAGTGTTTTTGAATTAAAGTCAGCGAACTTTGACCTAGTCTCCACCACCTGAAAAACAACTCATTTTTGGGGAGGAGTCTCTGACGTCACTCGAGGTGGACCGGTGGTGCGACGTACATGAGCACGGAGACTTGGTGGTTTGGAGAATTCCTCAGTGATTTTAAGCTAAAAACAATCCATAACAATGGTGAACATGTGTGTGGTTCAGTTTTGTAGCAATTTGAATAATTCTGGTTACAATGTGCATTATTTTCTCAAAGACCCAAGCCTCAGAAGACAGTGGGTAAGCTTTGTGCAAATGAAGAGGGATAATTTTTCCAAACCCGGTCAACACTTTCACCTGAACCTGGACACGTTTTGAAAAGCTCAGCACCCCCCACACTAAGGACCAAAACTGCAAAGTTTTTGTTAAAAGACAAGTTGTAGAGGTATGTTAACAATCTTTTATTTCCTGAAAAGGTTGAACACTGTTTATACGGTTGAATGATAGCACATGTCGTACTTAGTGAAAAATATGTTATTACCGCAGATACTTTGACCATTCGCAACTAGAAAAACGGGATAATCTGTACAAATGGCGGCACGGTGGAGCAGCTGTAAAGCGTTGCTCTCACAGTACTGAGAATCCGTGTTCAAGCTCAGCCTCCATGTGTGTAGTTTGCATTTCTCCCTGCCTGCGTGGGTTTACTCCCACGTCCCAAAAACATTAATTGGAGACTCTAAATTGGCCCTAAATGTGATTTTGAGTGCGGCTGTTTGTCTCCATGTGCCCTGGTAATTGGTTGGCAACCAGTTCCGGGTGTACCCTGCCTTTTGGCCATTTAAAGCTGGGATAGGCTCCAGCACTCCCGCGACTCACGTGAGAATAAGTGATGAAGAAAATGGATGGATGGAAAATATTACATAACATTAAAAGAAGCAAGGCGGCACGGTGGATCAGCTGGTAAAGCGTCGGCCTCACAGTTCTGAGGACCCTGGTTCGATCTCGGCCCTGCCTGTGTGGAGTTTGCATGTTCTCCCCGTGCCTGCGTGGGTTTTCTCTGGGCACTTCGGTTTCCTCCCACATCCCAAAAAACATGCGACATTAATTGGACACTCTAAATTGCCCGTAGGTGTGATTGTGTGTGTGACTGTTGTCTGTTTCCATGTGCCCTGCGATTGGCTGGCAACCAGTTCAGGGTGTACCCCACCTCTTGCCCGTTGACAGCTGGGATAGGCTCCAGCATTCCCCACAACCCTCGTGAGGATAAGCGACAAAAGAAAATGGATGGATAAAACAAGCAGTATTACATACTAGTCACTCACAGGAGACCTGTTTGGAACTCAAGTTGCAAGTGTTCAGAGAAAACACACGCATTGCACGAGGAGAACATGCAAACTCCACAACAGGCAGGGCCGGCATCAAACCCGTGTCCTCAGAACTGTGAGGCCAACGCTTTACCAGCTAGACCACTGTTTTATCAATACATTTTTTCTTATATTATAAACTTTGAACTTCATTTTTCTATTAATTACAGATGTTGCAGGAAGCATGAGGTTGACATGGAACCAGCAGATGCTGAAGCTTCATCTTTGGTCCATTTCAAAAGTTGCCAGATTGAAGTGCGTATTCATGACAGAACACATCTGTCCGACAGCAGAGAGAATACTGCAACATGTATTTCAACCTCAGGTGTTCTCAAAGTACTCTTATTGAAAGACCAAATAATTCTGTGCTTATGTTATCTAACATATTTATACAAAATATAAGCATACTGTTCAATAAAAATGCTATGATTCTACTTCTGTGGTGTATGTTTAATTTATATACAAACATATAAATCAACATTTACACAAAAAAAAACAAAATTAGGATGTGGGCCATTTAAATCCTGTGTACTCTTGGCCCTCTGAATCAGGAAAGGTGTCACGAATCTTTGACACACAGCAGGATGCAAGTGCCACGTGGTTATTTCTGCTAAAAATTTCCCAACACCGTCTCACAAGGTGTTTATCAGCAGTGTGTCGCATTAACCTGAAAATGAGAAAATATGACAATTTTCCAGAATGGGACTTTGAACAATAATTGGACAAATGCTGCTTTTACCAGCTGTAAAGTGTTTGCCTCACAATTATGAGGACTTAGGTTCAATCCCGGCCCACCCGTGTGGGGTATGCATGTACTCCTCATGCCTGTGTGTGTTTTCTCCGGGATGTCCACTCAGGATCTCCACTTCCTTCTGCTTGATGACAGCTGGGTTAGGCTCCGGCACTCCCGTGACCCTTGTGAGGATAAGCGATGAAGAAAATGGATGGATGAATGTAAATGGAAAAAAGCTCAGCTGATTAGGAGAAATATTGCTTTTTTTTTTAATTAGCGCTTACTCGTGTTGTAGAAAATTTACTCACTGCCGATACTGTTCCTGGAATTGTAAGTAGGCAACATCCAGTACCCACGGGTTCAGACTGGCAATAAATCCTGGGTACTCCGTAGTTGGTCTGGATAATCTGCCATTTTCTGGTGAATATGTTGACTCTCATGGCAACAAAAACTCTCTTCTGTTGTTTGCATAGAAATGGACCATTTACATGCACACCTCTGGATATAATAAATAAATAAAAACCTTTTCACATTCACAAACTTCTACATGCTCAAACACCCATATCAGTCCAGTAAACAGAACCATCCACGTATTTTGCTTATGTATTGTAAGCATGTAGTGCCCAAACAAAGCCACAAGACACTGGTTTACTATTTTCATTAAAATGTTTTGCAGTATTGCTTGTGACATCTTTGAAAAATTGTGACTAAAATGGGGTTTGGACAGGTCTGGGTACAGTCTGGTTAGGGCATCTGTTTAGCATGTGAAATTGCATTGATGGTGAAGCAAGTTAAGACCAGCTATTACGCTCAAATTAAGTTGACGGCATTTTAAACGGATTTCATTCATTGAATCTTTTTTTGTGAAAATATACCATCTTAGACTGTGGACTCCGTTATCATCTTCTGTTTTTTTTGGTGCGAAAATAAACGAGCTTTGTACACACAAAATTGTGTCGCATGTCGTACTACTGATAGTTTCTCATACAAGCACAGGCAGATCCATCGCGATGGAAAATGAACGGCTGGGAAGTCGCGTCACTATTTGCTAAATATAAGGCGTTTGCATATTTTTAAAACTAGACCGAAAACTTCGTATATACATTCAGGATATCGAAGCCTTTACTATTTATCAGTTTATGACTAAGTAAACCAAACGAGACCTTCAGAAATGCTTTCCAATTGTTGTTTCCAATACAAGCCACATGATGTTCCCTGCGTATGACTGCTACTTCAAGGCCAGCCATTTCGTCTCCATTCGATTGTGTGTGCTGTCTAACTGGCTCACATTGATAACCTTCAACGCCTTTATGAAGCTAGTATTCTTCACCGTCTTAGTGAGACCCTTCAGAATCGTGTTCATTGCTCGAATAATCGGAAAAGTCATCGTCATTCTCACAATGTACTCCAATGGTCGCCATGTTGTCACCTTCAGTGACGTATCGCGTCTAGTCGTCTAATTCCGCTGTGTTGTTGTGTTTTTCAAGCGGAACAAGCAATGTGCAATCATTTGTTGCCAAAAATCGATAAACAAAATAGTTTCCTTCATAATTTCAGATTCAAATTCTGAATTTAAAAAATGTATAATATTACCAAAAAGGTGCATTGGGTGCTGACATACACTTTAAAATTAAAACTCCAACTTTTTGAATCATTGCAGTTTCAGACCAGAGCAACCATGAGACCACGAGACATTACTGCATTGTACCGGGTGATAACATTGAATTAAAGTTTAATACATCTCTGCATAAATATAAACGGCATTTTCCGGCACTCATTACACAAAAATATAAACAATTTCAGTTAGGTAGGATAATAACAATAGTTGAGCTCCTGTGACATATCATTAGTAACCCTAACCCAAATAGAATAATAGCATAGATAGAAATTGAAACAAATTATGAAGCGTAATGATTTGAAACTACCAATGCACGGTGGGTTAGATAGTACAGCTATACAGAAAGTACTGAAAGTATTCAGATCCCCTTAAATATTGCAGCCATTTGCTCATTTATTTTTACTCATTAATGTACACACAGCACCCAATATTGACAGAAAAAAAAGGGAATTGTTGAAATTTTTGGTAATTTTTTGAAAAAGAAAAACTGAAATATCATGCAGCCATAAGTACTCAAGCCCTTTGCTCAGTACTTAGTAGAAGCACCCTTTTGAGATAATACGCCCATGAGTATTTCTGGGAATGAAGCAACAAGTTTTCACACCTGGATTTGGGCATCCTCTGCTATTCGTCCTTGCAGATCCTCTCCAATTTTGTCAGGTTGAATGGTGAACGTTGGTGGACAGCAATTTTCAGGTCTCTCTAAAGATGCTAAATTGAGTTTAAGTCAGGGCTCTGCCTGGGCCATTCAAAAACAGTCATAGAGTTATTCTGAAGCCACACCGTCATTACTTTAGCTTAGGATCATTGTACTGTTGGAACATGAACCTTCAGCCCACGATGAGATCCCGAGGACTCTGTAGAAGGTTTTTGTCCAGTACATCCCTGTACTTGACCACATTAATCTTTTTTTTTTATTGCAACCAGTCGTCCTGTACCTCCAGCTGGAAAATGCCCCCACAGCATGATGTTGATGAGGAAGATTTTTAGTATGTTATAAATGAAAAAACGTCAGCCAATTTGGGCCCATGCGTTTTTTTTCACCACAAAACATGATTTTGACGTATACAGCTTTTTGTAACTCCCGCCATGAAATCCTCTCAAGAGATTTGTTTTCGAGAAGAAGCAGGAAGTGACGTAAAGTACAGGGGCGCCCACAAGTGGACTCGTTTGTTTCCATTAGTTTTACCTCCGGGAAGGTAGCTCGTTGTTCCTTCGTGTTAGCCAAAATGCCGGCTCATTGCATTGCTGGACATTGCCTGAACACTCGGGAGAATGGATTTAGCCTTCATAAGTTTGCAAGAGATCCGGTTCGTTGTGAAAAATGGATTGCACGGGTGCAGAGGACGAGAGCTTCGTGGGTTCCAAATAACAGGTAGGCAGTAATGCGCCCCGGCTCAACGGTGTTCAACAAGTACTGCGGCGGCTTTGAACATCCCCCTAAAACCAGCACGCCTCGGCTCCATTGTATGCCACCACGGCGCCGAAAATCAGCCACACCGGCTGAGGCGCCGCGTTCGGCAGTCACTTCTTCTGCGAAGGCTGTGCGTCGGGCTTGGCGGACGGGGGCGGCTCTGAAGAACCCAGCCAAGAATGCCTCACTTGGCTGCGTGCGCATAAAGCGCCCCAGCTCGACTGTGTTGCTCAGTACTGCGGCGTCTGTGAACAACCCTCTAAAGCAGCTCGGCTCCGTCATAAGCCACACCGGCCGGCTGCGATGAGCCGTAATGGCTCATCTCAAACCGCGGAAGTGGATCGGACGGGGATGCGGTTTGGCCGTGATCGCCGAAACAATAGTGTAATATTGGCCCGGTAACATCACCCGGTTGTGTAGTTTTGTCCTTTTCGAAAAGAGCTTCCGTGTCAGAAGGGACGTGTTCATCTCCCATAGTTAGGGTGCACTGCGTGTTTTAATTGGCGAATGTCTGGGTGACGTCACTTATGGAGGATGCAGCCAATATGGCGACCACTTGGATATAGTAGAATGACACTTCTGCAACTTTGCGCATGGATGACGCGCTCTCCGCTCGCATTTATTTTTTCGTGTGGACATTGAAGTGAATAATGTTATATGTATTTTTCATTACAATATCTATTGTAGAATGTTTATAGGGATGACACTTGGGCTTTAACATTGCAATAGGTACCGGCGTTTATTATTTCAAAGGAGGAAATAGAGGTCTTTTTTTGATGGTGCATTGACACAGTAATAAAGGGTCTCTTTTTGGTCATGACACTTGGGCTTTAAGCCCAAATGTTCTATCTTGGGCTCATCAGACCAAAGAATTTCATTTCTCATCATCATGGAGTCCTTAAGGTGATTTTTAACAAACGGCTTTCGTGTATCTTGCCCTGAGAAGAAGCTTCCGCCATGCTACTGTGGCATAACCCCCTGAATGGTGGAGGGCTGCAGCGATGGCTGACTTTTGAGAACTTTCTCCCATCTCCTGACTGCATTTCTGGAACTCAACCACAATGATCTTTGGGTTCTTCTTTACCTCTCTCACCAAGGCTCTTCTCCCCCAATAGACCTATCCGACCTGTCAATCACTTGTACAGTAATAGTCAATCAGATATCCGCATTGTCTTAACCCTTGGCTTGACACGCCTCTCTCGCCATATTGTCCCACAAGCAATCCTGATTGTCAGTAGTGTGTGCTTGGAAAACTTAATGTTTCGAAAGAAAATGGTCCTCAGATGCGCTTGGGGAACGTGCAATTCTGATGAAAGATATCCTGCTAGGCCCGGTTGATTAAATTTCCAAAGCCTAAAACACAGTTGATGAAGTGTCTACGATGGATTAAGGGTCGTGGTAGACCACAACTAAATGTCGACAATATCAACAAACACAATACTGTATGTTCGAAAATAAGTGAGGGAGAAGTATCTTCTCTGAGTTTGATTGAATTATTATCAGTGCTTTATACATTGCAGGAGAACAACTTTCACTTTGTTAGTGTATCACTGACCTGGTGAATGAAGTGTGTCATGTTTTATGCCAAAGAGTCGGGTTAATGATATGTAAATGTACAATATCATGCAAGAGAAATGTCTATTTGCCTATTTGTATCACATCAGACTTTTAAGAAAGAGCACTGGGTTCGATTACGAGCCAAGTCAAATGAATACACTCACTCACTTATAAGGACTCCAATGATATTACTCATGAGCTTTCTAAGTAAAAAGTACTCACCCTGCTTTACATGCACAGTATGATTCCACAAAAAAAAAAAAAAATAAATTGACCAGGGGAGGGCGGGATATCTGTCTATTGGCCATCCAGGCCACCCAAAGCGAGGAGTCCGGCTGAGCTGGTCAGGAGTCGGCCAGGACGCCGAGCACAAGGATCCCCATGGGGCGACTCAGGTGGACGTCCTCAAGGACGAACCCAAAGGCATAGCAGGAACCAGAGGGGAGTAGGTGATGGCTTTGGAAGAAAACCTCTCAAGACGTGGTCATAGAGGACCGCCGTGGCTTGGGTGAAAGGCTGCCCTGGGTTGATCGCCACCGAGACGTGGACATGAGGCGGTCGTAGATCGGTCGCCGCCGAGTCATGAGTGAGAATCGGCTGCAGCTCGGTCGCCACCAAGGCGTTTGGATGTGGGTTGGCTGCGTCTCGGTCCCCACCAGTGCACGGATGAGCGACGGTTCCAAATCTGTCGCCAGAGAAAAAAACAAGGGGAATCGGCCGGTAGACTAATTCATGATGAACCCGGTCCATGAGGACTGCAATTTCAGCACTCCTCTGTTTTAATTGCTCCTGCACATGGCGGAAGAAGGCCTCATAGATCTCAGTCCGCTCCACCTCAAAGGCTGCGAACTCATCGTCCCACTGGGCCGGAAGCTTCACAATCAACTTCGAGTCCGCTGGCTCAGTCGTCAGCGAAGCATTGGCGGAAGTTGGCTGAGGCTCTGTCTCTGGCGAGACGTGGATGGACGTCGACTGCAGCCAAAACAGGTGGAAGCACAAAAACGCTACGCAACAGGTAAGATCCAAAAACGTGCATAAGGTCCGATGACTATGAGGCAAACTTAGAAACATGGACAAGACATAATCAAACTAAAGAGGCACATGCTCGCTGAGACAAAGGATTGCTCTACACTAAACTTGCGAACTTACGCACAGGGGCGGAGTATCCCAAGATGAAGGAATACAAACGCAACGAACTGGCAAATGCCGATTACACATTCACAACTTAAAGGGCCACAGTCATGAAAAAACGGCAGCCGACATGGACCCATGCGTTTTTTCACCACAAAACATGATTTTGACGTATACAGCTTTTTGTAACGCCTGCCATGAAAATGCTCTCAAGGGATTTGTTTTCCAGAAGAAGCAGGAAGTGACGCTGCAAAGGCGTTGGCTCGCAGACAGCAGCGGCTATGAACAATGCTCCCGACAATGGCGCACTCAGCCGCGTGCGATGAAAACGGCGTAAAGCAGCCCGGCTCAGCTCCGTGATAAGCCACCTCGGCGCCGAAATTGAGCCAAAGCCGTGACCGGCAGACGCGGCGCCTAGGGCTCGCGGACGGTGGCGTCTCTGAACAACGCTGCCGATAATGCCACACTCAGCCGCGTGCGACGACAATGCCGTAAAGCGTCCCGGCTCAGCTGTGTCGTTTATCGCGAACGGCATTGGCTATGAACGACGCTGTAAAGCAGCCCGGCTTGGCGCCATGATAAGGGCCGAAAATGAGCCACCCCAGCTGGCCTTGTCGCCGAAAATGAGCCACCGCAAATGTGCAGTTGCGCAGTTTAGAGGGAACATTAGTCTAGAACCCTCTCAAGGTTGATCAGAAAAATGGACAGCACCCAAGTTAAGTATGTCACAGCAAAGGCTCTGAATACGTCTGTATGATATTTCAGTTTTTCTTTTTTAGTCTGCAAATACTTCCATTATGTTTTTTTCTGTCAATATTGGGTATTGTGTATACAATAATGAGCAAATGATTTAAGCAAATGGCTGCAGTACAACAAATTGTGAAAAATATTTGGTCGTCTGAATGCTTACCCGAACTCCACTGGTCAGCATTGAAAGAATAGAAAGGTGGAAGAGAATGAAGAGCTTGAGGGTCCGATTGTAGCCTCTTTAAATTCAAATGTGCAAGTCAAGTGGAACAAAAATAAAACTCCTGCCTCGTGGTGTTGCATCAGTTGCCAGTGAGTCACGTTTGCATTTCTTAACAAGTGCAACCATGGTGCTCCCTGTGTCCAACAGTCCAGTCAAGAACCTCAGATTTATTTAGTTATTTATTTTGATCCTTTCGGGACACCACATGTAAAATAAGAAATGCAGAATCACTCAGTCACCATACATTAGACCTGATAATGCTGGCAATGAAGAAGAGACTCTTAAATAGAGGGAAAAAGAATGTGATTTTTTTTTTTAAGTCACAGCTCCCTTCCTATCCCACCCTTGTTCATAACATTGACTATTATGTATCATTACATCACATGTGGGGGAATGTTCAATAGTGCAACTTGATTATATCAGAAAGCCTTTACCCCGCTAACTACCTCTGTAAGTACTGTATGTAAACATCTGTTTTATGCAGATGGTTATTATACATAGGTATACGACTTCATTTCATGCAGCGTATTTTTGTTTTTGTAATCTCCTTTTGTACTACTAAAACAAAACTGAGACACTGGTTGGCATACTGGTGTATCTTGTACCCCGGAGTGTTGAGAAGACTTGGTAATTGTGGCTGTATCATTTTCTTGAGCCAGAACGGAGCAGTGCTAAGCCTAACCAGACATTACAGTACTTTCACTTTAACTCAAGCAGGAAATGGGAGTGTTTTATAATGTAATTCACTCTGTCATGGGCACAAACACTCACTGCACCCTGAAAACTATCACAAGGGATGAAATCCAAGGCTCAAGGTTACTGATGTCTCTCCATGCGCAGGCAAATAAAATCTATATGTGGTGTATCACATCGACACCAAAGTGTAATTATTTTACATGGGCTTGGCACAGAGGCAATGGATTAGAAAGATTGTGTGTGAGAGGAGATGCTTGAACTGTGTGTCTGCTAAATTTATCACAAGGCCATTGGGAGTGTTGAAATGAGAACAGTGGCCTATTACGGCTAAGAAGGTGTTTTATTGAGAATACGTCGACATGCCACCCCAGGGAGAATGCTGAGGAAGAAGAAGAGTACGGTCCCGGCCTCAACTGCCGTGTGCGCGTTGGTGTGCTTTGTGAGCACGCATGGAGCCATGAACACTTGCCTGTCGTTTTGTGGGAGTTGTCTTGAGTGTCTCGGATGCAAAATAAAACCACTTTTTCCACCCCTTAATTATTCAGTGTGACAAATATTGGAATTGTCACTTTCAGCACTTGAGGTGTCCCAGTCAATAATTTATATAGGCCAGGCCAGCTTAGCTGCACTCACTTTTAGTTATTAACTGATGGGAGCAGTGGCTTGTCATGCTGATGCTGTGTTTAGCTCTGTTTATTTTACCAATGTGTTTGCGGACTGGAATGCATCCCGTGAACATTCCCTCATCCTCGGCCAAGGGTTTATAGCTTGTTGATATGTCATGCGTTAAAACTCGCGGTTGCTGCTGACAGTTTATTGTCACAATAATTACCAAAGTGAGGTGTTAATCTTTCCTCATATTCTTTGTAGAATGGATTTATTTTTATTAGAGCTAAAATTGGTTTTAATGGCAAGTTGCAACCTTTTATTAGGTTTAGATGCACTCTTGAATGAGTCATAAAATGTAGTGAGTGCTTCAAGTTCGATTGTGCAGTTAACACTAAGTTTCACCACATAAGATGTGCTTTCCCTCCTGCTGTCTAACCCCTTGGGCAGTTCACCCCAATCACCAGTAGGTGGCAGAGTGCTATTTTCTTCTCATGTCTCGCCTCCTCTGTGAGTGCACATGGGTGTTTTTATAAGAGTGTGACGTTATCGCTAGAATAATTGCTCTCATTGGGATGTCATTGAATAGATTGCCTGGTAGTGCCTCTCCCCCCATTTAGTTTGTCTACAGACAGAAAGTAGGATAACTGTTACTAACTGGGAGATGTTTGCTAGTTGCTTTTGTTTAAAAAAAACTCTTCGGTAGCATTGCAATGGTGTGAATTGATGTTAATTTTATGGCCCAAATAGACTCAAACGATGGTAATCGATTTTCTGTTACTGATACTTACCGGCTTTAAAGAAGCGGGTTGCAAAGCAAATGGTTGTCATGAATACAATTTTGAAGATGCTCGAGGCCTGCATGGGAAACTGGGGAAAAGTGTAAATCACATAATGTCGGCCTTGTTTATTCATTTGTTGTTGAGTTGTGTCTTTTGTTCTGGCACAATAAACATTTCCATTTAGAAGAACAATAAAGGTCTGATAGCTTGGCCAGTTTTCTTTCTTTCCGCTGGATAGCTGTGTTTACTTATCTGTTGTTCAATTAAAGGGCCCCTTGTTTTTGGGCTTCCATTGTTTAATAGCATAGGCAGAGTCCCAGCAGAGGTCAAAGGTTCAGCTATCCCTTTTTTTTTTTTTTAAGGACCCCTTACACAAAGCCATGGGTTCACCTGCAGCTCAGCCTACAACTGCCTATTGTGTGGCTCCATTGGAATTGATTATGTTTAGAGGGTTGCTTGTGATTGGTGGAGAAGGGTGTGGTTGATTGGATAGTTTTGTATCTTGTCATCCAGGGAGTAACCTTGCGCGTGCAATCTGTCTGTATTCCGAAAAAGGTTGGAGACGCTACAGCACAACAGAGCTCGTTCTCTGCCTGCGTGCCTGCCTGCCTGTGCTGTGTTGCCACTGCCTCTCTCTCTCTCTCTTTCTCTCTCTCTCTCTCTCTCTCTCTCTCTCTCTCTCTCTCTCTCTCTCTCTCGCTCTCTCTCTCTCTCTCTCTCTCTCTCTCTCTCTCGCTCTCTCTCTCTCTCTCTCTCTCCCCGCTCTCTCCCCGCAGCTGCTCTGTTCTCCGCTCTGCTTCACTCCACACCGCGTGGCCCGGCTTTCTGTTTACCCTGCCAGCTAAATGGAGTTTGTCAGGTTTGTCAATATGATTGAGTTCTTTGATATAGCTAACGTTCTTGCTAAGAAACTTGACAGTTTAATTTGATCGGGAGTAAATAGAAAAGGGAGTGCATTGTTTTTCTGTTGTTGATGTTCTGTCATTTTTATGAGCATTGCAGTGATCCAGAACTGACTACTTTGAGACAATATGCACAGGTTTGGATGACAGGAGAATCGAAACGCAGGTGTTTAATGCAGTTATCGCTACTTCCCTCCGTCTGTTTTGTATTGTCTTGGTGATGTTCGAGGTAGTTACTTTTACTTGCTTGTAAAGTGTGCTTACTTGTCTGATGTGTACAGTTTGCTTCTTGACAATGGAACTCACAATAGTAAATTGCAGTGAGTCTTTTTTCTTTCTACTTGTTTACTTTCTGACAGTTGGCTAACCAGTTAAGTGAGATTTGGAGCGGTTCCGTCTGATATTTTAATTGTGGACTATTCCCGGAAAAACAGGTGACAGATTTGCTGTCTCTTAGATAATTGCTGTTGTTGATTTCAAGCAAAGTATGTGAGTGGTGCTATTTTGTTTTTGTTTGTTTTTTATTGATCTTTACAAGGCTGAATAATTCAGAATTTGTTGAAGCCTCTTTAATAATATTCTGCTTGCAGCCTATTTTGTGGCAACTTAATGACCACTGGCCAGGCTCCGCTTAGTGTCTTTATTGTTAATTCAATTAAAATAGCGTATAGAACACTACAAAACAGAGACATGCTTTCACGCATATCTTCCTGAAAAGTTTTGGGGAAGTTGTACTTATCCATATGAGCATGTTTATTTTTGCATTGCGATCAATTTTGTCTCTTGTTTTTTGGGAGGGGGGCTCTTTAAAACTTATGCAACATAACACATCTGAAATGTTCTTAACCCAATAATTTAAAGAATTCTATTCACATTTTAAATGAATTTCTCTTTTTGAAGTTTTATACGCCATATTTCAGGTTTTACAGCAGTGGTCAGGAAGTGGCTAGGTGAAAAAGTATAAGTGAAGAACAGTCGAGCAGATTGTCAGCTGGTTGAGCAGAAAAGAACATCAGCAACATGCTCTGTAATGCTGTGCAGCTGTGCCGAGATTCCGTTCGGGAGAGCTAGAGTGCGAGCTGATTGGGATGACAGTTTATAATCAAAGTTGATTTATTGTTCATTAGTTGTGCATTAGCCCTTTCATGCAGGGGCGTTATTTGTGCAGTGGCCTGACAAGAACAGGGGCTTGCCAGCACCTGTCATTTCTTAACTACAACATCGCCAAACAGATTCTCGGTGTGTGCCACGAGAGGGACACTCACAGGGCAGCCGACAGAGTCCCCCAGTTTTCTGGGATATCTGTGACAAAGATGGTTTTCACTTTGGAGCCAATCCAGCAGGCACAACTGAAAAGTAGAAACAGGGAATAGTTTCGCAAAAGCATGTACTACCAGCTGCTGTGCATTGACTTTAAAAAAAATGCTTTCATTCTGTCTGGTATTGTTGCTACTCCTTAGAGAATCTGCTTCTCGGTTTTACAGGGAGATGCGTAGTGATGTAAAGTATAGACAACGCTTAACCTACAAGTGTGACTTTTTTTTTTTTTTTACCACTCAGATTCTTTAATTTAAAAAATGAGGGCCGTGCCAATATTCACAAGTTGCACCTCCTGGGGAGAACTTTTTTGGTGTGTACAATTTATACAGCTTTAGTTAATTCTAGAAACACCCTAATGAATAAAAATTAAGGAGGTGAGAAACAACACAATTTGTGTATATCTTGTCTGCCGTCATGGAAACAAGGATTAGGTGTTCTTTGCTGGCTAATATAAACAATCTGCAAGAGGATATCAGCCATTGTCTTTTGACTACAGTTTCATTTGAAAGGGATTTATACCCTGTGATCTTAATTAAATCTCAACTGACTCAAATAAGGCATCTCAAAGACATGGCGTTGCATAACCGTGTTGAGCTGCTAAACCAAAGATGAGATGTGTGCAGTTCACACCGATAGATTATACAACAAAGTAGCTAAAAGATCAAATAAGCAAACATTGATGTAAGTTCAACCCTCCCTGAATTTGTATGTCACCTCCCATGATTTTAATATGTTCTGGTTGTGAAATTTAAATATGGAAGTGTGTTAAAGGTTTTTACCGAGTGATTTGACATTTACAGCAAAACAGAGAACTGGAGGAAGTATTTGTATTTTTTTTGTACGTCTCCAATTTGTTTAATTACTTTATTAGCTAGTCGGTATCCTTCTTGTTGAAATGAAAAAAGAATGCAACATGATCTATTATTTTAGATCACTCAACCACTATTTAATTTTACAATCAATTGTAAATAACATTTTCATTGTGTGTGTGTGTGTGTGTGTGTGTGTGTGTGTGTGGTGTGTGTGTGTGTGTGCGCATATTTGGGCGCCAGGGTGCCCTGGGTGCACCCCGCCATCAACAGTGCTGAGAACCAGGGTGAGGCTCACAACTCAGCTGTAGTTGGGATGAGCTCAACCACTTTGCGGAGTCATTTGTTTAAGTTTAATGTTGGAACCAGCTAAAAAACAAACAAAAAACAGCAGAATGAAGTGAGTCAAAATCCTGTTCTATACAGTATGTGCAAAGTCCAAAATTGTTCTTGTAGCCGCACATTTATTCACAAACAAAATGTGTCTGTGATCCCATTTATCTGCTCTATTAAATTACTGTCTACTTGAAATTTTTTGGGCTCATGTAAAAATGTTTGCATTTCTAAACATTTTTAATCATTTCTAATCATCAGTATGCCTTTCTTTTTAAAGCATGCTATCAGTTTTTGGTGGTACAAATAAATATAGTGCTAATTTAGATTAAAATGGACTTGTGTGCTGAGCTCAAATCTTTATTTCTGATGTTTTTAATACAGGAGATCATATTTCATTGTGGCTCCTATAGCGAGTAGTTCGCCAAGGTAAAAAAAAAAAAACGTTATAGTTTTTTTCTTTTTCATTCTATTTGAAGTGACTGTCAACAAGATGACCACAGGGATGAGAAATTCAAATGTGATAAGTCACCTATATTTTTTCCACCTCATTATTTTGAGCCAAACTGCTCCTTCTCGGCAAGTGAAATGTCTGAACTGGTCTCACTTCCTTATTACTCATTTTTTAACTTCTCATTTAAGTCTGTTTAGGACAAAAAAATGCTTTTTTTTTCTTTTTAGCCTTCTCCACTACTGCTTTGCACTGCCACTTGTGATTGGAGGGAAGGCCTCGGAAGGAGCTTCATTACCTTAGAGTCACTGCCTCATTTTTGCATTTTTCCACGTATTTTTTAGTATAAGGGGAAGTCCTAGAAAACGACGATTTGACCATAGACATCAATCTTAAATCACTAAATAATTCTGAGATTTTTGTGACATATTTTTGCCAGTGTATATATTATTTTCTAATGTAAATGTGTGTGTACGTGAGTGTGTGTATTTGTCTAGCAGTCCCGTGGTTATAAACTGTATTGCCTTTGTCAATCTCCAGCTGTGGAAGAATGTTTTAGATTTTAAATGTTTATGTATGGGAGGCACCTGGAGAGTACCACACCTTCCTGAAATTCATAGACATCAGCTATTTTAGGCATCCTCAGAATGTCCCCACCCCACTCCCCCAACACCGTCATATTGGTCAGTAGATTAGAGCTGGCCTCATTGGATCCCTTCCTTTATTAGCTCACTAACAGTGCCTCTCATGGACTATCTTTAGATGGTAATGTATTTTTGTAAATCATCTGGATTAATCCCGAAGATAACAGAGAGCGCCATATGGGAGTAATCTGGCATCTTGTGTTTGTGTTCAATGGAAATGATACAGAGGCCAGGGCAGTATTTTTGACTTAAAGTGCTCCCTCTTGCCCTCCCTCCCAATAGCACCCTGTCTTGCGCAGATTTTGACTCCTTCGGTGCAGGATTAAATGGTCGTAGTTACATTGATCAATAGGTTAAGAAGTGTACGATTCTGTTTGCTGCTAATGACCTCTGTCGTAATAGGTAATAAAATAGGAGTCTGTAATAGGCTCTTGTTGGGATTTTGCTCAGAGCAAATAAAATATCTGTAGTTGCTGTAAGAGATGCTGAAAATCACAAAAAGATGTAAAGTAAAATTGTAAAGAATTCAAGCGGTTAAAATTAAATAAATCTGTTTGACATTCGTCATTAAATTTTGCTGTGTCTGCTTAAGAGGCTCTTGCGTGTAAAAAACATCACAATTTGAAGCTCATACTTACTTCCTTAGACACCATTATAATGTCATTTTGATGTATAAAAGACACAATTTGGCACTGCAACGAGAATACACGTGTATATGCAATTATAAAATGCATTTGTGACTAACATGAAGAGAGAATGAATATCAATTACATTCAAATCACATGATATTCAACGTTTGCATGTCAGAAAATTGGGCCGTCTACTTGACCTTCAAAATAGTTCATGAAAATCGGTGATGCCAAGAAAGAAAGAAAAAAAGACCTTGTAAGAAAATGAGTGTGAAATTATGGAATTAGAAAGGAGGTGTCTTTGGAGATGACAGGCCAAGTCATGTGAAAAACTCAAGATGAACTGCATATTAAGATACAATAGAGCAGGATAGGAGGATTAATATTGCATTTTTCCTCCTCAACCCCCTGCTATGACCGCTGAAAATAAGTGCATTTGTTAGTCCTGCATTAAGGTTGAATCTCATTCATTCGCTCTAGGCTTCACAAGCACAGCTCATTGCACGCGTGTTATTTGGGAAAGAAAGCAATACCTTCCTCCCTCTTGTTTTACATTACAGCACTCTTTTATGCATTTATCATTCATCCTACCTTTTTTTCCCTTTTCATTTTTTGCTGTGCTCCGTAATGGGGCAAAGCTGAAAGGTTATCCGTAAGCAGGTGTACGTCACAGAAGATATTTGTTTCAATTTAAAACCAAACTTACCTTCAGAAATGCATGAAAATTTAAAATAGTGTTATTTGCCCAGCGATAAATCCCCAACCACTCGAGCGGCCTTGACGATCGAACGATATGCTTGCCTGACATCATTTTACCGCATATGAATGCAAATACACATTTAAAAAAAATCTTGGAGAAATCACCATCATATGTAGTTAAAAAATGTTTCTCTCTTCTCTCATTCAGATGTCAAGAAAATACATGTTTAATGTTATTGCTCATCACACCATTGAATGGCAGCATGGGCAGGACACAGGAGCAATTATGGCACCCTGACAACTGTGGGGCCTTTTTAGTGTCAGAACAAATCACTTATTTTGAAGTGCCACGCACTCACACCTTTCAAGAATTGGTTAGAGGTCTGCATTTTCTTCACCCTCGCTCCTCCTCCAGGCACTCCATATTGTCACAATAATACATCAATGTTGACAGCAACTCTAATGAAATGTTCTCACATGACATGTCCTGCGTATGCAATGGGGTTCGCGTCCTCAGGTATGGCGTATTTGCCATATTTTATAAATGGCAAACAGGAAGAGGCATCTCTGGAGATGCAGATCATTCTCAATGGTGTTTGTATGATAAAGGGATGTTGCTGGAACTGGGAGGATAGATGTTTGGTTAGCCATATACTCTCCAGGCATGAGTCATCCCTGGACGCCATATTTTTAAGTCCTCTTTAGTTTTCTTTTTAGTTAGAGGGGTTAGAGAGCCAAAATATACAGTGACATGGAAAAAGTATCTGCGCCCTCTCAAATTTGACTTTTTTTTTGCATAGTTTTCCTATTTTACAATAATAAATATCAAACAAAGTAAAAATAAAATTACAATGTGATGTTATTTAAATGTTTATAAAGATATATGTTCAAAGATACCTGACCCTGTCGAAAAAGTAGTTGGCTGCCTTGTTAAATCATGAATCAACTGTGGCTCATCAAATTTTTTGAAAGCTGATTATATCTACAACTTCAATCAAGAAATCGCTTAAATGGGACTTGTCTGACAAAATTAAGCCAGCCAAAAAGCCACGATCACGTTCAAGAAAAAATGAGAAATAAAGTACAGTAACTGACGTCTGTCAGTGTGGAAAGGGTTACAAAAAGCCTTTTTGAAGGCTTTCGGACCGTGACAAACAACAGTGGGGAAACAATGGACAAATAGATATGAATTTGAGAAGGAGGAAATCGTTTTCACGGCACTGTAAATGTTAGTTAGGGAATCTCGTTAGGGAATCTAACATTGACATATACTCTGAAGAAATGGAACCAATGATAAATTGCATTTTTCGTTGGTTTTATTTCTTGTGGTTCACTGCTTTTCCTTTTAGATTGGTGGACAACAATCAACCTCATTGACATGGCAACACCGTGCACTGCCTTTTTCTGTGCAGGTTTCAGTGTCAGTGGCTATGATGACACCTCAAGTGATAACTCCTCAGCAGATGCAGCAGATCCTTCAGCAGCAAGTCCTGAGCCCTCAGCAGCTCCAGGTTCTTCTCCAGCAGCAGCAGGCCCTCATGTTACAGCAGGTATGGCACTACAACTCAATTTCATACATTCTCCATCTGTGAGAAGAATCCATTTCACAAAGGTGTAGATTTTCTTGGAACTGCAATTATCCAAATGCTTGGGGCTGAAAGAATCTCAGCCTAGCCATGAGTGACAGACTATGTCGTATCATCTCCCTGTCTTTTCTGCAGCAGCAACTCCAAGATTTCTACAAGAAGCAGCAGGAACAGCTCCACCTCCAGCTCCTCCAACAGCATGGAGGCAGCAAGCAGAATAAAGAGGTAAACTGACATCACTCCAACTGCCTGCCAGTGTGAAAAATATTGGCCAGACAGAGAGCATGGAAGACATGCGTGCTCCCTCCCTCAAGCCCATCTGCCTTCAGACTGTGGTTAAAGCACGGAAAGTGGGGGGAGGCACCCATGCTTCTGATTAGTATGTCAGACTTTCTGGTTAAATGGCAATGACTGCGTAATGATGTATATTACTTGGGAAGGTGAGGGGCGGGGGCTGTAGTCCTCTGCTGTCCCACGTATAATATTTTCTATGCTTTTTTTTCTTGTTAATAAACAAATGTACTAAGCAACAAAGACATGAGCGCTCTTGAGACTTGTGTGCAGGACATAGTGAAAGGCAAAGGGGGCCAAAGACAAGAATGCTGCACATATATACTGCATCTGAGAGGCTTTCTGTGGTAATTAACATAGAAATGGCAGCGGATGAGAAGCCATGTAATTGTGAGATATCGGCACGGAGAGCGCTCCCAGCTTTGTTGTCTGAGTTGAGGTTTTTATTTCTTCACCCATCTTTCTCGTTTGCACTTTTCGCCCCCCCCACTACAGTGGGCCACGCTCGTAGGCAGCAGCTTAATGCGTGCTAATGATTGGTGAATACAGGCATCACTATGGACAGAGCAAATTATTGTGCGGTCAGAAGAAGTTCAAAGACAATCAGGGAATTTTCACTCGTCCCCGTTGAGTTGAGTGCTCGGAGAGGAGAGGAAGCTTAGAAAACGGAGCCGTGTTAAATGTTGGCACAATCACGCATACTCGCACTCACGTGCCTCTGTGCTGTCAAAGCTCCCAGCTTTAAAGTCAAAGCTCCCTAATTAATGAACTGTGGGCTTCACTTTGGACAAGTTGCGGTATGATGCCCCCATAAATCAACATGACAGCACAACTCCTTGGCCTCAGATAGGGCCTGTCACTAAGTCGCATCTGATGTAAACACAAGAGGAGCAAGTGAGACAAAAAGAAAGGGGTGGAGGAGACAAGGGGAGGGGGCGGAGGGCAATTGATCAGTTGAATGGAGCATGAGAATAGAAGAAAAAATAACTTTTGAAGCATATTATGTATGATCACAGGAAATAGATGCAGCCCCGTGAGGCTTTCCCCTCTCTGCTGTCTCTTTCCCCCGCAGCTTTTTTTTTCCTGTAGAATTTTGAGAAGCCATCAAAAGACAGAATAAGAATTATGCTGTGACTCCCTAGTGGCTGTCAGACAATAACCCCCTGTTGTTGCATTGTGCCCCTTTTTTATTTTAAAGACATCAAAATTTCATTTTTCAAAGATCTTTAACTTTATATTTGAAGCGCCACAATATAGGCCTGCCAGTGCCACTCTTTATCATTTGTCAGGGACTATATTTTTCTCTCCCTTGTGCCACTTCTTGTTAACCTCTTATTTGGTCTGTTGGTTCTGGTAGTTTTTGTGTCTGCATGCTGGGAGTGCACAGGAGTCCCCTGTAAATTGACGGCCCCAGAAGATAAAACATGCAACGATGGGAGAGGGTCAAATTAATTTTCTCTACTCAGTATTTCATTCGTTCTCCTTTTATTCCAAAAAGCCAACTTCTATTTATTAAGAAATTTGATGAAAGGCATCGTTCCCTTCGAACCACCAACCCGTATCTTTTTTTTTTTTTTTTTTGTCCCAGATTGTCAGTGAAGAACAAGCTGAGGGCAAGCCACCAAAGAAACAAGAATGTTCTCTTGCACAAATGAAAATGAGAAACCAAGCACCTTTCAAATGAACCAGCCAGATCATAGAAATGACAGATACCAGAATCCTGTCTGGCATTCTTGTCATGTCTCTCCTCATCTTTTGGATTAGATCACACATTTCTCCTGTAGCTCTTTTTCTTCTCTTCACTTCTTTCCTTGAAGCCTCTTTCTCATTGTTGACCCAATAAGAAGCCCAAAGGGTGGCCCATTGGGCGGTCGGGTTGGGTGGCGTGGGGACTCCCTTTTCACCTTCATTTTATTTGGCAGCTTTGTGCCACCGAGACATTTTTGAATGCTCTTCGTTGTAAGAAATAAAGTGGGATGTATCCTGTGTTAGCTAACAGGGTGCGGTACATGACTTGGCACAGCTTTTAGTGCCCCCTTTTTTTCTTCCCGCTTGTTCTATCACTGGCCTGTGTGTTTGTTTTATAGATTGCAAAAGAAACATGTCCTGATCCATAATGTAGTCAAACCAGTTGTCAAAAACATTTGTGGTGGATTACACAAGTTTTTCTATGTAACTATAATATTTTCCATGTACGAGAAATGAGGCATGTGAGAAAAATTTGTTCTGTTTTATTTGGACTTCCTTTCCATTCTATTAATTATTTGAATTACACATCACTTTGTGGTCTTTGTAACTTTTTTAGTGACAACCATGAATAGAAGTGTCAAAAAGATGAAAGAATTATTCTTTGATCAAATTGCAGTATTGGAACACTGCTGGCGACAAAAGGGCTCTGCCTGTGTTGTGGCTCTTGCAATGGTGGTTACCACTCAATTACATTTAGTCATAAGTTGCAATGTGAATCATGAATGGCATTAATGTAATTTCAGGAGCTCATAATATGAATGATTCTTGTTTCATTGTTTGTCACTTGACCCCCCACACCACACCCCACCAAACCAAAATCCTCATTAATTCCACTATCCATCATCCATTTATGTAGATTAGTCATCAACCTTTTTCTCACCACTGGGGTTTATATATATATATATATATATATATATATATATATATATATATATATTTATATTTATTTTATTTTATTTTTTGGGGGGAGGTGGGGGTTAAATAATTCTGTGTTTCTGTAAAGCCTGGTACCATTACATGGACCAGTCTCTGGCGCCCAATGTAAATTAAAGCCACATTAAAAATATTAACCCTTGGCTGTTGGGCTACAATTACTGTATTTTCTTAAACTGTCCATTTGTGTCTTTAGCAGCAAGTGTCAGCACAGCAGTTGGCCTTCCAGCAGCAGCTCCTTCAGGTCCAGCAGGTCCAGCAGCAACATCTGCTTAACCTTCAGAGGCAAGGGCTGCTCAGTATCCAGCCTGGACAAACTGGCCTGCCACTGCAATCCCTCACGCATGGTGAGTACTTTATTTTCATAACCACAACCTATTGAATTAGCATCTTCAGTATGTGTGCCTTGTTGCTTGTTCATCACATTGTAAGCAAAACTGATATTTAGGGTTGTGCAATTTATCGATTCTATCCATTAATTTGAGTTTAAGATTTAGAAAAACAACAACAATTGCATTTTCTGGTTTTCTAGTTCAATGCTTGTCTCTGCTTTATGTGCACACAAGAAACATGGCTGCCAGATGAGGAGTTAGTTTACAAAAGCAGTCAGTGTTGCCAACTTAGAAATTCCGTCGGTTTTGGAGCAATTGTTTTTCAAATAAGCACATTTAATTCCTGCTAAGAAATAGACATAACCACCATTACAAAAGCAGTGATTTGTCAGTCAAAAACGTTTGACCCAAAGCATATCCTTCCAAACTGCAAATACTTTGCTCCGCTCAGCTTACCTCACCTGTTAAAAAATCAGAGAAAAGAATGTGAGAGTGCTGGGCCTCATAATTTAACTGTCAATTTTATTGTATAACATTTTTGTGCAAATGTTAATTTAGCATATTTACATATTTTTTTTTGAAAAGAGATAGTTTTACAAGAGGAAATACTTTCATTTTACCTATAAAGAAAAACTATAATTTCTGTCAAACTGGATGCAAGTTAATGTTAAAGCACATTTTAAGCTGCAAAAGTAACTAAAGAAAAAGCAAAACCTTGGAAATCAGGTTTTTGTGGAAAAAAATCTGAGATTTCGCTTTAATGCATATTATCCATATGCATTCCCTCTTCATATTTATCATAAGACAAGTTATTCAGATGTTGAGTGACAGCTGCCAAGTTATATCCAAACATAACTTTAATGCGGTTGCATTGCCCAGAACTTTGGCAAGTTTGGATTCAACGTTCATAAAGCGTCAATGGGTTTGCTTGTTCGGGAGCCAGTATGTCTGTTTGGCAAACACGTTTGTGTCTTTATTTATTCTTTTATTATTTGTTAAGGAGTGGTCCCCTTGTGACAAAAGACACTGTCGTAAGGGTTTCAGAGCATGACATTCACTATTCATTCCCAGCTAAGACAAACAGTTTTGAAATAACAAGATAAGGGTGATTAAAAACAGGAGGGTTCAGAGGTGCTTAGGTAATAGGCACACACAAACACGTTTGTACAGTGGTGTTATTGTTTGGACTGGGTATGGAATCACTCATCCGCTTGCAGGCAATTGCCGTGGGCACAGGCGTGGAGCGCTGCTGTGTTAAGTGTGCTTTGCAGAATTGCTTTGTGTCAGATGTCTGGCAAACAAACACACACCCTTTGAGTAAAGCATTATACGGGTGATATGGCCAGATACTGTAGTTTTAGTAGCGTTTGCAACAGTCCCACTACATCCTCTTTATACTGTGTCATCATCATATATATGAATGCCATGCAGCCTCACTAGGTGTGTTCTTGTTTGTGTATGTATGCCGACTATTTGTCTTGTTTAAAAAAAAAAAAAAAAGTGTAAAAACCCAATTCCAAAGAAGTTGGGGTGTTGTGTTAATCAGACACTTCATGGTCAAACTGATAAACTTTGTTTTTAACAAATAATCATTACCTCGGGATGCAACAGGTTCCAAAAAAGCTGGGACAGGTGGCCAAAAAGAATGAGAAAGTTGAGGAATGCTTATCGAACACCTGTTTGGAATATCTTACAGGTGAACAGGAACAGGTAGTGATTGGGCATGATTGGGCATTAAAGGAACTTCCCTGAATTACTCAGTCATTCACAAGCAAAGATGGGGCGAGGTTCACCTATTTGTGAGCAAGAGCGTGAGAAAATTATCAAACAGCTTAAAGACAATGTTCCTCAATGTACAATTGCAATGAATTTAGGGATTTCGTCTTCTACATCATCAAAAGGTTCAGAGAATCTGGAGAAAAAGAGAAGAGAAAAAGAACCATCCAGTTTTATAGACACGATTTTTAAAAGCCAGTATCTGTAATGGTATGGGGCTGTGTTAGTGCCAATGGCAAGGGGAACTTACACATCTGTGAAGGCACGATTAATACTGGTAGGTACATACAGATTTTGGAGAGATATGTGCTGCCATCCAAGCAATGTCTTTTTAATGGACGTCCCTGCTTATTTCAGCAAGACAATGCCAAACCACATTCTGAATGTGTTACAATAGCGTGGCTTGGTAGTAAAAGAGTGTGTGTACTTGACTGGCCCACCTGCGGTCCAGACCTGCCTGCGTGTGGCACAAAATGCATGACTCCAAGGCAAGGACATGATTATCAGTGGGTTTTATTCTCAATAACACAAAGCACACTCATAGACTCAGGGCACAACGAACACAGCGAACTGGCCAATGCCAGTGACCAAAACTCCAACTTACATACACCATCTAATTACAGTCCCAATGTGATAAACCTATGAGCAGTGACATGTGTCACCGGCCAGGGCATTGGCCACACCCCTCTTGGCTGTGGTCCAGGCTGGCTCATGACAATTACTGGTCTCTTGGTCTGAGCCCCTTCCTGTTTGCAGTAGTAATGGATAGGCTGACAGATGAGGTTAGATTGGAATCCCCTTGGACTATGATGTTTGCAGATGATATTGTGATCTGCAGTGAAAGCAGGGAGAAGGCGGAGGAACAATTAGAAAGATGGAGGCACACACTGGAAAGGAGAGGAATGAAGATTAGCCGAAGTAAAACAGAACATATGTGTATGAATGTGAGGGGCGGAGCAGGAGGTGTGAAGCTTCAGGGAGAAGAGAAAGCGAGGGTGGATGACTTCAAATACTTGGGGTCAACAATAGAGAGCAGCAATGGGGAGTGTGGTAAAGAAGTGAAGAAACGGATCCAAGCAGGGTGGAACAGTTGACGGAAGGTGTCTGGTGTTCTATATGACAGAAGAGTCTCCGCTAGGATGAAAGGCAAAGTTTATAAAACAGTGGTGAGGCCGGCCCTGATGTACGGATTAGAGACGGTGGCACTGAAGAAACAACAGGAAGCAGAACTTGAGGTAGCAGAAATTGAGATGCTGAGGTTCTCGCTTGGAGTGAACAGGTTGGATAGGATTAGAAATGAGCTCATTAGAGGGACGGCCAAAGTTGGACATTTTGGAGACAAGGTTAGAGAGAGCAGACTTTGATGGTTTGGACATGTTCCGAGGCGAGAGAGTGAATATATTGGTAGAAGGGTGCTGAGGATGGAGCTGCCAGGCAAAAGAGCGAGAGGAAGACCAAAGAGAAGGTTGATGGATGTTGTGAGGGAGGACATAAGGACAGTGGGTGTTACAGAAGAAGATGCACGAGACAGACTTAGATGGAAAAAGATGACACGCTGTGGTTACCCCTAACGGGACAAGCTGAAAGGAAAAGAAGAAGAAAAAGACGATGCAATATAAAATGTAATACAAACTTGAATAATACGAGAACTGCAGTCCACCTGGCTTCCGCCATTAGCTTGCTAGATAAGTGTATCTATCCAATATGTCATTTGTTGTAGCTCAATATTTATTTATTTTTTTAAAGCAAAGTGGCCAGGAATTGCTGATACATGTTACATTTTTGTAAATTGGCACACTCACTCACACCCAAAAATGGTCCCAAAATAGAGAGTAAATGCAGTGTTAATAAATACCGTATTTTCCGCATTATAAGGCACACCTTCAATGAATGGCCTACTTTGAGACTTTTTTTTCATATATAAGGAGCACCGCATTATAAGGCGCATAGAATAGACGCTATAGTAGAGGCTGGCGTTACGTTATGCATCCATTAGTTGGAGTTGCACTAAAGGCTCAATATTGATTCATATATAAGGTGCACATGATTTTAAGGCGCACTGTCGGTTTTTCAGAAAATTAAAGGCTTTTAGGTGCACCTTATAGTGCAGAAAATATGGTACATTTATTCAAGCAAACAGCAGCTGATGAAGACGATAAATATTTGAAGAATAATCAAAAGTTTTGACAGTTTTGGTTTAGTTCCCCTTTAATGACAGAAGTCCCTGTTTTGCTCATTTCCACCCATCCATGCAATTTCTGGGCCACTTATTCTCACAAGTGTTGCTGGAGCCTATCCCTGCTATCTTTGCGCAGGAGGCAGGGTACACCCTGAACTGGTTGCCATCCAATCGCGGGGCACATAAAAACAAATACACATTCACACTCACATTCACACCTACGGGCAATTCAGAGTCTCCAATGATGGCATGTTTTGGGATGTGGGAGGAAACCAGAGCGTCTGGAGAAAGCCCACGCAGGTAAGGGGAGAACATGCAAACTCCACATAGACAGATGGGGCCGGGATTTGAAACTCAGTCCTTAGAAGTGAGAGGTAGAGACTCTAACCAGGTGCTCCACCGTACCGCTGCTTTGTCCATTTGTAATAAAGATTCAATTGCCTCTATTTTTCCAATTGCTAAATCCAAATTCTATTAAAACATGGTCATATAAATAGCTGAGGGGATCCATTCTCTTAGGGACTGTCGTGTCTTCCTTAGTTTTTGTTTGGTTGAATCAGCCAAACCCTCTGTAGTTTTGTTTTTTGTTTTCTTCACAACCCACTGATGTTTTACTCCATGCATCTGACAGCTGTTAGGTTACTTAAGATAGTGTTTCAGGTCCCCATTTGTCTTCCTATTCAACACATTTTCTGCTTGACTGTTTGAAGTTATTGATGACCTTTCTGTTTTCCACATCACTTAATTCATTCACGCATCAGTGGACTTGGCCTATGGTGCTGTGATCTAATCTACAATATTCCGCTTGCATTTAGCACTGCGTCACAAGTGATGACTTGATCTGCTCTATCTGGGCTCCACTGATCACGGATTCAAACTCAGGCGTAATAATTTGGCAGGGCAATCTTACTCTTCTTCTGCTCAATATAGGATGTTGCTATTAATACATTGATTTTGTCAAGCATTTACTCACAGTCTACAATATTCCTTTTTTTTTTCATAAGTAAATCTAAATAGTGTTCATTGTCTGAAATTATCCATGCTTTGGCCAGTTGAGCAGATGTTGTGCATTTGTTTTATGTTGGAACTGGTGGAAATAATGCAGGAAATTTGCAAACAAGTGTAAATGTAAAACATTGTTGAAAAATATACCAAAGACAAATATTCACTATTCATAGTCTTTCTCATTGCTGGCATATCACATGCTACAAATGTATACAGTAGTTGATTAGTTTTGTAGATTTGCTATTATGCTTCCCCTAAAATGGAAAGCTATACTAAATTATATGAAATGTATTCATTCATATAAGTTATATATTTGTTTCAATGATGCATATTTTAATAACATGAGTTCTATCAATTCCATCAAAAGTATTCAAATTTACCAAATAACAGCTGACTTTAACTGAGTTTGACCATTCTGAATAATTTGGGGCTTACCTCTATCACGGGAAAAAAAAGGAGAAAACATTAGGTTTTTTTTGGTTTGATGTGTTTTATATTAGCTTTTGTGTCATCTGTTCCCCCCCCAAAAAAAACCCGCATACATGACATAATTAATGCTTTCCAATTGGCTGTTGAAATTTTGTGGAAGATTGTAGATAAATTTCAGTGTAGCACAATTTGTTTCTGTCGCCGTAAATTCTTTTGACATTAATGTTCAAAGTCTTGGAAGCAGTTAGACAATATCTGTTATGAATTATAACAATTTGCTAGTGGGGGATAAAGCCCACGCCCCACCTCTCAACACCGCCACAAGCACACAAATTTTCACACAAGCATCCTCTTGACCCAATAAGAGAGGTGCAAGTTGTTTTGTGCATTCATTGCTAAAGAGTTTAATGTGTTTTTCATTTTAAATCCAAAACACACATAGCATCTCCACAGTGTGGCAAAAATGGTCACATGCCCCTATGAGTTTGCACTGCAAGAGGGCCGGTTGCCACACAACATAATTTAAATTGTCTCCGAGAGGCAGGTGGGACGGTGACAAGACAAATTTGGGGGTAATATGAAAGCAAAGAACGTGGCTGGCCATGAAGTGCCCACAGAACAGCGGCACATCGGGGACAGCAGCCGACCTGTCAGTGATTGATATGTCCAGCCATAGGTTACTGGTAATAGTTCCTGCAGTAAGAAGCAGGACATATTTCAGGCCTAGGGGGTGGATATCAGCAGGCCAGTAATTACTGCAACATAAACAGGGGTGCAGTAAGGTCCCAGCCTGACGGAACAATAAACTAATGGCAATGTCACTGTCCCCCCCCATGACACTGGCACTGTGTGCGAAGAGTAACAGCCCGGTTGAAAGAGCCCAGAACACTAGGGGCCATTTTTTATTTCGAGGATGATGGCCTGCAACTGATGTCATTATGAACCTTAAATCAACTTTCTGCTTGCTTGAACATAGTCACCTGGGTACAGGGGGACAAGGACAAGAAGAGGTTGAAGTGCCCGGCCCGTCTCAGTGCCAGAGCTACCTGCCGGGGTAAAATTGAGTTGGGAGGTCGGTGATCAATCAAGTGTCCCAACAACATACATTTTTTACGGGCTTGTCTGTGTTTTCCCATCGTAATGAGAGGAACGGTTGTGTTGAAAAATGAAAAAGGAAAAGATAAACCAATCCAGTATTTTACAGGCGGACAAAGTGGAGGACCAGGCAAGAGGATTTTATGGATCAATGTCATTATGTCCCGCTGTAATCTGATGGAGATATCTGCAAAAGCAACTCCATTGTTCAAGCACAAAAACGAATATGATCACAGAAATTTGTGTAATGACAATTTATCGTCATTCATGTGAAATGTTGAGCCTTACCCTTTGCTGAAGTTTTCGAGTAAAGAGTGCGATCAAACGGATGAGCGGTACGACCGAGAAATAGAACAGACTAGATCCACAAAGACACACCTTTGTCCCACTCGGTTAGCTCTCTCATCAACATACTCTATCCATTGCGGTTTCATCTGAGTAAACAGTCATGTCGAGGTCACCAGGACTGCTTGGTAATTGAGCCTGTGTGGGCTGCCCTGTCAAGTATATCAGCTAAAAATACATCGCCCACTGTCACTGGGCACCAAGTCGGGGGGCAGGGAATGATTGTTCCTGACGTTGAAGTGCAGGACACAACCATCAACAGTGACCTTCTCTTTCTTCTCAAAAATAATTAAAAAAAAACTTTTGCCACAAATTCTCTTTTATAGCACAAAAACCTCAATGGAACATTCAGTCATGTAATTGTAAATCTGCAAGCGGGGGATTTGCATGCTAAAACACAGGCGGCAATATTAAGCATGTTTTGCTTGTCATGGGCGTGCACTTCGATTAGAACTCAGCAAGGCGTTGATGGGGGAAAAAGCGAAAACACGTGCAAGCAGAATAAGAGTGAGCATGCATGTGGAAATATTTGAATGAGGAAAGACACTCCTTGGAACGTGGAAAGGTTATTGATATGTCCTGCAATAATTTCCTGCTCTTTGATATGCAAACGATCTAGTGTGAATTCAGAGCAATCCTATCAGACTCATTTCACACTTCTTAGCCCTTGCGTCTCTCTGGAGTCCTCCGCCTCATTAGGCCAATGTTCTCCATTACCAGCATAATTAAAATCTTTAGTAGCTTATCAAATTAAAAATATTTTTGCTGATCGTACTGAGATCTTCACCTCACATTTATTTTCCACAACAGGAATAAATTAAGACTAAGCATTTTGCATACAATGCCTTACAATTTGGTGCTTGAAAGGAGCACTTCTGATATCTATAGAGCTGCTGATGAGAAATGGGGAGGGGGATTTGGAGACTATAAACTCAAGTAGATAAGCATGTGCAAATCATCTTTCATTTAACACTGTTCACTTTGAGAATGGGCTTAATTAATTGTAATGTTAAGTGAGTGGCTTTTTTTCTCCACACCACATATCCAAGGAGTTCTTTCACCATGCTTTAAACTTGGATTAATTCACCCCACTAGATTTGAAAATCCACACATTTCTGCACATTTACCCTGGATCGTATTTTTTTAGTTTTTGTTTTAAAAAATGGGATACCCAAATGCCCACACAAATAGTACATAGTCCACCTAGAGCAGGTCGTAATTTAAAAAAGAAAAAAAAATTCAACTTAATTTTTTCCAAATGATAAAAGTGCAGTAACTATTCATTCATTTTCTAACGGGCTTATCCTCATAAGGGTCGCCGTGGTGCTGGTGCCTATCTCAGCTATCATCAGGCAGAAGGTGGTGTACACTCTGAACTGGTAGCCACCCAATCACAGGGCACATGGAGACAGACAACAGTCACACTCACAATCACACCTGAGGGCAATTTAGAGTGTCCAGTTAATGTTGCATGTTTTTGGGAGATGGGAGGAAACCGGTGTGCCCAGAGAAAACCCACGCAGGCACAACAACATGCAAACTCCACTAATGCAGGCCTGGGATTTGAACACCGGACATCAGAACTGTGAGGCCAACGGTCTAATCAGTTTCCCCACCGTGCTGTGCAATAACTAAAGTGCCTTATATGGCTACAAATTATATGGAGTGATGACAAAAGATTTATGAACTGTCAAAAACAGTATTATGCAGGTTTTTTTTTCCAACCTCCGGGTTTCAAGTTTGCTCTCAGTCCTATGCTGACACACACACATAGACACTGTAGACGTGTCGTCAACACACCAACAATGTCAACTGTCTTCTAGGGATTTATTTTTGAAAGAGCCATGCTAGCTGCAGTGTGCTTGACTTGTTAAATGAGGTTTAAGTCTTCTGTGTCAATTGGAGGCAGTGCAGAGCTTTAAGTATTTTGCACATTAATGCGCTTTTGAGAATATTACCCAAGGGTCCTGTTTCTCAAAGAGGCAGGGGGGATGTTTTCTAGTGTTGCCGTTGTAAACTTATTGTTGTGTGCGCACTACACAAAATGATGGCCATTATTTAGATTTCATGCCTTGTCTAAATGTTAATTATTTTACTCTGGGCATGAAATTTGCGTGAGTACAAGGGATTTGTGTAAACAAACATTATCCAGATGACAGGAGAATTGGGGAGAGGGGAGAAGTACATGCTTGAAATTCTAATTAATACACGGTTTTGTTTACAGACAAATGATTTAATTAAATGGCAGTGACGAGAGTTGGATTAGCTGCTAATTGATTTTATTATCCGATTTGTTTGTTCCAGGCATGATTCCTGCGGAGCTCCAGCAGCTATGGAAGGAAGTAACAAATGCTCATGTGAAGGAGGAGCACAACAGCAGCAGCAATGGCCACCGGGGCCTTGATCTGTCCTCCCCGGCACCACCAAAGAACCCTCTCCACAACCAGCATACCCCTACCAACGGACAGTACATGAGTCATAAGAGAGAAGTGTAAGCCGCTACCTTTTTTCTGCCTCTATGAAAGTCATATTTACTGTACATAAACTCACCAAGAGTTGTTTGAACCATCCATCCATCCATTTTCTAAGCTGGTTATCCTCACAAGGGTCGCGGGAGTGCTGGAGCCTATCCCACCTGTCATTGGGCAGGAGGCGGGGTACACCTTGAACTGGTTGCCAGACAAACGCAGGGCACATACAGACAGACAACAGTCACTCACAATCACACGTAAGGGCAATTTAGAATCTCCAATTAATGTAGGTTTTGGGGATGTGGGAGGAAACCAGAGTGGCCATAGAAAACCTACGCTGGCACGGGGATGACATGCAAACTCCACACAGGCGGGGCAGGGATTTGAACCCTGGTCCTCAGAACTGTGAGGCCAACGCTCTAACCTGTTGCTCCACTGTGCTGCCCTAGTTTGAACCAATCCAAATATATTTAATTTTGATCTACATGATCAGAAAATATTTTTACCACGATTAGATTTTTAAGTTTAGCCAGCACCTACTGTAAGTGCCCACTCATAATGTGCTTGCATTATCCATCCATTCGTCCATTTTCATCTTTACAGTTGCGATTGTTTTATGTAACATTATCATTTTGTGGCTAGGGAGTGTATATCTCACAGTGAGTCCTCATCAGTGCGGAAACCTTGGCATTGTTGGAGCTTTTAGATAATGTACCTACTTACATTTTTCTCATTAGGTCGCATGATCTTCCAAGGTCTCTACAAATCCCAATGTCTCCATGGACTTTGGAGTGTTTATAATCAGTTTACAATTCATTTAATGTTGCAGTGGTGTTAATGAAGGGGGAAGTCTACCATTTTTTCAAAAAGATTGCCAATATTTGATTAAATTACAGTACATAAGCAGTGTGTCTTAAGCTGAAATACACATGCTGAAGTCCTTTCTTTTTGGTATCATCAACTTGATTAACCTAATTGCTCTGGCAGAACACCAAGTGGCTACTGCATATACTGAAAAAAGGTGGTAGCCTTATCATATTTTCAAAATCAAGATAGCTCATTCATGAATTTTGTTTGCTTTAACAGAACTTTGTTTCTGTCATAAGGAAGGAATTAGTTTGGCATCTTACACATTTGCTCGTTTTCTTGCACCAACTCCTGATCTTTGAACATCTAGCGAGGAGCCTCCAGGCACCATGAGCTCACTGCATAACATCTGACTGACTGATCAAAACGCATGTGTCATTAAGAAAGCCAAGTCGAAAATACAACAACACATCCAACATTAGGAACCAGTGAACCTTTAGAGGGGAAAAGCGGCTGATCGTGGGTGTGTGGGTGCGTGTGCACGTTTTGTACGGAGTGACATGGTATGATTCATCAGTGGCAAGATAAATAAAATCTCTTGCCTTTTCGACTTCGGCTTTTCCATTTCCATTCATGCATTTCATTTTATGTGTACAGATAACACTTTTAACATGTTTAAAAGATCACCCATCCCAATCAAAGGTTTTATACAGTCGAGAATATTCTTCCCTACGGACTTTCAGGGTTTAATTGAGTAGAGGCTTAATATTTCTTTGTGAGTGTGTGTGTGCCTGTGTTGTTGAAGCAATGTGCAAGGGATGATATTGACTCACTCACTCCATCACACATGGTCACAAGCGACCAAACAAGGTGAGCATCAGCGGAACATGGAACATCGAAGACGACGTAGCGCTCCAGCTCGCAAGCGCTGACTGTCAGAGATTAAAGAAGATGTCAGCTGCAGTTTATCGTGAAAGCTTAGGTGAAGACAGCATTCTCAGATGGAATATTCTCCTACTAGTAACGTTGTCATAGTATCTTAGATCTGTCAGAAAACCAAGCAGGTGACTCAGCAATTGAAATGTGTCATAAATAACAGGTACAATACAAGATAAATCATTGCTTGAATTGCATCAGATTAACATCATTATGAATAAACTAATCAGATATTATTTAACATAAACTAACGACCTAATCCATTGTGATTTGAACTAGATAGGTCAAAGTGTTTAAACTACCGTTAAGATCATGATATTGTACATTTAATTTTGATTACGCAGACCAAGTATGCCTAAACACAAAACCATTAAGCATTATTGGGAGCACATCTTTGAGAAAATGACTGCATAATAATCTAGGGATTTAAAAATCAGTCTGATGAAAATGTCCTGGGTGTTCATGGAGACCATCCACTCATCTTGCTGATGCTGAACTTGATGAACTTTTAATTGATGTGGTTTCGCAAGTCCTTTTGTCAAGGCAACAGACACACGCCTCTCCTCTGATGGACCTGTTTTCCTGACTGGCTTCAGATTGCTTTACAGGAGGCCTTAAGTACCATGTAGTTAGTTTCATGTGTCATATAAAATCTGGCCAGGCACGACGACGCCTGCAACTAAAACCTTAAGTGCATCCACAGGAATTACTCATCAGCTTTGCACTTCCGTCTTAAGGAAGGAGGAGAAATTCAATCAGTACCATCTTGACACACCGAAGCTGCGGTGCACGCTGCCGCTCTGAGTGGTCTTTGAGAACACTTGGCAAACAGGCTACGATCAGGCTTGTGTCTCTCAAATGGGTGGTTCTCAACTCATTCAACCTGTGATGCTTTGATTGAAATACCCTTGTGAGGCTATTCGCTTTTATTCACTGATTTGCTTATTTGAAAGAAATGTCTGATGTGTATCTGACACAAATTCCCTATGCACTTGGAACATCCTCACAAAACAATTGGCCCACTTTGCGTTCCAACCTTCATCAGTAACCACATCTTGGGAACTGTAACAAAGCAATCTGTTAAACAAATAAATAATCAGATTGGGCACCGCAATTATATGTCTTTTCCATTCGTACATTCAAATATGACAAGTAAAACATTTGGCCATTTTGTCCACTAGATACAACACGAAGGCCAAGAAAGATGAAGCTGATCGCTGTGAAATGTGTGAAATGGGCCAAAAGCGTTAGAGCTATAGGATAGTTTTGTGACTGGCTTTACACACTTTCTCCAGGCTCTCACTGGTCAATACAGTAGGCCAATTTATTAGGACACACAAACACACATATATCACAACTTATAAAAACAGCACACCAAAGGCTCGAGATTTTTCTCGCTCGATTCCTGCTTCACCAAAAGAAGACAATGTCACAGTTGTCCTCAGTTACAAGGTAATTTACACGTTCTACCTTCAGGCTGCCCCGCAAACTAGTATTGTTCAAGATGTGTCATTGGCGCACATCAAATGTTATACTAAAGACCATTTTCTATTGTTCAAGATGTTTTTCTTTTCTCAGATATGCAAAACAGGTGTAGTGGTATATACGCCTGACTTTGGTGCGGGCAGCATGGGATTGATTCCCGCTCAGTGACGATGTCAATATCTCCCTTGCGACTGCCTGGCGACCAGTTTAGGGTGTAGTCCGCCTTTCACCCGAAACTAGCTGGGATAGGCACCAGCTCTCCCGTGACCCTCATGAGGATAAGTGGCTTTCATATGCATCACAACACAAACATATCTCATTTGGCATTACTGCTGTTTAGCATCCACTGATTAGAGTGGTGTCAATTTTTTGTGTTTGCTAAATCCTGGTGAGGAAAAAAAAATCATATTAATAGAGAATGCAAAAGAGAATTTTAAAACATCTTGATTTTAAATAAAACAAAAACAGGCTTTCTGTCACCATGATGATATTTTCATTGCTAATGCTCACTGTATTCAACTTTATATGAGCTAAGTCTGAACCAAGATTCAAATCCAAAGCATGACTCAAAACTGAACCAAAAAGATAATTTGACTTGGAGAGGGAAAAACCCCTTCTTGCCACACTGTTGAATGTTCTCAACCTGAAATGCAGACACTGCCGTCAAAAAAAATTTACAAATATATTGTGCAAACATAATTAACAGGATATACTGTATATACACAAACTCCAGGTATGTTAAGTACAAGATTAAAGGACAGGAAAATAGAGGAATTATAAATGTTTACTAACTGTAGATATATACATTTTAGAACAATTGTAAGACACTATAAAGAGTAAACTGCATCAGTTCTTTCAGCACAGTATTTGTGTTTATCCAGTTGTCCGCCAAGGTGAGAAGCAGCAGTGTTGTGTACCAGTGGGCGACAAGCAGACCAGGTGGCAGCGATATAGGCCAGTTCCCCAGGCTGTTGTGTGTCTTGTATAGTGCTTGTTTCCATATGGCTGAGCGTCTTGCTCTTGTGGTTGCCTCCCCACTAGACCGGTTTTTCAAGCGCCGACTGGGATAACATTCATTCTACAACTCTTGGCATATGGAAGATGTTATAAAGTTAGTTTTTCATAGATATGATGAGACTCACCCTTACGCTTGCCACCTATGCACCTGGTGACATGGATTGGCCAGTAGATAAAAGCAAGTAGGATTGTTGACGGTTTTGCCCGATCTGAAAATGACCTATTGCTTTTCACACTTTGACATCTACATTCCTGCAGATAGACATAATGAAGCAGTCAGCACATTAAAGAGCCACGGAAACGCCCAAGTGTCCGATAAATTGCAACATGACCAATTCATTCTAGGTGTCATTGGAGCAGTCATTTCAAGTTGATTTTTGTGTGTGCAGAACAAGAGAAGTATTATGTGGAATTCATTCACTTTGGATGTGGACATACACAATATTTTAAATCACCTGGTTTCAGTTTAGAAAAAAATCTATAAAAAATATTTTCAAATGCTTGATGATAAGAAAAATGTACACGACACCTCCCATATGAGCCCTACAGGGACCGAATAGCCCGTAATTATGGAATCCAGTACACCATCACCAAACACTCTTTCCAAGTCCACAAAGCACGTGTGCTCCTTGTACCCTCCAGAATACTGCCAATGTTGTAGATCCGGTCCACTCTTTTACAAACCAAAAACTTCATATTCCAGGACAAAAAAACTTTTATTTCAATCCAACCTACTGCTAAAAGTGTGAATTTATCAAGTATTTTATCATTTTAAACTGGTCACATTTTGTAAATTTTATCCTTTTAGGTATACAGTTATTTAACCACTTCATAAGTCATTCGTTGTCATTGTTGTCTGCTTTCCCTGCTGATTTTTGTGCCAGAGGGAGATACACCCAGGACTGGAGGTATTCACACCTACCGACAAATTTATTTTTTGTTTCTGTTGAATCTAATATCTATGTTTTTGGAATGTGGGAGGAAAACAGAGTACATGCAGAAAACCCAAGAATGGGGAGAACCCCCAACCTTAGTACTGTGGGGGAGTTTCACTAACCACTTGTTCCATGCCACTTTCCTGTTTATAAGTACGGTATAAGTAAATTCCTCAAACTGCAGAAATCATGTAATTTTTGTCTGTGGTTTCCCACTGGGAGCAATTATTGTCGTGTTTAGAATCTACATTTTCGCAAACATAACCAACATAATCTGATATTATATACTAGGTATATGATATACACTGTTGGTATTATACAGTATATTATACAGTTTATTATATATAAAATACATTATGTGTTAAAAATGTGCATAATGTGATAGTGACCTGCAGTCATATTTTTCACATGAACATTTATACCTACTATGCTACTGTATTTCAGTGTTGGTCATGATGCTGGTATTTGGAACGCTCAGATATTTTTTACATATTACCACAAGTGACGGTCCTCAGCATACAGTGTAGCCATGTGCTTACAAACAGTGACATTGTCCTTCACTACATGTGTCCAGACATGTCTGTGACTATCTAAGCGACAAAAAAGTTCAGTTTCATGCTGTATTTTCCCTTCTATTTGTCCCTCAGATCCGCAGTAGAAGAGTGCCACCCTCACAGTCATCCGCTATATGGTCATGGTGTTTGCAAGTGGCCTGGATGTGAAGCGGTGTTCGATGATTTCCATTCCTTCTTGAAGTAAGTAAAAGGCATACTTAGCTCCAGCTCTATCCTACATTTCAAGTGTGTGTCCTTGCTTATGATCGATTACACATTTTGTGACAGCATCCACACAAATGCACTGTAACAAAAGCTAGTTGTTATTCCTGAGTGGGTGCCTGGGACAGTCCTCTTTTGACAAGGGTACGGAGCCCGAGTCTCACTTGGAGGACGCCATGGGCCTCTAATTCCTGTGATAAGTGCAGTTCCCATGGTGATGGGGACCATTTTTCCCAAACAAACAACCGTAGGATGTTTATCCGTAGCTGGCCACACTTTGGGCGCACTGCATGTTTGCCCTTGTCATCAGACCATGGGGATTTGTTGTTTGTCTTTGACTGCTTGCCTTGCTTTGTGGTCTTTCTTTTACACTTTGTATGTCTTACATTTAGTCCTTTTTTGCTTCACACGTTTTCAGCATTTAATGGTTGTCCACTCCATCCCTGAATTTTTTGCCAACATTTAACCTTGTGTGCTTGTAGCACTTTATCTTGGCCAGAAAAACCTGCTTTGAAATTACAACTCAGAGGAACAGATTAGACCCTGATCAGCCAGGCCCAGACCATTGTCATTTTACATCGTGACTCCCTGCCTGAGACCCCCAGGTTTGCTTATCAACCTGGTGTGCAATGTGCTCGTGTTAATCCAGCTCACAACAGCACCATGGTTACGGAGAGGATGAAAACATCTGCCGTGTGGCAGCAGATCAATGGCTCGCTGTCACCCCGGATTAGTCTCACTTTAAACAAGATATGACACAATTCCATTATCCAAAAACAAGCACTCGTACGGTTCCTCAACAGACACAGGGAGAAAGGTGTCATGCAGGGCACGCTGAGAAACGACAGAAAGTTTGACGCTTTGTCAATATGTTGATCCTCTTTTGATAGTTTGCATAAATTCACTCGTTTTACAGCTTTCATTTGAAGCCCTCGTGACATTTTTGTTTGCTATTAAGAAGTGTACAGTGCAGTTTAAAAAAAAAAAAAGGAAAGCATGGCTTTGTATTTTCATGCAATTGTAATAAACAAGAAACCATGAAAAACACCCAAACACACGGGCATATATTTTGACTTTGGGGTGGGAGGGGTGCCTGTAAATCATTCACTCTTTATTGTATTCTGACATTGCCTCACTCTTTGTTTATAGAAACGAAGGGAATTAAATTCTGGGCACACAGTAGAACTCTCCCTAACAATGTCTGTAAGTGCACTCTGCTTTGTTTTTACAAGTGTTTTTATCATGGCAACATCTTGTTTACTTTAGTTGCCTGCTCAAACTGCTTGGAACATGTTAAGAAAACATTTGGGGAGAGTCTCTACAAAGCTGCCTTTGTCTAACAGTAGGCCAGTGCGCGAGCAGCTCACCAAGGTGTTAACTCCAAAAACCTTAAGCACTTCCACATGAAGCCAAGCAACCGATACTGGAAGCCCTCTGAAAAGAATCAAAATAATGGGGGGGGGGGGGTGAAATGTATTTATTTCACTAAAATAATTTGACGAGTCTCTTTATGGATGGAATAATTATTGAAATATGAAGTATCTATGAGCGTAGCGTGAGCAGAAAACACACACTGCCAACCAGACATGAAGAAAGGTGAGGAGGACTCTAACCTCAATCATATTTCAGCTCCACATGCCAACAGTAACAACTAACACGGTCTGAAATGTTGTTTTAAACTCTGTGCGTATTTATTCAGTTTTAAAGAAAACATGACATACCTATGTCCACTATCTTGATAAACATAAACACAAAGCACCAAATCCCTGTTCCTGTTTTCCTTCTCAACACACAGAGGTGTGTGGTAAGAGCTTGGTGTTTTTTTTTCTGTTGGGGGAGGGGGTGTGGGTGGGGGTCAAGAGCCATGTCCACTGTCCTGTCAGGGATCAGAGCCAGCAAAACACAGCAGTGCCCTCTAGTGCTGCATTGTCTGCAAGCCAAAACCGCATGATTTCCATTCAGTGATTATCCAGGGCAAGATGTGAAATAAAATGTGTAGAATTGCTGATGAATTACAGTCCCATAGCATGTTCTCTTTTAATTAAACAGCTCTAATATGAGTAACATATAGAACAGAAATGTTCAATATGGAAATTCTTATTCAATGAGAGATTTGTTGACATGGGAAAGGGAAAAGGTGGGTCACTCAGTCTAGTTTCTGTTGTCAGTAATTGCAAAGTGACAAAAACTGTCTGCAGTCTAACGAGCGTAGAAATTATTGCAATATTTTGAGTGACTTGCCATTTACTTTCAGAAGTGGCTCCGTTTGAAGTCGAAAAAGTGACACATGCCAACATACGCAGTCTCCCTCGTTGTCAATTCCCCGTACTCGGCGCTTTCGTGTCCAGACAGTTCTCTCCAGGCCGCATTAAGGCCATTTGAATATTTCATTTCCTATTAATTATGCACTGTGACTCTCCATGTCATTAGAAGAAATAAAGTGGAATGTAACAAAGGATGAAAAGAAGCAGGGCATATGTCGCCTATGAACAGGGACATTTCAAAGCTGCTCACGTAGGCTGTCCTTCATTGAAAATTCAGTCTATGCCAGTCAATTGAACTTGAAGCTTCTATACCTGTTATATTTTCTTTGAAAATGTCAATGTACAGAGATATTTGCCACCTTCATTTACAGACCTACTTAAGTTGAATAGTTGATTTGACTGAAACTAACAGAAAGCTCATAGAAGTCTGTCTATAGTCATTTACAATGCTGTTATAATTAGCTTAATTCATTGCATCAAGACAAGAATTAATAAGTGCTGGATGGATGTCAGTAATTTTAAAGACAGTTTTAAAAATGCTATCTCATAATGTCCTTATGTGGTATTAAAAGCAAAAATGTGATGCATTAAATGGATGCATGGCTAACCCTCAGTTTGGCGTCACTGACTATTTTAGATTTGCTATGAATAACAGAAAAAACTGCATTGATAAAGCCAGCCGCTTTCCGCACCTTGCTGTCGTCGCCCGCTGCCGGCGTGTGCGCTGCAACACAAGCCTGGTGACAGTGACCTACATGGTCACTGAAGATGTGATATAATTTATGATATATATATAATATATTGGATCCATTAGTGAGCATAATGAAGTAGTGAAATGAAAGGGTATTTGTGAAATCAGTTCAAACATCCTGCTCGGATTATGATTAAATGATTAATGAAATGCCCCTGCATAAGCATTTTCAAACAGTAATTCATGCGGTGGCTGATAAAATTCCTCCAATCATATTTCCTTCACTCGTGAACCTTATCTGCACCATTTTATATGAATCACAGGGGGTGGGGGGGGGAACCTTGTCTGGAGCCTGCCGAGCTACTTATTTAGATTAGTTGTAAAAGTAGGAGCAAAGAGAATATATTTTCCTGTATAAAATGATCACATATAATTATATCCATAACTCAAGTTTGTGACAGATCCCATTTCTTCTGTTTGCATGGGTTTTATTTAGAATATTTACATATACATTTTAATTATACAAATAAGGGGTAAAACACAGATATGTATGCAAATACAAATCTACCGGATTCAGAATACCATACAAAGCAAACCTACAGTTCTTCAGTCATTAAACCCATCTTCCATAAAATATGGACGAGCATCCTTCCGTGCTAAAAGTATTTCTTTGCGCCAGACACTGGATATTTGAGTACATAGTATTCTCTTGCACTCTACCTAGTAAGATAGCATCATTAAAACGGATTTCACTGGACGGTTTCTGACATCACACAATGAGTTGCAGCAAGTGAAAGTGACACTTGATTTTTTTTTTTTTTTTTTTTTTTTTGAGTGTGTGTTTTCTGCTTTTTGTGTTTCAGACATCTTAACAATGAGCACGCTTTGGATGACAGGAGCACCGCCCAGTGTCGAGTGCAAATGCAGGTCGTTCAACAGCTGGAGCTGCAGGTATTGTCTCGGCTTTTGTTTTGGACCAAATATTTATCTCGTCTTCTCCTGACAAACGCTTTTGCGTCTCAAACCCTCAACCCACCCCGTCCCCCCCATCCGACATCAACTACAAGGTCACCCAGAGAGGCCGAATGATATACAGTACAGTATATGTGTACATCTGCTAGTAACCAGCCATGGAAAATGTTTTGAATGCATGACAGCTAGAAAAAATATATATGATGACCTTAGAGCTCAGTAGAGAACATAATTACATTTTATGTATTACTGGGTTTAAACGTCACTTATGACTAATTATTTTGCCCCCACAATAAAAATGCGAAATCTCTCGTAAAGGGGTGATACAAACTCTGTTAAATTATGAGAACTAATAGAAGTAACTCTCTATATTGTTATTTATTACGTCATCTGCTACAAGCAGTCTTTTTTTTAGTTTAGTTTTTGGAAGAAGTAAATGTCTCCATAAAAATGAGATGATAATACAGTATCACTAACATTGTCTTTTTTAGAGGGACTTAAAAAAGTAAACTATACTAATGAGAATTTAAAAAAATTGTTTATTGGAATGCCAAAATTGTCAAGTGTACATCTTGAAATGAGACCTGTACTTTAGATAGCATGCAGGCATATTCAATTCTGGTTGTAAGCTTTGTTGTTTTGCAGCCTCGTTTTGTTTCCTTCCTGCTTGATTAATATTCGGATAGATGAGTGAACATTAATCAGACCCACAGACACACTTGTTTTGCTTGTTGTTGACAGTGAGAAAAAAACAGTATATTTGTCGATGATATTATCAGGTTGTAAAATGTATTTTCATAACAAATAATTGTGCTTTGTCCAGAGTCAAACAAATACTGATTTGTCAGTGTGACAATAAAGTGTTTGTGCCGAGTAAAAAAAAAAAAGGAAAGAAAGTCATGTGCGCTCCTCCTTTGCAGCTAGCGAAAGACAAAGAGCGTCTGCAAGCAATGATGACACACCTTCATGTCAAATCTACAGAGCCCAAAGCCACCCCGCAACCGGTGAGCGAGCCCATCATGCATCTCGTGTTGTCCCTCCCCCATTCCTTTGTTTGTCATAATTGGCACACATGTATCCATTAATCTGTCCCTGTGTCCTCTTATTTTATCTACTAAATAAAAACAGCTGTTGTCTCCAGGGAGGCAGGATATATTGTTGGGACCACTTCTGCAGAAATTCAAGATTCAATTTGGTCTCGGAGATAAAGTGCATGCAAACAGCTTCGGCGTAGTAACTGAACAGAAGCGCTGCTTCTTTGGCCGGCGACATCATTGTTGTCATTATTATTGTTGATTATTAAAGCTAAATAATTGACATCCCTACCGTTGTCATTTTTAAAGCATCTTAAAAGGCATGTTACTTAACATACCGCTCCATGAAACTAAATAACAATAACTTTTACAAAAAATAATGTTAACAAAGTTAACAATAATCTGATATTAAATACATTTAAAATTATGAACTAATGAACTGAGTTAAAAATATGAAACTATGCATTACATATATTGCAAAATAAGATTACATATTAAAAAATAAACTCTTACATAATAGATGATGCAATAGAATAATGTTTCTATATATTAGATATTGATGTAGAATAAATTACATATACTGTTTTACAAAAAGGATGACCGTGACCCATTCATTGAAGTTACTAACTACATTTATTTATCACATGCCAAATGCCATAAAGTCTAAACCTCATCATACAGAGACAAGAGCTTAACACTTGGCATTTTAAGGGGATGGGCTATTCTGTCATGCCAGGGACCATGTATCTGTCTGAATGACAGCTCTTTTTATCGCTCCAAGAGCCAAAGATCATCGCGCACACCCACACGTACATAAATGCACAAAACACATGCAGGAGTCCTGTCTCTCATCACGCTGCGAAGCTTGGATCATTTATTTACAGGGGCCTATTGATGTGCGCAGGCGACATGTGCACTTGTCTCTGCAGTCACAGTCAACATCTCGTGCCTGGAGACATAAAAGGAAAACAACAAAAGACTGTCTGTTAAAGCTGTCCCTGTGTCACATGCTGATTGTGTAGATTAGAGTGCAAAAAAGTGGACTTTGACATAGGGAGATTTGTATATGAAAAGTGGTTGAGGCGGCAGATAGTATCTTGAGTTGGTCCCTCCCTGCAGCCTGTGAGAAAGGCTGTGTCAGAACTTAACAAGAGCGCACTCAAGGGAAGCTTGGATTTGGATGCAAATTAAGAGACGTCTTTTATAAAAGTTGTTTAGTGTGCCAGGGTAATCTGGTGTCAAGTGCTATTCTATGATACATACCTGGATGTCTTGCTTGACTGGGTGACTGGTGAATTGACACTTGTGAAGGAGCGTAACGCCCAATGAAAACCTTACGAGTAAAGGTTCAATGAATGCAACCACATCTCCCAGGAATTTCTTGTTACACATTTCTCTGCTGTTGCATAAAAGAAAAAAACATATTTAAGTATCCATTGCCGCAGTAGAATAGCAAAATGTAACGTTTGCATTTAGTTGTGATTAATGCTATCTGATAGGGTGCGTGTGAAACATCAAATGACTAGGATTCATTTTATTGTCGTAAAATGGATGCGGTGGGGGTTAAAAACAAATGTGTGGCATTACCAATACGTGTGTGTGCCTCCGCTCGGTGTCACTAAGCATTCTTGTCAGAAATCTGACCTTTTACGCCATACATAATTGAGGAGGGACTTTTTGTTTATTTTCTTTAGCAGCTTGCCCAGTCAAAGCCAGTATAATTAGATCACCAATTACCATTTAATTAATTTCAGTCTGAAGTCTCATTTTGTCTCTACGCTGGAGCGAGTCCAAATGGTGAGGCAAACAAAGGCCAGGCTATTACCAGCCTGTCTGGCCTATTGTTGCAACCTCTCGGTGTTTATGGCCCGGGAATATGGATGAAACAAGAAACAAAGCTGGCTAATCCTCACCAAGAGAAGTCAACATACTATTGCTAGCATTGCGCAAGTGTGATTTATTTTGTTCATGATTCTCAGTTGCTGTTCTTTTGTAGCTGTTGATGAGGGTGTATAAATATACATTTTCACCCAGATCATATTCGTTCCTATACTTTATGTTCACAATCATGAGATTTTTTGTTCACCTTTTGTTTGCTTTTTGCTTCAGCAGTTTCTTATTAGTGTTTTCTGCAAATTTTAGAGATGGGAGTTTATTTTGGAAATTTAGTTGTTGTCTTTGTGCAAATGAATTAGACCAAGGAGCAATGTGTATGTCCTAAGTTCTCCTGCCAATTAATAGCTGGAGCAAGGGTCCGACTCAAATTTTCCACTTCACTGCTGCTGTAGGATGGACACCTGGCACCCTGAAGCCATGCTCTACCTTTTGAGCGCTCGGCAAAATTGTTTTACCTTGCAGCCATTTGTACTTTGCCCCACCGTCAAACACAGGCCTCAGAGTGCTTCTTACTAATATTACAGAGTCACCTTCCACAGGTCAAATGATAGTGGTCATTCTGAAGGAGAAGTCATTAATCATCAGTTCATCCCCATAACCAGCTTTTATATCTTATATCATTTATATATTTTTTTCTTGTAATTAGCCACATTGGAATCTTTAAGAATTACACGTCTGCATTTGTCTGTGCTCTTCGAGTCACATTTTGTCTTCCTTTGCGGTCAGCATTCCAGTGTCGTTGCAGTGAAAGGATGAGATTGGGCTGTTTTCAAAAGAGACAAAAGATTAAACAAACTGACCGAAACAGGAAGGTGGAATTGGCTGAGTACTGAGAAGCAGGAGGGTGGGGGGCTGTCGTGGTATTCCTATCAGTTTATCCAAGCCTTTAATGCTTCATTATGGTTCATCTTTGTGGGTAAGAAGTTTTGATCATTTGACCTCATATCAGTTTTGTTTTGTTTTTTGTGCTGTATCCCGCAGCTCAACTTGGTGTCCAACATTACATTGTCAAAGTCTGCCCCTCCTGAAACCTCTCCTCCACTGAGTCTGCCTCAGACCCCCACCACGCCCACTGCGCCACTCACCCCCCTGTCTCAGACTCATTCTGTCATCACAGCCAACAACCTCCACAGCATGGGCCCCATGCGACGGCGTTACTCTGAAAAATACAACATGCCCATCTCTCCAGGTAATCAAAAGTAGTCTTTGTTTGCATGGTGCTGCACTGCCTTGCTCAAAGGTTGGCCATGACAACAGTGCAATAAAGCTCATCATTTATGGTACAAGAACGGCTTTTTTTTTGTCATTGCAGATCTCAGTCAGAACAAAGAATTTTACATGAATGCAGACGTTAGACCACCTTTCACGTACGCCTCGTTAATAAGACAGGTAATGTTCTACTTGAGCCACACTATTTTCTATTCTGGAACCACTCAGGGCCTGGTTTCCTGAAGGTTTGCGCATGGAAAAACGGGTGCAAAATTGATTGGTCACTTAAATGGACAAAGATGAATGTAGCTGCCAACTGCGCTAAATTACCACAAAGTTCATATTGCACATTCTGGGAAGAATGGTGACTACAAATAGACTAATTTAACATGCATCATGTGATTCTTTTTTTTTAAATCATGTAGCCATGAAGAGAAGGCCCAGGCAAAATGGGAGGATTTTTCAGTCTTGTAGGCTTGGAAAAGAAAGTTGAATAACTAAATCGGCAGATTTCTTGCCTCGAAGCACTGCCGCGACCCCCCCTCCCAAAAAAAAAAAAAAAATCAGTTTTCGCCAGAAATAACTTTTCTCACATTTTTTTTGCAGGCAGACATTGCCAAACGTCTGAAGGTCTCTTTTTTTGACACCATTACATGTGTGAAGTACATAAAATGGTAATCCTATAGTGCTAATCCTAATCATGAACGCTAAATGTTTAGCAAAGGCCGATTTTGTTATCTCAGATTTTGTGCATAGTTTCTACATAAACTCAGCCAACATACGCACGGTGTTAAAAGTCTAGCACTGAGAAATTTGAATAAATGTTAACACATGTTAGTAAGGGTGGCAATTACTCGAGTACTCAATGAAGAAACTATTAGGATAATTGATTCTGAAAAGATTTGATTGTGACAGCCGTCTACTCTAGTAAGCATTTTTGAAAATGTCAGAAACACAAATTATCATATTTCATTTCATTCTAATTTATATGTTTATTCCCATTTATTTAATTTGTGGCTTCACCACAATATTCTGAGTGACAGATTTCTTTTTTGTTACTCTGGGATATGCTTCCACTATTACATGCAACTCCATCACTTAAAACTTCATTTTGCGCTTGCAGTGAAAATACGTCAGTCTCCACCACTTTTACAGCAGTTGCCAACATAACATGCAAACATGCAATCTGTTCAAGTGAGTGGTCACACAGTAGAGTGCCGGCTATTTGGAACAGTACCAAAAGATCGCAACGTTAGTAAATCAATTGCAACACGCTCACCAACAGCGCACCCAATCTGTTAGCATGAGCACGTAATTTAGCGCCTGCTAGTTGGAATCTTAGTCCTTGTAATTCATGTGCGACGTGCCCACCAGCAAAGGGCGCAATCTGTCAGCGTGAATGCCCGCTAGTTGGAATTTTACTGCAGTACATTAGGCCTCAATGTCAACAGTAATTTAAATTCAGGTATTTAGGGAACGTCTTCGCTTGTCTGTCTTCCTTGTTAAATTTGATTGGTTGAAGACAGTAATTGATTATTCATCCTCAAATGATTACATGCATATGAGATTGAACAGAAAATGCAGATGAAAATTTCGTTTGATTAGGCATTTCAGTGATTGCAACCAAATTCATTTCACACAACAGTAGGGATGAACCTGTTTTAAAAATGCCAGTCAATTATCGCTGCGTCCCAGTAATCTGGGATGTTAGGAATTAATCTGAGCTGGCCATAATTGCTGCTCTGTAATCTGCCTGAGAAATGTTTTCGCCTGCCCTTCATGTAAACCTACAGGAGAAAATGTATTCAAATCTGCCATTTGAATGAAAACTGTTAGGGGCCTTCCATAAACAGGCAGTACACTCTGCGCTTCTGTCCTCTTGTCTGTTTCTCTCGTGAGAACGCACACACACAAAAACTGCCTGCCCTTCTTCTTGTGATTTATGTATCACTTTGTGAAGGAAGCAACATTTGAAATATTTGTTTCTGTCACTGTTCCTCATCCAGGCGATCCTCGAATCTCCAGAAAAGCAGCTAACACTAAACGAAATCTACAACTGGTTCACAAGAATGTTTGCATATTTTAGACGCAATGCAGCAACGTGGAAGGTAATGTTTCCATTTATCAATTGGCTTATTCAACCTGCACGTGACATATTCCAACAATTAAATAATGTCCAAGAATGATTTATTTACAAAGGATCCTTACTTCTACCAAATGCATGCTATAACCATCATTATTCTGTTCAAATGAACCACAAGCAATCTTTGTTGGGATGATCTGTTGGTGGGTGGTTTCACTCCACTTTCCACTAAACCACAAATGAGCTCACAAATGCACAATTCAAAACAAAATAAACAACTTAAAAAAAAAACCTGACCGGGATAAAAAGCAAAATATGAGCGGGAGAGCAAATTAAGAACTGAAACTTTGATGAGCCGTCACAAACCGCTGGATGCGACTGAAACACTCAACGGTCTCATGTGCACACACAGACACACATTCTTTTCCAATGACCCTTTTCCTCATTCTCTATGAGACATATACTGCATTTCACTACTCTCACGAGAAACTAAACTTCTTACTTTTAGTAATCACCAGGTTCAACAGGTCATAATTATGGGTCTTAGCTTATATTTTCAACTGTTGATTGATTTATGAATGACATTGCTTTTTTTTACCTTCACCTTCCAACTGATACTGTAGATTTTTGTGGGTTTTTTTGTCTGATATATATAACATAAATAAAGCCGTGACATTGACATTAATTATTGCCACAGACAATGAAATTTTATTTAGCACCGATGTTGAAATTAGAATTTCGATTTTGCGTGACTTTGATGTGCGGTTTTATTGGTATCTTTTTGCAATGAAATGTTCCTCATGCAGCGATGTTTCACTGATAGCACTTTTTTTTTCTCTTTGTTTTTACACCAACTGCAGAATGCAGTCCGGCATAATCTTAGTCTACACAAGTGTTTTGTGCGAGTAGAAAACGTAAAAGGGGCTGTGTGGACAGTGGACGAAATAGAGTTCCAAAAGAGACGGCCTCAAAAGATCAGTGGGTAGGTTTGTTCGTTTGAGTTCACTGATGGGAAGAGGCTGCTGCTGCTGCTACTCCATCTCATTGTCTTTGTGCCATATCGTCCAAAGTCCCTGCTTGCTTTGGCGTGCTTCCCCTACATGCTCTCAGAAGCCTTTTGGTGATGCCTCATAACCCACAATGGCTTTGGCTTATTTTCATTGTGATCCTCACCCTCTCCCTTCCTCCCTGTGTTTGTGTGTCCGTTGTCCGTCCTCCTCACACACTGCATCTGCATCTGGCTGCCCCCCGCTGGTTCGCTTTCCCAGGGTGCCGTTCGCACCAACCTTTCCCTGCATAAGTGCTTTGTGAGAGTAGAGGATGAATTTGGGTCCTATTGGACTGTTGATGATGAGGAGTTTAAGCACGGCCGACACGTACAGCGAGGCCGTCCTCGGAAATACGCCGTTGATGAGAACTTCGACGAGTAAGAACTTCCGCCTGTCCCTCCGCAAACACCAGAGCCAAAGCACTGTACACCCACTGTCACCCCCACCAGTGCATGCTCCCCCTTCAGTGTCGCCACCATGCAGTGATCCATCATCCTTTTGTCTTCACTTTAAACCTGCATCCCCATGCATTTAACATGTTGAAAAAGAGTTTGTCATACTGTAAAGATAGATCATCACCAGTAAATGTTTTGCTCACATGCCACCTTGATTTTTTTTTTTTAAATTGAATATATTAGCAAACATGATACTGTAGCTGAGAAATGTATGGAAGGTGAGACATATGCCCGCATCTGTAATTACATTTTTCTGTTTGCAGAAGTCCAGCATTGGTGAAGAATATTCAGACAAGCTTGGGCTATGGGCCGACCCTTTCCGCTGCATTCCAGGTGAAAATAGGAGTCTTAAACTGCCTCCGGGAAGTAATCCAAATGTAAAAAAAAAGATGAAAACATCCCTCTCCATTTGATTTTCTCAGTCCCCTAAAGTCATAGGTAGATGTATTTGTATAAAAAGAGTGATGGGCAACTGAGTACGTGCTGAAAACTCTCTTCCATTCCACATTTAATGCTTCGGGCCTGCCTGCCTTTCAGGCTTCAATGGCGGAGAACAACATACCTCTATACACAACTGCTTCCATTGGAAGTCCCACCCTCAACTCCTTGGCAAACGCCATCCGTGAAGAAATGAATGGAGCGATGGACCATGGAAACAGCAACGACAGTGACAGCAGCCCAGGACGCTCACCACTGGCAGCTATGTGAGTGAAATACACTATCTCTCTGACAGTCTGAAGAGGAAAAATGTTTTTTTCAGGGAAAATCGGTCTATTCCATCCATGCCTGCTATATAGGAATGAAAACTCAACATATAACTTGATGAAAAGGGAAGAAGCAGTGTGTATGAAGGCAGTAATTGTAGGAATGATATGGCCCCGTCACACCATGACTTTCTAGTCAGCGTTGGTAGTAGCCGGGATAGCTCCAGAGGAGCGTTGTTTGAACGCTAGTGAACGTCAATGATCGCTGGGAATCGGCGGAGAACACCGGTCCGGAAAAAAAAGTTTTGAACATGCATAAAAGTTCTCACCGAGACCAGCGTTCATCAACGTTTAATTTTAAACGCTGCAGAATGTTCAAAACATTCATGGAATGTTTTACTAAGGTTCGCCGAGCGTTGCACGCGTTTGGCTATCGTTAGTCAGTCGTAACTCTAGCTTTACTTGGTTGTTACTTAATCGTTTGCTTTGCAGTGAACGACTCACTGGCGCCCTGTCAACGACCACTGAACGATCCCCTAGCGCACACAGCGTCTAACTAAAGTCAAGCGAACGTCGTTTGGAATACATTGAGCGTCATTCGTGCGTTTCCCGAACGGCCATGCATATGGGTATATAAACCGATGCTTTGTAAGCAAGGTCCATTTAATATTAAGCTACAGTAGAGAGCACCTACTACGGAAGATCCAGAAAGCAGCAGTTCGTTTTCGTGGAAAAACTCCACCAGACTATCATCAACAGCCCGGTCCAGGATCCTGCAATCCTTTCTCTGCTTCTTTTGTCTCTTTGTCGGACTGTCCTCACTGGGGTTTGCAAGGTGTTTAGGGTCCCCAGGGGGTGTCACATGGTGCGTGACTTCGCGGACGTGCTCTTCCTCATGCTGTTGTTTTTCCTCCAAACACATTGCTCGTGATGAAAGAGGCTTAGCTTTCTTACTAGCAGCGCTAGTTGCTGAAGTCCGCGCCCTAACTTTTTTTCTTCTCGGCGGAATGATGCTCACTGTTCTAACTCACGACAACATCTGAAGTGACTATGAACTTTCCAACGTTTTAGTTCCGGTTCCACTGTAAAAATTACAGCAAAACGCTTTTCTGTCGTTATTCACCCATTGGTCACACGCTCAACACGCTCGTCTTACGTTGACAAATCGCTCGTCGCGCCCCGATGACGCGTTTGCACACGCTAATGGTTTTTAGGGGTATCTTATTTGGTCGCTGTTACACGCTTTTCATGCGTTAGACACACGTTAAGTCATGCGTTAGACACACATTAATCACATGCCAGATGTGTCATCCGCGTTTGAGAACGCTCAAAAATAGAACGATAACCAGAACATCATGGTGTGACAGAGCCTATACCAAAAGGCGGATGGGGTCATAACCTACATTGTGGCTGACCTCCCAGTAGAAAAGGAAACTCCGCCTTTGGCAATTGCTTCTGTCTCCAGACCTGCAAGGAAGAAAAGACCAGACCCTTGTTATTTTAGCAAAAGGTTTATAAACTAATTTTTCTGCTTCTTGAAATGAACAAAATTCAGAATTGTGTACACTTTCCAAATTACAGAGCAGAACGGGAGGTAACTGTTGGCTCACACGTGGTGAAACGTGAGCTCCAACATATTCAACAGTGTGGCAGAGGTGCCTAAAGAAAAACAACACGAAGGCAAAATTAGTCTGGGGGACATCATTCAAAGTTCTTATGTTGGAAAGTTGCGGTTGGCCTGCAAACCGCAGTTCCCAATTCACTTGTTGAGTGGGAGTGTCTGCTAAGTTGTTTGAAGCTTAAAATAATACAGCGCGATGCATGCTTTCCAGATGTGAGGGCAGACCGCTTGTGTGCTCCGCGGGAAGACTCAAGGATGCCCTCCTGAAATTATGCTTGCAAACAAAAGAAAACAAAAAAAAAAGAAGAAGGTGTAGCAACCAAGCTCAGGGCCAACTAGAGGAAAGTGCCATCCCTTATCACTGAGAACATACTGTAGCTGTGAGCATGGCTGTGGAACAGGAAAGGCAGAGACAGGATGGGTGTGCTGGCCTAAAGGCAGCCTGCGTCTCCCTTCTGCCCCTCTGCGTCTACCTTTAGGCTGAACATTCTCTGTCTTTTTTTTTCCACAAGTGTACGTTCTTTGTGCAAGTACAAAGCTAGTTTTGTCATTTTTTTAAGCTTCTTATTAGTAAAGTTTGGTTTGGCATTATTTATGCTCACACTACATTTGAAATATGTTTTTTTTTTTCATTGTTAGCCAATTATAAACTCTTTTAAGGAAATGTTTAAACTATTCCTGGTATTCTAACCAACTTAATAGTTATTACTAATAGAAAAATTGAGGTTGATGGCAAAAATGCAAACACCGACATCATTACTTGCTTGGCTCATGTTCATATTTATGGGATGTTGCCATATTTGCTCAATGTGTGAAAGCTAAGCAGAGAAATTAAACAAGAGTGTGTTTCTTAAGTAGACGATTGAGCATCAGGTTTCCAGAGAAGGCTAATTATAATCAAATTGTTGAATCAGCATGCTGTTCAATAGCCTAGTAATAACAATTTCATGTCTGCCTCGCAGCCACAGACTAAGGCCTGAGGCAGCAGCCCTTGTGGGGTTACTTTGATGTAAAAATGATCGAAAAGCTGACTTGACTTTTTCTCCCTTTTGATCACTTACAACCAAACACGTCAGCTTATTAGCATACAGTATGATTGTCGAAGTGCGAGTGGATCAAATCTGGGCATCGGTAACGAAGTTCATGCCATTCAGTGCATTGTCAGTGTGGTTAAATGAGCCTGCCTGGTGCTCGGTGGTGACTCAACAACGGCAGCCTTGCACTGCGCTTTCGAGCAGCGAATCCCCTGCTGCTGCTCCTAATGTTTTTTTTCCTGCTTTCTGCCACAGCTCACTGTCTCCCCTTGTGCTTTATTCCTGCTCTGTTTGTGTAATGAGAAATTTGGCACATCTCATCTCTTTAGTGGCTCTTTTGCCCAGACTGTGAGCTGGAGGGGGGGTGCTCGTGTTTTTGCCTTGTTTACAAGTGACAGCATTATTATTCTCATAAGGGCTGCGTTTCTTATCGGAAAGTTGTGCCGAGCGTGCTGCTGCTCTCCTTTGCACGCCTTCCCTGCCAGCACTTTTCTTCCCTTATTGACACTCGCTTGAAAATAAGCATTAATTGTGGAGTTTAAAGCGCGCCGCGCGGCTGTGTCTCAACGCTGTGTTTGCTTGAAGTTGATTAATGATAGAAGCCGGCTTGGGGTCATCCTCAGGAGACCCGTCTTGCAGGTTGTGCATGTTAACGAGCAGGAAGGGGGAACACACAGCGCAACACTGATCCGTCGCCACCGGAAGGCTGACAACGGCAGCCCACTCACTCCGCAGAGTCCATTCTCTCCTGTTCCCGTCTCATGTGGTTAATCTTCCTCATTTATCAATTCGAAGTGAATACCTTGTTCTCGGTTGCCATGAACATAAAAGCATGGAGCTGCGCCCGCATTGGAATACCACAATAGAAAGCTGAAATTATCTTTGGCTTCAATGGGGCCCCAATGATGCCAGACATTTCTTTTCCTTCCCGCTTCCTTCATTAAAGTCACTGTCAAAGGTTACGACAAAAAGCAAAACATATGCTTCTTTTTTGTCAAATTTGATCAATAACGTTAAAAGGCATGGCCCACTGAGTTTCCTTTTTATAATCAATTTTACTGATAGGAGTGTTTGAATTATTGGCAGTTCCATCCATCTTCTTCTTCGTCTTCTTCTTCTTCTTCTTTTCCTTTCTGCTTGTCCCGATTAGGGGTCGCCACAGCTTGTCATATTTTTCCATCTAAGCCTATCACGGGCATCTTCCTCACTAACACCCACAGTCTTCATGTCCTCCCTCACCACATCCATCAATCTTTTCTTTGGTCTTCCTCTCGCTCTTTTGCCTGGCAGTTCCATCCTTAGAACCCTTCAACCAACATACTCCCTCTCTCGCCTTTGAACATGTCCAAAACATCTAAGTCTGCTCTTGTCTCCAAAACATCCAACTTTGCCTGTCCCTTTAATGAGTTCATTTCTAATCCTGTCCAAACTGTTCACTCCAAGCGAGAACCTCAGCATCTTCATTTCTGCTGCTTCAAGTTCTGCTTCCTTTTTCTTCAGTGCCACCGTCTCTAATCCGTACATCATGGCCGGCCTCACCACTGTTTTATAGACTTTGCTCTTAATCCTAGCGGAGACTCTTCTGTCACATAGAACACCCGACACCTTCCGCCAACTGTTCCACCCCGCTTGGACCCGTTTCTTCACTTCCTTACCACACTCTCCATTGCTCTGTATTGTTGACCCCAAGTATTTGAAGTCATCAACCCTTGCTATATCTTCTCCCTGGAGCTTCACTCTCCCCCCACCGCCCCTCTCATTCATGCACATATACACATGTTTTACTTACAGTCCCACCGCCACCTTAAATGCATGCAGTACCACAGTGCCTCTCTTGGTACTCTGTGTTTCTCTTGGTCTACAAAAACACATTGTAGCTCCTTCTGACCTTCTCTGTACTTTTCCACGAGCATACTTAAAGCAAATAATGCATCTGTGGTACTCTTTCTAGGCATGAAACCATACTGTTGCTCGCATATACTTACTTCTGACTCGAGTTAAGCCTCTACTACTCTTCCCATAACTTCATTGTGTGACTCATCATCTTTATTCCTCTGTAGTTTCCACAGTTCTGAACATCGCCTTTGTTCTTAAAAATGGGAACAAGTACACTTTTCCTCCATTCTTCTGGCATATTCTCTCCCGCTAGTATTGTATTGAATATGATGGTCAAAAACTCCACAGCCACCTCTCCAAATTGCTTCCATACCTCCACTGGTATGTCATCAGGACCAACTGTCTTTCCATTTTTCATCCTCTTCGGTTCCTTTCTTAAGTCCCCCTTACTAATCATTGCCACTTCCTGGTAATTCACGCTTGCCTCTTTTACTCTTCCTTCTCTCTCATTTTCTTCATTCATTAACTTCTCAAAGTACTCTTTCCATCTACTTAGCACACTACTGGCATCAGTCAACGTATTTCCATCGCTATCCTTAATCACCTTTACTTGCTGCACATCCTTCCCATCTCTATCCCACTGTCTGGCCAACGTGTAGACATCCTTTTCTCTTTCTTTCGTGTCCAGTCTGGTGTACAGTAGTCATATGCCTCTTGTTTAGTCTTCATCCCCACTACCTTTACCCTACATCACATCTCAATCTACTCTTTTCAGCTCTCCTCAGTCTTCTCCGTGTCCTTCTTCTTCGCTAAACTCTTTCCTTGAATGACTTCTTGTATTTTGGGGTTCCACCACCACGTTTCCTTCTCCCCTTTCTTACTCGAAGACACCCCAAATACTGTCCTGCCTGCCTCTATGAAAACCTTGGCAGTAGTATTCGAGTCTTCTGGGAGCTATTGCTGTCCATCTAGAGTCTGTCTCACCTCTTTCTAAAAAGCCACACAACATTCATTCTTTCTCAACTTCCACCACCTGATTCTCTGCTCTACCTTTTCCTTCTTAATCTTACCACCCACTACCAGAGTCATCTTACATACCACCATCCTATGCTGTCGAGCTACACTCTCCCCCACCACTACCTCACAGTCAGTAACCTCCTTCAAATTACATTGTCTTTACAAAATATAATCAACCTGCGTGCTTCTACCTCCGCTGTTGTAGGACATGCTATGTTCCTGTCTCTTCTGTAAATAAGTGTTCACCACTGCCAATTCCATCCTTTTTGCGAAGTCCACAACCATGTGACCCTCAAGTTCCTTTCCTGGATGCCGTACTTACCCAACACTTCTTCATCGCCCCCGTTTCCTTCGCGAACATGTCCATTGAAATCTGCACCAATCACACCTCTCTCTCTGACCAGGATGCTCAGCATTACTTCGTCTAGTTCCTTCCAGAATTTCCCTTTCAACTCGAGGTCACATCCAACCTGTGGGGCATAGCCGCTAATCACATTATACACAATACTCTCAATTTCAAATTTCATCCTCATCACTCGATCTGATACTCTTTTCACCTCCAATACACTCTTACCCTGCTCTTACTTTTGAATAAACCCTACTCCATTTCTCTTCCCATCTACTCCATGTTAAAATAATTTAAACCCTGCACCTAAACTTCTAGCCTTACTCCCTTTCCACTTGCTCTCCTGGATCCACAATATATCAACCTTTCTCCTAATCATCATGTCAACTAATTCCTGAGCTTTTCCTGTCGTGATCCCAACATTCAAAGTCCCTACACACAGCTGTAGGGTTTGTGCGTTTCTCTTCTTCTGCTGACTAAGCCGCTTTCCTCCTCTTTTTTCCTTTCGGCCTGCATGATCTGAATTTCTACCTGTGCCTTGCAGATTAACAGTGCCGGGGCGGGCATATTAAGCCCATGCCACGACCTATCCGTTATGGAACTCGTTTGATGAACGCTCATATATGTTTGGCACAGTTTTACGCCGGATGCCCTTCCTGACGCAACCCTCTGCATTTATCCGGGGTGGGGACCGGCCTACAGGTCACACAATATTGTGTTCCCCAAAAGGCTGCAGATAGTCAAAAAAAGCAATCAAATTAAGAAAGTCAACATATAAGGTACACAATTCACATGCAACTTAATCTATGTTAAAGTCCAAATAGAAGCAGTCAAATAAATAGTCAGAACATGAGTAACACAACATACTACCTAGTTTATGTTAAAGTTAAAAGGGTGTGTGGATAAGAGGGTTCAAGTATTTAAAAAAAAAGGTAAATTATATGTAGATTTAAATGATATGGGGATGAAAGAGAATCACACAATGGCTCTCACTCCAGTAGTGGCAGGTTGAGTCGGCCTCACCATCCTCGTTGTACAAATTGTGTTGGTTGAACAAGATTACGCTGTTACTCACGTTTGATGCTTCTTCACCATAAACATATTGATCACAAATGCGTCACATTGTCAGCCAACTAAGCAAAGGTAGTCTGGGCCGAGGGGCAAGTTTAAGTTGGCCTTTCAACTTGTCTAACTTCCTCACTACTAGTACTCACGAACCTCGTTGTATATGATACGGAGGTTTGCCGGTTGTGTAGGTCCTAACGATTGATGTTATCTTCCTCGGTAAAGGCTCCGTCACACCATGACGTTCTGGTCAACGTCTTCTGAACATTTCAATCGTTCTATTTTTCAACGTTCTCAAACGCGGACGACACATCTGGCCTGTGATTAACGTGTGTCTCACGCATGACTTAACGTGTGTCTAACGCACGAAAAGCGTGTAACAGCGACCAAATAAGATACCCCTAAAAACCATTAGCATGTGCAAATGTGTTATTGGGGCGCGACGAGCGATTTGTCAACGTAAGACGAGTGTGTTGAGCGTGTGACCAATGGGTGAATAACGACAGAAAAGCGTTTTGCTGGCGTGTAATTTTTTACAGTGGAACGGGAGTTATTCGTGTGTTAGAATAGTGAGCATCATGCCACCGAGAAGAAGAAAAGTTAGGGGGCGGACTTCAGCAACTAGCGCTGCTTGTAAGAAAGCTAAGCCTCTTTCATCACGAACAATGTGTTTGGAGGAAAAACAACAGCAGGAGGAAGAGCACGTCTGCGAAGTCACGCACCATGTGACACCCCCTGGGGACCCTAAACACCTTGCAAACCCCAATGAGGACGGTCCGACAAAGAGACAAAAGAAGCAGATAAAGGATTGCAGGATCCTGGACCGGGCTGTTGAGGATAGTCTGGTGGAGTTTTTCCGTGAAAACAAACTGCTGCTTTCTGGATCTTCCATAGTAGGTGCTCTCTACTGTAGCTTAATATTAAATGGACCTTCCTTACGAAGCATCGGTTTATATGCCCATAAGCATGGAAGTTGGGGAAACGCTCGAATAACGCTCAATGGACGCCAGACGACGTTCGTTTCACTTTAGTTACAGGCTGCGCTAGGGGATTGTTCAATGGTCGTTGACAGGTCGCCAGTGAGTCGTTCACTGCAAAGCAAACGATTAAGTAACAACCAAGTAAAGCCAGAGTTACGACTGACTAACGATAGCCAAACGCCTGCAACACTCACCGAACCTTAATAAAACGTTCTACGGACGTTCTTAAATGTTCTGCAGCGTTTGAAATTAAACATTGATGAACGCTGCTCTCGGTGAGAACTTTTGTGCAAGTTCAAAACTTTTTTTTCCGGACCGGCTTTCTCCGCCGATTCCCAGCGATCATTGACGTTCACAAGCGTGACAAACAACGCTCTTCTGGAGCTATCCCGGCGACGATGGGCGACTACCAACGTTTCCTCAAATGCTAAAGAACGCTGACCAGAACGTCATGGTGTGACAGAGCCATAAGTATTAGATTACTAATTCGTCTTGGTGTTGTTAGCAATCGGGGCTAGGCTAAGCTAGGCCGCGCTGTTTCAAACACAAACGAAATACGGCTCCAATTTGGGTACTAAGATTTCACAAAATGATTCTTCGTCCACTGAAGTCGTCACCAGGGGCGTCCCACGTTGAGTATTCACAACAACCGGTCCAAATTTCCAGTTCCAGCCATCTAAAGCTCATGGTTTTTTTGTTTTAAAGTATGCAAAAAAATATCTTGATTGTTAGGTGACCGGAGCAAAGTTTCATGATTTGCAACATTTTTTTTCTAAAGATGCTAATTACATTTTGGGTTTTGGGGAATTTTTCTCCGACCGCTCAATATGCCTTTCCTATGAAAACTAACACAAATGCATCTTTGTCTCTTCAGTTGCTTTTTTTTGGGTCGTTTTACAAATGGTCTTTCTTTCTCATTTAAGCTGTTTTTACTGTTAATGCCACTGCACTGAGACTCATTATGTTGTTTCAATACAGCAGAGGGATCTGTGTACTGAAGTGCCCAAATGAGGCAGCCATTTTGCATTCAGTATAAAGCAATGAAAAGAAGGGTTATATCTGAGGTATGAATACATTTGTGAAAGTGATTGCATGTTGTTATGTTATCGCCTTTATTATAAAGACACTTGTTCACTTATATCTGCACAATTTTGAGTGGCAACACATAAATTAGGTAACACATACATTTTTTATGAAGCCGTCGTTGGACTTTACCGTTATGCACTTTTCTCTTTACCGTTATTAAAAGGAAGTTTATCTTAATGGTCAACCACCATTTGCTCTGTAAGGATTGTCTTTTCTATGGATGCCTAAAATTTGAACTCATCATTACTTTTTTTGAGAATAGGACTTTAATTGTATCTGTTTCTCAATGGGAGACAGTTATCCATATAAAATAAAAGCAAGGCAGCCTAAAAACATTCCTGTTTTTTTTTTCTCATGCCATTAGTATTTTTGATCAAATGATGTGAAACTAACCCATATTTGTATTTTGAACCCCTCTGTTGTTCCAGGCACCACATCAGCGTCAAAGAGGAACCACTGGACGCAGAGGACCACGAAGGACCTCTCTCCCTGGTAACGACCGTCAATCACAGTCCCGACTTTGACCACCACAGAGATTACGACGACGACCAGGGCCATGACGACATGCTGTGAAGGCTGCGCGTTCATCCGGGAGACACACAATGAACAGCTGTCTCAAACTGAAGGCCAATGCCGCCAAGTATCTTTTTAGTGCCATAACATGACATTGCAACTCAAAACATCCCACTAGTGGGTCCTTTTCTCTCCCCAATCACTTTTTACTTTTGAAGTCCAAACAACTTTTGCTTTCCTCTTTGCGTCAGATGGATCAGTTTGGTACGTGGCGATGAGCTCGCCTCACAGATGAGAGACCAGAAGGAAACAGAGATCGTTGCCAAGCAGCCAGGATAGCAGACTGCGGCAGGGTTACATCTCTACCCCTGCCCCCCCTCACGCTATATGGCCCCTCCCCACATCATGCCTGTCTGAGGACTCACATATTGACAAAGACTAAGTGACTGACATGTCATTCAGGTCAACGTGCTTTCACTGCTTCAACACATTGCATCTACTGTGAGAGGGGTGTTTTTATTTGTTTGTTTGGGGGGGTTGGGAGACAGATAAGAGTATCAACATAATGTCTTTCCATCATTCAATGCTGTTTTTGATGTTTTTTTTCCTCTAAACTCATCTGACCTCATGTCCGTGCTGTGGAGATTGTGTTTTCTGCACTTGATGATGAATGTTTACAATTTCTTTTAATGTTGTTCTTTAAAACACACACACATGAAGCAGAATGTATGACAAAGTGTATCATTTTTCTGTCATTTATTCTAAGGGGGGGAATGTAGCTGGACTATTTACCACATCGCCGCCCCCTTCACCATCTCCCATTACCAAGTCCACCGGCCTATGATGAAGGCGCTCACCATGCTTCGATGAAGCCTAGTTTAAGATGCGAATGAATGACAGAGAAATTATACAGGTTGTGATTTATCCTCATGGCGTTACACTTTAAAACACGGCTGAGCACGTTGAGCTACAAGACACTTTCTGATCACTTACAAGCGGCGGGCAGTTTAGTGAGGGGAAAATAAAAATGTCAGGTATGCCCCGGTATGATAATACTTTAAACTAATTCCTGACCGTAGCTGCCATTCTTGATGAGAAGAGTGGATTTTGCCACTCTATAATTTCCCTTTGTCCTGTTTAAAGATAAACTTGCATTCCCTGTTTGTTCCGTATCATGCGCCAGACCAGTTTGCGCTAAAAATTTATCATTTCATAGCAGATATGCTAATGCTTTTCTTTCATGAAGGGAAATGGCCCAAGACTTTGTAACAAAAGTTGCCTGCTCCAGATAGAGCCAGGAGGAGGGTCTGAACACACAAACACACCCTTTTCAGACCTCAGTCTTATCTACTTGGCTGCAAAATCTTACCAATACTATGCTTTATTTATTGTCAAAACTAACTTGATTAAAATGAATATCAGACTCATCACCTAAAAAGTAACTCATTTTTAGACAAAAGTAACTCGTTTTTAGACAATTTTTACTTGTCAAGCCAAAATTTTACTTGAAATATGACATTGTAATCATCCATTTTCCGAGCCACTTATCTTCACAAGGGCCGCGGGAGGGCTGGAGCCTATCCAAGCTGTCATTGAGCAGGAGGCAGGGTACACCTTGAACTTACTCGACAGTCAATTCATTTCTAACTGTCAAAGTAAACATTAACTTGAAATAAATAAAAATGGTTGAGAAAATTACTCTTTAGGCGATCTTATTTTAAGTGTATGGTAATCTTACATTGATTGGGCGGGTTGGTTCCAGACAGGGGGCACGGTCCTCACAGTTCTGAGGACAGGAGTTCAATCCCACCCCCGCCTGTGTGGTGTTTGTGTGTTCTCCCTGTGCCTGCGTGGGTTTTCTCCGAGCAGTCCGGTTTCCTCCCACATCCCCAAAATACGTAACATTAATTGGACACTCTAAATTGTCCCTATGTGTGATTGAGAGTGTGACTGTTGTCTGTCTCCATGTGCCCTGCGATTCGCTTGCAACCAGTTCAGTGTGTACCCCGCCTCCTACTGGATCACAGCTGAGATGGGCTGCCGGACTCCCACAAACATTGTGAGGATAAGCGTCTCAGAAATGAAATGGTTCCAGACAATCCCTGCAATAGGTGAAATCCGCACAGTAGTGAGTGCACTTTTTTGTGCGTGCGGGGGCTAACAGTAGTCCTGTAAACTATGTACATTTTATGCTTTGTAATGTGTTTTAATTTCTTTTTTTCCAAATGTTTTAGGATGGGATTTGTTTGATTTGCCATTCAAAAAAAATGACAGTATACACTCAGAATCCGATGATATGGGGAATCATGTGCAATAAATCCGCAGTGCACTGAATCAGCAATGGGTGAACTGTGATATAGGTAGGGAACCCTGTACAGTAATCTTATGTTGGTTTTGGGTAAAAATAAGACAAATATTCTTGGTAAGATTTTGCAATTTTTCAGTGTCGGTGAGACAGCCATTAAATTCCACTTTAGATCAGTGGGACGTTTTATCAAGTGCATGAATTCCAAACACTGTTGTTTCTTATTTTGTTACAATTATTAGCTGTTTTATGTATCTTTTTGTGAATCTTTGAGTACTAAAAATTGTTCTGTCACTACTAAAGAGATACAGTACTACTCATTCTATAACCATGCAACAAAGTGATCAGGCCAAATGTGGCTCCTCCTCCAGTTTCCTTTTCCCATTAGCTGCAATCGAGCCGGGAGGTGGAATTGAGGAAAAGGCTCGTCTCACTGGTGTTAATCAAACCCGGCGTCACATTCACTTCACTGCAGTGACCAAAAAATGAATGGGAGGCTATGACCGTCCATATCAACCAATTTAGTACACCTGTTTGTCATTGTCAGTGAGACAGAAAATGAGCTACATATGTTAATGAGGGAAAATATTACAGGGAATGAAGAGAAAATAAATAAATAAAAAAAGCTTTGCCGAGACCAATGACCAACTGGAAAACACAATGATCTCATGTTTTGTTTATCTATCTCCTCACCATGGCTATCATTTGGAATGATTGTATGCCTCTTTTTTTTGTTTTTGCGACTTGACTGGGTTCCGATGTACCCTAACATTGACAAGACATTACAATTGTTTTAAGTTTCTGTATTACTTTTTATATTTAAAAAAAACACACTCCTGTCAACTCTTAAGCTGAGTACAAGATACTTTGTAGCTGTTACTATTATTGATTACTACGTTTAATGGTCATCACCAAAAAAAGGAAAAATCCATTTTGTGTTTTCCAAACAAGGCATCCTAGTGTGTGACGAGGATTGTGAGAAGCAGGGTCAAAATTGCCCACCAACATCCACTTTCTACCTACTGTAGTTTTTGGGGTATTTAAAAAAAAGGGAAGGACAGACTCCAGACAACTAGAACATTTGAAGCATGTGTAGCTTGACAGCATGAGAAAACTGTTTGAACATCAAATCAACGGGAAATGATTCACAAAAATCAAAATTTGGCTCAGCTGTTTTCTTGTCTTGCATGTGTAGTCTGATCCTGTTGAAAGAGCGGCAAAGGTGTTTTGACAACCTTCAAGGTTCTCTCACTTTCATTTGGCAACAGCAAGCATTCGGCTGTGTGCTAGTTACCGCTCGGTCTTGTGCGATGTGAAGCAAAGGGATGATTTTAAGGGTGCTAAATTAGGTTTGTTGTTCTTGTTATGAGTCAGTAAAGATTTTGTCTTTCCCCTCCCGTCGCTCAAAGATGCATTTGTGCTATTGCTTTGTCACAATGGCTTCTAAACTACTGTATGTATTGGGATATCAGACTGTGCTACACATGTATTCAACTTAGAAATTCTTGTTTTTAGAATGTTGAAAATCATCAAGGCAGATGTGAGCGAGAGGGGGCGGGCTGAGAGCGCTATAACCCCCAATTATGGATTTTCAACTGTAATATAGGAACAGACTTTTCTCCGTTATCGTTGACTTTAAGGCTTTTTGTACAGTTTTCCCTTTTTTGTGTTTTTGATACTTCCTTTTAATGGTCCAACCACTGCCTTCTGTGGCCATATGTGAAACATTATTGCTCAAGAAAAGGCCACACAGATGTGTTTCCTCTTTAAGATGGAGACGTGTTGCATGACAGTCTTGACTCGCAGAGACGAGCCTTATGGTTGAAGTGGACCGTAATAATAGAAGGGTGTATTATGGTAATAATATTTTATATGGGGATAAAAGGAAAAAGACAAATATGCAGTGCCAAGGTGTAAAAGATGTAAAGACTATTGTTAAATACTTGGTTTGTTTTATTTTTTAAGGAAAATTATCAGATGCGTCTCAAAGATTTCCCCTCATCCTTTTTTCTCATTGAAAATTTTATTGTAAGTGGACAGAGGTTGAATAAAAAAACTTCACTTGTCACGTCACACTGAGCTAAGAAGCCATCATCGGATCCACCATCAACCATTCAGCCCGCTGTAATTGTGTTGGGTTTCCGCCTCTCCGACCATATGCTTTTGTGCAGTTGGTGGGTGGGGGGAGGGCCGTCTTGGCAGTCCGGAGAGGCCATGTTCTCATCTTGCAGCAGCTTGTCTTTCTTTTCTTTTATTTATTTGATGACAAACTATGTACTTTCTGTTCCTTGTTTTTTTTATAGAGTAATAATTTGCTCCTCTCTTCCATGCGTGTGTCATCTCATCATTTTTTGTCTAACTGATGCAGACCAGTGAGACCACTCTGTTGTAGTTAGTGCCAACTACTGACATGAGCGTTCTAAACATGCAATAAAAAGCTGGTTGTTGCGTCCATTTCTTCTCACTATCTGTTTATCTCCTCCAAGCTCCCCCCAAACCTTTGCAGCTAATGACCCCAATTAGAAAATGTATTTCTCCCTCAGACTCCAAACTTACATACTGCACAGTAATGACATAAACTGCCAAGGGCAGACTTGAAAAAAATGTAGGACTGGTCATTACACTCCAAATGGACACTACATGTACACACACATACACACAATAATAAATATATATTTTTGCGGGTGGGGAATGCTGTGAACTGCTTCAGTGAAGAAATACAGCCCAAAAAGCCTCTATAAAAAATGGCAAACAAAATAAACTAATAAAGAATACTACAAGCATGAATTAATTACATCCAACATCAAAAGGCATTTTTCCAAGATATGTGCCTGCTTGGTAAAATAAAAGAATTTCTCTCTTACAATCGGCACCCCATTAAAGATTGACCCATTGCCCATTTTGTGCCCCAACACTGAAATCCTGATCTACTCTCACCTTCATCTGTATCGTCTAAAACAAGTGATCAGAAGTCCCCAGGTGAAAGGTTTTATTTAATGTGAAGGTTCTAAAGTCACCAAAGCGCCAGCAGTTATCGGAGGACCAGACATATCAATGGTGCCACAAGGGTTTAAGTTTCCCATTATTTTTGTGTCCAGAACAATTTAATAGCGACTTGTGTTTGTCATCACGACTCACAGTCTCAGCCTCAATATTAAATTACATCATGATTTAAAAAAAGACAGTTAAACTGTCTTTTCCCAATAGCAATTTAGGCAACTACATTTGATGACCTGTAAATTGTCGTGGGATAAAAAGTGCAGGAATACTAGCAAGTGCATTCTCGTGAGAGCTAATGCTGATGACCAAGACTTGTTTTTTATGACCGAGGTGCGGGTCACCCTGGCCACTAAACAGGAGGCAAAGTTCAAGTCTTAGCACTTTTAATCTTGTGAAACAAGCAATTACAAATACTTGCATTGATTTGTTAAAAAGCTTTAGGTGACATAAATTGTTTCTTGCTTAGCGGACAGCGAGAACACATAAATGTCAAGGGATTATTAATTAAGGCTTTTCAGAATAAGATTCAATGAAAACCATATAAAATCCCAGGCAACCTTGCTGTTGGCACCATGTCACAGTGTTTGCAGCACTGTTGTATCGCCATGTTGTTGCCCTGACGATGACCATGGTGGTCCTGAGTCATGACACACCAGTGGTGAATTTTTTTTAAAAGGATAATTTCCATATATTTTGATCAATAATCTCACAGACAAAAAACAAACAAATTTAGCATTTGGGTGGGGAGGGGGCAAATAGCTACCACACTAAAGTAGCTGTGCTTAAAGTCCCATTATCAAAGCGTTATTGATGATTTGAACTTCTAGGAATTCATCATAAAGGCAAGACCTGGCCCATTGTGAATACATTTTTTTTTTTTATGACTGGAAATACAAAAGTGAAAAACGGTAAAGAAATAAACAGATTCATAAAAATCACATTGCATTACACAATTTATGTGTTCCTCTTCAATCTTTGTGAATACATGTGCCTTAGTGAGCTTACCTACCCTCCAAACCCATAGCACTCTCGTCTTTATACAATCATAATTGTAAAGATGTAATCTTTTCATACATACTCATTCATAGCTCAGCTCTGGTATTAGGTGAATGCAAAATGGCTGCCTCATCTTGGCACTTCAGCTCACCAATTCCTCTGGTGCATTGCAACAACACAACAAGGTTCTCTCCAGTGTCATTAACGGTAAGACGACTTGACAAAGACTGGTAAACGGATCATAAAATGATCACTGGTGCAATGGACAATCAAAATTGCTGAATGGATTATCTGCACCACGCTACCCACTATTGAGGAATTTCACGCAATGCGAACTAGGTCCAGAGCAGGCAGGATCCTTCCAGATCCTCCACATTTTGGCCACCAGCTCCTTCCATCAGGCGCTACAGATCGATGATAGTCAAAAGTAGCAGGCATACGAACAGTTTTTTTCTCTCTGGTAATTAAGTCATTAAATTCTTGGTCGACAAACCTACTATTTTTTACGCCTTGTGCCAGGTCAATCACTCACATCCTGCTGGTCCAATCAGTATTAGTAAAAAAAAAAAAAAAAAAATATATATATATATATATATATAATATATATATATATATCATATGTATAAATTTTTATATTTTGTTCACTTTAAACTGCTCCCTTTGCACAATTGACATTGCACTGGTCTGGTGAGGGTGCTCTGTACAAGCTTAACACAATGTGGGACGTTAACACACTTAGCTCTTACCTGTTCAAGATGAAGAAGATCAGAATCAGAATCATCTTTAATGGCCAAGTGTGTAAAACCCCACAAGGCAGTTGGTGGTGGCCTGGTACGACATACAGAACAAAGAACAAGGCATAGCAACAAGAACAAAGAACACGAGACATTTATGTTTAGAGGAACTATTCCTTATAAGACGTGCAAGATGTAAAATCTATACAGATAAGTGTGTTAACAATTTCAGTTGTGCAAAGGGAAGAGTTTAAAGTGACAAATCATACGGTCTACAAAATATTTTAAAACATATTCAAAACATATATATATTTTAAAAATTATATATATTACTTATAATGATTGGACACACTTGGCCAATAAAGCTGATTCTGATTCTGAAAGACAGCATACGGTGGTATCGGCTAACGTGTACTGTTCCACTGTCTGGTCGAGATATGGCAAGGTTTTATGCCAGTACTCTGACATAGTTTAATCGTGCAACAATATTTCTTGTGGTCTGATCCAGGGATGAAAAAATTTGTACAGGTTTCCATGGGAAATTGACAAAATGGTTTCCATGGATTTTAGATCAAGAGGACATTGGCGATATGAGACAAGTTCAAATATCTATCCATCCATTTTCATTGCTGCTTATCATCACGAGGGTCGCGGGGAGTACTGGAGCCTATCCCAGCTGTCAACGGGCAGGAGATGGGGTACACCCTGAACTGGTTGCCAGCCAATCGCAGGGCACATTGAGACAAACAGCCACACTCACAATCACACCGAGGGGCAATTTAGAGAGTCCAATTAATGTTGCACGTTTTTGGAATGTGGGAGGAAACCGGAGCGCCCGGAGAAAATCCACACAGACACCGGGAGAACACGCAAACTCCACACAGGCGGGTCCAGGATTGAACCCGGGACCTCAGAACTGTGAAGCCAACGCTACCAGATGATCCATCGTGCCGCCAAGTTCAAATATCCAGCCTTTATTTAACATATTTACATCTATATTGAGTCACTGATTGTGTAGTGGTACACACGCCTGACTTTGGTGCAGGCAGCGTGGGATCAATTCCCACTCAGTGATGGTGTTGATATCTGCCCTGCGACTGACTGGCGAACCTTGTGAGGGTGAGGGTCTTGGATAATGGATGGACGAATACATCTATATTTGTTCAACAAGTCAGGACAGAGAACCTTTTGTTTAAATCCTCACACATTTCAAGGAAGCAAATATATTGGAGTATCCATCCATACATTTTTTGTAGCACTTACAGTGAAGAAAATAAGTATTTGAACACCCTGCTATATTGCAAGTTCTCCCAGTTAGAAATCATGGAGGGGTCTGGTCCAAGCGGGGTGGAACAGTTGACTGAAGGTATCTGGTGTTCTATGTGACAGAAGAGTCTCCGCTAAGATGAAGGGCAAAGTTTATAAAACAGTGGTGAGGCCAGCCATGAAGTATGGATTCGAGACGGTGGCACTAAAGAAACAACAGGAAGCAGAACTGGAGGTAGCAGAAATGAAGACTCTCTGAAGAGGTTCTCGCTTGGAGTGAGCATGTTGGATAGGATAAGAAATGAGCTCATTAGAGGAACAGCCAAAGTTGGACGTTTTGGAGACAAGGTTAGAGAGAGCAGACATAGATGGTTTGGACATGTTCAGAGACAAGAGAGTGAGTATATTGGTAGAAGGTGCTGAGGATGGAACTGCCACACAGATCTTCTCTAGATCAGACAGGTTTCTGTGCTGTCGCTGAGAAACACAGAGTTTCAGCTCCCTCCCAAGTTTTTCCATTGGGTTTAGGTCTGGAGACTGGCTAAGCCACGTCAGAACCTTGATATGCATCTCACGGTGCCACTCCTTGCTTTTCCTGGCTGTGTGGTTCGGGTCATTGTCATGTTGAAAGACCCAGTCACAACCCATCTTCAATGCTCTGACTGATGGAAAGAGGTTGTTCCCCAAAATCTCACAATACATGGCTGCGGTCATCCTCTCCTTAATACAGTGCAGTCGTCCTGTTCCATGTGGAGGAAAACAGCCTCAAAGCATGATGCTACCACCCCCATGCTTCACAGTAGCGACGGTGTTCTTGGGCTGAAACTCAACTCTTCCTCCAAACACGGTTCGGGGAATTATGATCAAAAAGTTCCATTTTGGTCTTATCTGACCACAAAACCTTCTCCCATGACTCCTCTGTATCATCTAAATGGTCATTGGCAAACTTAAGACTGGCCTTGACATGTGCTGGTTTAAGCAGGGGAACCTTCCCTGCCATGCATGATTTCAAACCATGACGTCTTAGTGTATTCCCAACAGTCACCTTGGAAATTGTCATCCCAGCTCTTTTCAGGCCATTGACTAAGTCCTGTCGTGTAGTACTGGGCTAATTCCTCACCTTTCTAAGGATCATTGAGACCCCACGAGGTGATATCTTGCATGGGTTTCCACTCCGATTGAGATTGACCTTCATGTGTAGCTTCTTCCATTTTCTAATGATTGCTCCAACAGTGGACCTTTTTTCACCAAGCTGCTTGGCAATTTCTCCGTATAGCTTTACAGCCGTGTGTCATTATACAATTTTGTCTGTGGTGTCTTGGTGACAGCTCTTTGGTCTTGGCCATGTTACAAGTTTGAGTCTTACTGATTGTATTGGGTGGACAGGTGTCTTTATGCAGCTAATGACCTCACATAGGTGCATCTGATTCAGGATAACACATGGAGTAGAGGTGAACTTTTAAAGGCAGACTAACAAGTCTTTGAGGGTCAGAATTCTATATGAGGTTAGGGTTGGGGGGGGGGTTCTGTGTGCCCTGCGATTTTTTTGGCAACGAGTTCTGGGTGTAGCCTCCCAAAGATAGCAACGATAAGTTTCAGACCTCCCAGGACCCTTGTGAGGATAAGCGTCTCAGAAAATGGATGGATGGGTGGATAAAATTCATAAAGTTCTGATAATTTCATCAACAAATAACTGGTTAGTTCCTTTTTAAACCAGGGGTGTCCAAACTTTTTCTTCCAACGGCTACATAGAAAAATTGAAGGAGCCAAGGTCACCTTTTGACATGTTCATGACACATCTATTTAATAAAGTAAAGCAATTCACCAGTGTATCAAAAAATATGTAAAGTTGTAATATATCTATTTTTCTATATACGAAATAGTTAAAGGCAGTGGCAGTGTGAGGAGTGTTGGCCTCACAGTTCTGAGGTGTGTGTGTGTTTATTTCGGTGTCACCACAGTGTGTCATCTCAGATGATCACATATATATGTTTGGCACAATTTTTATGCTGGAAGCCCTTCCTGATGGAACCCTTCACAGGGAGTGGAGGCCCCAGTGGGATAAGAACCCACAACCCCTGATTTACCAAACCAGTGCTCTAACCACTGAGCTACAGGGCCTCCTCCTCACAGTTCTGAGGACCAGGCATTAAATCCCAGCCCCGCCCCTGTGGAGTTTGCATGTTCTCCCCATGCCTGCGTGGCTTTTCTCCGGGCACTCTGGTTTCCTCCCACATCCCAAAAACATGCATTCATTGGAAACTCTAAATTTCCCCTTGGTGTGATTGTGACTGCGACTGTTGTCTGTCTCCATGAGCCCTGCAATTGGCTCGCAACCAGACCTTTAAATTGAACAAAGGTTTTTTTTTTTTTTTTTACCACACCCTATAAATGAATCAGCATCAAGAATTGTTTGGAATTGGAATTGAAACGAGAAAGTGGAAAGAGAACTGAAATAGCTGAAACTCAAACATTGCCCCACCCCAGTTAAATCCCAAGTATGTATAAAATGTTTGCTCAGTTTGTCATTGAGTAATTTAGCAAAGCTGAAAGTCTTGCTTGCTAGCTAAAGCCATCCGTACAGGACACTATCAATTTCACCGCCTAAAGGACCACCGCACTGTGTTCGTGTTTATCTGCACAACAAAAAAGTCATTTAATTTGTCAACTAGGTAACTAAATATTTAAATTTCCACCACATGTATTTTTGGATCAACTCACTTCTCAAAGTGTAAATTACCACGTCCATATTGTCTCCCTTGGAACCAACTGACCTCACGAAACTATTTTCTTTGTGATTGACACAATGGTGGTTGAGAAGAAAGCTAAAAACATTACTCACGCTATTTTACTCTGCTTTCTCAATCACTCTGCCTTGGTCAAATGACATATCATTCAATCAAATCAAATCAGTCAAAAGCCTTTAATGTAATTATACGTTGTGCATACAACGAAATGATGAGGGCTTCTTAAACAAGGTGGAAGGTGCAATAAAATAGAATAAAAATCAAAGACCATCTTGGGTAAAATACAAGAGATAAAACATCAAGACACAGTTACGGCTAAAATAAATAAATAAATGCACAAAAGTGTCGTTGGATAATATTCCATTAAAGTACTGTTATTTCAGTGGTTTGAGTTCAAAGAGTTGATGACTGGGGAAAAAGTTGTCCTTGAATCTGGTTGGTTTATTTACTCGGCGTGCAATTTGAGATTTTGCCTTTTTTTTCTTCTGCCGCTTTTCAGAAGTAAAGAATGTGACGTCACAGTAAGACAGTCTCTGCAAGCAGTAAAAAGATATATTTTACACATGTCCTTATTGTTGACATTCTAATGATAATATTGATCAAAGAGGGGAAAAAAACAGTCTTCTCCATTCACTCCAGCAGTGAACACTGGCCAAGTCCCAAAATTGTAGTGTGGCAATTAGCAGTCATGCAGTGTTTGATGTAAAAATGTGTTTGTTAAGATGGGCTACAGGCGCTGCTGTGCAACAGACCTGCATGTAATTAGCTTCCAATTATTTGTCTTTCTCAGATATTGTAAACTGGTACTTAGCACATCAGTTAAATTGACAGTGCATGGCTTGGTTTACTCTGTAATTAAAATGTGTTCTGTTAATTAGATGATGACCACTTTATTCCAGGGCTCTTGTGTTTGGGCTCGCTGTGTGGATCATGAGTTGCCAGACGCTTCCCTAATCAGCCCTTGTTTTCTTTCAATTACCACCTGCTGTTCAAAAGGCATGCATCGCTACCCCCACCCCTGCACACACCCCAAGCACACACATGCAGATGCGCACGCACGACACGCACGGCAATACGGCGATGCCAACACAACATTTAGTAATTCACAACCGGCCAGGTCTTTGCATTAATAGAAGGCACTGGCAGGTCTCAAAGCGAGTTCAGGCAATTAAAAAAGGGAACCAAAGGAAGATGAAAGTATAAAGGTGTTTATCACATCAGTTAGCAGAATGGTGTGTGTAAGCAGGAATAATTACCCTCATTGGGTAAATGGGCTTCATGCTCACACGTCTCTTTACTCGCTAACTGAGGGGGAACAACTGGCAGCTGTTGTTACCAGCTTTGACACTACAACGTAAAGATGACTGATTCTTAACTGATTACAGTGAACCCTTGGATCTTGAAGACAATCCATTCCAGAAGGTTGTCGGACTTGTTTGGCTTTTGAATTAAAATGGTCAGCGTTTGAAATATATGACGAATCAAGTGAGGGTTGCAAACGGGCACAATATTTCTGGTATCTTACATCTCTTACATATCTTACATTGGCAAGTTAAGAAGGGGAGTTTTGGAAATATTGAGGATAATTTAACCGATATGTATCATTTTCAAGCCTGATGATAAAAAGTCTGTATTGTCATTAGGAGACAGTCAGAAAAAGTAACACAATTTAAAAAACGTGCCATTTTGAAAACATGAATGTTGAAATAAATATTATCTATCTGGCACAACCAATTTAAAAACTCAGATAAACCTTTTATCGAACAAATTAGTAGAAACCTTACGTCGGTTTGGAGTGGTGTTTGCAGCCCAGAGAACCTTAAAAAAAACTTTCAGTTCTCATTGGATGGCAGCTTTTACTGTTATCTAGATTCCCCAATGACAGCGTGATGGGGAGCACATTGTCCAATGTGTTGACGAGAGATCATATAATGGCCAGTGGGATTGATTGAAACAAAGTGTCATATCCCTCCATTGTCTCCATCTCCCTCCTTGATTATAAAAAAGAGACTGCTGTAGAGTTGCCAAGAACTCAGAAAATAAACAGACAAAAAAAGAGCTGTTTTCATGTAGTTTGTGTCATCAAACTGCTGTTAAAAACATGACAACTTTCATCTGCTTTTAGTTAAAAATGCGGCAACAGCCTCCTTAGTCACACTGCATGACAGAGAATTAAGCATTATCTCAAATGTAAACATTTCAGAGATATTTACATGAGGTCATATCACATTTATATGTGAGACTTTCTGTTTATAGTAATCTAATGAGCGATGTCTTTGAGAAAATGCTGTATTTACAATTTAACATGGGGATATTAATCTAGGTGTTTCCTTGGTAGTATCACAAGTGTGTGCGTGCCTGTGCGTGCATGTGTACTCAAGTACTGCCCTTTCAGCCCCGCACTCATGTACCGGCAGCCAGTATTAGTGTAAGAAATGTTTGGCTTGAATATTTAATGAGATGCAAAACAACATGAATAATAACATCTCCGTCTCGCACTTTGTGTCATTTTGAATTAACATATAGTGGATTTAGCGTTAGCTGCCAGGAACGATTTGAACAGAAGTAATACAGTTGAAGTAGTGTGAGTAGAGGATGGCATATTAAAAGATGAGCTGTTTATTGTATGTTTGTTTTTGTTTTATGTCCTAGCTTGAACAGCGTGCTTGATTAAAGAAACAACTTCTCCCCACTCTGGTGTAGAAAAATAAATGAAATATTTGCACAAGATCAATCTTTAAGTCATGTCCACATGGAAATTATTACTTTTTCATTTAAAAAAAAAAAGCATCATAAAATTCTTTCAGGAATTGTGTGTCTGTCCACGGTGAACTTATTTCTGACTTGAGGTGGTGCTGAAATGATGTCACAGAAAATCACCAGAAACAGAGACTAAGAATGTAGTATAAAGTAAGATGTAATCAGAAATACAACAATTGTGGGAAATGTAACTTGCGAAGAAGAGATGGCTGATTCGGCTGATGAAAAGGTAGAACTTCGAAACAAAAGTCCACATCACTACCAATGTTATAAAAATCCTCCGTCACAGTTTTGGTTGTTCTTATTGTTGTCGGTGTTAACAGAAAGTTACACAAGAGGCCTGACTATCCATCATCTCAGGAATGTTATGTATGTCTTGTACATATTCTCTGCACCGAAGAGTCATCGACTATTAATATTTCACGCTGGTCCACTTCAGTTACTTAAGGGTGTTGCCCAGAATGCGGCGGGCCTTACGTATTCAAACACAACATTATGATGACGACACAAGACCTGCATCAAATTCTAACAAAGATACGAATGATGAATTTTTATTTACATTGAGAGCAGGAAAAATTTATGGTGACAATTTTGGTTGTAGTTTGCATTACTTTAGAACCGTACAGCTTCATACTGAGATCACTACTCAAAAATGTTGACACCCATTACCATATTAAAAATAATATATATTTCTATTTGCTCAATGCCAGAATAGCAAAAGATAGTTGTTGTTTTTTTTTAGAAAATTATCCATCAATAGATATTACAGTTATGCCTAAAACATTTTTGAGCATGATTATAATTAATTGAGGTAACCATTAGATTAAGTAAAATATATCATTTTGATGCTTTATCAATTAAAAAAAACACAAGAAAAGTAATAAACATATAATAAACATACTTGTATTGATAATCAGCATTATCCTTGTTTTGTATTTGGAATCATAATGATTAGAAATAATGTCTTGGCTCCTCAGTGTGTATGAGCTGGATTCATATGCAGTTTGCGGATCATACAAATACATCCAGTGTCAATTAACAATATGTCAATATTGTCAAATTAGATATTATTTCAGCCTTGCCATCTGAAACTCTACCAATAAAAGAAAACACCAATAAAAAAACAGATTAACATGTATTATACTGAAACCCTAGACCACATACAGAGCTTAAAGGCGACACATTACAGAATACCGACTTTGTAATTGCTTGTGTACAAATCGTCAGGTCTCTGGAGTGCCTACTCACTCATCAAGTGTGAAATTACACAACGTACTAAATGTTTCGTAGGCTGCCTATTTCCGAAAATGTGTCTGTGAGCAAGCAGTTCTGAATGTTTGCCCACACGTGAATTTTCACCGCCGATGACTTGGCAGCTAGGATGAACAAAGAGCTCTGATTTTCAAGCTATGGTTAGATAGCGCTGAAAGACTCTCATGTCAAAAGAAAAAAAAATAAAAAATAAAAATAAGCAGAGCTTCAGCGTTAACACAGGCTAGCACAGGTTAGCTAGCAACGTTATCAGTGAAACCTACATATAGCTGCGAAGTTGGCTATGTTGGATGTGGGTGGGGGAGAGGGATCTGCTCACCTTGTCCCACAGCTCCCACGCTCCCCCGTCGCCGAGGAAAAACAAAGCCACAGTTGAGTTGCACACCCTGTACTACATTTAGGCCCCTGAGAAATTGGAAAATTCATGGAAAAAATTAGGATGTATTTCTGTTTGTATTATTTATGTGACTTCTTAAATGATTTGCTATTTCATATTTATGACTTAGCTTTGTATATTCTTTCAGAGTTTGTACAAAAATGAGTGGTTTATATGTGTGAGAGTGTCCAGTACCACACGTGGTCTTAAAAGGATCCAGGATGAGGGCCTTCCATCATCCATTATCCTCGTCACCCTCACATGCTGACATGCTGGAGCCTATCCCAGCCTTTTATCGGGCAACAGGCAGGGCACATCCTGAACTGGTTGCAAGCCAATCACAGTGCAGATGGAGATAGACAACAGTTGCACTCACAATCACACCTAAGGGAAAATGTGGGAGGAAACCGGAGTGCCCGGAGAAATCCCACGCACGCGCGGGGAGAAGATGCAAATTCCACAGAGGTGGGGACGGGATTCGATCCCAGAACCGATTCAGAACTGTGAGGCTTACATTCTACAGCTGCACCACTGTTCCACCCCTGCTTGGGCCGTTCTGTGTGGAAATTTTGTGTTCTCTCCATAATTGCGTGGGTTACTTAATGGTACTCTGTCTTCCTCCCGTGTTAGAAAACATACATGGAGATTGAACCCTGTGTGTGCGCCATCTGATTGATTGTAAACCAATGCAGGGGTTTTCCAGCTCAAAGTCAGCTCAGATAAGCTCCAGCTTGTCCATAAACAGAAAAAGCAGCAAAAGATGGATAGATGGATGAAAATGCATAGAATACAACTTGAGGGCACAGTGATGGGGGGAAAAAAAAACAGTGTAATCATGAAATACAATGACGACATGCATACATCCATCCATCCATTTTCTTTGCTGCTAATCCTTACGAGAGTTGTAGGGAGTGCTGCAGCCTATCCCAGCTGTCAATGTGCAGGAGGCGGGGTACACCCTGAACTGGTTGCCAGCCAATCGCAGGGCACATAGAGACAAACAGCCACACTGACAATTACACCTAGGAGCAATTTGGAGTGTCCAATTAATGTTGCCTGTTTTTGGGATGTGGGAGGAAACCAGAGTGCCCATGCAGGCATGGGGAGAACATGCAAACTCCGCACAGGGGGGGCCGGGATCAAACCCAGGTCCTCAGAACTGATCCACCTGATCCACTTTGCCGTCCCGAATACATGCAATGCAATAAAAACATCACATGAAATAAAACAATAAGTTGTAATAGATATACCAGAGGCAGCACGGTGAATGACCGGTTAGCACATCTGCCCCACAGTTCTGAGGACCAGGGTTCAAATCCCGGCTTCACTGGTATAGAGTTTCCATGCCCTGATGTGCCTGTGTGGGGTTTCCTCTGGGTGCTCCGGTTTCCTCCCACATCCCAAAAAGCATGCAGGGTAGGTTGATTGGATACTTGAAATTGCCCGTAGGTTTAAAGATGCTTGCGAATGGTTGTTTATTTCTATGTGCCCTACGATTGGCTACTGATCAGTTTGGGGTGCACCCCGCCTTTCACCCGAAGACAACTGAGATGGGCTCCAGCACTCCCACGAACCTCGTGAGGACAAGCGGAACAGAAGATGAATTAAAATATACCAGAAAACAATACACACACAGACAATACTATAATGAGTGGAAGTAAAATTTTATTCAGGGTCAAAATATCTAGTTTTTTTGTAATCATGGATTTTGTAAAATTGTCAGTTTTTTTCCCCTCATAACTTTAGAATTATATGTGTACTGTTTACACTACGTGTATTGTTTTGTTGACAGGTTTACATGACAAACAAAGGGGGTCTTTGATTGATTGCCTGCACTTTTCCCGATAAATCCAGAGTGAGTTCATTTTCCTTCCCCTGTGAATTTAATATTTTTCTTGAAGAAAGAACGAAAGCCATTTTTGCAGCCTGTCCTATGCCGTGTTTACCTGCAGTGAACCTTGATTAAGGAAGCTTATGCCTTTACACTGATGCCCTCCTAATCTATATGATTGGCATGCTAATTTCTCTGATGCTGCCATTCAAAACACAAACATGAAATGTTGGTTTTAGTACTGGGGGACCTGGTAGAGTGAATTTCAAGAGCTTATTCAAATATTTCATTAAAATGTAAATTTTCTACAAGGCTCTACGTCTGGCTGTGCACAAGGCATGACTTGCCAAGTTATGAACTCCTAACAACATTTCTCTTTCTGATGTCAATTAACTGGGGGGAGGGGGTGTAGGGGGATTGTGGAAAGTGCTTACCTTGTTTTCTTGCCTAACAGAACACCAACAAATGCATCATATGCAACAGGAACCTCGTGTTCTGTATTAAATGGTTACAGAGGGGGGGGGGGGGGCAAAAATGAGGAGCGATTAATTCAGTGGGGCGTAAATGAATGTATTCTGTCCTACATGTGAGCACTGTGTGTTTCTGTGCAAAGTGTGCAACTAGCAAGTGGCAACGTTAGTTTTCGTTCCCTAAAGTGTCTTCTGAAGTGCTCTCTTCTTAGTAAAGAAGTACAAGTAAATTGTTTGTTTTCAGAGTTGAAAAGCATTCACGGTTGCATGAATTCATGAATCTTTGCAAAATACTATGAGCTGACAATCACAAGGCTACAATTTTTTTTGAGTATGTGCAGTGTATCAGATTGAGGACAAAATATATAATTTTGAAAAACATTGTCAGAGTCACCAGTGGTAGGAAGTAACAAAGTACAGATGCTTTGTAACATCCCAGCACTCGCGAGTATAGCACAAACAGCTCCTGTAATTAATAAATTTTTCAAGTATCTGTGACCAAATTGATTGTGAAACACAATATTCCCCATCTGCGCCCTTAATAAAACTGTGCGATGTTGTTGGTTGTGAGAATTATTTGTGGCGAATGCATTGTTTGTGCCAACCTAAAATCCATGAGCTTCTGGCATACCCCAAAATTCTGTTGAATTAAAAAAATAAGAAGTAAGATACTGTGTACTTTTTCTGTCATTATCATGAGCTAATTTAAAAACATGTTGGTAGTCAGTTCACAAGGTTTTGCATAGTCTCTCATGGTTTGCATTATTCACCTCACAGTTCTGAAGTTGCCAGTTCGAATCAGGGCTCAGCCTTCCTATGTAAAGTCCATCTGTCCTTGCCTGAGTTTTCTCCTTTCACCAACCCCCCCTTCCCAAAAAATGCTAAATTGTCCTTAGGTAGTACTGTGGGTGTGAATGGTTGTTTGTCTTGACATTGAGTGGCCTGTGATTGGGAGGCAACCAGTCCTGAGTGTACCCTACCTATCACCCCAAAGTCAGCTGGGAAAGGCTCCAGCCAGCCCGCGACCCGAACAAGATAAGCACTATAGGAAATAGTTGAAAGGCGTTAACTCCTTTCACCATTTTGTTTTAATGACATAAGTCTAGCCAATGTTAGGTAGCTCCTAATTGTGTAAACAGCAACTGACAATTAAAAAATAAAAAAAAAAACATTTGTTGTACCTTTTGCTTTTGTCCAGTCCTTTTCATGTTTTCTCAAGTAGAGGAGTTGAAACAATATTACTATGCTAGAAACAGAATGGCTGACAGACATGTTTTTCTGGCCAGAGTTTTTTCAAGTCATGCGGTGTGCATTCAAGTAATGTGAAGAGTTAGGCAGCCATTCATTCCCCACACATGTGAACCTGTGGGCTATCACAGCTGACTTTGGATGACCGATGGCATCCACTCTGCACTGATCTCTGTTCAGTACCGGAGCTGACACATCGAGACAAACAAGCGCTTCATCATATTTACATACACAAGTAATGTAGAGACTTCAATGAAACAACAGTAAATGCAGTGATGCCTTTTGGAACTGTGAGAAGACTCGTCAACTGCTGCTAGCTTGAAGATTTAAATGCTTGTGGACTTACTGTATATTTACCTTTTTTGTAATGTGCTTGACAACATGCCGGCGCACACAACAAACCCTTGAGGCTTTGTCAGCATGTCTGTCACTTATTTTTCATCTTAATGTTTGTGCTTGCCACCAGATAAATCAACGAGTAAACAGTTGTGTGTTGACTTTTCGGGTGTCTGTCTGGTGTGTGTGTGTCTCTGTATGTGTTTGCACTTTCTTTGCTGTGATCAGCCATTGAAAGTTTAGCGAGAATAACCTGAGGTTATCTCATCACTTGCGGTTTTTCACTCCATCCATTTATTTCTTTATTTATCTTTTCATTTTTAACTTGTGGCAGGAAGAAGACAAAATGGTTGCAGGTGGTGATGAAAATAAGAGCCATCCATCATTATTTATTAGGCATGAAAAAGATACACAATAATGTAATTTAATCGTTCCGCAGACAATTATTTCCACATATTGATAAGATAATACAGAAAGTGCCATGAATCCTAATATGATGTTTGCTTTTATTGGTGTGTGATACAACGCGAACAAATAATGTAATTGTATCACGGAGGAAATAGGATTATTTGCTCATGCTAACATTATAATACCAATCTGCTCCTGACAATGGTATCATATTATTTTCTGTTGCTTAACTAGTTACAATTTGCATTAACTGATTCCATGTGGAGTGCAATAAAAGATCCTGGCTCGCTCCGTTCAGTTTCTCATTACAGCCACGTGAGATTAAAAAAAGAATACATCTGATTCGAAGATGGAAACTTTTACAACTTTTAACAAGAATTTAATGCAGTTTTTGTCCTTTTTGACTTTTAGCCAATTTAATGACAGAAGCGTACATCCAAGGCTAAAGAAATCTTGCACACAGAGCTGGAAACAGAGCAGCTTTTTCATTAAAGAGTAAAATGGATGAATTATTTGCATATACTGTAGGTGTGGTGATATTGCCGGATGATTAACATTAATGAAGCGGTGGCTTGATGTTCCAACTGTCAGGCCACATCAGGCCACCTCTGTAATCCATGTGTGTGTGTGTGTGTGTGTTTGATGAAGTCCGTCTGTGTACAATTAGAGCACACGGCTCTATGAATGTCTTTGCGACATTATGAGAATGTTTTATTGATGACTCATTATTAGTAGTCCAGCAGTGGGGTGAATGTGATCCACTCAGAAGATGCAAAGTGTAATAATATTAAAACGTTTTTTATTATTAATACCCCAAACCTAATCCATATCGGCAGAGAATATGTACATATTTTAGTGTCTCATTTGAATTTTAGCAACAAAAACACACCTAAAAACCATTGGAAGGAGACAGTAATGACAGGTTTAAATGGGCTGATTTTTTTAAGAATTCATGTGTTTTTGCCACCGTCACAGGCAGTCGAAAGAGGAAAAGGGTGAGGGGTGATTATTCCATTTGATTGTGAAGCGCACAGCTTCCCACAGCTCGTCCCCGTCGAGAGGCGAGCAGACAACACACTGTAAGAAGGCATCATGTTACACCAGCACCGAGAGGACTTTTGGCGAGTCATTAGTGGTTTGTAAATTATATTTGTTCCCATGTGATAGACCCTTTGAAATGGTATTCCAAATAATAACAATGCATGTAACAAGCTGGCTCTCATGTTGAGATTATGCATCATCAAAACTGGTTTGAAAACAAAAAAGCGAGAGCTTAATATTTTGCTACTGTCAGACATTCTGAAGAAAAACGCGTGCTCATTTCTCCTGTTCGCATCTCTGTCTAAAATGTGAAAGTGTCATATGAAATCAGTTTTCAAAATTCTAAATGAATTATTTCTATTTCTTGATTTTTTTTTTTTTTCGAAACCTGGACACATTTCTATTCAAAGCACCTTATTTTACCACCTAACAGCTTTACTCTCGCCTAACAGGTTTATGGTCATCACCCAAGCTTAAGAAACTCTTTTATGCACACATCGCTATCTCAAGTAATTGCAAATTTATGTTGTGGTCTTGATGAGGTTAAATCTCACAACATTTTACTATAAAAGCAAAAAGCCAGAACCTTTTGGGCTTGTGAGAAATACATCCTCTTCTTGCTTCCCCTTCGCCACCTTCTCTCAGGACGCTGTGCGTCTGCAGCCCTGGCGCTGTTCTTATTGTGTTTGATGAGACGAACAAGCAGCCAGAAGATCAATTGGCCCCCACAGTGAATGCAAACAGCGCTTGCGGGTGCTTATCAGGGGGCTACTGCCAATCTGTGCCAAGCGAAGCCTGCACCTTCCCTGGATACACCACTGGTCTTTGAAATTAAAGTTGACGCCTGTAATCCAGGCAAATGGTCCCTCAACTCTCGGTTAGCAGCGGTTTAGTTTCACTCCAGCTGATGATAAAGCCTGACAGAAATATGGAGCACTATCTTCTTGCAGGGGTTGATAGGTTCTGCCAGCTTATCGCGAAACAGCCCGGTAACCTTCTTGTGTGGGACAAAACCCGAGTGCTCATGTACAAAAGACGGCATGCAGTGTGGCTTGTAAATAACACTTTTCTTACCCCAACGGAAGGCAAGAAATAAGATAAAAAGAAAGTCATGCCATAAGCTTCCCAAAAGTGAGTCAATGTATAATACAGGAGGTTAAGCGCAAGTGATAGAATATAGTCATGTAAATCCATCCGAGCACAGCTGCAGGAAATTGACAGGGATCTACTGGGCCGTTTTGCCTGTAAAGGGTGGGATTTACATGCCTAACGAGGCTTAAGCACCCTCCCCCGAGTTTACCTGTTACTCTTTGGCCTCACAGCACACGTCTGAATGGGCCAAGGTTGCACCGCTTATTCTTAATACCTTTTCATCCCCCCTTCATATCTGTCACTCTTGGAAATGAACTCATAAACTCCACCGGGGCTCCTCAGCATTGCTAAATTGCGTTGGCTTGTTTGTTTTCAGCCATGAAGATTATTTTAGTGCTGACACCAGATCAGCTGTTAGTTTAGAGGTACAGTATGTGTTTGAGAGAGTTGGACCAATAGAGTGCACAGTGTTGCTTTATGTGGGGAATTGAGATTAGATTTAATGCATTTGTTTCTCCTGAAGAAAAAGTGCAAATCTTTTCCTTTTGAACAGGATGTGGCTTTGGGCAACTGTGGATCACGGCATGGCTGCCAGCTATACACAGTCAATCTCTGCCCCTCGAGGCACATTGTGCAGACTGCTTGTGGCACTTTAGACGGAGCACAAAATCATTTTCTTTCCTTTTCAAAGTAAAACAGAGTTGTGAGCATACATCAGAAAGTATCTCCTAAAACAGCCCCAACAACATCAGCACGTCACCATTTGTTGTTCTCCCTCTCAATTTAAGATCCCTGCCAGTGATTATAAAAGACAGATAACTTGTATCACCACTTCTATTAAAGCCAATGCCCTATCACACAGGAACTGAGCCCGGATGCAAATTGTCCCTTTCTGCTTGGTGTGTTTTGTATTTTTTTCCCCTTCTAAACAATGATTTTTCAAAACTGGAGCTGTCGCCAATAAAATTAATGGGAGACTTGCCGAGTGCATACAGGAAGTGGCCTTTTTAAATAAACACATTGTTTCCAAACTAATCCACACCCTTATTGTTTACAGGCGGGGAACTGGGTTGGGTGCACACAGGTCTCGTCGAGACCGATTAGCCCCGGGATACTGCCCTCCACCCTACCCCCACACTTCTTTTGTCAAGGCCGCTGCCTTTGTAAACAGAGGAGGAAAAACTAACGATAAAAGTGTCAACCAGGAGTCCACTTTGATGTTATTTCAGGTCTGTATTAAAATCTTTCCATTGCTTTCTCTGAAACAGCATGTTAAACTCCACAAAACGAAGTCACCTCAACATTTGTGTATGTCATAACCCCTGAGAAATACTGCTATTTTGTATGTGTGTGTTTGTGTGTATGTGTGTGTGTGTGTGTATGCGGACCTTAGCAACAACAGTAATTTCTAATCTCTTAATAAATGTAAAACAATAAACAGATATTACTAGCTATCATAGGTGGGAATCATAGCCAAATACTATACTCAAGTAAGAGTTCTGTTACTTTTGAACAACATCCATTCATGCATTTACTGTAGCGCTTCTCCTCACGTGGCTCGCGGAGATACTGGAACCTATCCCAGCTGACTTTAGCTAGCCATTCAACGGGCGGTTCTGAATAATATGACTCAAGTAAAAGTATAAAGCAGTCCACCAAATAAATTACTCGAGTAAGAGTAAGAAAGTACTGAGTGAAAAAAACTACTCAGTACTGAATAACTAGTGAGTAACTTCTAATGATTTTTTTTAAACCAGAGTAGGAACTTTAAATATCCATCCATTAATCCAGCTATTTTCTTAGCCACTTATTCTCACAAGGGTCATGGGAGTCCTGGAGCCTATCCCAGGAGGCAAGGTACACCTTCAACTGGTTGCCAGCCAATCCCAGAGCACATAGAGACAACTGGTTGCACTCACAGTCATACCTAAGGGCATTTTAGAATCTCTAATCAATGCACGTTTTTTGGGGATTTGGGAGGAAACCAGAGTGCCTGTAGAAAACCCATGCAGGCACGAGGAGAACATGCAAACTCCACACAGGTCGGGATTTGAACCCCAGTCCTCAGAACTGTAAGGCTGACACTCTTATCAGTCACTTCACCGTACCATCTAATCTAAAACATAATGAATACAATTTTAGAAAATAAAATCTTTGTAAAATAAGGCAAATTCAGCTCCAAGAAATGGTCTTAACAGCACCAGGGGGATTACAAAAACAGGAATAAGGCTGCACTGGATTTCAAAATGCGACACACACTAGTTCAAATGCCAGGTTTTTGGGATGGAAATTAATTCGGACCAAGATCAATTATTTTCAAACTTTTTCCATCGTTAATGTGATCTAGAACTCAACAAGATGTATTTTTGTATCTTTTTGAGAGGGCATGTGAAAATAAATCAACTGAAACAAAACTTGATTGTGATTGACTTGGACTTGACTTCTCTTTTTTTTCCCGTGTCCTGGTAGATCAAGCAGAATGTAGAATTTGCATCCCCTTTATGCCGTAACAGTTTTATTGTGTCACAGTGGAGTTTTTGTGCTTCCTTTGTGATTTCATTGCATTTTAATTTAAATTATATTCAGGATCAGTCGATCAGTCAAACAGAACAGAAGCTTTGGAGGAAAGACAAAAAAGAAAAAAGACAGAGACATTCTGTAAACAGAATGAAAAAAATAAATCATTCCAAATCTACAACAACAAAACATTGTAGAAGTTGCATGAGACTGGAGCGCTACACCCTGTGAAGAAAGAACAGGACAAGGACAGAAGAAGCATGCAAGACAAGAATCGCGAACCCAGCTATACAACTGGAATGTGGTGGGAGTGACTCAGTGAATTATAGCAGTTTGTAAAACAAGAATATAAGTGGGCTGATAGATAAACCTGTGTGTACATGAGTTATTTGTTGCAACAACTGCATAGTCCCAGGGGTGTGTAACTATGGACAAATGCAAGTGAATTCACACGGTTGTGCACCCAAAAAGACTGACATAAATGGCTTATAATTGCTGTGTCTCCAACACGGAGGCAAAGGACCTCACCCAATCAATCGCGGTCCACTCAAGTCAACCCTGTGGACAGGACATATCCCACGCCGAGGGACCAAGGGTGGTCATCGCCCACTCCAAGATGCCCCGACCACCGGCCACCGGGTGGTGGCCGCAAGGACCCTATGTCACCCCTCCAGCCACCCTCCTCCACCACAGCCCCACATGACCCACCACCACCACCCCCAGGAAAACAGGAAGCCGCCCCACAACCCACTTACGCAATGTGGTCAGTTCCAGCCCAGCCCGACGACGGTAGAATGCCCCTTAGTTGTTGGAAAAGGGAAATGGATAGTAACACCCAACAAGAAAACGAAGAGGGTGGAATCAAAGGGAGTAGCCAGGGGCCATGAGAGGGGAGCCACCACAGCAAGTAGCCATCCAGTCCAGGGGCCAGGTCTCAGGAGCACCACCTTGTAAATAAATGTAAAACCCACCTCCCCCTGAATGGCAGCCCTTTGCCCTGCCCAATGAACCAGTGCCCCCACCCCCGAGAGGTGTCGTACATTCAAAATCTGGAGGGCAAGAGAGCCGAGAGGGGGGGAGGCGGGGCTCCCAGGCCCTACTGCCTATATTATATATATATAGAGTATTTTATATTGTATGTGCTGTAGATTTGTATTCTTTCTAAATATATTCTTACATATCGTTACGGCATGTCATCCGACATGGAACGATCTTCTTCCCATTTGGTGATTGGTAGGTGTATTGATGTAATACATAAAATAAAATACATAATTTATAAATCCTGGAATGATTTCTTTTACTTTACGGGAGAAGCTTTATTATTTGACAAACTCCAGCAGTTGGAGAGTACTCTGAAGTGTTGGTATTCTTTTTTTTTTTATTGCTACTTTTCATTTATTGTATTGAAGAAAATTCACACCTGTTATTTGGAATACTTGGAATACTCATCAGATGTCCTAAAACGATTATTGTTAAAGTTTTTGCAGGTGGTCAATTCCATGTTATTTCCAGTTGTTTGGACTTGACTTCTAGCTTGCTGCCTCTTGGCCAAATTGACATACTAATACAGTTTTTAAATACTAAAGCAGTGAGTGATTTGTGAAGGGATTATAAAATGATTACTTACGATTCAGCTGAGGGCTCTTTCGCAACTGATATTTATTAAGATGCTTGTTTTAACCAATCTGGGCAACAAATTGTTCAATGAAAATCATGTAATGTCAAACAATAAATTAAATAACTCCGAAATTATTTATTTCATGTAGACAGTAAGGATATATCATTTGAACAGCAAAGTAAAACACTACCTACCGTGACTATTAACATTTTAATTTCATGTTTTTTTCATTTCCCAAAGAAAAAACAAAACAAAATACAAAACATACTGCTCGCACCCAATGTAACTATGGTAAATATTAACTTCCCCTCTTCTGTTAGCATGAAGGGAACTTTTATGTAATGAATATACTTTGCATGATCAAATTATCATCCCTGAATTTAAAATATCTACAACCACTCTGTCAGGCACTCTCACTTCTCACCTCCTGCATCGATTTTTGTTCAAATACAACTGGTCACTTATACTGCCATTTACATAATGGCCGATGAGGAAAATTTGAGGGTTGGATTGTAATTCATAGCTCTGCTCTGAGTGCTCACCACGGCTAATATTCTAGCAAGCTTGCTCACATTTACATTTCAATCACTGATTATAGCCTTTCCTCCTCTTATCCAGCTCAAACTAAATACACGACTCAAATATGTAGGACTAAAATGCATTTACTAGAACCTGGAGAGATTCACATGAATATTCTGCCTGGAACATATTTGCTGCAAGTGCATCCTCTAATAGTCAGTCGCTTTTTATGTGGTATTGTGACTCTGCCAAGGACCTCACATGTGCTGGAAAATATTCCAGGTGAAAATTTCCTACTGATGGTATGTGACATGTTAACAACCCACACCTACTATTTACAGACCTGCTGATCATAGTGTCCACCCTTTAAGTACGGAATGAAACAACCAAGTAAATCCTTAGTTATCTTCCCATTTCTAAATTTCTGCCTGTGAGTGGGCCAGCTACACTTCTGTCCCATTGGTGCAAAACAGTGGTGCAATGGAATAATAATAACCACTGGGATTCTCAACACTTTACACTACATAGGGGTGTCAAAATAAAATTTAAAGTGGGCTAAAACACAAAATTGTGAGAAAGTCATGGGTCAAACTCAATATCTAATTAAAATTTACTGAAATTCTCCATGTTTTCCCTTCTTTCAAGATATGCAACATTAAACCTAATCATATGAGAACAAATGTAAACAGAATTTTTAAAAAGCAAAACTTATTATAAACTTATGAGAACAAATACCATAGAGTTCTCGGGTTATGACGGTCTCCACGTAAAACGTTTCGACTTTACGACGCTTCTGTCGTGTCAGCCAAAATGCCCCCAGCACCACAGTGTTTCTGCATTGCTCATATTACTTATCTGTGTTTGTGTTCTGGGAGTTATTTACCCTTTTTGCCCACCTTTTTACACATTATGGCCCAAAAAAAGAAAGCTGTTTTTTTTTTTTTTTTTTTTTTTAGCAATGCTGGTCCAGCTGAAAGAAAGGTGTAACCCGGTTAAAAATTGGTACAGGTAAAAGTTCAGTATAATAGAGTAGCACTTAGGTTATAGGTTTTCTTTATGCAATGTGGTGGAATATCTGTTAAACTGTGTGTGATGCCTTTATTTTCTTTTGGAGGGATTTGTATTTAAATGTATTTTCATTTATTTGTGAAAAGGAAATACTTTTGTCTGTTGATTTATTGTGGTAACCTGGGTTTTGAAAGAGAGAGAGAGAAAGAGAGAGAGAGAGATAGTGAATGAGAGTGAGAGAGAGAGAGAGAGAGAGAAAGAAAGAGAGTGAGAGAGAGAGAGAGAGAGAGAGAGAGTGAAGAAACTGGACGGTGGGACCGGGAGAGGTGGTTGAGAAAAAGGACAAAGAAAGGACAAAGAAAGTGAACGGTAGACATTTATCAAAAGTTGATCAACGTGTTTGACATGGACTGTTGAAAGTTCAACTGGGATAGTGTGTTGTTTGAGTGGACTACTCAAATCACGCCGTAACGTGGTGGAGTTAGCCGCTACCATAGGGGCTAAGTGCATACATGGGACTTGGCTTGGGCCCTAGCAACCAGCTAACGCTAGCTAGCAAGGCCTGTGTGTTGGACCACGAGGGAAGACAAGGGCGCTAGTATCTAGCTAATGCGGCTAGCGAGGCCTGTGTTTGGACTTCAAGGAAGAAAAAAAGGATGAGGACCATAAGGATACTCGGCAGAGGAAAAAACACCTTCATCTTTCTTCACTCCTGCAGTGACATTGGGGTTTGAATTTCATTTGCTTTGCCGGCTAGATTCATTTTTGCTTGATCCCTTGACTTAGGTTAGCCTAGCTCAAGTGTGTAATGTGTACCTGTTTTGTTCAATTTATTTACTGAATGACTGTTTGTTGAGTAAAGAGATTTGCTTTTCTAACCTTTATTTTGTTAATCAATCACCATCTCTATCACTCTGCCTTGGTCAAATAACGTAAGAGTTTGTCTATGAGTGGTGCTCTTGAAGCTATTGCCGCCTGGAAGTATGAGTAACGTAAAGGTGAAAATATATGATATATCATGCTATACAAATATATATTTTTTAATTGATATAAGAACCACAACTTAATATTTTTGTCAACATGTACAGTAAGAGAACACGTATGCAGGTGTAATTTCAAATGTATATTTAATCACAGAAAAAAAAAATGCTGGTGAATATGACAGTCTAATCGTATAAGACTTATTTGGTGTTATTGAATGAGGCCCATTCGATATCACCATGTTTTAATTCGATCTGTACATCACTGTTCCATCAAACATCAACATGAAGCAAGATCATATTTGCATATTTGCTTGGTTTGGAATACACGTCAGACCTCTTTATCATGCAGGAACGGATAAAATGTTCTTTGCCACAAACTGCACACGCTGGCCTGATTTGTTCCAAGTCTTCTTACACACATTTGCCACAGCCGAATGTTAAATACACATTTAGAGGAAGTAAATTAGGATATGAATGCAAACCATATGGCATTCAGAGGTTTCATTTGTAAAGTCCCTGCATCAAAGCTTTTTCCAGCTCACACCATATTAGCAATGTTTTTCCAGTCCAGCAAAATCAGGGAGGTAACCACAGACTTGCCTGATGGGAAACACATGAGCGCGATCCATGAGGATGACACATGGTCAGGGAGCATCTTGAAAACAATTATTTTTTGCATGTTTGGATGTAAGATGTCACCCTTTCTTGACTCAATAGGGTCAAGCATGAATAAGTGACATCATAGCTTCATTTTTTTTAGAAACTCACTATGAGATAGATAGATAGATAGATAGATAGATAGATAGATAGATAGATAGATAGATAGATAGATAGATAGATAGATAGATAGATAGATAGATAGATAGATAGATAGATAGATAGATAGATAGATAGATAGATAGATAGATAGATAGATAGATGGATAGATAGATAGATAGATAGATGGATGGATAGAGAAGGTACAATACTCTCTTTTTCCGGATGTCCCCTGGATTTCACATAATTAGCTCTTGAACGTATTTGAGCTTTAAGGCAGCAGTCTTTGTGCAAGTCATGTGCGAAACAGCAATGTCAACACTCTTGGTGGTTTCTTCTTCGCTGTTGATCTTGGGTTTGTGGCACACACATGCGAAGGTCTTTGCCAATGTTGGACCTGCTGCGCCATACCAATGGGAGTCCAGAGAAGGTATTATTCTAGCAGTAGACAGACATTTAGTTACCTTTTCATAACCTTAAAGTCAATGATCCAGTACTTGTGCTTAAGATGTGAAGTCAGACACTATCCAGTTTCTGTGCCTATAAACACACACACAGATAACTGCAGTATGGACACCAGTGATGTGAGCCTGCTGTGTGCCATTAGGCAGTTTACCTCAGGACAGACAGAGAAGCACTTCCAGGAAAAGAAAAGCCAGGGATTCCTGCTGGGGGATAATGCATCAAAGAGCTTGTCTTGAGGCTATAATTAGCTGCTATATACTGTGCTCAAATGAAAATGGATTAAAGGCATTGGACTGATTATTTATTTACATTTGTGTTTTATTTTTTTTTCTTACATTGGGGACATTCTTACAAGGAATGATTGTGATCAGTCGATGTGGTCTGGATCATCAATCGAGAGAAGTGAACTGGTGAAAGATCATTTCGAACTGGCAATTGGACAAGCCAAGGACTGAGAAGCAGTCTGTGTGGCGAGTCCAATTACTAAGAATGTTTGAAATCCTAAACTAATACCAATGTACTACTTGCCCTGCCCCACGTCTCCTCTATGTGATTGCACCCAAACCGGTGCCACAGCTGGATTGCAGCTGATGCTGCCAAGAAGTTTACTAATGTCTTCCGTTGACGGTTCTTCCTGCCAACAGCACCAGTGGCTTACTGCTCCGACAAAGAACATTTTATCTGTTCCTGCATGATAAAGAGGTCTGACGTGTATTCCAAACCAAGCAAAGAAAGTCCGTTTTTTTTGTGTCATGAGATTTCTAATAAAGAAAACCTTAATAACAGCGGGAACTTTTCAATGTCTGAATGATCCTCCGAAACCAAAATATTTAACCACTTCTGTTTAAAGTCAGAATACACTGGAAACTGCGATCGGATCAAAAGTCCAACAGAATGGAACTTTGGCTCCTTGATGTACTGCCTCTGTACAGAACAGTTAAGTCCTTTGAACTCCATCCATCCAGCCATCCAGCTATCAATCCATCATTTTCAACCGATCTTGTCATGTCCAGGATCACAACAGGTTTGGATGCATACTGATGCTGACTATGGGTGAACTATAAGTTTCATCCATCCATCTATCCATTTTCTTTGCCACTTATCCTCATGAGGGTCGCGGAGAGTGCTGGAACCTATCCCAGCTGTCAATGGGCACCCTGAACTGGTTGCCAGCCAATTGCATCGAGACAGACAGCCACACTCACAATCACACCTTGGGGCAATCTGCAGTGTGCAATTAATGTTGCATGTTTTTGGGATGTGGGAGGAAACTGGAGTGCCTGGAGAAAACCCATGCATGCACGGAAAGAACATGCAAACCCTACACAAGTGGGTCCGGGATTGAACCCGGGACCTCAGAATTGTGACGCTGATCCCCCGTGCCGCCCTATACGTTTCACTTATCAGTCAGTCACAGGGCAGCTGTGAGTCACACATTGACCAGGAAGTAATCCCATACACCAGGTGCTAGAAATAGATAGATAGATAGATAGATAGATAGATAGATAGATATAGATAGATAGATAGATAGATAGATATAGATAGATAGATAGATAGATAGATAGATAGATAGATAGATAGATAGATAGATAGATAGATAGATAGATAGATTGTCATGCTCCTGGCATCCTCCCCAGGCTGGGTTGGTCAGCCAATTAGTCGACACACACCTGCACCCTGTTTTGGCTGATTACACCCAGTACTTATAGGACACGGGGGACAACTAGTCCTCTGCCAGATCGTTGATTCCCATGCCTCATTCCCGCAATCCCGTATACCTGACCTACCGTGTACCGACCCTCACCTGTTCCCTGACCAACCTAGTAAGCCTGCCACTTCTGATACTGCTGCATTTCCTGACTGACTCGCTGATCATTGACCACGGACCGAATAAAGGCTTTCTGTACTCTACCTGCTTGCCTCTGGAGTCGTGCATTTGGGTCCGCCCTCAAGCCCTGGTCGTGACATAGATAGATAGATAGATAGATAGATAGATAGATAGATAGATAGATAGATAGATAGATAGATAGATAGATAGATAGATAGATAGATAGATAGATAGATAGATAGATAGATAGATAGATAGATAGATAGATAGATAGATAGATAGATAGATAGAGGCCCTGATTCGATATAATTCAATAAAAATGCTCAAGACAAAAAAAAAAAAAATCTCAAGGCAAATTCTTGGGAACACACTCAATAACCTGAACAGAAACCAACATGAGAAAGTATTTGAGCAAACTAGGCCAACTCTTGTAACAGGATGGAACCGAGATTGTTAAGTCTGGCTCTCTGCCTGAAATGGTTGGTTTGCAAGAGGAAGAAGACAGTTTGATGAGAGCAATGACAAGACAAAAATGCAATGCAATATATACTGTATGTATCAATGGTAACCTTAGTACACCTATACACAATAGTGATTTATCCTATTCAGGGTCACAGGCACTGGAGCCTATCCCACCTGACTCTGGGCTAAAGACAGACTACACTCTGATCGTCACCCAGTCGTATGGCAAGTGTGTTGCGGACTACCACATGTACTGATATTCACAGTGTAACTGAGTGGTAACTAAACCCACCCTGCCTGCACCAAAGTTAGATGAATATATCACTCCACCTTCACCTTCTCAACTAGTACTCTTCATCTTATTCCTGTTGCCAATCATTACTGTACATAGTATTACAACTAAAAGTGTTTGATGCAGCTCGTCAAATGACTGAGAAAGGCAAGTTAGTAACATCCATTGAATATTATATTAAGGAATAGAAATATGGTCAGTGGTCAACTGAAGAAGTACATCATAGGAAATCCCCAAGCAGTCTACTGTATGACAGCATAACTAAGGGAAGATTAAATACCATTCTGAACCAGCCCTTGGCACAGGTCGATTGTCAGAATGCAGTGTTCCGAGAATGATGCAACAATATAGTGAACTTGCTGAATGGTTCAAATGCTATTTTTACTCAATATGAAGTGAGCGTGAGCTCCATGAAAAAAAGATCAAGTAAAAACACAGAAATGTATGTGAAGAACTGAAGATAACTCTTGGAGACCTAATGTGAAACATATATACAGTATATATATAGCGCTGATTGTTTTGGGTTGAAGAAGAAGCCGGAACTGATGATTTTTGCAGACACCTACAGCTGTGAAGCCAAGAGTATTTACCTCTTGTACAGGTGAGAAATTAGCTGTCCTTTCTGCGTGTTAGCCAAAATGCTGGCTCGTTGTGTTGCTGGATTTTGCTCGAATACTCAGGAGGACAGATTCACACGTTTCCAAAAGACCTGATTAGTCGTGAAACATTGATTAAACAGGTGCAAAGGACAAGACCTTTGTGGGTTTTAAATGACAGGTAGGTGAGTATAGCGCTACTAAAAAAAATAAAAGTTGGGGGGCCTAATTTGTCTCACAGTTTATAGCATATGCATAGTGTGAATTTAGAATAAATCCTCTTGGTCAAACCAGCAAAATATAACAAAGTACTTGTATTGCATTTAAGACAGTTTAATCACACACAATACAATACAACACAAAACAATAATACAATAGAAGTACAAAGACAGTAGTGTGTAACACGAGCTAACAAGCCAAACGACGTAGAGTCACCATATAGTATTTCCAACGAATGTTCCGGAAATGTCAAAAAGAGAGAAGGCAGTGTGGCGTCCGTGTACAAGTGTACTTGTCTGAAAGCAGCAGTATTAATAAAAAGCTCTGTCAACAGTCATCCTTGTCCTTATAAGAACATTCTAGAAATCTGCATCTAATGACGTAATAGAGTCATTCTCTCGTAATGTAACAAAAGATCTGCATCATAATAACTTAATAAAGTATGTCAGCGGCACTCAATGTGTCGATACACGCAGGCCGCTGTTTCCCCTGATGTGGAGGTGGGTCGGGTGGGGAGGTGGGTGGGGAGAAGAAAGGAGCCCCACCCCCACCGGCTCCCGGTGTCTCGGCACCCCTGACATTCTTACTTTACCCATGCATGCGTTCTCCTGAGTACACTACATACACAAGACTTGTAAACGGGTTAGGAAATTGAACAATTACGGGTTAGTCATTTACAATATTTCATCGGGTCCCTCATCCTCCTCGTCTCCCCACTCATCTGTGTCTGTTGGGGAGTCTGTTGTCAGTGGAGGAGGGATCCGCATATTGTTTAAATATTGCTTGAAGGATTTTGGTAAAATGCCCCTGGTTGCTTCACTCGCTTCACTCGCTTCCTCAAAAAGTGCTTCAGTCTCAGAAGGGGCGTCAGAAAAATCTGAAAATCGGTCTCGTTCATCTGCCATTACATTCGGCACAGCGTGTTTTCAATGCCAGGGATCCAGTGTGATGTCCGGACATGATGTCACAGACAATTATGGCTGCCACTCTGATGCACATTGTGTCGATTAAGAATGAAGCAATATTGCGCTTTTATAAAACGCTCCCATCTTACTTTTTCCCGACGGGTATTATCATCAAAGTGATTAATATTATTTGTAGTTTTGATAACCATACCTATTTTTAAAGATGATTTTTGGTATCCCTACACTGTATAAATTTTAAAATAGATATTGTTATGAAAACCACATATAATATTATTCACTTCAATGTCCATCCGAAAAAATAAATATGAGCGCAGAGCGTGTCATTCATGCACAAAGTTGCGCAAGTCTCACTCGACATCCAAGTGGTAGCCATATTGCCTGTAACGTCATCAGCAGATGTCACACTGGGACAGTTGCCATTGAGAAGACGCAGTGCCACCTGCTATGGGAGATGAACAACAGAGATTTTCAGAATTTTCCGACAGCCCTTCTGACATGGAAACTCTTTTTCAAGAAGAGAACATCTCACAATCGAACGAAGTGTCCACGGTAATATTACGCTATCGTTTTGAGCCATATTTAGATGATAGGCGGATCACTTCTAACTAACAACAGACTCCCCGACAGTATGTATGACAGTATGCTGTGTACTCAGGAGGACCCATGCCGGGCGAAGTAACTGCATCAGGGATGCCCAGACATCAGTGGCCGGTGGGGGGTAGAGCTCCTTTCTCCTGCCGCACGCATCCAAACCATCTCCCTGCCCGATCCACCTTCGCGGCGGCGATGAACAACGCCAACACCATTGGTGATGAACAACGACGACAGATGAACAACGCCGATGCCGTCGCCAATGAACAATCCCGCCGTCCCCACCGCTGCCGTTGTTCATTGCCGTCACTGTCATCCCCCAAAACTATTATTTTTAATAGCTCGTCATTTGGAACCCACAAAGCTCTTGTGTGATCCATTTTTCACAACGTACCGGGTCTTTTGGAACTGTGTGAATAATGAATCCATCCTCTTGAGCGTTCGACCAATATCCAGCAATACAATGAGATGGCATTTTGGCTAACACGCAGGATACAACAGCTATTTTCCCGTAAAACTAATACAAACACACGAACCTGCCAGTGTGGATGTCTGGAAAAATGTCACTTCCTGCTTCTTCTTCAAAATGAATCCCTCAAGAGGATTTTCATTTGGGGAGATACAAAAATCCATACACGACAAAATCATGATGTGTGGTGAAAAAACGGATGGGCCCATTCCGGCTGCCTTTTTTTCATTAAAAACATACTAAAAATCATGCTTTACATGTCGGTGGCACTTTAAGGTTATCATGTCTGTTGCAAGATTTTTGTTCTCTTGAAAAGCAAGTGACTTCAACCAAAAGATGTTCTGTCCTGAGTTGTTAAACAAATCTAGATGTAACTACCATGAAATAAAAGACGGAATTCTGAACTTTTGTTATATATTCACCAGATTCATTTGTGTCATCCAAACAATCTGATGAGCAAATGACAAATGGAATGTGCCAGCACTTTTAATCTCCCACACCTCTTCCTGCCCCATTGGAGCCATCCAGACCTCAGAATCTCCCCTCTATGACTACAACAACCATACAATCCGCAGTAGATGTTGGCTCCCCCTCTTCCAGCCTGAATGCAATGTTGGGTCTGATGGATAGGATGAAGACTATTGTCAACGATGGAGTCCAGCCCGTACCACGCCAAGAACTTCCCTCCCATCCCTCCTCGCCTGAAACCACCGTCCACTAAGAAGCGAAAGGCCCCTCCTCCACCCATGATTAGACTATCTTTAAATCTGATTGATATTTACCAGGTCTTTTCCAGAATAACTCAGACCCCTATGGAGATCAGGCATTTTTCATCCCTGTAATTAGAAGGGACAGAAAGTTGGTCAAAAAGATATGGCACCAAAAAAGTAGAACTTCCAACTTAGTGAGGATAAAATGTGAGTCTATCGAACCATTCTCTCCAGCCATCTCTGCGAGACTCGCTCTTTTTAATATCAGGTCATTGGGTAACAAATCAATGTTGATCAATGACACTGGACTTTTTGTTATTAAATGAAACGTGGTTAACAAAAAGTACCTGTAATACCATTTTAAATGAGGCAATACCAGCAGATTTTAATTTTATGAACAAGTGTCGTCCAGGGAAAAAAGGTGGTGGTATTGCTGTTATTTTTAAACCATTATTCCAATGTAAAGAAATTATACTGGGTGATTTTAGTTCTTTTGAATATCTGTGTTTTTTACTTAAGGGTAACACAAAGGTTATCATTTTAATAATTTATAGACCTCCAAGATCCAATAGAAAATTTATGGAGGATTTTTCAGAACTGCTGTCAGTTATTTGTACAACTATTTTGTCATCACAGGGGACTTTAACATTCATGTTGACAATAACATGAAAAAACATCCAAAGAACTTTCTGCAGTACTAGACACATTTGACCTCTCTCAACATATTAAGAGTCTAACTCACACTCAAGGTCACATCCTAGACCTGGTCATCTCTAAGGATGTTGAAATTCTATCGATTTATATTAAGGATATGGCTATTTCTGTCCATTTTTGTGTATTTTTTTAATTAGAGATTCTTTCAAAAGTTCAGACAACCTCTTTCTCGATTAGGAAAAGGTACATAAATGATAGTACCGCCACTAAGTTTATGGAGACTGTGGCTGTGCCACAGACTGTGAATGCTGAGACAGTTGATGAACTTTTGGACAATTTCACCTCAAAAGTCACAGATGCCATGAATGCTGCAGCTCCTGTTAAAACTAAGACCATCTAGAGGCGAACGAGAACATTGTGGAGGAGCACAATGATGGTCAAGAGATCTAAATCGGAGTGTCGGAAAGCAGAACGCAAGTGGAGAAAAACTAAATTCCAAATTGAGTATGACCTCTACAGACAGTGTCTTTGTAATTTTAACCAAGAGTTAGTTAGAGCTTGAAACCAACAATTTTCTGAAATCATCATTTTCTGAACCTCAACAAAACTCATGCTCTATTTGCTGTGGTTGACAAGCTTACAACCCTTCCCCGAATCAGTTAGATCCAGAACTCGTAACAGCTGGCAAATGCAATGAGTTTGCCAATTATTTTAGTGAAAAAATATAATCCATCAGGTCAAATGCCAGCACAAATCAGCAAAAAGATAGCATGATCTCACATCTTATGCCACCCAGAGAAAATTCTATTAACGTGTCAGAATTTGATACAGTTGACCAAAAAAACTGGAGAGAATTTAAATGGACATTTTGACAAATTTCAATCAGGCTTCCGAACTCATCCAAGTATGGAATCTGCTCTTGTCAAACTGCTAAATGATATAAGGTTGAATATTGACTCAGGAAAGGTGTCAATTTTTTTCTTGTTGGATCTTAGCGCGGCTTTTGATACGGTAGATCACAATATACTGCTAAACAGCTTGGAAATGTGGGTAGGACTAAATGGAACGGTCCTAAAATTGTTTAAGTCCTACCTGGAGAAAAGGAGCTACTTTGTGAGCATTGGAGGTGCTCGGTCTCAGCAAATGGCAATGACCGATGGGGTCCCTCAAGGGTCAGTTCTTGGACCTCTTCTGTTCAGTCTGTATGTGCTACCCTTGGGTCAAATTCTTCAAAACTTTAATTTTGACTACCATAGCTATGCAGATGACACACAGTTATATTTAGGAGTGTCACCAGATACTACAGTTCAATTCAGGTATTGTGCCACTGTCTAAATCAGATAAATAACTGGATGAGCCAAAATTTTCTTCAACTAAATCACAACAAAACTGAGACGATTAGTTTTGGCAATAAAGAAAAGACAATTGCTGTGAGTAAACACCTGTACCCTCTATCTTTAAAACCAAAGACCAAGTCCGAAACCTTGGTGTTCTAAATGATTCCGACCTGACATTCAACAATCATATCAAATCAATCACAAAAAGTGCCTTCTCCCATCTGAAGAACATATCTAGAGTGAAATCTTGTATGTGTCAAGCAGACCAGAAAAAGTTCATCCATGCTTTTATCTCAAGTAGACTTAACTACTGAAATGATCTTCTGGACTCCCAAAAACAAAAGAATATTAAACAGCTGCAGATCATTCAGAATGCTGCAGCTCGCGTCCTGACCAAAACAAAGCGGTCAGAGCATATAACTCCAATCCTAAAGCGCTTGCACTGTCTTCCAGTCAGCTTTAGAATAGATTTTAAAGTTGTGCTACTGGTCTATAAATCACTAAATGATTTAGGTCCTGAATACATGAAAGAAATGTTTACGGAATACAAACTCAGTGGAGCTCTGCGATAGACTGACTCAGGTCAAAGAGTGGAGCGCAGAGTCCAAAGCAAACATGGTGAAGCAGCACTTAGCTATTATGCTGCACACAAATGGAATAAGTTGCCAACAGAGGTGACGTCAGCCCCAAGTGTGAATGTTTTTAAATCCAGGTTGAAAACTCTTCTTTTTTCTCATGCTTTTTAGAATATATTCTCTTTTTGATCATATTACTTGCACTGTATGCGGTTTTAATTGTCTTTTTTTAAATATTTTGTTTGACATTTTTATTGTTTTTCTGCCATTTTAAATGTTTTATCTCTTTTTTTTTAGTTATCTTGTGTGTGAAATGCGCTATACAAATAAATTTGCTTTGCTTTGCTTTTGATCTAAAACCCAAATGTCCATACTATACAAAAAAAGCATCTACAGTATAAATATATATGTGTGTGTGTGTGTGTGTGTGTGTGTGTACATGTATATGTATATATGTGAGCTTAAGAATAATTTCTAAATCCAACTGAATTCCAAATGGTGCATTCAATCAGTTATTGCAAATATGTCTTTCTTTAACAGAGAAAAGCAGATTAAGCAAGTCCATGTCATGTATATAAGAAAAAAAAATGATTGAAAAATAGAGTCCTGTGCTTGGGTCCATCTAAACCACATTTTTATTTTCCTTAAAGTACAGGGAAAGATCTCAGTCTCAGGTTCCCAATCTAAAAAGGCATACATTTATATTATTTTGGTATTGTTTCTTCAACTCAAAATTGACAAAATACAATATTTATTTGTTCTCCTACTTAAAAGAGTTGCTCAGGGGATAAGTGTTTTCACCTAATTCCCTTCATTCTCTGTCAAACTATTTCAGACTCATAATGCAGTGGTAAATAATTAAATCTTCTTGGTCGTAAAAAATATTTAATGTTGAAAAAGAAGTCATATTTAAACCAATACCATGCCACGGGCAGCACCCACTCCATCTGGTAATGTCATCACACAGCATGAGTAAAATTGTGTTGATGAAGCCAATAATACCACAAAATAACTCCAGTGAGTACTGACATTTCCTAATGTTGACTGATTCCATTGCAAACACAGAACATTGTTGCAATGCTGTACAATACATTTGAACACTAAATGGCCTTTTTAACTGCTGTTATAAACAATTAATTTAAAAATGCACATTTCAGTGGTCATTCATTAAAAGACTGCTGAGGGAAAAAAAACAAAGCGAAATCAATAGAGTGTAGGTCAAGTAAGTTTTTTCTTTACAAACCACTGAAAGTGAAACCATCACTCAATAAATATTTGTGTATGCACATGCTAAATATGATCTTTCATCCATAAAATGTCATTGGGACCTGGAGAGTTCAAATCCAGAGTATGCTACCTCACCTTGCTTTCACCATGGAGGTCATATTTACAGAGGTTCACACAAGTTGAGAAAATGACTATTGAACAGACCAGACTAATGCATTCATTTTTTGCATCATGCAACATGACTGGTTAATCAGCATGCGTCAGGAGTTCGTAACATAAAATGTCTGCCACTGAAGTTCCATCAGGATAGAATTTAGTTTCAGTTTAACAAACCGGACACAGTTTTTAAATCGGCTTCTTCAAATTTGTATTTTTTTTTTTTATTTTCACAACATATCATTTCAACAGCTTCGAATTGAAAATCTTGAAAAATGATCTTGAATAGCCAAATCTTTGCTTGCTTTTGTGTACTGGCTGCTGAGAGCTGGTGGTGCTTGGGCGTCAGCAGAGGAAGTTGTCATATCCGCATCCACATAGAGGGTCCGGAGCTCTTCTAACAGGCATTCCATGTACCCTTAAACATGAAAATTACATGACTTTATACATTTGTATGCAGATACTGCTGTCCTGGTCTATTCCTTCATCCAATAGTTGTTGTATTTTTTAACATGGATTTGGAAACCATACCACACCAACAATCATATGAGGCATTGAAGTTAATTCAAATTCAGATTTATAAAATTTATCTGACCCCCTCTATTCACAGATCTGAGGACTACATGTACAAGAAATCCGTAACATGAGGGATTATTAAACTTACTCTTAATCTTTCTCATTTTTCATAAACTCGTCTTTTACGTTTGAGGTTACAATTCTCTTTGTCTGGTGAAAGGCACGAGTGGATAGTTGGACAGGCACGAGGTAGTAACTTTGGCCTTCTGCAAGATTCATTCATATTTTCAATTTGGAATACTTTGTCAGATCAGAGTAATGTCCATTGTTTATAGTGCATTCGTCGCGTTTTTTACATGCATTTAACCCATATTTTAAATAATGCACTGAACATTTGAAAGCACACACTGCCGTAGTCGGATTTGAGGAAGACCTCAGCATCAACAGTACACTAACTTTATACAATGACAAATTCCGCCACCTCCTAAACATCACATGGATGACATATTTATCTTACATTTACACTTACATTTAAAACGAGGTAGATACTTGTCAATACTAAACAATTGAACACGCACGTACTTACTTGCTACCAAAGCCAAGTGATCACTGTACCGGTTTGGAACATATGACTGTCCACTTTGATTTGTAAGTCCAATGCGCCCGCTTTGTCTTCACAAACCTGGTCCATAACCTGCCCATCTGTTCATCTTTCAGCCATTCATGTAAGCTGACTCCGTCGGCGTTTGATGTAGAACACCCGTATACAACACACGTCCTCATTATGTTTGCTATCTTTTTCACTCTCTTGCTAAATCGTATCTAGGTGTGACATCACATTTTGGAGAGAACCGGAACTTGCTGAATTTCAGCGGCATTTCGAACAAAAACTTGAGAGTGACTTTGACGCTAATTTATTCCAATTCTGTTGTGTCGAAAATTTTAAAAATATTTTTTGATGAACGTTTAGCTATATTTGTATGCTAGACAAATCAAACACATTTCCTCTGGATTATACCCTTAAATCTATAATCTGGTTATTGTCTTTGTAGTGAGCACTGTGACCCTTGATTAGGCCTCACACAGCACCCCTGTCCATCATCACCAGCCTACTTTACTCCTTTGCAATATTGATGAGCAACAGGGCTGCCAGGAGAGCAGCCCGCACTGAAAGCCCCCTCTTGGACTGAAGTCCTGTTGCGCTGGTCTTCACAATTGGTCCCGGCGGGCGCTACTGGTTTCTCTTGTACTCAGTCGAGACATTTTGGACCAGGCCTGAAAAGTGAGTCTATCTAAACAAATAAGACGCACATCGAAAGGGGACTGAGAGATTGAGATGGGAATTGCTCGAAGACCAGACTGCTTATGTGTCATTCTCATATCATTTGATGTTTCCTATGCTCAAAGAGTCACACTTAACGTCCTGTTCTCAAAATGTTATGGATGATTTAAAATTTTCACAGTTCCTAGTCAAGGCCAACAAGAGATCTATAGTCCACTTTGGCAGCCGTGTTTGTGACTCAAATGCTCTTTTGCTGTGAGTGTTATTTTTTTTTTCATATTTTTCATGTCATAGGCAACAAATTTTAATTAAAATATGCCTGACTGTTCCTCACTAATGCAGCCATCTTGGTCTAATGGAGTGATAAATATACGGATTTCATTGCAGTCCAATGAAATGCAAATTAAATCCAAACAATCTTAAACTTGTCTCAGAAAAACCCTCTACAATACTAACTTTTCTTTGTGAAGAACACCTTTAGTCAATTGTCAAACAAAATCACCTGATTAGCGTTAAACTTTTGTGGCATCAGTAAAATTAATTTATTTTCAAAAGTAAATTCAGTGGGGCATTTTTGTACCATTATTAACCAAGTTTTATGACTCATATTCTTATCATAATACATATCAAAACTACACACCATAGCTAGAACATAGGTATAAGAGGTTTTGTTTTTATGGATCAATTTAAAAAAAATTTTAAGGAACAACAACAGTTATATGAAGTTTTTCTTTCATTGCTATTGTTCATAAAATCAAGTTTGTTTTCACATCCTCATACAGTGAATGCTCCTGAAGTGTTTGTCAAGCGTCCAAAGGCAATGCATCTTTTGAAAGAATGGTTGACAAAATAATCAGTTATTTGGTGACACCTAGTTTATTTGTATTATTAATGTTTATGAAATGTTTGGGAAAAGAGAGGAAGCGTGCAACACAGTGCCATAACAATGTATTGTGAAATGTAAAAGATGTTGCTGTAGGGTGCTCATTGATACGTCATTGTGTTTTCTAAAGGTGTTCGCTATGTACAAGATGTAGAATGATGAGGGATTATACAGGTGTGTGTATAGTATATATACCACACAAACTGTATTTGTAGCCCATTCAAGCTGAGTCATCACACTAGTATGGCCACAGTAGGTCAGCCGTAGCACCTATTATGAGCATGTGCTGCACTATATAATAAAGCCCTTTTGAAGTCCAGGGACCAGCCTCACAAGGATAGCAATGTACACCCTGAAGCGGGATCCAAACACTACTGACTTCATGTTGCAGGATTTTTTTTTTTCCTTTTCTTCCTCACGACAGTCAACTGAACATGTTTTTGGTCCTCAGGTGATGAATACATTAAGACTAAAAACTTTGTACCAGTTCAAATGTACCAGTATAAATACAAATTTACTCATTGGAAGGAAGGGACAGATTGTCTTTGAGCTTAACAACACATTGCCTTGAAGTTTTTTTTTTTTGTCAATATTTAATGTACAAAATGGAGAGGGTAGTTTCCCCCTTTATCTCTAAATATTTTGACACATCTGACGCAATACAGCAATGCTAATGTGCAAGCTGAGGTGCAAACCTGAACTTTTGTCTTCCTCTCTTTACTTTTGTTGTTTGCAAGTATGAATGTTGAATGTTCAGTCCAACCTGTCGTGTATTGATAGTTAAATACAATAAATGTTGTAAACAGACTGTTTCATCTTTTCGCACTGGAGGTTCTGTCAATGTTTTGGATAAAGAACAGAACCTTATAGTGATCAACTTTGCTACTGAAAGCTTTTCCTCATTCAGTAAGTTGGAAAATGAATGTTAATTATCATACAAAATGACACAAGTTATTAATTAACCATAAAAATTACAACTTGTCTTTGTTGTATCCTTGACTTGAGTTAAAATGTTTCTGTGTTGGTCCGGTCATTTCATCATTTTGGATGAAATATAAAAACTTAGCAGGCATCAGTGTTCAGTAAAAGTTATAGTTGCCAATCATTTTATTTCAATCAAAACCCAATAAATGTTTATTATTGAGGTGTCTGTGAGAAGGCACCTGGCACAGGTGAAGTGTTAAGGCCACATAAGAGTCTGTTAGAAGCCTCACAGGGAGAATATCAAAGATGAAAGAAGATACTTTCAGATGTTCTACGATGGCCCCCTGAGATTTTATTTTTAATGAAGGCGGAAAAAAACTCGTCTGTCCTTTTTTCTGCTGTGGATGAAGGTAAAGATTGCCAAGATCTGTCATATGGAACTTGCGATTTTAAGGCACTGTGCCCACTGACAACCCAGTAAAGTTAGAAAGGCTTTATGCAGCTGTTCATTAGAAGTACGTACATTATGATTCCAGGTACCTCTGCATTTCATGTAAGCACGTGAAGTGGAATGAAATTTATTGGATATTTTTAACTTTCTTAACAAATAAAAACCTGAAAAGTGGGGCATGCAATATTATTTGGCCCCTTGAATTAATACTTTATGACCCCACCTTTTGCTGCAATTACACTCGCAGGTCGCATGGGGTATGTCTCTATCAGTTTTTGCACATCGAGAGGCTGAAATTCTTGTCCATTCTTCCTTGCAAAACAGGTCGAGCTCAGTGAGGTTGGATGGAGAGCGTTTGTGAACAGCAGTCTTCAGCTCTTGGCCATGTTACAAATTTGAGTCTTACTGATTGTATGGGGTGGACAGGTGTCTTTATGCAGCTAACGACCTCACACAGGTGCATCTGATTCAGGATAATACATGGAGTGGAAGTGGATTTTTAAAGGTGGATTAACAGGTCTTTGAGGGTCAGAATTGTATCTGATAGACAGGTGTTCAAATTCTTATTTGCAGCTGTATCACACAAACCGTTAAAAAAAATCATACATTGTGATTTCTGGATTTTTCTTTTTAGATTATCTCTCTCACAGTGGACATGCACCTATGATGAAAATTTCTAAGAGGGAGAACTTGCAATATAACAGGGTATTGAAATACTTATTTTCTAGACTCTATATACAATGCCTTGGAAAAGTATTCGGCCCCCTTGAACTTTTCAACCTTTCGCCACATTTCAGGCTTCAAACATAAACATAGAAAACGAAAACATTTTATCAAGAATCAACAGCAAGTGAGACACAATCATGAAGTGGAATGAAATTTATTGGATATTTTAAACTTTTTTAAGAAATGAAAAACCTGAAAAGTGGAGCGTGCAATATTATTCGGCCCCCTTGCATTAATACTTTGTAGCACCACCTTTTGGTGCAATGACAACTACAAGTCGCTTGGGGTATGTCTCTATCAGTTTTGCACATTGAGAGGCTGAAATTCTTGCCCATTCTTCCTTGCAAAGCAGCTCGAGCACAAGGAGGATGGATGAAGAGCGCTTGTGAACCGCTGTCTTCAGCTCTGCCCACAGATTCTCGATTGGATTCAGGTTTGGAGTTTGACTTGGCCTTTCTAACACTTGGATACGTTAATTTTTGAACCATTCCATTTTAGATTTGGCTTTATGTTTTGGATCATTGTCCTGTTGGAAGATAAATCTCCGTCCCATTCTCAGGTCTTTTACAGACTCCAATAGGTTGTCTTCCAGAATGGTCCTGTATTTGGCTCGATTAATCTTCCCATCAATTTGAACCATCTTCCTTGTCCCTGCTGAAGAAACGCAGGCCCAAACCATGAGGCTGGCACCACCATGTTTTAGAGTGGGGATGGTGTGTTCAGGGTGGTGAACTGTGTTGCTTTTACGCCAAACATATCGTTCTGCATCGTGGCCAAAAAGTTCGATTTTGGTTTCATCTGCCCAGAGCACCTTCTTCCACATGTTTGGTGTGTCTCCCAGGTGGTTTGTGGCAAAGTTTAAATGAGACATTTTATGGATATCTTTGAGAAATGGCTTTCTTCTTGCCACTCTTCCATAAATGGCAGATTTGTGCAGTGTATGACAGATGGTTGTCCGATAGACAGACTCTCCCACCTCAGCTGTAGATCTCTGCGGTTCGTCCAGTGTGATCATGGCCCTCTTGGCTGCATCTCTGATAAGTCTTCTCCTTGTTCGAGGTGATAGTTTAGAGGGATGGCCGGGTCTTGGTAGATTTGCAGTGGTCTGATACTCCTTCCATTTCAATATGATTGCTTGTACAGTGCTCCTTGAGATGTTTAAAGCTTGGAAAATGTTTTTGTATCCAAATCCGGCTTCAAACATCTCCACAACAGTATCGGAGACCTGCCTGGTGTGTTCCTTTGTCTTCATGATGTTCTCTGCACATTAAACAGAACCCTGAGACGATCACAGAGCAGGTGCATTTGTAAAGAGACTTGATTAGACACAGGTGGATTCTATTTATCATCATCAATCAACATTGGATCATTCAGAGATCCTCACTGAACTTCTGGAGTGAGTTTGCTGCACTGAAAGTAAAGGGGCGGAATAATATTGCACACCCCACTTTTCAGTTTTTTATTTCTTAAAAAAGTATAAAAGATTTAAGATAAATTTCGTTCCACTTCACGATTGTGTCCCAATTGTTGTTGATTCTTGACAAAAAAAAAAAAGAAAATTTTATATCTTTATGTTTGAAGCCTAACATGTGGCGAAAGGCTTATAAGTTAAAGGGGGCCGAATACTTTTACAAGCATTCCATTCCTGTTCTTTGTAGAGGATGTGTTTATATTGGCTCCATCAATTCTTGATCTCCAACCCTGACTGGTGTGGTTCGCAGCCGAGTCTTAAGCGGATTGGATGAGAATTAATATCTCCAAATTTGAGATCATGGTCCTTAGTCACAAAAGGGTGGCGTGCCCTCTTGGGGTCAGGGATGAGATCCTGCTCCAAGTGGAGGAGTTCAAGTCTCTTGGGGTCTTGTTCACGAGGGAAGGAAAAATGGAGCGGGAGATCGACAGGTGGATTGGTGCAGCGTCTGCAGTGATGCAGACTTTGTGTTGGTCCATTGTGATAAAGAGGGACCTAAATCAAAAGTGAAGCTCTCAATTTACCAATTGATCTATGTTCCTACCCTCACCTATGGTCATGAGCTGTGGGTCGTGACTGAAAGAACAAGATTCAGAATACAAGCGGCTGAAATGAGTTTCCTCTGCAGGGTGTCCAGGCTTTCCTTGAGAGATAGGGTAAGAAGCTCGGTCATCCGAGATGGGCTCAGTGTTTAGCCGGTACTCCTCCACATCGAGAGAATCCAGATGAGGTGGCTTGGGCATCTGATCCAGATGCCCCCGGATGCCTGCCTGGTGAGGTGCTCCGGCACATCCCACCGGAAAAAGCATAAAAGGTATTGCTCAAGATATTGAAACAGCATCCTTTGGCAATCATAGCACGGCTAGAGGAAACATGAGATGAAAGAAAAACTATTCCTTCATCTGTCTGTCCTTCCTTGTGAGCATCTGTACCGCTTTCCAGATGGCATGAGCTTAAATGGTTGATAACTGGGGTGTGTCGTGTCCTTAATGATGTTCTGAGCTCTGCTCAGGCACCGATAAGGACAAATGTCTGCCACAGAGAGGAGAAGGCAGCCAATGATCTACTGTGCTGTTTTAACTGTCCTCTGAAACCTTGCGACTGCCTGCCTCAGTGCAACTCCCATATCAAATGGAGACACAGTACACCAGCAGGCTCTCAATGGATGAGCAGTAGAAAGCCTGCCACAACTTTGTGTCCAGGTTGTTTTTCCTGAGGACTCTTAGGAAGCGGAGACCCTGTTGAACCTTCTTGATGACCGCTGAGATGTTGTCTGTCCAGGGGTGGTCCTCAGAAATCAGGACTCGCAGAAGCCTGAATGTGCAGACTCTCTCTTCACACTCACTGTTGATGAAGAGTGGAGCCGGTTCAATTTTCTTCCTACTGAAATCATCAGTGATCTCCTTTGTTCTCATATTGTTCATTGCCAGACGTCGTGTATGTTCTCTCTGTAGGGCGCCTCATCTCCTTTCATGATCAGACCGACGACTGTTGTGTCATCAGTGAATATGACAATGTTATTTTTGTGGACCGGGCTGCAGGCTAAGGTGCTAAGCTGTAGAGACAGTACAGGAGAGGGCTTAGCACACAGCCCTGTGGTGAGCCAGTTCTCAGTGTTCGGGTGGCGGAAAGGTGGGAGCTGATTCTCACAGTCTGGGGTCTGTTGGTCAAGAAGTCCTTGATTCAGGTGGATGTGAGAGGAGGCTGGTTGCCGCTTTCATGCAGGGATTACTACAGATAATCTGAACCTTTTGATGATATCATGGACTGTCGATGATGAAATCCTAAAATTCCCTGCAATTGTACATTGAGGAACATTTTCCTGAAACGATTTTCTCACGCGCTTGTTCACAAAGAGGTGAACCTCGCCCCACCTTTGCTTGTGAAAGACAGCAATTCAGGGAAGGTGCTTTCTTTTTTTACAAATAGCCTGTTCACCTGTGGGATGTTCCAGGTGTTTGATGAGTATTCCTCAACTTTCTAAGCCTTATTTGCCACAGTCCCAGCTTTTTTTGGAATATGTTGCAGTTATAAAGTTCAAAATTTATAATAATTTGCTCAAAACAAAGCTTATCAGTTTGAAAATTAAACATCTTGTCTTTGTTATTTGCAAATCGTTGTAGTTTGTTTTTATTTAATACAACCTACCAACATCATTGGAATTGGGTTTGTACACTAAAAAACTATTTAAGAAAAGTTTCCATCTAAAATTATTCTTTTTGTCATTATGAGGCGACAAAGACATGAGAGAGGTGACCAGAAAGTGACAAGACACTTGTATCCAGTAAGATCAGAAACAAGTATGATAATAATAAAACGATTTCAATACACATTCCATGTATAAAAACGTACTTTTTCAACTTATTGACAAGACATTTCTGTTGCTATTTGTTCCATTGGAGTAAACATGTAAAATTAACTCGTGAAGTCTAATTCAAGGTGTGTGCGTCATTTCGCCTCCACAGCCTAAGGCACCACAGGCTCCAGTGTAACCTCCGACTGTGTCTTATTCCCAAGATGCCCTCTACATGCACATTTGCTCCTGCTCATGCCATGTTAACAGAAAAAACTCATTTGCCATGTATTGTTAAAATTTTTATTAATAGCAATTTATGTCACTCACACAGGGCCTCGGCAGAAAAAGAAAACAGTTGGGCCTTGTACAAATCTATCACTCAAGTTGTCAAAAAAATTTGTTCTCATGCAATTTAAATGGCCCCTGACTCTATGGGTAGAGAAATGGGATCTGTTTCTGTGAGGGCGACCCACTGGCTGTTTGGAGACATACAGTAAAACAGGCCATGCTGTTCACATCACGGAGCCTCAATCACAAACAAATGTTTTATTTAAAGCGCTAAAGTGTTGTTTACCCCTGTCTGCTTTCTCTCCTTCCCTCCAGTTCCTCTGCCGCCTGGCTGCATGCACGCTGTTTGTTCAGCACATTTGAATGCTGCGAGCGTACAAAGAGGAAACCGAAACACTCCTGACAGGAAGCTCTACCCTGTCATGTAAAGGAACAAATAAGTGGGCGTGGAGCTAAATGTGCAAATTGCGCCGACACAGTTTAATAAATGAAGCATTCAGGGAGTACAAATGTGTTAACTGTGGCAGAACTGGCAACAGCAGTAAATAAGCTCTGTAGCTCCTGTGTGCTGAGTGGATGGGTTAAACAGCCAAGGAGTTAAGACTTACGTATGTTGTATGACAATTACGGGATGTTTGATGCATTGACTGTCAGAATCAGTTAGATTCTAATGAGTGTCGGACTGTGTCTGCCTGCTCACGGTGCTGTTTATTGCCCTATTGAGTATGTGACTGAGAGAAAGCAATGATGACAAAAACACTTCCACCCCCCAAAAAAAAGTGTAGTACAGTATTATTATTGAGATATAGATTTTAACAAGGCTCGATTTTGATTGTTATGGTCAGAGCGCTATTATGCGGGGAAATATTTATAATTGTTATGATTTATCTTTAGTACATCAATACTGCAAACATACTTGGGCAGCATAGTGGGGCAGTGGTTAGCACGTCTAGAGGTTCTTAGTTAGAAGGGTCTGGCCTTGTTGCTTGCATTTTGCAGATGCTCTTCCCATCCTCCCAAATTCCCCCAAAAGGATTAATAAATTAGTTAAAGACTCAAAGTTGGCCTGGTCTGAATCTTAGTGTGAATGTTGTGGGAGTCTCAATCTTGTTGAGGCAGAGAAAAATGTTGGCCCCCATCGTAATATTAACTTTAAACATCTGTACCTCAGACAATCCCAAGTCCCACAGACATTTACAAAATGCTCATTTTTTGGAACAAAGTTAATAATAAAAAATATTTTTCCAAGAAAAAAACATACTTGTAATTTTTATATTGACACAGTGCTGCAGCTGTAGAGCGTTGGCCCCACAGTTCGGGGGGCTGGGGTTCAAATCCCAGCCACGCCAGTGTGGAGTCTGCATGTTCTCTCTGTGCCTGCGTGAGCAAACCTGTACCTCCCACATCACAAAAACATGCATTCATCAGAGACTCTAAATTGCCCCGAGGTGTGATTGTGAGTGCGGCTGTTTGTTTTAATGTGCCCTGTGATTAGCTGGCAACCAGTTCAGGCTGTTGATGGCTGGTATAGGCTCCAGCACTCCCATGACCCTTTTGAGGATAAGCAGCTCAGAGGATGGATTGATGTAATTTTCATAAGAAAGGAGAGACATTTTGTCGAGATGAAAAGTCACAATCTTAGGAGAATTAGGGGTTATTTACCCAAAATAAAGCCACTCTGTTATGATAATGAATTCAAAGTTGAGTGAGGGAAGAGTCAGATTGTAACAAGTGAATTTCAATTATACAGTAAATTTGTTTTCACATTACACCTTTCACACAATTTTAGATTTTTATTTTTTTTTTATTATGTTGGCACAGTGGACAACTCGTTAGAGGGTCTGCCTCTTCAATCTTAGCACCGGGGTTAAATCCTGGTCCCCCTTTTTGTGTAGTTTGGATGTTCTACCCGTGCCTGCGTAAGGTTTTCTCCGGGTGATCCGGTTTCCTCCCACATCCCAAAATCTGTGTGATAGGTTGATTCTAAATTGCACCAAGGTGTAAATGTGTGTGCAAAAGGTTGTTTGTTTATACGTGTCCTGTGATTGGCTGGTAACCATTTCAAGGTGGACCCCACCTTCTACCCGTAGATAGGTGGGATAGGCTCCAGCACGACTACAGCACTAGTGAGGACAAGCATTACAGAAAAGCGATGGATGGATGAATACATTCTAGGCAAAGACGATTCCCAATGTAATTACAGCAGACTAATAAACTAAATTTAAATTTATTTCATTTCCTCATTCAGTCTACACTAGTAGCTATGCGGAGCGTTCATCCTACCTAAAAAACATGAGAAAAATATTTGTTGCTTAAAAAGTCCATTTTTTTTCTTAATGCAAAAACAGGACTTTTGTGACAAGCCCCAGTCATGACATGAAGGGGGGAAATATATTTTTTATTTTGCAATGACTACTACACTATAATGTGTGTACATACTACTGCGGTACACTAAACTTTAATGTGCACAAACTACTACATCATGTACACGAACTATTTTGTACGCACGAACTACCACTTTGTGTGCACAAAAAGTTATTTCATATGTACCAAGTAGTTGTTTGTGCTCACAAAACATCTACAAGTTATGTATGAAATAGCAACAGCTTCATACTGGACAGGAGGGTAAGCAAATGTGCATCACGTTCATGTCGAAGTCTAGGCCAGGTTAAACCTCATAAGCTACACAATGGACAGGGATATTATATATTATATTATATGCTAAAAAAATGAATGTACCCTAAAGCTACTGCATGTGTCTTGCAGTCTGGGCATGCTGTAAGTCTGTAAAAGGTGGCTCAATTTGGTTACCCCGTAGACCAGTATGGAGCCAAGGCTACGTCGTGCAAACGCAATAACTACTTCACTAACAAGAATTATTGCTTTCTGCGCATGCTGTAACTATTTTGTGAGCACGAATAAGTAGTTTGTGTCCACATAGTAATAGTTTGTGTTTGCCATTGAACTATTTTTTTTTAAATCAAATCTGGAGCTCTGTAGTTCTGTATTTAAAGTGCAAAAGAGAAAACAGCATGACAGGAATGATGATGAAAAGACATTGATAATGTTGAATTTCTTCCTTCTCTGAGGAACCCATATTGACAAAATATATTTTAGGGATTTAATCCCCGACATATCAAGTATTGTGTCGATTGTGTGTTCTGGCACTTTTGAATGATCTTGTACTTTCGTTCGCAAACCCTCATTTGACATCAGAATGAACGCATTCTCAATTACGTTCAAGAGGCAGAAATAAGTTGAACTCGTCCCGGTACAACACTGCCTAGCAATGCATATTTTTGGGTGGTGTGCATGTTGTTTTCAAAAATAGGTTCTTGCAGGTGATGACATGATTGGGTTGGACCGAGTGGCGCTTAATATGCGGGACACTGATCATTGTAGCCCCTCTTTGCTCTCCCTCTGTGGACTGCAGGTGATCTCATTTGTACCACCATGGACACCAAGGAGAATAAAACATATGAAAAAACACAATTACATTTAAAAGATCAGAGCAAAATACAAACTTAGCAAGTTGACGTTGACATGTGCACTATGACTACAACGACGTTGTTTGCTTACCAAAATTACTCAGATTAGAGTAATAATTTGGGATTTTTTTTTTCTCTTCCATCCAGATATTGCACCATGAACAAATGACAGGTACCTCTATGCATTTTCTTCCTCATTTGGGTCATGAGTGTGTTGGAGCCTATCCCATCGGTCTTTGGCCAAGAGGCGGGTTACACCCCGGACCTTTAGAGAGTCTTCAGTTTACTTATCATGGACGTTTTGGGAATTTGGGAAGGAATAACACAACAAAACAAAAAATGCAAGTATGAAAAAAAAAATCATGCTAACTCTATACAGAAAAGGCAAATGTGCTACGGTTCTGCTCCGAAATACTACAACTGAACAAAATTAAATTAATATTATGAAAGAATGTTTACCTCTGACAACCGGTTTGTTTCCGGTTCCCAAACTGGTGACAATAAATTGAGTAGGCTCTGACCTGCACGACCATTCAATAACTAAATCCTGCTAAATTTGGACCAAATGGTGTGAATACCCAACGTGGGACGTCCCTGGTGACGACTTAAGTGGACTAAAATCATCATCTGCATAATCTTAGTACCCAAATTGGAGCTGTATTCAATCGTGTTAAAGATGGCCTAGCTTGGGAACATCAAGTAACGTATGTAATCAAGTATTTGCTGAGGAGGTAAACATCAATCGTGAGTACTGACACGACCTGCAAAACCTACGTTTCGTATACAATGAGGACCGTGAGTACTTAGTAGGAAGTTGGGAGAGTGGAAATGTCAATTTAAACAGTGAGACAGGCTCTAGATGGACAGGAAGAGAAGACTGGAATACTACTGCCAAGGTACTCAGAGAGGCAAGCAGCAGAGTACTTGGGGTGTCTTCTTGTAGGAAAGGGGAGAAGAAGACTTGGTGGTGGAACCACAAAATGCAGGAAATCATCCAAGGAAAGAAATTAGCAAAGAAGAAGTGGGACACGGAGAGGACTGAGGAGAGGCGGAAGGGATAAATTGAGATGCATCAGAGGACAAAGGTAGAGGTGGTGAAGGCTAAACAAGAGGCATATGACGACATGTACACCAGGTTGGATATAAAAGAGGGAGAAAAAGATCTCTACAGGTTGGTCAGACAGTGGGATAGAGATGGGAAGGATGTGCAGCAAGTAAAGGTGATTAAGGATAGTGATGGAAATATGTTGACTGGTGCCAGTAGTGTTCTAAGTAGATGAGAAGAGTACTTTGAGAAGTTAATGAATGAAGAGAATGGGAGAGAAGGTAGAGTTGAAGAGGCAAGCGTGAATCACCAGGAAGTCGCAATAATTAGTCGGGGGGGGGGTTAGAAAGGCGCTGAACAGAATGAAAAATGGAAAGACAGTTGGTCCTGATGACATACCAGTGGAGTTATGGAAGCAATTTGGAGAGGTGGCTGTTAAGTTTTTGACAAACTTATTCAAGACAATACTAGCAGGAGAGAAGATGGCAAAAGAATGGCAGAAAAGTGTACTAGTCCCCATTTTTAAGAACAAAGTCTATGTTCAGAGCTGTGGAAACTATAGAGGAATAAAGATGATGAGCCACACAATGAAGTGATGAGAAAGAGTAGTGGAGGCTAGACTAAGGACAGAAGTAAGTATCTGCGAGCAACAGTATGGTTTCATGCCTAGAAAGAGTATCACAGATGCATTATTTGCCTTGAGGATGCTCATGGAAAAGCACAGAGAAGGTCAGAAGGAGCTACATTGTGTCTTTGTAGACCTTGAGAAAGCCCATGACAGAGCACCAAGAGAGGAACTGTGGTACTGCATGCACAAGTCTGAGGTGGCGGAGAAATATGTTAGAATAGTTCAGGACGTATATGAGGGAAGCAGAAGAGCGGTGAGGTGTGGCGTTGGTGTGTCAGAAAAATTTAAGGTGGAGGTGGGACTGCATCAGGGATCCGTGCTGAGCCCCTTCCTGTTTGGGGTAGTAATGGATAGGCTGACAGACAAGGTTAGACTGGAATCCCCTTGGACTATGATGTCTGCAGATGATAATGTGATCTGCAGTGATAGTTGGGAGCAGGCAGAGGAAAAATTAGAAAGATGGAGGCACGCACTGGAAAGGAGAGGACTGAAGATTAGCCGAAGTAAAACAGAATATATGTGTATGAATGTGAGAGGCGGAGCAGGAGGTGTGAAGCTTCAGGGAGAAGAGATAGCGAGGGTGGATGACTTCAAATACTTGGGGTCAACAAAACAGAGCAATGGAGATTGTGGTAAAGAAGTGAAGAAACGGGTCCAAGCAGGTTGGAACAGCTGGTGGAAGGTGTCTGGTGTTCTATGTGACAGAAGAGTCTCCGCTAGGATGAAGCGCAAAGTCTATAAAACAGTGGTGAGGCCGGCCGTGATGTATGGATTAGAGACGGTGGCACTGAAGAAACAACAGGAAGAAGAACTGGAGGTAGCAGAAATGAAGATGCTGAGGTTCTCGCTTGGAGTGAACAGGTTGGATAGGATTAGAAATGAGGCCAAAATTTGATGTTTTGGAGACAAGGTTAGAGAGGGCAGACTTAGATGGTTTGGACATGTTCAGAGGCAAGAGAGTGAGTATATTGGTAGAAGGGTGCTGTGGATGGAGCTGCCAGGCAGAAGAGCGAGAGGAAGACCAAAGTAAAGGTTGATGGATGTTGTGAGTGAGGACATGAGGAGAGTGGGTGTTAGAGAGGAAGATGCACAAGATGGAAAAAGATGACACGCTTTAAAGAAAAAAGAAAGAAAAAAAATCTACCCCTGACAACCAGACCAGAGTATAACTTGCCTGTTGCCCAAAAGTCAGATCCGATGGACTCTAGCCTATCACTGGCAGTAGAAAGGAGTGTATGTAAAACGAATGGTTGGATTTTCAACTTCATCATTTTGTCAAGAACACTAATTGTTGATTCAAGATTCTTTTTGTTGCATTATTTTGCTTACTGTACTCCTGTAAGTTCCCTTTTTGTCATCTGTCTCAGAATGAACCTCTCTACTCTTTATTTCGTGTTTTGGGGTTCGATTTTCTTGACTGCTGCAAATCCAGCGTGGCATAAATCAGCATGGAGGTAGTTCAGGCCTGGTGTTGGTATTTTTGCAGATGACCACAAGACGGTGTATCTAAAAGGGAAGTGGGTGTGAACGCGGTCAAATTTAATCATGTCCAATCACAGCAGCTCCTCTCATTCCATTTAAATGTGGTGCCCTCATAGTAAAAATTAATAATATGATAATCATATAATATTAATTATAATAATAATAATGATAATACGAATTCACTGATGGTGTAGTGGTACACATGCCTGATTTTGGTGTGGGCAGTGGGGATTGATTGCCTTTCAGTGATGGTGTCGAGATGTGCCCTGAAACTGACTGGCGACCAGTTCAGGGTGTAGTCTGCCTTTCCCTCGAAGTTGGCTGGGATAGGCTCCTGCACTCCCGAAACCTTTGTGAGGATAACGGCTTGGAAAATGGACATGGACAATAATACAAATACTAATCATAATCATTAATTGATTTTTTTCCCCAATGATTCTGATGAATTGTCGCCCACTGTCCATATACTTATGAATGGAATACATCTGACATCCACTATACATGTCTGAGGAGGTCACGTTTCTCTCGCCCTGTGTCCCCATCAATTTCACCAAAATGGCATTAGACCAGATTTAGACATGGTTTCAGCAGGCATATCTCAACCAACAAATAAAGATGAAGAAAATAATACATCTCATCTGTGCTCTTGGCAGAGATAATAAGCCAGAAAAGCCAAATGAGACTCAGCAAGGAAGAGGTGAAATGGAGCGAATCTTCGGTTTTTATGTAATTCAACCAAAACCTTCAGCCTTCTTATTGTTCTAAACCTCCCTCAGGAAGGAAACGTGTGATTTCAGTAGCAGGTGTGGTAGACAAACTGGGGGGGGGGAATGAAGAGTGATGCGATGAAAGTTCAGGCAGGGAGCCATACTGCTGGCTTGAGCATAGAATTTCACGTATCCTCTTCTGCAACTAAGCACGCAGTGAGGCGAAAGGTGAAGGGCAGGCAGTCAGCAGACCCATCCATGCAAAACCCTTTTGTACCAATATTCATCCTCACCTTCCCCTCGCCTCACCCTTAAGGACCAGCCTGGATTCATTTGAACACCACTTGGCTTCTATCTCACCTTAAACATCAACAAAAGTAATGTGGAGTGATCGCTGTGCTCTCGAATGCTTCAAAAAATGTCAGCGTGCATAAAGGTGTGTGTCTGTTTTGATCACATAGAGGGCTGACATGAAGGAAAATAGCACTTCAAATGATGTAACAAGACAGTGGCAACAATTGACGGCGACTCTCTGCAAACTGTGATCACACATGTGAAACTGGACCCCCTTGACACTTGAAATAGATGAAACGGGCGGCCTGTTCCTACTCGGATCAATGCTGCTGGCAAGAAAAAAGAGGAAAAGAGGACAAAAGGCACCAACACAGCCAAAGTGTTTTTTTTTTCTCCTTGCCTGATATTCACCTACTATGTAAACATGTCATGACTAAACTCTGTGGTGTCACATGTCTCCTTTTGACAACGTTTACCCAGGATCCTGGGTAGAAATCTGCCCTAGGGACATGAAACATCATTAACATCATTATTGTTTGACTTCCTCACCTGCTCAATTTTTTTCCTTCAAAGGAGAAGTATTTACATGATGGATCCACAATGTTGACTGAATAATTTCTGTAGCACTGCAAATATGCAAATAGCTGTTGAAACGTTAGAAAACGCATCCCGTACGTGCAATTATGTAAATTGTCTTGGTTATTCCTTTAGCTCTGCACTCTCGCATTCGCTCATGCATTCATTTGCCATATTAAGTGACGGCAGCGATGGCCTGAAAGCGGCGGGCTCTCTCTGCAGGCTGTGTGAACACACAATGGGCAGCCAGACATTCCTCCTTTTCGGAGTTTGGGCTGTAAGTTGACCGCTCATGGCTCAGAAGCACCATATGGAGGGAGATTTCTTTGAAGAGGCCCTCTGCACACACGTTTGTCCTTGTGCACATCTATGCTGTCCTTGAGCTTTTTCTTCTTTCCTGCTCTCAGTCTCACATGCTGAGCTGCTGCTACATGCACACGTTTGTCTCAGGAAATCAAAAATGTCATAAAAAACTGATATTTCATATGACACACTGACATTTGGATGGGAAATATTAGACATTTAAAATGTAGAATATGGTGAATATTACATGTAACTTTTCCAAAGCAGATCAGAATAACTTTGATAGCTTGGCACTCACAGCAGGTGTGTTGGTGCGGCAGTATTTTAGCGTTGACCTTTGTTAGGAAGATTTGTCACATATGAACACAATTCTCTCTCTTTATGGTGAGCTCATTAATACACAATATATCCCTTGCTTTGACTGAATTGTGGGAGACAGTACAGATACATTTCTATCTTAAAAAGCCACACGGGGTTATGTGGGCGGCATGGTGGATCAGCTGGAAAGTGTTGGCCTCACAGTTCTGAGGTCCCGGGTTCAATCCCGAACCCGCCTGTGTGGAGTTTGCATGTTCTCCCCGTGCCTGTGTGGGTTTTCTCCGGGCACTCCGGTTTCATCCCACATCCGAAAAAATTGCAACATTAATTGGACACTCTAAATTGCCCCTCGGTGTTATTGTAAGTGGGGCAGTTTGTCTCAATGTGCCCTGTGATTGGCTGGCAATCAGTTCAGGGTGTACCCAGTCTCCTGCCCGATGACAGCTGGGATAGGGTCGAGCACTCCCAGCAACCCTTGTGAGGGTAAGCGGCTAAGAAAATGGATGGTTTATGTGTACATATACCGTAACACATGGTTTTGTTCAGACTTTTAAACTCTGCATAACCTGCAATGACTAACTCAGAGTTTTCTTCCATCTGGGCTGCAGGGCTGCATTAAGGGTGACACATCCGGTTATAATGAAATGTTTCCAAACCTGAAAAGTTGTCCTCTAATGCACACTTAGGTGCTGACAATACAGCTGCATGTGTTTTGGCACTGCCACATTTCTTTCTTCTGCACACTTTGTAATTCTTCTGTCAAAGCTAAAATACTGTCATGATCCTGCCGCTACAGCCCGGGCTGGAGCGGCAGTATCATGACAAATACTAATTGAGGGAGAGGAGTAAAATGACATATTAACGTGCAGTCGTGAAGATTCAATAATGCAGTATGTGTACTCTTCATCCAGTGTAAAACATAAAAACAAACCCCAAATTGATCTACTAATGCAGCATTCCATGTCATAGGTTGTGTGTGGTATAAAGTATTGTCAGGCGGGGTGTGAAAGTACATAGCATTGCGACATTCAGTGTGACTTAAAGACTGGTTGAGAGCAGGAACAAACCTCAGGAAGGAAATGCAGAAAACACAGAATGCAAAGAAAAACAAATACCAAACAGCTGAAGAAAAGGAAAAAGAAACTTCACACATCTTTACTTTTAATGGAGGCAGTTAATGAGTTTAGCTGCCGGCAGAGTTCAACTGACTGCATTGGGCCTGGTAAACTTCTTTCTGCTTTCAGGATTTGCATCATGGAACGTTTTTCATTCAACCAAACAGCCATGTTCAATACTGCTTATCATCATTTGCAAACACAAAAAAACAAAATATCTGTGAGTACTTTTCAATTGCTTTACAAACAAATATTTTTCATATGGAAAACATGACAGGATTTGAAATATAGGAAGCTTTGAATGTAAGTCTATTTCAGTGGTAAAATATACAATAGTATACTGCCACAAGAAGTACTCTCCATGAATAATTTGAGCAGAACCATTTCACTGTGGTAAAGTAGAGAAGCAAATAGATCCTGAAAATATGAGTAAATATGTCTCAACACTATAGGCTGATTGACTAATGCCTGAAATCAATGCTGTAATGCTGTATGTATTGTAATCACAACACATGAGATGCAACGCACCAGTATGTATGTAAATAAAGACATTTTACTGACTTTCAAAGTAACATTTTCTCTGCGCAAAATGCCAAAAAACAAACAACCAGCAACACAACATGTACCATTTAAGATTCATTAATGTAGCATCTTTCAAAGTCGTCTTTTACTGCGTCACGGGGTGCACGGCGTCTCTCTCCTCCAGTGTCTGCAGGCCTGTTTGGGTAAACTGCGTAACAAATTGGAGAAAAAAAGGCAAGAGCCAAAGACACAAAGTAAACGCCCTCCTGGACAATTCCACACTGTATTATTAATACAACAGCAGAGTGCAGGTCTCGGTGTTGTAACCTGCTAAGATGGGGAACATGCTTATGGATGATATCAAGGTGACTGAACACACACAGAGCAGCAGGCCCGATGCTTCTCTGGCGGCATGGGATGGGGGGTTCACGCTGTGAACTAGATGCCTGCTGCATAATTGGGAATTATTAAACATGGCTCTTGTAGCCAGGTGATCATAAAATTGTGTTTGCAGTCTTGAGGGATGAACGCAAGAATTCAAATGTTACCATTTGTTAAGAGGCGGTGAAAAAAAAAAAGATCTTGTCCTAAACGTCCCATGATTCAATTTCTTTTAAGAAACAAAGAAAATGCATTTAGACAAGAGGGGAGATGGATGGCTCACAATGGAGTTATAAATTGTGGATTGTTGGAAATTACAATGTGAATGAATATTTCAGTAGCGACGGAACCAACATGATGCAATGCAGCTTGAGATGCTGCGCACATGTCTACAAGCTGTTTAACACTTGAATGAAGGAATGACTCAATTTTTGCTGTAGTAGAAAAAGGCTTAAACTAACATAATGCGTGCCGTTTTCGCCAGCAGTCATCATTGTTCTTTTTGGTACAGGAAATTTATTTTTATGAGGATCAAAGTGAATGTATTTATACATACAAAAAAAAAAATCAATCCATAACATTTAGTGCAACTGCCCAATCTAATGAGATCTGATGCAACAGTTGTTACAAAAGTCTGCTGATTGCAGTGATTTCCAACCACGGCACATTAGCAGGGATGTGCACAAAAAAAAACCCTAGTGATGCTCAAGCACCAGCCATTCTGTCCTGGATGAGAAATGAGGACTTTGATGGAAGTAATTTTTTTTTCATTTATTATGATTCAAAAATATAAATAAATAGTGCCTCTGTTGTCGTTTGAACACCAAATTGTTTTATCAGATTGGTTTTTAGTTTTAGTATTTCTAGTACTTGTGAGAATTGTGCCCCTCGTGCCCCTTGCTGATCTGCACTGCACATAAGCCAGCACTAGAAACACTAAAAATTCCACAAATAACAAATATTCCCTATTTGATGACAAAACCTTCCACAATGAAACGTGCAGTTTTGACAAGTGACAGGCATCATTGAAATGAATTCATCATTCTGGAGTAATTTATTTAGAGTAACAAGCAGAACATTTTTATGCAACAGCACTTTCAAATCACTATGCAATAATATTTTCCAGCATAATCTAAAATAATGCTGGGGGGGGCTGCAAGTGGCTTGATGTAGCAAAGCAAGCCGAGGGTGTTAGTGATTGTCCTACATTGCTCATGCGCTCATGGATTACTTAATTATCAGCCGGTGCCTACGTTCTGCTCTGTTAATGGTAGGCAATATGGCCTTTGCCTCACTTAAGAAATAAATTGTATTGCTCCATCTCTTTCCATCTTGCGGTGAACACCCCCACATACACACATACAAACACACCTTCTCCCCCCCCCCCCCCTCGCTGCTCATAAAGATCATTTAGGCTTGAATGGAACAGTCATATACTGTATAAGCAAAATTCCAATGAGGTCCAACGCTCAATTTCATTAATTGAGCATCTCCATTTCCTCTCAACCTGTTTGCAGAAATAAAAGGCAGGATCCTCATTGACACATGCTGGGTTTATGATTTTATATCAGGAGGAATTACATTTATCTTTGAAATTTGGAATTGCCGCAGTGGGAAGCAATGTTGTGTGCAGGGTCTTTGCAGACACAATAAAATGCAATCATGAAATCAGTCAGTTGTAATATCAAAAGAACATCAGCAGGAGAAAATATCACAACATTAATTTTTCCCATGAAAAAGTCACATAGTCAAACAGTTCTGTTATTGAGCTAATGCTGACAAACGCTGAGCCATGATGACACAATATGCTACTAAATAAAGACAGGAATATATACTGTAACATAATAGCATCACCAGTAAAAAAAAATAACAATTTGACAGGATAATTAATAAGTACAATGATAGGCATTATTATAATAATTATTGCATACTGATACGTAATGTATTTTTTCCCCCTGAATTGAATTCAAATGTTTAAAGGTATTATGTGAAGAGCTGGCGGCACGTTGGAGCAGCTGTAAGGCATTGTCCTCACACTTCAGAGGGCTGGAGTTCAAATCCCGGGTTTCCTATCACATCCGCAAAACACGCGTTAATTGGACACTAAATTGCACCTAGGTGTGATTCAACTGGGGTTGGCTCCAGCACTTCCACGGCCCTTGTGAGGATAAGCGGCTCAGAAAATGAATGGATGGATGGAAAAAAAAACTGTAATGAAGCTTTGAGTTTGGAATGGAACCGCAGTTAGTAATATATTCAACATATTTATTCCATCTTTAGACTAAGTTACTGAACAATAGATTAGAACCCATCCTTTATCCATTATACAAGCCCCTTATCCTCACAAGGGTAACAGTGGAGGTGCAGCCTATCCCAGCTAGCTTTAGGCAAAAGGCAGACTACACTGAGAAGTTGTCGCCAGGGAGTGGCAGGTAAGACGTCAACACCATCACTGAGCAGGAATCGAAAGCACACTGCCTGCATCAAAGTCAGGGGTTTGTACCACTATACCATCAGAGACACAACAGCTCAAAATGATTTTCAAATGTTAAGTGTTTTGTAAATATATATCCGATTTCTACAATAACTTGAACTAGTAGCAGGGCTTTCAAAAAGGAAAAACATATAGTAAGGTATAGATTTTGTGCAGTGTTTCTGTGCACACAAATCTAGCGCCACCTGTGCACTTCACCACCGAGGGGGTCTGAAACTACTCTGAAAGACAACGAACTACTTTCAACCTGATCTCCTTTTACTTCCAACAAAGAGCACTAGATCGAATATACGCTGCCACAATATTATAGGAAGAAGAACGCTGCTAATGTTTATTTATATTTAAGGTTTGCAGCCCACATGTCTGTTTTGGGCTAAGCATTAAATATCCACATGCCAGAAGATTATTGAACATTAATTACATTAGCATTTTCTCTCTTGACAGAATTGCATCTCCTTATCTGGGATCTCCACACAGAGACGGGGAACTATTGATCTTGGCCATGTTGTCATTCACATGATAATTAGGAGCAGGTGAGAGGTCATCCTCCAGTCCGTTTGAACATCTGGATCAGAGTACCTCAAGGACAACGGGGACCACGGGATGCCGCTGCTCTGACAAGGCTCAAATGTCTTTATGTGCCTGAGTCAATCATATAAATTGTTTAATTAATTCTCACTATCCAACAGACAGGTGCAACAATCAATGAAGCCAAAACTCACGGAAGAGAGTCCATGTGAACATTTATGTTGGCGATGTAAAGAAGAAGAAAAAAAATCTAATCAAGGTTAATATGTAGAAGTACAACTAACAATACAGTAAACTGTAAGTCATCCGCAGTAACTGTAAATGAGGCTTTTATCTCAGTTGAGGCTTATCTATAATTAAAACTGCATTTTAAGGGCATGCAAATGGAGGCTTTTGCAGACCTCACATATCTTAATATAGCATTTTCAATGTGCCGAGAACATATTGTACATCTTTTACAGACACCCTGCTTCATCAAAAAATAGCTGTATTCTTTTTCATGAGTAAATAAAGTGATCTACATGGGCGCATTAAATTCTGTCATCACTGCGTTTTATTTAGTATTAATGTGATGAATAATTCTGTTTGTACACTGCAAAATTGTTTCTGTTAAAAATGTAATAATCAAGTGAGACAATTGTGAAATTATTTTTTAAATGCTCTGTTTAAGAATGTTTTGTATGCACAAGATAGCACGCTTCCCAAGTGTCTCCTCATTGAGTTTGACGTCTTGGGAAAAGAATTTGCTACTCATGCTACTAAACGAAATATTTACCCCGACAAACAAACAATGACAATGCCCCTTTTAGTTCATTGAAGATTTCTATCTGTTGACTGTAACGTCCAGTTTTCCATATTTTTTTCCAGGTAAATGAACATCAAAACTAAACTTGATTCAAATGTGCAAATGCAAAACGTACATGCAAATGGCTTTGAGATGCCTGTGGAGGATGCAGACAAACAATGCAAATATTGCCCCCTTGTGGTTTCATGTGCACTCATGGGTGTTGAAGGGATCTGTCATCCCTTGTTACCTGTTGTAAAATTGTATTTCAGGGATGAGATGGTTTCAAATGAAACAACACAGCCGTAAAAAAATGACTTTCCGACACCATGTGAAAATTGGCAGCGAGAGGACCGTGCAAAAATTTGAATAAAGTAACCAAAGCTTCATATCAATTGGCGTCCCGTTGCACTCCCCATCAATCTTTGCTTTCTCTCTTTGTCTCATTAGAGCTGAGTAAATTTCAATGTCACTTAAAGTCACGCCTGTAATTTATTGGCTCCTTAATACTGACGGACAAAGGTCGTGAGCGGTGCTGTGAGGCATTCTATCGGGTTTATCTGTGCGGGTCATTAACCTTGACCTGGCGCAAAAGCACTTCAGTACAGGAAGCTCCACGTCCTGCCAGCGCACATTTTATAGACCCCAAGAAGTTACTCTGTGTGATGGCCGCTCACACCGCTTTCCTGCTGGCTCGAGTGCTCCACGCTCGCTTGCCTTAATTGTCATATGGCATCCAGCGCCACTTTCTTAATTGATCTGACCTTTCACTGCACTTTTTCTCATTTCCAAACCCACTTTCATTGTTCCATCTGGCACTTTTAAAATGACATCTGGTTGACTGTACTCTACCCGCTGATCTCTGTACAGTTATTTTTAATCTTAATTTATGCTCCAGCAGATGCTGGATTTAATAGGTGAGGAGCCAAACTGAACTCCCAACAACAGCCTGTGTCCATAACACTTCCCTTAACAATTTAAATATTGACACGAGCCAGGTTGCCAGCCAAATCTACTACAAAACTGCCCTTCTTGTGTTGTTTCCAATGAACTGAGTATCATAGTTTCAACTTGGAATTTTTTTTTTGTCGCGTCCTTTTTTTCCTCATAAATTCATTTAGTAGAATGATTTCTCTATCACTTTCACCACATCCCCTCCACAATTTTGAATATGCAGCAGTCTTACCCACTCCTAACGTCGTAATCTCTTTATTCCCTGTTCCCCAAACTGCGGCTCTCCTACTATCTTCCCAACATGAACCACATGCTGAGGACTTCCTCATCCCTCCATTGAATACCTCATTTCCCTCTGTGACATTTTCCAAAAGATAAATTTCCTATGGCTTGCATTTTCACGGGGAAGTGCTCCGAGATGGCGCTACCTGCAGGCTGTTAAATTAGCGCCATATAATTGACTGATTAAACGCTTATTGATTGCTGAGGTCTGGATGAGCAGAAGATATGATATGCTTGCATTTTACACAGTTCCCCACTTCATGATGCAGCACATTACAAAGAAATTTTGTAAAAAAAAAAAAAAATCAGCCTCCCAAAGTTTTTAAATTTCTGCTTCGGACTGAGGGATAGAACTTTTATTAAAACCATCATTTGAACAGTAACCTACTTTATTTTCAGTAAACTTTTTGTATTTAGACTTGCGGCGTTTGGCTCACTACTGACAAAATCTAGATTTTAATTCTTCTAATTACAGATACAAGTCAGTAACTTACAATTTTTAAAACAAATTAGAACAAACAGATAAATTGTTGTCATTGAACGCAATACCTTTTTAGAAAATTGTAATATACTTGAAAAGTGTCATTCTGGTTTTATGATAAAGGCACACCACTACAACTGCTCTACTCAACATTCAAAATCATCTACGACAGTGGTTCTCAAATATTTTATACCAAGTATCGCCTAGAAAAAAATACTCTCCAACTACAACCATAATGTAGAGACTGTAAGTAGACCCAAGTGTTCATCAAAAATCAGATTTTTATTACACAATAATTATAAAAAGATATTTACTATTAGAAGCCACTGTAAAATCATGGTGTGCTTAAAGTGCGGGTGACATCCCTATAAACATTGTAAAATAGATATTGTAATGAAAAATACATATAAGAGTATTCACTTCAATGTCTATACGGAAAAAAAAAAAGTGAGCGGAGAGCGCGTCATCCATGCACAAAGTTGCGCAATTGAGTGTCCCTCGACATCCAAGTGGTCGCCATATTAGTCGCGTCATCTGTCCTTGACGTCATCGTCACTTCCGCTGTTGAAAACGCGCAGTGCCTGCTACTATGGAAGCCGAACAACAGAGACATTCGGATTTTTCCAACGCCCCTTCTCACACGGAAGCTCTTTTCGAAAAGGACAACACCACACAACCGAGTGAAGTTACCGGGGCAACATTACACTATTGTTTCGAGCCCTCAGGGCAATATTACACTATTGTTTCGAGCAATATTCAGATGATATGCCATCACGGCCAAACCGCATCCCGTCCGATCCACTTCCGCGGCAGAGATGAGCCATCGCGGCTCATCGCAGCCGGCCGGTGTGGCTTATGACGGAGCCGAGTGGTCCTGCTTTGTGTTCAGTCGAGCCGGCGCGCTTCATGCTCGCACGCGACTGAGTAACGCATTCTCGGCTGGGTTCTTCAGAGCCGCCCCCATCGCAAAGCCCGACGTGCAGCCCTCGCGGAAGATCTGACCGCCGAACGCGGCGCCTCAGCCGGTGTGGCTGAGTTTCGGCCCGCCGTGCTATATAAGGAGAGGGTGGAGCCGAGCTATGTTGCAGGCTGAGTGAGACATTGTTGGCTGGGCAACGCGCACATCGACACATTTCATACGTGGATCTTTTGTTATGTTATGAGAGAGACCGATTACGTGGCCCGCCCCAAACTATTATTTTTTTTAGTAGCTGTATGCGCACATCAACACATTTCATACGCGGATCTTTTGCTACTTTATGAGAGAGACCGATTACGTGGTCCGCCCCATACTATTTTTTTTTTGTAGCTGTATACATACCAACCTGTTATTTGGAACCCACGAAGCTCTCGTCCTTTGCACCCGTGCAATCCATTTTTCACAACGAACAGGGTCTCTTTCAAACTTATGAAGGGTAATTCCATTCTCCCGAGTGTTCAAGCAATGTCCAGCAATGCAATGAGCCGGCATTTTGGCTAACATGAAGGAACAACGAGCTACCTTCGCGGAGGTAAAACTAATGGAAACAAACGAGTCCACGAGGGGGCGCCACTGTCCTTTACGTCACTTCCTGCTTCTTCTCGACAACAAATTCCTGCAAGGATTTTCATGGCAGGAGTTACAAAAAGCTGTATACGTCAAAATCATGTTTTGTGGTGAAAAAACACATGGGACTATATTGGCTGTGGGTTTTTCATTAATAATAATCAAAAAATCTTCCATTTCACGAAACTTGAGCTTTAAACATAGGATGGATGCGACACTCAAATTCACAGTGAGCCACAATTTAAGGTTTGGTCAAAGTCATGGGCCTTGATATTTAAAATTGACTATTGTTTTGTTTTCCCTTCTCTCCAGATATGTCTTGTTAAACCTCATATGATTACAAACTTAAATTTTGCTGCAGCTCTGACTCTGGTATAAGCAAAAATTAATACAATACACATGAGCAATCAAATTTGCAGTAAACAAATCAGGAATATTTCTCATTCAAATGGACCACTTTTTTTTTGGCTTGCTCTATCTGTAGCCTTTTGAGTTCCTTTTAAATAGAAAGTTTTCTTCAAAGGTTGACAACAAAACAACCCCAAAAATAAGAGCGTCCTTCACTGAAAATCAAACTATTAATCGTCCATGCTGCTGAGTAGCAAAGGTGCATATTCTTTCATTTCGGCCACGTTGGATCCACATGCAAGACAAACAGGTCTGTCCTCCACTAGAGTGAACAGACCTTCTGCCTCCCACCCATCTTGAATGCTCCTGTTTTTCATCTTTCGCTTGACCATTTTTCAGAAGGGGAGGTGTAAATTGTCCAAGGAGAATGATGGTATGGTAGCTAATGAATTGCAATAGAAAAGGAGTAAGTACTTGCCGGTCTCATCTGAGGCACCAAAAAACATTCTAGGATTTGTACAATTGTACTACCATCTGTAACACACATTTGATATCGTCGATGTGGCCAACCCCCTCAAAGGCACGTCTGGGAGCCGTGCCTAAACGAAAGAAACAGTCAATTATTAATACAGGCAGGGGTGGGCAGAAGGGGGTCGGGAGGAGGGCAAGCTCACCCCTGAACCCCAGACTGGTGGCCATCCAGACCACCAAACACAAGGCGTCCGGGTGGAGAGGTCAGTAGGACGACCCGGACGCCAAGCACCAGGGTCCCCACAGGGCGATTCGGGCGGACGACCTCTGTGAGGAACCAAACGAAGAAGAAGGCACCAGAACGAGGCAGGCTACTGATCCGGACGAGAACCTCCCACGCCGTAGTTGCCAAACAACCAGGGAATGGTCGCCACCGAGGCTTGGTCAGTAGGCAGCCGTGGATTGGTCACCAATGAGGCCAAGTCATGAAGCGGCTGGGAGCCATCTGGAGCGAATAGGATGATGGAGAGAAAGACCAGAGCCATGACCACCACCATTACCATCCCGAAGTCTCTCCAGCTCCGGGGTGGCTCATCAGAACTCCCCAGCGACGCCGGCGCCCCCCCCTTGACAGGAACGTGAGAAGGCGGCGCCGCCGTCCCCCCGTCCTGGACAGCAACGTGAGAAGGCGGCGCCACCGTCGCCCCCTCCTGGACAGCAACGTGAGAAGGCGGCGCCACCGTCGCCCCCTCCTGGACAGCAACGTGAGAAGGCGGCGCCAGTACCGCCCCTTCCTGGACAGCAACGTGAGAAGGCGGCGCCAGTACCGCCCCCTCCTGGACAGCAACGTGAGAAGGCGGCGCCAGTACCGCCCCCTCCTGGACAGCAACGTGAGAAGGCGGCGACCCCATCGTCATCGCCACCTCCTGGACAGCAACGTGAGAACGCGGCGACCCCATCGTCATCGCCACCTCCTGGACAGCAACGTGAGAAGGCGGCGACCCCATCGTCATCGCCACCTCCTGGACAGCAACGTGAGAAGGCGGTGACCCCATCGCCATCGCCACCTCCTGGACAGCAACGTGAGAAGGCGGCGACCCCATCGCCTTCGCCCCCTCCTGGACAGCAACGTGAGAAGGCGGCGCCACCGTCGCCCCCTCCTGGACAGCAACGTGAGAAGGCGGCGCCAGTACTGCCCCCTCCTGGACAGCAACGTGAGAAGGCGGCGCCAGTACCGCCCCATCCTGGACAGCAACGTGAGAAGGCGGCGCCAGTACCGCCCCCTCCTGGACAGCAACGTGAGAAGGCGGCGCCAGTACCGCCCCCTCCTGGACAGCAACGTGAGAAGGCGGCACCAGTACCGCCCCCTCCTGGACAGCAACGTGAGAAGGCGGCAACCCCATCGTCATCGCCACCTCCTGGACAGCAACATGAGAAGGCGGCGACCCCATCGTCATCGCCACCTCCTGGACAGCAACGTGAGAAGGCGGCGACCCCATCGTCATCGCCACCTCCTGGACAGCAACGTGAGAAGGCGGCGACCCCATCGCCATCGCCACCTCCTGGACAGCAACGTGAGAATGCGGCGACCCCATCGCCATCACCACCTCCTGGACAGCAATGTGAGAAGGCGGCAGCAGCATCACCAACTCCACCTCCACCTGGACGGGAGCGTGAGGCAGCTGGGGAACTGTCGCCACCTCCTGGACAGGAACGTGAGAAGGCGGAGGCAGCATCACCAACTCCACCTCCACCTCCTCCTGGACGGGAGTGTGAGGTGGCTGGGGAACTGTCGCCACCTCCTGGACAGGAACGTGAGAAGGCAGCATCAGTGTCACCGTCGCCACCTCCTGGACAGGAACGTATGGGCGTGGCCGTCGCCGACAGAGCAGGAACGGGGAGCGACCGCGGGCCGGTCGCCGACAGAGCAGGAGTGTGGAGCGTCCGCGGGCCGGTCGCCACTGCCACTCTAGAGCACGGACGAGAAGCGGCTGTGGAGACGTCGCCACCTCCTGGATAGCAACGTGAGGCGGCATCGGGTCGGTCCCCACTGCCACGTGAGCTTGCAGTGCATCCGTTGAAACAGCAACGTGGGCGTGGCGCGGTGGCGAATCCGTTTCCAGGGCAACGTGAACCTGAGTAGGCGGGGAGTCAGTCGAAACTGACACGTGGGCGTGTCTCGGGAGCGGGTCAGTTCCAACTACTGCGTGAGCTCTGCTCGGAACTGCCAAAACCTCGACGTGGGAATGGCGAGGAGGCGGGTCAGTCTCCACAGCTACGTGCACTTCGCGAGGTGGCGAGTCTGTTCCTACTGTGACGTGCACTTGGCAAGAGGGCGGGTCGGTTTCCACGGCAACATGAGCCTGAGTCAGCAGCGAGTCCGTCGCCGTTGCGACGTCAGCGTAGCTCGCCTGGTTCGCCAATCCTTGCCGGACCTGGGCCGTGAGAGCCGCCAATTCCGCGCTCTGCCTCTCTATCTGCGCCCGCATTTCGCGACAGAACGCCTCGTGGTTTGGCGGCTCCTCCTCCCTCTGGGCTGGAAGCTTCGCCACCAGCTGCGGGTCTGCTGGTCTCACCGTTGCTGGCGAGGAATGGGAGGACGGTGTCTTCGTTGCCGCGCAGCGAGAGACACCAGGGAGCGCCCGGCCGGGGCGTCTCCTCTGGCCGCCACGCGGAGGTCCCGGGTAGATGGCCAAGCGGGTTCCCTCGTACCGATTGGTGTACTTGGATCTACCGGGCGAAGTCGCTCGGGTGCTGGAAACGCGGGGAGGTGAAACAAACTGACTGGGATGAAAAGCCGGGCAAAGAGATTCAAAATCAAAGTCGTCGGAGTCGTACTCGGGCAGCCGGTCATACAAATCGCGGTCCTCCTCATATTCCGAAAAGTCAGAGTCCAGAAGAATATGAGGAGCCGGACGGGTCTTGTTCGGGACGTATTCATACCTTGCTGGCGGAGCGTAAGACACGGAAGCGGAGGACATCAGGGAGCCTCCCCGGATTGGACAGGCTTGGTCCTCCAGCAGACGGTCTACCTTGCGTCGGTCCCGGCGACGCCGGGTCTTTCCTGCTGGGTCCTGTATGGACCAGTTCGTTCTGTCACGTCCCATCGGAAACGAGAGTAGGACCCAAATGCAGGAACTCGGAAGACGCAAGGTAGTTCAAGAAGAGACACGTTTATTGTATGCAGAGGTAGGGGATCGAACAGGCAGTCCGGCGCAGCAGCGGTAGTTGGGACGTCGGGCAAGCAGGAGTCGGCACACGGGAGAACAATCAAAGCAGGCAGAAGTATCGAAGGAGTCAGGCTTACAAGGTTGGTCGGAGAACGGACGAAGGTCGGTACACACAGGTTCAATCAGGGATACCGGAGCACACGAATGGGACATGAAGATCATACGAACTGGCGCCGGCCAGTTGTCATCGCGGTCATATAAATCCATAGCATAATCAGGCTGCATGAGGCGCAGGTGTGCACCTTCCAATCAGCGCAACCGCGGACACCCGTCCAGCCCAGGCTGGAGCGGCAGGATCATGACAGTTTGAGGGAATGTTGTGTGTGAATTTCTAGCATTGTGGTATTTTTCTTGGATCCTAGAGAGTGGGTGCTAAATTGTGTTTATCTGACAGTTTGGGAGCGGTGTTGGTAACAGCTGTCGAAGTGATTAAAGAGAGGGTTTTGAACTCTAGGTAGCTCCTATATTAATGAGTTCCATTAGTTCAGTGGTTCCCAAACTTCGATAGCAGCACCCCTTTTTGGCCCACGTCCTGAATCCATGCCCCCAACACATACACACAGTATTTCTATAAATGCCCTTGCAATAATCGATAATCACTGCAATGGTCACTTTTGCAGTTGAAAAAATTGCACTGGCTAGTTCATCAAGCCACCAAGAACAAAACAATTTTGTATCTTTCATCATTTTCAATATTTACTGTGGCTGCGGTGGGCTTGTGTATTTCTTAGTAAAATAAGCTCCATCTGCTGAGTGTAACTTAATTATGAAAAGTGTTCATGGTAGCCTTGCCCCCCAGTTTGAAAACTGCTAAATTCGGTGATTCGATATTCGATTGCTTCCAAACTTTTTGATAAGCCAGCCACATGGTTTGTTTGATTTAATTCATCCTGAGTGGCTGGCAATTGGATGTGCAGTTTATATGCCCGTCCTGGATAACATTGCACTTAATACATGGGACAGAACATTTCGGATCATCTTTAAGAGCCATCCTATTTTCTGACTCTGAATAGGAGGAAGGAAGGAAGGAAATCAGGAAAAACTTTCAAATTCGGCCCATATGTCAATATGTGTGAAGGCCGCATCAACATGGACTTTTGCGTTGCTCATCTTTTCCTGTTGGGGCTCCAGTTAGAACCAGCAATTCGCTGTCTTCTACGGCTTCACTTGAAATGGTTTTCAGCCCATGTTTCATCCATCCATTTTCTGAGCCACTCAACGTCACAAGGGGCATGGGAGTCCTGGATCCTATTCCAACTATCATCGAGCAGGAGGCAGGGTACACCCTGAACTGGTTGCCAGCTAATGTCGTTTTTCAAATACATCTATTTATTTATTTTCAAACACTGGTAAAACTGCTCTGGGAGAAGCCAGCACCACTTGTCACAATATGACAGAAATGCAGAGTTAAAGGCGTTTTATCATCAGTGACATGGCATGACTCCTTCTTGTGACGATCTACAAGTCAGTTCTTAAATCATTCAGAAACTCTCAAACTTTATTGGTGAACAGACACGCCTTGCTGGCAAAGCTTTGTATGCGGGCTTGCTCATGCCGTTCAGACAACTGAAATTGCAAAATTAATTCCCAATGGATCTCAAATAAGAGAAATTACATTGCATTTGCTAAACTCATTTATTTGCATATACTCCTCCCACAACTCGCAAAACAAATTGCATTGAAGAAGCGATAATGGTTGCACCTAGTTAGTAAATCACATTCCACATCTCTCTGCATCTATTTTTGCATTGGAAAGCCTTTAATAAGTCAAACGTGGTGTTGAACCCAAGATACCTTATAATGATTACGTGATTGATTTAAGTAAAATTTTGTATAACGTTTCAGTCACTCACATTTTAAAAATGTACGGGTGTGGTCAGTCATGCCAGCAGATGTAAAGTTACGGGTGTGGCCCACCAGTCATGCCAGCAGATATAAAGTTGCGCATGTGATTAGCGATGGAATCTCAAGACATTAAAATAACTTACTGAGTTGTTATACTCAAGTATACTAATTAAAAGTATACACTATGGATGAGGTACAACAACGCAACAAAAAACTTCCAATTGAAGGTGACTGTTGGGCAATTTACAGTAATTGTCAATAATCTCAGAAGAAGATGTACCTAATATAAAATTATGTTATTTGAAATCTCATAGTCTGTCAGGCAACGCAAAGTCGGAGCGGAATATCAGTGACTGTGATTTACGCCGTCGCACTCGCAAATCTGCACAGTCGAGCAAGAAACTGACTGAAACGTTATACAAAATTTTACTTAAATCAATCACATAATCATTATAAGGTATCTTGGTTTCAACACCACGTTTGACTTATTAAATGCTTTCCAATGCAAAAATAGATGCAGAGAGATGTGGAATGTGATTTACTAACTAGGTGCAACCGTTATCGCTTCTACAATGCAATATCTATGTATATCTACTCGTAACAAATTTTACGCTCGTGATTTTTCTTGCTCGACTGTGCAGATTTGCGAGTGCGACGGCGTAAATCACAGTCACTGATATTCCGCTCCGACTTTGCGTTGCCTGACAGACTATGAGATTTCAAATAACATAATTTTATATTAGGTACATCTTCTTCTGAGATTATTGACAATTACTGTAAATTGCCCAACAATCACCTTCAATTGGAAGTTTTTTGTTGCGTTGTTGTACCTCATCCATAGTGTATACAGTCTTGATTTGCAACAAATAAGGTGGCAAAGAAATGACAAATATGGACAGTAATTCAACTGACTGCCCTGGTGTAAATGTAAAATAAACTCAAAGCTGATTGATGCACGCTGCAGAGTTGTAATTGGTGTAAGTGCATCTATTGTGTTCGCACAATGTGATTCAAGTCTTTTTGATAACCTATTAGGGACATTTTTGGAAGTCTCCAAAGCCTTAGCAGGCAGGGAATGACATGCGGCCTCAAGGTCATAATGGGCTTCCCCCTTGAAATTCTCCAACGACTGATAGGGACGTCTTCCCTCCTGAGTCGTGCTAGAGCTGACACACCACAGAACATCTGTTCGCAAACTGCCCTGATGGAGTTGACACAATGCGCACACACTCCGCCTAACAACGCCTAACAAACCCAATTCCCTGGATGGGGCCAGATGGTGGCCCACACTGCTGCTCCCTTCTCTCCTCATCCAGGACAAATCATGAGGAAGAACTTTTTGCAGGTACCGCCCCAGGCACACCTGTGCCACTCAGCGCTGACCACCCTCTGGTGGTTTCCAATGTTCCCTCCTGTCAAAAGACAAATTGGCCAACAGACTGCTCTTTTATGAATTCACCCCGTGGTCCATTTTTTTAAAAAGAGGTTAAGGAAAATCCTTGGCCTGAGCGGCTTAACATTGAGACACCTCTAGTCTTTGAAAAGTTAAGAGGCCTTGAAACCGGCTTTAGTTCGATATCCTGCTCATAGTCCACTATTATTTTGATCTGCACTTGCAAAACTTTATTGCCACCCCCTCATTGATGTGCTTAACCAACAGTTTGATGCTTTACTTCATCATGAGAAGGAACACATAGGGCTTTATATTTTCCATCCATCCATTTTCTTACCCGCTTATCCTCACAAGGGTCGCGGGGAGTGCTAGAGCCTATCCCAGCTGTCAACGGGCAGGAGGCGGGGTACACCCTGAAATGGTTGCCAGCCAATCGCAGGGCACATGGAAACAAACAGCCGCACTTACATTCACACCTAGGGGAAATTTAGAGTGTCCAATGTTTTTGGGATGTGGGAGGAAACCGGAGTGCCCGGAAAAAACCCACACAGGCACGGGGAGAGCATGCAAACTTCACACGGGGAGGGCCAGAATCGAACCCGGGTCCTCAGAACTATGAGGCCAACGCTTTACCAACTCATCTACCACGCCGCGCCTGTATATTTTCTATCACAAATTTTACTTCAATTTAATTTGGGCAAACTGAATGCAGTTTCTTTTGTTCAGCAGAAATAACCACATTGATATGGCTACACACTTTGTTTCTGTGTGTAAGGCCTTTCAATCATTTGTTCAACTACATTATCAACTGCTGTATGCTTTGCAGTATATGCCGTCATGACAAGTTTGTCCCTGCATTCTTTCTGGAATGAGAACCCAAAATTAAACTTTGAGGAAAAACTGAGTCCATGTGTGCTCCATACGAATTGATCGGAAAGGTCAAAAATGGATTTCGAGGCATCACATCTCTGGTCAGCAAAACAAATATTCTGAGCCCTATTTTCACTGTGATTCAGGTGTCATGAGGAGCAAAACTGTGCACCAGACCTGTGTTGATTTGGCTTTGGTAAGTTCGTAGACCTGCACTGCTAGGCGGATCCAAGAGTGGGTGGATGTGTTTACAGCCATTGTCATTCATCATCAATCAGGAGTCTCAAACTGGCGGCTCGTAGGTTAAGTGCGGCCCACGAAACAATATTTTGTGGCCCCCACCTGAATCCATCCAGCCACCCATTTTCTTAGATGCTTATCCTCACGTGGGTCGTGGGAGTGCTGGAGCCTATCCCAGCTATCATTTTGCAGGAGGCAGGGTACACTCTGAACTGGTTGCCAGCCATTTGCAGGGCACATAGAGACAAACAGTTGCACTCACAACCACACCTAGGGGCAATTTAGAGTGTCCAATGTTGCATGTTTTTGGGATGTGGGAGGAAACTGGGGTGCCTGGAGAAAGCCCATGCAGGCATGGGGAGAACATGCAAGCTCCACACATGGATCCTCAGAACTGTGAGGCCAACGCTTTACAGCTGATCCGCCGTGCCGCCAAGCTATTATATATATATATATATATATATATATATATAATTATATATATTAAGGTGGAGCTTAATATGAAAGTTAAATGTGAGTGGGGCTCTCAAGTTTTTTTGTGGATGGCACTTTTACAATGCTGTGTGGGGAGCTGAGGAACCTACCTACTGTATCAAGGTGGGTTACATGGCTCTCAGGGATGTGAAATCGACCTGAGTTGATACAAGCACAGAAACATGTTTCAGTGAATGAAATCTACATTAGCGTTGCAATGGAGAGTTTTCTTTGTAGTTTTCAACACAACTTGTTTCCACCAGCATCTTTGCTTTTCTCATGAAATGTTTGAGAAGATTAGATTTTTTTAATTTCTAATTTAAATTGAGTGTGTGCATGTACACGTGCATCTCCGTTCCAGCCTCAGCCAGATTCTGCCTCCAGCGCCCCCAAGGTAAATTGAGTTTGAGACCCCTGCTGTAAATGAAAGCCGATCCTCTCATTCTGGTGGTGTAATGACAGTCTCAACTGAGACATCTCTGTGTGTAAGAGGATGATGCGTGATTTCACCGATTTGTGTATGAGTGGACTTACTGCTCTTGGCAGTGACAATGCCCACAGCAGTCCAGTTGTGATCGATTTGATCCTCCAAGAATGAAATTACCTGGATGAATGAGAACATTTACAGGCTTGATCATGGCTGTTTTGACAACAGACAATGTCTGGGGGTACCCATTAAAAACAGAATGAGCTGGTGATAATCCCTGGCAACTTAAATATGTCTGCGGAACTTCCAGTCTGCATGTGCAATAAAATTCACCAAAATCGTTTTAGACCAACAGTGCTGGCACTTAGCTGCTTCTTTTGACTTTCTGCCACCAAATCCTCAATCTGTCAGGCACACTCCAAGGACACACCCTTGCTGTGCCAGAACACCCAATTTAGTGCAGGCCGGTCAGCACAAATTGCAAAAACCGTTGTTGGTACCATTGGTTTGTTAGTTGGCTGGTTGACCAAGAGGCCGCATTTCATGGAAATGGCACCTTTTCTAAGGTTTGTGGAGTGCTCTCAGGATCACTTAATGGTAGTGTCTTGTCCACCCTGTTATTTATACTGTACACCTACTCCTATGGAAGTATACTACAGTCATCATCAATAATAAACTATGCTTATGATTCAGTGATCCTTAGTTTCTTGAAGCACCATGAGATGGCCCATGGTCATGTCGTCAAATATTTTAACAAAGGGTGTTAGGAGTCATTCCTAGAATTCAATGTCGCTAATACCAAAAAAACATGCTGGTTGATTTTCATTGGGGAATCCACCTTCCATGCCACCAACTAATCTAAAAGGTTCATCAAGAGACAGTCAGCTAGTAAAATCAGAATCCACCATCATTTTCGTTGTTTACGAAAATACCTGTACAGCCCCCTATGTTAAATTATATATATTTTTTACATTTAATAAGTGTGGAGTAGATTTTGAATGTCGTTTTTTTGTTGGGTCATCGTAAGGACTTAAAAGGCAAGATGGTGGACTGTCGGGACAAGGCACTAACAGGAAGTAGGCACATAAGCAGGTCGGGTAGTTTGGTGGCGTGGGTGAAGCGGACGGTGAGGTGGGGGGCATGTAAGGAGCTCTGAAGATGGAGGAGAACACAAGGAAGTTGCAGAACACTGAGTAGTTACAACTAGAGTGCGAGGGTCAACCTGTGTACCACAATAGAGTATTATTACCCTGCCGATAGTTTCCTGGACCCAGCAGGCTTTAATGCAAATGATGATGAGTGATGACCCACCAAGCTCCAAACAAGGGGACTGGAGGAAATGAGCATGAGATACAGTATTTTTGAAGCACTGCGACCTGTCTGCCCATTTCTTGCACATTTTACTATTTCACTTGTGAAAAGCTTTCTATACTTTCTCACTCTCTCAGCTGCTGGTCCTTCTGTAAAAAGAGAACTACAGTATGTCAAAAATTTGAAAATTAAACAATTGATATGTCCAAAGAATGAGCCAGCCTCTGTTACTCTCAACAGAAATGCCGCAAGGGGCACTTCAGCAAGTGATGTGGACTTTGGGAATATAGGAATATATTTGCCTTTTTTGCCAGGCTTTTTACACATATTGGCCCAAAAGAAGAAAGCTTGGGTTTTAAGCAATGCTGGTCCAGCCGAAAGAAAAGCAATTACCATGGAACCGAAGCTTAACATCATAAAAAGATCAGAGAAAGGACTAACACCAACAAACATCAGGAAAGACTCTGTCGACTGTGGCAATCATTATTGAGGACAAAGCCTGTATTTTAACGCATGTGAAGGGTTTCGCCCCTATGAATGATCCAGTGATCGCGAAGAAAAAAAAACGAACAAACCAACTTTCATTGATCGTTGCCGAGATTGAAAGAATACTTATATTATGGATCGAGGATCAGAATCAACGTAGGCTTAATATCAGCCTAGTGTTCATTCAGGGAAAAGGCACCACATATTTTCCTAACTTTGAAAGAGCAGAAATGCAAGAACACTGATGAGGAATTTAATGCTAGCAAGCACTACCTGCACATGCTGTCACGACCCATCGGAACGGAGGTAGGACAAAAATGCAGGAGGACACGGAAGATGCAAGGTAGTTTGGGGAAAAACGTTTATTAATCCAAGGTCGGGGATTGGGCAGGCAGTCAGGTGCAGCAGCAGTAGTTGGGAAGTCGGGCGTACAGAGCAGGTGAGCGGGCAGGCAGGAGTCGGTACACAGGAGATCGATCAAGGCAGGCAAGAGCATCAAAGGAGTCAGGCTTACGGGGTCGGTCGGAGAACAGGCGGAGGTCGGTTCACACGGGTTGACGATCAGGGATACGGGAGTACTCGAACGGGGCATTAAGTTCAACCAGTCGTCATCAGGGTCCTATATATACACGGGAGAATCAGCCCGCATGAGGCGCAGGTGTGTGCCTCCCAATTAGCGTGAGCGCGCGGGCACCCACACAGCTGGAGCGGCAGGATCATGACACATGCTGCCTTAGCAATAGCTCAGCACAGCCTCCCCTCCTTCTTCCCCATCCACCCCTCGCAGTAATGGTAAGTACTGTACAGCATCTTATTTCTTTGCCCACCCGCACCTATTTTCTGAGCCACTTATCCTCACGAGGGTCAGGGGTAGTGCTGGAGCCAATGTTATCATAAATTTTGACTTAAACCGTGAAATCTGACTGATGCGGCAATTTAGGTTATGTCGCCAGCGTAGAAAGGGATCTCGTTCGTAGATCGAGGACTCCCTGTGTGTGTGTGTGTGTGTGTGTGTATATATATATATATATATATATATATTGAGAGTGATTTGTTAATATAAAAAGAAGACTTTGAAGACTTATAACAGCAAAAGTAAAGCTTCATTTTCAGGCAGACATATTTCCCCATCATTGAGGCCCTCATGTATAGTGCTGCAAGGAGGGGCACAAATATAAAAGAGGGTGGATTGCGGGTTCACTAGAGTTGTTCTGTGTCTTTGCTTTCAATCCTACCTTACCTCACTGCACACAGAGAGTATATCAGGGTTCACTGTCATCATTTAATGCTTGTGCTGCAAATCTTTTTAATTTTCCACATCCTCCCAAGCCTTTATCGTTACAAGTATGCACAGATAATGGGAGTAATTGGACAATGAGGTTCACTCATTTAGTAATTGACCATTGAGTCTGCTCAAGACTTGATGGGGTTCTCATGGCCATGTTCTTCCTGTTGAGCTTGGCTTTCAGCATCATACTAATTCAAAGAACACCTTTGATCTGATTATAGCTTTCCTACAAATTTGTGTGAACCAGGTGCCCAAGGCTTACCATATGAACAGGCTTTTTCTCATAGTAATGCTGAAACCCCATAATAGAAAAAAAAACATAAAATTAGATGGAAAATGAAAATCACAATACCATTTGTTTAGAAGTGCAACAAAATGAAATGAACACAAAAAATGCAAATGCAGCAGAAAAAAAATAAAAGAAAAAAATACAGTAGAAAAAAAAATCAGTTGTCATTTAGCTCAGCACATTTGATACTGAGCACACCCTGATACTGGAGAGTCATAATGTTGATATTTGCCACATATTAACACTATGTCACAAAAGAAAACAATATGATGAACTGCAACATTGATATTTAGTTCCACCGATGACACATACTCACATAAACTCTAGTAAGAATAGAATTTATCTTGAGCCAACAATGGATTTTATCAATTTAAAATCTTAGAATCCAGCAATTTATAATTCCTTCATGTAAATATAGTAATGCGTAAGGTAATGTGCAAAAGTTTGAGACCCCCATTATTAATAATTTTTCAAGCAATACCTGAATGATCACATATGTACTGTATTGTAAACCTAGAAGGCCACCAAATAGAGTGCAGATAATTTCTATTAAAGACTAATGATTTTCAAAATATCTGACATACGTTGTACGTGTCAAGCTACATTATGTTTACAGAACTGGCTGGAAGTCATTATAAGTCAAATTAATGAAGGATGCATTTTAAATTGTTGTTGATGAGACAAGGAACAGAACAACATCCAAAATAAATTTTCCATACATCTGTTTTATTCAAGTCAACAGGGAACAACATGTAGCAAAGTGAATATTTTTCCTTTATAACAAACAGATACACACAATCTGGACTACTCCTGAATACTCATTGGATAAAAGCCATTCTCTGGATAAAGGAGTTCTGCAGTTTGAGTGAATTTTAAACGTGAAGGCAAAATCTACAAAACTCAGCGAAAACCCCAGTGAGTTGGGAGAATTCCCCCACCGATCATCCAATTTGGCTGATAACATTGAGTGTGTGTGTGAAGGGGTGGGGTGGGGGTAGAGACAGGCAACAGAAAAAAAAAACCACTATGGAATCTTCCATCACCCAGCTACTTCTTTTTTTTCACGCAGCATCCCACTCTGATACAGCGCATTAATCATAACCAGACAAACAGCATGTTGTGTCTGTTGGTAATTGTCACTCTCATCCATACTTAGCCTATAGCTACTCTCAACATGAACTGATAAAGCGCTCCATTACTGCGACACAATGTAGGACACATTCCATCAATGGCAGCTTGAGAGCGGAGACTCCTGCAGCAATATCACAAAAAGGCAGTTTATCTGTGTGCAGTAATGGAATAACGCTCTTCAACTGAGAGTGTTTTTTATTATTATTTTTGGGTGTCATTACTCAATTAGGAGAAACAATCTTTTTACACAGGGATGAAAATGCTCTCCAGGATGGCGCTCACATTATTAACAGCCCTCCCCTAGCCCCTCCATATTCCAACCTCTTTCATTTGTGAAATTCACACCTCCAGCTAGAGCCATTATCAATATGATTAGAATTGTCTTAATAGTTAGCAAATAGTGTCACTCCCAACTTTTAATTGCCCCACCATTTATTTGCAATCGGAGCGATTCCCTTGAACAGACAATTTAATTTTCAAATATCATAATTGGAATTATTTCATATACGTAAACACAAGGCCACAAATGAAGTGCTTAATAAAGTTAAATTAGGAAGGCTGACTTATTATAGTTTGGAGGAGAAAGAGACAAATTGTACCAAGATGAAGTCAGAGTCTCTCAGAGGCTTAAAAAATAAATACAGTCTGCCCTTCTACTGACACATTATAATAGTGTGAGAACTCCAAATAAACTGTGCCTTGCCTCATTGCTTCTCAATGTGAAAGCCCAGCCATTTGATCATAATGGTCATGAAGGGCTAAAGAAATGAAATAATAAAGCATTCATTAAATCAAGCACATTATTCGAGTAAAAGATCCGGGAAGTTGAATTAATTGTGGTCATTAGCGTGCATTTAAAAGGTATTGATTTAAACATAACAGTATGTAAAAATAACGTATCCTGCAACAGTCATCTTCCCCTCGAGACGCTGCCGCCGCATTGTAATCAACAGATTGTTAGACATGCATTTTCTTGGCCGCTGACAAAGGCTGACGTATGGGGTCGCAGGGTGCGTTTGTAATCCATCCACTGGTGCAATTTATTATCTTATTTTAATTGTATACACAAACATTGAGGTGATTTAGGTGACATGGTGGAGAGATGAAATCCGTTTATATTAAAAGGGTTGCTCACCCCTGGAGCCTGCAGCCAGAAACACCTTTCAGCGTCTGCTTTTAACAACATGGATATTGTTTTATTGATCAGGATTTTATTACAGATTTGACACACATGTTATGAGTTAATCGAATCACATATAATTTTTGACACATATTTTACAAGACCGCAATTAATTTAATAACTATTATTTTTTTTCTGTCATTTCAGTGTTAACGAGGTGTGAGGGAGAGTGCTCCATTCGTCTTGGCTGTGTTGTCACTCATGCACTCTCATACACCGAGGCCCAGCGCCTGACCCTAATGGAAGCCACGCAAATGGTCAATCGAGCAAGCTTCTGCGCTCGCTATCTCACTACAGAAGCAGTAGCTTTTGTTCTAGGAACTGATATCACTATTAAGAAAGCCATTCATAGCCATATAATGCCTCCTTTTTACACTTAAACGCTTCAAGCTTATGGGAAAATTATACAACTCAGCCTTGGCTCCAAAGTCCCTCTGATGTGTCATTTTTCAGCCAGTGTACGTTTAACCTGTGAGGAGAGGGCAAAAAAAAAAAAAAAAACATTTTTGCTGTGGGACAAACGATTGATACCTTCACTTAAAACACAAATTATGCAACATTGGCTTCACACATAGTAAATCAGAACAACACAGACACCTGCGGATAGTATGTGAGCAGTAAAAGGGGGCCGCGGAACATAACAGCGTGTCAAGCTGAGATAAAGCTCACTCATATACCGTATACATATAATACCTCAATGGTCAATAGCCTCAATCGGTGTCACCACTCATCGCAGCGAGGCGCACATCTGCTGAACGGTGCACTATTTATCCATCAGAATAATTATTAATTGGTAGTTCAGCTCATCCTGTATAATTGAGGATAGATCTGGAATACCATTAGCTGTGATAATAAAGAGAGCACTACCTCCCGCCCACTTGGGCACATGGGAAAAACCTCTTCTGAACTGGCTCTTTGTGGCCTTGTCAGCAAATGTATTCTTTTGCACTGAGCAGTAGTTAACAACGTTTAGGTTTGTCAAACCAATTTCATTTTCTTTAAATCTTCATAGCAATTATCTTTTTGCATAATCGGTTTCAAGACCTTGGGGGGGGGGGTCCACTGGGTCTAGTAACATATTTAAAATAATTGTTCTGATAGTAATTTGAAGTTTTGTGGAAACTGTTTCATAATCAGATCGCAAAGTCAATATTTGGCAAAGGAACCAAGATGTCGATGGAAAAGACTTCATGAGGCTTTGATGTAAGTGAGGACCATCTAAAAATAAAACCACATGGGAAGAGTGACTGCATAAAACGTATGTACAGTATCTATGCTATTAAGATATTGAAAACGTGGCTGTTTGTGTGCGTGTGTGAAAGTCTACCTGATACAAATGTAAAACTTGAGTTTCTCAAGTTGTGTCAGTGGAACACGTACATAAATTGAGCTGGAAATTGCATTAACTTTCCAAATTAAGACTCCATCAAATGAGTAAAAAAAGACAAAGATAATCACTGTGAATGAAGTAATATTATCTTGAAGTGCTAACATCTGTTGTAGACCTTACAGGGCGATTATTGACTTTGAGCTTTTGAAAGATATCAAACTTAAAGGGAGGGTGCATGGATTTTATGTTTGTCCCAATTACCCTTGTAATGAGATGTATCTGAGCCTGTAGTAATGACAGTAATGAGGAAGATAAAAAGACAATGTGGAAAAACAGAGCAAGCATGTCAGTGACTTGCTGCTGTTCTGTGCCAGACGTCGCTCTTACTCTGATGAATGCTGGGGACAAAGAAGAAGAAAAGCAGCAACAGCAAGGACAAAAAAAAAAAATGAAAAAATCAGGTCAAACTCTCGCGACTTCTAAAGGATATATGAATCACCAGCCTTATTATCACTCTGACACAGTGAGGAGCTTTGTTTTATGTATGCTACTTAAGGAACATTTTGTAATGTGCACCAACTAAATCCAATCATCATCTGTCTTCGCCAATAACAACAAGACAATGCTCTACAGGAGATGCCGTGGTGTCATATCATCATTGCACTAATAGCAAAATGCCTGGCAAGCCTTCGCCCCGCCTAATTAGTCATCTTAAAAAGCTTATTGGTGACTGAGGGCCCATGATCGATTCAAGCATTTAGCCTTTGGAGCAAGGCTTGAGTTAGCACCAACATTGATTATCTGAATGAGCAAACTGGACTGTAATAATAGCTCTTATGAAAGCAAGAAGACCCCTTCTGTTATTGCTCCAACCACAGGGACCCTTTTTTATTCCTCAATTAATTTTGGGGAATTTCACCTTCCTTCGGCAAAGTACTACACATTCCATCAGATGTGAACATTCAGCAATAAAAACAATGCATCTTCCCACCATACATGTCCTCACAATTGACAATGTTTATTTTTCCACATTTTCCATTTTAAAGAGGACATTCATAAGATGGAAGCACATGCACCCAATGGCATCTAATCAAAGGCCTCAAAGTTGGCAAAACAATGGACATCTAACCATCAATATTCTGTTTTTCATGATAAAATGTAGACGATGATTTGCTTCAACAAGCACTTTGCTTCTTCTGGGACTATGTTGCTGTTTGATTCAAGTCGTTTGACAAATCTGGACATTTGGCTGTGTCCTCCCATTAATGAAAGTAGGTGGCTCTCATATTTTGGACAACTATTGACTTATCGAATGTCTCAGCATGAGCAAAAAATGTTCAATCTCTTGTGAGTAATAACGTTTTTGTACAATAATTATATATCATCACATTAGCAATCATGATCCAGAGAAGGCCAAGGCTGTCACAGCTGCGATGAAAGTGGTAAATAACCTTTCTGTAGTATTTGACAAGAAATATCACTGCGCTACACTTATTACTGATTTGGCAAAAGTTTTTGACAGTCAACTATTTTGAGTTAAAGGTTTTTGAGCTTTGGAGATTCAGAAAAATCTGTGGCCTGGTTTTCTAACTATCTTAGCAGCTCTTCACAGTGCATTAGATATGATTGTGTATGCTCAGATATTTTGTCTGTGGAGAAGGGTGGACCACAGGGTTCTGTGTTAGGTCATGTTTTATCTATTATTTCGGTGAATAATGTTGATCAAAATTTGTCAAATTCAAAGCACCATCTCACTGCAAATGATGCCATTGAGTACTGCAGTTGAACATTAAAATAATATCTTGGTAATCATTCAGAATGAATCCAAAATTGTTTTTAATACTGAAAAGACCAAGGTTATGTTTTTGTTTTTGTTTTTTTTACCTGATCAAAGACCAGACAAAATGTCCATGTGCTTTCTACACTCTATGAAATGGAAATTGACATGGTACACTGTTACAAATACCTGGACATATGATTGATGACACCCTAAATTTTAAATCATTTCTAGTGTTTCTTGTACTAACAATTTTTTTTTTCATGTAAAAAAAAGTGGCCTGCGGGTGCAACATTTATCTCGGTTTTAGATTATGGTGGTTTCAGTACATGAATGCCTCTGCACAATGTCTCCATCTTGTTCATACTGCCTATACTTCATCTCTGAGGTTCATTACATATTGTAAAGCTCGATCTCCTCGTTGTGATTTCTTCTCTCAGGTTGGATGGTTTGCGTTGAGGGCCCCGCAGGCTCACTCAATGGTACACCATATTTTTTTAATAAGGCAATTCCTGGTGTGTGTCCTGTCTGTGTGTTTCTATCAGGCAGAACAATATTGGACAGTATTCGTTGCATTCTCAGGACCTGTTTATGAATTCTGTTACAAAAGTGAAAGAAATTGGGAGAAGGGGTTTTGGGTTCTTTGTATCCTCAGCTTTGCATAGTCAGTAATTGGAATTTGAATCCATTCTACCAGCAAGGATGTCAGGTATGTGAATTACAACAAAGAACATTGTTTTCTTATTTGTGATTTTGAAATTAGCTAACCACAGCAAAATAAATGTATTTTCATGGCATATTTCATACACAAGGCAACTCAATGTGCTTTCCATGATTAAAAGCATTTAAAAATAGCTTATAAACATACATCCATGCACTTTCTGAGTCGCTTATCCTCTCGTGGGTTGTGGGAATGCTCAAGCCCATCCCAGCCGTCATTGGGCAGCTGGCAAGGTACACCCTGAACTGGTCGCCAGCCAATTTCCGGGCACATACCACAAACAAACAACCAGTTGGACTCACAATCATACCTAGGGGCAATTTAGAGTTTTAATCACACAGGGGAGGCCAGGATTTGAGCCTCAGTCATCACAACTGTGAGGCAGATGCTCTAACCAGTCATCCATTATTGTGCTTTAAAACTGCGTACAGTGCAAGAAATATCATTTAAAAGTTGATATCCTCTAAAAAGAATGAAACAAAAGATCCAATTTTAACCTGGAAACAAAATCATTGAATTTATTATCTGATTGGTTGCTGTTTTGAGCACTCAAATTCTGCTATTTTGTAACCCCCCTGAGGGACCCCAGACAAACAGTTTTCTCTAAAAGAAAATATGCCCGATATAAAAATTAAAGCTCAGAAATCAGAGCAACACAGTTAACAATGTTAATAGAAAAAAATCTATTTAGTCTTTTAGTGGGTTGAATTACCTCAAGGCCTTTAAGAACACCCTATGGATCTTCAGGATCGCCCACGTGGGACTGCTGCCTCAGGAAACTGACTTCCTTCACTGTGGAAAAATGTCCCAGCTGGTTTAAATCATATACTGTTTGATGACACCGAATCCAATTCACCCCGTTCCCATACTTTGGTAGTTTCCGTTCTTTGTAACGTCACTTATCTGCAGTATCAATTTGGAAACTGAGTTCTTCCTTCAATGACAAGTGAACAGTTGAATGGTCAAATCAGTAGACAAGCATCCGTATAAACAATTTTTAAAAAATGAAAACAAATAAATTATACTATACATAAAGTATGAATTAATTGAAAGGTTGGAATTATTTGAAATGATCTATTTTCAAAATATGATGGTTAACCTTTTGAGATTTGTCTACTTCCATAAATGAATGATTGGTGTCAGAAAGTGTCAGATATTTTCTTTGTACATTTTTGCCTCTGATAAAGGTGCTGTGGTATTACTTATTTTTCATCGTTTTGTTTTAGTGAGGTGATCATTGGACAGTGGATAATGGATTTTTACAGGTATGGTTTTCTATGTTTTTGTTGTAAAACTACAGGGAGTCCAGTGTTTCTTACTGTCTCAACAAAGACGGTTTCGGGTTTACTACAGGCATGCTATGAATGAGTCCCTGCAGTGGCGTACGTTAGTCAGTCAGGGGAAAATTGCCCGTCAGATGACTACCAAAAGATTTGGAAACACTTACGGCTCAGATCCAAAGAAAAGAGTCCATTCAGGTTATTTCACAAAGACTGCAATTTTTGTAGAATTGGCTCAGAAAATGGATGGATACATGGATTGTTTTTGTGTTCACCCCCTCATTCCTATCATGTATACATAGTAAGGTATAATACAGTACGGTGCGTGCTCATGTGCAGTTTGTATGTGTGTGCGTGTGACTGCGAGTGTTGCATGCTTAACTCTAGACACTTATTGTTTTTCAACAACTGGCAAAGTAGCATTTTCTAGGTGTGGTGGTTGCGGGTTGTACAGTACATACATTGCAGTTCCCACGCACTGCTGACTGAGCAGTTTTTGCTACTCAAGCAGATGTGACTATCTTTCTCCTTTGTTGAGCCGCTCTTCTATTTTCTGGTGCATGAGTTGTGGCTTGTGCATTGGTGATACTGGTGTAGCAGCCTTGAATTCAGGGGGTTCAGCCATTAAAAAGTTGTACCTCTGGGTTCGACAAAATATATATTGCTGACAGTCACAACTGATATGAATAAAAAATTCCCATCAAATTCCATAGGAAACAAATGAGGATTGAGTTTAACCTACTTATGAAAGTTTTACGTAGTAATAATTTTATAATTGTGTAAAATGCATAAAAAGAAACTTCAGAGTTCAAATGGAAAGAGATCAAAACATGATATTTGAGAAATACCTGCGATGTTAATATTTTTCTCATTTATTACAAAGATATTGTGACAGAATTGCTTCTCTGGGTTACTTTAATGGTTTTGTGACTAGCATTTCACTTTACTCTCATGAATCTATATGAGGCCAACGGCATCTGCGTATCTACGAGGGCTTAAATATTTGAAAAAGGAGAGACTCATTGTGACATCAAGTGTCATCCTTGCCTTTGTCTTGGGCAGGCTCAAGGTGACATGGGAGTGTGCACTCATTACCACAGCTAACGATGACACGTATTCTCTGTGGAGCTAATTAAAGGGCAGAGGAGGTCTCTGCACCAGCAGCATGATCAGCAAACTAACGAAGAAAGGGCCAAAAAAAAGGCTCTTTTCGATACTGTGAAACACCTGCTCGCTCTTTGCATTGTTTAAAATTTAGGGTATACTTTCAAGGTGAGCTGGGTTTACAAATGAAGACTTCATACTTGGGAGCAAAAACGTGTTTTAGTATGTAAATGTTTTGAACACAATTAATGTTCCCCCCGAAGCTACAGATGCAAACATCCATCCATCTATTATCTACCGCTTTTCCGGGTCGAGTCGCGGGGTTATTAGCTTCAACAGGGATACCCAGACTTCCCTTTCCCCAGCCAATTCTTCCAGCTCTTACAGAGGGATCCTGAGGCATTCCCAAGCCAGCCGAGAGACTTTGTCTCTCCAGCATGTCCTGGGTTGTCCTCGGGGTCTCTTTTTGGTTGGACATGCCCGGAACACCTCACCAGGGAGGCGTCCAGGAGGCATCCGAACGTAGATCGTCTGGTAAATTAAGAGCTTCGCCTTTCGACTTAGCTCCATCTTTACCACAACGGACTGATACAAAGTCTGCATCACGGCAAAGGCTGCACTGACCTGTCTGTTGATCCCCCGCTCCATTCTTCTCACACTCGTGAACAAGACCCCAAGATACTTGAACTACTCCACTTGGGGAAAGATCTCATCCCCGACCTAGAGAGGGCACGCCACCCTTTTCCGACTGAGGACCATAGTCTTGGATTTGGAGGTGCTGATTCTCATCCAAGCCGCTTCACACTCGGCTGCGAATCACTCCAGTGAGAGCTGGAGATCACGGTTTGATCAAGCCAACAGAACCACATCATCTGCAAAGAGCAGAGATGGAATGCTGAGGCCACCAAACCGGACACCCTTTATGCCTCGGCTGTTCCCTAAAATTCTGTCCATAAAAGTTATGAACAAAACTGGTGACAAAGTGCAGCCTTGGTGGTCTCCAACTCTCACTGGAAACGAGTCCGACTTATTGCCGGCAATGCGGCCCAAACAGCTTGTATCAGGGGGTTCAGTACCCTATACTCCCGAAGAACCCCCCACAAGACTCCCTGAGGGACATGGTCGAATGCCTTCTCCAAGTCCGCAAAACACATGTAGACTGGTTGGATGAACTCCCATGCACCCTCGAGGATCCTGTTGAAGGTGTAGAGCTGGTCCACTGTTCCACAGCCAGGACAAAAACCACATTGCTCCTCCTGAATCCGAGACTCGACGTCCCAACGGATCCACCTCTCCAGTACCTCTGAGTAGACCTTACCAGGGAGGCTGAGGAGTGTGATCCCTCTATATTTGGAACACACCCTCCGTTCACCCTTCTTGAAAATGGCCACCACCACCCCAGTCTGCCAAACCAGAGGCACTGTCCCAGATGTCCACGCGATGTTGCAGAGGCGTGTCAACCAGGACAGCCCCACAACATCGGAACACCGGGAGAATCTAATCCTGCCACCAAGGAGCTTTTTAACCACCTCTGTGACCTCAACCCCAGAGAAAGAATAGCCTGCCTCAGCGCACCCAGACTCAGCTTCCTCGGGAGAAGTCGTCTTGGTGAAATTGAGGAGATATTCTCCCCACCGACTCACAACATCCCGAGTTGAGGTAAGCAGCGCCCCATCTCCACTACACACAGTGTTGACGGTGCACTGCTTCCCCCCCTGAGACGCCGGACGGTGGACCAGAATTTCCTCAAAGCCGTCCTGAAGTCGTTCTCCATGCCCTCACCGAACTCCTCCCACGTCTGGATTTTTGCCTCAGTGACCACCGAAGCTGCATTCCACTTGGTCAGCTGGTACCTATTGGCTGCTTGGATAGGACTCCTTCTTCAGCTTGGCAGCATCCCTCACTGATAGTGTCCACCAACGTGTTCGTGGGTTGCCGCCACGACAGGCACCGACCACCTTACGGCGACAGCTCCATTCGCCCGCCTCAGCAATGGAGGCGCTGAACATCGTCCACTCGGACTCAATGTCCCCCGACTCCTCTGGAACGTGAGCAAAGTGCTTTCGGAGGTGGGAGTTGAAATTTCTTCTGACAGGGGAATCTGTCAGCTGTTCCCAGTAGGCCCGCACTACACGTTTGGGCCTGCCACGTCAGACTGGTATCTTCCCCCACCATCGGAGGCAACTCACCACCAGGTAGTGATCAGTTGAAAGCTCCGCCCCTCTCTTCACCCAAGTGTCCAACACATGCGGTCGCTAGTCCAATGACACGACCACAAAATCGATCATCGAACTGTGACCTAGGTTGTCAATGATCCTTAGAAAGGTGAGGAATCAGCCCAGAACTACACAACAGGAATTGGTCAATGACCTGAAAAGAGCTGGGACCACCATTTCCAAGGTGACTGTTGGTAATACACTGAGACGTCATGGTTTGAAGTCATGCATGGCACGGAAGGTTCCCCTGCTTAAACCAGCACATGTCAAGGCCCGTCTTAAGTTTGAACCTCAACATCTTCATTTCTGCCGCCTCAAGCCCTGCTTCCTGTTGTCTCTACAGTGCTTCTGTCTCTACTCCATACTTCATGCCTGTCCTCACCACCCTCTTATAAACTTTCCCCTTCATCTGAGGAGAGACTCTTTTGTCACATTCCACACCTGACACCTTACTCCACCCATTGCAACCTGCATGGACCCTTTTCTTCACTTCCTTACAACATTCACCATTGCTCTGGACTGTTGACCCCAAGTATTTCAAGTCCTCCACCCTTGCTATCTCTTTTCCCTTTAACATCACTGCCCCCCCCATACCTCTCATTCATGCATATATATATGTGCAGATATATTCTGTTTTACTTCAGCTAATCTTAATTTCTCTCCTTTCAAGTGCCTGCCTCCATTTTTGTAGTTGTTCCTCCACCTGCTCCCTGCTTTCATTGCAGATCACGTCATTCGCAGACGTCATAGTCCATGGGGATTCCAGTCTAACCTCATCTGTCAGCCTATCCATCACCACTGCATACAGGAAGGAGCTCAGGCCTGATCCCTGATGCAGTCCCATCTCCAACTCAAATTTCTCTGCCACATCCACAGCACACCTCACTAGTTCTTTTGTCCTCGTTCATGTCTTGTACTATTCCTACATACCTCTCTGTCACTTCAGACATCTGCATGAAGTACCACAGCTCCTCTCTTGGTACTCCGTCATACGCTTTCTCTAGATCCACAAAGACACAATACCCCCTTCTGACATTTTCTGTAGTTTTCCATCAACATCTTAAAGGCAGATAATACATCTCTCGTAGTTTTCTCTAGGCATGAAACCACACTGCTGGTGCGACAGTTAAAGAACATCCATCCATCCATTTTCTGTACCATTTATCCTCACAAAGGGTCTCGAGACCAAAAGTGGTTTTGAGTATAACCAGGGTAATTGTGGCGAATATGTGTTGTGTTCGAAGACGAGATGCAGCTGCACCAAAAGCTATTATTTAGAATGGTACACATATCAGATTATTACTGTTTTCATAAACATAGGCAGTAAGAAATGCATTCCGAAAGGATTGCTTTGAAGAAGCTTCCATAATCTTCATTTCTCTCCCACAAAGAGCAGACAGAAACAAGAAACGGAAGCAGGGCTGGTCTGTACTGGCACCTGTACATAAATAATAGAAGAGGCTGTACTGGAAGTGCAAAAGAAGGGCTGTCTCTGAGATGTAGTGTAATTTGTACTTGGTCTTGAGGTTAAGATGTCACCTTTCTTAACATTATGGGAAGCGTTGACGTGCAGAGGGTCTGCAGTTGTGACTTCCCCAGCAGACGGGGTTGGGGGGGTGGTGGTTGGGGGGTTCGGCGGCACAAAGCGCATTTCACTCAAAGCAAATTTGCCATGGGAGCCAGTTTAACTGGTAACCTGCTGAACCTCTCTGACAATATTTCTGGCACTGAATAAAACAAAAAAAAAAGTGGTCAAAAGAGTGAAGAAGACCATAGTGCAATGTGAGTTTTTCATCATAACAAGACTATATTGACAGCTGAAAAAAAAAAAAAACTCAGTGACAGCGCTCCTCAGGAATTAGAGTTACACTGAGTGCAAGATTGTGGGAGCTCATCATACAAACACTCTCATATTTTAATTTTTCAATTAGCATGACTCTTGTTCTCTCAACATATGCACACTCACCGGGGCATCTATTAAAATGCAACTTTAGTGTTGAGCCTAATTATGGTAAATTGGTTGGCTTGTATATGCAGAAATTGGAATGTGGCTCCCTAGCCATGTTTCATCGCTTGTTTCACCGCGCAATAAACAAACAGCCACTTGCTGCTTCATGCATATGTAAGCAGAATGTATGTGCGTGTGTGGATGGATGATTGGGTGTATTCTATATAATTTGAAAATCTATTCTTGACTGGCATCTGTCAAATATATGTTACACAAAAGAGCCTAATAAAGTCCTGTTGTGACCTTATGAAGATATATACGGTGTGCATCGTGAACATGGTAGATTATTTTGCCTTTCAATGCGTGGTGCTCAGCATTTGGCCTTTGGCTTCATTATCACTTGCATTTTCATGGAGGAAACTACTCAAGGTAATAAAATGTTGCTGACTTTGTGCCTGTAATGTTTTGATAGGAGTGGATATTTTGCCAACGTCATTGGAACATTGAAGAAGCTAACAGCAGGCAGTGAGCCAAAGAGACTCTATGCAGTGTGAAGGATATTTTGTTCTGGATGTTCTTTACTTGTCAGAGCTCAAATTGCCTTCACTATGTAAGGAACTTGTCCTAAATCTGCTTAATTTTCAAGATATATAACACTGTGGTGAAACAAGTGTAAACCATTGTTTTGCAGTCGTCTTTTGTTTCATATTTGCGGCTTAGCTACAGTATTCCGGTTTGTGATTGAAAGTGTTTTGTGTTATTTGTTGATGATGCAACAGACTGCAGGTAGATGAAATGAGTCTAAGAGCCATTGTTAAAGATAAAGAAAGAAGCCCTGGTGAGAAGAAGCTTGCATTGGGGAGAGAATATTTGCACAGTATTAATAATATATTTTACAATAGGAAACAATATTCAGGTAGTAATTTCTTGCTAATTTGTACTAGTAATACTAGTCGTACTAGTAGTAATTTACAAAATAAATATCCTGTATGGCAAGTGGAATATATATGCATATATTGAAGAAAATCCAAAAGAATTAGCCATTAGACACTTTCAAAGGCTTCAATGTCACCTTATGCTGTTACACAACATTCTAATTGAAACAATCCTATTCAGAGGCTCAAATTGGGAAAATCTGTTGTTTGATGAGCATAGGAGTGCAATGAACCCCGGAAATTGAACATTATGGCTACAGCTCTTAGTTCTCTGTCATGTAATTGTCAAGACATGAATCTGCATTGATCCTAATGCAGTTCATACAGTAACTATTGAGTTTAACCTGGCCATCCACCTCCGAAATACACAAAGTACAAATTTAACTACAGCTGGTAATATCCTAACAATTGATATATAGAAAGGTGAATTCAAGATGACAGATTCATCTTAAGGTGTAATTCAATTTGTCTTAAATTTAATATTTTTTGGAAGATCAACATTTTAGCCCCCCCATCAATGTTCACATCTAGATCAGAAAGTAGTTGATGAGACCCTTTATTTCAATTCACCCATTTTTCATATGAGCAAATATATTGGGACATTGACAAATACTGTAGGTGTGTTTTGTTGCCTCCGTGTGTCCTTATACAACTATTATTCAAACAACATTATATGAAACGAGTCATTAGCCAGAAAACTAGAAAGGCCGGTCGTAAATTTACCAATATACCAAGAAAATCAGGGAGTTCGTATGAAAATAATAATTTTATAAAAGCGGTAAAGAACGCTTCGATCCTGGGCCCGCTTGTGTGAAGTTTGTATGTTCTCCCCATGTCTCCGTGGGTTTTCTCCGGGTACTCCGGTTTCCTCCCACATCTCAAAAATATGCAACATTAATTGGACAGTCTAAATTGCTCATAGGTGTGTTTGTGAATGCGACTGTTGTCTGTCTCCAGGTGCCCTGCGATTGGCTGGCAACCATTTCAGGCTGTACCCCGCCTCCCGCCCGTTGACAGCTGGGATAGGCTTCAGGACTCCCCATGACCCTTGTGCGGATAAGCGGCAAATAAATTGGATGGAAGGACGGTCAAGAAAGCAACAGTCAAGATGACAATACAATAATTCTCAGCACATTGAAACGATTGCAGCTGGAGTGTTCTGTTTGTCTTCATCAGTTCATGGAAACTGGATTAGTTTGTGTGAACTTGGCTCGGCCTCCCCTTATGGGTGGAGCTCATGTTCACTCAACTTTCGTGTAGAAAGCACTTTAACAACTGCAGCTGTAAGGAAGAGTAGTACATAAAACAATTAATAACTCATAAAATGTACAAGAGCTCCCTGTACATTGGTGTTGAGCATACCAGAGATGTAGAGTTTTATTCCCGTTTTTGCACGTTGTGTTGAGATGTTATTAGATGAGAGAGAGTAAATAGAAAATAGCGATAGAAGCCTGAAGTCTACAATGACCGGTATGAGGGCGCCAGGATAATAAATGTCGATAGCCGAGACACTGAAATTGTAATCTCGTCATCACAGTATCCATGATGTCACTCACGTTTGTGACCATCTGAAAGTAAACAAGCAAGTGTGCGTTTCTGGCAGCTTATAGTTCATCCATTGGCAATTAACACACAAAACGAAAGATTGATTAAAGTGTCCTCTGCCATTTAGTTCTCTCTCTTACTTTGGTTTACTATATTTTATCACATCTTCTAATCCCTCTCCATTTCTCCTCCAGGACTCATTTGGGCCAACGTTGTGGGGGTGACACTTCTTGGTGTTCTGGCTCCTCTTGTACTATAGTATAAAAGGTCTTAAATCTAATAGCATCAGTAGTCTCCCCTTGAAAAAAAAAGTAGCATTTTTCAACATGCACCCGGTAAAGGAGCAAAAAACAAGTGGCGATACTGTCCACCAAAGAATGTTCTCCAGAATGTTCCCCAAATGCTGAAAGCAGTTCTGTTTAAAGTGCAGAGAGCATCATGAAGACAAGGAACACATGAGGCTGGTCTGAGATACTGTTGTGGAGAACTTTAAAGCTGGATTTAGATTTTTTTTTTTAAAAAAGGAGCACTTTGCAAGCAATCATATTGAAATGGAAGGAGTATCAGACCACTGGAAATCTACCAAGTTCCGGCCGTCACTCTAAACTTTCACCTCGAACAAGGAGAAGACTGATCACAAATGCAGCCAAGAGGCCCATGATCACTCTGGATGAACTACAGAGATCTACAGCAGAGGTGGGAGAGTCTGTCTAGAGGACAACCATCAGTTTTTACGCTGCACAAATCAGGCCTTTACGGAAGAGTGGCAAGAAGAAAGCTATTTCTCAAATATATCCATAAAAAGCCTTGTTTAAAGTTTGACACAAGCCACCTGACAGAGACACCAAACGTGGAAGAAGGTGCTCTGGTCAGGTGAAACCAAAATCGAACTTTTTGGCCACGATGCAAAACGATATGTTTGGTGTAAAAGTAACACAGCTCATCACCCTGACACACCATCCCCACTCGAAAACATGGTGGTGGCAGCCTCATGGTTTGGGCCTGCTTTTCTTCAGCATGGACAGGGAAGATGGTTAAAACCATTCTGGATGAAAACCTGTTGGAGTCTGCAAAAGACCTGAGACTGGGATGGAGATTTGTCTTCCAACAGGACAATGATCCAAAACATAACAGCAATTCTACAATGGAATGGTTCACAAATAAAAGTATCCAGGAGTTAGAATGACCAAGTCAAAGTCTAGACCTGAATCCAATCGAGGATTTGTGGGCAGAGCTGAAGACTGCTGTTCACAAACACTCTCCATCCAATTTCACTGAGCTCGAGCTGCTTTGCAAGGAAGAGTGGGCAAGAATTTCAGTCTCTTGATGTGCAAAACTGATAGAGATGTACTCCAAGCGACTTGCATTTGTAATTGAAAAGAGCTTCCGTGTCAGAAGGGGCGTGTTCGTTTCCCATAGTTAGGGTGCACCGCGTGTTTCCATTGGCGAGTATTCGGGTGACGTCACGGACAGAGGATGCAGCCAATACCATTTGGATATCGTAAAATGACACTTCTGCAACTTTGCGCATGGATGACGCGCTCTCCGTTCGCATTTATTTTTTCATATAGACATTGAAGTGAATAATGTTATATGTATTTTTCATTACAATATCAATTTTAGAATGTTTATAGGGATGACACTTGGGCTTTAAGTGAAGGGAACACAATATATAGGAACAATGCATCCTATGTTAATGATTGTGCCGTGTCACCGAAACAGATTGGCACCTCTGGGGTGCTATTATTTCAAGCCATGAATGTATAAAATGACATGCTTTTGACATACCTTCACGTGGAACCAATGGCCATTCTCATTTTCCGTTGTACGGGTGCTTGTTAGCTGCACATCATTGTCACTGTGAGGTTCCGACTTCCAGAACGGCTTAAACCAGGGCTCACAAACCTTTTTGAGACTGAGGGCTACTTTGTGAGCACCGATCGTATGAAGGGCTCTGTGACCTTTTGAGGTCGCCACAGCGTGTCATCTCAGATGAACGCATATATATGTTTGGCACAATTTTCACACTGGATGCCCATCCTGATGCAACCCTTCTCAGAGAGTGGAGGCCCCAGTGGGATACGAACCCACAACCCCTGGTTTACCAAACCAGCGCTCTTACCACTGAGCTACGGGGGCTCTGTAGTAAATGACATTACGAATATTTTAAAATTTTAATTCACGTAAGCAAGTCAGATTCAGTATTTAAAGCACAATAATAGTAACAATTTGTGGCCTATGGTATTTTTAGAACATATCATGCGTGCGCCTTATATGGTCCTCGTGGGCTACCATTCGCCTGCGGGCACCGCGTTGGTGACCCCTGGCTTAAACGTACGCTTTGACAATGCCAAGTTCAGATGAGTGCTCCTGTATGTTGAAATCCTCCTCCTCCACATAATTCACCACGTTGCTCGCCATTGTGTATAGTGTGTTGCATGCAGTATTCGGAAATTGTAACGTAACGTCTAGTAGGTCAGTTCTTTAGCAAAACTATGGTGGGAAATTTGCTGGATGTTACTTCCATGTTTTACATAACATATAAACAAAGCAAATATGAATTTTGACTGACCCCATAACATTTTGTCATCTGACTTCTAAATAGAGGGGTTAATCTCCTGCTGCTCCTGTGTGACGTATTAAAGTAGTGGTGATATAGACAAGATGAAAAAAGAAAAAAAAATGGTGATCTTTCTTGATTCTTCTCAACCTAAAGATAGGTTAGATTAGGACACTCCTAATGTGTGGATGTTGCTCATGGTCAGTCTCATTAGATGATCTCATGCTTCATAGCACCCGTGGGACTACCATTTGGCAAAGGCTGCTGGAAAGAGTTATCACACATTGCTTCTCTGCACCAGCATCACTTGAAATTGCTCCTTGTACAGGATAATGCATACAAGACCCTTTTTAATTGATTCTCTCCAAATGGCCTCCTTGCTTGCTTGTCTTACCTTATAGGAACAATGTATATCTTCCTATATTATGCATTTGCAAAGGAAGGAATTATTTTAAGATTGTGATGTTAACAAGGCAGCTAATTTTAATAATGGCGCTCACACCATGTTTCTCCCCCCACAATGAGGCAACAAGGCTAGGTGGTTTCCAATTAACAATCAGACTGCATGATAGCATAATGTCAAAGATGAAAATTAAGACGAGATGTAGTGTTAGCACAGATTCATCAATGTTATCAATGTTAGCCTTTGACAAGCAGCACATATTTGAATTTTCAGTTTTCAGTTGTCGACGTGGGGTTGAGAGGTTGTTGTGTTGGCAATGTGTCTGCTGCACTAATTGACAAGTGTAATTCAGTGTCTTGGTGCTGCGCTGCCTTCAGGAATGAAAATACAATCCCTGTTTTTTATGGGCCGCTGGCAGTTTCCTTGACCCTTTGGGCTAGTGGTAGCTGCAGGATAGGCTAAAAACCAATAGTTACCTCTGCTGTAATCTTTCATCTTTTGGGTTTTTGACAATGTCACACATCAAGAAGGCTATGAGTGTGAACAGTTTAGAATTTTAAAAAAAAATGCACAATATAGTTTCTTTAAAATATTAGACAGATTGAGAACATTAAAAGCCTAATTTGTGTCAATCATCATGGAACATTTCAGTGGGTTATATAAACAGTTTGCTGCCAATCAATGACTAGTACAATAAGCTACTGGTTTAAATGTTTCTAGTTTGTAGTTACACCAAACCTTTGACCAAACTGATTGATGTAGGAATGTCGTATCGTCTCCTCGTGGTTCAAAATGGTTTATTTCAGGACCAGTTTTATTTTTGCGGGAAGGCGTGTTTTATATCATTGAATTCCTTTACTTTCATGTTCTCTCATTGAATTCTTGATTCACAAAGCGGTGTCAAAAATTATTTCCGTAATCCTCGCACTTTTTGAGAAAGAAAATAGACAGAAATTGTGACCATATTGAACGGAATTGCACTGGTTGAAACAAGGCTTGATACATTGACTTTTCTCTTTCAGATGACTGTCCCAATATCATAAATTTAGCAAAAGAGACAGTTGAGGATAACAACTGTCTCTTTTGCTAAATTTATGATATGATCCAGACGCTTCTTAACTAATACATTTGTCAACAAACACACCATCACTCCAATAGATTCTCCAGTGTGCACTGGTTGCGAACCCAGTAGAGACATGGACTGGGGTTTCATGAGCTCCTGGGATAATGTCCACCAACTGGCTGGAATCCACAGTGGAAATATCTCCGATATACTACTATTAAAAGAAAAAAAATTCTGGTGTGATGGTGACTAAGTTGTGTGTATACATTATCAATATAGATGATTTTCATTTACGTACACAGGAGTGTCAACTAGTTTTCATTGAGGGCCAGACCCAAGTTACGATTGAGGACCATCTGTGAAACAGCATAAATGTAAAATCCCAATATAATTAAATCAATTGACAGATAAAACAGTGCCCTTCAGGCTTACAAAAAAATGTTTGTGAAACCCACACCGGCACGGGGAGAACATTCAAACTCCACACAGCCGGCGCCGGAATTCGAACCCCGGTCCTCAGAACCCTGAGGCCAACACTCTACAGCTGTTCCACCACATGTCACCTTTTGTTTACTGAACTGTAATAAATGTACAGCAAATAAGTAAGAAAATATATTGTACCATATCCATCCATCCATTTCCCATGCCCCGACAAGGGCCATGGTAGTGTCAGAGCCTAATCCCCAAAATTTATTTTGAAATTCAGCTATTGGGCCATTTTATCGTAATGACTCAAACTCTAAAACACTTCCTTGTCACTTAAATACAACAGTAGATCTCTGCATTTATTGGAAATTTGCCACAACACATTATTTATAGACTTTTGCTGGCTGAATTAAATAACATGGTGGTGTGGATTTGTGACATATACTGTATGACCCTGTGATAAACCTGTTAAAATCTGAATGTCATACACACCTGACAGTGTGATAGTTGACAGTTACATGTTTTTTCCTGGCACTCTGATGAGACCATCAAAATAATGCGATACGTGGGTGTAATTGTGAATAGTGTGAATAGGTGTAGGATGTAAAGAAGTTCTTCCGCTTAACCGAGGTCACGTCGCAGAGGCAGTAGCTTTAGCAGCGAAGCCCAGACTTACCTCTCCTAGCTACTCTTCCAAGGGATCCCGAGGCATTACCAGGCTAGCTGGGAGACATAGTCTCTCCAGTGTGTCCTAGGGTGTCTCCGGGGTCTTCTCGCTGTGAAAACCTTAACAGCTAAGCATCCAGAAGGCACCCTAATCAGATACCCAAACCACTTCATCTGCATCTGACCAACGGCTAGACTCTGAGCCCCTTACCGATGACTAAGCTTCTCACTCTATCTCTAAGGGAAAGCATGGACACGCTACGGAAGAAACACATTTCCGGTGTTTGTATTCAGGATCTTGTTATTTCAGTCATGACCTATATCTCATGACATTTAGTGAGGAAAGGCATGTAAATTCATTGTTAAATTGAGAGCTTCACCTTTCAGCAGAGCTACTTCTTCACCACAATGGACCAATAGAAAGTCTCCATCAATGCATGTCAATCTCCCATTCCATTCTGTCCTCACTCATGAGCAAGACCTTAAGATACGTGAACTCCTCCACTTGGGGCACAATCTCATCGGCCACCACAATTTTCTGTCTAAGGATAATTGCCACAGATTTGGAGATGCTGATTTTTCATCCTTAATGCTTCGGATTGAGCTGTGAAGTGATCCTGTGAGAGTTAAAGACCAGAATAAAGGCGAGAATCAGAATCATCTTTATTTTTCCAAGTATGTTAAAAAATAACAAGGCAGACATTGAGAAAAACAGACCTAAAAATGGTTGCTTGTAATCTGGTAATGCTGGCTTGATGAAGTCACCAGACCCACATCATCTGACTGAGGCCCCCTAAACCAGACCCCCTGTATTCCTTGGCTGCACCTAGAACTTCTATTCTATCCATCAAAGTTATGAACAGAATGTGTGACTAAAGGCAGCCTTGATGAAGTCCAACCCTCACTGGAAATGAATCTGACTTACAGTACTGCCAGCAATGCCGCCCAAACTCTGACACCGGTCGTATAGAGACCAAACAGCCTGTAACATGGTGTTTGCTGAGCTCAACCCCAGAGATAGGAGACCCCACCCAAGAGACCCCAGACTCTGCTTCCTTGTGGGAAGGCATATCACAGGAATTGAGGAAGTCTTTGAAGAATTCTCCCCATCGACTCAGAACATCCAGAGTTGAAATCACCAGCACCCTGTTCCCACTATCCACAATGTTGATGGTGCACCGCTTTCTCCTACTGAGACATCAGAGGGTGTAATAGAATTTCTTCAAAGCCATCTGGAATTTAATCTCCATAGCCTCATTGAACTCTTTGCCTCACTGACCACCAAAGTTGCATTCTGCTTGGCCAGTTAGTACTGTACCTATGAACTGCCTCGGAAGTCTCACAGGCCAAACCGGTGTGATGGTCTGAGTGCTCCCCTGTGCTGAAAAGTCTCCTTGTGATGAATGCGCATGCGTTACTAACAGGGGAACTCTGTGTACGTAGCAGACACCTCTGGGTACGTAGCAGACACTTACCGGGAAATCTTCTCTCAATCTCATAGTTCCCCTTCTTTTACAAAGAGGGAGCTAACATACGTTATAACCAAACCCTAACCTAACCTTAAAAAAAAGTTGATATAAAAGATATACACATATATACGTTCGCTGTGTTCATTTTTCTGAGATGTCCAATAGCGAACATGAACACTCAGCGACAAGTTGTTGAATGGTACATTTTGAAGCATGGACGAGGATGTTTCAGAATGGCCGGAAGTTCACAAAATATATGCGCATGTGCATTAATATACGCGCATGCGCATTACTCACAAAGAGACTTTGCAACACTGGGAGTGCTCAGACCGTCACACCGGCCCAAAAGGACTCCTTCAGTTACTCGGCATCCCTCACTTCTGTTGTACACCAATAGGTTTGTGGATTGCAGCCATGGCAATGACTACTTTACTGCCACAGCTCCAGTTGGCCATAGAACTAAGATAAGGACAGATTATATGAACATCTCAATGACATATTGGAACAGCTGAGTTGTACAGACTTCAGCATTCTCTTTGGTGACTTTAATACTCAGGTCAGCAGTGACACCACAAAGTCTGAAAGAGTCATGGGGCACTTCTGTCTTGGAGAGGTGACCCACATCTGGTTAAGTGAAAACGTCTTTCAGTATTAACATCATAGGGATCTTTGGAGCCATGCTTTGTCTGGTCTGTACCGTAGGATGTGTTTGCCATGGATGACCATGCTTGAGGCATAAAGTCCCAGACAATTTAGCTCTAAGGATCATTGGGACACACAAACCCCTCCACCACCAGCTGCTCAATAAAGAGATGTCCAGAAGATAAGAGATTAAGTCATAATCTTACATATAATGTGTCCTTCATTATTTTACAAGATATGTTTGTACAGCAACCAAAGATTCCTGGGATGGGCACTATTGGGCATAAGCAGTATGGAAAATGAATGAATGAAATATTTGCATAGTTGTTTACCCAGCATCCATTTTTTTTAGCTTTGTATATAATTGAGCACATCCTGGTATAACGTAGTTGTTGGGGGGAGTACGCTGTATACCAAAGTATTTCAGACATCTTTTGCACAGTTTTGATACTAACCAACTTGTCACAAATCTACTGGAGCCCTGAATGACTGAATATGTATTGAGTAGCCCCAAATCACTGTGAGCGATGGCAGCAGTGTCATCGGCAAACAAGCAGCCCTTGATGCCTGTGAATTCCAGTGCAGCACTTACAAGAAACATACCAACAAGCACTCAGGCTTTGATATGATTGTCTTTCTGAAGGATGAGAAAAAAAGTCTTGAAGCCTTTCCCCTGATGAGCGCCTATTTGAGCTGAAGTGGCACTGGAAACACAGGAGCCATTGGATATGTCATTTGTAGGACCCTCGTCCTTGTCGCTCCCCTGAACCACTCTTCTCAAAGACAGCTCTCTCAAGTGGTAGATCACTGTTTGGATCACTTCAGTCTGAAATATGTCCCCGTCAAATTATGGGAAATGAGCACTGGAGCATGGCAGCTCTGTGAATGTGTAACTGTACACAAGACAACAGTGTTTCCCTGAGAGGTCAGTGTGATTGCAATAGCTAACAACACAGACTGACTGAATCATACTCAATTACCAAACATTTGTTTTCTGCCATTATATATTGAGATCAAGAGTGAGCTCAGTCGAATAACAAATAGGTGTCAAGTTGTCAGAAGCACCAACATCTCTGGTTGCTGCATTGCTTTATATTACAGTCTTATTATGTATCAAACTCCCAAAAATAGACAGCATGAACAAACATGACACCCAGGACCGTTAATGTTTATTTTGATTTTACTGTCAACCATCCATTTTCTGTACTGCTGTGGGTCACAAGGAGTTACACCTTATCCCAAATGACAGAGGCCGAAAGGCAGACTACACCTCGGACCAAGGGCAGGGGTGTTGAGGTTGGGAGAAAAATTGCAATGGCGTAACAGAGCCCCAAGCAGAATGTTCAATATTAAGGTTGTTTCAGTCAAATTAAGTCAAATGCCACCAAAGCTCATGATGAAAAAATGCAAAATAGTTAATTCCACCTGGGAGAAATCATGAACAATAAAGTGGTGTGTGTTGAGAGGAGAAGCTAACATTAGTCTTCACTGCTGTTTTTTGCTCCTTTCACTCCTTGGCTCGTTGCTTGGCTGCCGTCGACAATTTTTTCAATGAAATACAGGAATACTACAACTAAGTTGTTGTGAGAGAGTAAATTAGGAGTTAAGTGGTATGGCTGATAATCAAAATGTTATTAATCTAACAGCGGAACAGGACACACACACACACACACACACACACACACACAAAAAATATTATTTCATGGTGGCATCAGATGGAAAGTGTTGGCCTCACAATTCTGAGGACCCAGGTTCAATCCCAGCCCTCCGTGTGTGGAGTTTGCATGTTCTCCCTGTGCCTGCATGGGTTTTCTCTGGCCATTCCGCTTTCCTCCCACATCCCAAAAACACGCAACATTAAATGGACACTCTAAAGTGCCCCAAGGTGTGATTGTGAGTGTGATTTGTTTGTCATCACGTGCCCTGCAATTGGCTGGCAACCAGTTCAGGGTGTACCCTGTCTCCTGCCCATTGACAGCTGGGATAGGCTCCAGCACTCCCATGACCCTTGTGAGGATAAGTGGCTAAGAAAATGGATGGATGGATGTTTTTTCACGATTGTTTGCCAGCATTTATTTTGAACAACACTAATATACTTCCTCCTGCAACGTGGTGTCACACGGCAACTTTGCGAGTGACAGTCTCACAAACTTGACTTTTTAAAATTAACCAGATTGTGACCATTTTATTATTTACTAACTAAATAAATAAGTAACATAATAAATAAATACATAAGTAACTGAGTTATACATTATTTTTTATTCTTTGGCAACAATGGGGAGGAACAGTTGGATGCCAGAGGATGATCATATGCTCATACCAAAGCAAAGCAAAGCAAATGTATTCGTATAGCGCATTTCATACACAAGGCAACACAATGTGCTTTACACGATTAAAATTATTCAAATACAGAAATGAAAACATTTGAAAAAGTACAATCAAAGCAGCCTTTTCTGCAGAAATAGCAACAAAAAGTGGAAGTACTCAAAAGCGCATGAGAAAAAAGAACTTTGTAACCTGGATTTGAGAACACTCAAACTTGGGGCTGACATCACCTTTGTTGGCAATTTATTCCATTTGTGTGCAGCACAGTAGCTAAATGTTGTGTCACCATGTTTGCTTTGGACTCTGCACTCCATTAATTCACCTGAGTTAGTAGATCTCAGAGCCCTACTGGGTTTGTATTCTGTAAGTATTTCTTCCATGTTTTATGTGCTGTATTCAAACCCCAAAACCATTTAGTGATTTATGGACCAGTGGCAGAATTTTAAGATCTTTTCTAAAACTTTATCTATTCTAAACTTTAATCTATTCTAAAACTTTAGAATTTGAGTTATATGCTCTGACCTGTTTTTCTCCTCACAACCCGAGCTGCAGTATTCTGAATGAGCTGCAGCTGTTTAATGCTCTTTTTGGGGAGCTATAAGAATTATCTTGTGTAATTAAGTGACGAAACACAATTTGTCGTAGATGGAGAAAGTGGGGCTGACCTTCTAACGTCCACATTTTATCAAATGTGTGATTTAAAGAAAAAAAAACCTCTACAAATACCCAGACTTGATTTGGAGTTTTTAAAATTTTGAGCGCACCGTAGATATGACATGTACACGAAAGGCTACTTCATGACTAAAATCGCACACAAAATACTAATTTGTGGTTTTAATATAATTTCCATGAACAACTTTGACATCTGGTTGAGAAAATAACTTACACCTTTAATACACACTGCAATGCCAAATATCCTAAAGGCATGCTATATAATACTGTATATATCCATCCATCCATTTTCTTAGCCGTGTATCCTCTCAAGGCTCGCAGGAGTGCTGGAGCCTATTCCAGCTATCAACAGGCAGGAGGCAGGATACACTGTGAACTAGTTGCCACGCAGTCGCAGGTCACATGAAGAAAGCCAAATCACAATCACACCGAGGGGCAATTTAGAGTGTCCAATGAATGCATGTTTTTAGGATGTGGGAGGATGTGGCAGGAAACCTCATAGTTCTGAACACAGGGTTCAAATTCCGGCCCCACTGGTGTGTTCTCGCTGTGCCTGTGTGGGTTTTCTCCAGGCACTCCGGTTTCCTCTCAGACCCCGAAGACATGCATTCATTGGAGACTCTAAATTGTCCCTAGGGGTGATTGTGAGTGCGACTGTTGTCTGTCTCCTTGTGCCCTGTGATTGGCTGGGAACCAATTCAGGGTATACCCTGCCTCCTGCCCAAGGACAGCTGGTATTGGCTCCAGCACTCCCGCGACCCCGTGAAGATAGTATATTAGTATATTATTACTGGAGATGTACCTGTATTTTTGTACTATTATAAATGGTGGAGCAGAAAGGACAGATGTTTTGTAAAACAGAGAATAACAAATGGCGAGTGCAGACACGTTATTGACATCAGTGTTTGTAATGAAATGGAATTTGACACAATCAAGTCTGGAAAACAACATCCATCATGTGGGGCACATTTTCAATGCTGCATTGCTGAAGGCGTTGATGGAAGTTGGCTTCCACTCAATACGAACACATGGACGTCAATAATGTTTGTTTGTGGCTGCCATTTATTTTTTGACTTTTTTAAAAATGTTTGTTCGTTGTTCCCCTCAAATACACAGTGTGCCATGAACAAATATTGGTTCCCTTCTCAAACTTTTTTTTTGATACATTGCCAACATTTATGTTTAAGATCATCAAACAAATGTAAATATCAGCCAAATATAATTGAAGTGAACATAAAATGCATTTAGTGAGTTTATTTTTATTGGGAAAAAAAATAACTATTCAACACTACCTGGCCGTGTGTGAAAAAGGAATGGTAACTACGTAAGTAATTAATTTAGTAACTAAGCATAATAACTGGTTGGACCGTCCTTTGCAGCAACAACAGAAATCAATCATCTTCTATAACTAACTGTCAATGAGTCTTTCACATCTCTTTGAAAAGAAAAGTATTTGGACCCACCCTACTTTTTTGGCCATGAAGGCTGTTTGTGCCATGAACAGCCTTTTTAACATCAACCTGAAAAAAGGCCAATCAGATTAATTTCCAGATTTTGTCAAGGCCACTCCAAAACTTGAATGTAATTTTGTTTTAAAAGTTATTCAGAAATTGATTTACTTGAGTGTTTTAAATCATTGTCCTGCACAAGCAAACTAATCTTCAGAATGAGGTTAACTAGTTGATGGCTGAACATTCTCCTTCAGGATTTCCAGAACTCTTGTTTCCATCAATCCATCAAGTCGTCCAGGTCAAGATTAAAAAGCTTCCCCGGAGAGTTGCACAACCCTTTCCATGTTTGATTGAAGATTCTTTTTTTCTGAAATGCTTTGTTACATTTACGTCAGATGTAACGAGACACACAGCTTTCAAAAAGTTCAACTCTCAGTCCATAAAATACTCTCCTAAATGCATCTGAACTCATTCAATAACTTTACGTGTTTGTCCATCCATCTTAGTTGCTTTTCTTAGCCACTTATCCTCAGAAGGGTCGCGGGCAGTGCTGGAGCCTATACCAGCTGTCAACAGGCAGGAGGCCACACTCACAATCACACTTAGGGGCAATTTAAAATGTCCCATTAATGCTGCATGTTTTGGTAATGTGGGAGGAAACCGGAGTGCCAGGAGGAAACCCACGCAGGCACGGGGAGAACATGTAAACTCCACATATGTGGGTCCGGGATCGAAACCAGGACCTCAGAACTTTGAGGACAACGCTTTCCAGCTGCTCCACCGCGCCCCCCTTATGTGTTTGTTTTTATTTTTATTTTTATAAGTAAAACAAGCCTTTCTCTCCCTTTAGGCAGTAGGGTTTTTTCCTTGGAACTGTATCATGGAAATCATTTTTTGCCCTGTCTCTTGCTTCTTGATGAGTTATGGACTCTGAACTTAGATGAGGCAAGGAAACACTGCAGTTCTTTAGATTAGAGCAATGACGTAGAATAAAAACTAGACTGCACACTCTGCATCCAACATTGGTTCCACAACAACAGGCTCTGAATTCCGGTCAGGGCAAAATCATGGTAAACAATACACACATGGTTATGGAAACCGATACAATACATCTATAAACTTGGGATGTTTTGGATCCCGAGAGACATGAATATAATCTAAACATTTGCAGCATGCCCAGGAAGGTTTTAAAGATACATTGACACATACATATGTTATAGGAGGAACAGACCTTCATAATATTTAAATGATATATTTTCCACATGCATAATTATAATAATTAATTGCGAAAATTAAACAGAAACACACTTACAAGTGAAAAGTTACTTCTTTGCGACTGCCTGCATGGTTTTGACAGCTAACAGCGCGACAGGAATTAATCACATTGACACCACATAAACTAAACCTAGCATATTCCAATATTATGTTTCACAATGTACAATTGTAAGGCTATCAAAAAATGTCAAATTCCATGTGAAATAGTACCCAAAGCAGTGTTTTGCCCTAACCGGAAGTTGAAGCCGAATTACCACGTGAAAGGGGGCTGTATGCAGTCTAGTTTTTATTCTACATCATTGGATTAGAGTTTCTCAAACAGGGGTCTGTGGACCCCTCATAATCCATTGTGTAATTGCAAGGGGCCCATGAAAATAAAATGTCTTTTTAAAGTGACTTTGTCATTTAAAGAAATTGGATTACTTTGCTCAAATATCAGACTTTAACTGGCCAAAACTGCAGTGTGGAAGGGGATTTTTTTTTTCGTGTTTTACCTGTATCACAAGTGAAATTCCAACCATCTCTCCATCTATCCATTTTCTGAGCTGCTTATCCTCACAAGGGTCTTGGGAGTGCTGGAGTCTATACTGGCTGTCTTTGGTCAGGGGGCTGGGTAGACCCTAAATTGATTGCCAGAAAATCGCAGGGCACATAGAGAGAAACAACCATTCACACTCACAAAGACATCTTAGGGAAATTTAGAGTCTCCAATTAACGCATGTTTTGGGTGATGTGGGAAGAAACTGTAGCGTCCAGAGAAAACCCATGCAGGCATGGGGAGAACATGCAAACTCCAGAAAGGGAGGGCTGGGATCGAACCCGGGTTCTCAGAACTGTGAAGCTGGCGCTCTAACCATTTGTGCTAACGTGCCGCCCAAATGAGATTAATTTCATATTCTAATAAGAGATCTCACTTCCATTCACATTGTTTAATGTAGTACATGAATATTTTAATACAATCTTAAAATGATATGCATTGTTTTTGTTACAGTATTTTCAGTCAAATCAATTGGAGTAACTTGCTGTTGTGGAATCTAATGGCACAAACTGAAAGTATCAACAGCTTGACCTTTCTTTCTCCCATTTCCCACTCTTTTTTTTTTCTTCCCTCCAAGTGTTTCATATGGTTTTGCTGTTTCCATATTTCTTTTGGATCACATTTGCCTCTACCCATCAGGAAGCAAGAAATGTACCACTCAGTCAGAGGAATGAATATTTGATATTATCACTTGTAATCATATAATTTCTTTAAATTTGAACATTTTCTATTTTTTCAATGTCAGACGTTATTTGTTGAGTTATTGCAACTGTGATCCATATCATCGATTATATAATTCAAAATAAGTGCATTGGCATATGCATTATAGTTATATTTACAATGCTACTACAACGTGTCACGATGGACGTCTGGTTAGCACATCTGCCTCACAGTTCTGAGGACTGGGGTTCAAATACCGGCTGCGCCCATGTGGAGTTTGCATATTCTCCCTGTGCCTGCATGCCCCCCCAAATACATGTGTGGTTGATATTTCTAAATTGCCCATAGGTGTGAATGTGAGTGCACATGATTGCTTGTTTCTATGTCCCCTGTGATTGGCTGGCGACCAGTTTGGAGTGTACAAAGCTGGGATAGGCTCCAAGCATGCCTGTGAACCTAGTTAGGATAAGTGTCACAGAAAATGGATGGCTGGATCAATACATAAATATTTGGAATACCAGATCTGAGAGTCTCTAATCTTCTGTTTGAAATATCTTCCAAATGTTTTTCGTGCAGGTTTACCATTGTGTTTCCTCAAAGTAATTAGTGTGTCATTGAGTCTTTTTTGTCTTTATGGACTTTTCAGCAAGATTAATCTATACTTATTTTCTCATTGCCCAGATTGTTGGGGAAATAACTTTCTCTGTCAATTTATATTTTGAGGGAATTAGTCCTCTGGTATGAATTGAGCTCTAAACTAAGACTATGATTGACCCCATGAAAGTAGAAATACATATAAAGCACATGCTGTTGAAAATGTACGTGGGTTACATCTACAGGGAGCACTGCTTGTGACCAATTTTCTCATTACCCAGTGCGGCACAATTACAAAGCTGAGTGCTCTAGCTGGTACTGCTCCATAAAACCTATGGGAGGTCCTTTGTGGTTTTACGAACATAAAGTGTGTCTGCATAAACAGATGCCAGTTTTAAAGCGAAAACATCTGCACATCTTAAATTCACAGAGTCGCTTTCAAATTACCTGATGGCTTTGGGACTAACATGTGATGTAGAATGCAAATGTTTTCTAATAACATCCAAATGTCCTGTCCTTTACTGGCTTGGTTCAAACATCCCAGCCAAGCAAATATGGACAAGGTCAGGTTGTTGTCATTGGTTCAAAGCACATGCGTCTGCACGAATGCTGTTAATCTATTAATTTACGCACAACTCTGGCGTAATTCAAAACACTTGTGCATAGGGTCAAGAAGAAACCACCACTGAAAAGATTAAATGTGAAACATTACAGAAGGTTGCAAGCCTCCCCAGAGTTGACTTTAGTCAAGTGATGTTATCTTATGCTGCTTTGCCATGTTTACATGCATCTCCGCACACTAATCGGATATGAGGCTTTCTCTAAGTTGAGGCCCTGATCGCTTCATTAGTGAGGCTGCTCTTCGTCCAGAGCACACAGCACTAATACAAGCTCCCTTTCGACGCAGTGCTCCAATTTAGAGTGGTCTCCTGGGGAAGCAGCATCATTAAATATTAATGTCATGTGTTTAGACTTTTTTTCGTCAGCTTCTTATGTAGCGTTCCTCATGATTAAATCTATGTGGAAAATGCAATCCCAAAGCTTTGCATCGTATTTTGCCTTCAGAATTATACTCTTTTTTTTCAGTGCCATGTTAAGTAATGCTTGCATATGTAAGCGTTCTCTGGTTTGCATGTCGTGCAGGCCAGAAAGTAAAAAGGTTGTTGGGTGTATTCAAGCCGATGTCACTTCATATATGTCATGAATGTGTTTCTCAAGAGCCTGTTTTGCAGAACACTGTTTGAACAGAAAACACGCTAAAAAATCCACACAGACACGTGGAGAACATGCGAACTATACACCGGTGGGCTGGGATCGAAACCTTGACCTCAGAACTGTGAGGCCAACGCTTTACAGCTGCACCACCATGGATAATTTTGTTGATAGCATATACTTATCTATTTGACTATTGCATTAGTTTCAAAAGGAAATGTCTAAATCTAAAAATGTGTTTTTTGTCCTTTGTTGGTATAATTTGTATCGTCCCAGTTTACATGCAAATTTTACAATCACCCTCAACTGAACCTGACCTCACTCTGATTTTGGGTTGTAATGTGTGCAAGCATCTTCTTCAATTAGGTCAGGGGCATTGATGGTACATTGGAAGAAGAACAACATCCTCCAGGAATTGTGTCTGACACAACTGACTCTCTTGAATCTATATTTGGGCCAAACGTGTGGATGTGTGTCACCCAAGACTATACCCACTTAATATCTGCCTCTAAGTGCCCATAGGCAAAAAATTGTCAAGGCACAAAGGGAACTCCCAACAGGCAGTGCAAAACCAGGCCTCGGGCAAGTTTTTATGATACCTTTCAATCACTGATGATTCCCTGATGAAATGACAGGTGATTTGACTCAGCCTACATCTGACCTCATTTTAACAATTAAGAGGAGATGACTTAAGGAAAGCCCCATCAAACGCATACACAAAATGCCTGGGGTTCGAGACCATGGGAGGGGTTGTCAAAGCAGTGAAAGGGCTAAAGTTTTTAATGATTTGCCAAGACTAGAATGTTCTACTGTGCTGTGATATATTTCAGAAAGAAAATCTCAAAACAGCAAAACTGTCATCATGACAGAATTGTGGCACATCTTAACTTGGATTTGTGTATGTGAATAAACAGAATGAACTTTTGTCCTGACACAGACCCCTGGGGTCCACCTATTCTGCTTAATACCGCTTGACACCCAACTCATCATTTTACCAACTCACTTAGAAAAGCTGAAGAAATACTGAATACAGTCCAAGAAAATCCTTGTACTCTTAACATAGTTGTGTGTTATTCATAGAAGAAACACATTAATTCCTACTAAAACATATTCAGGAAAGTTTCTCTCAGGCAGAAGCATCGTATTGAGAAAGCAGCAAGCCACTGGTTCCTCTGGGTTCCCAAAAACCTCTCGATGCAAGTCTCTCCAAAGGCTTGCAGTTATCCACAAACTATATTTTGGCCACAAGTAATTAATCAAAAGAGAAATGCTTGCAATGGGCCCAGTAACACATAATATTAAAAGAATATAATAATATTCTAAAAGATTTAACACTGATAAATGCCATGATATTTTGGATGCGTGAGATTGATGGTGTTCTCGATGGTTGGGTGGACAGCCACCAAGTCCCAACATCAAAAAAAGATCATAAAGGATTTGGAAGAATAGGGAGGTAGATCCCTCAGAGTTTCAGAAGGTGTCAAAATGGCCTCTTCAAAATCCACCCAGTATCCGAATTAAGATAATAAATCGGAGCATATACAAAATGGCCGACACTCGGTTTATATTTCAGGATACATGATATCTATCTGTTGCATTTTTAAGTAACTTTTTTTCTATTGAATACTATTATATACAAGCTGTTTTCTATTTCTAATTTTCACCATTTCATCTTAGTTTTTGAATATTCTGATCTAAACTGATGGAATTGACTTTTTTTTCCCCCTTCTTTCTTCTTTGTCACTTTCATCTTCTTCTCCAACGAACATGCATTCCTTGCTTTCTTGGTGGAAATGCCATCAGATGAATCAGACTTCCTCTTGGGAACCATGGTAATGAAGTACAGTAAATGAATCTAAAATTGTACTCTACAAAGAGAGATGTTACTGTGATGGCATCTAGTCACTCAGTGTAGTGGTACAATGCAGGTGTGAGTGTGAGATGCTGGAATGCTGCAATGCCATAACTGTCGTACACGATGGTGGCCTCTCACAACTATTTTACGCACTCCACTGCCAGTAAGATCATACCTAATAGGCATCTGATGGACGTGGTTGTAAGTATGGATGGTCGTAACTCGCCAAAATTGTAACTCGGATACTGATTACATGCTGGTTTTGTAATTGACCATATGTGAGTGTTGTTAAGGCAACACTGAAGTGGTGCTCTGGTGTTTGTCCGAGCTTAATCGGAAAATATATCATTTTGGTTGAAATGACAAAGACCTTTATTGTGATGCAAACATATGTCATGAGCAAGGCCTGGCCACTGCCAAGAGGGGCGTGTCCAGGCCACTGCTCTGGGCGGTGCCACCTCTGATACCTGTCACAGCTGTTTTGTATTTGGACTGTAATTAGACCAGGCATTTACATATATCCTTGTCAGAGCAAGTCTGTGCTCTTTTGTTTGTTCATGTCAATTCAAGTGTCTTAGTTTGTTTCATAGTCATTGGACCTCGTTTCATGTTTTTGGATCCTGCCTTTAGTCTAGTGATTTTGTGCCTCTGCTTTCTGGGACTGCTTTCACCATGTACCGACCTCTTTTGGGATAAAGCCACTCTGAACATTATGTCACTGCCTGGAAATCCTGCATTTGGGTCCGCCTCCATACTGCTGGTCCCTGACAACATATTTATATTGTTTCAGAGTTCTTAACAACCTTTAGCGGTAGTCTTTCATGCACGTTACAAAATGCAGCACATGTGCGTGGTATAATTTAAGGTGTTCCAGAGTGTATTTGAAAAGTAGAGAGTATTTTGATTTCTGGTTCAACTTTTCTCATGGCAAAAAGTACACTTGGAATATGTTTGTGATTCTAAGCATCTCACTGTTTGTGACAAATATATATGGCGTATATTCCAAACAGATTTTTTTTACAACATTTGGAACAAAATCTTTGTCTGAACAACAATGTATTGCTCAGAAGCTGGCATCAAGACAAGAGGGAGGAAGGAGAAGGGAGTGCCTCAGACAGGCCGAGGGGGTGACAAGAGGGTGGCAAAGGCATGATGGAGTGCATCAAGCTGTGACCCCCCTACTGCTCATTTATCCTCACCCCCCACTGCATAGAGGAAATTAAAGAGCCGTGTACAAGAAGAGAGGCGAGGCGGAGGATGGTGATTTAGAGTGTTGCACGGGGGGATGGAGACCCGGTACGTTGGAGTTAATTACTGAATAATGAGAAACAATTTATTGTCTTCTCGTTAGAGACATCTACTGTAAATGCTTCTGGATACCGACTATAGCATACAACAGACCTCGCTGTCTATTTATATTAAACAGTCTATAAGTTTGAGTTATTAAATGTCTCTCGTCTGCTTTTACCATAAATAAGGTGACAAAGGCGGAGAATAGTTTTCTGAAAACGAACCACATCAAACTAGACTTTACTTAATTTCCATCTCAATAATTTGATCACTATTTTTACGCAATGGTATCTGAATATATCTCTAACCCTTAAATTAACCATATAGTATAACAAAGAAATCTGTTAACAATATTCCATTTAAAATAAAAAGTACATAACCAAAATTGAGTCTCCAAGCAGTAGTCTACAATAACATTGCAGCTGTGTAATATGTTGGATAGCTGTTTGGAAATACATAAATACATTTGGTTCAAACAATGTGAAGAATTACATGTATTACATGTGGAAAATGCCAACTCCTTCACTAATTGTTTTTCCCATTGTTACAACTTAAAGGAATACACTCGTCTTGAAAGTTTTCTTTCAATCTACTCTACGTGATTCTCCTCACTTGACTTTTTTAAATGATCTTGGACAAGACATCAATTCCTCCAGTTTATTTCTCGATCTACCTGCTTCACAGCCCATCTCTTACAATTGCTTTTTGACATTCATTTTTCTTCTCCCCAATCAGCTAAAAATAATGCTGAGTGAAGTCAAATAGATGTCTCCAGAGGTTATAATGCACATTGCATTAATGTTCATCCTTATTTTTGTTCATTCACTGGGGCTTTTCCAAACTGCATTATCTTCATAAAGACGGAAATTGAATGCAGGTCTTGTATATGAGCTATACTGATATTTCACTGTCATTGTAAAGCACCCTTCTGCTATATCTACATTTGTTTAAGGCTGAATATCCTTAATTTATGTGACAGGAAATCAAAGTCAAATGAAACCATATGTTTTCTTACTCCTCACTATTTAACAATGCACCGGACTTGCCATATAGTGCTATGCTGGAGTGAAATGGCCTGTCTCTTTGATGTGTTAAATATGGAACCTAACAACCAAACAAAGACGCTGTCAACAAGCACTCAAGAATCAACCACACCAGTTATTATTGAATTTCTGTCATGCATGCCCCTGTTGCACAGAAAAAGAGGTGTTGAACGTTATCACTGCAATAGCAAAGACGGAGCTCTCCAGAAATAAACAGGACATCCTCCAGCTATTCTTTTAGAAATAAAGCTGGTGATGACTAGCCGTATCTGCAGATACAGCATTTGTCACAATTGAGGCTGTAGTGCTATCATCACTGTACTGTGACCTCCAGAATATGACTTTAACTTTTTTTGTCAGAGGTGCCTCACATTTCAGTAACACAATCACCGGATCACAAATCACACAAAAGCTACAAGAGTTCCATGCTGCGTCTCTCATGACATTGAGGGAGAAAAGTGAGAAGGTTCTTACTGAGTGCGTGACGATGCCGTGTTGCCCAAATAGATGCATTCCCCCTTTCAAGTGATGCAGCCTTCAGAATGTGCCTGCTCGACAGATGAGTGCTACTTGAATGTTAATGAGGGTTCCTTTGGACACGCATAAATTAAATGATTAGATGTCTGCAATCATGCAAGGTCCTTTGGTGTCCCCTATTTATGGCATTGGAAATGTAGTTGCTTTTATTTACGATGTGCCTCCCCAGCAAGGCTTTGCCACCTGAGCATCCTGGTGCTTTGAGAAGAAAAGAAATTTAATGACCTGTAAATGGCAGAATCGTAAGGCAAATAGCCCTCAGCATCGTAGTCAAAAGAAAAGGAACTTCTTTTGAAAAGCTTGTACAGTCCATGATCATGAAAAACTTTTTTCCCCCCCATTATGTATTAAGACTTGCTGAAAAGAATTCTCAAAATTCTTCAGTTTCTTTTTACCTTTTGCAAAGACAATGAAGAAATCCCTGTTCTTAAAATCAGCATGCTGGATAGGCAATGAAAAAGGATATTTGTGATATGGCGGGGCCCCAGAATGTAAAAACAAACTTTTCAACCAAGCACCATTGTCTTTTGCGGAAAAAAATTACAATAAAACACTAAATGAATGCCAACAGCATGGAGAGATTTGGTCATGTTTTTCAATGTTTCAACTTCAACTTTGTCTTTTTTGAAATATTTATATTTGTACAATAAACAACAAATCAAGTTTTAGAGACATTTTAGCATGGTTTAAAGTGTCAAGTTTTTTTTCCAATTAAGAGTGTTAGACATGGCATCATGATCAAGTTCCAAGAGACTATTTGAGTTGGTTTTTAATGACAAAATTCTCCACAACTGATTTTGACGAATTTTTATTCATGTCTTTTATGGGCAGGACGGTTTGGAAACTGGTTAGTGTTGGCCTCACAGTTCTGAGGACTGGGGTTCAAATGCAGGCCCCACCTATGTGGAGTTTGTATATACTTCCCATGCCTGCATGGATAGATTGTGTTTTAGCCCACCTAAATTCCCCCATCCAAAAAAATGATCTGACATCTCATGGGAGTTTTTCTATCACAGGGAGTGTTGGTGTTGTTCTGGTGTTTTGGCTAAGCTTGCACAAGTGCAGTGATGCCCATGTTCTCAAGTAATACTAAATACTGATGTGGTTAACTTTTAGGATATAATTGCTTGAGGGCAGCATGTGTAAACATTAGCTCTGTTATACAGTAATTAATTGCTGCAGATATAGCCATATATTGCTGCATAATACTGGAGTGATGATTTTCAGTTATTTTTTGGCATCAATAAGATGATCAGCCCATAATTCTGTCAACTATGTGGATTTTCTAAAACTAAAAAGTAAGTTTCTTTCGGCTTGTCCCTTTCGGGGTCGCCACAGCGTGTCATCTCAGATGAACGCACATATGTTTGGCACAATTTTTACACCGGATGCCCTTATGAAACACTTGATTGTCAGGTATGCTGTCTTGGAGGACCCCTTAATTGCAAATCTAACAGTGAATCATCTTTCATTGTTTTTGCATCCTTCTGATTGTCATTTCCTAGTTGCATCAACAGCTATTTTCATCTGCATGATTGCATTAATTATAGAGTAACTCTTGTCTCTTGGCTCCATCAGTCTTTTCCCTATAGAAAACTGTACATACTCAACCTCGTTCGGCACTTTATTAATCAACATATGAAATCAGCATGGCTTGGTGTGACATTGGTCCAGCCACTGAACCGACTTCATTTTTCAATCTTAGATACATACAAATGCTTCAATCAATTGCGATAATACTCAGTGACTGATTCTTTTCACTCAATCAAGGAGATTTTAAGGCTCCTCAGGCGGCCCCCCAATAAGACCCTTGGGTGTTGCAACAATGAGAAGCAGCCAACAGTCATCTCTTAAGGTCAGAGTGGCCTTTTTGTGTGTGTGTGTGTTTTAGACATAGGACAATTTTCTCAAAACTGGAATTTTCTTACCCCTCTATTTATTAAGGTAATGAATTTCTGACTTCAATGCCAGTTCTACTGAATGGGGTTGCCAGCGTAATTCTCCATAACATTTGCTCATTGCCGCTGGGGAACATTATATGAAAGCAGGGCTTACAATATCATCAATATGCCCAAGATGACAATCGGACATCTCATAGATATTAATGGAAGTGCAAATTAAATCAAAGTTGGATTGCGGCATTCAGAGCTATGATCAATGCCTTTTTCACAGCCAGATTTAATATGGGGTTCGTAATTTGAGTATCCAAACAAAATGTGCATCTTAATGGGAAAGATGAAAGTAAGCCCACATGGGGTGGAAATAATACATTAGCTGCATTGTAATTTGAGAACTCAAGAGTGCAATGTTTCACTTGCTTGCTATTATTGTTGAATAAAAGCCTGACTGATGCAGGATGTGAACATCTGAATTGTTTTTAACACCCCCTGAGATATCACTGGTGGCCTCTTCAGATAACAAAATGATTAATGAAAAAAAAAACTAATTGCGTTTAGCAAATGCATTAGTAGCAAACCTGAAACAACCAAAAGAAAAACAAATCTACTGCTAATTCATTCCTCCCAGAAGCAAGGACATATCTGTCTGTTGTTGCATTCAAAACAAATTATGAAATAACAACACATCAGGTGTGTTTGAATTGGTCATTTGAGTATAGAAAAAGTGTTGTAAGGACTACACAGTAGAAATAACCTCAAGAAAATAACATAGTTTTGGAGACTCAATTGAGCGGGTAAACAATGGTCATGACCAGAAACATAACAAAATTATGTGGCACGACAAAATCGCTTGCAGCTTTACTTCTTGGCAAACAATTGAAACACACACTATTACAATAGCCATGACCTTCATATGACACACACGCACAAAAATGACTTGAAAAAACTGACAAAGATGACTTTTGATATGAAAAATAGAACTCTACAGTATTTGACTTTGGAAAATGTACAGTAATAAGTGTAAGATAAATATAAGTATAAAGTAAAAATTAAATAGAACACAAAGTCAAACAGTTTGGGCATCATAATAATTTTATCGCCATTGTGTGAGTCCTTCTGGTGTGCGCACCTTGGCCACCAGGATACAGTAAAAGAAATAGAAACACAGATTTGATCATGAAACACAGGAATGCCATCACAAAAGATGCAATAATATATATATATATATATATATATATATAGCCAGGCAGGGTAGAAAAGGACGGAACAGGACAGGCTCAGCTACGCAACACACCCTAGCTGCCAAACTCCTGTTTGAAGTTTGCTGCTGCCTTTCCAAAAGCTTATGACTCAATTTTTTTCCTCCCAATTTAAGACAAAAAAAATGTAGAATAATAGCTCAGATCTAAAAAAATCAAAATAAAAAATTCAAAAAGTCAGGTCACTGGTTGGTCGAAGGACCACACTAGTGGTCATCCTACCAGACTACTAGGCATTGTGCAGAGACCATTGCAGTCAGTTCTAAAGTACAAACATAATTGTGGCATAGACACAAGAAATCCCAATTTCCCTCTCAAAAACATAAAGTATAGGCAACTGCTCATATCTTCTACTCACATTAGATTAATAACTGTTCACGCTTATTTATGCTGTTGCACACATTATGTCCCACCACCTGATGCTCAACTGTATTAACAAAGTGTAACATTGTATTTGAAGTTCACCAAACGTGTGTGGGATAAGAGAGCATTATCTATCAATAAAAATGTATTGACATTGTCAAATGTTAACTTATCATACATAAACCCTGAGGACCTCTCAGCAACACGTATGTCTAATTCTGTTGTTCAGCACTGACCCTGAGGTTTATCTGAACGTCTATTGCAGTAAAATGTGTATGATGTGACAGACTACAACGTTAGTCAGCGCAGACCTGAACTGTAGAGGCAGAAGTGCCTTTTTGGAGAATCGCACCATTTTCTTACAGGTACAGCGCCATCGCACTCCCCAAGGTAAAAATAAACTTTTTGAACTTTCATATTTATTATTTTTTTTTTTTACCATCTGACTGGCAACACTGTATCCAATAGGTTACTGAAAACAGGAATTACACTCATTAACTGACAGCAGTGTGAAGCCAATGTTTCTATTTATTGTGATACCAATGAGTTCCACAAAGTTAAGAGAGCCTCTTATGGACTGCATAAGAAGTAGGCATGTTACATTTAGCATATAACCTATTGGCAGCCCGATGGGGGGGTGGGGGGTTGGGCACTGTGGGTCGGAGACAAAGAAGAGGAGAAAAGCATCTGAATCGGCACAAGAAGAAGAGGAAGGCACAGAGCCTCCAACTGAATCTAGGGACTTTGAATGTTGGGACTATGACAGAAAAAGGTCAGGAGTTGGTTGACATGATGATTAGGAGAAAGATTGATATATTGTGTATCGAAGAGAGCAGGTGGAAAGGTATTAAGGCTAGAAGTTTAGGAGCAGGGTTTAAGTTATCTTATATATATATATATATATATGATTGTTGTCTGTCTCCATGTACCCTGCGATTGGCTGGCAACCAGTGCAGGGTGTACCCGACCTCCTGCCCGATGACAGCTGGGATAGCACTCCCATGACCCTCGTGAGGATAAGCCACCAAGAAAATAGATAGATTGATATTATCCATTCTTTTCCTGTACTTCTTGTCCCCATTAGGGTTGCAGGGTATTAGCCTATTCTAACAGACTTTGGTCAAAAGGTGGCAGAATCTTCAATCTAACAAACATGCATGAATTTGAAAGGGAGCCATGAGACCTGTAAAAAACTCACACAAGCACAGGAAGAACATGCAAACGCCATATAGGAAACCAAGAACCTCTTGACTATGGAAAAGAACTGCTAATCATATAAAAAAAGGGTTAATAGTTATTATTATTATTATTCATATTATTACATTCCATACAGTCAACGCACACTGATTTTGAACAATAAAACAATGTGAAATCATACTGTGTTAAATGTGGACCTGAGAGAATGTAGTAGCTCCCTTTCTACATACTGCCCCTCAGTGGTGAAACTGTGATTTAACCTGCCAATAACAGACTGCTTTTACTAAACAATGTTCACCAAACAGTGAGGGCAGAAATTGAAGAAAAGTTTGATATTTCATCATAAAGTGCATGTGATGATAAGGATCACAATCGTTTCTGCTATGTCAATGCACATGGAGATAAATAGCAAAAAAAAAAAAAAAAAAAAAGCAGAGGAGATGATCAGATCTCACTCCATATCTTAATGGGATCCTCTCATACGCTATTCCCATTAATGGCCAATCCCTCAATTATGTAAATCTGAGAACGGTCACTACCAGAGAGAAGTTGAAGTTGCTCGCATAAACAGCAATAGTGTCACATTGCACAGATTACTAATTGGTCACTACTTTTCATATAATTGTAGCAGATGAGGTCACGCCTCCATCTAACCTCTCTTAAGTATTGTTTTTCAGCACACAAACAGTTAATGGAGCTATTAAGATCGTAGTCATAAGCACCACTTGAAGGGGCCATTTGGCATGACAGAGATGCAAAGAGGAGCACAGGTGTGGTGGACATGGTACTTTTAAGTTTTCAACCACACAACATGTCTCCCAGCATACAGTATGCAGTCGTGTACCAGCAGTCGGAGAGACTCTGTGATTCACCACTTAATTGTGGTCAACACTATCGTGGCACATTTGAGCAGGTGCCCTCGCTTGCAACATCCCGAATGCAAATCAGCAAAGGCCAGATTCTCAGATGTCCAGAAAATATGATCTTGGCCGATTATCCTGGGGTGTTCGTATGTTTGAAAGTTTCATCCGCTAAAACCAGAACGTGACCAAACAAAACCTAAGAAGACAGTATCAAAGAGGAGGTACAGTGAGTGGTGGTGAGAGCGACTCACAGTTTTGAGGACCAAGATTCAAATCCCTCCCTACCTGTGTGGAGTTTGTTTGTTCTTCCTGTGCCTGTGTGGGTTTTCTCCAGGTGTTCAGGTTTCCTCCCACACCCCAAAAACATGCATTCATTGGGGACTCTAAATTGTCTCTAGGTGTGATTGTGAGTGTGAATTGTTGTTTGCTTCTATGTGCCCTGCGATTGGCTGACAACCACTTCAGGCTGTACACCGCTTCCTGCCTGAAGATGCCTGGGATGGGCCCCTACATTCCTGTGACCCTTGTCAGGATAAGTGGATCATGTAATGAATGGATGGATGGATAACATTAAAGTGTATACAAGCCAAGGAAGTGATGGTGGCCTCGGATCTAGCTATGCTGTATGTGTCCATCCATCCATTTTCTGAGCTGCTAATCCTCACAAGGATCGTGGGAGTACTGGAACTAATCCGAGCTGTCATGTGGTAGGAGGGAGGGTACACGAGCCAATCGCAGGTCACATCGAGACAGACAACAGTCACACTCAATATCACACCGAAGGCCAATTTAGAGTCTCCATTAACTAACGCATGTTTTTACAGGAAAAACCCAAACTATATATGAAAAAAAATTATTATCAAAACTTCACAGTGATATTTACTAAACACCCTTGAGCTTCTCACAGCTAAAAGTCCCTGCTGCTCCATTTTGCATGTGTGAACCATTTTATTTTTTTTAAATGTTTTTACCTAACGTTACAATACCAATTATTGTGTGTCGATGTTCCCCCAGTTATGTTGAAAGGGACAAGGAATTTTGGTCAATGATACAGTAATGTCATCAATACAGACTTCCTTTAGAAAATACAGTCCTTCTTGTAATCTGGTGAAACCATTAATACAAAACTGGACCAGGTAGGACATGTTTATTTTAATTCATGGCCTCTTCCTTGTTTCACAGTCGGGTCACTTCTTGATTGGCTACATTCCATTTCCCATCTTAATTCATGGATTAATGACTGGGGATCTGTCAGCTCTCCCCACACACACTAAGATTTTTGGTCATAAATATTGAAAATGGATGGTTAGCACGTCTGCCTCACAGTTCTGAGGCTTCAAATCCTGGCCACCTGTGTGATGTTTTCATGTTCTTCCCAGGTCTGCGTGGGTTTTCCCCGGGTACTCCAGTTTTCTCCCACATCCCAAAAGCATGCATCATAATTGCCCACAGTAGTGAATGTCAGTGCAAATGGTTGTTTGTTTTTATTTAAGCAAAGCAAAGCAAATTTTGTATATTATTGTATAGCACATTTAATACACAAGGTAACTCAATGTGCTTTACATGATTAAAGGCATTTGAAACCAAAGAGAAAAAAACATTTAAAATGGGATTAAAAACAATAAAAATGACAAACAAAATGTAAAAAAAAGACAATTAAAACCGGAAACAGTGCAAGTAATATGATCAAAAAGTGGATACATTTTAAAAAGCATGTGAAAAAAGAAGAGTTTTCAACCTGGATTTAAAAACATTCACACTTGGGGCTGATCTCATCTCTGTTGGCAACTTATTTCATTTCTGTGCAGCATAATAGCTAAATGCTGCTTCACCATGTTTGCTTTGGACTCTGCGCTCCACTCTTTGACCTGAGTCAGTTGATCTCAGAGCTCTACTGGGTTTGTATTCCGTAAGCATTTCTTTCATGCAGCATTCTGAATAGCTCATTCAGAGCAGATGTTTAATACTCTTTTTTGGAAGTCCAGTCAGAAGATCATTACAGTAGTCAAGTCTACTTGAGATAAAAGCATGGATGAGCTTTTACTGGTCTGCTTGACACAAACAAGACTTCACTCAAGATATGTTGATAAAATGGTAGAAGGCAGTTTTTGAGATTGATTTGATATGATCAGGTCGGAATCAATCAGAACAAGAAGATTTCGGACTTGATGTTTGGTTTTTAAAGATAGAGAGTCCAGGTGTTTACTAACAGCAATTCTCTTTTATTTATTGCCAAAAACAATTTTCTCAGTTTTGTTGTGATTTAGTTGAAGAAAATTTTGGCTCATCCAGTTATTTATCTGATTTAGACAGTGGCACAATACCTCAATTGAGCTGTAGTCATCTGGAGACACTGCTAAATATAACTGTCATCTGCATAGCTATGGTAGTCAAAAGTTTTGAAGAATTTGACCCAAGGGTAGAACTGACCCTTGAGGGACCCCATAGGTCATTGCCATTCGCTGAGACAGAGCACCTCCAATGGTCACCTTTCCTCCAGATAGGACCTAAACCATTTCAGGACCGTTCCATTTAGTCCTACCAACGTTTCCAACCTGTTTAGCAGTATTGTGTGATCTACCATATCAAAAGCCGTGCTGAGATCCAACAAGAAGAAAATTCAATATTCAACCTTGTATCATTTAGCACTTTCATAAGAGAAGATTCTGTACTGTGATGAATTCAGAAACTTGATTGAAATTTGTCAAAAAGTCCATTTAAATTGAGGAAATTGCTGAGTTGTTTAAAAATAACTCTCAAACATCTTGGCTGTGAACTTGAGATCTGAAATGGGTTATAGCTTGCTAACATGGAATCGTCTAGTGCTCTGTTTTTTAGAAGAGGATTAACAGCAGCTACTTTAAGAGCTTTGGGAAACTCGCCAGACTAAAGTAAGCAATTGATTACAGTATTTGCTGCAAATCAGGTAGCACTGACTACAGTAGTTTTGAAAAAGTCAGATGGTATTGAGTCGAAACATCTCGTTGATGGTTTCAACTGCTGAACAGTTTTCTCTACAGTTTTTTGGTCAACTGTATCAAATTCTGACAAGTTAACAGAGTTTTCTCTGTGTGGCTTCAGATGTGAGATCATTCTATCTTTTTGCTGATTTGTGCTGACATTTGACCTGATGGATTATATTTTTTCAATAAAATAATGGGCAAACTCATTGTATTTGTCAGCTGTTACGAGTTCTGGATCTAACTGATTGGGGGGGGGGTGTAAGCTTGTCAACCACAGCAAATAGAGCACGAGTATTTTGCTGTCTAGTGCTAACTAACTCTTTGTTAAAATTACAAAGACACTGTCTATGGAGGTAATAGTAAATTTGGAGTTTCGTTTTTCTCCACTTGCATTCCGCTCTTCTACACTGTTATTTAGATCTCTTGACCATTATTGTGCTCCTACACGGTGTTCTCGGTCACCTCAGGATGGTCTTAGTACGCTGTGCCCTGCAATTGGCTGGTGACCAATTCAAGGTGTACCCTGTCTCCTGATCAATGACAGCTGGGATAGGCTTCAGCACTCCTATGACCCTTGTGTGGATAAGCGGCTAAGAAAGTGGATGGATGGACAGTTCAGGGTGTACCGTGCCTAAGATAGGTGGGATAGGCTCCAGCCCTCCTGTGACAATGGTGAGGATTAGCAGCTCAGAAAATGAATGGATGGATAAATATTCCATCTATCCATTTTCTTAGCCGCTTACCCTCACAAGGATCCAATCGCAGGGCACATGGAGGCAAACAGTCGCACTCACAATCACACTTCGGGGAATTTAGAGTGTCCAATTAAAGTTACATGTTTTTGGGATGTGGGAGGAAACCATTGTGCCCGGAAAAAAACCCACACAGGCATTGGGAGAACGTGCAAACTCCATACAAGCAGGGCCGAGATCGAACCCTGGATCTCCGAACTGTTAGGCCAACTCTTTCCACCTGCGGCACCGTGCCGCCATGGATGAATATTGAATAAGTTTATTATTTAAGAATGTCCACCCTGACCAGCTTTAGACACATTTATCGGGACAAATAACCTCTTAATACAGCTCAAAGACACTGAAGGCTAATCTTACTGACCTTCGTTAACACATAAGGCACTGGCATTTGCTGTCCTGAATGCGGAAGATTGGGGGAAAAAAGAGCCTAATGTTTCTGTTTCGCCAAATGTGTCTTGCAAGTTATACACAGCAATAGCAACGGTAGGAAGATATCGCAAATGTAATTTAGATAAATACTTCAAACTAAACATGAACAAGATCAGTGGTCAAAAAAGGATGGGTCCATGGAAACTTATGTCAAATTTATTTGCAGTTATCCATCCATCCATTTTCTGTACTGCTTATCCTCACAAGGGTCGCAGGAGTGATGGAGCCTACACCAGCTATCTTTGGGCAGGGTGCGGGCTACACCCTCAACTGGTTGCTCGCCAATCGCAACAAGCAAACCTGTTATTGACCAGACAACATCCCAAGGACATACCTTCACATGTGTAACACACAGATCCATAATGAACCACAGGGGGGATAGAAAGCCAAAGTTCTCCTCTCTACCTTAACCGCAGACTTTGCCTGGACTCGATGACTAAGTTATGCCCTGCTGTGGAGTCAGAACCGTCATATGTCAAGTAGACCACTGCAGCTTGCCGGTCTGTCACTTGAACCAGTCTTCCAGCAGGAATATCTGACAGCCAGCGCTGCACCAGCGCCCTCAAACTCTCCGAGTGGATGAGAGAGTTGTCAATAATTCTCCTGAAAGTAGAGATGTAGCGAGAAAGATAAGAGAGAGCGAAAATAACAATGATGAAATAAGCAGGCATCATGGAGTTCAGACGAACAATGACAGCAGTGAATGGCACAAATAAAATCAATGATCTTTTCCCAAATAGCCATGAATTCAGAAGGCGAGCCGACTATTCACCGAGTATTTTGTCAAATATTGATTGTTTTAGATGCAGTGTACTTGGCTACCTTGATTCATGAAAAAAAGAGTAAACAAAATGCACAGTCTCCCTTTCACAGAGTCATTCCATCTGGACATATTAAATGGGAGTTGCAATGTATGGATTTAAATTGCTGGCACACAACTGTGCATCTCAGTCAGGATCATATTCACCATATATTGTATAGTATTGTATTCAGAAAATTGCCCTTAAAATAAATAAAGCAAAACAATTACATTCACGGGTTCATTGGCAGAGGTTGATTAAAATATCGCTTGATAAAATTAAATAAATGAATGATGTATTTACAAATAACTACAAACACACGTGTGCTTTAATGAGAGTATTTGTGATGGTGATGAATGTATGTAAGGCCCAAACATCGCTCACTGTAATGCCAACATTTGGCTAAGTGACTTCCAATGAGCTCATGACACCTTGGTTAACATATTCCACCTCAATTATATTTCTCTTCAGCTGTGCTCTTATCTGGAACCTTTCCTGGCAATCAGAGGTAGTGTTTTCCCTCAGCCAATTTTCTAGATAATGCAGCTTATCTCGCAGTGCGACTCAAGTTGCCAATGGAATGAGGCTCCAGTCAACCTCATCAGCACTAATTGTGTCCTTGTTAATGCATATTTACAAAATGTCACTTCAATGAAATCAGCTGTCCATGCTGTCCAATGAGACACCCAGTTAGAGCGACCACTGACAATTGCGTGTCTGCAAATCAAAATTAGCAAACAAGCTCCTGATAAATAAAGAGTGGCAGAGAGGGGCTGGCCTTGCTTTGTAGGAGGTGACTGGGCCTGGCCTCTTGGCCCCAATATTTGAATGGATTTTGCTCACCTGAATGAGAGCTGGGGCCAAGGAATGCTCCATTTAACAATGCACGCATGCATCAACACACACACACACACACACGCACGCACACACAAAGCACTATTGTTGCACTGACACTTGCAAGGTTGCAAATTGGACTCCCTAATTGAATAGAACAATAAGAGCAAATGTTTTGGTGATTCATCCCTCAAGATGTCATCCAATTAAACATGGCTACGTTATTTGATCACTTCAATTGTCTTGCTCAAATAAGCCCCCCACCCCGTGTGAACGCAAACACACTAATTTTCATCTCCTTGTCATACTAGTCAACTAATATGTTTTGGCCCAAATGTGCGTATACAAATGTGATTGAGGACAGTGAGCACTAAGGGTGATACATGGGGATAGGGACAAAGCCCTCCGGCAAATAGCGAAAATGTGACAATAGTTGACCCAGCCTAAAAGGTTTATAATTTCCTGTAGATGACACAAGATAGTGATAAAGTACTACTTTTGTCATAATCAAACAAATCATTTTAACATAGTTCCTTGGCACCAAAATGACACACAATGTTGGCAAAATCCTATTCTTGTCAAAATGAACTTCCTCAATTAATTTCAACATAATTTCCTGCCACCAAGAGACCACAGGATGCCACCAATGTAATGCAGTATTTATATCGCTTTGGCCTGTAGGTAATAACCCTGAGCAGGTGACTTTTTTCAGTGATTATCGCAGGATAGATTCATGAATAGGTGAATTTGCATAATGAATGCCCCAATTACAAATAATTTTTTTCTGAAAATAAATGCTGTAACTGAAAACGTTTGTTTTTGAAGTGGGACTTTTGTCAATTGTACAAAACAAATGGTTATTTATATTTACCTAGCGATTGTTTGGCAAAAGAGCTCAGGGTGTAGCCTGCCTCTTGCCCGAAGATAGCTGGGATTGGCTCCAGCACTCCCGTGACTCTTGTGAGGATAAGCGACTCAGAAATTGGATGGATGGATATAAAAATAAATAAAAGCAATTCAATCTTGAACACCTTTAAACATAAAAATCTGACAAAGTAGTCCAGTTAGAGTCCAGCTCTGTATTCATCAACAAAATCAGGAAGTCATTTTTTTTCTCAGAACATCACAGATGCTGCGCACGGCATGAGATGCCGGGAGAGGAGCTCATTTGCTTCTGGTTTATTAATCATCACATGGCAAGCTCCAAGTTACATACAACTTTAGTAGTTAACCCCGTCACCCGTCGATGGGACTGCCAATGTGACTTTGGAGTGGAACTGTGATGATACTGGAAATACCAACAAGGTACAAGGAGGCCTGGGGGCACATCATCCTATACTTGCATTGACCAGTGTTAGAGGAAAGAATTCGCTGGAAAATAACCGAGATGCAAAATCGTTTCTGAGCATGAGAGGGGGGTAAATCAGCAAGATAGCCAAGGAAGGCCCAGCTGGGCTGTGCTGGATAAAGGTTGGACCTCGGAGGAGCAGCGCAAGGAGGAGCAGAGCCCAGGGCTTACACACAGATTGAAGGTGAAATCCGATTTATCAGGACAGGAAACGCAGCTGAAAAGGGCCTAACGGCACTAATCCTCACTCAAGACCTGATGATACAACTTCAAAATACCATTGAGAAAATGCCTTCATCCTTTAAATAAACCTGCACTGATGTTTTTGCTACCTTAAAGAGCAGTAATCCTCAGAGAAGGCAGAAAGAGAGCATTCTCTAAAGCTCTCCTTAACATTCACCCTGCTACTTATTGCCCATTTCAAGTGGGGGAAAACACATTTCATGAAGCACGCCTTTTACCTTGGAAATGCTTTGGCGTAGATAAGGAGTTTAAATGATGCATACTTTTTCTTCAGAATGCCTCGACTGACGAAATCTCTGTTAACGCACCACTTCGATCTAAAGGTGTGTGCCTGTACATGATAGTGCCAATCATCACCATTTAGGTTAATCTCCAGCCATGTCATCCTCGATCTTGCTTACCTAGGTGTCCTTTTGAAGTTTCTGGCCTTCATTCAGAAAAAATAAAATCAAATCTGCTTGATGCTTTGGAGTCACACACACAGACAAAACACACACTGTACACACACAAAAAAACACACATTGTATTTAGCAGATGGACAAAAAGCTGTCATTGTGCATTTTAATTGGGCTTTAATGGCTGGTTTTTGGGCTTACACTTGGCTGAAACAGGCCCCATCTGATTATACATTATGACAATATTAAAACAGATGTCGAGACCAATAAAGTAAATTCCTGAAGGACTGTGCATAATGTGAGTAATTGATCATTTTTTTTCACCCCCCTTGCGCTGGCCTCTATTTACCAGCATGGTCCTGTTAAACAGATTGCCCCTGCAGTCAGGAGTGGGGCCCATATGGCACAGCAGTTTACTGGCAATTTGACTAAAATGCTGATGAAGTGTTGCTGTTCCTCTGGAGGAAACCTGTTGGAGGAGAAACATTTTACACTGAGCTAGCTTTTAACAGCTCTTACTAAACTCCAAAAATGTCTTCCGCTGTTCAAACAAGGCTTCTAGCACGGGTTGGGCTCTTGCCGTTGCACAGGAAGCCTCACTTCCCAAGTTGGACCTCAGGTTGGCTTCCACATCCTCCAAACAGCTCAGCATAGAGGGGATGTTTATTATGATGCAAACCTGCCTTGGCAAGATGCAATCACAACACTTGAGTTTCCTGCTTTACTGTAAGAAGACCTGGAAGTGCCTCTGTGGAGCATCGAGAGTTTAAGCAAGATTCATTTGCAAAGGACAAAAGATGACTAATCCCTTTTAACACATTGTAATCAACAGCAACACATGAAGCAATTTTTTTCATCCTGATTTCAACTTGACAACTGTAGTCATCTAAACTGATGAATGTTTGTCTGATTCTAAAAATAGACTTCACAAATAGCTTGCACAATAAAAACGTATTTAACTTTGTCCTCCTCCTTCTCCCTCGCCTCCTTTCCTGACACTTGATGCCAAATGGAGGGATTAAAAGGAGACATGGCAACGCTCCAGAGGGATGTTGGGGGAATAGAATCATCACTCACCTATTAGACCGGCCATGGCGGCAGCGTTGATAATCTTTCCGTATCCTTCATTCAACATCTCTCTGCTTGCTGCCTAAGGCTCGGGGATTCAAGGGAAAGAAGGACATTTTACATTATTATTGCAGTGATACACTTTGCAGGCTTATAATGTGAACAATATTTGGAAATACAAAGCAAAAAAAGAAAATGGGATCTTTTGTAATTAGACCATATTCTGATCAGGTGGAAGAAATATTCTAATAAAAACAAACAAAAAAATTACCTGTACTTGTTTATATATTTGTTTCTCTCAATTAATGTTTGGTTAAAGAAACTTAAAAAGGTCAAGGTTTTCAGTTCAAACGCATGACAATAGAAAAAATATTAATATTGCCGTCACGTTTGATTTGTAGTTGTATTTTAATGCACTATGTGTGTGTGTGTATTTAAATCCAATTATTATTTCAGCATTTAACCATTTCAAAATGCTCCCAAAACAGAAAAAAAAAACACTTTAGAGTGCACTCACTAACTTTATCATCTTCTTATTAGTTTGGCATTTTGTGCAGATTCTTAGCTGCATGTTCTTTATTTACATTTGTAAATAATTTTAAAGCATTTATATGAGCTTATATGTGCGTCCATCTCAGATGACACGCTGTGGCGACCCTGAAAGGGACAAGCCGAAAGAAACGTACTTATTTTTTTTTCTTTGCAAATAATTAAAGTGTAAATAAATAATGAAACACTTCAAGTACAATAAGTTATATATACATTTAAATGTGAGGCCTGGCATCACATAATAGCCCCACTCAAATTGACATTAAAAGTTGGTACAGTTCACGTTGATTTCAGAATCGCAACAGATGATATGGCCCGTTGCACATTTTGAAGCAATGCCATCATCTGACTTGCTGATATCAGCAGCAATGCCAATAGAAATGATATCTGTTTGAAAACCACAAACAAGGTCCATGAGTCACAAGACCTACTTATTTGAAAACAAGTGGAAGTAGTTTCATGAGAGACTTGTAACAATAAACAATGAATCTTAATAACTCACCACATGAAACACAACATTATTGAAAGATGTTATTTCTAAAGAGATAACTTTAACTTTAAAAAAATAACTTTTTGTGAGAACAGTGTCCCTGTCTTTCATAATTTGTGGAGTTTTAATTTCGTCACAAAGGTGTCCAGTGGAATAGGTCCATCAAAGTTTGGCCTTGCAGAATTTATGCTTTAGTAGGCTGCCATCTGCTGGCAAACAACTCTGCACACACTTACGACGAGTGCTCAGTGCAACATTCCAGCTCTCACTGACAAAAAAAAAAAAAAGAGGTTCAAGCACTTGTAACGTCTGCTTATGTAGTGCATCGGTCGACATTATTTGGATTCTTGTATACATTAAATAAGGCTATAGACACCAAATCTAAAAAACATTATTGAAGATGGGTTTAGTTTTGGATATATAGTATAATTTTGTATGATGACATATTTGTCGTTTTTCTCCAACCTGGTTTAATCATGTTCACAAGTGTCAGCTGTGGTCGCCAAATTTATTATTTTGTGGCCTGTGAAAGGAAATTATGCCTGTCTTTTCAAGTTTCTAAAATCTGAACCAAAATTGCAAATATGTTGTTTTTTCAATAGTTTAAAAAAGTTAAAGAATAACATTGAGATGTTTCAACCAATCATTTTTAGTGACATAAGGCAAGTTTTGATGTGATTTTCGGTAATTGGCTGGAGACCAGGTCAGAGTGGAAGACTTCCTCTTTCATTTAGAACTCCTTCAAAAGTCAAAGAGCATGGATGTTTTATGTCTTTATGTTTCATGGTTTGTTTGTTAGTTTGCCTCTAAGAAAAGTCATTTTGGCCTTTTGTATGTTCCACATATTGAGGACTGACAATAAATGCTACGATACCTTTACCATTGCAGTTGGCCTGCAAGTAATACATTAACTACCACCAATCTAAATGGCAAATTTACATTTTGGTGATGCAAATACATTTAATATTTATCTAAATCCAGAAGAAAAGCAAGATAATATTCAATGCTGGGGTGAGACCACAGGTAATGTTTGGGGTGGTACGTAACGCTTAACGTGTATATGAAAGGTGGAAATATCATATCTTATATGGATGCTGTTATCTTGATGAGGGTCACAGAATTTGAATTTATTGCAGCTGATACAAGTAGTTTACTGGTATTGGTCCAAATCAGTTGATATGTTTGTATCCCCATTAGCTCAGTTCCACCTCACAAAAGTTCTGCAAAAAATACAAGGGCAATAAACATTTAAAATAAAATCATCTGACATTGCGTTCACTTACTGGTCACAAGAATGTAAACAGTAAAACTGTGCTGTACAGTCACTTAAGAGTGATAAGAGAAAAAAAGCAGCAGAAAAATAGAACAAAAGTGCTATTTGTTGATTACTTTAATAATAACAGGGCTATATAGCATGCTCTAACATGGCAGCAAATAGCACAATGCGCTTTAAAAAAAAAAAAAAAAAATCACAAATCAAGCATATTACCCTTTTTTGTGCTATCAGGAACCGAAACAAGACAAGACAGCATCCAAAACAAACAAGACAGCAAATATTGATGAAGGAGTCCCAATTGCTGAACCTTAGCATGTCCATTATGTTTACCATCTAATCGGTTTACATCACATGCAACCCATAGTTACAACCCCATTCTGATTTTCGAGTCAATAACATTTCGCTTCATCCCATGTTGCAAACGTTGTACAAAACCTGCATCACAGTTTCCAGAGAGGAGGCGGACGTTTCGGGTAAAAATGCAAATGCTAAGTGGTTGAGCGTGGTTGGGATGGCTTTCACAACACTTGCAAATCGTTTAAAACACCCCTTCCAGGAGCTCTCCAGCCAGTTTATTTGGTCACTGCCAAAGTTTGTTGCTTTCACCCCTACCCAACAAAACTGCACCAAGAGTTTGATAAAAAGAAAATAAATGGTGCCAGCGTTAAGTACCCTTGGTGTAAGAGGCAGCGTATACGCAGGACTGATCAGTATTTAATTGCAGGAGGGACACAGACAACCATTCATAGCAGAGGAAAATCACGAGTCTTCTTAGAAGCCAGAATCCACGGGGGAGTACCACACAGGCACGGAAAGGTCGGAGCTGAGCTTTAAACAAATTGCAAATTAAACCTGCTTGCTTTGTTGCAGTAGTGGTAAACGTGTGTGTTATTATTGGCCTCAATGGTACGACAGCTTCTACAATCAAAAAATATAATTTAAATAGTTAACGAAAATGTGTCAGTGAGTTTAAAGTTAAACTAGCACTCCTTTTCCTCAATTCTCGAACTAGAATTGTGGTGGATATTAACTGAGCCATCTGGAGACATTGATGATAGTAACGGGTCACTTGGAGAAATTGGTGACAGTGTATTGTCCCTAACCAACTCCTTCATTTTACAGGTCCTGGGGTTTCCATACGGATCAGGATCCCCAGTATCAGAAGGAATCGGATCAAAGGTAATGGTGCCGTTGTTGAGGTCCAATGTGGTTGGAGGGGACATGTCAGGAGCCGAGCTGTGATGATAGAGCTCCGAATTGCAGTCATCGAGGATGGGTTCCTGCTTAATGATTCGGCTCATCATCTCTGATGTGGAGAGCGATGGCGTTGATACTATCGTCAGACCGTGAGCACGTGCCTGGATCTCCAACTCCTGTGTGAAAGTCAAAACAAGACTCAGAAAGGACTTCGCCAAAGCCTAGTTACACCAACAGTGTCCACTTAAAACAGGACGGTACTTTGAGAAACTACATTAAAACCATCAATTGACATTTGTTTTTATTGATGCTACAAATTGGAAACACTGTACATTTCTTCATTTGTGAACTTTAGAGGTGAGACCATAATTTAAGACCACAGTAAGCCATAAACAATACCACATACTGTTGGCCTTTTTTCCAGTTATTCATCATCATCCCTAAAAATGGAGAAGCTCTCTATGAAATGAAATGTAATTCTAAAATGATAAAAGGCATTACTCTTGAAATAGATATTAAGGTGGGTAATTCCCATTATCTAAGTGTTTTCAAACACATTTTTGACGCAGGCCATATTCTACCCTCAAAGCACTGTTGTGAATGTGAAACCATATGTTTGATCACCTGATCCTATTATTACACATACATGAAAAAATTATGGATAGCTAATTTTGAAATCAGATGACAAGGTATTATGTGTGTATGTATTTTTATTCTTTATTTTCCTTTCATTCTTTGAAGTTATTATGATGCGGTCCTTTTGTGATACGGAATTCTGGAATGTTCCGAGGAGTGCCTATATAAGGACAAGAAGGAACGTCAATGGAGCTTCTTACCACCGCTGCTTTGGACAAGTACACGCTACATCGCATTCTGCCTTTGGTCCTTGGACAGTTTTGGAACATTTGTTGACTTGGAATATTCACTGGAAAGAACATTTGCCTGGTTGTTCAACTTTGGTGACTATTCGTAGCTTGGCTTGACTACTCTGTCTTTGAACTTCTATTTTGTTAATTCTTTTGTCATTTTTGTGTTGTATTGTTGTGTGTGTGATTAAATTGTCTGAAACGCAATACAACAGCTTTGTCGTATTATGCTGATTTGAGCAAGGGGATTTTAGTCTAAATTCAAACATAACAAGAATAGTTTGTACAGTTACGGTAAAAAAAGTGTATGGTCATAAAAAACTGTTGTATTTTAACGTTGTTTTTGTTTAACATACGACAATTTTTCTCCATATTTGAGCAAGAATCATGGAACCTAATTTGCTTTCTCGGTTCACATGAAATGAGCCCCCGGCCATTGAGTTTTAACACCTACAGTAGGCGTTGTAGGTTAATATCAAATTCATTGTGGTGGTGGACAAAGGCAAATTGCCCAATTATAATATTGAGCAAAACGGGAAAGCACCTGGATACGGAGCATCAGGTGACGATTTGTATGTTCCAGCTTCCGCTGTCTGCACTCAAGCTCTTTGGTCCTCTGCTGCTCCCGCTGTAGTTTCCTTATATAGTCCACGGAAGCTTTTAGAATGGTGCCCTTATTCCAGCGCATATCTCTGGGGTATACAGGAGACAAAAGGTCTTAAGTCAGAGTCAGCTGAGCAGCTGACCGGAACAACAGAGGATTCTTTCTGGCCATTCTGAACAAATAAATCATTACATTCAAAGGTCACTTGGCTACGTAAAGAACACATTGACTAAAATCACATTGATAACTGAGTAAAACTAAAAAGATATATAGATTTAAAAAAAATGAATGCGTGTCTCTGTCATTGAGGAGTTTTAATACATTTAAAACATACTTACGGATCATTTGACTTTGGTATTAAGGTTCCAAGTTCTTTTATACGATCGTTGATGTTGAATCTTCGTCTTCGTTCAACTACAAGTTGGGTAAAAATGTGTCAATACCATAAAATGAATGAAAAGTGCCTTTCTTCCAAACCTACTGTGCGTGTGGGTGCAAAAATACTGCAACTATTGAATGATAAACATCAACTATTACATAGCATGGCACATTTCACATAAGTTTCATTATTAACATGCAGTCTTGTCAACTATTCATCCATCCTCCCGTCATCTATGCCACTTGCCCTCAGGGTGAGTTGGGGCATATTCTAGACTGGTCACCAATCAAGCACAGTGTACACATCTATTAAATGATTAAAGGATTTAGAATAAAACTAAGGAAGACTCACTTAAGTTGTGATTGTCTTTTTTCTGCCGTTCTTTTGCCAGTGCACGAACCTCAGCCTCTTTGAAGCAAACACACAATGCGAGATTATTGCTAAGAGGATGTGATCCTTCACATCAACAATCAAATTGCATGTTTATTTTCTACATGCTGTCATCTTCACATTTCAAGTTGTTCACTTGCAGATTTGAATACTTGGATTCACTGCTATGCTATTCTTCTCACAGGAAATGTTCTGAGGACTAGTGAAGTTAAAATTGCAACTGCAATCCTGATTTAACACAGACAACTGATTCATATTGTGTGCAATTTGGTAATTCATAAAATACAGTAAAATACACACATTCTAATATCCAAATCAAAAAAATCTCGAGAATTTATTTTATGTTGCTTACCTACAGGAAAGCCATCTGATCTTTGATAGTTTTCATACCGGCCACAGGGTCCAGGTTTGCCCGGTACTTGCTTCATGCCAGGAGCTGGAGTAATTATTTTGCAAATAAGTGATATAACATACTTCATTGTATCTTGTGCATTACAAAACTGCACACAATATCAATAGTGGGGGATAGTCATGCCTTTTCAAACTATAGACCAACAGGGAACAGAAAAATAACTACAATAATTTGGTCATAATGAGGATATTTGTTATAGTAACGCATTCTGACTCATACTGACAGGGATTATAATTGTTCAAACAAGTCCATAAATACCCAAGGAATTTGATGGGAATGTATTGTTGAAATACAGCCGAATGTTTTTCAGTATTTTACCTGTGTATTCCCTTTTGATGTTTGGTGGGCATGAGTTGCTGATGGCCAGGCCTGGGAGTGGAAGTCCTTGGCTGCCGTACACTTCAAGAAGATTACCAGACACAGGTAGCTTTAGAAAAAAAAAATGAGATAAAAAAACAGCGTCCTTTAAAATATGACTTTACATTTGTTAACATGTATGTAATTAACAGTGTGGTTTAAGAAAATGATCAAATTACTGCGGTGTTTATTTGGAGGCCTTGATCCATAAATCCAAGAACATCTTCATTGTAACTTGACTCCATGCTAATTATATCATCAATAACATCATCCATCTGTAGTATAATAAAAAAAATATATTTTATTATAAAAAAATACACAATGTGACGTGAATGTTATTGAGTCATCAAAATATAATGAAATAATGACCTTTGTTACGCGTACCTCTTTCTCACAGTTAGAGGTGAGGGTGAGATGAGCCATTGGACTATTGGGGGCACTGCTGCCAGGCCCAGGTGGCATCCCGTGTTCAGGGGGCTGGCTTGGGCACTGGTTGCCACTTTTACCACCCAGGGTGGTGGACAGATATTGTCTCACCTGCTGCCTTTGGTTCTGCTGTATGTGGTACTTGCTGGGATTTTCGAGATGGGATTGCACCTACATGAGCAAGAAGATTGAGTCTAAATATTACAAAGGATAGATTTTGAACTAAATCTTTACAAATACAGCTGCATAAATTACGATAATGCTTTTCATTGGAATGATGAAACAGGAACAAGAAATGTGAACAGTGGTCCATGTGCAGTCCTGGTCATTCACAATAAGATCATTTTTGCAGCACATCGCAATAGTGGATCAACACCAAACTTTTTAATCACTATTAGAAGACTTTTACCTTTTTAAATAGATGGACCTTTTCTCAGAATCAGCTCTAATGGCCAAGTATGTAACAGCACACAGAATTTGTCTCCGGCAGTCAGTGCTGGCCTGGCCAATGAATCATATTTTATTTACAAATTCTAAAACTGCATAATTAAATTACTACTACTACTACTACTACTACTACTAATAATAATAATAATACATCTATCCGTTTTCTCTACTGCTTACACTCACTAGGGTTGATGACTGGTTGAGAAGGGACTAACCCCTTGCCACTCCTGGACAATCACAGGGCGACTATAGACAGTCATTTACACTCAACATTCACACATTTAGGCGGGTTATAGTCTTCAGCGAACATAATTTGAGTGTTTTTCAAACGGAGGAGAAAACCCTCTCAGGAAGAGAACATGCAAACGCCACACAGGAAGGCCCGTGCCCAGATTTGAGCCCCCAACCACAGATCGTTTTCCAAGAGAAGTGCAGTTTCCTCGTGCATTCCATAAACATTCATGTAAGGTTCATTGAAGGCTCTAAATTGTGCTTAAGTGTAAATGGTTGTGTTTGTAAATGTGTGCTCTGCAAATGGCTGGTGACCAGTCCAGGGTGTACCCCGCCTCTCACCCGAAGCTGTCCGTGTGTGCTCTAGCACATCCACAACCCAAAAAAGTGTTAAGAAAATGTACGGATGGAAATATTTGAATATTGAAGTATAAAAAGTTACAGGTGAAGTTGAACAGACATCTACTGTACATGGACTCGAAATAGTTCGCTAGATCTCCCTTTAGAGGGAAAACTACTTCTTTGTCACATGATCTCTGACTAGTTGGCGATTAAATAGAACACAAAAGTAAAAGAGCAGAGGAAAAAAAATCTTTTGCCAAGTACAGCTACAGAACATTAGGGTAATGTCATCTAATCAGCTGGAATGAAGCTGGTCTGCATATAACTCACAAATGCAATGAAAGTAATGAACATTTCTCACTATCCGTATTAATATGATGAAAGTCCAGCCTACTTACCTGATAGTGACTATACTCAAGCATCTCCAACATGATATTTGTCTGGAAATATGTGAAAAACGGACTGTGGCTACGTTCACGGTGTAATCCCGTTATCTTGTTAGCCTAGCATGTGCAAATGTTGGAGCAGTCAGCTTTCCTGGCTAAGTTATCAAGGATTTAAGGCTCATTAGTTATGCAAGTTAAGAAATGGAGGAGGACACAGAAACTTATCCTCCCACTGTTGTGTTGTTCCTGCTAAACTATGAATTTATGTCTTTATGGAGCCTGTTTGACGTCACCACTTTCAGCTCACAAAGAAGCCTTTTTATTATTTGGCCGTTAGTCTGCGAACTAAAACTAGCCTAAGGCCAACTAACATTTATTCTTTCGTTCTGCTCATCAAGTATAGAACATTGTTTGTTCTGATCATCAAGAGTACAACTGAGTGCTACTGTTCTGCTACAAACCAGACATACCAAAATCAACAAATCTATGGCAGGTTTAAAAAAAGTGCCTGGTTTTGTAAGCATGGTTAACCGACATTTTAATGTTGATTTTTACTTTTTTTTTTTTTTGGGGGGGGGGAATACATACGGGGGGTGAAAATTTTTAGGTGGATGAAAGCATCAGTAGTTAATTTTTACTTACTTATAATTACTCTTTACAGTATATATATATATACACACACACACACACACACACACACCACACACATGGCTGTCTTCGCATATTTTGTCCAACAGAATGCTTGACATCATCTGTCATATTTATAGACCAGCATTATTGTTGTTGTTTTTTTTCGGTGTAAAAAATTTGACCGTGGCGTCAAATACAAGTTGTGGTCCATTGCCAGTGTTCCAAAGGCCGAAGTGAAAACTGTTGCCAGAAATGGACAATGTTGTTGGTGACAGGAACAAAACAGGAAAGAATCAAATCATACTGGGTTGGTCAGTATAAATTATGGAATTTAGATGGATGAACAGATAGCACAAATCTGGGATTTATTTATTGGTCAGCAAATGTCTCCCAGAGTGTGAGAACATTTTGGCTGTGGACGATTAGGCCTTAGGCCTAGGTTCCAATGACAATGTGTGGTGGAAAAACAGGCACTGGTACCATGGGGTGCTTTGGGGAGTTTCTCAGCTCAAAAAATAAATAAATAAATAAAGAGTTGAGGAAAATATTACACAGTGCCAACTACATGACGATCCAGGATGATATCTTGCTCAGGGCCTCTGACTGGGTGGACAGTTTTTTTGTCACAACAATGATATACACAAGGTTTTGCGGGGAGTGCTTGAGCCTATCCCAGCTGTCATTGGGCAAGAGGCAGGGTACACCCTGAACTGGTTACCAGCCAATCGCAGGGCACATGGAGACAAACAGCTGCACTCACAATCACACCTCAGGGCAATTTAGAGTGTCCAATTAATGTTGCATGTTTTTGGGATGTGGGAGGAAACGAGTGCCGGGAGGAAACCCACGGAGGCACGGGGAAAACATGCAAACTCCACACAGGCGGGTCTGGGATTAAATCCAGGACCTCAGAACTGTGAGCCCAACGATTTAGCAGCTGAGCCACCGTGCCGCGCAACAAAATTTCTTTTTTTACTTTTGCCATTATTATCAAGAGTAAACATAAGCAGCTTGTCTTTGCTTTACGTTGCCCAGACTGTGTTGCTAACTAAAGCACCGGTGGTGGACACTGTCATTATAAACCATATTGATGGGCTGTGTAAGTACTGTAACATTTCTAATTGACCCCTCCGTACAGGGCACTTAACCACGCCTCCTGAAGTGACGTCACGCCTGAACTGGTTACCAGTCAATCGCAGGCCACATGGAGACAAACAGCCGCACTCACAATCACACTTCGGGGCAATCTAGAGTGTCCTATTAATGTTGCATGTTTTTGGGATGTTGGAGGAAACTGGAGTGGCCAGAGGAAACCCACGCAGACACGGGGAGAACATGCAAACCCAGGACCTCAGAACTGTGAGGCCAACGCTTTACCAGCTGTTCCATCGTGACGTGACCAGTTCAGGGTATAGTCCGCCTTTCGCTCGAAGCTAGCTGGGATAGGTTCCAGCTTTCCTGCAACCCTTGTGAGGATTAGCGGCTTGGATAATGGCATGACATGACATATATATATCCATCCATGTCAATCAAATACCACTACTGTACCACAATTGGTGATGACTTTGGACTTGACAATATGTTGAAAGACTTGTAACTCAATTTGAGCTTGAATAGGAACGAGTCGTGACTTCACTTGGCCTTCAACCCATTGACATGAAAAGATTTACGACTTTGATTAAAGCAAAGCAAAGGAAAGCAAATTTATTTATATAGCGCATTTCATACACAATGTAACTCAATATGGTTTACTTGGTTAAAATGATTTGAATACAAAGAAATAAAAAAATTAAAATAGGGAAAGAATATGTATAAAAAAATGAAAATAAAACTACAATTTAAAAACAGCGATCAGGGCAAGAAATAAATCTCTGACAAACCAATGTATCGCAGCTTTTGTTTTATAAATATGTGTGCAACTTACTGGTTTGCTCCCGGAAAAGTAAATACATAATATTACTAGAAGTCTTAATGTTCATCAGGTCAACGTACACCACTTAATTCCTGCTTTGTGTTGTTTCATTTGGGAATAGTTCCTTCAGAAGACCAAATCTTTTCAGTGAACAAACTGAACTGAATCACTTTATGAAATGATTCGTTCTTCTAGCTTGGCCACCCCCCACCGTGAGAGGAGTGATTTGGCTGGGAGCGGAAACAGAACGTTCTGTCACTCACTTCTGAATCTTTGGTGAATGACCAGTGAGCAGCCTGCATCAGGCACCACTCTGCAATTGGGGGAGGGACTTAAGTGAAGTCAGTGATTTTATTCAATGAAGTGGTGTACAGGTGTACAAAAGAACTGACAGTGATTCGTTAAGGGGAAATACTTAAGAGAACTGAGTGATTCGTTCAGTGAGTGAGTGGTGAGTGATGTATTGAGGAACGGAATAATGATTCATTTGTTGATCCTATCATTTGTGATCCATTAGAGATGAGTTATTCATATGTTGTACTTGTTTGTCAACTCCGAAAGAGTGATGTACTTGTACGATGAGTGATTTGTTTCCACAAGGAATGACATACCACCCAGTGAACATACTCATATGTGTTTTTGTAATATACCCGCCTTTCTGAGTTTCCATTATATGGCAATAACAATGCACAGTCCTTTCGTGAATGTGTCTAGTGAACATGAATCTCAGGATCATTAATTGAATGAGGAAGCACCGATTTTGTGAAAAAGAACTGATCAATTCAGTGAATGAATCTTTGTTACAAATCTTTTTAATGAACTGATTTGAATGATTCAGTACAGACAAAAAAAATTGCTGTGCCCATCATTATTTGTGATGCAATTTAGTTTGTATAAAGCAATGTAGTTTTTTTTATAATGATATAACAATTTCCACTCTGTGAGGCAGAGTGGAATTTAAAAAGAGGTTATTCTTTCACAAGCTGCCAAAGTAATGGTTTCCAAAAAAACAAGCAAACAAACAAAACATCCATCCATCCATCAATTTTCTGAGCCACTTAGCCACACGAGGGAGACGGAGTCCTGGAGGCAATCCCAGCTGTCATTGGGCAGGAGGCAGGGTACACCCTGAAATTGTGTGCCAGTCAGTCGCAGGCCACTTAGAAACAAACGATCATTTCCACTCACAATCACATCTAGGGGAAATTTAGAGTGTCCAATTAATCCTGCATGTTTTTGGGATGTGCGAGGAAACCAGCATGCCCGGAGAAAACCCATGCACACATGCACACGCCACACAGGTGTGGGAGGGATTAAACACTGGACCTCAGAACTGTGAGGTCAACTGTTTGCAGCACACCACTATTTGACCTGAGACTGTCGATCTCAGAGCCCTACTGGGGAGATATTTCAGTACCACTACCTTTTCTTTCAAGTATTCAGGACCTAAACCATTTAGTGATTTATATACCAGTAGCAGCAGCAAGGTGCTGCAGCTGTAAACCGTTGGCCTCACAGTTCTGAGGACTGGTGTTCATATCCCGGCCTTGCCTGTGTTGAGTTTGTGCCTTCTCCCAGTGCCTGCATGTGTTTTTTCTAGGCCCTCTGGTTTCCTCCCACATCCCAAAAATATTAATTGCATTAATTGAAGACTAAATTGCCCTTAGGTGTGATTGTGAGTGTGACTGTTGTGTGTTTCCATCTGCCCTGGGATTGGCTGACAAACAGTTCAGGGTGTACCCTGCCTCCGGCCCAATGACAGCTGGGATTGAAATGGAAATGGATGAATAGACCAGTAGCAGAACTTTAAAATCTATTCTAAGGTTGATTGGAAGCCAGTTTAAAGACTTTAGAATTGGAATTATATGCTCGGACCTATTTGTTCTGGACAGAATCTGAACTGCAGCATTCTAAATGACCTGTAGCTGTTTAATGCTCTTTTTGGGGAGTCCCCTCAGAAGGCTATTATAATAGTCAAGTCTTCTTGGGATAAAAGCATGGATGACATGGGAAGACTTACCTTCATTCTGGATATGTTCTTCAGATGCTAGAAGCCAGTTTTAATAATTGATTTGATATGACTATCAGAATACCAAAGTTTCTGACTTGGTCTTTTTTTTTAAAGATAGTGAGTCCAGGTATTCAGTACCATCACTCTGATTTTCTTTCTAGCCAGAAAACAATCATCTCAGCTCTGAAGAATTTGACCCAAGGGTAGCATATACAGGCTAAACAGGAGGGTCCAAGAACTCATCTTTGAGGGACCCCATCGGTCCTATTTGTTGAGATTAAGCAGTTCCCATGGTTACAAAGTAGCTCCTTTCATCCAGGTAGGATCTGAACCATTTCAGGACTGTTCCATTTACTCCTACCCATGTTGTCAACCTGTTCAGCAGAATATTATGATGTACCGTGTTAAAAGCCGCACTGAAATACAACAAGACTTGGACTTTCGGAAGTGCTGTATGGACCCAGTCCCACTGCTCATAATGGGGACTGTGTGGAGAGGGTCCACTCCTTCAGATTTCTGGGAGTCAACATCACAGACGAAATCACCTGGACTGTAAATACCACAGCGGTGGTGAAAAAGGCCCAGCATTGACTCCACTTCCTGAGAGTGCGCAGGAAGAACAATCTGTAAGTTAAATTGCTGCTGAATTTCTGCAGAAGCATCGTGGAGAGCATCCTCACATAGTGCATTTCAGTGTGGTATGCTGGAAGTACGACCGTGGACAGGAAAGCTCTAGAAAGAGTGATCAACACCGCTCAGAAGATCACTGGCTGCTCTCTGTCCTCCCTGAGAGCTACTACAGGTGGTGACCAGGTTAGGAAGAGTCCTTCTTCCTATCCTGGTCGCCACCTGTTTAACCTGCTGCCCTCTGGCAGGCGGTACAGATCCCATAAAACAAGAAGACTCAAAGACAGCTTTTTTCCAAGAGCCATCAACTCCTTGATCTTAAAACCACTAAATGTAACACCACTGTAATGAAAAATTATGCAACTTCACTTCTTGTTAGCTTTTATTGGTTTTAATAATCTTACCAAGGCCTGGACGGGGGTAATAATGAAAAATACAATTTATGCATTTAATTAAGTTATTTTAGCAATAACTGTGCCTTGATGTACATATCTATTTTATGTTATTTTTACCCAAGATGTTCTTCTATTTTTATTCTATTTTATTCTATCAACCTTCGTTCCTTTCTTTCCACTTCCTTGCTCTGCTTGGTTCCACACGCACAAAATCCCTGATCAACAACCCGTGTGTACCGACCTTCGCCTGTTCTCCGACCAACCCCGTAAGCCTGACTCCTTTGACACTTCTGCCTGCTTTGATCGTTCTCCTGTGTACCGACTCCTGCCTGCCCGCTTACCTGCTCTCTTCGCCCAACTAGCGATGCTGCATCTGACTGCCTGCAGCAATCCCCGACCACAAAATAATAAACGTTTCGCCCCGAACTAGCTTGCATCGTCCGAGTCCTGCATTTGGGTCCTATTCCCGTTCCGATGGGTCGTGACAATTATACTAATTATACTGAAGTTTTTTCAGCCATTTATAACATCATACAAAGAGGAGTCAGAATACTACTCCATAAAAGATTATTTTTACAATAAATAGTACAGTTGTGGATTCAGAAGGCTGATATATAATTAAACAGGCCACAATATTCAACAACCTTTATACAATTGTCAGTGTATATGCTCAAAATAAAGATGATCCAACCTTCTTTCACATGCTCCTTTCACACTTGTTAAACGTGTCAGCCAATTCTATAATTATTTTGGGAGGAGATTTTAATCTTACATTAAATCCACAAACCGATCACTCGAATCTTAAAAATAGCAATCAGCCACAATGTTCTAATACATTAAAACAGTATGTGGATGACTTTGGTCTTGTTGACATATGAGGGCTGGAGAACCGCATAAAAAGAGAATACACATTTTTCTTGTCAGTTCACCGGTCTCTCTTAAGAATACATTTATTTTTCTCAAACAACTCATCTGTGCAGGATTACTCCCAAAATTCATTCAATCATTATCAGCAATCACGCACCAATTTCTTTTCATCTGAAAGTTGGATCAAACTTGGGACCCCTAGTAACATGGCGCTTTAACACATCCCTACTAAAGGACCCAGATTTTGATTCTTTTGTGAGGAAGGAATGCAATGAGTTTCTGCAATTCAACGACTCTCCAACTTTATCCCAATCGGAAACTGGAAAAGCTTTTTTGATAAGTACAACAAAATCATATTGATTCCTCCTATAAGAAAAAACAAGAACAAGAAGTCAAAAATGGAATTGAGGAAAAAAATGGAACACCTCAGAGATGAGTATCCAAGTAATCTAACATATACACTTAAAAATAAACTTCAAAAGGCAAAACATTATCCATCAATTTTCTGAGTTGCTTATCCTCACAAGGGTCACGGGAGTGCTGGAGCCAATCCCAGCTGTCAACGGGTTGGAGGCAGGGTACACACTGAACTGGTTGCCTGCCAATCGGAGGGCACATAGAGACAGACAGCCGTCACAGTCACACCTAAAGGCAATTTAGAGTCTCCAATTAATGCATGTTTTTGGGATGTGGGAGGAAACTGGAGTGCCTGGAGAAAACCCAAGCAGGCACGGGGGAGAACATGGAAACTCCACATAGGCAGGGCTGGAATTTGAACCCTGGTCCTCAGAACAATGAGGCTGATGCTCTAACCAGTTGGTCCACCATGACACCCAAGCAAAACATCAATTAGATGCTGTCTTATATAAAAGAGCAGATTTTCTACCACAAAATTTAAGGTACACTAACTTTGAGCACAATGATAAATATGGAAAATGTCTTTGCAAATCAACTTCAGCGCAAAAAAAGTCATAAATTACTGTACACAGTCACCCCTAGAAATATATATATATGTTTTTACAATTTTTATAGCATTTTATACACATCTTTGAACAACCTAGATCAAAAAGTAATGGAAACTTTTATTTAGGATCTAAACATTCCTCACTTAAATGTACAAGTTCAAGACAGCCATGATGCTCCTTTAACCATCACAAAATTATACAACGCCTAAAAAATATGCAATTAGGATGGGCCCTGACCCAGATGGAATCCCTGTTGAATTCGTTAAATGTTTATAGCCAATACTTGCACCTTTTTTTTAGAACAGACAAGGAGATAAAAAAATAAAGATCAAATTAGTAGCCATATGGATACAGCTTCAATTAAGTTGTTACTAAAACTAGGGAAATTCCCACTCTTCCAGCTTATTATCATGCATTATCACTGAATAATGTAAATATCAAAATTGTCTCGAAAGCCATTGCAGAAAGACTTGACAATGTACTCCCATTGATAATTCACTCTGACCAGACAGGTTTCATTAAAGATAGAAGTTCCAAAAATTGTCATCCATCCATTTTCTTAGTCGCTTATCCTTACAAGGGTCACGGGAGTGCTTGAGCCTATCCCAGCTGTCAACGGGCAGGAGGCAGGATACACCCTGAACTGGTTGCCAGCCAATCGCAGGGCACATAGAGACAAACAGCCACACACACAATCACACCTAGGGGCAATTTAGAGAGTCCAATTAATGTTGCATGTTTTTGGGATGTGGGAGGAAACTGGAGTGCCCAGAGAAAACCCACCCAGGCACGGCGAGAACATGCAAACTCCATAGAAGCAGAGTTGTGATTGAACCCTGGTCCTCAGAACTGTGAGGCCGACACTTAACTGATGCACCACGTGCCGCCCAAATTATGTCAGTCTGGAGTTTTTATCTTCTCCCCGTGCCGATGTAAAAAGCCTCACACCAATGCTGAGGAGTTAATACTTCTGCTGCTGTTGATTTGGTTTCCATTATGATGGATGAAGGAAAAGCAAGTAAGCTAAACAGAGAAGTAGCTTTACGGTAAAATACGAGATTCACATTTTGCTCTCCAGATTGTTTAAGTTGTTTAAAATTGCAGGCACATACCTGATAAAGGCTGATCTGAATAGGAAGGACTGTGTGGGAATTTGCACAGATGGAACTCTGACAATGGCTTGGAAAACAAGGGGCCTGCAAGCGCTTGTCAAGCATGTTGCTCCTTATCCACAGTGGACTCACTGCATTATCCACTGAGAAGCGCTTGTGTGCAAGCTTCTGAGCGCTGAATTTAGGGATCTAATGACAGACATATTTGCTACAGTGAAATATATTAAACCAACACCCGACAAAGCCTAGATTTTTGCCACATTTTTTGAAGAAATGGGTTCTGATCACACAGCAGTTTTATTCCACTGTGAGTCACTGTGACTGTCACACGGTAAAGTTCTTGAACTATGGGATGAGATTAGAGTATTCTTGGAGGAGAAGGGTCATGATCTTATCCACAGATTTAGAGACAACAACTTTGGCATGAAACACGTATACCTCAGTGACATCTTTCGAAAATTCAAAAAACTTAATCTGAAGATCCATGGTCCAACACACATCGTCCACACCTAGCAGATAAAATCATATTATTAACTAAAAAACTAGAAATGTGCGAGCAATGAGTGAAAAATGGGATAATAGATTCCTTTGGGAATCTGAAATCCTCACTGCCAACAAGCTGCAAAACAGTTGCCGCAGGCATCAAAAATCATATCTCTGCCCTGGAAAAAAAGATAACAGAGCTACTTTCCAGAGTAGGATCCTGCAATATATGACTGGATCTAAGACCCCTTCATTGCCAGACCAGCTGCTGACTTCAGCGCTGCAAAAGGGGAGGAGTTTATTGATCTCACTTCTGATTCTGCTTTGAGGCTGCAGTTTCAGTTCAAGACATTGGATTCCTTCTGGCTGCCTTTTGGGTTGGAGTGGAAAAGGACTACTCACTGATAGGCACAAGAGCAATGGTCACACTCTCGCCACATCCTACTTGTGCAACATAAGGGTTTTTTGCAGTTGCATCTATCAAGACCAAAATCAGGGTAAAGTTTGACATTGAAAATGAAACTCGAGTGGCTGTCTCACAGTTGTGTCCAAAAAATCTGCACCTTAAAGCTAGCCCACACCAACAAATGAACTGACTGCATGAATTCAAGATGTTAAATTGTACTTTTTCATAGAGCGTGAGAAAGGTTTGGACATTTTTAATAAATTGAATTGTCATTTAAAAACTGCATTTTGTATTTCCTTGGGTTGTCTCTGAGTGATATTATAATTGGTTTGATGGTTTTGATATGGACGGCACAGTCGAGGAAGAGCAAGAAGTCTATGTAGTCTGGCATCATATTCCCGCAAGAACATGAGTGAAGTTTTCTGGGGTGTATGGTGTTATCCCCCTGCCGCATGTTTGTTACAACATAACAAAAAGTACCGGTATCACTGTGCCATTAGATGATATACTGATGGTTATATTTTGGCTATTAGACAATGTTAAGTCTAACTAGTAATTGCATACAATGTGTCTCTTTCTTTACGGTCATCAATCTAGTAAAGCTTTTGGAAACAAGTCAAGTGGGAAATAAACCTCAAGAACACTCGAGTTGAGTTGATAAACTGTCTGCTCTGAACATCTCAGATGTTACCAGTCCGGGCAAGGTCAAATCGGAACCAGAACCTTCCAAAAAAGATTATTTAATGTAATTTTCATCTTATATGTCGAACATGGGTTTCAAACGAATTGCCAGTACTCCAAGGTGAAATTAAAAGTGGACATTTTATGTTTGTCAACCAGCCCGAAGATAGCTGGTATAGACTCCAGCACTCCCGCACGACCTTTGTGAGGATAAGCAACCCAGAAAGTGGATGGATGGATAGTATGGAAAAATGACTGTTAACTGCCTATTTCTGAAAATGTTTTAGTGCAACATTCTGCACTACCAACTGTTACATAATAGCGTCATTCCTCAACAGCTGAAGATTTATGTAATGAACACACCCCCATGCCAATTTCCTTATCCAACGGCTTGGCCGCAAGGCTGACTGAAGTTTAAGAGCAGTGCCCAAAGTACTAGAACGTTAAACTAGTGCAAGCAAAGGTACTGTATTAGCACAAACTAACATTACCTAAGAGTGTTACCAGATTAGATTCTTGTAAATGGCAAATGGTTGAATGGTCAGTGAAAAAGCCAGACTTGTCCTTGGCCAAGAAGGAGATGGGACGGGATAAGGGCTGGCTCACATGAACAACATACAACTAAAACAAGTTCATTTTAATAATTATGGTTACATAAACTATGAAAAACTTTTTTGTCCTTGGTGTATTCTCACAAAAGCATGTAGCAGATGTCAGAAGAATGAAGATTGGATCATTGTCTAAATTATGTGCATGGATAGCACCCACTCAATCAAAGTTTGAAGAGCACCTTGTCCCAAATATGGTTTTGTAAAGTAAGCCTACATGAAAGTTTTGTGAAATTGTTTTCAGAGTTGGGCAAAAACTCTTCTTTATATAGAATTACAGCTTACGTTATTATACGTTTTTGTTGTTTTTAGTTCCAATTAGAATGGCTCAAGCTGTGTGCTCAAGATAGTTAACCAATTGTGCACTATACAAGCAGTCGTGTCATTAATTGATAAAAAGATCTGTCATTTCATCTCATATATTGCTACTTGAACTGACTCAACACACCTTTGTTTGGATTACTGGAAACTCACTTGGATCTGGAGAGACAAATACAAACTCAGTGGAAGTGCCCTGCAGTACAATAGTGACTACTAAAAACAAAGAATACATTCATTCTCGGGTCATAATCAAGTATTTCTTTAAGTTCCCTCTGCAGTGTGGCCTTTTCCGCCAGCCCAACGTTTGGGTGGAGAGGGAAATATTAACAAAGAACGTTTCTTTTAGCCTCTCCAAGATCTCATTTTATTCACTGATTCTTTGTGACACAGGGGTTTATTACCTTCTGAAAGAAAGCACATGGATCCACATTTTTTACTTTGCCTTCAGGACCAATAACATTTTCAGAGATAGGCGTCATTCCTCAACAGCTGAAGAAAAAAAAGATCATGTCGTACCATTGAAGAAACTCAACTTTTTCCATGTCGACAAGCCTCGTTTGGGGGAAATTTAACAAGGGGTGTAAGATGAATATTTTCCGACAGTTAATTGTATTAAGAGTGCGCAACTCCAGGTTTTGAACAAATTTGAAATGCCATGTCAAGATGTAATATGTGACGCTAGTGGCAATAATGCAATAAAAGAAGAATATATTGTTCTAGGATCAAAACCTGTGCTTTAAGCGCACCACATCAAGAGCAACTTTGTTACTGAAAGAATACTGCCTTGTTGAAAGCTAAATATGTTTAATTTGATTGAGTGAAAAAGTATTGAAAATCTTTCAAGGTTTTTTCTTTTGAATTACTGTCCACGTTTTAGCAATGAATGATGGAACAGTTTACAAGACCGTTGCATGAAATGCATGACTATAATAAGTATGGTACTTATTTTGACATTCAGCTCTGTCAATGTATTTGGTCAAGCCGCGAGCAAGTCGGCTCGGAGCGGAAATGGAGCTGCTGGAAATTTCTGTCAACTGAATGTAGTGTTAGCTACGTGTTCGTTCATTGAATTTCTTGGTTCATGATCCACTATGAAGTGACATTGAAGTACTTATGCAGTGAACTGCCCTGGCATGATTCATGCAGAAGTTCATTGCGAACTCGTATGATGAGTGATATGCTCGCACAAGGAATGAGGTACCAGACAGTGAATGTATTCAGTGATTTTAACTGTTCATCCTGATGATCATACCGGGAGAGCATTGATTGGCAGCCAATTCTTCAAGCTAATGGCTTATGAGTCAGTCAAACACCTGAAAACAAGCACACACATGAGGCATGGGTTGGACAGTACCTTTATGACCATAACAGACAAAATAAAGCCTGACGTGCAAGTTAGGTTCACTAGTGCAAGACAAACTAAAGCAGGTAGAGCAGGGGTTTAAAGGAGAGATTTATTTGAAAAGATTAGTAATGGCAAAGTAAATGTACCAAACAGCAGTTCAGATGACCTAACCTTTTGTGAGTCCTTGTAAGGTGTGCTGGAGAGAGCTCTGGCTGGGGACTCCATTGCTCTGCTAGGGAACTTCACTGCTCCCATGGCCCCACCTGATCAGAAACTAAGTGGTGTTTTGTTATTGGACTTCTGTGCTCATCATGGATTGTCCATAATGAACACAAGGTTTAAGTATAAGGGTGTCGACACGTGCACCTGTCAACAGATACCCTAGGCCATAGTTCGATGATTGACTTTGTGAACCTGTCAGTTCCAAGTGGACATGTTGCTAACCATTTTGTTAAACATCTTAAAATTGGTACAGTCTATGTTGGGCCAACTTTGTATATGCAGAATACCTACGTTATCCTAAGTTAAAAATTAGTTTGAGTTGTGGAGCCTGACTTATCAAAAGCATTTTTATCCACTCTGAAGAGCAGAATCTGACATTATTGGTACAAAACACTTCATTGAGAGGAGGAGTGCTGGACAAAGAGATATCTTTGCTCCCTAGCCTGTGGCTAGTGGTTAAGATTAGCAAGAATTAAATATCCTTTTCCAAGAAGAAAACACATCCCATCTGTCCAATCTCTGTGTGAACTTGCACTTGTTCAAATTACTAACAATAGTGTTTAACCCCTGGGGTCTTTTCTGTCATTGCTTGTAACAAAGCAAACATTTGATCAATTTTTCTGTGACATATTTTTGTGTGGCGGCACCGTGGCGTGACTGGTTAGAGGGTGGGCCTTACAGTTCTGAGGAACGGGGTTCAAATCCCAGCCCCGCCTGTGTGTTTGCATGTTCTCCCTGTGCCTGCGTGGGCTTTCTCTGGGCACTCGGGTTTCCACCAACATCCCCACAATCAGAGTCCGAGCGGCGTTCTGTTATTGAACTTCTGTGCTCATCATGATCAAGCATAAAGTCATATGTCAAAAGGTCAAGCCCAAGGTCAAAAGTCAAAAAGCGAAACTCTGAATTTCCCGGTCGATTTCCGTTCCTACCCTCACCCATGATCACGAGGTGTGGGTCATGACCCAAATAACATCCCAATACAAGCGGCTGAAATGAGTTTCCTGTGCAGATTGTCCGTGCTCTCCCTTAGAGATAGGGTAAGAAGCTCTGTTATCCGGGCGGGCCTCAGAGTTGAGGCGCTGCTCTTCCACATTAAGAGGAGCCGGATGAGGTGGCTGAGGCATCTGAATCAAATGTCTCCTGGATAGCTCCCTGGTGAGGCATTTTATCATGTCCTACCGGAAAGAGACTCAGGACAAGCTGGAGAAACTTCGTCTCTTGACTGCCCTGAAAATTCCTAGGGATCCCCCTGGAATAGCTGAATGACGTGGCTGGGTAAAGGGAACTTTGGGAGTCCCTCCTAAAGCTACTGCCCCACGACCCAACCCGGATAAGCAATAGAAGATGGATAGATGGGAATATGACAACATGTACCTATGAGGCTGCAGAATTGGAAGAATCACAATCAGAATCATCTTTATTTGCCAAGTACCTCAAAACACAACAAATTTGTCTCCGATCGTTGGAGCTCCTTTACTACTACCACAGCCAGTCAATTGACAGAGAATACTTTTGAGACATAAAGACAATTGAAAAAATAAACTGAGCAATGAAAGTAATAAAAGGTTTCCAGCGATGTAGGAATGCTGGTACATTTTTTTTCACAGTCCTAAAGCAAAGAGAGCAGTTTGACTTAGACTAATGACTAATTGAACAAGGTGCACAATTATCACTGCACAAAGGGTGCAGAGACTTCAAGAATTTATGCAGTTTCAAGTGATTAGCAGTGCGATAAGCTGAGACAATGTCAATTGTGTAAATGGTGCAGGCACATGAGTTAAATTCAAGTACAATTTAAGATTTACAACCAAGTAATGTGTCATCTCAGCCATATCCAAACATCAATGCAATATGTCAGTACGGGAGTTTTCATTTGCCTATGTATTCATAAGTTTTTCTGTCAAGATACATTTATGAAACCCTATAAAGTAGCAAGAGAAAGAGTGCTGTAGGTGTTATTTGTTGGGTTTAAAAATCAAAAGGCTCTTTTCAATCTGTTTCAAACATCCACCAAAATAAAAAAAAGTCAGAGGACACAAATGTATCATTATTCCACTCAGTCAGCCTGCAGTGTGGAGAAAAGGTCACTATTGAACCACAAATGTCTGAACATGGAGTTAAATTTTGACTTTTAAAAGTTGGGTCTCTTCGAGGCCATCAAGTTCTATACGACTGCAAAGAAACAAACATGCCAAATGAGAATTGCGTGTATGTGAAAATCTATTTTACATTCTCTAATGACATTCTAGCTGCACTAAACTTAACATGACACATTTATGTTTAACTTTCATCTATCCATTTTCTGTACCTGTCATGATCCTGCCGCTCCAGCACAAGCTGTGCAGGTGTCCGCGCAGGTGCTCTGATTGGAAGGTGCACACCTGCGCCTCATGCAGCCTGATGATGCTGTGGATTTATATGACCGCGATGACAACTGGCCGGGGCCAGTTCGTTCTGTCACGTCCCATCGGATCGGGGGTCGGACCCAAATGCAGGAACTCGGAAGACGCCAGGTAGTTCAAGAAGAGGCACATTCATTATATGCAGAGGTAGGGGATCGAGCAGGCAGTCCGGTGCAGCAGCGGTAGTTGGGACGTCGGCCGAAGAGAGTAGGTGAGCGGGCAGGCAGGAGTCGGTACACGGGAGAACAATCAACGCAGGCAGAAGTATCAAAGGAGTCAGGCTTACAAGGTTGGTCGGAGAACGGACGAAGGTCGGTACACACAGGTTCGATCAGGGATACCGGAGCACACGAATGGGACATGAAGATCATACGAACTGGCCCGGCCTGTTGTCATCGCGGTCATATAAATCCACAGCATCATCAGGCTGCATGAGGCGCAGGTGTGCACCTTCCAATCAGAGCACCTGCGCGGACACCCGCACAGCTCGTGCTGGAGCGGCAGGATCATGACAGTACCACTTGTTGTATGGGGCAGATGAAGCCTATCCCAGATGACTTTGGGAGAGTGGCAGAATATGTTCAGGACAGGTGACCTGGCAAGGCACAATGGACCTTTCTGACATGTCAATCACTCGTACAATAACAGCCAATCAGATAGCTGCACTGTCTTAACCGGTAGCTTGTCCCGCCCCTCCCGCAGCCATTTCCCACAAGCAACATTGTTTGTCTCTAGCGTGCGTTTTGAAAAGTTAATGTTGGGAAGAAAATGGTCCTCAGATGTGCTTGGGGAACATACAATTCTGACGAAAGATATCCTGCTAGGTTACAAGGGGCCCGGTTGATTCATTTTCCAAAGCCTAAAACACAGTTGGCGAAGTGTCTACGATGGTTTAAAGCTTGCGGAAGACCTCATGTACAAACTCAGTGTGAAAAATATCAACAAACACAAGGCTGTATGTTCGTAAGGTAAGGTAAGTGAGGGAGAAGAATCTTCTCTGAGATTGATTGTATGATTATCATGTTTTATGCTGAAGAGTTAATGAATGCAGCCCTATTGGGGCACAAACCAGTGCCATCTGTAGGCCGGTCCCAAGCCCGGATAAATGCAGAGGGTTGCGTCAGGAAGGGCATCCGGCGTAAAAACTGTGCCAAACAAATATGAGCGTTCATCTAAAGAATCCCATACCGGATCGGTCGTGGCCCGGGTTAACAACCCCCGCCCCCGGCACTGCTAACCTGCAGGGCGTCGGTGGAAATTCAGCTATTGTGGGTCGAAGACAAAGAAGAGGAGGAAACCGGATCCAGCGTCAGAAGAAAAAGAGGAATGCACAGAGCCTACAACTGAGTGTAGGGACTTTGAATGTTGGGACTATGACAGGAAAAGCTCAGGAGTTGGTTGACATGATGATTAGGAGAAAGCTTGATATTCTGTGCATCCAAGAGAGCAGGTGGAAAGGTAGTAAGGCTAGAAGTTTGGGAGCAGGGTTTAAATTATTCTACCACGGAGTAGATGGGAAGAGAAATGGAGTAGGGGTTATTTTAAAGGAAGAGCTGGCTAAGAATGTCTTGGAGGTGAAATGAGTATCAGATCGAGTGATGAGACTAAAATTTGAAATTGAGGGTGTTATGTATAATGTGGTTAGCGGCTATGCACCACAGGTAGGATGTGACCTAGAGTTGAAAGAGAAATTCTGGAAGGAACTAGATGAAGTAGTTCTGAGCATCCCAGACAGCGAGAGAGTTGTGATTGGTGCAGATTGTAATGGACATATTGGTAAAGGAAACAGGGGCGATGAAGAAGTGATGGCATCCAGGAAAGGAACTTTGAAGGGCAGATGGTGGTGGACTTTGCAAAAAGGATGGAGATGGCTGTAGTGAACACTTATTTCCCGAAGAGGGAGGAACATATAGTGACCTACAAGAGCAGAGGTAGAACCACGCAGGTAGATTATATTTTGTGCAGACGATGTAATCTGAAGGAGGTTACTGACTGTAAAGTAGTGGTAGGGGAGAGTGTAGCTCGACACCATAGGATGGTAGTATGTAGGATGATTCTGGTGGTGGGTAGGAAGATTAAGAAGACAAAGATAGAGCAGAGAACCATGTGGTGGAAGCTGAGAAAGGAAGAATGTTGTGCGGCCTTCCGGAAAGAGGTGAGACAGGCTCTCGATGGACAACCGAAGCTCCCGGAAGACTGGACGACGACAGCCAAGGTGATCAGAGAGACAGGCAGGAGAGTACTTGGTGTGTCATCTGGCAGGAAAGGGGAGAAGGAGACTTGGTGGTGGAACCCCATAATACAGGGAGTCATACAAGGAAAGAGATTAGCGAAGAAGAAGTGGGATACTGAGAGGACTGAGGAGAGGCGAAAGGAGTACATCGAGATGCGACGTAGGGCAAAGGTAGAGGTGGCAAAGGCTAAACAAGAGGCATATGAAGACATGTACACCAGGTTGGACACGAAAGAAGGAGAAAAGGATCTCTACAGGTTGGCCAGACAGAGGGATAGAGATGGGAAGGATGTGCAGAAGGTTAGGGTGATTAAGGATAGAGATGGAAATGTGTTGACTGGTGCCTGTAGTGTGCTAAATAGATGGAAAGAATACTTTGAGAAGTTGATGAATGAAGAAAATGAGAGAGAAGGAAAAGTTGAAGAGGCAAGAGTGAAGGACCAGGAAGTGGAAATGATTACGAAGTGGGAAGTCAGAAAGGCACTACAAAGGATGAAAAATGGAAAGGCAGTTGGTCCTGATGACATACCGGTAGAGGTATGGAAGCAATTTGGAGAGATGGCTGTGGAGTTTTTGACCAACTTATTCAACAGAATACTAGCGGGCGAAAAGATGCCTGAAGAATGGAGGAAAAGTGTTCTAGTTCCCATTTTTAAGAACAAAGGGGATGTTCAGAGCTGTGGGAACTATAGAGGAATAAAGTTGATGAGCCACACAATGAAGTTATGGGAAAGAGTAGTGGAGGCTAGACTCAGGACAGAAGTAAGTATCTGCGAGCAACAGTATGGTTTCATGCCTAGAAAGAGTACCACAGATGCATTATTTGCCTTGAGTATGCTCGTGGAAAAGTACAGAGAAGGTCAGAAGGAGCTACATTGTGTCTTTGTGGATCTAGAGAAAGCCTATGACAGAGTACCAAGAGAGGAACTGTGGTACTGCATGCGTAAGTCTGGTGTGGCAGAGAAGTATGTTAAAATAGTACAGGACATGTATGATGGCAGCAGAACAATGGTGAGGTGTGCCTTAGGTGTGACAGAGGAATTTAAGGTGGAGGTGGGACTGCATCAGGGATCAGCTCTGAGCCCCTTCCTGTTTGCAGTGGTAATGGATAGGCTGACAGATGAGGTTAGACTGGAATCCCCTTGGACCATGATGTTCGCAGATGATATTGTGATATGCAGTGAAAGCAGGGAGCATGCAGAGGAACAATTAGAAAGATTGAGACATGCACTGGAAAGGAGAGGAATGAAGATTAGCCGAAGTAAAACAGAATATATGTGCGTGAATGAGAAAAGTGGAGGGGGAAGAGTGAGGCTACAGGGAGAAGAGATAGCGAGGGTGGACGACTTCAAATACTTGGGGTCAACAATACAGAGCAATGGAGAGTGTGTCAGGAAGTGAACAAACGGGTCCAAGCAGGTTGGAACAGCTGGCGAAAGGTGTCTGGTGTGTTATATGACAGAAGAGTCTCTGCTAGGATGAAGGGCAAAGTTTACAAAACAGTGGTGAGGCCGGCCATGATGTACGGATTACAGACGGTGGCACTGAAGGAACAACAGGAAGCTGAACTGGAGGTGGCAGAAATGAAGATGTTGAGGTTCTCGCTCGGAGTGACCAGGTTGGATAGGATTAGAAATGCGCTCATTAGAGGGACAGCCAAAGCTGGTTGTTTTGGAGACAAGTTTCGAGAGAGCAGACTTCGATGGTTTGGACATGTTCAGAGGCGAGAGAGTGAGTATATTGGTAGAAGGATGCTGAGGATGGAGCTCCCAGGCAAAAGAGCGAGAGGAAGACCAAAGAGAAGGTTTATGGATGTGGTGAGGGAAGACATGAGGGCAGTTGGGGTTAGAGAGGAAGATGCAGGAGATAGGCTAAGATGGCAAAAGATGACACGCTGTGGCGACCCCTAACGGGACAAGCCGAAAGGAAAAGAAGAAGATGCTGAAGAGTTAATGATACGTAAATGTGCGATGTCATGCAAGAGAAATGTCTATTTGCCTATTTGTATCACATCGGTCTTTTAAGACAGAGCACTGGGTTCGATTACGAGCCAAGTCAAATGAATACACCCACTCACTTATAAAGACTACAATGATAGTACTTGTGATCTTTCCAAGTAAAAAGTACTCACCCTGCTTTACATGTGCAGTACGATTCCACTATTTTATCCTGTTGGATTTCAACATTGTGTTTTTGAAGCGACAACCTTTTGAGCATTGATCGCCAACATTTAGCTGTAATTCTCACATTGCATCCTGCTCTGTCCAAAATCTTAATTCCATGAACATATCCTTGCGTGAAATAGTTGAAACCTCTCTGTAGAACACTCTTGGACAAGTCTGGTGCATTTGGTAAAAAACATACCACAATGTTACTGGGAATACATGATAGAGAATCCACTTCAAACATATATTGTTCACTCGCGATTTTGAAAGATTGTGGGGCATGGCAACTGTTGCGATGGGGGGACGGAGCTGAAGATCGCCAGTGGAAATGTCCATTGAAAGCCACATATAGACAAACACTCACACTCCTGTGGACAATTCATGTTTCTGATCAACCCAACATATCGCATGTTTTGGGAATGTGGGCGGAAATCCTCCATCCTTCCATTTTGAACACAGGTTATCTGGTTATGGTCGCAGGCCGTTGGGGCCTATCGCAGATGACTTCAGGCAAAAGTCGGACGACACCCTGAACTGGTCGCCTATCAGTCGCATGGACCATAACTATACTCACACACATTCAAACCATCACTGAGTGGGAACTGAAGCCACACTGCCTGAACCAAAATCAGGCGGGTGTACCCCTACATCAGTGACTTGGGAGGAAATCAGAATCCGGAAAACCCAAGCAAGCAGGAGAACAACTGCATACCTGTCAACTTAGAAATGTTCCCCTTGTTTTATACCTTTTTTTGATCTTTTCAAATTGTGTACGCTGTGTAACAACTTTTGTACGTGGAAAAAAAATGTAAAGAAAAAAGTTTTTTGTAAAACCAATCTTGTCTTACCCATTTCGGCTCTAATGCGCATGTGCATCACGTTATTTCCATTTCCATATATTTTGAAGTCAGGCATTTGTGTTGTAGTTGAAGAATCAACCAGTTATAATCGTGAAAGTAAGCATGGAAGGACTGCCAAGTAGGAAGAGAAGAACTCACAGATTGGGTCGACACCAAAGAGAATGGGAGTCTCTCCAAGGTGAATATGCTGGATGGATTAAATTGTCAACAAAAGGTCCTGAGTTCTTGTTCTGCGTTCCATGTAAAAAGAATGTGAAAGTTGCTGCTAGTGGATTTTACGATCTGAAGAGCCATTTTAAAACTGCCGGACTGTTATGAACCAATGGTGCACGGGCGGACCGAGGACACGAAGCTCAGTAGGTTTTATTATAAACGAAAGTTGTACATGACCACACAGTCCAAGAAGGCAGTATCCAAAACACAAGAAACAATGTTCGATAACTATGAGTCAACTAAATAGCATAACCAAAAGCGTGACTGAGCTATAACGGCGCAGTGGGAGAGTAACGCTGGATGCGGGAAAGCATATACCGAACTGTCGAATGCCAGTGACAAAACTCCAACTTAAATACATTGTCTAATCACAGTGCCTCATGTGACACACTCGCAGTGGTGGCCAAGCCTCTCTTGGCCATGGTCCAGCCTTGCTCATGACATAATCCCTTAAGGCGCGGATCCCGCCCAAAACAAGGAGTCCGGCTGAGCAGGTCAGGAGGTCAGCCAGGACACCACGCACCAGGGTCCCTACGGGGCGATTCAGGTGGACGTCATTGAGGAGGAACCCAAAGCCGAAGCAGGAAACAGACAGGAGCAGAAGATGGCTCCGGACGAAGATCAGAGATCAGACACCAGCGAGGTTTGTTCGTGAGACGGCTGTAGATCGGTTGCTGCCGAGGCTTGGTCGTGACGCGGCCGTGGATCGGTTGGCGTTAAACCGTGGTCAGGCGGCCACGGACCGGTCGCCGTTGAAGCAGGAGAGGAAGGCGGCCGCCTTCGATACAGGGGCATGAGTCTCCCGTGTCCATCTGCATTTGGGTCCTACCTCCGTTCCGATGGGTCGTGACAGAACGATCTGGCCAAAACAGGACTCACCAGGAAAGACCCGGCGTCGCCGGGACCGACGCAAGGTAGACCGACTGCCAGAGTACCAAGCCTGTCCGATCCGGGTAGGCTCCATGACGTCCTCCGCTTCCATGTCATACGCTCCGCCGGCGAGCTACAAATACGTCCCGACCACGACCAGTCCAGCACCTCATATTCTTTTGGACTCTGATTTTTCAGACTATGATGAGGACCTCTGTATGACCGGCTGCCTGACTACGACTCAGATTATTTCGATTACGAATCTCTTCGCCCGAACGTTAATCCCAGCCAGTTTGTTTCACCTCCCCACGTCTCCAGCTCTCAAGTGTCTTTGCCCAGTAGGTCTGAGTTCCCCAATCCGTTTGTAGGAACCCGCTTGGCCATCTACCCGGGAGCTCCACATGGTGCCCAGAGGAGACGCCCAGGCCGGGCGCTCCCTTGTGCCTCCCGCTGCGCAGCAACAAAGACGCCGTCCTCGTCCACCCACTCTTGACCGGCAACGGTTAAACCGGCAGACCCGCAGCTGGTGGCGAAGCTTCCAGCCCAGAGGGAGAAGGGGCCACCAAATCACGAGGTCTTCAACCGCGAAATGCGGGCAGAGATAGAGCGGCAGAGCGCCGTATTGGCGGCTCTCACGGCCCAGGTCCGGCAAGGATTGAAGAACCAGCCGAGCTACACTGACGTCACGATTGCAACGGATCTGCTGCTGAGACATGCCCACGTTGCAGTTTCGACAGACTCATTACTGACTTATGCTCACGCGGCAATGGCAACTGATCCGCTACCAAGCCAAGCGCACGTTGCAGTGGGAACAGATCCGCCATCTCGCCACGACCACGATGCAGTTTCGACGGACTCGTTACTGTCTTGTGGTCACGCGGCAGTGGAAACGGATCCGCTACCAAGCAAGGCTCAAGTCGCTGTCGCAACGGATCAGCTGCCGAGACACGCCCATGTTGCAGTTTCGACAGACTCGTTACTGACTTTTGCTCACGCGGAGGTGGCAACTGATCTACTACCAAGCCAAGCGCACGTTGCAGTGGGAACGGATCCACCTCCTCGTCATTCCCACGTCGCTGTGGGAACGGATCCGCCACCTCGCCACTCCCACATCGCAGTTTTGGCTGTTCCGAGCAGAGCTCACGTGGCAGTGGAGACCGATCCGCCGCCGCCTCACGTTACTGTCCAGCAGGTGACGACATCTCCGCAGCCACTTCTCGTCCTCATGTTTCATCGGCGCACGACCTGCAACATCCACCCGTGCTCTTGTTCTGGCCACCTCTTGACATTTCTCGGCGGTACCTGACCCCCAACCGCTTCTTTATGTCTCAGCGGAGCCTGACCCCCAACTGCCTCTTGCTCATGTCTCGGTGGAGCCTGACCCTTCCCCAGCCAACTCTTGTTCATGTCATTGTGGGGTTCGACTGGTAGCAGCAGCCGCCTCTCGACCACGCCTCAATGGTGCTCGACCAGCAGCAGCCTCTGCCTTTCGACCACGCCTTGGCGGTTCTCGACCAGCAACAGCCGCCACCTCTCTCTCCTGCCTCAGCAGTTCTTTGTCATCAGCTGTCACCTGCTCCTGCTTTTCCGCTGGTACCCTCCTCGTGGACGTCCATCTGAGTGACCCCGTAGGGACCTCCTTACCTACTCAGCCAAGCTCCTCATTTTGGGTTCTCTTGATGGCCACCAGCCCCAAGGTCACCATCATTCCATCGCTTGTATACACTTTAATGTTGTCCATCCATCCATCCATCCATCCATTACCTGATTACATTATCCTCACAAGGGTCACGGGAATGCAGGAGCCCATCCTAGGCATCTTCGGATCTTCGGCAGATGGGGGACACCCCGAACTGGTTTTCTTTCCACTTTATTCATTGCATGATACATATGCCACATATCAACTCTGGACAGGACTTGTATATCATATAGAAGTCATTACCAGAATGTGGTGCTGGTGAAGGCCATGGAAAGCTTTAGTGGGCTTAGATGGGGGAAGCACTCTCGCAATTGGCCCTGTCTTCTCTTTTTTATTTTTTTTAACTCTTTCCTGTTCAGCTGCTTGGGTATGCAGAATCTTCTTCTTTTTCTTTCGGCTTGTCCCGTTAGGGGTCGCCACAGCATGTCATCTTTATACCATTTGTGCCAATTCTGTTTTGCTGTTTGAAATACTCCCTTTGCACGTTTTTATTTTTTTAGAATTATTATGTTTGGTTCCACAGTGGGCAACTGGTTAGCCTTTATCCCTCGCAGTTCTAAAGACTGCTGTTTATATTTGCTCTGTGAATGGCCGGCAACTAGTTTAGATTGTACGCTGTCTCCTGTCCAAAGATTGCTGGGATTGGCTCCAGCACTTCCGTGACTCTTGTGAGGATAAGCAGGCCAGGAACCCCTAATGTCCCTTTGTTGGATTCTGATTGGTCACATTTTTCAAGTGACAAGCCCTAACTAAAAGATTCAAACCTAACAAGATTAATTTGTGAGGTTGCATACTTTTAGTGGATCTGATGGATAGGTGCTAGTTTCTTGCATTTTTCACCCACTTTGTAAATTTAATGGAAATTTTCGCCACAGTGTGTATGTACCTTTTGGACAGTTTTTTTTTCTTTGTTCCATTACCTCTTCCAGCAGCTCTGACTAGTACCATTAAATCTAATGATGCCTTTTATTGTTCAAGCGGTATCTTTCCACTAAACCTTCGGGGAAAACAAATCTTGTCTAATAATGTTCATGATAGTATCAAAAAACTCAATGATTTATTGTCACAAACTTCAACAACTCATTTCCAGCTTTCATCCCAAATCTCATGGTAATGTAATATTCCTTTCAGGAAAAAAAAAAACAATAAGGCAAATTTCAAAGTCAAGTAAAAAAGAAATGGGTCTGGCTGATTTCAAAAGACTGATTGACCAAAGCAAATCTAGCAAAATCTTAAGGAAACAATACCCTGATCTGTAACAATCTGGGCACCATTTTGACCATAACATGCATCTGATTGTTGAAAATATCTGTGTTACATTTACAAGATTTTTTAATTGGGTTCAAGGATATATACCCTGTCGTGAATTGAAAGCTAATATTACTGTTTGGTGTTTAAATTGCATTATATCCATTTTCCATACCACTTATTCTCACACGGGTTGCAGGAGTGTTGGAACCTATCCCAGTTGACTCTTGGAGAGAGGCAGGGTACACCCTGTATTCGGGTCATTGTCATGTTGAAAAACCCAGCCATGACCCATCTTCAATGCTCTGACTGAGGGAAAGAGGTTGTTCCCCAAAATCTCACAATACATGGCCGCGGTCATCTTCTCCTTAACACTGTGCAGTCGTCCTGTCCCGTGTGCAGAAAAATACCCCCAAAGCATGATGCTATCACGGCTATACTTCACAGTAGGGATGGTGTTCTTGGGATGGAATTCATCATTCGTCTTTCTCCAAACACGGTTAGTGGAATTATGACCAAAAAGTTCCATTTTGGTCTCAGCTGACCACAAAACTTTCTCCCATGACTCTGTATCATCAAAATGGTCAATGGCAAATTTAAGACGGGCCTTGACATGTGCTGGTTTAAGCAGGGAAACCTCCTTTGCCATGCATGATTTCAAACATGTCGTCTTAGTGTATTACCAACAGTCAGCTTGGAAACGGTGGTCCCAGCTCTTTTCAGGTCATTGACCAAGTCTTGTCATGTAGTCCTGGGCTGATTCCTCACCAGTCTAAGGATCACTGAGACTCCACGAGGTGATATCTTGCATGGGCTCCACTCCGATTGTGATTGACCGTCATGTTTAGCTTCTTCCATCTTCTAATGATTGCTCCAAGAGGTAACCTTTTATTACCAAGCTGCTTGGCAATTTCTCCGTAGCCCTTTTCAGCCATGTTTTATTTAATGTGATGAAAATACCAAACATACCTGATCATTTTCAAGTTGTAATCGCAATATTCACAACTAAATGGCAGACATAATTTAGTAGCACCTCAGTTCTTCACAAAAAAAGAAGAATATAGAATACTACTTAATCACATGCCGGTTGCAGGCTTTTTGGAACGTATCTCAGCTAACTCGGGCGGGGTATACCCTGAACTGATCACCAGCCAATCATAGGTTACATATAAAAAACAATTCACACCCACAGGCAATTTAGAGTCCTTAATTACCCTACCATCTACGTTGTGATGTGTGGGAGGAAACTAGAGCATCGAGAGAAAACCCATGCAAACATGCAAACTCCACACAGGTGAGGCAGAATTTGAACCCTGCCCCTCAGAACAGTGAGATAGATACACTAACCGGTCGCCCAACCGTGTCACTATTCAAATTCAAGTCCATTAACTTTTTGGTCAGATGTATTATACATACATGATATACAACATACCTGAAATAGCGTTCCTCTCAGGTAGCGGCGTACCCCCTGAACTGGTTGCTACCCAATCACAGAGCCTTGTGTGAATAAGCGACTCAGATAATGGATGAATTGATAAATAACATCGTCTGTCTAAAATATGTACATTGTGGCTTATACTATAGGCGAGGCCCCGTAGCTCACTGGTTAGAGCACTGGTTTGGAAAACCAGGGGTTGAGGGTTCCTATCCCACTGGGGCCTCCACTCCCTGAGAAGGGTTGCGTTAGGAAGGGCATCCGGCGTAAAAATTGTGCCAAACATATATATATGCGTTCATCTGAGATGATGCGTTGTGGCGACCCCAAAAGGGACAAGCCAAAAGAAACACACAGTGGCTTATACTATAGGCAATATAACCAATATGGCCAAGCTGGCTGAGTTAACAAGAACTGCAATTGCCAAATACTGTGTACAGAGATATGTGGGATGTGTTAACAACATGCAACATAGATTTAACCCAGCTATTAATTAAGACACATTCAATGAAGTATGAGTAACAGCACTTAAGGGTCCCCTTCCAAAGGAACCCATTTTTCCTACTGTTTTGTCCCCCCTTTCCACACAAACACTGGCTAGTTGGAACAAACAAAGTCTTGCTGAGTGAACAGATGAAGCCTGCCAGGATGAGAAACAAAGCATCTCGAGACTAGTAGCACAGTCCAGTTCTAAACAATTCATTGCCCTGGGAATTAAATGACTGGATAGATGAGAACATTCACAGGCATACTGTTTTATGCATAATATGGGTCAAGTTTCGGTGACATGATTTAAGGTTGACATGTATGCATTTTGTTTTAAATTGAATGCAAAGGTCTTTGAAGACTAAAAGTGCTTGCAGCCGACAGGAAATTGCTACAAGTCTAATATAGTTTTGGTAATTATATTCAAATACTGTACTCATATTATGCTGTATGTGACTGTATTGTGGCTGTCATTTGGCCACTTAACTTAGCTGAAGAATTTCTGGGTTTTAAACAACCAAGTTTCAGTTGTTGTCGAGCCATAAGAATACACTCAACTCAGGATACATATGTTACATTTTACAGCAATATCAAAGAATATTTGTAATTTTTAGTGTAACTGTGGTGGCTGAAACAGCGAAGCACCCATTCATCATTGTCAGCAATGATCGCCGCAGCAACTCCAATTCACATGAATGGAAGTGAAAGACGCGCTCAAAATGGCACCCTCTTTAATTTTACCCACAAACCCAAACTCATCCATCTCAATCCATCGCATGTCTAATTGTACTTGTTTACTACTTTGTGAACAACTGCACAAGTAAATAGTTCAATAGTTTAAAAACAACGTTTTTTAACGTACACATTCAAGAGGAGAGGTTTTCTCCAGGCACTCTGATTTACTCTCACATCCCAAAAACAGACATTAATTGGAGACTCTCAACTGCCTGTGTGATTGTGAGTGCAACTGCTGTCTGTCACTATGTGCTCTGCCATTGGCTGGGAACCAGTCCAAGGTGTACCCTGCTTCCTGCCCGATGATAGCTGGGATAGGTTCCAGCACTCCCGTTACCCTTGTGAGGATAAGCGATGAAGAAAATCGATGGATGGATGGAACGTACATGAACATCATTCCCTCCTCACACACATACCTTTGCTCAGCCAGATTTATTATAAGTGTCACAGACCAATATGGTATCAAGAAAAATCACACCAAGACCAGAGGCCAGTCATTATAAAACAATTAAAATTGTCTGCTTTCTCACACTGGCAAACGACCAGTTCAACCAAATCGTGTCTTGTACAGCATAATTCTCATCTAATGCAACAATACTGCTATTGTCTGGCAACCAGTTCAGGGTCTACCCTGCCTTCTGCCCGTTAACAACTGGGATAGGCTCCAGCATTCCCCGCGACCCTCGTGAGGCTCAGTGGCTAAGAACATGGATGGATGGATGGATGGATGGATGGATGGATGGATGGATGGATGGATGGATGGATGGATGGATGGATGGATGGATGGATGGATGGAACAATAAACACGAAAATACTCACATGATTGGAGGTCTGAGTTCAACTGTCTATCAGTAGCCATGCTAATGTTTAAAATTCTTTGTTCAACAGTGTGGCGGGACAGTTGAAGGTCTGATGCCATTTTAAGATTTTTGCTTTCAGGACATAAGATTTCAGTGACATCATTGAGGCATTTTTTTAACAAATGATTCTACAATGCATGGATTTTTGGCCCTTGCAGTGTTCCAAACCACTGGATATGACGGAATCATTCCTCTCAGGATGTTTCATTATTTATTTTTAAACTGCATCTGATTTTCTGTATGAGTTTTCAAAGTGACTAAATTGTGACTGGAAAGTTTAGTCCCTTTTGGAAATTCAAATTCATTGTTAGCGTGGAGTGAAGATTTGAAGCTGTGAAATGCAATAGACATCTGGTACAAAAGCCAAAGAGTGGCTGGCCGTTGCACTCAACAAAAAATATGAGCTCTCCTGCTCTGATGTTCATCCACATATTTTCACTTAAGTGTGAATTTTTCCCTTCCATTTTGAGGGTAAAATTTACAAATTATTTTCTTCAAAGATCACAATCTGACTGGGAAACTTTGAGCTATTTTCACTGAGTGAGCATACCAGTTTTGCAAAAACACCATGCCTACCTTTCCTGCTGCGGTCACGTGACTGGCTGGGAACGTCTTCTCCGTGTTGAAGTCATCCTGCTTGGGCTTAATGCTTCCTTCTCTCACTGCACAGCTGAGCTGGGTGGTGGGAAGAGTAAAGGCACTCTTCCCCGGTCGCCATTGCATTTTTTTTCCTTCTCACTCTCCCACTGCACACACTGCGGAGTCCCGTCTCACTTATCCATTGACGCACACAGATTCTGAGCTTGTTGTCGCAATACCCCTAACAACCGTAAACAAATTCAAGCAACGGTCGCTTGCAAATACTATAATCAACAGAAGCAAAGCCCGCGCACGCACATGCTCATAAACAGAACTTGGATATGCTTTTGTGCCTTCACGAGAGCCCCACCAAAGGTGGCAAAGAGCCACATGTGGCTCGAGAGCCGCGGGTTCACCACCCCTGGTCTGGTCAATTCTACTGCGTACAAAGATAAATATTACTTGTTCTGTTTCTGCGAGTCTAAATAGCTTCTGTTTACCTTTAGTAACTCATCACCACCACAAAGAATCTAAATATTTTTTTGTTTCTGTAGTAAGTCGAGTTTACAGTAATGTCCTGGCAACATTGTTGCCAACATGTAATTGAAGTCCATCCATCCATCCATTTATCCATGCATGCATCCATCCGTCCATCCATCCATCCATCCATCCATCCATCCATCCATCCATCCATCCATCCATCCATCCATCCATCCATGCATTCTACTGCTTTTCCAGGTCAGGTTAGTCACGGGGGCAGTAACTTCAGGAGGGATACAGTAATGTGCTGGCAACATTGTTGCCAACATGTAATTGAAGTCCATCCATCCATCCATCCATCCATCCATCATCCATCCATCCATCCATCCATCCATCCATCCATCCATCCATCCATCCATCCATCCATTCTACTGGTTTTCCAGGTCAGGTTAGTCACGGGGGCACTAATTTTAGCAGGGATACTCAGACTTCCCTTTCCCCAGGCACTTTCTCCAGTTCTTCCAGAGGGATCCCATGGCCTTCCCAGGCTAGCTGGGAGACATAGTCTCTCCAGCGTGTCCTGGGTCATCTTCGATGTCTATTTCCAGTGGAACATGCCCAGAACACCTTAGCAGGAAGGCATCCGGGTTGCATCCAGATAAGATGCCGCAACCACCTCATCTGGCTCCTCTCAATGCGGAGGAGCAGCAGCTTGACACGGAGCCCTTCCCGGATGACCGAGGTTCTCACCCTATCTCTAAGGGAGAGCCTAGACACGCTGCGGAGGAAACTCATTTCGTTCGCTTTTAGTTGTTGTGCTTTCGGTTACGACCCACAGTTCATGACCATAGGTGAGGGTAGGAACGTAGATTGGCTGGTAATTGAGAGCTTCATCTTTCGACTCAACTCCTTCTTTACCAGAACGGACCGATACGAACTCTGCATCACTGCAGACGCTGCACCGATCCGCCTGTTGTTCTACCACTCCATTCTTCCCTCACTCGTGAACAAGATCCCAAGAGACTTTAACTCATCCACTTGGGGGAGGATCTCATCTCCTATCCAGAGAGGGCACACCACTCTTTTCCGACTGAGGACCATGGTCTTAGATTTGGAGGTACTGATTCTCAACCCAGCCGTGTCACACTCATCTGCAAACCGCTCCAATGAGCCTCTCACCGTGGGCAACTCCAGAGTGGAAGAGAGTTCAACCCCTCTCAAGAGGACTGGTACGAGAGCAGAGCCCAAGTGGTGTATAGAGGCGAGTCCGACGATATCTAGTCGGAACTCCTCAACCTTACACACCAGTACGGGCTCCTTCCCTGTGAGAGCGGTGACATTCCATGTCCCTAGTGCTAGTTTCTGTAGCCGGGGATCAAATCGCCAAGGTCCCTGCCTTCGGCTACCACCCAGCTCACATTGCAAACGACCCCTATGGCCCCTCTCACAGGTGGTGAGCCCATTGGAAGCAGAACCCATTTTACCAGTCTATTTTTAAGTTCCTTGTAATTCTGTTCCAATACTTGCGTTTTGTGTTAATTGTTACAAATTAAGCTGTCGACAGAGCTTTGTATGTAGAATAGATAGAAATAACAATCTTGGTAGTAACATTAACAGCCCTCACTAGTCCAATAATGTTTGGTAAGCCGTGTAGAAGAGAACATGTATCGCTAGATCCTGTCTATATATGGTGTTATTTTATGTTTTTATTTGTTTGGGGGGGTTTTGTATGTTGAGGGAGACAAAATTGTAACTTCATGAAGTCAGACATTTTTCTCTCAATTTTTTCATAGCAGCATCTTTCCTCATAGCTCAGTGGGACTTGAACAAGGTTTGTCTGGAAATGTATTAAAATTTAGTACTGAAGTAAATAAAAACTTGTGGTGTTTACATAATTCACCCGCGGGACCTCGAGTTGGGGTGAGGGGTTCCGCACGAACTGTTTTTGTTGTTGCGCTTCCGGAGTAAAGGTTAACAGAGTTCCCGCCGTTATGCGAGTAGTGTTTTGATGTCGAACAATAAAGCAAGTTCTGTTCCTGTGTCCGACACTCCGCCTCCGACTCCTTTTCTCCGGCGCTACACTGGTGATCAGTCCCGGCGTTTTCGAGACTGAAATGAACATGGCAACCGCCATCCTCAAATTGCCAGAGTTTTGGGAGACGTCCGCGGCAGCGTGGTTCGCACAGACGGAGGCTCAGTTCGCCCTCCGCGGGATCTCAGATGATTCCACGCGTTACTACCATGTTGTCTCAGCACTCGGGAGCTCAACGGCGGCCAGAGCAGTGAACTTCATCACCTCTCCTCCGGCCCAAGATAAGTATCCTGGGATCAAGGCTCACCTTCTCAAGGTTTATGAGCTTTCACGGCCGGAGCGTGCCCAACGTCTGTTGGCTATTAATGGACTGGGGGACAGCAAACTTTCCGAACTTATGGAAATGATGCTAAACCTACTGGGCACGGAAGAGCCCAATTTCATTTTCATGGAACTGTTTCTCAGGCATATGCCACCGCATGTTCAGACGGCACTAGCTAACAGTACTGTCACTGAGCCCCGGGCCCTGGCCGAGGAGGCCGACCGTTTCTTCCTGGCAACCCAGTGGTTCTCCCCTGAGACGCTGGCCGCGACGCGCAGTTACTTGCCTCCGGGCGTGGGGGTGGCATCCAGCAGGGGCCCCATCACCACCGACGGCTGTGCTGGCACAGGCTTGTGCTACTTCCATGCCCGTTTCGGTGCGAAAGCGAAGAGGTGCCGCGCCCCTTGCAAATACGACACGTCAGGAAATGCCAAAGCCCACGCTTCGCAGCGGCCGTGAGCGTGGGCGCGAAGAGCCGGCTGTTGTTCGTCAAGGACAACCTTTCCAGGCGCAAATTCCTTTGCGACACCGGCGTCCAGAGGAGCGTCCTGATGGCCACTGCGGAGGACGCCGCTGGCGGGACTCATGGGCCACCCCTACTGTCTGCTAATGGCTCCCCTATCCGCTCTTGTGGCATGAGGACTGTGGACTTGTGTTTCGGGAGTCAGCGCTTCACATGGGACTTTGTCACTGGCGATGTCTCATTCCCTCTCCTCGGCGCTGATTTTTTTTTGTGCCCACGGGCTGCTGGTGGATGTTAAGAGGGCCGTCTGGTGGATGCACTGACTTTTTCCACGGTCGCCTGCGTCCGCAATGAGGCGACTTATGGCGGTCTCTCCAGTTCGCTCTCGGACGGCACCAAGTACCAACTCCTCCTTGGTGAGTTCCCTGGCTTGACACGGCCCACTTTCTCCTCTGCCACGACTAAACATGGGTCAAGCACCACATTGAGACCAAGGTCCCCCCGATTCACGCGAGGGCCCAACGGCTTGACTCCGAGAAGCTAGCAGTTGCTAAGTCCGAGTTTGCCAACATGGAGCGCCATGGCATCGTCCGCCGCTCGGATAGCCCATGGGCCTCGCCACTACACATCATCCCGAAACCGAGTGGCGGGTGGCGACTGTGTAGTGACTACCGCCGCCTTAACGACGCCACTACGCCCGGCCGCTACCCTGTTTCACACATTCAGGACTGCTCAGCCCACCTGGCGGGCAAAATCCTGTTCTCCAAGGTAGACCTGGTGCGCGGGTATCACCAGGTTCCCGTGCACCCCTCAGACATTCCCAAGACAGCTGTAATCACTCCGTTTGGACTGTTCGAGTTTCTGAGGATGCCGTTTGGTCTTAAAAACGCGGCACAATCTTTCCAGCGTTTAATGGATTCTGTGCTTAGGGACTTGCCATTTGTGTTCGTCTATTTGGATGACATCCTCGTCGCCAGCTACTCGGAGGATGAACATCTGATGCACCTCCGCGACCTCTTTGCCAGACTTGAACAGCATGGCCTGATCATCAACCGGGCGAATTGTGTTTTCGGGGTGCCCTCTATCCAGTTCCTCGGGCACCTCATAAACAAGAACGGCACCGCCCCCCTTCCGGCAAAGGTGGAGGCCGTCTCCGCTTTTCCCCGACCTCGCTCGGCTCGGGGCCTCCAGGAGTTCCTGGGGATGGTAACTTTCTACCACCGGTTCATCCGCCGGGCGGCCTACATCATGCGCCCGCTCTATGAGGCTCTGAAAGACAAGGACAACCAGGACGTTGAATGGACGGCCGAGAGGATGGAAGCCTTCGAGGCTACGAAGGCCGCACTGAGTCGTACCGCTATGCTGGCCCACCCGACCCACGGGGCCCCTGTCGCTCTCACGACCGATGCATCGGACTACGCTGTTGGAGCCGTATTCGAACAGTGGGTCAGCGGCGCCTGGCAACCGCTTGCCTTTTTCAGCCGTCAGCTGGTCCCCAGGGAGCGCAAATACAGCACGTTCGATAGAGAGCCCCTCGGCCTCTGGCTGGCGATCCGCCACTTCCGCTCCCTATTGGAAGGCCGTGAGTTCACGGCATATGTGGACCATAATCCCCTCACTTTCGCCATGTCCAAGGTGGCCGAGCCGTGGTCCGCCCGCCAGCAACGCCAACTGTCGTTCATCTCGGAGTACACTACGGACATCCAACACATCGCTGGCAAATCCAATGTGGTCGCGGACTGCCTTTCCAGGGCGATCGTTGGGTTCAGGGTCCTGGAGCACGGGGATAAGAGCCTGCTCGTGGACATTGGCGGCAGACCCGAGACTGTTTCCGTGGACAGGGTCAAACCCACGCTCCTGGACATTGCCCAGCCTTTGGGGTTGGCCCTCCCCCCGCGCCGGGGTCGCCCCCCTTTGCCCTGTGCCCCTGCGCCTGCCGGGGTGCCCTTGACCCCCCCTGGGCCCTTGTCCCGTGACTCAATGGACAGTGCGGCCCCGCCCCCCTCGGCCCCTACAGTGCACACCCGCCGGGGTCGGGTCGTCATCCCTCCACGGCACAAGGATTTTGACTATGGGTGAATTCTGGGGGGGCTTGTGTGGTGTTTACATAATTCACCCGCGGGACCTCGAGTTGGGGTGCGGGGTTCCGCACGGACAGTTTTTGTTGTTGCGCTTCCGGAGTAAAGGTTAACAGAGTTCCCGCCGTTATGCGAGTAGTGTTTTGATGTCGAACAATAAAGCAAGTTCTGTTCCTGCGTCCGACACTCCGCCTCCAACTGCTTTTCTCCGGCGCTACAAACTGATCAAAAGCTGATTGTGTTGTTGGTTAAACAGATGAGTCTCCGGTGAACTGTTCATTCTTCCCCTGAAATGCAGCCAAATAATATTGATTTCCTGACCATATTCTTTGATCTTTTAGTAGTGTGAATCATCGTAGATTCGCTGAAATAATGTGCTCTAAAAAGTAAGTGCCTTGTTTATCTCCAATGAAACCAGTTGACTCCCTCAAAACTATAAAAACACAAAATGTACTGCTAGTTGTTTGGATGTGTATTGTTGGAATGCCAAGCAGAACATACTAATCAAGGCTCTGATTAATGCAGCTGTTAAAGATCAACAATGAAATAGGATGCTTTAAGAATAAACGACGAGTGTTGTCATAAAGCTTACCCTTTAATTTTCATATTTGACAATAATGCCAATAAGGCACTTCACCATTGTTGCTGCTTGAGGAATAGGAACCTTTCAACAACAAAAAATTAGGACGTACGAACGTCCTGCCATGAGAGTATCATGCATAACTTCAAAACATTTACACTATGTTTGTTATTTAGGGAAGGAAGTCAACTGGTTTAATATTTTGCAACAGGAGCATTTCCCCTTAATTGAGCGTGATGGAGAACGTTACATATATAATGGGTTTTTGGAAGAGATTTATGCTGTTGATTCCTTTTTTGGAACAGCACCTAAACATAATCCAGTCTATCATCTTGCATATTGCTGAGCGCTTTTACTGGGCTGTGGTGATTAACACCATGCCAGGGTACCCTGGACCAGCGGTTTTCCAAGTTTGAGGCCTACCTTCCCAGGTGGTGCCCACCAAAGGACATAAGGGGAAGGGGAGAAAACGCTTTGCAACCGAAGCAAAATTAAGGTATGTCCATAAACCATAAAATTCATAGACTGATGGTTCTCCACTTGCAGATGTAACTATGAGAAGGACAAACAATTTACAGTGTGAACAAAATCACTCGTGAAACAAAACATCATATTCATTGCACGTAGTCAATGACCCCATTGAATTACTGGCTATTTATAACTTGTAAAATAATGATGTAAAAATAACATTTCTGACTCTTGAACCTAGTCATAAACATGACAAAGGTCATGTTTCAGTTGTCTTTCAAAAAAGTTGAATTTTGACAAATCAGGAATCTTGCAGTGCTAATCTTGCCCCTGCAAACAGGAAGTATGGGTTGTGATTCAGCCCTTTTTCATGACGAAATTTAAAAATATTTGATATATTGTCTGGATTGCTGGTTCATCTTCCCTTAATTGTGTGAGCAGACATTAGGGAATTCTCTGTAAATGATTCAACAATATAGCGGGGCCTTCCAATTTAAGGAATCTTAACTTTTATTTTGTCTTCATTACATTCTGTAGTGTAGAGTATATCTGATACACACTTATTTTGTTATTTGGAATTAAAACTCCTGGGTCATTACACTCATTTACTATAATTTATTACCCATCCATCCATTTTCTTAGCTGCTTATCCTCACAAGGGTCGCGGGGAGTGCTGGAGCCTATCCCAATTGTCACCGGGCAGGACGCAGGGTACACTCTGAACTGGTTGCCAGCCAATCGCAGGGCACATCGAGACAAACAGCCGCATTCACAATCACACCTAGGGACAATTTACTGTGTCCAATTATAGTTGCATGTTTTTGGGATGTGGGAGGAAGTCGGAGTGCCCGGAGAAAGCCCACCCAGGCATGGGGAGAACATGCAAACTCCACACAGGCAGTGCCGGGATCAAACCCTGGACATCAGAACTGTAAGGCCAACACCTTAGAATTGCTCCACTGTGCCGCCTATAATTTATTACATTTATTATTATTATTCCAAGGTGGATTGGTGGGCGACTTGTTAGCACTTTAGCTCACAGTTCTGATGACCAAGGTTCTCGCCTGTGTGGAGTTTGAATATTTTCCCCATACCAGTGTCTTTTTTTTTTCAGGTTTCCTCTCAGACTCCAAAAATATGGATGGTATGTTAATTGAAGACTCAAAATTGCCCATAGGTGTGAATGTGATTGCACATGGTTGTTTGTTTATATGTGATTGGCAACCAGTTCAGGGTGTACCCCCCCTCTCGCCAGAGGTTAGCAGGGATAGGCTCCATCTTGCTTGCGACCCTGGGGAGGTTAAGTGGTACCAAAAAAAAATGGCTGGATTTTTTTATTATTGCTATTCAAGTTTAGACAATCAAATAAAAGCTTTGAGTAGAGATTTCGCAGTGTAAGAAGTTGAACCATGTCAAATATGTTTCGCTTCAAGCAGGACAGCCACACCAAACCCCCGCCTTATGTTTCTGTGCTTCATTACTTGGAAGCATGAAAATGCATTTTACTGATTGATAAGCACGGATGCAACGTGTTATAAGGCTACTTGTTTACACACAGAAGGAGATTCAAAGCCCCAAGTTGTGTTCCCTATCCAGGATAATTAGTTATTTAAACGATCAAATACTGGATTCAGATGTCATTTCATTTTTCACCCTTCTGTGTGTGTGATCGAGCAATGTCACAATACAACTGGAAAATATACTGTGGGAAAAACAACAACTTTGAGCTATTCTTGGGGTCATAATGTTGTGCCATAATTCACAAAGTTGGATCCAGAAGTATTTGGAAAATGAATTTTTATGCTTTTGCCTTTATACACCACTACATCCATCCATCGATCTTCTTCCACTCATCCAGGGTCAAGTATAGTTGGTTCAGCAGCCTGAGCAGATAAGGCCAGACTTCCCTCTCCTCAGCCATTTTATCCAGCTCTCCCAGGGGTATCTCAAGGCATTCCCTTGTCATGTTTTGTGTGATTTAACCCACTCCGAGTGCATATGACTTATATGTGTCCACACATCATGCGTAACAATGAGGTTAAAACTGGGACAGAGCACAAGAAAAACTGCTCAGAGAGGCCAGCACCACAGTCACAGTGTGCTGAATTGACCCAGTTGCAGGGAAACGCAGAATTGAAATGAGTTTTGTGTGAAATGGCATGAATCCTCCCTGTGATAGGTCCTGACATTACTGATTTAAAAGCTCCAAAACTGCAATGTTGAAAAGACAATACATCACAATACATTTTGTTTCTTGCATTTAAAAAATATTTCCACAAGTGCAAAAGTATTACCCATTCATTGTCATTTGGCCTATATATTTAATAACGCAAAACCATCCATGGTAGTTCATCTCAGGATACATAAATTACACTGTGCATGCTAAATTCATATATTCCCAGAGGATACTAAATGAACTGCGTGGTCATATTGCCCCTTTGGCAGATGCAATCCTGTGTGTGCCTGGCTTGTAGATCAGACCCCACATCTGTTTTCACGAGTGTTTCAGCAAGACAGCAAACCAGGTCACACCGATAAGAATGGACAGCATCTTGGTTCTGGATCAGCACAATTAATGGACCAGAGTGCCCAATTTAATCCCAGGTACTTAATTCAATATTTTGGCTGATTGCAGGCCAATTATCTTGGGCTGGAATACCAGTTCAGGGCAACTAATTATTTGATAACATTATTATTTAGGATTTGGAGCTTGACTCACTTTCTTTTTCAAACAGACTACTATTAGTAACAGATGATGACTAGCCTCGACTACTCTTTCCCATAACTTCATTGTGTGCCTCATCATCTTTATTTCTCTTTAGTTTCCACAGCTCTGAACATTGCCTTTGTTCTTAAAAATGGGGACTGGCACACTTTTCCTCCCTTCTTCTGGCATCTTTTCTCCCGCTCGTATTCTCTTGAATAAGTTGGTCAAATACTCCACAGCCACCTCTCCAAATTGCTTCCATAACTCCACTGGTATGTCATCAGGACCAACTGTCTTTCCATTTTTCATTCTGTTCAGTGCCTTTCTAACTTCCCCCTGACTAATCATTGCCACTTCCTGGGCATTCACGCTTGCCTCTTCAACTCTACCTTCTCTCCCATTCTCTTCATTCATTAACTTCTCAAAGTACTCTTCTCATCTACTTAGAACACTACTGGCACTGGTCAACATATTTCTGTCGCTATCCTTAATCACCTTTACTTGCTGCACATCCTTCCTATCTCCATCCCTTTGTCTGGCCAACCTATAGAGATACTTTTCTCCTTCTTTCATATCCAACTTGGAGTACAGGTCGTCATATGCCTCTTGTTTAGCCTTTGCCACCTCTACCTTTGCCCTACGATGCATCTCAATCTATTCCTTTTGTGTCTCCTCAGTCCTCTCCGTGCCCCACTTCTTCTTCGCTAATCTCTTTCCTTGAATGACTTCCTGTATTGTGGGGTTCCACCACCAAGTCTCCTACTCACCTTTCCTACCAGAAGGCACCCCAAGTGCTCTCCTGCCTGCCTCTCTGAGTATGATGGCAGTAGTATTCCAGTCTTCTGGGAGCTCTTCCTGTCCATCTAGAGCCTGTTTCACCTCTTTCCAAAAGGCCACACAACATTCTTCCTTCCTCAACTTCCACCACCTGATTCTCTGCTCTATCTTCATCTTCTTAATTTTCCTACCCACTACCCGAGTCATTCTACACACGACCATCCTATGCTGTCGAGCCACCACTACCTTACAATCAGTAACCTCCTTCAGATTACATCGTCTGCACGAAATATAATCCACCTGCGTGCTCCTACCTCTGCTCTTGTAGGTCACTCTATGTACCTGTCTCTTCTGGAAATAAGTGTTCACCACTGCCAACTCCATCCTTTTTGCAAAGTCCACCACTATCTGACCCTCAAAATTCCTTTGCTGCATGTCATACTTACCCATCACTTCTTCATCGCCTCTGTTTCCTTCGCCAACATGTCCATTGAAATCTGCACCAATCACAACTCTCTCTCTCTCTTTCTCTCTCTCTCTCTCTCTCTCTCTCTCTCTGATATGCTCAGGACTACTTCGTCTAGTTCCTTCCAAAATTTATTTTTCAACTCAAGGTCACATCCTACTTGTGGGGCATAGCCGTTAATCACATTATACACAATACCCTCAATTTCAAATTTCAGCCTCTTAAAGGTAAATGGGCAAAAGCACGTCTGTAACTGAAAGAGGGCTTTAATATATTACTGTATTATTCAATAGAAAAAACAGCAGTTGTCCGGCATCCAACCCAAAGTGTATTCTGCCTTATGCCCACAGTAAAGGGGTATAAAATGCAACACCTCCATGACCTTAAATTGCCACTGACACCAAAATATATATTTTAAAATTGTTATCAAAACTAAATATAATATTTATCATTTTGATGATAAAATGAGTTGGAAAAATTGAGCTGGGAGCGTTTTATTAAAGCGCAAAGTAGTGAAAGTATGACTCAACATCCCAGTGGCGGCAACATTGTCTGTGACCTCATTCTTGATGTCACTGGGCAGTCGCCATAGAAAACACCCTGTGCCAAATGCTATGGTGGATGAACAAGAGAGAGTTTCAGATTTTTCTGACGCCCCTTCTGAAACTGAAGCTCTTTTTGAGGAAGAAAAGATCTCAGAAGCAAGTGAAGCGACCGGGGCCATTTTACCATATCACTTCGAGCCATATTTAGACGACATGTGGATCACTTTGAACAAACAAGAGACAGACGACGAGGACGAGAAACAGGATAAAATATTAAAAAATGACTGGCCCAAAATTCTTTGCTTTCCTAACCCTTTTACAAGTATTGTTTGTAGTGTACTCAGGAGGACCCATGCCGGGCAAAGTTAATACGTCAGGGGGGCCCAGACACCGGTGGCCAGTGGGGGGCGCTTCTTTCTCCTCCCTAACCCCGATGCAAAAAATTTTTTTATACCTCTATACACACTTACCTATCATTTGGGACACACAAAGCCCTTGTCCTTTGCACCTGCACAATCCATTTTTCATGACGAATTGGGTCTTTTGGAAATGTGTGAAGAGTAAATCATCCTCCCAAGTGTGTGTGTGATTCTTCGGCTTGTCCCTTTCGGGGTCGCCACAGCGTATCATCTCAGATGAACGCATATAAATGTTTGGCACAATTTTTACGCCAGATGCCCTTCCTGACGCAACCCTTCTCAGGGAGTGGAGGCCCCAGTGGGATACGAACCCATCATCCTCCCAAGTGTTCGAGCAAAATCCTGCAACACAACGAGCCAGCATTTTGGCTAACACGTAGAAAAAACAGGTAATCTCTCGCCGGTACAAGAGCTAAAGACACTTGAAAAATACATTATTTCCGGCTTCTTCTTCAACCCAAAATCATGGAGATTTTTCGTGGCGGTAAATGAAAAAATCAATAGACGGCAACATTCTGACATGCTGTGAACAAACAGATGAGTCCATACCGTCTGATTTTTTTTTTTTTTAACAACAAGCTAAATTTCATGTTTTAGGTCTCAGTGGCACTTTAATGAGGGAAGTGCTATTGAAAATATCCATCCATACATTATCCAAGCCGCTTATCCTCACAAGGGTCATGGGACAGCCGGAGCCTATTCTAGCTAGCTTCGGGCAAAAGGCGGACTACAGCCTGAACTGGTCGCCAGTCAGTTGGAGGGTAGATATTGACATCTTCACTGAGCAGGAATCAATCCCACGCTGCCCGAACAAAGTCAGGCATGTGTACCACTACACCATCACTGACTCTACTGACAGTATGCGGATTGGATAAATATTATGATGTAACATTTATTAGCAGATCAAGGGAAGTCTGTATTGGTCAACAGAAGATATGGCTGCATTCAAAACTCAAGTTACTATAATGAGACATAAAAAGTAAAAAAATTTTAAGGAGATGTGTCTGTGTACGCGTGTGTGTACGCGTGTGTGTGCGTGTACGTGTGCGTGTACGTGTGCGTGTGCGTGTACGTGTGCGTGTGTTTGTGTGTGTGTGCGCACAGTATGTTGTGCAGTGTAAAAAAATCACACTATTTGGAACAAGGAGTGCTTTTATGTCTTTGTGGGGCTTTGTCTTGGACAACCAATCACAATATTTGAAAGAATGTGTTGCAGTTTAACAATGAGGTCAGCCCCGCCTTTTTCCACCTCTCTTACTCAGTCACACGATTGACCCCGAATCACAAATACCCCTTGTTCGAAACTTTATTTGGTAACTTAAACTTTACTGAAATTGACTATTAAGCGGATAATTTCCCCGATGATCTCTCATGGCACACGAGTGCACAGAGGCATCCTCATTAAGAATCACTGCTGTTGATGTTAAAACTATGACTGCAACCAATGCATTTGTACATTCCCCAATATTATACGCTAATTCAAAAAGATGATTAAAATAAATACTACAAAAATCTCCCCATAATGCTACACTAATACCTAATTCATCACCTGTCAAAACAAAAATGGTTACAATTTACGATTCGTAAGCGATTACTATCTATTACCAAATTTGTAGTTTTTAGAGCATGCAGATTCAGTGATTTGGTTTCTTGAGCTTTCAACTATATTTATGCTTAAAAAAAAGAGAAGTACTGCTAGGGTAAGGTGAAGAAATTGGGGTGGGATATACCTCTTGATAAAACACGGATTCATTCTTAAAAATGCATTAGAAAACAGTATATTAAAAGAAGTTGTTGTTTTTTTTTCAATGGAAGGATCCAAACTACCTTTACGGTGAGATTTGACTTAAGTGTGTAATGTTAATTAGGTTCATTTCTGTATGTATTGTTGTTTGGTGTTTTGTTCTCTTTGTCATGAATTATTAGTGTGAAATTGTATAATAGTTGTGAAGGGGGGATGTCATGGTGAATTGATATCAGTAACATGTGCTCATTCCCACTGTACAAACTGTCCATGTGTCTGTAAGACCTTGTTAACATTTGAAATCGAATTGGTGCTGAGGCAACAAAATATCACAAAATGTTGTATAGCATATGGAAGAACTTGTGTGTGGTGTTAAAATGTTGACTTTGGTTTTCAGAATATTTACATTAATTTAGTTAAGGAGAGCACAAACATGACCTCCACTGGCTTGGCCATGAAGTTCTTTTCCAGGGTTGCTTTGGCAAAAATGGTCACCAGAGGGAGATAGTAAAAAGCCAAAAGAAATCCAAATGAGTATTTGAATCGACTTTATTTGCGAGTGAATCTGTTGTTGACCTTTGGAGTGAAGATTGACTATATACTGTATATGTCTGTACACACACGCATATACACACATGTGTTCAGCAGGACGTCTCCAGAAGGCAGAAACACATTACACAAATTTAAAAATTACTGCCTTGGCTCTTTGTGTGTATCAAGATTGATTTTTAGGGTTCTTTTGTGAATTTTTAAGGCTCTTAATGATCTTGGGCCTTCTTATCTCTCAGAGCTGCTTTTATCCTATGAACCCTCAAGGGTCCTGACATTGCCCTGCTCTGACCTTTTAGTTATTCCAAAAGTCAGGATGCGCCAGTCTGTGGAAAAGACTGCTGGAGCACCTTTTTTTCTGACGACTGGGTTTTATGCATCCATCCATCCATTTTCTGACCTGCTTATCCTAACGAAGGTTACTGGAGTGCTGGAGCCAATTCCAGCTATCAAACTCCACACAGTGGTTGGCGGGATTTTAACCCAAGTCCTCAGAACTGTGAGGCCAACGCTCTGCATCTGCTCAACCTTGCCACCAGGTTTTATGCAGATATATACATATTTTATTTATGTTTATTCATTTTCTGAGCCGCTTATCCTCACAAGGGTCGTGGAAGTGCTGGAGCCAATCCCACCTATCATCGGGCAGGAGGCAGGGTGCACCCTGAACTAGTTGCCAACCAATCGCAGGGCACATTGAGACAAACAATGATTTGTACTCACAATAACACTTGTGAATAATTTATAGTCACCAATTAATGCATGTTTTTGGGATGTGGGAGTATACTGGAGTGCTCATAGAAAAGGCACTCGGGCACAAGGGAAACATACAAACTCCACACAGGTGGGGCCAGGAGTGGAACCCCAGTCCTCAGAAATGTGAGGCAGATGCTTTAACCAGTGTAAATGCTCTTGGCGCCCAGCCAAGCTGGGCGGGGCCAGGCAATCAGCACTCACACACCTGCACCTCGTGAACCCTAATGACTCTCAGTATATATAGGACTCCCGTTTGCCTGACTTCTGCCTTCTGTGTACCGACCCTCGCCTGCCGCCTGACCACCCTTGTAAGCCTGCCGCTACTAGTACTTCTGTTCGTTTGGACTGACTTGCTGGTAACCAACCTCGGAACAAATAAAGACCTCCTTTGTGCTGCCTGCCTGCCTCTTGAGTCGTGCATTTGGGTCTCCCCTCGAGCCTCGTTTGTAGGGCGGCGGCTTCACTCATGACGCTCTGCCAGGGTCGTCGCCACGTCTCGGAATACGCCATCGCGTTCCGGATCCACGCCGCCGAGAGTCGTTGGAACGAGGACACACTGCGCGACGCCTTTTTCCAGGGGCTCTCTCCGCAGATCCGCGGTCTTCTCATCGCCATGGATCTCCCTCCTTCGCTGGACGCTCTCATAGCGTTGGCCCTCAAGGTCGACCAGCGATTGGTCATGCAGGGGCAAATAGACGCTATGCCCGAGGGGGAGATGGAGGTGTCCAGTCCGGTTGCTGCCCGGCCATCCACACAGCCTTCCACGGTCGAACCCATGCAGGTGGGGGTTCTCGGCGGACCAGCGGAGGAGCTCCTCCGCCGTCGACGGGAGGGGCGCTGTTTCTACTGTTGTCATCTGGGACCCTTGATCGCACTTTGCCCGGTTCGACCAAAGCGCTCTGACATCAATATCTCCACTCCGGTGAGTGTGCGTATACCGCGGCAGAGTCAGGACGGTTGCTTCTGTACCTCACACTGGGAACGGACTCTCGTTCATTAACTGTGACTGTGTTCGTCGACTCCGGGTTGGATGCTAACCTGATAAATCCCCGCGTGGTCGAGGCGTTGTGTGCAGCGACCTTCCCTATTCAGCGGCTTTGTAACGCCTACGCCGCTAACGGCAAGCTCCTCTGTCGGGTAAAGCACCGCACTCAGACTTTTCGTATGGTCTTTCCGGACGCTCACGCGGCGCGCATTAGCTTCCACATTTTCGACTCATGTAGCAATGATGTTATCTTGGGGAGCCCGTGGCTCAAGGAGCACAATCCACACATAAATTGGGCCACGGGTCAGATGAAGGCATGGGGCAAGGACTGTTGTAAACGTTTTGCTGTTCAGGAGAGTTCAAGTTCCGCCGGTACAACTTGAGGAATCGAGTACCGCTTCGGAGCTAACCGCAGTGCCCGCCTGCTATCACGACCTGAAGGAGGTGTTTTCAGTGACTAAAGTGAAATCCCTGCCTCTGCATCAGCCGTATGACTGTGCCATTGAATTCCTCCCCGGCACCTCACCTCCTAGAGGGAAATTATTTTCCTTAACAGGACCAGAGCACCAGGCCATGAGGGAATACATGGAGGAGTCGCTGGCCACCGGCCTCATCCCTCCGTCGTCCTCACCAGCCAGTCCAGGGTTCTTCTTCGTCAAAAGAAAGACACTACGCTTCTCCAGGGAGCCCGGATCTTCAACAAGTTAGACCTGCGCAGTGCCTACCACCTGGTGCAGATCCGGGAGGGCGACGAATGGAAGACGGCATTCAACACCCCGACGGACACTATGAATACTTGATGTCGTTCGGGCTGACGAATGCCCCGTCAGATTTTCAGAACTTCATTAACGATGTTCTCCGGGAATTTCTGAATCAGAATGTTTTTGTGTATTTGGATGACATTCTGATTTTCTCTTCGGACCTGGCCTCCCACGTCCAACAGGTCAGAGCGGTGCTCCAACGCTTGTTACAACATCCACTGTTTGTAAAAATGGAAAAATGTTTATTTCACCAGCATCCGTGTGCTTTCTGGGCTTCATCCTGGTGGAGGGGGAGATACGTTTGGATCCTGGGCCTGGCCTCCCACGTCCGAAAGGTCGAGGCAGTGCTGCGGTGGCCCACTCCCACCTGTAGGAAGGACGTGCAGAGGTTCATCAGCTTCGCAAACTTTTACCGGATGTTTATACGAAATTTTAGTTCCGTTGCCACCACTCTGCACGCTCTTATGTCCCCACACAGCACCTTTGAGTGGTCCAGGACCTGCCAGGAGGCTTTTGACAGACTCAAGGCTAGTTTCACCACCACACCCATCCTCATTGTGACGGACCCGGAGCACCAGTTCATGGTGGAGGTCGACGAATCAGCCTCGGGGATCAGAGCCATCCTATCACAGAGGAGTCCCAAGGATGGAAGGATGGAACGCCCGCCAGGCCAGGTGGGCCTTATTCTTCACCCGCTTCCATTTTACTCTGTCCTTCCGCCCAGGCTCCAAGAACGGCAAGCTGGACGCGCTCTCACGGATCCACGAGGGGGAGCGCGTGGAATCGGTAGCCGCCTCCATCCTACCAGAGCCGTGCTTCGTGTCCGGCTTCACCTGGGTGGTCGAGTCGCGGGTGATGGAGACCCTGAGGGAGACGCCGCCTCCCGCGGGTTGTCCATCGACCGGCTCTTCGTCGCACCGTCGCTGCGGGCGGACGTCATCACTAGGGCCCATACCAACAAGACGGTGTGCCACCCGGGCATGGCAAAGACTCGTTCGGTAGTCAAACAGAGATTCCGGTGGCCCAACCTTAATAAGGATGTGAGGGAATTCCTATAAGACGTCTCGCCTACGGCCGATTGGAGAGTTGTGGCCTCTGTCTATCCCGTCCTGCCCGTGGTCGCACATAGCACTGGACTTCGTCACCGGCCTACCACCCGCACAAGGGAACACTGTGGTGCTGTCTAAAGTGGACCAGTTCTCTAAGATGGTTCACTTCGTGCCAGTCCCAAAGATCCCTTCGGCCAAGCAGACAGCCCAACTGTTATTAGATGATGTGGTTCGGTACCACGGGTTCCCCCGAGACATCGTCTCAGACAGAGGTCCATAATTCATCGCCCGTTTTTGGAAGGAATTCTGCACCCTCATCGGCGCCTCGGCAAGTCTAACATCGGGCCATCACCCTGGGTCCAACGGCCAGACGGAGAGGGTCAATCAAGACTTGGAAACCGGACTTCGATGCTTGGCATCCAGGGACCAGAGCACGTGGAGCCAGCACCTCAAATGGGTAGAGTACGCCCAAAATTCTCTACCCTCCGCTTCGACAGGTATGGCACCACTCCACGTTGTACACGGATACCCTCCATCTCTGCTCCCTTCATTGGCCACGGACTCCGAGATGCCGTTGGCCCTGGCTGTGGTACGACGCTGGAAATGGACCTGGGAGGACGCTGCTGAGCATGGGCAGGGTCTACGAGTCCACAGCGGACAGCAAGAGGAGAGTTGCACCAGAACCCAGATAGGGGGGTCCAGTATCTAGTGGACTGGGAGGGATATGAACCGGAGGAGCACTCCAGGATCCCCTCTCATTTCATCGTGGACCCCTCTCTCATCAGGGACTTTCACGCAGCCCATCCTGATACTCCTGGGCCGTCCAGAGCCGGCCGTTAAGCTGCGCGGGGCCAGGGAATCAGCACTCACACACCTGCACCTCATGAACTCTAATGACTCTCAGTATATATAGGACCCGGGGGACGACTAGTTCTCCGCCAGATCGTTGCCTTTGATGCCTTGTTCCCGCACTCCCGTTTGCCTGAGTTCTGCCTTCTGTGTACCGACCCTCGCCTGTCCCCTGACCACCCTTGTAAGCCTGTCGCTATTAGTACTTCTGTTCGTTTGGACTGACTTACTGGTAACCGACCTCTGAACAAATAAAGACCTCCTTTGTACTGCGTGCCTGCCTCTTGAGTCGTGCATTTGGGTCCGGCCACAAGCCTTGTTCGTGACACCACCTATTTATGTTTATGAATATCCATTTTCTTCACCGCTTATCCTCACGAGGGTCACGGGGAGTGCTGGAGCCTATGCCAGCTGTCAACATGGGGAACACCCTGAACTGATTGCCAGCCAATTGCAGGGCACATATAGACAAATAGCCACACTCATAATTACACGTAGGGGCAATTTAGAGTGTCCAATTGTCACGTCCATTCGGAACGAGAGTAGGACCCAAATCCAGGAACTCGGAAGACGCAAGGTAGTTCAAGAAGAGACACGTTTATTGTATGCCGAGGTCGGGGATCGAGCAGGCAGTCCGGTGCAGCACCGGTAGTTCGGACGTCGGGCGAAGAGAGCAGATGAGCGGGAGTCGGTACACGGGAGAACAATCAACGCAGGCAGAAGTATCGAAGGAGTCAGGCTTACGGGGTTGGTGGGAGAACGGACGAAGGTCGGTACACACAGGTTCGATCAGGGATACCGGAGCACACGAATGGGACACGAAGATCATTACGAACTGGCGCCGGCCAGTTGTCATCCCGGTCATATAAATCCATAGCATGATCAGGCTGCATGAGGCGCAGGTGTACACCTTGCAATCAGCGCACCTGCGCGGACATCCGCACAGCTCGTGCTGAAGCGGCAGGATCATGACAGTACCCCCCCCCCTCAAAGGCATGGCTCCCAGACGTCCCTAAATGAAAAAACAGACAATAATTAACACAGGCAGGGGTGGGCGGAAGGGGGTCCGGAGGAGGGCACCCCCCCCCCCCGAACCCCAGACTGGTGGCCATCCAGGCCACCAAACACGAGGCGTCTGGGTGGACAGGTCAGGAGGACGACCCGGACGCCAAGCACCAGAGCCCCCATGGGCAATTCGGGCGGACGACCTCTGTGAGAAACCAAACGGCGAAGCAGGAACCAGAACGAGGCAGGCCACTTCTCCGGACGAGAACCTCCCACGCCGTCGTTGCAAGACGACCAGGGATTGGTCGCCAACGAGGCCAGGTCATGAAGCGGCTGGGAGCCATCTGGAGCGAATAGGATGATGGAGAGAAGGACCAGAGCAATGACCACCACCATCCCGTAGTCTCTCCAGCTCCAGGGCTCCACAGAACTCCCCAGCTCCTCCTGGACAGGAACGTGAGAAGGCGGCGACCCCATCGCCCCCTCCTGGACAGGAACGTGAGAAGGCAGCGACCCCATCGCCCCCTCCTGGACAGGAACGTGAGAAGGCGGCGACACCATCGCCCCCTCCTGGACAGGAACGTGAGAAGGCGGCGGCGCCAGTACCGCCCCCTCCTGGACAGCAACGTGAGAAGGCGGTGACGCCATCGCCCCCTCCTGGACAGGAACGTGAGAAGGCGGCGACGCCATCGCCCCCTCCTGGACAGCAACGTGAGAAGGCAGCGACCCCGTCGCCGCCTCCTGGACGGGAACGTATGGACGTGCTCGTCGCCGACGAAGCAGGAGTGTGGAGCGTCCGAGGCCCGGTCACCGACGAAGCAGGAGTGTGGAGCGTCCGAGGGCCGGTCGCGGACGAAACAGGAGTGTGGAGCGTCCAAGGGCCGGTCGCCACTGGTACTCCAGAGCACGGACGAGAAGCGGCTGTGGAGACGTCGCCACCTCCTGGACAGCAACGTGAGGCGGCATCGGGTCGGTCCCCACTGCCACGTGAACTTGCAGTGCATCCGTTGAAACAGCAACGTGGGCGTGGCGCGGTGGCGAATCCGTTTCCAGGGCAACGTGAACCTGAGTAGGCGGAGAGTCAGTCGAAACTGACACGTGGGCGTGTCTCGGGAGCGGGTCAGTTCCAACTGCCACGTGAGCCTGCATCAGCAGCGAGTCCGTCGCCGTTGCGACATCAGCGTAGCTCGGCTGGTTCGCCAATCCTTGCCGGACCTGGGCCGTGAGAGCCGCTAATTCCGCACTCTGCCTCTCTATCTGCGCCCGCATTTCGCAACAGAACGCCTCGTGGTTTGGTGGCTCCTCCTCCCTCTGGGCTGGAAGCTTTGCCACCAGCTGCGGGTCTGCCGGTCTCACCGTTGCCAGCGAGGAGTGGGAGGACGGTGTCTTCGTTGCCGCGCAGCGAGAGACACCAGGGAGCGCCCGGCCGGGGCGCCTCCTCTGGCCGCCACGCGGAGGTCCCGGGTAGATGGCCAAGCGGGTTCCCTCGTACCGATTGGTGTACTTGGATCTACCGGGCGAAGTCGCTCGGGTGCTGGAAACGCGGGGAGGCGGAGCAAACTGACTGGGATAAAAAAGCCGGGCAAAGAGATTCAAAATCCAAGTCGTCGGAGTCGTACTCATGCAGCCGGTCATACAAATCGCGGTCCTCCTCATATTCCGAAAAGTCAGAGTCCAGAAAAATATGAGGAGCCGGACGGGTCGTGTTCGGGACGTATTCATACCTCGCTGGCGGAGCGTAAGACACGGGAGCGGAGGACATCAGAGAGCCTACCCGGATCGGACATGCTTGGTCCTCCGGCAGACGGTCTACCTTGCGTCGGTCCCGGCGACGCCGGGTCTTTCCTGCTGGGTCCTGTATTGGCCAGTTCGTTCTGTCACGTCCCATCGGAAACGAGAGTAGGACCCAAATGCAGGAACTCGGAAGACGCAAGGTAGTTCAAGAAGAGACACTTTTATTATATGCAGAGGTAGGGGATCGAGCAGGCAGTCCGGTGCAGCGGCGGTAGTTGGGACGTCGGGCGAAGAGAGCAGATGACCGGACAGGCAGGAGTCGGTACACGGGAGAACAATCAATGCAGGCAGAAGTATCGAAGGAGTCAGGCTTACGGGGTTGGTGGGAGAACGGACGAAGGTCGGTACACACAGGTTCGATCAGGGATACCGGAGCACACGAATGGGACACGAAGATCATTACGAACTGGCGCCAGCCAGTTGTCATCGCGGTCATATAAATCCATAGCATGATCAGGCTGCATGAGGCGCAGGTGTACACCTTCCAATCAGCGCACCTGCGCGGACACCCGCACAGCTCGTGCTGAAGCGGCAGGATCATGACACCAATTAATGTTTCGTGTTTTTGGAATGTGGAATGTGAAACCGGAGTGCCTGGAGGAAACCCACGCAGGCATGGGGAGAACATGCAAACTCCACACAAGCGGGTCCGGGATTGAACCTGGGACCATAGAACTGTGAGGCCAACGCTTTACCAGCTGATCCACCGTGCCACCTGTTTATGAGTATTTTAAATACTTTCCAGTGTTTCCTCATAGCATAACAAGGGGCTGTATTTGCTCATCGAAAGGTGGAGGCAAGTGGAGAGGAGTGGAATGAAGAAAAGCTGAAGTAAGACAGAATATATGTGCATGAATGAGAGCGGTGGAGGGGGAAGAGTGAGGCTCCAGGGAGAAGACATAGCGAGGGTAGACGACTTCAAATACTTAGGGTCAATAATCCAGAACAATGGTGAGTGTGGTAAGGAAGGGAAGAAACAGGTCCAAGCGGGTTGGAACAGCTGGCGGAAGGTGTCTGGTGTGTTATGTGACAGAAGAGTCTCTGCTAAGATGAAAGAAAAAGTTTATAAAACAGTGGTGAGGCCATGAAGTACGGATCAGTGATGGTGGCATTGAAGAGACAACAGGAAGCAGCTCTGGTGGTGGCATAAATGAAGATATTGAGGTTCTCTCTAGGTGTGAGCAGGATTGTCATTCGAGGGACAGCCAAAGTTAGATGTTTTGGAGACAAGGTTCAAGAGAGGAGACTTCGATGGTTTGGACATGTCCAGAGGCGAGAGATTGAGGATGAAGCTGCCAGGCAAGAGTGAGAGGAAGACCAAAGAGGATGTTGGTGGAAGTTGTGAGGGAAGACATGAGGGCAGATGGTGTGAGATATAGATATAGGTGATAGGTTTACATGGAAAAGGATGACAATCACTGTAGTGACCCCAAACAAGACAAGCAAAAAGGGAAAAATTTCTCAAAGCACAAACATTAACAAGTCAAACTTTTGCATGACTTTTTGTAAATTTCTCATTTTAAATTAATTCATTTTGTTCATTAGTTTTTTCCTTGAACAGTAGTAGTAGTACAGCACATTCCTGATAAATGTAAAAGCCAACATTGTTATTCAGTGATAATAATAATGTCTAAATTGTCACCAAAGTAATTTGTATTGAAAATAACATAGGTTATATATAATAACAGTTACAAGACATTTGGATTTCTGTAATAAATCAAATTTGGCCTGCTTTTCAGCGTAATAAAGATGAAGAATTAATTTGAAATAGTCTTTCTGCATGACCATTCATAAGTTGGATCTGGTGACGCTATTTGTAACACCTCTTTTCGCCACTGATCTTCTACCGCTGAAAGTGGTCGACAATCCACGGCAATTCATTTCATTGGGGAGTTTGTTCATTTGTCAGCTGTTACTCATTTTGGCACTGAACCCTGTCATCTTCCTGAGTGGAGATGGATGACACCACAGGCTCGAAGTCTGAATGCTGTCTGTACCATCTACAACGTGGTTGTTGCGAAGGCTGGAAGAGATCAAGTGATGAAAATTCTTTCTTGCACGGCTTGCATGTAATTGTGCTTTCATTCAGGTTTTCACCCAGTAAAGTATTTTTTAATGGGACGCTAACGAGCATGTTAGTTTGATAACATATTGTTTGAAGCCTAACTTGCAAAAATGTTGTTTTCTTTATTGCTGGTGTCTTTGGATTTTGTGTTTCTTTCGGCTTGTCCCTTTCGGGGTCACCACAGCGTATCATCTCAGATGAACGCATATATATGGATGAAGCTTTAAAAAAAACTATATACACACGCACACATATACATAATCCTCTGTGTGTGTGTGTGTGTGTGTGTGTGTGTGTGTGTGTGTGTGTGTGTGTGTGTGTGTGTGTGTGTGTGTGTGTGTGTGTGGTGTGTGTGTGTGTGTGTGTGGAGCGTTGGGCGGCACTGTTTGCGCAGCTGTAGAGCATTGGGCTCACAGTTGTGAGGACCAGTGTTCAAATCCCGGCCCTCCTGTGTGAAGTTTGCAGGTTGTATAGATATCGATTTTCTTAATCGCTCATCCTCACAAGGTTCTCAGGAGTGTTGGAGCCAATCCCAGCTGTCACCTGGCAGGAGGCAGGGTACACTCTGATCTGGTTGCCTGTCAATTGCAGGGCACATTGAGACAAATGACAATTTCTCCTCACAATCACAACCTACAGACAATTTCTCCAGTCTCCAATTCATGCTTGATTTGGGGATGTGGGAGGGAACTGGAGTGCCTGGAGAACATCCACACAGACAGGGAAGAACATGAAAACTCCACACAGGCTGCGCCAAGATTTTAGCCCCAGTCCTCAGAACCATGAGGCAGACACTCCAACCAGTCATTCCACCGTTTTACCTATTAATATAAATACGATGTGAAGTCTGTAAACACAAAGACTAAGCATTAAGTATTGTCATCTCTGCTGGCTCGCTGATGTCATTTTGTGTTTAGTAAACACATTGTGGATGTTCCTAAAGGGTTTTGTCACAGTAGGTTTCGCCATTCACCTGAGCCAGGAGGAAGTGTGTCAACCTGTTATGCCAAACATGGAAACAGTTTGCTTATAATCTGATTTAAAATTTTCTTGTGTTGTGTCGTGTGGGAGTTGTTATCATTCAATAATTAGTAGTGTTTCTCATGAAAAATATTTTGTAGAATAGAAGGATTTATTTTTTTCAGATTTTTTAGGCCAAAACGTGATGTGTCCCAAATTATGTGCCCTGCGATTGGCTGGCAGCCAGTTCAGGGTGTACCCTGCCTCCTGCCCCTTGACAGCTGGGATAGGCTCCAGCACTCCCGCGATCCTCATGAAGATAAGCGGCTAAGAAAATGGATGGATGGATGGATGGATGGATGTATCCCAAGTTGTATTGATTTGCAGCATGGATATATAGGATTTTTCTCCTCTTGCTTGTGGCTAACACAAATGTCTCTTAGTGCCTGAAGAGTTGATTTTTTTATGTGTTATTTTATAAATGATCCTTTTAAGTCACTCAAACTGTGTTAACCATTGATGCCCCTGGAGGGAGCCTCATTCTGTTGTTGCAATAGACTACATGGATCTGTTTTATAAAATCCCAGTATGTAAAAGTCATTATCGAGTCTCGCAATAGCGGAGAGCACAATAGATGGCGACATTTCTGAGCATTTTTCTGTAAATTGCCAGACAAAATGGTTTTATAGACCAAAGAATTAATTGTGATGCTAACATCATGAGTAACATCATCAATAAAGGATTTCATTGAGGGGAAATGGAATGTCTTCAACCAGCTAATTAAACACCAAACCCTAACCCAATAGAGTATGCATTTTACCTCTTGAAGAAGAGATAGGAAGGTAGAAACCCTCAGAAATATACAGTACAAGAACAGAAAGAGGCTGCAGTAAGTCCTGGAAAACCATTTCAAACAAAGAATGCAACAGTCTGATGAAATCAATAGATCGCAGGCTTGATTATTCGATATTCCAGGTAATAGTTATGTCACCAAAAGAATGTTAATCACTTGAAGTTCATTTTATAATCCATCCATCCATTTTCTGAGCTGCTTATCCTCACAAGGGTCCCGGGAGTTACTTTTATAATGTCTGTACCAATATTTTTGCTCACTTGAAAAGTGCATGGTTTCAGACAAAAGGTGCTCTGTCCTTAGTTGTTTAAAACATCTAGATGTAAATACCATAAAATAAAAACTGGACCTCTGAACTTTAGTCTGATATTTAGCTTTTGATCTGGAATGTATGGAATTTCTTCAATATACAACAAAAACAATCAAACTGACCTTGCCATTCTGTGTAAAGACAAAGAGTCCTGTGTTTAAGACGTACTTTGGATCATTCATGCACTTTTTTATTTGCAGAATTTGAAGGGAAACATACATTGTGCAAGTCATATGGTTGCTCTGAAGTTGTTTATGTTTTTACAATTATCCGCTCTGGTCTTAGCACATGTCAATGGATTCTATTGACAAATCTGTGGCAGAATTTAAGTTTGGATGATGTATGACATGAGGTATAACTTCCACCCATTCACCCATTTTCAGTACTGCTTATACCCACTAGGGTCACGGAGGTGCTTGGACCTATATCTGCTAATTTTGGGTGAGAGATGGGGTAGACCTTGAACTGGTCAGCACCCAATCACAGACCAATCATAGCCAATTAACAATTCACACCCAAATTCCCACCTATGGGGAATTCAGAGTTTTCAGTTAACCTACCATGCATATTTTTGAAATGTGGGAGAAAAACAGTAAAAACCCACACAGGCATGGGCAGAACATGCAAATTTCAACAGCTGTGAGGCAGGTGTGCTATCCTGCTTGGCCATGCCTATCTTCATACATTGTGACCACCAGGTGTTCTTTAATTAATGTATATCTAGTTTGCGTAGGTACACAATTACTTTACCACTTGTTCAAACTACAATGATAATGACATTTTTCCACCAACAACAATGCCCTTTAACAGTCGTATATTTTGGCTATTGAGACCTCCACAGATTGACTCTCAAACATCAACTTAATATAAAATGTTCAATTTCCTTCAGTTTTGTTGTACAAAAGGCTCCTCTGACGGCTTCTTCTGTTTGACCCAGTTTTGAATCCACTTTGTCCATATTTGGCTAAGTACACCCCCTTTCCACTAATTGGTTGCTTCCATGACTTGTGAGACCACACTTGGTTGTTATGTTGACAGTGTTCGCTGGGGAGTAGAGAGAGGGAGCCCGACATCTTCGTGAGTGATGTAGATAAGATTGAGAAATTTGAAACACCTTATTTCAGGTTTCTTGGCAGAAAGACATTTGGAACGTTTACTGAGGCACCATGGAGACAAAAATGTTAGTTTGTCAAAATACCAGACCTTTACATTCCCTGCTAATTTAGTTTCTTACAAGGAATACAGTTTTTATTCATGAACCAATGGTAGAGAAATGCTCTTGTTTATATTATATTTGCATTGGACTGCCTTGAAATGAGTTCAATCCATCTTTATGGCCTAAACTTTTAAAGCATCATTGCCAGTTTGAACAAAGGAATTCAATCAAGTGTGTTCGGCATGGGAGACATGAATCCATACAAAACTAAGGCACCTTTAAAAAAATGCTAAATTAGAAAAAGAAAAGCCAGTCTTTACCATTACAGATCATATTCTTTGAAATCCATAGCAAATTATATATTGCCTCCACCCCAGGAGAAAACTCCCCCAGCCACCACTGCATTTATACGATACTATATCTACCCTGAGCTGTAAACTACTGGACACAAAAAGTGGGGGACACTTAAATTCTGTTGGCACAACTGCTGACCTGCTTAGAGGTCTGGTGAAAGCATGCGAAGGGGATGAAGGTCAGCACTCACTTATTTTTGATGCAGTGTTTTGTCATCTCTCCCTTTGTGTGACATGAGTTCATGAAGGCATAGCGTTCTCCTGTCGTGTGCATTTTTCCTCGAGTCAGTGTCTGTCAACATAAAGGAAAATCACATTACTAGTCCATCAAGGTCAAGGATGATGGTATGGGGACATCATTAATCTGCCCTGGAGGGCTGTTGACTAATATCCAGCTAAAGACCAAAGGACAACATGCACACTGACAATGGGCTAATAACTCTGGGACAGAGTGTCAATCAGGGGGACCTCAGGAGGATTGACCTCACTGTGTTAACATCTGTTACATGAACACAGCAAAGTCCTTGATCTTGTCACCTGATTTGAATTGGAATACAAATATCATCATGCCTTGACTATCATTTCCCAAAGACTCTTTTCATTCTTGATGTGATGATGTTCTGTATTGTTATAATGAGAAGATGTTTTATGTAAAGTGTCAGAATAAAATAGCTTGAGGCTAATCTCGGTGGGAGCAGGGGGCACGCAGAGATTTTGTGTCTCTGGGGGGTGTAGACATGGCACTGGGCTGAGCTTCATCACAGCTTGCAGAAATCCTCCTAAATGGGGGAGGGGGAGACAGTCACGTTTGACTTATGATGCTTTGAAGAAAGCTTTCTGTACCACAAACTCGTCCAACCCCCCAAAAAAGAATGAATACGGTACAAAGAAATTGATATCCCTTGTAGTGCCTTCTTTTTTTTTTTTTGTACAGTTAATGCACTCAAGGGGGCATCTTGTGCCCCACACTTCCAAGTGCTTTTCAATCAAAGCGGACCGTGTCCCTCCCCCGTGTCCTTACTCCTGCAGTTTCACTGGATTGGTCGAGTTGTCCATTGTTCCAGCAACATTGAAACCTCAACACAATGTGGCACTCCTTTCATTCCCTCTCCCTTACAGTACGAACTCAGCAGTATGTTTGAAGTATACACTTCTATTATTTCTGTATCCTATTTAAATTAGACGAAAAGTTTTTTTTTTTTTTTTAATATATAAACTACACCGCAGTAGCCTATGATACAGTCCGGCATGATTATATGACAGTTAATACAATTATTTAATACACTTCTTTGCAGACAGGCAGACGGACACAGAACGCTGTGAATTGATTGATTGATTGATTGATTGATTGATTGATTGATTGATTGATTGATCAAAGTTATCATTGTTTTTTCTCCATTTAATAATTTAACATCTCAAACAAATACTTGAATATTGTGATCATGTCTCGCAGCTGTTTAAATTGGTGTTGTCCCCGCAGCAGTGAGCGCTCCTCTTATTGCTCGACAAACTCCAGGAGGAAGAAGAGGAGGCGGGCTGTGCGAAAGGAGAGGATGATGGGACCGGCCGGCTGTTTGAAGTGAGCGCCCCTTGTTACGCCAAGCCGGCGTCTGCCCGGGTTTTTGGCAGTCCAATCTGCACAGAAAAACAACAACAACAAAAACGTTAGCCCATTCGTGCGCTAGTTCGGTTCGGGATCGGTCGGCCGTCCTCTCGTGAGCGCCACCAACAATAACAAGTGGGAGTGATCCGAGCACAACAAAGCACACAAGGTGAGAAACGTTTACTCCTGATCATCATGTTATAGAGCATTCCCCGAAATTTGCTGCATTATTTTAGTCGTTACAAGGTGCCTTGAGCTGGCACACATTTGTTGACTTTTATTGCCACTGTTTTAATTGGATGGTCGTACCAGGTGCCAATTGCAAACAAAATATGCTTTATCTGTGTCACTAGATTGTGTGAGGTGTTTTACTGTCAGCTGGGAGCTGTTGACGTGTCAACGTCACTGAGAGCAGCCTGACCACACTTGACAGGATGTGATAAATAACCAAAGCACTGAGAAAAGAGGAAAGTTAGATTATAAGTTTGATTTTCTTTGAACCGACATCCATGCTTTTCAGGCTCCTGGTGTCAGCTGCTTTGCTTTGTGTGCATATCCTGTTTCCCTGGACTAAACAAACAATGGGCAGGCGGGACTTTGATATCCTGTTACATAGTCATGTCGCGATAATGATAAAGGCAGTGTGGTGCAAAGATGTTTCTGAACTTGTGTAACATCTCTACTCTTAATAAAAAACTGTGTCCCTGCCACTTTCTTTTGTGGCAACAAGGAGGCTTATCAAGAGGACAACCAGTGGATAGGAGGTGTGAGGAACAAAGACTCAGTCCGCTTTGTGTTGCCTGACTGTATTCAGTTTGTTCCTCATGAGAGCAACATGTGATTTCTCTGTGATACTTGCACACAGACTGCAAATGCACTGCAGCTTTGTGTCAACTTGGGTCTGGGATGTTCTGCTGATTTTAATGCGGTCAGCGCTTCCAATTCAATAAAGCTATTAACCCCCAGAATATTCCAGTCCTGCTGCGAGGCCCACCATTGATACAGCATCTACTGATCAGGGCAACCTTATCCATGCTGTGCAGCCTGCGTTGGGCAAGCACAAGCTATTCTTCAATAAGTGTATTGTACATAGACTGAGGCTCTATTTGCACATGACAAGTGCACCTGTCGCTAGACAAGATGCAGTAAAAATGAGAAAAGTAGCTAAACTACATCAAAGCTACTTCAGTTGGGTGGATCCTCAGAAATAAAACAAAGTTTTAATTTTTATAACAGTAATATTAGGGTATAAATGAGCACTTAAAGCTAACATGTGTACTTCTTTATATCAGTTGGACTAGTGCAGTGACACCATTGTGTTATCATAACTAAACAGCTTGTACTAAACACTGTTATATTTGCAGATGTGGTTAATATTCTTTATTAAATGTAGTTATCAAATGGCAAACTAATTTGGTTGTAGATCTGTATAAATAATTATTCAGGGTAATATAACCCAACATTTTATTTGCCTCATCCTACCTCTTCCTATCTAAATTTTGTCCTTTGTTAATTGTTGGCACATAAAAGTATTTTAAGTGGGAAACTAAGGGTACAATATGTACTGTGAAAACTATATAGACAATGTGACTGTGTGTCCAATAGTGTTCATCACATTAGGCGCAACATGTCAGCATTTTCCTTTTCTTTCCCACACATTTTGATTATTATCAACCCAAATGCACTTTTAAATGAGGGACTTTGTCAGGTGGGCTACACAATATTGTCGTCACACAGGTCCATGCAAATCCATGCATCAGCAAGAAGGCTCTTGTCTGACTGGTTCTGACAGAAGATGTGTTTTACTTTTGGATTAAATTTAGTTCTGTTTTCACAGTTTACAATAAACTTTATTTTGTTTTACGAAGCTCTATTCACGACAGTGATACCTTGAGGTAATATATACTAAGCAGTAAAGAGGCTAATTCGGGGGAGGAAGGGGGGGAATCTTCACTTTTATTGAGAGGGACTTGAGTTTCGCAGTGTGTAGACACTACAGCTCTTTGTTTTATGTCTGTTTTGTCCTCTCAGACAGGACATCCTGAGTTAAAACAAAGAGTCAGCAAAACACATGCATGATGACACAATACCCACATTTACTCGTTGTATAAATAATACCCTACTCTGAGACAATTGAGACACTTTTGTAATGGTAGTTTTCTTAACTATAATATACTTGGCTCTCATTTATAACATGAATAACTAACTGCATGTGTTTTACATTTTCATTAGCTCCTGCTAAATGTATTTATTTATTGAAAAAGGAAGGTGGTTTGGAGAGCAAGAAAAAAAATAAGAATATCAGAATGACCTTTTCCCATTTATACTTATTTAAAGCACTTAAAGACTCCATTGTTCCAGAATCTGTTGTAATGTTTAACTGTGATAAATGCTGGAGATGATTGGTAGGAGCGTAGATTTTGGTTTTTGCAACCTGTGGTGCTATTACTGGTTTCATTTTCTAAGTTTTCTTCTACCTACCTTTGTGCCCCTTTTGAGCAGCTTTTTGTGTACAAACAGCAACTTGATTTTGATCTTAGATGCTTGGTGTTGTGCTTTTGTAACATGACGTAGCAATGAGTGAATAATGTTGCATTAGCATTTTTAAGTAGCCACTAGCTCGCCACTGTTGTGATACCTGCCAAATGCTTGTCGTTTGTCCTAAAAAGATGGTAGTTTATATTATGTAAGTGGTTGAATTAATTTTACATTTATGAGAGTACTGTTTGATGTAGTGCATCTTGGGCACAACCTCAATTATCCCTGGCCTTTAATGCTAATGTCACGACCCATCGGAACGGGAGTAGGACCCAAATGCAGGAATCGGAAGATGCAAGGTAGTTCGTGGAGAAACGTTTATTATTCAGTGGTCGCGGATCGGCCAGGCAGTCAGGTGCAGCAGCGGTAGTTGGGACGTCGGGCGAAGAGAGCAGGTGAGTGGGCAGGCAGGAGTCGGTACACGGGAGATCAATCAAGGAAGGCAGAAGTGTCAAGGGAGTCAGGCTTGCAGGGTCGGTCGGAGAACAGGCGGAGGTCGGTACACACGGGTTGACGATCAGGGATACGGAAGTACTCAAACGGGGCATGAAGCTCAACGAACTGGCGAGGACCAGTAGTCATCGGGGTCATATAAATACACAGACTATTCAGCCCGCATGAGGTGCAAGTGTGCACCTCCCAATCAGCGCAACTGCAGACACCCACACAGCCCGGGCTGGAGTGGCAGGATCATGACAGCTAAGAGTGTTAAAGAGTGTTTCGTTGTTTCAATCCATCCATCCATTTTCCCTTCTGCTTTAACGATTTGGCTTCCAAGTGAATGGAGAACAACTTTGACAAGTGCATTTTGTATTTTGGGTGTGATGGATATGCAAAATTTAAACACGGGGAGAACATGCAAATGGAGGCATGCTAATTGAAAAGATGGAAAAATAAAGGGATAATACATTCTTTGCTTAGCCCAGATCAAGTGATGACATCATTTCGGTATCTGACCACAAGAGTCAGCCTGTACTAAAGATGGAACGCATCTTACAGCAAACTTTATTCTTCAATTGTTTAATTGTTTTTAAAGGCCAACTCAAGCAAATTCAATTTCAAACTCTGTTATTGACTGTGAAGTAAGCCATTGACAATTTTGACTCCCTTCATTAAAAAGACATGAACTATACATTGCCTCTGTGTTTACTGTGACAACGTAATCGGAACAAAAACTAACCCTGTCTCATTTCTTAAGCATGTTTAATCTCCAAACACCACATGTATACAATATCACTTGAAAAAAGAACACGTTTTACCTGAAAAGCTTGTACTGTATTATGGAGTACATCTAGTGAAGTGAACTCTGCACAGAAAAATAAGTACAGTAATTATATTTAACTATTCAAGCCTTAGCCTCACAGTTCTGAGGTCCAGGGTTCAATACCGGCCCCCGCCTGCGTGAAGTTTGCATGTTCTCCCCGTGGCTGCGTGGGTTTTCTCCGGGCACTCCGCTTTCCTCCCACATCCAAAAAAAACATGCATTAAATTGGAGACTATAAATTGCCCCTAGGTGTGATGGTGAGTGTGACTGTTTGTCTCTATGCGCCCTGCGATTGGCTGTCAGCCAGTTCGGGGTGTACCCTGGCTCCTGCCCGTTTGACAGCTGTGATAGGCTCCAGCACTCCCCGCGACCCTTGTGAGGATATTGGGGCTAAGAAAAGGGATGGATGGATGGATTTAAATATTCACAATTCTTCAGTTTGAAGTGATAATAGATCAAATATGGAGTCAGCCTTGAACCCATCATCTGTCTGAGTGTGTGTGTGTATGGGTGCGTGCGTGCGTGCGTGCGAGCAAACATGCGTATATATATGTACTGTGTGCAGGTTCTGTATGTGCCTCTGTCAGCTTGGGATGCACTTAATTGCAGGAAGGCCAAAGAACTGAAAATACCAGGATAGAAAATAGTAATTGCCTTGGAGCTTTGCAAGCTACCGAACAGGTGCACATATCTCTTACGCCGACTCATGTATTCATCTGTCTCCACATTTACAGTGTCTGCATATCCATCCACTCCTGTATTGTGATTAATTGATTCCCATTTCTCCTGGTTTTCCTCTTACAATGCTCATACAGCCAGGCATGGCTGCAGAGGGGCTAATGTTGAGGGGATGCTTGGTGGGTAATAACCAGAATGAAAGCCCCTCACCCCATCCCACAGGTACAAAGGGAAGGCCATGGGATGAGCTGCTATTATTATCTTACTTATGAATGGGGGGAGGGGAGGGCATCCCCACTGCAGAAGTATTCCACTGCCCTAGGTCGAATAGTGATCAATAAAGCTCAAAGTTTAAAGCTTCTTGTGAGTGTTTCTCACGTTATGTGCCAGAATAGATGGAGGCATTGTGGAAAGACACCCTGGGGACTAGCAGGATGTTCTCAGTCTCGATTTCCCCCGCAGTCTGTCCAGTCCACAGTTATTTCCTGTCTTGTATTTTATTCCCTGATCTTTTTTTTGTTTACCTTTTTTTTCTTTTTAACTTTTGCCTGGGTAAAATCAATATTGTATTTTGTGCATGGGTGTCATTTGGTTGCTCAGTGGGTACACCTTGATTTTCTCCAAGTGCTATGGATTCATCATTAATGGTCATGTGAGCCTCTCCCTTTAGTGGATTAATTCTGGAAACCAAGACCTGCAATGGCTAACACAATCACCCCCACACCACATGTCCATATACTTTATAGCAGGGGTGAACACATGGTGCTCAGGGGCCCCAGGGTGTCATGGTCTGTGTTTTAGTTTAGTGTAGATTGCTTTGTTTTAGGCTCTGGCATATCCACGACCCCTGTGAGGAGAAGCAGCTCAGAAAATGGGATAGTTCCCTGCTTTCTTTCAGTTTTTCTTGGTTAATTGTCGCATGTCAAAGGTTGTACTGTCCTGTTTTGTTGTGAATTATTTGTCCCTCATTGTTCTTTGTTACTTTTTATTTAGTTTGTGGGACTTTTATTAATTTAGCATCACCTCCTTGGTCCTTGATTGCCTTTTTTATAAGAAACTAAAACAATTTCTGTGCTCCTGCTGCCGGCACTTGGGTCATCCCCATTTTATTTCTGCCTTTCAAAACTAGGAAAACTTGACCTTGACACAGGTTGCCCCGAAGAACCACGTGAGTATCCCTAAAGAACTATGGTTCACATAGTATACCCGTGATGGTACATTTGTATTTGTTAATAATACTGCAGAGTCATTTTAAAGTTTAAAAACATAGATTTATAGAGACAATGTTTGATATTGGGATGTGTGAAACTGTTTGCATCGATCTATTCATTTTCTGGACCAGTTATCCTCACTATGGTTGTGGACGTGCAGGTGCCTATCCCAGCCATTCGCAGGGCACATAAAAACAACCAACCATTCGCAGAAACATTCACATCTATGGGGAATTTTGAGTTGTCAATCAACCTACCATCTTAAGTTTTTGGGATGTGGGAGGAAACTGGAGTACCCAGAGAAAAACCCATGCAGGAACTTGAAGAACATGCAAACGTCACACAGGCAGGGCTGGGATTTGAACCCTCAAAACCGTGAGGCAGATGGGCGAACCAGTTATCTACCTGAAACTGTTAGCAGCCTTCTTAGAGCATCTATCATTATTGCGAGAAATCATGACCATAACAAGATAGTCTTCTCATAAAAGACCTAATTAATTCTTAAATCAGGCTAATGTTTTTCTTTTTAATTCCAATATTCTTTATCAAACTGGTAGCCTTTAGTATTAATCTGCCACTAAAGCTGCTCGGTGATCCCTGCTTTATAGTGTTGTGGAAACATAGTTGCTAACTGCTGGTTTTGTTGTTTTAATTATCTTTGAGCTTTCATTTGACCGTGATAAAAAAGTAGCTTGTAGGAAAGATACAGGTGTTGCTGCAGCTTCATTGTGCCTTTTATCAAGCAATTGTTTATTTATTCCCTTAGAAATGGTCATTGTGTCTCCTTAAAGTATATTTAACTTTGTTGTACAGTCTTTTGAGTGGATCTACAGTTCAGTTCACTGCATATATTAGAAGAACTACGTATGTGACATATAAGCATATAACACTAAATACTTGGAGCCTATTGTAATTTTCTTCAGGCTGTTTTTCCACTCCCTGAGAAGGGTTGCGTCAGGAAGGGCATCCGGCGTAATAATTGTGCCAAACATATATGTGCATTCATCTGAGATGACACGCTGTGGCGACCCCGAAAGGGACAAGCCGAAAGAAACTTACTATTCTAAGAATGAAGAATGATTGTACTGTAGATCATAATTTTAGTAAATTGTGGCTTAACCCGAAAGGAATCTAGCTTCAATCACTTTCATCGCTTAAACATGAATGAAATATGTGGGTTGTTTCGTCACACAATAGGGAGGAGGAAACAATGTCATAGGAAAAATTAAATTACAACAAATAAGCTGTCTTTTATGAGAGTTCTCCTCAAAGTTTTCCTTGTGCTGTTTGGTGTTGAAATAAACTACAGTACATCTAAGCTATCCTGCAAATAGACATTTCTACGTATTGTGCATGTTTTGTTTTCTAGCAATGCTTGCAAACATCATATATTGTCTCTAGGTTGGTAACATTGACCGATGTGTGTCCTTTCAACAGCTACCTGAGACAGCTCAGTCTTTTATCACCAACAGTTTTTCGTGGTGGTAAGGAATGCTTGCCTCTGACCAACAGTTTGATGTTCACCGGTAATTTCTCTGACTTTCTTAAGCACTATAACGGTTCAGTTGTCTATCAGCGATGCGACTCACGCTCCCAACTGCTCCCTGCACATTGCTCACCAGTGGTGTGGACCTCCTTAGTTTATTACTGGAATTGCTTGAATGGATGGGTCACATTGTTCCTAATTCATGAAAAAAAAAACAATGTGCTCATGTTTAGGGTTGGAAATGGTAAACCAATTTAACCAAATATCTGTCTGTTAAGGCGAGGGACACGACTCTATTGGTACGAAAATATTATCGAATATTATCAATCTGCCAGGATTCCTTAAATTCGTTGGTTGTCGGCTCGATATTGCAAGGGCAAGGTTTGTAACTTTTATCTCATAAAACAAGTGCAAGAGGTCTCCCTCTGTCCACTGCAAATAAAGTGGTTTAGAACCAAACGTAGTGGTGACATTTCTCATTAGCATCACTATTTTAAATAGCTTTTCAGTAGTAAACCTACTTTTGTGGTAATGGCGATAGCAATGTAGCGTTACCCCAGGAGTTGTAAACATTCAATGCAACATCACAATATATCTTATCTAAAGTCCACTATCAACAGTGGGTCCGTTGGTGAAATGTCTGGTGCAGATTGTAAACATGTAAACAATATGGCAAGGGTAGGTACATCTTATCAGTTTCCTAGGGCTGTAACTCAGCAAACTAATGCTTCTCCTTGAGTCCTCACAGTCTACTTATATGTCCGAGTTGGTACTGTGCAACCCTAAAAAGAAACTACGGTGAGAACTCAAAGCCAGGTCTGTCCTAAAACTGACCCAACAATGGCCTGTTGAACTAAGCTAGTCATCATAACTTAAAAATACAAAAAGTCAGCACACAGCAAGCAGGAAAAAAACAAAACAAGAAAACAGGCAGTCCTAGCTTGAATGGGACAGTGTGCAAGACCACCCACAGCTCTGTAAATATCATTTATGTAGAAAATCTAAATTAACTGCTGTATTGTTGTGGTCAATTTAAAATAATTTATTTCAGTAAAAGAATATAGAATTTGTATTTTGTAAGTCAAGGTTCTTCATAATTAGGACATGTACAAATGTGAACGATTTTTTTCTGCACAGAATCGAGAATTATATCACTCCCATATTGAATCGAAACGTTCCCCCCATGAAGATATCACCTCTGAATCCAATTGCTACCAGTATATCTAAATATGTATCGAATCGGCGTCGTGCCAGAGACTGACAACCTTAATCATCTCGGTATACGGTAGTGCTAATATAATTTGGTCATCAATTGAGTTACCATGATTTCTTGTGTATAATGCACCCCCCCCAAATTGCCATAAACTCATTAAAGTGTGTATTATACATAGGTATAGGCCAGTGCTTTTCAAACTGGGGATGCAGTGTCATGACAGAGTGGAGGCACAGATTGTTTCACCCACCCCTCAGTTTTAAATTGTCACCACTAGCACCAATTTTCCCTCTAATTTTTTATTTGTCTGAGCAAACACACTAAGCCCCTGAGCAGTCCCTTTGACCTCTGTGAGTGAGCAACATCAGACGTGGACTGTGGTCAGCTCAGTGTCATCCATGGAAGTTACATGGCTTATTAAATGTATCAGATTAAAACATTTACATTCCCACCAGAACGCTTTTATTAAGAACAATTTTATTTACTGTATTTTTCAGACTTTAAGTCACAGTTTTTTTTCATAGTTTGGCCGGGGGTACGACTTATTCTCCAGAGCGACTTATATACGAAATTATTAACACATTACATCCATCCATCCATCCATCCATTTTCCGAGTCGCTTATTCGTTATTTGCACACTGACAAATGTGAGAGGGCGCTCTAGGCCCGTTTATCTGTACCTGCTACTTCTGTACTTCTGAAAATTCAACATTTCAACATTAGATGTAACTTATAACAACTGAGAAGGACATTGAGGAGAAAATCATACTCTGCAGATTATTTTAAATAACATTTTTATGATGGTTAACAACATCACCATAATGGTTAACAACATCATTTGCTCAGACAAATAAAAAAATAGAGGGAACATTGGTGCTAGTGGTGACAATTTAAAACTGAGGGGTTGCTGAAACAATCTGTGCCCCCACTTTGTCATGACACTGCATCCCCAGTTTGAAAAGACCTTTTTTGAAGATGTTGAGGCCCTGGAGCTCAGTGGTTAGAGCACTGGTTTGGGAAACCAGGGGTTGTGGGTTCGTATCCCACTGGGGCCTCTACTCCCTGAGAAGGGTTGCGTCAGGAAGGGCATCCGGTATAAAAATTGTGCCAAACATAAACTCGCACCAAAATTATCCAGCTCGGAATGGATAATTTTGGCGCGAGTTTCGGAAATCTGAAAAAAATGCCTATGTCTCGTTTTGAAAGCAAATTCTTCATATATATGCGTTCATCTGAGATCACACGCTGTGGCGACCCCGAAAGGGACAAGCTGAAAGAAACACACATGATGTTATTAACCAACTTATACTTATAATTAATGCGACTTCCGGTGCGTCATACTTGGTTAGATGAAGCCTCATGCAGGCGTTGGCCCTCTGTCCATTTATCATGAACGTAATTCAATTTGATTTGGCATCATGATGGTGTGATGGTGAACGGTCCTTCCCAACAAGGGCATGTCTTTTATTCGATTGATTATCTTGTTTTTATCCGAAGTTGGCAAAATGTTTATTGGCAACATCGAGGACAAATGCTTTGCCATACTAACCATCTGTGAATGTAGACACACAGCAGAACCCCTCCCTCTCCACAAACGCTGTCCATTCTTGTTGAAAACTTCAATACTCCTCATATTTTTTTCTTTGAACGACCTTTGTCAAAAACGTTTCCACAATTAGTTGTTCCGACACAATCTGCGTTCGACCAGAAGTCTGTGGACTATGGAATCCCCACTTGGACAAACTGTCTCTACATAATTTGCGTTGCCTGCCGCCCCAAACTTCGGCAACCCCACTCGGACAAACCTTCTCTGCGTCATTTGTGTTGCCCCCTCGACAGAAATCACATGTGCAGTATGTCGTTATGAGGGCTCCGTGAGCCATCATGCAACAACCATAACAGCCAGGTATGGCTCGCGAGTCATATGTTCACGACTCCTGCTGTGGGACCAGTGGATGACGGATGGAGAGCACAGTTTCCGGGTAAATCCGCCATGCAACTTTCCAGGAAGTCACTGGATGGCTCGACAAAGTATAAGCTTCCATGATAACCAAAACCATCCTCTCAGGATTCAGAAAGGCTGGAATAGGCTAGTTATAACTGCAACTGACGATGAGTCTAATGTAAGCGATGTAGAAGAGGAAGCGGCGCGTTGTCTTCATCTGTAGTTGGCGGACTTTATTAGAAGTGACACTGAGGATGAAGATTTCGTTGGATTTTAGTTAGCGGGTATTTGGAGTGACACGGATGGTTTTGGTAAACTTCTTAGTATGTTAATTATGCTACTGTTACCAGAATAACTCTTAATATGTTATGTTAACATGCCAGGCACACATGTAATGTCAGCCTGTTGTTGTCTCTATTCTATTTTACTTTTAAATTGTTCAGCATTTAAATTTTAAATGACATGTCTGTTTTTGGTGTTGTATTTTATCAAATAAATCTCCCCCAAGAATGCAACTTATACTCTAGTGCGACATATATGTTTTTTTCCCTCTTTTTTATGCATTTTATGGCTGGTGGGACTTGTACTCCGGAGCGACGTATAGTTCAGAAAATACGGAAAGCGCTTTTGCAAACATACAATGAAAATTTAAACAAACTTATGTTCTTTTAACTACACAAAAAATATATTGTCAACTAAACCAAGCCAACTATAAATTTGGAAGGCAACTTACAAATTTCTTTTTTTTTTTTTTTAATTCAAAATGATAATGTGGCGGCACGATGGAGCAGCTGGAAAGCATTGGCCTCACAGTTATGAGGTCCCGGGTTCAATCCTGGACCCGCCTGTGTGGAATTTGCATGTTCTCCCTGTGCCTGCGTGGGTTTTCTCTGGGCACTCCGGTTTCCTCCCACATTCCAAAAACATGCAACATGAATTGGAGACCCTAAATTGCCTCTAGGTGTGATTGTGAGTACGGCTGTTTGTCTCTATGTGCACTGCGATTGGATGGCAACCAGTTCAGGGTGTACCTGCCTCCTGCCCATTGACATCACTCCCGTGATCCTCGTGTGGATTTGACTTCACAGTGAGACAAAAAATTCAATGTATTTTTGCACAGTGTATGCAAAGTTGTGGCTTCAACTGTAAATATAAAGTAAAAGTAAAGTAAAAAGCATTTAAGGTACTCTGACAGGTACAGTTTATTGAAAATATTACTTGAATGACTCTAATGGAGTAACCAATGGAGTTATGGAATACTACCCACCTCTTGACGGGTATGTATGACTGCATATATGTACAGCTGTGCTCAAAGGTTTACATACCCTGTCACAATTTGTAAACAACACCCCTCATTATTTATGGTTATGTTTTCTGTCTTCATAATATGTGACCATTTCATTTGATTCCCATTAAAATAAAATTAAATGTGTTCCGCATGGTCCTTCATGTCTTGTTTAAATCATTTACAAGTCTTACAAATTCTGCCTGGGTAATCATACACGAGCACAACTATCTATTTTCTCATTTACTAAGTAAAAGTAGGGCTGTGAATTTAAAAATAAGAGGAAGTAAATAGAGTATTACATGTTCAAACACCATTATGATTCTTTGAAAAAATAAAATAAAATACTAATCATGTTTTGATCATATTGATAAAAACTAAATCATGCATTGTAAAATGCATTTTACATAGGTAGAAGGGTTTTCTAGAGTTTTGAGGTCAACTTTGGGTGTACGTATTTATACATGGGTGACCTCTGTAGATGAGAAACTGCGGTGTATCAAAACGTTTGCAAAATTGCAAAAATGCTAATAGTTACTATTTATTTAGTTAGATGTTACTCCTAGTTGAATATTATTGTGATTAAAACAGGTTTTTCTGCTATACACACAACTTTATCTTATACATCTTAACAAAATAAGCTGTTTTGTTAAATGTAGCAGCAGAAAAATCTGTGGCTTCACAATTTTATTGTTTAATATTTTGTTGCATTGTGGTTAACAGCACAGCATATGCTGCTCTGATTATCACTGTGTAATTTGTTTAACCCTCCGGATGACTGACTGGTCTGTGTGGCGAAAATGAAATTAGTGGAGGCCCTCTGATAATACTGTGTAAAACAGAGCTTCACAGTTCACATGGTTAAGAGTGATCTGAATTGATGGTCTTCAATTACTTGATAGTAGCATCAGCAACAACAAAAAGACACCTATACATGCACTGCAAAAAATTCTCAAACTACGTAGAAACGAGCGTAATTCTCACGTTCTGCTCTCCCGGGAAAGCTCTTTCGATAGAGGCACTGCGATCGAATTTCGCGTTGCGTCATGGGTAATTGTCACCAGATATACTTCCAGTTTCGTCTGCACATGTTTCTGTTCACCGGTCTTAGGCACGTTTTTACAGTGTAAAATCATATTTTACCTTATTTACCATGGGCTTCAGGTGTGCTGCAGCTCAATGCACATCTGATAGTCGTAAGAGTGTCAAAAGATATCCATGGATGTCAGCTGTGCGTTGGCTCAAGTGGCCTAAACATCCCAAAGACATAGCTCGATGGAAGCGCCTTGTGAGAAGGGGTGGGAAAGATTCCACTGGCTATGTCGACGTGTTCAATGTTGACAGGCATACCCGCTTGTGCTCAAGACACTTTGATCCACAATCTATAAGAGATGACAACATTTTGTATGCCATTTTGTGGGTTGCTATCGAAAAACGGAAGTGTTGATCGTGACACTCGGTGCAAAAATCGACCACAGCGCCTCTAGCGAATTAGCTTTTTTGCAGAGCAGAACGCGAGAATTACCTTTTGTAATTAGTAATGGGGCGGCACGGCGGACCAGCTGTAAAGCGTTGGCCTCACATTTCTGAAGACCAGAACTCAATACCGTCCCGGCCTCTGTGAAGTTTGCATGTTCTCCCCGTGCCTGAGTGGGTTTTCTCCGAGCACTCCAGTTTCCTTCCACATCCCAAAAACATGCATCATGAATTGGAGACTCTAATTTGCCCTGAGTTGTGATTGTGAGTGTTACTGTTTGTCTCCATGTTTCCTGTGATTGGCTGATAACCAGTTCAGGGTGTACACTGCCTCCTGCCCGTTGACAGCTGAGATAGACTCCAGCACTCCTACAACCCTTGTGAGGATACACGGCTCAGAAAAGGGATGGATGGATGAATTAGTAATGGTGGGATCCGTTTTTGCGATGTCACTTTTCGGTTGAGATAAAACACAAAATGGACTTGTTGTCAGGTTCGATGTTATTGTTTTGAACGGTTGCAAAATTTCCCAAAGGTGTGTCCATGTCTTACAAATACTTTAGCTTCTCATTGTTAAAAAGAAAAAATGAGAATTGTGCTTCAGGGTGGAGTAACACTAATAAGCAAAACTGAGAAATTTGCCAGACATGACACTATCAATTATTGAACTATTAAGAGCTTTCTGAATCTTTCTATTATATTTATTTGTGGTCATAAAGACCTTGAAAATTCAAGTTGCGTGCGCAGTGAGCCAACCAACATTGATTCTTTTGCTGTCTTTTTAAATTGCCTAGGGGACTTAGAAGGCTTTTGTTTGCATAATTGACTAATATAATCTTGCAAACAATCCCCTCACAAATTAGTCAGACAATTTGACATGTTTCCACAATTCCTCAGGCCATCTAACCCTAACAATTTTTCCAGTTGGAGTTGCAGAGCTGTAGCAGTTTTTTACACAGCAACTGTCTGGATTTTTATCCGGATCTTGTGTGGTCGGTTCGATTAAGCCTATGCAGCTGTTTGATTCAAATGATCTTGATCACAAATAGGAGGGATACGGTGCCATGACTAGAGGTGGGTGAATAAGGCAAATATTGTACTCTTAAAACAGTATTGTTACTTTAATGTGACTCAAAAATTAAAGAGTTACTCTGTTTTTTACCCAAGTAACAGTAAGAAAATAATCATTAACAAAAGCTACATACATAACAGAGAATGACAAGCAATTTAGTAATTCAGAGCATGGACATCTAATGTACTAAAAATTAATAATACACCGGAGTCTACATACACATATACACACCTCCAACTACTTCAGCTTTTAGTGCTCGGAAACTAACTACACATGCATTGGGCCCAACAAAAATATTATTTGCTTTGTTAATGTAAATGACACAATGAAGAAGTTAATTGGGACCAAACTTATTCATTGTGCGTACATACCAGAGAGAAACATCTGCAATTTACCGCAAGTTGTATTATCAAGTTAGAAGTGGGCTGTAATATTTACGTTTGGGCAGACGCAAAAGTAAAAGCTGTTGTCTTCAGAGTATGTAAATTAAACACCTGTCTGTCCCCCACCCCCATCCCGAATTGAGTAATTTTCAACAAGACTCAAAATAAAATCCAGATTGGGCCAGACTACAGATTTATATGAATCACTGTTTACTCTTAAAACTTTAGAGCTCACCTTTGTTTTTTGTTTTTTTTTTTAGATCAGTACCCAATGTAACGTGCAACACTTGTCCTAAAATAACTGGGTTTTTAATTACATTTTTTGTTTCTGCGTATATTAATAGGTCACTGTGTAGAACCTCTTTAATAGAACTTATCTTCTTCTTCTTCTTTTCCTTTCGGCTTGTCCCGTTAGGGGTCGCCACGGCGTGTCATCTTTTGCCATCTTAGCCTATCTCCTGCATCTTCCTCTCTAACACCAACTGCCCTCATGTCTTCCCTCACCACATCCATAAACCTTCTCTTTGGTCTTCCTCTCGCTCTTTTGCCTGGGAACTCCATCCTCAGCATCCTTCTACCAATATACTCACTCTCTCGCCTCTGAACATGTCCAAACCATCGAAGTCTGCTCTCTCGAATCTTGTCTCCAAAACATCCAGCTTTGGCTGTCCCTCGAATGAGCTCATTTCTAATCCTATCCAACCTGGTCACTCCGAGCGAGAACCTCAGCATCTTCATTTCTGCCACCTCCAGTTCAGCTTCCTGTTGTTTCTTCAGTGCCACCGTCTCTAGTCCGTACATCATGGCCGGCCTCACCACTGTTTTGTAAACTTTGCCCTTCATCCTAGCACTTATATAATGCTAAAATAACTATCCATCCATTCTATCTACTGCTTGTCCTCACTAGGTCCTGGGTTTGCTGGAGTCTATTACAGCTGACAATCTGCATCCCTTTTAGTGGAGTTTTTGAGCTTCCTCTATTTCTTAGTATGATAATTGAAGTTTATTGAGCACCAGAGCCCGTAGCTCAGTGGTTAGACCACTGGTTTGGTAAACCAGGGGTTGTGGGTTCGTATCCCACTGGGGCCTCCACTCCCTCAGAAGGGTTGTGTCAGGAAGGGAATCCGGCATAAAAATTGTGCCAAACATAAATGTGCATTCATCTGAGCTGTGGCGACCCTGAAAGGGACAAGCCAAAAGAAACTTTACTCCAACAAAATGGAATTTCTGCAGGGTGAAGAGAGACAAAGCTATAAACCAGATAAGGAAAGTAAATCAATACATCTCTAAAACAAGGAAACATTAAATATGGATGTTGCAAGCGACTGTAGCGCTGTACCCTGTGATGAAAGGAAAGTATGAGGACAAGAGAAGAAGCATGCACGACAAAGGTCGTGAACCTGGCTGTACAACTGAAGTGTGGTGGGATTGACGAAGTCACTTATAGAAGTCTATAGAACGAGAATACAAGTGGGGGGATACATAAGCAATTAGTGTGTACATGAGTTATTTGTCGCAATGAGTAGTTCCACACCCAGTGAAAGAGTCTCAGGGGTACGTCCCTACATGCAAGTGAATTCACACCATTGTGCATGCACGAAGACTGACACAAATATCTCATATTTGCTGTGCCTGTACCTCAGAGGCTGAGGACCCCATCCAATCAACTGAGGGCAGGACTAGATCCAGGGGTCCACCGAAGAGCAACCCGGTGGACAGCACAGATCCCACGCTGAGGGACCCACAAGACAGGGGGAAGAGGGACCCACGTGAGGCACGTGATCCAACCATCTTGCAAGTGTGTGTTCGCGTGTCAGACAGAGCACATCATGAATTCAGCCTGTCAGCTGTAGTCTCCGTATGTGGTTCAGCTCGTCAGCTGCAGGTCCATGCGGATGACAGCTGTTTCTATGCTCCATTCAGGCTGTGCCTCACTCAACTCAGAGGCTTCCCTCTTTAGAAATAATTTATCTGGTGCTTACTTGACATGCTAATTGCCATCCTGTGTGGAGATGAGCTGAGGGACCTGGAAATGTGATGATCTTGGCAGTACATCTCCCTGGCATGACCTACCTTGTATTCTCAACAGATCAAGAGCAATTAATACTGTACAGGAGTTGAAGACAATGAAAGACAAAGAAGTGGTGAAATTTAGAGTTGCTCTCGTGTCCAGGTCTTGCAAGTAAAATGAAGGCACATGGTAAAGTGAATGAACACCCTCATACACAGTAAATTGAAAACATCCATTCTTGCATTATTCTTCAGCACTTCATACATTTGCCTTTGCAATGGAAAAGGTGGAGCAGTTTTTTCTGGTGTTCCTAAGTGGGTATTGCAGCATAGACCAAGTGCCACCACTGCTCTTTTACAACAGCCTATTGTGACACATCAGACGACAAAGAAAACAGCTTGAAAACAATGGATCTTTTAGTTTTCTGGTTGTTGTATGCAGCACATGAGCTGTAAAGAGGAGTGCTTCCAAGCGTGACATCAAATGGCATTAGGTCATTGCATTTATCATTTTAGTGCCAGGCTAGTGATGGGGGCATTGAGATTTTGCGAGCAGCTATGTACAATAGGTTACTACAGCGCAACACAGCATGTATACAAAGCATGTATTAAAACATTTTTTAAAAATAACAGGTAAAATGTTTTTCTAAACATAGGATGTGTGCATACAAAGACGTTGATTCATAATTTATGGAACAGAGGGCTGTTGTTGGATGTATTTCAAGCTACAAGCAGTAAGAGCTTGATCATCCATCTCTAGCTGTGTATATTTACCAGCAGAGATGCATAACTCTCATACATGCACTGTGGTCAGGTCAGTGTCATCCATTGAAGTTACATGGCTTATTAAAATGTATCAGATTAAAACATTTAGATTCCCATCAGAACACTTTTATTCAGAACAAATTTTATTTACCGTATTTTTCGGACTATAAGTCGCAGTTTTTTTTCATAGTTTGGTCGGGGGTGCGTCTTATTCTCTAGAGCGACTTACATGAAATTATGAACACATTATTACATCCATCCACCCATTTTCCGAGTTGCTTATCGGTTATTCTCACACTGACAACCATAAGAGGGCGCTCTAGGCCCGTTTGTATGTACATACTTCTGAAAATTCAGCATTTCAACATTAGCTGTAACTTATAACAACTGAGAAGGACTGAACAAAAATGCCATTGAAGACAAAGTCATATACTGCAGATTATTTTAAATAACATTGTTATGATGTTGCTAACCAATGATGACAAAAGTACTTACAATTAATGCAACTTCTGGTGCTTCATGCGTCGTTAGATTAAGCATCATGCAGGCGTTGAGACTTCTGTCCGTTTACCGTGATTTGATTTGCCATCATAATGGTGCGATGGAGAACAGTTCTTGCCGACAAAGGCATGTCTTTTATTCGATTGATTATCTTGTTTTTATAGGAAGTTGGCAAAACATTTATTGGCAAAATCGAGGACAAATGCTTTCCCATGCTCCCCATCTGTGAATGTAGACACACAGCAGAACCCTCCCTCTCCCCAAACGCTGTCCATTCTTGCTGAAAACTTCGGTACTAATTGTTTTTTTCATTGAGTGACCTTTGTCAAAAGCGTTTCCATAAAAACTGAGTTGTTCCAACACGATTAGCGTTCGAACGAAAGCCTGTGGAATATGGCAACCCCACTAGGACAAACCTTGTCTGTGTCATTTGCGTTGCCCGCGCGACAAAATTCACATGAAAGGATGTCGTTATGAGGGCTCTACGAGCCATATGCAACCACCAAAAGAGCAGGTATGGCTCGCGAGCCATAGGTTGACGACTCCTGCTGTGCGAGCAGTGAATGATGGCTGGAGACCACAGCTTCCGGGTGAATCCACCATGCAACATTCCAGGAAGTTATTAGATGGTTCGACAAAGTATGGACTTCCATGACAACCAAAACAATCCTGTCAGGATTCAGAAAGACTGGAATAGGCTAGTTGTAACCACAACTGATGAGGAGTCTGATGAAGCGACATTGAAGAGGAAGCGTCGCGTCTTCTACCTCCGAAGTTACTGGAGTTGATGAAAGTGACATCAAAGATGACGATTTAATTGGATTTCAGTTACCAGGTATTTGGAGTGACATAGATGGTTTTGGTAAACTTCTTAGTAAAGTATGTATAGTATGTTATTTATGCTATAGTTATCGGAATAAGACTTAAGCATACCGTTCAGCCTGTTGTTGCCACTACGTCTTCTACCTCCGAAGTTACTGGAGTTAATGAAAGTGACATCAAAGATGACGATTTCATTGGATTTTAGTTACCAGGTATTTGGAGTGACATAGATGGTTTTGGTAAACTTCTTAGTAAAGTATGTATAATATGTTATTTATGCTATAGTTATCGGAATAAGACTAAAGCATACCATTCAGCCTGTTGTTGCCACTATTCCATTATTCTATTTTTATTTTAAATTGTTCGTCATTTAAATTCTAAATGACATGTCTGTTTTTGGTGTTGGATTTTTTCAAATAAATTTCCCCCAAAAATGCGACCTATACTCCAGTGCGACTTATATATGTTTTTTCCTTCTTCCTCTTTATAGATGGTGTGATTTATATTCTGGAGCAACGTATAGTCCGGAAAATACGGTAAATGAAGACAAATACAGTTGAAGCCATTAAGTTTACATACACGATACAAAAACACGTTTCATTTTTTGTTTCACTGTCTGAAGTCAAATCAGACGAAACCTCTCCTGTGTCAGGTCAGTGAAGATCACCAAAATTATTTTAATTTTGAGACAGAGATTAGTATTTTCAATTTTTTTCTTCAAGTTCAAAAGTTTACATACACAAAAGTACTAAGTCTTTTAAGAACATGGGGAAGCCCAGATGATGAGGTTATGGCTATGGAAGCTATTGATAGGTTAACTGACAACATGTGAGTTGATTGACCCCTCCGTACAGGGCACTTAACCACACCTCCTGAAGTGACGTCACGCCACGTGCGCCTACGTCAGACAAACAATTAGCAAAAAGGCCGGCGCAGCAAGAAAAGAATAGAGCGAAACTGTCCGATTTACCGGCTGATTTCTCACTCGCATTCTTAGCTAACAGTGAAATATCGTTGAAAAACAGACAGCAGGGCTTCAAGTATTTCAGCGAGGGGTGTTTCAATGGTATTTACATGCATATCGACGGAGAAACCATTGATATTAGCTCGAGATCTTTGCAGAGTCAGAGGAAGACCGAGAAGCCACATAATATAATATATTATAACCCAAAGACGAATTCGTCATTGACAGTTTCCTATTTTTGTGTTACATATCACACTTGTGTGCAGAATCTGTATATCTATCTGTATAGTCGTTTGTGAACCGCCGTATGAAGGGAAAGAAGGCGAAGCTTGATTTACGAGTTGTTTCTGTCGTTTTCTTTGTGTAACGTCACGCGCTCCCCTCAATAATTATTCTTGAATTAGTGCCGAACCTACGTAAGTCCCGACCGAGTACGACAATCACTACTTTAGTGTCCTCAAATATCCATCCTTCAGTCTTGGTGTCTCGGTGCACGTCGAAGGCTTTTAGGACTGCTAGTCCGGTTTAGCTTAGCTCACCGCCGAACAGAGACACGTTTGTGCAGTCAGATCATCGCAAAATATCGCTCAACACAGATCAAGTGTGACAATCATTCACACGTAGCTATATTATGCAAGCGAAGAACTGCTAATTCATTTATATGAGACATGTATTGAAAATCAAATATAGGCCAAACCTTCGTGCTAACAAAGTCCGGTTTAGCTTAGCTTGGGAGCCGCCCAACAGAGACACGTTTGTGCAGTCAGATCATCGCAAAATATCGCTCAACACAGATCAAGTGTGTCAATCATTCACACGTAGCTATGTTATGCAAGCAAAGAACTGCTAATTCATTTATATGAGACATGAATTGAAAATCAAATATAGGGCTTACCTTCGTGCAAACATATCTGTTCCGGTTGATGGATTCAGTTGATCATGCGGTCTTCCACAAAGTTTTATCCATCAAAGACATTTTTCGTACTCGGTCTTCTGTTCCTGTTGATTTTAGATGGAGTCAGTTGATGATGCGGTCTTCCACAAAGTTTGATCCATCGAAGACATTTTTCGTACTGAGTGTTCGGTTTTGGAAAGGGTACGAATTGAACTCCACCAACTAGCCTTTCAGGAGTCCGTGACTACACCTCTTCACGATATCTATTGTTAAAAAACCCAAATACGCGATAAAACGCTACCAAAAGCTATACTGGACCATACAACGTTGTCTGTGAAAACTGCGGGTCCAAAAAAGGGGCGTGGTTTATGCAGATCTCTGGCCTCTGATTGGTCAGCGACGCGGATGACGCAATTTCTACAGAGGGGTCAATTGACAGCAAACCTGGAGATGTATTTAAGGCACCACCTCAAACATTCTGCTTCCTTGTTTAAAATCATGGGAAAATCAAAAGAAATAATCCAGGAAATAAAAAAAAATAATCCCCACAAGTCCCCCTCATCCTTGGGTGCAATTTCCAGATGCCTGAATGTGGCACGTTCAATTGTTCAAACAATGCAATTATAAATGCCATGGGAATGTCCAACCATCAGACTGCTTTGGGAGGATGGAGGCTTGGTGTCCCAGAGATGCTTGGTCCAAAATGTGCAAATTAACCGCAGCACAAAAGCTAAAGCCCTTGTGAAGAAGCCGGTAAGAATGTGTCACAATTCACAGTGACAACTTAAGTCGACAAACCCAACTCAGTTACACCAATTCTGTCAGGAGGAATGGGCTAGGGCTAGAGTACTGTTGAAAGCTTCTGGGGGGTTACCCAAAACGTTTGACCCAACTCATGCAGTTCAAAGGAAATGTTACTTGATATTAAGGAAATTATATGAAATGAGAAAATATCAAATTGTGTCTGTTCATTTTTGTGGCAGGTTTTGTTAGCGTTTTATCGCGTATTTGGGTTATTGAACAAAAAATATGGTTAAGAGGTGCAGTCACTGACTTTGTAATAGTGACGACACGTATCCTGAAAGGCTAGTTGGTGGAGTTCGATTCGTCCCCTTTCCAAAACCGAAGACCCAGTACGAAAAATGCCTCCGATGGATCAAACTTTGTGGAAGACCGCATCATCAACTAAATCCATCTAATATCAACCGGAACAGATATGTTTGCATGAAGGTATGCCCTACATTTGATTTTCAATACACGTCTCGTATAAATGAATGAGACGTTCTTTGCTAGCATAACACCGCTACGTGTGAATGATTGAATGAAATCAGAAGCATGGCGTCTCTCTCAGTTCAGAATGTATTGTATTTAGAATCTATAATATAGCGTTGATTTGAATGAAATCAGAAGCATGGCGTCTGTCTCAGTTAAGAATGTATTGTATTTGCCATTTTTACGAATTGTTTGTCTTACGTCAGCGCACGTGGCGTGATGTCACTTCAGGAGGCGTGGTTAAGTGCCCTGTACGGAGGGGTCAATTGTGTGACAGCATGCTTTACAATGAAGTAATTATCTGTTGACTTTTAATTGGGCTGGGAAGTTTACTACTTTAAATAGTGTGACCGATCAGTTCCAATTCTATTCTTTGCATAATGTAACAACAAAATGTACGTGTACGAAACTGAGAATTGACTACAAATAAAGCAGTTCTCAAATTTAATGGGGTGTGTACATGAACTACTGTATACAGAATAATGGCTGTTAAAGTCTCAGTGTTCTGGTTTAAAGGTTCTGTATTTTGGCAAGGCATCATGGTGACCGACGGATGAGCACATCTGCCCCACACTTCTCAGGAGCGGGGTTTAAATCCCGGCCCTACCGGTGTGGCGTTTTTATGTTCTCCTTGTGCTTGGGTGAAGAACTTCAGTTTCCTGCCATATCCTCAAACATAAGTGCTACATTAATTGAAGATTCTAAATTGCGCATAAGTATGGATGTGAGTGTGAATTTAAGTGTGAATTTGGACGTTTCTATGTGCCCTGCAATTGGCTAGCGATCAGATCAGCATCTTGATGGAATAGGCTCCAGTACGGCCCGGACCAGTACAGAAACGAGATGGATGGATATTTTGGCTCTTTAAACCTCCATAGAATGACTTTGTAACTTGGATTTATATAAAAGTGTCAATTCCATTAAAAAAAAAAAACAAAGTTTCGTTTTCTCATACAAGTCTCCGGAAAAGGCTCCTCTGACAGCTACCTCTATTTGACCGATTTTTGTGTCCACTTGCATGTTTATCATGTGGACAGTGCTTGCTTGGGAGCACAAGGGGAAGGCAGACCTAACCTGACCTCATTTTTGGCTTTTTGGCAGAAAAACATCTAGAAATCTGGAATGCGTGGATAATTTGAAAAGTTGAGGCACCATAAAAACAACATTATATCCCAAATACTAGAAAATGTTAGTTTGGTAAAATACGGGACCTTTGAAGAACCAGTATCTCTTCTGTACATTTCTGGGAAATTTGGTCACACAAAACAAACACCACCAATCATGTTGTAGCTCACAGAACTCATTTAGTTGTTTCTTTGGCATTGCTGCCTGTGTTCTTGGCCTTATCCATTTCAGTCAGATGTGCAATGTGTGCACATTTGTTTATTAACCACAGCAGTACTGATGAAAACATCTGGTAATGCCTTGAGCACTTTCACAACTCAAGAGTTCAACATCAAAGGCTATCCAAATGTTTAAAAGCACCGTTCCACTTTCAAATGTGCCATGTCAGTTGTACCACCCTCTCTGAAACAAACTGAGCCAATTATTTTTAATGCTCCTACAGAATGTAATGGGTGGGGATGTCTGGACTCCCCAGGAAGTTGCTCCCACATCCTAAACAAACTCAGAGCCAACTTACGCTTTTGTGACATTAAGTCACACTGAAAAAAACACAAAATAAGAATGAAATCAATAATCTAATGTAATTTATTGTGCAAACATCTTTGTTATGATGTAGTACATGACTTTTTCCTAGCTCATTTAAACAGATTTGTTGTAAAATCCTGTTCTCCAATATGACCAGCGCGGTACACTTTGTGTTGAACCTTCTATTTATTTCAAGTGCTCCCCTGTCCTGTAAATGCAGACACCCCAAGATTTTATTTGAAAACCTGGTATTTCTTTGCCGAATTGATATTTTCAATAACAAACTACAAAATTCTGTCACAAATGTGGGCCATTGATACCAGGTATAATCATTGTTAACAAACTGAAAACTTTTATGCTCCATTTTACATCCATGAAGGCGTATGCCAAAGGTAGATTCTTCCAGTCATACACATTCTTCATAGTATCACTGACTATTGTTTTTGGCTTTTTTTTTTTTTTTTTTGTGAGAATCAATTCATGACTGTTTTGAAGGCAAAGATTCTTTACTGGCCAAACAAAAAATGACTTCACTTACTGAAGACAAAACTGAACCTCCAGACAAGAAAAAACAATTGGGGTTAGCGTTCATTCATTCATCTTCCCTTCCGATTATTGTCACTGCGGTCACGGGAGTGCCGGACCCTATCCTGGCTATCTTCAGTCAGGAGGTGAGGTAGATCCTGAACTGGTTACCAGCCAGTAACAGGGCACATAGGAACAAACAACCAGTTGCACTCACAATCACACCTATGAGCAATTTAGAGTGTGCAATGAATGCATGTTTTTGGGATGTGGGAGGAAACCGGAGTGCCCGGAGAAAACCCACGGAGACACAAGGAGAATATGCAAACTCCATATGAGCAGGGCCAGGACTTGAATGCCGGTCCTCAAAACTGTGAAGTAGATACTCTAACCAGTTCTTCACCATGCCGCATATTTTTGTGCAACATGTTAAATATGTGTGCACTACAATAACATCTTAATTGTTGTACTCATGTGTTGATTATTCACTTAGGTGGAGGATTAAAACAAATTCATAACATCTATTGTTGTAGTTCAAAGACTTATAAAACTCACTGTTCATGTGAGCGTGGTGTTTCAGACCATCACTTCTCAAACCAAAAGCATGCCTGATAGCCCGTGACTCCCAGTGACATGACGTCAGCTTGGCTAACAGTACACAATGTTTGTTTGTTTCTCAGAGTAGCAGCTTTCATCACATTACAGCTTTCTGAGTGGAGCAAACTCAAGTGATCCGTTGGTAATAGTTTCTCCTGGTCTTGTGAGGTGTCTGCATTTGAAGGAAAAATCAATCTGGGACAAAAGGTTATACCTGTGCGCATGATTCAAGGAATGGAGGACCTGGTGGCATCCAGCAGTCAGTTCATTTGGAGTGTGGCACAGGACACCTTGAGGAGCTGGTACAACCGTGCACTGTTGCCATGCCAACACTTTCTTGTAACCTGGTTTAGGATTGGACATGGCTACCAGGTATTGCAGTTGCTTGACTAATGGCTTCATAATAATTAACACAGTTGCAAACGCTTATTTGTTTGATTGATTCTTTTGCATGGAAATACCAGTTTTATTGAGTCCAGATATATGTATGTTTACTTTTGTGAAGGGACCGACTTGGTTCATTGGAAATAAGACAGTCATCACAAAGCACCATGACCTGCCGTTTTATCTCATGCTGTTTGATCTCACTATGTGGCAACTGAGAACTTTGAAGTTTGCCATTGAAACATTATTCCTGGACCACCATAGTCCTGTTCGCATGGTGTACACCGTGCAATGAAAGACTTTTGGTAAAAATATAAGTAGCCTGCGCTTTATTCTTTGCCAGTGATTTTAGGAGTTCTATTCCTGTTAGAATATTGTGTTGTGATCTCATTATGGAGTTATTCTTTGGGTATTTTCTCATAGTTGGTCAAATGTTGTTTTAGTTCCTGGTTAGACTGTGAGCATGTCCCTCAGCATCTGTGGAACGTGAGCAAAGTTCTTTCGGAGGTGGGAGTTGAAATTCCTTCTAAAAGGGGAATCTGACACCCGTTATCACCAGACCCTCACAATATGTATCGGCCTGCCACGTCAGACCGGCATCTTCCCCCACCATCGGAGCCAACTCACCACCAGGTGGTGATCAGTTGACAGCTCTGCCCCTGTCTTCACGCGGGTGTCCAAGACGTGTTTGCAAGTTGGATGACACTACTTCAAAGTCAATCATCGAACTGCGACCTAGGGTGTCCTGGTCCCAGGTGGACATGTGAACACCCTTATGCCTGAACATTGTGTTTGTTATGGACAATCCTTGATGAGCACAGAAGTCCAGTAACAGAACACCACTTGGGTTCTGATCGGGGGGACCGTTCTTCCCAATCACGCTCTTCCAGGTCTCACTGTCATTGCCCATGTGAGCATTGAAGTCCCCCAGCAGAATGATGGAGTCCACAGAGGAAGCACTCTCTAGCCCTCCCTCTAAGGACTCCAAAAAGGGTGTGTACTCTGAACTGCTGTTTGGTGCATATGCACAAACAACGCTCAGGACCGGTCCTCAGCTGGACCGAGTAATAGGAGAAAAACCTACCACTGTCAGACAGAATGTGAGGAGTTTAGGAGTTCCACCCTAACTGATGAACATTTGGAAAGGTACTTGAAGCTAGCTGAAAGCAGCTACTCCATGGACTATATGCATCCTTGGCTGAATCATCTTGATCTTGACATTTTGGTAAGCCAAAAAAGGCTTAAGTGCAAAGGAAAGATATATGACATCGTGACTACCAAGAAACCTTGCATATTACCTAGGGCCCGATTTCCGTGACATGTTAACTTTTCTCAAAATACGCTGTGAAGCACTAACATCATAGCAAAAAACTAAGCATTTTAGTCATAAAAACATTACATTTTAAGTCAACCAGTTAGATATATTTTTGGAAATAAAGACTCGCAATGGGAAAATACATGCTAAACACATTGTTCATTTGTTATCTCTGCGAAGTCCTCTTTCAGACAGAAAATTTAAACTTGTTTCCTTGCATTTTAAAATCAAATTCAATTTGCAGAGTTCTGTATTATGAGATTCATCAAAAATTTCACAGAAAATGTTTTCTCTTGCTTATCCACTGATGAAGTTTGGGAAAATGTTTACATCATTTTGTCGTGAAAAACCGTCCCCCTGTAAAGGTGTGAAGCAGAGAATGAACAGTGAACAACAACAACCGTAAACAAAACTTTGTTCAAGTGAATTAATATCATCAGAAAATAAAAAACCCTTTACAAACAGACTTTAACAGTGTCAAAGTAAATATTTCTAACTTACATGTGGAATGTTTTCTCACAGCCACAAAACTGGCAATTAATGGTTCCTTTGGGAGTATCAAGATGGTGGATATCTGTTTTCGGCGATTTTTAGCTTTGGTGGCCTGTGAGCTATCCAGTCTTTTTTTTTTTTTTCTTTTTTTTTTTTTTAGATCAGTGGACACAGCCAAGAAAATGAGCGCACGAGACATGGAAAGCAAGGAACACAGGAAACATGAAACAAAACTGAGACCATTACAGTTCCAGTGATTTGGGAATGTTAAAATTAAATTTCTATTTATACATTATTTATAAATTGAAATTCTAAGTCAATGATTTCATGCTAAAACCAAGAAAGTTCATCAGTTTGAACATTAAATATCTTGTACGTGTAGTGTATTCAATTAAATGTAGTCGGAGCTATAAATTCCAGGGCTGAAAAGTGAGTCAGTCCCACAACAGCCCTGTATTACAGAAGTTACCATCGGGTTTCTATGTTAAAAATAGAGTGTGGAAGGAAGAGATGTTTTGAAAGTGTTGGGCAGATTATACGCAAAAGATAAAACAAAGATACAACAAATACTTTGATTTTTATGGCAATATTTTTCTTACATTTTTTTTTTTACATATACACAAACGCTGTATGGTACATTTGCTGTCACAAACATTAATTAAAGATGACTGGAAAACTTGACATGAGCTTTGATTACATTTCTTAACAAGAACAGTTTGCTTGTACTAAAAGCAAACAGTGTCTCTAATCGGAAAGATTCTGTCGGTGCTGTGTGGAAAAGTGACCCTGGATCACACTGCTGCCTGTCATATATTTTTTCCAAACATCCACTAGGAGGTGTAAAAGAGTTACTCTCTTCTGTGTGGTTTTCGTTTGTTTTTTTTTACTCTTTACTCTGGGCAATATACATGTAATATACATATACTTAGCATGCCCTACCCCATGCAGCACACACAAATGTTATATACTGTATACACTGCTAACGTATATGATATTTATAGTGGGCTAAGAACTGGATATTCTCTCAGTAAAACTGCAATTTACCTTGTCTTTCATTGCACATCAGTTCTGCTGACTGCAATAGCCTTAATCTTAAAACAATTCATAATGAACAATACACAGATAACTAACTAATCTTCCTCTGGCTTTGTTTCTTTAAGAAGTGCACTTGAAATGTTGATGTTTCATTGACATCGATGTGATGAGTTCTCCCACAGACGAAGAATATGTGAAAAACTTAAGACAATAGATTGGGTAGAAGCAGATGGATGGAACACAGTCTTTGTATGAATCACACATTTAAAAAAAAGATATACAAGTAGATGTATAGGTTGTGGTTTGCTACCATTGTGATACAACTCAAATATGGTTTATAGCTGTATTATATCTTGTTTGCTGGTGAGTTTTCCCATTGTGGAAAAATTTTGAGTGGCTCAATTTACCTATTCATTCGGGACAAAGGCAAACATGACACTGGGAGTAATTTCTGTTCATCCTCACAAAAGTCGCCCACAACTACAGTGGAAGGATGGCATTTTGTACAGGGCCACAAGTGGAGGTGGAGACTTGATTTGCAACAAAAGCATCATGTTGCAAAAGTTGCCTTGCATAATGTTTAGTTTCTCCCTTCAGATGAGTGAAGGACGTCAGTGCCAGGTTCTCCTACTCGACGGTCGGAAGCTGGAGCTGCTGGTTCAGGTACAGAACTTTTGGCATATGATCCTACATTCCTGTGATAATTTGAAACAGGGGCTTAGTAAGGGGAGGGGGAGTGATGATGATGATTCTAAAGTGCCCTAGAGATGCCCTAGAAAATTGTATTTCCAATATGTGATGTTGACATAGAGGGCGCTAAATTTATCAAACTATCTAGCTGTCTGTCGGTCTGGTCCAGTTCATTCTGTCCCATCTTGTCTCTGGCAGTCTCCGCGAAAACATAATGACATATGACAAAAAAAAACCATCTTGAATTGTGAATTCCGAGTGACATCTATAATAACAGTATATTAGCAGCCCAAGATTAAAAGTTTGAAGTTCTTCTTTTTTACTAGCCCAAGCTATTATCACGAGATCTGTTGGATTTGGTGGCATCCCAATTTAACCTGAAGGAAAAAGAATACTTTGGACTTTTCTTCATAGATGACACGTAAGTAAATTGTTCAACAACAACAAAAAAACATAAAATGAGCTGTTTTTTCAAGTACAATCCAGGTTTTTTTTATAATTACTTTAAAAATGCCTGAGGGAATGTTTGTTCTCTTAATCACTTTTAGTGGTCAAAATAACTGGCTTCAGCTTGATCGAAAAGTCCTTGATCATGACTTCTCTAAGACATCAGCGACACTGGAGCTGAAATTCCTTGTGAGGTAAACACCCCCCCCCCCCCCCAAAAGACTGTGTTCACCGTTTTATGGCATGTTTAGAAGCACCCTTACATTAAGTACGGATAAGAACCAGCAGGTGGCAGTCATGTAACTGTCAAAATTGCATGAAATACAATACTTGACATAACCCTAAATAAACTCTACAGGTTTTACATTGAGAAGGTCTCCTTTTTAAAAGAAAACACGACTGTGGAGCTGTTCTTCCTGAATGCAAGATCTTTGGTGTTTAATGTAAGTGTTCCCAATTGCATTTAGAACAATATGCTCTTCATTGAAATGTAACTACGTAAATACACACTCTTAAAACAATGTGTTTACCCGTCTCATAAAGAATATGGATTACTAAAACTGTTCATTTGAATAGGGCGCTACTTTCACTATGTTTAATGTAAGGGACGGAATTTCCTAAATAAGGGCAGGAGCATTCTCGAAAAATACCAGGACCACTTGAATGCACCAAACTGTCCAATTTTGTAATCTATTCCCCCCCCCCCCCCGCGGGGGGTGGGAGGGTGGAACTGGTCGCCATGGGAGACGGAGATTGTTGAACCTGCTCGGACTCTACCACTTCGCGCTGCTGTGCAGGGGAGGCTGTGACTTCGAGCTGCTCGTTCGACTTGACTTAGCACACGCCCAAATGTGAGAACTTTATCAACAGATACCACCCCACAAAGTGTAGGAAAAGGAGCCCCTTTGATACCTTCCCATTAAGAGTTTTTATCGACAACGCTTTATCCGTGATTAGTGGTTCAGTCAGGAGCGAGAGGACCGAGGCAACGTTAAGTCTTTGGGTTACTGCGCTTTATGATCGCGTGTAGAAACTGTCTCGTTCAATATTAACCATCGTCTCCTCAACAATTTAATAGGAGAGCATCGAAGTGGAGAGCGAACACGTTTTCAAGTTAGCTGCTTTCGCATTGCAGGTAAGGAAACCCCGCATTTTATATATATTTTTAATTCAGTTCAGCTAAGTGTGGAGGGCGGCGCGACCGATATTTGAATTTTTCTCACTTGCGGCAAAACTGTTGTTATTGCATGTACACTGCATTGGAAAGAAAAACAGCTGAAATATTTGCAGAATTTATTCTAGATGACTGTGAATGAGCTCTTTTTTGTTTTAATGCTGTTATTTACAAGATTATTATTCTTTTTTAGGAGGTCAGCGGTGATTACACACGGTAAGACCATTTTATAATTCACTCTAATCAACATGTGTGTTAAGCACTTATAAAAGGTACATGTATCAAATCTTTACATTGCACAAATGCAGGATTTGTGTAATCGTACTGTACATCAATCAACTCTCATGGGACAATATGAGCAACACTTTTATAATGAGATCAAATACAAGAACAATTTTGAGTTTTAAAAGATAATAACCCATGAATGTAACATGGAGCAAAATAAGTATTACCAAGTATTATTTGACACATTTCTGTATCACCCCAAACAACAAAAAATCCATCCATCCATTTTCTTCACCGCTTATCCTCACGAGGGTTAGGGAGTGCTGGAGCCTATCCCAGCTGTCAAGGGGCAGGAGGCAGTGTACACCCTGAACTGGTTGTCAGCCAATCGCAACGCACATTGAAACAAACAGCCGCACTCACAATCACACATAGGGGCAATTTAGAGTGTCCAATTAATGTTGCAAGTTTTTGGAATGTGGGAGGAAACCGGAGTGCCCGGAGAAAACCCAGGCAGGCACGGGGAGAACATGCAAACTCCACACAGGCGGGTCCAGGATTGAACCCGGGACCTCAGAACTGTGAGGCCAACGCTTTACCAGCTGAGCCACCATTGTGCCCAACAAAAACAATAATAAGCAAATTGTTAAATGAATATATCATGACAATGTAAATGAAATATTCATTTACTGGATCTCATTAGATTGCAAAGGTTTACCCAATAGAGTTTCCAGTGAATGTCTACGGTCTGTATTTTTCATGTACATGTATTTTTAAATAAGTAATGCCCCTTCATTTATAAATACGTTCATTCATAAGTGAGCAATGACCAGCTTGGACACTGTATAGGATTCTGTTGGCAAGTGTACACATTGTGCTCCAAGTCCGGAAACAGGAAGTATGTATTAGTTTTTATTGAACACAGCGTGATGTCTGTTTTACAGTAGATAATGTTCTACCAGCTTGGAGCATTTCTCGCTACTTCCCTCAGTTAATGATTCCCTTTAATTTGTTTTGTGCCATGGAACTGGCCTTCTGACATACACATGAATCTACCAACATGTCGGCAAAATGCAGAAGCACATGTGTTGTATTTACACAATATTTTGAGGGAGAAAGAGCAAGGAAGAGAGAGTGCGAGAGACTATTGGAGATTGCCCTCATAATCTATCTACCAGTGGAGATAAGCTTCGTGGGCCTCAGAGGCTTGACCTGCTGATAAGGTATGTTATTTTATTTTGCAAGGCATAGGAATGAAGGGCATTCACTGGATGTGACTCGCAAACACCGCTCAGCACTGTGTGGTTGATCTGCAGAATAAGTGTACTGTCCGAGTGATTCACCTATAAAATCGCCTCTGTCATTATTGGTAACAGAAATAGTTGTGCTCTGGAAGAAATGAGGTCCACTTGATTGCACATTGCAATACATAGAAAAGTATGTTTGTACCGTAATACTACAATGGTCTCACATCAAACCTTTGCGACATCTATTAGTGCGCTATAACTGCCCTATTGTGCAAAAGCAGAACAATCTGGCAAAATGTTAATTGTTACTAGTTTTGATAGCTTTATTTTTGTCATCATGAATTCTATTGTTATGAGTAATGAGAATTATTTGAGTGTTGTTAGCTTTTAGCATATGTGCATGGAACACATGTTGTACTTTGATCTGCCTACAAGAATAAAAGCCTTGTATTGTTATTTGAACTGTTAAAAATCTTCCCCTCTTGGCTATCTCATAAAACCATTCATTTTATCTATTCATTGCTGCATCGGTTCTCAAAGAGGTCGGCGGCATGCTGTCTGTTTTAACATTTAACTATTTTATTTAATGTTGACTGATGTAACTATATTTTAGCATATGAGTCACTCGTGAAATAAAGATAAGAAAAATGGCAAGGCAAAGCTCTATGTCATAAATGTGTCTCAGTAGAGCAGAGAACTTGAACTCAACTCCAGTACTGTTATCACACGGGTGCATCCCTCACTGTCATGTGGTAGTAGTACTCATTTCTCAATGATCCCCTTTGTTCTTGGTTCATTTCATGAAGAGGCTAAGTAAATCCCTTCATAAAGCTTTAAGTATAAATGGGCCTCTGCTCTACTGTATCAGCAAAGGGGCTGTGTCGTGGTGAGATTAGCTGGAGACCTCCTCCTCCTCCTCCTACCCTCCAACACTGAGCTGCCCTAAGAGGGATGAGCCAGGTCCGCTACCCATTGGTAGACAACTTAAGTCAAGTTTTGGCCGAGTGGACTGACCCCCTGCTGAGACTAGAATTCATGAGCCTGTATTCAAGTTATTTTTGGTAGTTTGTAAAACATTCAACATTATTTACTTTTATCTCTCACTGAATGGTTATCAACTCAACAACCATTGGTTAGTCCCTCCACAGTCAATGGTGATGTTACTTTATTTTTTTTGCCTCTCATTTTTTTGTGGTTTTAACTGCTGTAAATAGCTTCAATGAACACGTCAGACACTTGATCTTGTGGTATTATTCACCAACCAGAAATTAGTTTCAGTGTACTCCAAATGGGCATTCAAATAAATTCCCTTGATTGAATACAGTAACATTTCATATCAATTCATCAGTTAATATTATTTTTATAGATATTTTAATGGGATGGGAGAATCTCTTGCTGAATGTTCTGTACTGTTACACGTAACTCAAATCATGTCATTCTTCTTTAAACTGCAAACGAGCTAGAGTGTAATTAACAGTGCCTCTGCTGGTTACTGCCAAATCATCCACACCACTTTGCTTCAGTTGTTTGAAGTCACCATGAATTAATCTTACTTACTCATTCATCTCTTAATACATTGTTGTGCTATTCCTTATATTGTTCCATACATGCAGTACTACACAATACAATAGTGCATGTCTCTGGCATGTCATCCTTAGCCATATTTGTGAGTGTTGCCTGATGGTTCATTCTCTCAATGTCTCTGTGCTTCAGACTCTACGTCTCAGCTAAGTAGAATAGCTGTAGGCTGTGCTGGGCTGGGCTGTAGGAATTGGTCCCACACTGCAGGCTGCGGGGAGATAAAAGATGTAATAATGAATTCCAGATTGCTGACAGGGCAACGTGGCTGTTGGTAGTAGATCACCCCAACAACAGCAGGCACCAGCTCCTCATAAAATGTACGCCATCAAATACACTGCGAAGTGCCGTGGCAGCAAAACCCAGTCAACCTGTGAGACGAAGCCGTAGGGAGTGGTGACCATCTCTACCCTTGCTAAAGTGCACTCTTGTTTTTGATTCGTAAGCTTGTTCACATAATTAGATCATCATAGATCTTTTTTAATGCTGGCAGCGGCTGTTAAATTCTATTAGTCTTCAAAAGAAGTTTCTAAATTGGCAATTATAAAAGTCAATTTGTGGTCGAATGGCACTTGAGGTAAAACCCCAATCCTTTTATTGTCATATTGAGATTCTTGTTTTATAGGATTAGTTAGTTTCATCATTGCTGGAAGCAGGCAGCGGCTTTTGTTCGGTTTGGCGCTGGTGCGTTCGGACAGTTCCATAGCTTTGACATAACCGAGTTTAAGCCAATGCAATATAATATGCGAGGTGACTGTGAATTATCTCTTGTGAGTGCCAGCTCTCTTTTTGTTCAGCTCAACAGTGTTTACCATTTCTAACATGACATCGTAACATATATACATTGACAATTCTCCTGAACAGATAACATGGCCAGTCTGTGAATTTCTTCCAAGACTGGAGTTCTCCGACATTTTGGGCAGAGATCATAAAGTCTTGCCGTTAAATCTTTCATGTACTTACAGTAAATCAATTAACTGTAGTTACCAACAATATTTTGAAAATTCTTATGTTTTGAAATAGCATAGGTAGTTTGATTTAACGTCTTCTGAAGGTCTTGAAATGCTCTATCTTAAAGTACCTCTCTGTGTGCTCTATCCATCCATCGTCTGAGTCGCTTATCCTCACAACGGTCACGCGAGTGCTGGAACCAATTGTTTACTGAAATTTACTCTTTGAGCACACATTGGTTTAATAATCTCTTTACTAAAGAGAGATGAACACCTTTCTGACACGGCACTTTTTCTAAAGGTTTATCATGTTGATTATTGTTGTTTGCCTTGGATCCCCTAACATGAACTTGAATTGGCTTGCAAAACCATAACTAAAGCATTTCTCTACAAACATTATGCAACATTGTAAAGCTAAAAAAAAAAAAGAAAAGAAAAAAAGAGGCATGCATGAAAAAATGCCTGTGTTTTTATTTTTATCTTATCTACAGTACAGCACAAGAGTTGGTAATTACACATTACATAAGTGTAATTTTTGTATTTATTAGTAGTCTGCCCTTCTTATAAAAGGACGATGTGAAACTGGATTCCTACTTCAGAATAGTTGTAAAATGGACTCTGTTTTGAACATGTTAAGTAATTGTTCTTGTATTGTGCTTGTTTTTGTTCTAACAATACAGTACTGACACAGCAAAATCAAACCTAAAGCATCTCCCATTTCTGCCCACCCAAGTTCTCAGGAATCACCCGTCTCTCAGTTATTGGTAAGTTACCGAGCATTAGTTTTCTCCTAAAGCTTCAAAATATTAAAGCTCCTCCAAAAATTACACCTGCCAAACTACAGAGTTGTGCCTTTTCTATTGTTCACATCCAATAATCAAGTGTCATAAGACAAGATTCTGAGCAATCATAGAGACCGCAACATTTCTTGGAGACCACACCGTTTTGATTGTTGAGATGGGTATCGGGAGGATTTTATGCCGATTGGTTGGTTGATTCGACTTTGTCATAATTCACCGATATAATCAATGAATGCATTGATTGGCTCCGCAAAAATCATTTATTCTGCGTCACCATCATTCCCGCTATATTTGAATACAAAAGTGAAGGTTTTTTTTTTGCATTATCGTGTGTCTTGATGTAGAACTGTAAATAATTGACGGGGGCTTGGCGATCAGATCCTGTGCTACAGAAACTGTCTGGGGACGTGGAATCTCAATTCTCTGGCAAGGAAGGAGTCTGAGGTGGTGTGTGAGATCGAGAAGTTCTGACAAGACATCGTCAGGTGTGTGGCTTGGGGTCTGGAACCAGTCCTCTTGAGAAGGGTTGGACACTTTTCCTCTCTGGAGTTGCCCATGGTGAAAACCACCGGGGAGGTGTAGCTATACTTATTTCCCCCCAGTTTGGCGGTTGTATGTTGGGGTTCGACCCGGGGGATGAGAGGGTAGCCTGCCTCTACCTTCGGGTGGGGGAAGGGGTCCTGACTGTTATTTGCGGCTATGCAGCAAACAGAAGCTCCTTTTTGGAGTCCCTGTTGTAGGTGCTGGAGAGTGCTCCTGCTGGGGATTCCCATCGCTCTGCAGGGGGACTTCAATGCTCACGTGGGCAATGACAGTGAGAACTGGAAGGGTGTGATTGGGAGGAACAGCACCCCCCTGATCACAACCCAACTGTTGTTCTGTTATTGGACTTCTACGCTCACCACAGATTGTCCATAACAAACATAATGTTCAAGCATAAGGGTGTCCATACGTGCACTTGGCACCAGGTCACCCTGTGTCAATCTTTGATGAGCTACTTTGTGATCGTGTCATCGAACTTGCAGCCACATGTGTTGGACACTCGTGTGAAGAGAGGGGTACAGCTGTCAACTGATCACCACCTTGTGGTAAGTTGGCTCCGATGGTGGGGGAAGATGCCGTTCCGACCTGGCTGGACCAAGTATTGTGAGGGTCTGCCAAGAACATCTGGCAGAATCCCTTGCCAGGAGTATCAGCTGCCACTTCCGACAGAATTCACCTGCGTTGCGAGGGAGGCAGGGGACATTGAGTACGAGTAGACCATGTTCCACGCCTCAATTGTGTGAGGCATCCAGCCGGAGCTGTGACCATATGGTCAGTCGGTGGCTGTCGTGGCAGCAATCCCTGAACCCGTTGGTGGAAACGAGCAGTGAAAGATGTCGTCAAGCTGAAGAAGGAGTCCTACCCTTTGTGGCCTGTGGAAATCCTGAGGCAGGGTTAGGGTTGCAGAGGATGCAGATAAGGTGTGGGACATCTGGTTTGGATGCCTCCTGGACGGCTCCCTTATGAGATGGACTGGAAAGAGACCCCAGGGAAGACCCAGGAGACACTGGAGCGACGACGTCTCTCAGCTGGCCTGGGAATGCTGAGAAGTGTCTGGAAAAAACACATGCAAATTCCACACAGGCAGGGCCGGGATTTGAACCTTGGTCCTCAGAACTGTGAGGCCAACGCTCCAACCTGATGTGCCACCCTGCCGTTTTTCCTATAATGTGCAGCCCTAGTGGTTTCTGTAAAGTCATATTCTGATCAGTTCATTTTCTGTGTGAGAGATTCCAATGTACAGTGAAGAAAATGAGTTTTTGAACACCCTGCTATATTGCAAGTTCTCCCACTTAGATATCATGGAGGGGTCTGAAATTTTCAATTAGGTGCATGTCCACTGTGAGGGGGATAATCTAAAAAGGAAAATTCAGAAATCACAATGTATGATTTTTTAATGATTTATTTGTGTGATACAGCTGCAAATAAGTATTTGAACACCTGTCTATCAGTTAGAATTCTGACCCTCAAAGACCTGTTAGTCCGCCTTGAAAAGTCCATATCCACTCCATGTATTATCCTGAATCAGATACACTTGTGTGAGGTCATTAGCTGCATGAAGACACCTGTCCACCCCATACAATCAGTAATTCTCAAACTTGTAACATGGCCAAGACCAAAGAGCTGTCCAAAGACACCGGAGACAAAATTTTCAAAAACTCCACACGACTGGAAAGGGCTACGGAGAATGTGCCAAGCAGCTTGGTGAAAAAAAGTTCCACTGTTGGAGCAATCATTAGAAAATGGAAGGAGCTAAACATGATGGTCAATATCAATCAGAGTGAAGCCCTATGCAAGATATCACCTTGTGGGGTCTTAATGATCCTTAGAAAGGTGAGAAATCAGCCCAGGACTATACGACAGGACTTGGTCAATGACCTGAAAAGAGCTGGGACACCGTTTCCAAGGTGACTGTTGGTAATACACTCAGACGTCATGGTTTGAAATCATGCATGACATAGAAGGTTCCCCTGCTTCAACCAGCACGTGTCAAGGCCCATCTTAAGTTTGTCAATGACCATTTGAATGATACACAGGAGTCATGGGAAAACGTTTTGTGGTCAGATGAGACCAAAATGGAACCTTTTGGTCATAATTCCACTAACCGTGTTTGGAGGAAGACGAATAATGAGTTCCATCCTAAGAACACCATCCCTATTGTGATGCTTGTGGATGGTAGCATCATGCTTTGGGGGTGTTTTTCTGCACATGGGACAGGACGACTGCACTGTATTAAGGAGAGGATGATTGCGACCATGTATTGTGAGAATTTGGGGAACAACCTCTTTCCCTTAGTCAGAGCATTGAAGATTGGTCGTGGCTGGGTCTTTCAACATGACAATGACCTGAAGCACACAGCCAGGAAAACTAGGAAGTGACTCCGAAAGAAGCATATCAAGATTCAGGTGTGGCCTAGCCAGTCTCAGATCTAAACCCAATAGAAAATCTTTGGAGGGAGCTTAAACTCCGTGTTTCTCAGCAACAACCCAGAAACCTGTCTGATCTAGAAAAGACCTGTGTGGAGGAGTGGGCCAAAATCCCTCCTGCAGTGTGTGCAAATATGGTGAACAACTACAGGAAACATTTGACCTCTGTAATTGCAAACAAAGGTTACTGTATCAAATATTAACATTGGTTTTCTCAGGTGGTCAAATACTTATTTGCAGCTGTATGAATACATACATGAATAAATCGTAAAAAAATCATACATTTTGATTTCTGGATTTTTCTTTTTAAATTATCTCTCTCACAGTAGACACCTACAATTAAAATTTCAGACCCCTCCATGTTTTCTAAGTGGGAGAACTTACAATATAGCAGGGTGTTCAAATACTTACTTTCTTCACTGTATGTGCAAAACAGCACCTTTAAGTATTTTAAAGGTCAAGTGTCATGAAATGGATGATTTTTAGTATGTTATTAATGAAAAAAACAGCAGCCGTTATGGACCCATCTCTTTTTTCACCACAAAACATTATTTTGACGTATATGGCTTTTTGTAACTCTCACCATGAAAATCCTCTCGAGGGATTTGTTTTCGACAAGAAGCAGGAAGTGACATTGGAGGCAGTAGCGCGCTCAAGCAGACACGTTTCTTTCTATTAGTTTTACCTGCGGGAAGATAGCTCGTTGTTCCTTCATGTTAGCCAAAATGCCAGCTCGTTGCATTGCTGAATATTGCCCGAACACTCGGGGAGATAGATTTGCTCTTCATGCTTTTCCAAAAGATCCGGTTTGTCATGAAAAATAGATTACACAGGTGCAAAGGACGAGAGCTTCGTGGGTTCCAAATGACAGGTTGGTGTGTATACAGCTACAAAAAAAAAAAAAAACAATTGTTGGGGGGGGCATAATCTGTAAACCAGGGGTGCTAAATGTGTCGATGTGCGCATCAGAAAGCTTCCGTGCAGCAGCCGCTGAAGGACGGCCTCGACAGGCCTTGTGAATCGCCACTGGCCTTGTCGACAAGGCCTAGCCGGCGGGCTCATCTCTGCCACGGAAGTGGATCAGGCGGGGTGTTGGTTTTGCTGCGGTGTTGTCGTCACTTGCGGGTGGCATTTTTTTTTTATCACCGCCGCGCTGCCTGGAGGGGGATCGGGTAGGGAGGTAGTTTGGCCATGATCCGCATATCATCTAAATATGGCTCGAAAGAACAGGGTAATATTGCCCCGGTAACTTCACTCGGTTGTGAGATGTTCTCTTCTCTGAAAAGAGCTTCCGTGTCAGAAGGGGCGTGTTCGTCTCCCACAGTAAAGACCACAGCGTGTTTTCAATGGCAAATGTCCGGGGTGACGTCACGGGCAGGAGATGCAGCCAATACGGCAACCACTTCAATGTCGAATGACACTTCCGCAACTGCGCATGGATGATGAGCTCTCCGCTCATATTTATTTTTTCGCATAGACATTGAAGTGAATAATGTTATATGTATTTTTCATTTCAATATCTATTTTAGAATGTTTATAGGGATGACACTTGACCTTTAAGGTAGTTTAATAAATGTTTTTCATTTCACCATAGTGAGGACAAAGTGATTGAGTATTACAAGAAACTGAAAGGGCTGACCAGAGGACAAGCCATTGTGAAGTAAGTAGTTTATGATTTCTAATGCACTTTTTTTAAGTTTGTTTGCGAATTCTGATGTCTGTTATGCACGTGTGGTGGTTGTCACCAGGCCAGAATGTGTCATTAATTAGAGGATGTGGTCATGGTAAACTGCCACCCTGGCTATGAAAGCAATGGTTCTGTTGTAATTCACAGGAATTGTTGTTCAGATCAACAATGGGTCATTTACAAAGGGATGTTTTGTGCCCTTGACTTGATCAGTAAAATCTTCTTCTGTCAAGGCTCTGAAACAAATGGATTTGCTTCTCATTGTAAATTACTGCGAGTTCTCAATGGATGAGGCTTAACTCTGTTGGCTGTACAAAGTCCACAGGTTGGGCGTGATGAAAAAAGTGACTATTTCTTTCAACCAGACTCTCCTTCTCTTGAAAGGTATCTGAGCCTGGTGGAGTCTCTGCCAACATATGGAGTCCATTATTACCCAGTAAAGGTAACATGAGGGGCTTCAGTAAAACTCACTTCAAACCCTCAATAATGTACAGTGATGTTTGATGTTGTAATGATGAATCAGAAAGTAACATTAAAATCCAATACTCTGTTTAGATGTGTATACACTGGTTGTATTAAGTATAAACTTAAAGTAAGTCGAAGAAAACTACAACTAGAGAGTTTTTGTGTGGCTTATTTGTAAAAATGTATCACTTAATGGTATATATCAAAGTAAAGTTGTGCTCTAAATAAAAATTAGTGTAAGCAATCATAAATAATCACACTTCTTACTCTCTATCCTGGTTGCAAGATTATGTCAACTTTAGTCTGGTCTCCTTGCATTCAAACTGGATATCCTCTCTCGTTTTCCTGCGTTCCTCCATTGCACTTAACTGGGAGAGTTGTCTTTCTCAAACTGTCCCTGATAGGGCAATTGGTGGTATGTGGTTGTGCTTTCCTGCAGGACAAGGAGGGAATACCCTGGTGGTTAGGTGTCAGCTGCAAAGGTGTTGGGCAGTATGACTTGCAAGACAAATTGAAACCTAGAAAGGTATGTCTTTTCATGTGTACCATGGATTTCCAAAACATAGTCCAATGTATTTATTACTTTTATTAAAGTTATTTGTTTTAACTTTTTTTTTTTAATGCTGCTTCTCTATGAACCTTTACTAATTGTATTTTGTTAGCCCTGACATGGTTAATGATCCATCCAATGTGTAAATAAGGATCATTAAGATCCTCGTTCCCATGCCAGTCAAAAGAGAGCAGAACGTAGGTGGGAAAGACATTAACAGGTTTGTGCTTGTGTCAAGGTTAAGGTAAATGAGGAAAAAGAAAAAAAATACAAAAACTTGGTGAACCGTATCTGAGCACTAAACAGTTCAAATGAAAAAAATGACATTGTGGGTTTTCTAATGTGTACGACGAGTGTTGATCAAATATGTATTGTGCAATTAATATGACTTGTTATAGTATCAAACTATTGTGAAATAGGTTGGGGGGACGGTTGCGGATCATTATTCAGCCGTGACCATCTCACCTCACCCCCACTAGTCTAGCAGTCAAATAGAAACTGAAAAGAACCATTTACTTGTCATTTTGTCAATATATGGTTACCGTATTTTCAAAACATCACTCAATGTGTCATGTTCAATGTGCCTGGTTGTCAGTAAACTAGTGCAAGTATGTGACACAATTTACAGGGGGTGGAGCAGACAAGATTTTTATAATAGAGTTTAGGGGTGGGCCTTGTTTTTGGTTACTCGTAATACAAGTACACATGCTTGGAATGTGAACGCTGATCCTAACTGAAACCATTAGTCAAGCTCTGCAAAGAATTATCCTGAGTGAGACCACAGTAGGGCTGCACGATATTGTTTGAGTATCATATCGCAGTAGGCTGGTGTACTGTAATGTACAGTGAATCAACTGTGATATTAAGAATTGATCAGCAGTGGCACACATTTTCCAGTAAATCATAAAATTTCAAACAAGACAAAGAGCAGCCCACGGCCTTTTATACTTATGTTTTCTCCTTGAATGACAACTATGAATGAGAACATGGGAAACATTGTACACCTGCTGCATTTCAGATTTCAGAAGGAAACTGGGCAGGTACACCACAGCTGAGTGAGTGTGTGAGGTGCATTAAGGACACTTTGTAAATGGGAGTGAGTGCTTTCTTTTGTTCCTTTTATTTTGGTTTAAATACGGTACATAATTGTAAAAATTGATTACCATAATTTCCCAAATAATGCACAGATTTTTCCAATAATATTTTCAAAATGTTAATAGGTCGCATTATATTTAGGTATTAATAAAAAATACAATCACATTGTATAGTCATATACAGGTACATAGAGTGGTGAAAAATGTATACATATACATTTCGATATGATATTCAATGTCTTATGTTATACTTTTATGTATATTATGTTAATGTGCACCAACCTGAGGTCTCAGACCTCCTCGGGGAGCTTGCATTTTACGTTCGTTAGCGTAGCATGTTTGTTGCAACTGCCTCAAAGGTCAGAAAGGACTATGAGTTTATTTTAACTTAAACTAAGGCAAAAAAGGTCAAGTACAATGGCTAGTTTGTGGCTGCTTTTAAAAGAAATGTGTCATCACTCATGCCGATGATGCCGCAAACCCAGAAGTTGCGCGGCAGTCTGAAACAACGATAGGTCAATGACTTCAGGTGGGTATCAAAACAATGTGAGTTCAAACTCCGTCGTATGAGCGTCATGGGCACATAAAAAAAAAAAAAAAAACAGGAGAGCACACACAATTGAAATGTTCGCTTTTTTTTGAAAGTGCCAATTCTCACATTCTGCTCTCCAAAAAAGCTAATTCACTAGAGGGGCTGTGGTCGATTTTTGCACCGAGTGTCACCATCAACACTTCCGCTTTTCGATAGCAACCCACAAAATGCCAGACAAAATGTTGTCATCTCTTATAGATTGTGGATCAAAGTGTCTTGAGCACAAGCGGGTACGCCTGTCAACATTGAACACGTCAACATAGCCAGTGGAATCTTTCCCACCCCTTCGCACAAGGCGCTTCCATCGAGTTACGTCTCTGGGATGTTTAGGCCACTTGAGCCAACGCACAGCTGACATCCATGGATATCTTTTGACACTCTTACGACTATCAGATGTGCATTGAGCTGCAGCACACCTGAAGCCCATGGTAAAGAAGGTAAAATATGATTTTACACTGTAAAAACGTGCCTAAGACCGGTGAACAGAAACATGTGCAGACAAAACCGGAAGTATATATGGTGACAATTACCCATGATGCAACGCGAAATTCAATCGCAGTGCCTCTATCGAAAGAGCTTTCTCGGGAGAGCAGAACGTGAGAATTACGCTCGTTTCTACGTAGTTTGAGCTCACATAGTTGATAGGCACCTGATGCCACAGTGAAAGCTACTACAGATTGGAGCCAAATGGAGGGTGAGAGGCCGCGCTGCGCAACCCAAACTCTTTGGGATTAGAGAAATGTTTCCTCACAAACCCCATGGATAGCGTGAATATGAAATGCTACGGTGGGAGCAAGATAGGATGTTCATGATGCAATGCAAGAGGCACTGGAACTGTACCAAGTCATCAATGATGAGTTCCACAGCAATGCACCAAAGGTAAGTTACTATGGATCTTTTTACGATTGGAGATGAGACAGATGCTTCTTTTGAAGGCTTGGCCAAGGATGTTTAATATAGTGGATAAACTTCACTATGCACACATATTTAATGCAAAAAAATCTTTGTTAAACAGTGTGAAATAGTTTATATTTTTAAGACTGTAAAATATGTCATCAACAGTTTTAATGAAATGTTGTGCCATCATTGAGCATTTATTTTAGTTTGTTGAGGGATTCTGTTCTGACAATTACAGGGACCAGGACAAGCGTGTCCTGTGGCCTGTCCCCGAGATAATATTACCGCTACATCAGCAACTGCACAATGATTATTATTATTAATGATTGTTGTACGCCCAGTTTTTTGAAAAACAATACAAGTACAAACCTAACAAAATATAAATACAGAGAATTCCAAATATTTTGAGCATATGGGTAGCAGGTGCGCATTGTACATTGGTACAATGACGAAAATAAGTATTTGAACACCCTGCTATATTGTCATGGGAGAAGGTTTTGTGGTCAGGTGAGACCAAAATTGAACTTTTTGGTCATAATTGCACTAACCGTGTTTGGAGGAAGACAAATGATGAGTTCTATCCCAAGAACACCATCACAACTGTGAAGCACGGGGGCGGTAGCATCATGCTTTGGGGGTGTTTTTCTTCACATGGGACAGGTTTATGTTTAAGGAGAGGATGACTGTGGCCATGTATTGTGAGATTTTGGGGAACAACCTCTTTCCCTCAGTCAGAGCATTGAAGATGGGTCGTGGCTGGGTTTTTCAACATGACAATGACCCGAAGCACAGAGCCAGGAAAACCAAGGAGTGGCTCCGTAAAAAGCATATCAAGGTTCTGGCGTGGCCTATCCAGTCTCCAGACCTAAACCCAATAGAAAATCTTTGGAGGGATCTTAAACTCTCTATTTCTCAGCGACAGCCCAGAAACCTGTCTGATGTAGAAAAGATCTGTGTGTCGGAGTGGGCCAAAATCCCTCCTGCAGTGTGTGCAAACCTGGTCAAACACATTTGACCTCTGTAATTGCAAACATAGGCTAATGTACCAAATATTAACATTGGTTTTCTCAGGTGTTGAAATACTTATTTGCAGCTGTATCACACAAATAAATTGTTAAAAAAATCATGGATTGTGATTTCTGGATTTTTATTTTACATTATCTTCTCTCAGCGGACATGCACCCACGATGAAAATTTCAGACCCATCCATGATTTCCAAGTGGGAGAACTTGCAATTTAGCAGAGTGTTCAAATACTTATTTTCTTCACTGTATGCAGTATATACACTGTGTGTATTAATGCCCAGACTTGCCCCCGAAACCTCAATTGCTATTCATATTTACAGTGACAAATAAGTGAATACCAATTGAATTGTTATTCCAAAATAATGAGTGAAAAATAAAAAGTCCAATTTGATAGAGATGTTTAGGTTTAGGTAGTAATACTTAAATGATGATCCTTCACCCTACCTTAGCCATAGGTACAAACCCGGCAGGCTTGTTTTACACTCATCATCAAACCCATACAGTAAATCCTAAAAGACAGGATGGACCAAAAATATACTGTATACAGGTGTAAGGTGTTTCAGAGATGTCCTAAGACTCATGTCAGAAAAGGTACATTAAAATCCAAATTACAAATGACAAGGTTTTCCCTTTGAAATCATCCCCTGCAGTCAAAAGCACTTTCCCAACCTTCTCTTCCATCCCTTCACGCACTCCTTGGAAGATTTTTCTTGGGATCCTCCATCATTCTGTCATAAAAGAGGTTAGGTTTAGGTATTTGATGTCATCCATGTGTTATAAATGGGTCCCCTTAAAGGTCAAGTGTCATCCCTATAAACATTCTAAAATAGATATTGGAATGAAAAATACATATAACATTATTCACTTCATTGTCTATGTCATTGTCCAGTGGCGCCGCGTCCGCCGATCACGGCTACTGCCGGGGTGGCACATCGACACATTTACCACCCCTAACTTATGGATTACGTCCCCCTCCAACTATTATTTTGTTTTGTAGCTGTCTACACACCTACCTGTCGTTTGGAACCCATGAAGCTCTCACCCTTTGCACCTGTACAATCCAATTTTCACGACGAACCGGGTCTTTTGGAAAAGTATGAAGAGTGAATCCATCCTCTTGAGTGTTCGAAAAAAAGCCATATACGTCAAAATCACGTTTTGCGGGGAAAAAAACGATCGGTCCATACTATCTGCCATTTTTTCATAACATTAAAAAATCATGGATTTCATGACAGTGGACATTTAATAATACTTTTGAGCTTTGGAAGTAGGAAAAAATCACAGCCAGGTCAGGTGAGTAGGGAAACAGTGATGTGCTTCACTCCTCAGCCAGGAATTTGTCAGCTGCTAAGGGGACAGTGAGCAGGCGTGTTGTAATGGTGAAGAAGCCATGATTTGTCTTGGCACATCTCCCGCCTCTTCTTCTCCTCTTACACACTGAACCAAGCAAACGGTGCAGGATCTCTTTGTGGATGTGCTGCTTGATCGTTTGCCCCTGCTGTGATCAACATGACTTTGAACTTGTCTGCTGCCATGTCTTCGCCTTTGGTGATGTTGGATTTTTGAACTTGTCTGCTGCCATGTCTTCGCCTTTGGTGATGTTGGATTTTCCACTGCGGTTGGTATCAGACATGAACACGAAGATCCATGACTCATCAATGATGATGACTCCACCTTAGTAAGTCTGATCTAATTAGTCTTATCCCTGATCAATTTTTGATAACCTCACCCAAGAGGATAAGTATATAAAAAAAAGCATGTGGGAAAATGTTGAATGGCTGCAGCGTGCATGTACATTTTTATATTTGTGAGTAATAGCAATTGTCTATTGAGGAGACTTTCTTGTCTATTTACGTGTGTATCTGTGTATACAACCCGTTAGTCTGGTCTAACTAAAAAGTAAGCTGTGGAGGAGGGAAAGGAAGCAAGAGTGGTGCTAACTCAAAGCTGAGGGTGAGGTGTCTGTGATGTCAGAGGACGGGGGCGGTGAAATGGGTTTGGCTCAGATGAAACTCTTGCAACACCTATCTGGTTCCCGAAGAACAGACAAGAAAGAGCATTGTTCAGGGAAGCTGAGCTAGCTCAGTAAGGAAGCTCAAAGTCACTAGGATTCAGTACACAGGAATTAAGATGGGATAAGTCAAACTTAACCTTTAAGGTAAGCCTTTATCATGTTCATTTCATAATTTTACTCATGCACTTAACGTTCATGTTCAGCTTTTGAAATGGGTATGAAGAATTAGTCGCTTGAAATTGAAGAGGAGCTGAGACATACTTTCTCATGCAGACTAAACACCTGTGATAGAATATTTATACCTTGGCTTTGTCTTTGTAGTGTGCAACAATGATGTACCTGTAGCGCCTAACTTGAATTCTCCTTGAGAGATCATGAAGATACATTTAAATAAATTTTAAAAATCATTTGCAGCAGCCATGTGGTGATTGCCACAGTGTTTATGCCACCTGAGTGTCCTTCAACTTTCACATATACTATTATTGTATTAGTCCTATAGCTATTAGTAAAACATGTCACTCTTTGTAATTTTTCTTTATTTTGCTTCATTTATCCAAAGTACTGTTTCTTATTAAACAAATCTATGTGTATGTATCAGATAACATTTCCTCTTAAGTACCCTTGCTGTATTGTTAAAGCAGACTGTGCTGAACAAAAATGAGTATGCCCCTTTGGAAAAGCACTTCTTTTAATCCATGTTTCAGTAAACCACATGATGTTAACAATCACCTGTCGTTGAAATGTATTTTTTAAATCTAAATTGTAGCTTTTTTTTCTATTTATTGTTGCCAAATGAGATACATTTGTGACAAATCTTATTGCAAGAAATCTCTTTCTGCAGTTGTTCCAGTGGAAACAGTTGGAGAATTTGTATTTCCGAGAGAAGAAATTTGCTGTGGAAGTAAACGAGCCCCACAGGTTAGTTAACGTCTCTTAAAATACCTTTGATCATTTCTCCGTGTTGTGATGTCTTTATTATTGCTTTAGCACTCGCCATTGTCATGGATGTTTTTTTTCCTGACGCCTTGCACACTGTCAATTATGTCTGTTGACAGCGGTTAATTTAGTGCACCATTTTAGTGGTTGAAACGTGCCTATTAAGTGTTTTTCTGCTGTTAGTGTGGCACTCCTAATTGGTCTTCAAAGTCCTGTGCCCTAACACCAGAACAACTGACTGGTTTAAAAATGTTTTAGTTTCTCCATTACTTATTAAGCAAGCACTTAAATGTTTGAATTAGGATGGATTTTTTAATCTTTGTGTAAGTAACCATGATCAGTCATAACTTTTGCTGACCAACAAAACCAGAATTCACAAATAAGTCGCAAAACTTGTCAGTTTCACATTTGGTATTAAAAATAAAATATTTTTGTCTTCAGCAGTCGAACAGTGAGCAAACGGACCTTTGGACAGAGCGGTCTTGTCATTCACTCCTGGTATGCCAGTCATTCTCTAATTAAAACTATCTGGGTGATGGCCATCAGTCAGCATCAGTTCTACCTGGACAGAAAGCAAAGTAGAGTGAGTATTTGCCTCGTGGTCCCTGCTCCAACTATTTCATCATCCTAACTAACCCTTAATTGATAATCATTGTTATATGTCTGGCAGCATGTTGGCTCAACTGGAAAGCGTTGTGCTCACAGTTCTGAGATCCCGGGTTCAATCCCCGCCCTGCCTGTGTGGAGTTTGCGTTTTCTCCCCGTGCCTGTGTGGGTTTTCTCCGGGCATTCCGGTTTAGTCCCACATTCCAAAAAATATGCTACATTAATTGGACACTCTAAATTGCCCCTCGGTGTGATTGAGAGTGTGGCTGTTTGTTTCTTCATGCTCTGCGGTTGGCTGGCAACCTGTTCAGGGTGTGTACCCCACCTCCTGGTTGTTGACAGCTGGGATAGGCTCCAGCACTCCCCGCGACCCTTGTGAGGATAACCGTCTGGAGCCTAAGAAGATGGATGGATGTCTTAGTCGAACTGTATGCCAATAGCAGGAAACAAGCCGCATAGCGTGTATCTTGTGGTATCAAGTATATATAGTTTTAAAGAAAATGACTCCTATTTTGGATATTTTTATGTCGTTTGCACTAAAGCTTAATGGGAATAGAAAAGGATTTTTAGATCACAGTAGATTTAGGTAGTGAGAAGTGATGATGCGGTCGAGCTATTTACTGTGCTGAGCGACATTTTATTTCTCAGTCCATTGAGTTGGCTAAGTGGTGATTCAGTTGTCTTTTTTTCATTAACACGGTTGTTATGAGTCTACAAAGGAAACATACGTGACATAAAATGTGCAGTGTTGCACCCAGACAAAGATAATGAACATGGCAAACAGGCTTCTCTTGTTTTTAGGTGTCTTCTAAATCCCCCAAAATGCAAAATAGACGATATATTTATGTATTTGTGTCTCGTTGAGCACATTGGCTGGGATAAACACAGAGTGTTTGTGTGCCTTTTGCAGTAGCAATAGATCAGAGCATATTCCTGCAGTCAAACCAAGTTTTACAGCTATTGCGTCTCAAAAGCAGGTGGTGCTTGTGTTCATCCAGGAATAGATAGCCTAACCTAATTGATGAGAGAGCAAGGGATTTACCCAGCATGTAAATAGGAGAGCCCTATCCCAGTACATTATTAAAATGAAATATTCACAGTCCCTACTTAATTTCCTTATTCCTCCTCCATTTGCCGCTGACATCTTATTTACTGTATACCTATTTATTTCATGCAGGCAAATATGACCACAACAAGAAGTTCGGGAGACATTGCCATGGATCTTACAGAGATCAGTGCCCAGCGGATCAGTAAACTTGCCAATGTTGAAAACAAAGATCAACTTATTATGGCAAGCAGTGGAAGCCTCATATCGGCCGGTAAGACAGGGATTCATCTGTACTGGTCTCAGATGCTCATCCACTTTAATTGTAAAATACTGACACGTGTTCTGGCAGGTTCTGCTGACTCTGACATTGCTGAGGAACAGAAGAAAGAGAAGATTACTGAGTTAAAAACAAAAGAAAAAAAACTCCAAGGCATTCTTACACAGAAACTTGAGGAACTGAAGAAGATCTGCATGCGAGAAGCCGTATGTTTTAATTCAGTCTTTTATAATACCTGTAAAACGAGCATACCTAACATCATGTCGATGGGATACAGGTGCACCCAAGGACTGTATGAGTAGCCCACAGACATGTTCTAAAAAAAAAAATACCCCACTGATGATGGAGCAGTGTGATTTCATGGAATGTTGTTGAAGTGATTCTTTGAAAATATAAATACGCAGTGAGATTCATACAAATAGTGTCACATATTGATATTTACCTGTTTCCAGGAACTTACTGGCAGATTACCTAAAGAGTATCCCTTGGTTACTGGCGAAAAGACCCCTCAAGTTCGACGGCGTATTGGCACCGAATTCAAGCTTGATGACCTTTTCCCTTATAACGAGGTTAGAAAAAGACTTTGTACTTTATGCTTGATATTTTGTTTGCCTTGGTGCATCAGCCTACATATAGGCACATAAAACAATCACACTATGATCGTTGTCACAGTATTACATCTACTGTTAGTTCATTGCATCACTGTGGTTTTGCCAAAGTAACAGATACAGACAAATATTCTACCAATACAATTGGGAAGTATACCGGTAATACTCATAAGCATATACCAGTATTCTCCCTGATCTGTGAAAAACAAGTTTATTAAAGTTCTAGCACGACCCAGGAAATGTGCTTGTTGTTTTCTAGAATGCATTCCAATTGTTAACCTTACTGTGTCATGTTTTGACCATGTCAAAATGCATCTTTAGTGTGTTATTTTGTGCATACATAATTGTGTTTGTTTGTTAGAATTTCTGTTTATTGCTGCTTTTGGTGGATATCTGGAACCCTTGGAATGGTTAGTGTGATGTAGCCTATGAATACCACTTGCAGTTGGACTTTTGCAAGTCAAGCTTTAAACGTTGTATGGACGGCATAGCAGGAGCAATGATGGCATTTTGCCAAATAAAGCAGGAAAGAAAAAAATAGCTTGAAAATTCACCAAATAATTCGATTAAGTCAGGAAATTTAGAATTTTTTTTTTTTCATTCCCGTTCCTACCCTGAAACTTTTTTTTGTAGTTGTAGGCATAGTTTATGACTAACTGCATACTTTAGCGGTGGAACTGCGCCAAATTATTATGAATAAGGACGTGGCAATCACACCGAATGGCCACTGTGTGGAATAAGGGCGCTTGGTAATTATCAGCAGGGGGGAGGGGCGACTCATGTTGTTCCCTGCTTGTGTCAGCACACACCCAATTCTGCAATACCACAAATTCCAGACAACAGAGCTTGAAAGATTTTGTTGGATCGCAACAATTCAGTTGTTAATTGTTCACATATTTGAATGTTTTCAAGCACTTACTTTCGAACATAATTAATATATTTAGAAAGTAATACAGGAAAATGATAGTTGAAACTTGCTCTTCATCTGAACATCGCCCTAGAAAATCAACATTCATAAATTATAGTTTACATATATGAGTATTCATGTTTGTTTTGGGGAGATTTCCAATAAATCCTGTTGCACATTTTCCTTCAGGATCCTTATTTGAGGAATCTGGAAAGCAGATTTGCCTTGCAGCAGAAGATTGTGGAAGCAGCCGTCAAGTTAACCAATGAAATAGATCTTTGCAAGACAGTGAAAAAAAAGAGAAAAAATAACTGTCTGGATGCAATGAGGAAACTGGAGGATATTGAGAAGGAGATCAACACCTATAGGATCAGGATAGGAAAGAAACCCACTCAAAGAGCTTCACTGATATTAGCAGGTAGTTTAAATAACCCCCACGGATTGTTCTGGGTTTTTAAACATTAAAGCACTGAACAGATCTTTTGTTCATAAATGATGTCGACATGTTTTGTTTTCAGAATTTCAGAAAAAGAATTTTCTTATATATATATTTTTTTTTTAGATGATGTCAATCCATCAGACCTCAGTTCTTTGTCTGACAGCTTCACACTGGATGAAGGTATGTTTTTCTTTAATCAGTGTACATGTGGAGTTTACATGACTTTTTCTGCAGTGTATACATCAGGTTCAAACAAGCCTCTTTTAACTCCCAGATGATGAACTTGGCTCCCAGAGACAACGGTCGAGTTCAGTCCAGTGCTCTCCAAGACCCCACCATGCAGACACACTGAGCATTCACTGCAGCAAAGAGAGACGAGCTACAGCTCATGACCAACACGCAGACAGCAGGTATAAACTTGGTCCGGTCATCCGTGGTGAACACGATATTCATATTTGCACCTTGATTGCTTTTGTGTGTGGAGCTAGTCCAGACCTGTGAAGCTGCTCCAGATCTGCATTCCTGCCACTTGCTTCCTCCCTCCTCCCAAAACGTTTCCCCCTTATCAGCACAAATACACCAGTTTTAAAAATAGAAAGAAAAGAACATGTCGATGCCTGTGAAGGCGCAAACAACAATCCCCATATGGTAGCAGAGAGAAGAGCACCAAAGTGGCATTGCATCCAAGTTCAACTAACTTCTAGTTGCTGTTTTGCTATCAGATGTGAACTAATGTTATGCACTCATAATGTAAGATGACCTAAATGCTACATTCATGACAACTCTGCAGTGTATTTGTTTTTCTTGGCCTTGACAATTTGAAAAGAGGGAGGTAGTGTATATAGGATCTGATCTTAAATATTGTTATCTGTGTTGCAGGTTAAATTACGATCAAATCCAGGATCCACTCCACTACAGTCACCATGATGCCTTAAACCGGTCTAATAGTCCATACAAAACTGCTTCCAGACAGCCATGTGATGCCCACAGTATGCCTCCCACTCCACTGCTGACCCGCAATGCTTACAGCAGTACCCACCTCAAGTATGTTATTTTTGTCTTAATGTCATCTGCTTACCTGTCTGGTGTAAGACATTGTTGATTGATTTTATTAAAACATATAAACACATACTGACAATAATAATTCATAAGAACAAACTCAAATTTTAAAGAATTGAAAGGAATATCAATTGATATCTTCCTTCAGCAGTTTACATGATCAAGAGTAGGAAGAAGTAAAAAGTATCCTCGTCCTCTGCCTTTTTGTCAATTAATCTTGACTCATGTCATGTTAATACACAGTAGATTATTGTCACTAGGGATGGGTGAGTACCAATACCAACCTTAATTGGAGGAATTGGTTACATGTGAAGGCTGCCAACACCAGCCACCATTACATTTGGCCAAAACATTGTGTAAGTCCCACTAGCCAGTGGTTGGCAGTTTGACACATTGGAAAATCACCATGTGCGTCAGAAAGAAACAAATGTCTCTGTTCACAATTATGTGTCATTGTGTTAGATTAAAATTGATGTATCAAAGTTTGTCGCAGTATCAGTGAGTAGTGAAGTGGCTACTTGTACTGGTATATCAAACACCCTTAAATGTGAATCATGGCTGAATTTTGGTTAATTATGACTTGATTTGATTCCTGCATTTGCCACTTCAGATCGGAGGACTCACCACATCTTTTTCGCCAACGGAGTGGGAGTCTAGAGTCCCAGTCTCAGTTTCTACCAGAGATGCAACCAACTGTGCCCACAATCAACTTTTCCCCGTCACGACGCAGCAACAGCACGGAGGTACTCGACGACGGCTCCTCCTACACCAGCCAATCCAGTGTGGAGTATGCAGTTCCTGGTAACCACAACCACCGGCGTAGAGTGCGTGGCCGCCACAGGAAGGATATTTACGCCAACACCGGCAGCATGCCCAACTTGGCTCAGCCAGAGACCCACTGTTATGCCTACCAGCCCCGTACTCGACCCACCACTACTGCCTATTACATAACAGGATATCCTAACCATACGGAGCCAGAACTTTACTCTAATGGCGTCTATATGTACGACAATGAGATGGAAGGACACTACAGCGTCAAGCCTCCATTCCATTCCACCCACGCAGCTTATCGTCCTCATGATATGCACAGTCGCTATGGCCACGATGAGATAGATGGCATCTCACAGAACCTGTACGCAACACTGCGGCCACCTAAGAACCGCCCAGCTCCCCGGAGTGAAGAACATTTATCAAGGAGCTTTCATAAGGCTGTTGTGGCTGAGCACTTGAGAGGCTGGTATCATCGCAATACTGCTTACAAGCAGGCTGCATACAGCTGTGACTATGACCGAGGCTCCCAGCAGAGTCTTGGCTACCAGACAATTCCTGCACCCTTGAGCCACAACAACAGGAACCTCGCTTACTCATCAGGTTAGACGAGTCTTTAGTCTCTCCCTTGTCGACATGCAGGTAGCACAGTATTAACTTGTAACATTCTTCAATGTTCTCAGCCTCCTCCACTGGGAACTGGCTTGGCCATATTAGTGGTCATGGTACAGTGGATTGTGACACGCCCAGGCAGATGCCACAGACCTACAGCTACACGACAGCTCCCTTCAGCCGCTCCACCAACAGTAGGTAAGAGGCAAAATTTATCTCCTTATTCCGCAAGCCACTCCCTGATCTTCCTTATCATGAGAACTAAAACAAAAAATGAATTCGAGCATGGGATGAATTGTGACATGTGAATGTGACGTTTGGTGTTCTTGTCATATACACATTCAGTAAACTATACTGTGCAAAAATCCTTGTCCAGAGTAGCCCTTTGTATTACACTATTTAAAAATGTAAAATTCATTATTACACTTCATTTTTACAATTGTGGTTCAGATGTGGGGTTGTATAATCAGTGGATATCTTTTCACAGAGCTTAAGAATGCTTCTCCAGTCGCACTTGCTAATCTGCAGTCGAGCACGAAGAATCACGCGCATAAAATTTGTTACGAGTAGAAATACATAGACATTGAAAGACGTCGCTGATTTTGTGTAGTCTTGACCAATGTTCCCTCTAAGCTGCGCCACTGTGCAATTGCGCACTTGTCGCACACTCTCAGAGCACATGAAAACTGATCCAGCAAAGTGAACCACACAGCCTGACGTCTTTTTTTTTTTTTTAACACGGAAGCACACGGTCTCTTAACAATGAGCTGCTGCTCAGCCTACTTTTACTTCCTAGTTTACCTGACACCACCCCCCTCCGTTCTTAAAGGGGTACACTCATAATTACAAACAGAACACACGCCCGCAACTTTATATGTGCCGGTATGACTGGTGGACCACACCCATAACTTTATAGCTGCGGGTATGACTGACCACACCCATACATTATTCAAATGTGAGTGACTTCTCCCCTTATAAGTCCACCTGGCTGGCTTTTTTATAGATATGGCTGTTTTCAGCAATTTACTTCTTCCTGGCACAGCCCTGATGGTCAGGAATGCTGCATCTTTTCTCCCTCAAGCTCTTCCTCTTCAGTTTCCCCCTCCTGCCTCCCCTCCTCTTCCTTGTCCCCCGGCTGCAAACCAAGGCTGGTGATCTCCAGCCCCAAGGAGCATCCGTCCTCCAGAGGGCAGAGGCCCAGTATGGTGTTCTTTGCTAAAGGTAGCATAGTAAGTAAACAGCCATGGCCAGAGTCTATGCATTCTGTCTATCTAGTCCCCATCGTCAGCTTTTTGTCAATGTTTTGAAGTGAACTTTGCAGCTGAGATGTTGACTGATTGCTCAGTGTCATGCGCAATTAGGTAACTGCATGCCTTCGTTAAACAACATCCCCTACTTCCTCCTGTGGGTGGCATATGGTCATCCCGCGGTCACATTCCGCTGCAGTTTTTGTGCAAATGCCCCTGCCTGTGTGCTTCCATTCACTTTTTTGCCCACATGTGCAGATTTCTCCCAGAGTTTCAGTGACAGCGTTGTGAAAGGGGGCCAGGCTTTGTGGGGCGTTTCGAGAAGCATACCCATACTACTGAGCAGAAAATTTTATCCCCTTCTCCACTAATGTCACTCCATAAAGGATGAGAGAAGATAATGTCGGTCTAGCCTAAATTGTAATCTGGATAATAGTGACTTGACTTCTTTTTAAGTGCGACAGATTGGCAGGAGACTCCTTAGCTTACTGATTTTTCATTTTCTCTTTTGCATGTGTTTTAGTGGAGGTAGAGCACTGAAGTGGCAGAGGAAAAATGTGGCCCCTGGGCAATGTTGAATTTCATTGCTATACAGCACAGGTGTTAAACTCAAGACTCGGGCCCAGATCCCGCCCGTCACATGATTTTATGTAGCTTGTGAAGGCAAATCATGTGTATCAACTTCCAATCCGTACCAAAATTTCAAATTTTCCTCTCATAAATGATTGATTAAATGATTGAGATATTGCAAGCACTTATCTATGCCCAAACCTCAACAATAGTTGAAAAACCCATTATCCTTGATTTCTGATTCCAAATCTAGTTCATAAATTTTATGTGTAAATGAGCCGAAAGGTTATCATGGTTTCACAGTCATAATGGCACTCTGAGGAAAACCGTAACTAAAATGTGGCCCGCCACAAAAATGAGTTTGACACCCCTGCTATACAGTATGTGCTTTTATTTGTGCGTTGTGCTGTTTTGGTGAGTGAGATTTTTTTTTTTTTTTTTTTTTTTGAGTTCAGAGTCATCTGAGATATAGTATCCCTATAAGATAGAGTGGTGATAACACAGTCCTGCATTCATCTCAATGGTTAGACCTGAAGTGTCCTGGAGTGTTACTAAATGTGGGAAATGTCTAGAGCCTACTTGAAATAATCTTTAGCTAAGGGGTAATATTTGAAAATGATAATGGGACAAGAAAAGTCCAAAGATGAGAATTGTTGCCCCATTCTGACTTTTTTTTTCCAGATCCCACATAGATCTCAACCAAATGGACATCAGCAACCAAATGCAAACGAGCATGAACCCACAGGATCAGATACACTGGCATGAAGATTCAAAACCAGGAACAATAGTGTAGCTGCCTACCATTCAATAATCTTTACCATGACAAGTTGTCCCTGTGCCTTAAATTGCACTGACTGTACCTATTTTTTTTTTTTTTTTTTTTTTTTTTTTTAGCAAGGAGATCCAAATAATGAAGAAATTTACACACAAATGTCAGACGGGCCTAAATGGTCACAGGTGTTATTTGTCTGGATTGAGAAGTGTTTGTAGGGACGGCACTGCTTTGGACTGCTTTAATAATATCCAATATTGCGCTGAAGAGATTGAAACTTTGCAGAGTTGTCTCTCTGAAGGCCATAGAGAGCCACAATGAACAAGCATTTTTTTCTTCCATTTGCATACATGTGTGAATGTAACCATGAAGGACTACTCAAGGACTGATGTGACATAAACAAAAATGAAGGCGCTCATGAAGAGTAAATCGAACAAGTATGTCTCGTTTGTGGAACACTGCACAGCCCCCAGATAATGTACTTTTATTTCTGAATGCTTTTAACCACCACACTTTCTAGGCTCATTTGTATTTAATATGTGTGATCATGATTTTCAGAAATGTACACTACATACAGTACCTTACTGTAAAATTCAACCAAGTCACATGTTTTTTAATACCAGTATTACTCCCAAGAATCAAACAAAGGTTACTGCCACCATTCTACACAAATATTGGACTTTGAAGAGAAGAAACTAACATGGTTCTTTTACATCCATGCTGGAACTCATGGACTGGTGATCCTGATTTCACTCAAGAGAATGTTATATATTGTTTTTATTGTTAATACACTGGTTGTTTGTAGAGCATCTTATGTATTTGAAAAGCATGTAATATATCGCATTTTTTTTTTTGTTAAGCTGGTTCTTAGGAGTTTGTATCATCTCACTTGTTTGAATAAAAAAATTGATTTTTTTCGAATTCAGTGTTTTGTTCAGAGGCCACATAGCTCCACAAGAACACTAATCCAGTCGAATGTAGAATGAATAGAGGATTAACTTCAAATCCATTAAATTAGCTAATTGAATGTCTGTTCATCCAGTGCAGATAATTAAATGGGCTTGGAAACTACAATTAGGGTTGTCACACGCAAAAGGAGGTGCTTAATAGATTTGCTTTAACCCCTTTGTGTTTGTTTTACCCTGAAGACCTGTGAAGAAGCATTTTTATGCTTTTAAGGAAGATTAGTCTTTTACAAAACTAGTAGTAAAGCTTCAATGATTTTGAGGCTGTCAGAGTAAACCTACTACAATCATAAGCAAAGACATTGCACATGTGAAAAGGTTTGGATTCCCACTGTAGTGGAAAAGCTGTGTTTTGATTGCCGCATTCTTTTTTTACTCTGCTGTTTTGCCAGGCTGGTTTCATGTATTCTTCACCACTAAACCTACCGAACCAGTCTTTAAAACACGCCACACCCACTTTGGGCAATAACCACTTTTTCTGTCCTCCCAGTGAATAACAAGCTAGTGTTTATTGTACCAAGCCCTCCCTGTAGGCAGAAATCTGCTATACACCTACAGATCCTCCCCCATTCTCATTCTAACCTTTCACCTCATTTCACTCCCAAAGTGACACACATTTTCTTTCACGAGAAGTGCAAATTGCTTTACGCAGTTCAGCAGCTTGACTTGCTCCTAATGCCCACAAGTGTTACGCTTCTTGATCGAGCTGAAGGGAGGTCTTGCGCAATCCCGGCTCCTTGGCTTTTTCCAGAGGCTTTGACAGGGATAGTGATTGACTTCCAGCTGTCTCTACTCGGCCTCTACTGATTCGTACCAGCTGCAGACAGACATCAGCGACCTGTTCCAGCTGACATTGTAAATGTATTAGATGTTCTTCCACACATCTAATACAACAAACCCATGTACAAGGTATATTAGCACTGAAATAGAGCACATCAAAGCCAAGGTCTTGATCTCAAGGTTACCGATCAGTGAGAGACCGGTAAAATTGTTGTATAGTATTAAATGCTGCCTTTAAAAAGAAAATGCTGATCAGGTTACCTGTGGCATAGGTACATACAGAAGTACGTTTGTAGTAGTAACCACTGTGTAAGTATGCAACTTCAGCAACAATTAAGTAAATGAGAGGGGCTTGTTCCCAAATAACATAATACAGTACAAACACCAAAATAAATGGGCCTTCATCCATCCAAGTCCAATACCAATTTTGTGAGAGTCCTGACTCAGATAAACTATTGGGGACAATAGATCAACTGGGTCGTGGGCCACTGGCCTTAAAAAGAAAGAGTATGTGGGATGGGGAGGGGGTCTGTAAATTCTTTTGCAAGTAGTGTTCTTACATGCAGACAGTGTTCTGTTTAGACATGCGTGGTCAACATTAATGTTATATGTTGTATTGTCTGAAGGATAGCTGAATCTTTTTAACAGTCAGAAAATCGACAGTGATAGAGGGACTCGGGGCAGATGCAAGCTTGCAAAAAGAGTTCATTGTTATTATCCAAATTGGGGGGAAAAATACTCAACACCCATCCATTTTATACTCAGCATCCTTTTGAGGGTCTGGAGTGTCTGTTGACATTTTGTTTCAAATGGAGAGTTATTTTGTGGAGTACAGTACAGCACTATCTTTCGCTGTTGTATATGAGACACCTGTTGGGTGTGCAGACGTGCTGCGAGGATTGTGAGCAGCTGCAATAAAATGAACAAGAGTCTCCACTGTGCTCTGTGAGACATGATTTTACTTGAGCTTATTGCCAGCAGCGCTTCACTTCTTCAAATTACACAATATGGAGGACAGTGAGGCACTGAGGTAGGGCAACAGTACATCACAACAGGGGTTAAAGCCTTTCAGCTCAACTCATACTGAAGAGTCACCAGGTGGATCCCAAGTCCCACACCCAGATCATTTCAATGATCATCTATCTATTAAAACATCTTCACATTGAGCTAAATTTGAGTTGGTAGACCACACACACCTAAAAGTCACCATGTCTACATCGACACTGGACCCTTAATTGGTTCAGATAATTTTCATAATTTGACTAACTTTTCAACTTCAATGCAGTCCACAATTTAAAGCTACACTGACATGAAATTCATGATTTTTAGTATGTTTTTAATAAAAAAAAAAAAGGCAGCTGGAATGGACCGTTCCATTTCTTCACTCCACAACATGATTTTGACGCATATGGGTTTTTATAACTCCCGCCATGAAAATCCTCTTGAGGGATTTGTTTTGGAGAAGAAGCAGGAAGTGACGTTATCAGCAGGAGCGCACTCAGGCAGCCTCATGCGTTTATACTAGTTTTACCTGCTTGAAGGTAGCTCTTTTTTTCCTTCGTGATAGCCAAAATGCCGGCTCGTTGTATTGCTGGATATTGCTTGAACACTCCAAAAGATGGATTCGCTCTTCATCCTTTTCCAAAAGACCCAGTTCATCACGCAAAATCAAGTGCACAGGTGCAAAGGACGAGTGCTTCATGGGTTCCAAATGGCAGGTAGGTGTCTATAGAGGTACTAAAAAAAAAAATAATAGTTGAGGGGGGCGTAATGCTCTCTGAACGTAACAAAAGATACGCATACGTAAGTCAGGGGTGCTAAATGTGTTGATGTACGTGTCAGTCAAAGCCGCATCTGCCGATCACAGCTTCGCGGCGCCAAGGTGGCTCATTGCGACGCCGACCCAGGCCGCTTTACGGCATTGTCGGCTGAGTGTGCCATACACAGCGACATCGTCAGCAGCATTGTTCATCGCCGCCGCCATTCACAGCGCTGTCCTTCGCCGACGTTGCCGCTGCCGTTGGCGATATAAAACGCTGCCGACGATGGCGCACTCAGCCGCGAGCGATGTTAACGCTGTAAAGCATCCCGGCTCCGCACCGCGATGAGCTACCCCAGCTCGGCGACGTCATGAGCTATCCCGACTGAAGGCGGGATCGGCTCATCGCACCAAGGCCGCGGTGTTGTTGTCGCTCGAGACTGAGTACGCTACATACTGTCATACAGTCGGGGAGTCTGTTGTTAGTCAGATGTGATCCGCATATCATCTAAATGTGGGTCAAAACGAAAGGGTAATATTGCCCCGGTCACTTCACTCAATTGTGAGATTTTCTCTTCTTTGAAAAGAGCTTCCGCATCTGAAGAGATGGATAGATCCGAAATGCTCTGTTGTTCCTCTCCCATAGCAGGTGCCACTACATGTTTTCAATGGTGAATGCAACTTTGCACATGGATGACACGCTTGCCGCTCATATTTATTTTTTCGTTATACATCCCAGTACATGTTTATTAATCCCACAAAGGAAAATTACACCCACAATCTGCGTATGCATATTGTATACTTCGCAGAGAACTAGACCACAAACATGTAGACATGGAAGGAGAGTCAGCCTGAGGGGCACACAAAGTGTTGCATCTCTTGAGCAAGGCCACCCTTGACAGTATTTAAGAAGCAAACTAGCCTCTTACTCACAAGAAATTCTTCTTATTATTATTTTGTTTAATTTTTTGCATTTGTCTGAAGCTGTACTCAAACTGTAGCCCTCTGGTTCCAAAGCTCAAGTCCTTACAAGTGAGCAAACACTACATATTTTTATAGCATTTTCATTTTCATTTTGTTGTTATTTTGTATTATTTGTCATAATCCAAAAATGAAAATAGTAAAAATAGACAGATAAATAAAAGAATCATACATTACTCAAAAGATAATATTCACTGCATGCTTTATTGTTTTTAAGTATTAACTTCTATTTTCACTTACACACTGATTTACCATACTAGAATTGCCTCTTGTACAATTTCTCAGTTAAATTATTATACCTGATATGGCTTGACTTTTTTTTTTGTTTTGAAAATTTTAACAAATCAGTGCTCCTTGAATGTTTTTTTAAGTTCCATACTATACATCCATTGCAGATTAAAAAAAAAAGAAAAGGTCTTGACAGCTATGAATTTATTCCTCAAAACACAAATGGAAAAAAAAGTAAAGATAATGTCTTCTTGATCAGTATGATAGCTTGGAAATAAAAATTGGTGAACCAATAAAAATTAAAAAAAAGTAGTTTGTGTGAAACCAATATTGATAATATACTGTGCCCCAATTTTCCCCAAAGTGTGTCAAACTCATTTTTAATATGCCCCTTCTAACATTGCTTTTCTGCACAAGCCAATAGGAAAAACAAGGTGACATGCTGCTCTACTGACACATGGAGGTGGATTATATCAATTCACACTGATAATCTGTACTATAATGCGGAGCAGCCCATTGATTAACATCAACCAAGATAATCAGTCACCCAGAGGGCTCTGTCAAGATTAAAGACTCAGGGGTGCAGGAGGAATACGGATGGATTTGATTTAAGACCTCAGACCCTTTTGAAGTCTTCACTTTTCAACATTGACACAGTGATGTGACTCACGTATTCCATTCATCATGGCGCCAAAGTAAGCAGGTTCTTTCTCTTTTATTGCAAAACATCTGAGCTTAGCTGTTTTCTATGCACACGAGAACTAAAGCAAACTTTATGTGGGGTTATACAGATTTGAAACAATAGCATCTTTAACATATCTCAGCAAGGACATATATCATGAGTTTTTTTTTTTCATTTTTTATATGCCTTGTAATAATAGTTAACCTTAGTGGGGAACTGCTGTGGTTGACGTCTGTGAGTGAGTGAGAAATACAAGCCAGATTTTAGAATTAGGGCGTAGTCTAGTAGGAGTGGAATACTCAGTGGGCATAGCACATTTGATTCTCATCATAAGGTAAAGGGAGCTCACGGGGCCCATTCAGATAGATGGAAGTGGGTCAAAATCTTTGGTAAACGGATGAACAGGAGTGTGTTGTCCTTTCTGAGTCCAGTCATTCCTTCATTTTGGACTCCAGCAAGTTCTGAATCTTTTGAAAGTTCTCCTCTTGCTGACCAAGAGACTCCAGGAAAAGGCCCATTGGTGACCTTTTGAGTCCGGAACACTCTATTTTATTCTCCAGTTTGTTCTTCATGTTGCGGAGGCGAAAGGATGAATGGGCCAATACCACTAAAGGGGTCAGAGTTTGGAGAGGGTTAGCTTTTTGATTTTGTTTAAACATTTGGCAAAAAGCATTCATTAATAACCTAATCAGAAGTGTTTCTGTATTTTACTACAATACCATGTACTTTCTTCCCTGTACCAAATACATACATACTATATTTAAAACAATGATCCAACCTCTATGCTTTGGTAAATTATCAAATTTCACTAAATTGGTCCCCAAAATGTACGACAAATAATGTTTGTTGAAGCGATCTACGTCAGCAATGTACTATGACAGGCAGAACTATTAAATGCTCTTCCAGGAGGAAGGTGGAAGGCAGCCTACATAATTAATCTATGTATCCACATTTTTTCAAATGTTCATTTAGTTCTGGGCAGTAAGATGTTTCTCATTTAAAATTTTCTTTGTCTCCTTAAAGGTTGGGAATCAGTGATCCAACATGCCTGTCTGTAACTTACAGGTGAGCGGTAAAGTGATTGCGGTCATGAACACCATGACACTCCCCAACAGGGATATGAAGACGTAGCTAGTCACCATAACAGCAATCATAAAGGCTGTGGGGTTCTGTCTTTTGAAGTTCCTGATGGCCGTTCTGTTTTCGCCTGCCCACACTGAGCACAGAAAAACTCCTGAGACCACAGCCATGGCGGTGAACATTCCCAAAGGGTTCAGGAACCTGCAGGACACAAGGACAGGACATATGGAGATCATTTTGAGCAGTTATGAGGCTGTTGGCTGCCATTCGAATTTTAATTTGGTTGCTAGCGCTATCAAGTGGTGAGAGTGAATCACTACAACGACAAACCCTCAGATAATAAACTGGAGGAAGCTTCCTTGATAAAATTGTGTTTGTGCACCCACAAAGAAATGGACTGTCTTAAATGTTTATGGTTGTTGAGAGATTGTGATAATAGAAGGAATAACAATTGTGTTAAAAGACAACATAAAATTATCACATAACAAAGTGGTTCAAAAAGAAGCATTTTAAGGTCGTGAACACAACTAGTTCGTCTCCTGACCTCAATCCAACAGAAAAACTGCAGAGGGAGCTGAAGCATCAAGTTTTTAAGCGGCAGCCCTTGAAGGATTTAGAGGGGTTTTGTTAAGAGGTGTGGTACATAATCTCTTCTGAGCTGTATGCAAACCCTGAGATGTTGAGACTACACAAAAACTATCACATTGTTGTGCTTGTCTACAACATTTCTCCACCAAGTACCAATGTACATTTTGCTTTGCTTTGTCAATGTATGTACTGATTTCAGTCAAGGGTTTCCATTTACTATGTGATTTTATTTTCACTCACTTCTATAATATTCTAGAAGATAAAGTCCCATTATTAGTGAGCTATTTTGAGAACAGGCCCATACTTATTTGGCCCTTGCGGGGTACCCCGTTCCTGCAAGTAACATAGTGGTCACCCGTGCTCTATACTCAGCTTGATCACTCATTACAAAGATGATTTCACTCACAGACAAAAATAACTTTGCATGCAATGCAGTACACTATTGTTCAGTAAAAGAATGTTTGATGCACATTCGACTATAATGTTTTCAAAAATAACATACCTGACCATTTTCTTCTAAAGCAAGTTAGACATGATTAAAGGTCACTGTGTCAGAGTAAAAATTTGGTGTGCACGACTTCTTGTTCTTCTTGTCCTTTTGCCTTGTCCCGTGAGGGGTCGCCACAGTGTATCATCTCTAAAGCCCCTAAATGTTCAATCACTGACAAAATAGGCAATTCTGAACTGCCCCACCCCCACCCATATACATGAACAGTTCAGTTGTAGGTGATAAAGAACCCTTTCATACTTGTACTACATGGTCACGTGAACAGCTATCTAAATGAATGACTTATGAGAGCTTCATCACAAAAATCAGCATCACGACAGTAAATAGAACATGACACACAATTGCTAATTTGAGCTGGGCTTTTGTCTCAACAGTGTTGACCTCAGCCAGGCTGGCATGAAGATGGTTTTATGGAGGCCAATTCCTGTGCAAAATCCAATGGCATCCAAAACAAATGGTACAATATATTGCGACACTATATACGGTGAAAACCAAATTATTGCAAGTATTTACTGACATTATGCTTTGTGGTACCATGGTGAAAAGTGGCTCTCATATCTCACTTAACAGAGACAGAGAAGTCCTGGTTTGAATTCCTGTGCATGGGTGGGCTTTTCTTTTGACATGCTGATTTCCTCCCACATTCCAAAAACATGCATATTTTGTTCACTGAAGATGCTTTAAAGGCCAGGTTGTAATTTTAGGAAGTCACAACTTCTCCTTTTTTCATAGTAAAAAGAATCATGTATGAGTTTAATTATATTCACTTGAATGTGATCATACATTGTGAGTAATATTTTTTTATGCATTCTTTTGTAGAAGCCATGTGCCAGAAATAAAGTTTACTTATTATAATCACTAGAACTTGCTTTTGGTGAATTATACTTTTTAATTTTCTTCAATGTTATCCAGTGTAGTTTTAGGTTGCTATTGAAAAGATTGAGATTATTCTGAATTCAGCTCTTGTGATCATGCTGAAGCGTCCTTAGAAGCGTGCTATTGAACCAATGGTTGCCCCTGATGCTGTGTCAATAGTTGGTAAATGAGTGTGTTAAAGCAATTGGAGATCTAAGCAGGTCAAAAACAAACAACAACAAAAAAAGCACTGTACAATTGAAAGCCCATACATGATATTTTGGTTGTACTTTATCGGAGAGGTAGAAAATGTGACAAACAGTTATCAGTAGATCCATCCATACATCCTGTACATTTTCTTCAGTACTAATGCAGTTGAGGGTCACAGGGAGCTGGATCTCAGCTGACTTGGAGTGAAAGGCCGACTATAAGCTGGACTGGTCGCCAGTCAGTCGCTTCAAGGCACATACACAGAAAATATAACCATTCACACTCGGGACACTGTCACTGAGTGGGAACTAAACAGCGTCATCTATGGCTTTCTTCTCAGGAACTATGTATACTTTTTCTAGCATGCTTTGCAATTGAAAGGCCGACTATAAGCTGGACTGGTCGCCAGTCAGTCGCTTCAAGGCACATACACAGAAAATATAACCATTCACACTCGGGACACTGTCATTGAGTGGGAACTAAACAGCGTCATCTATGGCTTTCTTCTCAGGAACTATGTATACTTTTTCTAGCATGCTTTGCAATTGAAAGGCCGACTATAAACTGGACTGGTCGCCAGTCAGTCGCTTCAAGGCACATACACAGAAAATATAACCATTCACACTCGGGACACTGTCACTGAGTGGGAACTAAACAGCGTCATCTAATGCTTTCTTCTCAGGAACTATGTATACTTTTTCTAGCATGCTTTGCAATTGAAAATGATGGTCTGATTGGATCTCAACAGATTTAGCAAGCGGTTGTACATTTTCTCAATATTCCAAACAGTTTTTTACCCTAATAATTACTGAACGCATCATTACCCTATTCACTTGGTAACCCATATCATTGCAATGAGAATTCTTAAAAGGGGATTCATCCTAATACATACAACTTGGGCAAACTGGGTCCTCTCGTTTAACTTGTGTATAGATGTAAGTAGCTGTCACACTTAAATAATCACAGAATATTTCACTTCATAATATTTTTTTTTCAGCGTTACAAAATAAACACAGACGCATTGGTGACACTCGATTGTGTCCATAATAAGCCGATGGAACGTTACTTACCCGACCATAAGGAAAACACAGACAGAAACTGCCAGATAATTTGTTTGATAGTAGAGTAGGTTGCTGACAACTCTGTTATTCCATTTCGCCGTGTCTTTCATATCTGGTTTGGCGAATCTGTCCCATCCGGGAAAGAAGTCGTCCCACGGTCTCAGTGGCGTCACCTCTACTCTGGCCATTATCTCTCCTGACAATTTACGGACTTGACAGCAAGGCAACGGGAACTGGCGTCACAAGCTGTGGTGAGAGCTCGCGAGATGATTTCGTGTTGAGCCCTCCGTGGAAGCTCTGCTATTGGGCAGGTGGTACATGACGTCACAAGGTTTCCCGTTTGCTTCACTTCCGCAATGTGATGGCAGGCAAGTGTGAAGCGCAGAGGACTTGCCGTGCTCGTTTCAGGTGACAATCACACTCGGACTCCATTTTGCGCCCATTTCGACACTTTATGTTTTCCCAAGTTTTCGGAGTAAAAAAATTGTGTAACGTGTACGAGTGGCTGCAAAGCATGACTACACCGCAAAGTACTAGCGAAATACAAGCAAGTCAGCTGTGAATAGGATCAAACACGCTTTGTAATTGTATTCCCACAGATGTGGAGCACAATATTGAGAGCGAGCTTGGCGCGTAGGTCGTGCCTCAATTGGAGGAGTCTCTTCACGATGCAACTAAAGAGCAGCGAGTTCCAGGTTTTGTTCACCGATGGACTGAACGAACTGGCAGGTGAGGTGCAATCTTGACATGTGACCAATGCCACTGCGGAATGGACCTTTCCGACTGGCGATCTTCAGCTCCGGCCCTCTTAGCTACAGTTGCCATGCCCCACAAGCTTCCAAAATGCCGACTTAACATAACACGGGTATGAACTGGATTCTCTACTGCGTATTCCAGATAATATTGGGGTATGTTTTTTTTTGCCAAATGCGTCAGACTTGTCCAAGAGAGTTCTACAGAGAGGTCTCCACTATTTCACGCAAGGATATGTACACGGAATTAAGATTTTGGACAGAGCAGGACGCAATGTCAGAGTTACAGCGAAACGTTGTCGATCAATGCAAAAAAGTTTGACGCCTCACAAACTTCATATTGAAATCCAACAGGATAAATTAGTGGAGTTGTACTGGACATGTAAAGCAGGTTGAGTACTTTTTACTTGCTCTGCTTTTTACTTACTTTACTCATGAGTAATATTGTAGTCTTTATAAGTGAGTGGATGTATTCATTTGACCTGGCTCGTAATCAAACCCAGTACTCTGTCTTAAAAGCCTGATGTGATGCAAATAGGCAAATAGACATTTCTCTTGCATGACATTGCACATTTACATATCCCTAACCCAACTCTTCGGCATAAAACATTACAACAACATTCAACACATAAACATTACTTCATTCAGCAGCTCAGTGATACACTAACAAAATGAAAGTTGTTCTCCTGCAATGTATAAAGCACTGATAATAATTCAATCAAATTCAGAGAAGTTACTTCTCCCTCACTTACCTTCAAACATACACCCTTGTGTTTGTTGATATTGTCCACACTTAGTTGTACCTGCGCTCTTCCGTCAGCCTTAATCCATCGTAGACACTTCCTCAACTGTGTTTTATGCTTTGGAAAATGAATCAACCGGGCCCCTTGTAACCTAGCAGGATATCTTTCATCAGAATTGCACATTCTCCAAATGTATGTGAGGAACATTTTGTTTGTAACATTAACTTTTCAAAGCGCACGTGACCTATAACGATGTGACCACAGTGCATACATCTGATGTTGCTCACAAAAGGTCAGTGCTCACGTGGTTAGTGTGTTTGCTCAGACGTGACAGGGTTCGCACGCAGCCCGAAAAGTCACTAAAGGTGCATTTAGGGGCTCCTAAAAGTCCTTAAAAATCTGTGAAAACCAGTCAAGCCCCTAAAAAGGCCTTAAATGAAAAAAATCAAAGGGAGAACCTCTACCGCCAAAATTCTCCCTAAAAAAAATTAATTAATCTTTTATTTAAAAAAATAGCGATCCGTCTGGCGTCCAAAACAGCCGGAAATTGTCAACGGAAGTCACCGTGTTGACAACTAGTCGCCATCTTGTCAATATTCCATTGTTTGTTTCCGTGAGTAGGCATTTCACTTCATCTTCGTTACGACGTAGCGTAGTTCTTTCATCGATCCAACTTGTATCATAGGGAAGTGCATTTTTCAAGATGCTTGGGTTGAAAGTAAGGAGTTTGGGAGCTGGGTTCGTCGAGATCCAAAAGATCGGCACATGTTTTACTGCCATCTGTGCAAGCAGAGTTACCAGCTTGAAAATATGGGCGTCAAAGCCTTGAGTTGCACCGGAAAAACAGGAGACACACTGATTTGGCGAAGACTCTCTAATCTTCCGTTTGTATGAATCTGTTTTTAAAATATCAAGATAGTGTATCATCAACTTCAGGCAGTGGAACTGGCAGTGCATGCGCACCTACAGTTGTCCAGTCATCAACTTCAACCAGCCAGAAGTCAGGCTTTATGAACGTTGTTCAATACACGAAGACAGGCTCGTTAAAGGCAGAGATCGTGTGGACTTTAAAAGTGATCTGCAGCCATTACAGTTGCAAATCTTGTGAAAATAATTCGAAAATGTTTGCAGTCATGTTCCCAGACAGTGACATTGCTAAAAACTACCACTGTGGGGAAAGGAAGACTTCGTACCTGGCTACATTTGGCATCACTGCCCACTTTTCATCTCTACTGCCTCAAAGCCAAAAAAGCCAGAATAGAGACTGACATATCTAAGCTTATTGAGAAGGCTGACATGCTGTGTGAGGAGGCAGAAGAAAAGAGGAATCTGAGGTTTATCACCGAGGCCAATGCACTCAGAGGCAAAGCAAAGGACAAGAGAGCCACTTTGGCACCTCTGCAGCAACAGAGGAGGCACTGGGTAGGCTCAAGGAGCTAGAGTAGAGGTGCTGAAACAGACATCAGTAGAAGACATTTGTGTATATAGTTGCAATTGTAGTTAGAATCTGTTTTTCTGTATACTGTTATGTGAAGACGTTGACATTGGTCATATCAATGAGAACTACCACAAGGGACGACAGGTGATCACTGTTACAGGTACCGAGGTACTGGAACATTTCATAAACCAAGAACAGTTGATGGCACCATTGGGTGAGTCTTTTTTCCTTACTCTTGATTTCCCACGATAGCCCCAAATTTTTCGTGTCGGCCCCTAAGAATACCCCTAAAAAGCCCTTACATTCTTTTGGTCAGACTGAGTATGAACCCTGCGTGGAAAAATTAGAGGGAACTTGCATGTGACGTTTGGCTCATGAAGATCTCTAACTCGCTGGACTGAAGGCAAATTGGCGACCAGATGGCCACTTGAGCGTCTGCTCGTTGCAGAGCCAGAGTTCAGACAAGCTGTGTCGCCAGAGAGCCTCAGCGAATGTTTCATTGGAGACATTCTGATGACTGCGTCATATAGAGGGCTGCGACTGACATCACTGCTGAGCATGCGCCTTAATTTTCCGCCGTATTGGAAGACAAACAAACCCCCCGGGAAGTTCGAGTGTGTGTAGGTGTAATTTTTCGTCAGTGTTTCTTCGCTTGGAATTTGATCTACATGATCTCGCAAGGCATGGCAGGTCCTTCTGCCAAGTGTAAACATGTTGACAGCCAGCCAGCTGTCGAAAGGAATCGTTACAAGGAGAAACTTGCTCTGGTTGATGGAGTTAACCCCCTACGACTTACCCAAACAGGAATGGACGACAGATGTGACATTCGATTAAATTTATCACTCAATTGTCAAAAAACACTTACCAGTGACAAAATGATCTGACCAGACACAATACTGGGACAGATTAGCAGTGTTTACATCTGCTCTGGACAAAGCTTCTAGCCAATCCCTTTGATGTTGAGAAAAATGTTTTTCAGTTTGTTCTCCCTGCCTTTTTATAACAGCATAAACTGCTTAAACTTATAACTGAAGAATGACTTGTTTACGTCGGGCACTGCTCTGTTGGAGCACCCAACCACAGCACAGAAGTTTACCATACCTGGAGGCTGGTTGGTTTGTGCAAGTTTGAAAAATAATGTGGTCACTCGTGAGTGGAGCTACAGCTGCCGGTATGCTTGCTTGTCTTCCAACATGCTGCGAGGCCAAAAATCACCTGATTGAGATGTCATGTCGCAGTGAGGACTCTGATAAAGCTTAATTTCACAGAATTGCGAGCAATCGTCAACAATATTTATGTGAACACCTCAATCTTTTCCCACATCAACCTCTGAAAGTATCAGAATAATTGCCCAGGTCTGTAATATTTAACAGACAAGGATTTTCCTCATGTATTATAGCAATGCTTGATGTCACAAAACTGTGATACATTGTGACCAAAATTTGTATGGACATGTCGAGTTGTGTAGTGTAAGATGTAGATTTCATTGTGAGAGTGGATGGTTGTTTGTATGTGCCCACCAATTGACGGGCTACCAGTCCCATTTGCAAGGGTGTATCCCAGCTCACCCAGACTCAACTGGAATAGGCTCCATCTTACCTGTGACCCTCACAACTACGATAGAAAATTGATATGTGGAAGGATTGACCTATACGGTAGCTACATCATCCACTAAAATGTTCTGTGTTTTATCTTGTCAGAAATGTTCAAGCAGCACCAGTATGAACTAAGAATAGCTGGAGGTGCTGTACGGGACTTGTTGACTGGAAAGCAGCCTGAAGATGTGGATTTTGCCACTACCGCTACTCCTGAGGAGATGAAGCACATGTTCCAGGCTGCAGGCATCAGGATGATCAACAACAAAGGAGAGAAGCATGGCACGATAACAGCAAGAGTAAGCCTTTGTAGACTTCATCAATCATCCGGAAATTATTCATAGTCTGGCAAAACTGAGAGTGGCAGTAACCGCAAGGATTTGGCCATTGTACCCATAGAGTGACGATTCAAGTTTTGCTGTATGCAACCTAACTTATAGCTATTTTTGAAGAGATGCATCCAGACTCGGAGCCCTATTATTTTGAAAGCTCCCATTTCTTGCATGCATGTGCGTGGTCTGCTGCAAGACAAATATACAATATAGTGTAAATTGAATTTCACCACCAGTTATTATTAAATGTATATTGTGAAAATGTTTACATTTTTACAATATTGTTGGGATATACAGTAGTAATCCCAATTCCAAATCATCTGGGTAACCTCTAGTTAGTTCTATGAGCACATATCACTTATACATTTAGAACACAACATGGTTTTTGACAAATATATGTAAAATCAATTTGGACATGCAATACTCATTCAACAAATTAAGTTCTTATTTATGTTAACGTATAATTTTATTGTGTTGTTTCAGGAAGTAAAACCCTCAAATCGGTCATCATTGGTCTTCCACATTTGGTCTGCTATCACAGTAGTTAAATTTCTTTTGACATTTGCTTATCTTTTATAGCTTCATAATGAGAATTTTGAGGTGACTACATTGCGGGTGGATGTTCAAACTGATGGACGTCATGCTGAAGTGGAGTTCACCACTGACTGGCAGAAAGATGCTGAGAGAAGAGATCTTACAATCAACTCCATGTTTTTAGGTGATTGGTCTGTTTATACTTGTGCATTTAAATTTCAATTCCACTGTACTGTCTTGGATTTGTTGACTCTTTTTTTTCCCCTGAAGGTCTGGATGGCACATTATATGACTATTTCAAAGGATATGATGACCTCCAGAATCGAACGGTCCGGTTTGTTGGCAGTGCTGAACAAAGGATCCAAGAGGACTACTTAAGAATACTGCGATATTTCAGGTGGGCTGTTTGCCTTTGATTCAGGTGATTTAAACTCATGAGAAGAAGCAGGTTAGTGATAACATCAAACATGATAGCGTGGAAAAACAAAACCAGTGCAGTTATTTTTTTTATACCATTTTGTATACCAACAGGTTCTATGGAAAAGTAGCTGTGAAACCTGATGAGCACGAGCCTGAGACACTGGAGGCTATTCGAGCAAACAGCAGTGGGCTTGTGGCTATTTCAGGGGAACGGATTTGGGTGGAGCTGAAAAAGATTGTGGTTGGTCACCATGCTTCTCGACTACTGGAGATGATGTACAGTTTGGGGCTGGCACATTACATTGGTGAGACACACTATTGCCTTGAAATGTTTTTACTTAAGTATTCTGTGGTCGTTATCGATTCTCTTGATGTTTTTGTGACAAGACTTTTTTGATTTCCCTGTTTGTAGTGCCTTGCAAAGTGATTACCACCAAGGCCCACTTTGTATTACAACATCAAATAGGGGACTTTTTCAACAAATATCACAGGATAGGTACCACAGGAAAAAAAAGTCAGATAAGTCAATTTCAGGGCTCTGAAATGGGAAAAGTAAAACCCAAAGAACAATAAACGGTGTGTCCGTGCGTTTGTTTGTCTGTGTGTGTGTATGTGTGTGCGCGTGTGTGCTTGTGTGTGTGTGTGTGTGTGTGTGTCAATGTATGCAGTAAATTCCTAGAAATGTGATCGCAACATACCTGATAATCTATAATTTGGCTGCTTCATTTTAACCAGCGGTGCGTACTTCCTTCCGTTGAGGTGCTTGACTAACACGTTCTCCCTCTAGATCCATGTTTCACATCTTGATGACACAAAATGCAGTATGCCTGCACACTTTTTTTTCATTTTAACATTTTCGTGAAGGTATTATTTTTTTTGTTTTAATTCCAGCCAGTGCCATTTCCACTGATTCTTGAACCCAAATGAAGGTTCTTCATCTGTACTACATTGAAGAAAATAAGTATTTGAACACCCTGCTATATTGGAAGTTCTCTCGCTTAGAAATCATGGAAGGGTCTGAAATTTTCATCGGAGGTGCATGTGAGAGAGATAATCTAAAAAGAAAAATCCAGAAATCGCAATGTCTGATTTTTTTTTTTTTTTTTTTAATGATTTATTTGTGTAATACAGCTGCAAATAAGTATTTGAACACCGGAGAAAACCAATGTCAATAATTGGTACAGTAGCCTTTTTTTGCAATTAAAGAGGTCAAACGTTTCCTGTAGTTGTTCACCAAGTTTGCACACACTGCAGGAGGGATTTTGGCCCACTCCTCCACACAGATCTTCTCTAGATCAGACAGGTTTCTGTGCTGTCGCTGAGAAACACCTCCAAAGATTTTCAATTGGGTTTAGGTCTGGAGACTGGCTAGGCCATGGCAGAACCTTGATATGCTTCTTACGGAGCCACTACTTGGTTTTCTTGGCCGTGTGCTTCAGGTCATTGTCATGTTGAAAGACCCAGCCACGACCCATCTTCAATACTCTGATTGAGGGAAAGAGGTTGTTCCCAAAATCTCACAATACATCGCCGCGGTCATCCTCTCTTTAATACAGGGCAGTCGTCCTGTCCCATGTGCAGAAAAACACCCCCAAAGCATGATGCTATCACCCACATGCTTCACAGTAGGGATGGTGTTCTTGGGATGGAATTCATCATTCATCTTCCTCCACACACAGTGGAAAAGTTAGTGGAATTATGACCAAAAAGGTCCATCTTGGTCTCATCTGACCACAAAACCTTCTCCCATGACTCCTCTGTATCATCCAAATGGTCATTGGCAATGACATGGAGTGGAGGTGGACTTTTAAAGTCGGTCTAACAGGTCTTGGAGGGTCAGAATTCTAGCTGATAGACAGGTGTTCAAATACTTACTTGCAGCTGTATCACACAAATAAATCGTTAAAAAAATCATACATAGTGATTTCTGGATTTTTCTTTTTAGATTATCTCTCTCAAAGTGGTCATGCACCTACGATGAAAATTTCAGACCCCTCCATGATTTATAAGTGGGAGAACCTCTAATATAGCACGGTGTTCAAATATTTATTTTCTTCACTGTATGTCCCTCCGTGACACCCAATATACCGCAAACTTATTCATGTGTAAACTCAATACCATACAATGGATTTAAATGTGAAGAAAGATCACAGCAATAAAGTATTGTATAAATGGCGGAAGATTTGCACCTTGCCTTCCATAATACGTTCTTCAATGCTGTTAGTATGATGGTCACAATTACAGACCGTCAATGTCAACATTATACTATGTTACCCCCCCAAATTTTGTAGTCAAATTTATGATCTACATAAATGTTTTTGCTGCATGGAAAACCCACAGAATTCCACGGATCTGCTGATTTTTCACAGTCGTGATAGGAAAGTAAGAACAGAACAGGCAGGAGTTCACTGTATAATGAGACAAGTTTCATCCTGATCAGGTTATTGTGAAAAGGATAAGAAATGATGAAATAATTAAACAAAAACAGAGGAAACTGGGGAAAAATGACTGACCACTTCTCTTTTACTGTGAAAAACAAAACCAAAAGAAATCAGTTGATAATTGGTTGCAATGTTATTAAGAGTGTGCAAACGAGATCTTTGGCCTCAATTACCAAATTTGGTCACTTAGGCCTTTCAACTTGAGAGACAGACATTTTGAGGTAAGCTTTAAAATTGAACCTAGGAGCACTTAAACGTATACGAGGTTGAAATTACATCAAAGCTTTTTACTTTTCAATGGCAAGGAGATGGCTCCTCCAGCCTACGGTGTTGCATTTACATGCTCCCAAAAGTTGATGTCACCTTAGACAGAGTGCGGAAGTGCTGCATGCATAGTGTGTTCTAAACAATTCGGAAGGGACGGAATGTTTTTTTTTCCCCCCATTTGCGTATACTGCACAGAGTGAAGGTTCACTGTATGTATATATGCTGAATAGATCAGTGAGCTTCTCAATTTAATACAAAATCATGACATTTCTTCCTCTCAGGTTTACCTTCTGATGGCAATGTTGATGAGATGAAGCGGGTGTGGCAGAATGCCAAAGGTCACTCTCCCAAACCTATGACCATTCTAGCAGCTCTCTGCCGCTGCCCAGAGGAAGTAGAGAGGATGGACACGCGACTGAAGGTGTCTCGGGAGGAGAAGACTCTGGCTCTGTTTCTGGTCAAGTACAGAAAAGATCTCTACAAGAATGATGAAGATTCGGAAGGTCTCAAAACCTTTACTGACTTCATTATTGACGTAAGTTTTAACTTCCTAATATGGTGTGTGACAAAAAAAAAAACTATGCTCGTGATTCAGTGTTATATGGCTACCTGCCTATATCATAGTGTTGCCCAGTATTGGTGCTTTTCGTCCACATTGTTTTTCACTCTGTATATTTTTCAGGCCTTTTGCTTGGCTCCCTGTGGTCATTCTAGGTGCAAATTGTATATTTAAAATTTATTGTTAATCCTTGGTTGGCCACTACTGTGGTGTCTTGAGTTCTGAGTTACATTTGTTACTCATGCTCACAACTCAAAACAATTGTATATCAAGTTTTTGCAAAGTGAGATTAATAACATGAGTGGCAGGTGGAATGAAGATTAAATCAGCCATATATGTGCATGCAAATGTAAATTATTTTTTTGTCTGTACGTTCTCTTCAATTGGCTGGCAATCGGTTCAGGGTGTACCCTGCTTCTCGGTCATTGTCAGCTGAGGTTGGTGCCAGGACAGACCCTATTAAGGATAGGCGGTATGCTAACTGGGTGGATGCATAGAAATTCCATCAATCTGTTCCATCCTCCCCTCCCAAAAAAAAACCCGAATTAAATGCTGTACAGTGCTTTATAATAAGAGAAGTGATTTTTTTAATATACTAAAAGCAATGAGAGAATTAAATACAATTAAAAAGAATTAAACCGTTTTTGTCACACTTGACAAACTGATATAGGAGTCCCTGTTCAAGGAATGAAAACTCAGCTCCTCGGCGAGCTGTAGTCATATTAGTCATACTTACTGAACATACTTTGACATAATACTGTATACTGGAGGCTCAGCTCCTGTTTCGGCATCTCAGTATACAGCAGGGATATTAGTTGCTCTTCACAAAAGGTAAAGAATTATGAGAGGGGTTGGTGCTTTGTAAGTGAAAGAGGCAAACAAACATTATTGAAGTATGAACAATTTAGTCAATAAATTGGTTCCGATGATAAGTTGGAGGAGGTCAGCAACTGTATAAAAGCCATGTTTTATGTAATTTGCTCCGAGTGCGTAGCAATTAAATGTACATCTTTGTGCCTATCCTGTGTAACATTGCAATTAAAGTTGGCACAGATTCACTCAGAAAATAAACTAAATTTAAAGCTGTGTTTTGTCATATTTGGCTCGACTCATTTCACTAGCCCCAAGTCACCAGAGCTCACCATTTTGCCAGGAAAAAAAACTCATGACACTTGTAAAAAATAAAAAAAACACGAAAGACAGGAATGAAGGTCGTGGATGGATTGAAATCCTCTGGAACACATTGATACCTTAACCCAAACACCGAAGAGACACAAGAGTTTGTCAAACGTTTTTGTGAATTTTGTCCCAATCATTGTGTTGTTACTTTCTTTCCAATACGGTTAAATAGTTGACAGTCTATTTTATTTTTGTGTCAGTCATCAGCTCTTATGCTGTTTTGCAGATGAAAATAAATGCTAAAAATCACTAGTGCAAAAGAATGCAGCCTACCATTAAACATGTTTGCTTTTTCAACATTGGCATCCAGGTATTTTATTGCTGCACTCACCCAAGTGACTTGACTGAAGTTGCATGTGGTGTAGGCTGAGGCTCGAAGCTAAACGGAGCACATCAAACGACAACACATCGTGAAGCGTTCTTTGGACAAAATACAGTAAACTTAATCCTATTCTTGCACTGAGGTGACTGGACATTTAGTTTGACATGGTTAGCACTTTTTTCCGCTGCTGCCATTTGGCACAAGAACGTCTTTGTGCATGTTCTTCATTGGTTTTTGCCACTTTGTTGAACAGCCCAAAAATGCTCAATTATACACATTGTTATTACGACATCACAATGAATATAATGTTGTCATAATTTGGTTCAATTTCTCTACAATGAGAATACAATATGAATATTTACTTATTTGAAAAACACTCAAAAGATTTTGTCTTTTAATGGCAGAGACAACACACAAGTTTATAGTTGCTGGTGAGCATTGTAAACAAATGGCAAGGAAAGGTCCGCTTGCATTGAAAAACAAATATCAGCCACGGTTGACTTACAACAGCCATTTGTTGTGTAGCCAAAATGCTTGACAGCCGTAATTAAAGTGAAATCTCATAGTATGGGGTTTAAGGTGTGTTTCTTTGAATTCTGGTCGAAAAGATGCATCTCAAAGCAGGAGAAATCACATTCTGTTTTGTATCCCGTTAAGTGAAGTCATTGATCTGAAACTTATTGTTTTGACAGAGTCGTGAATTGGATACTCGGAGTAAAGTGTGTGAGCTGCTGAAGTATCAAGGTGAGCACAAGCTCCTGGCTGAACTTAGCACGTGGGCCGTACCTCGGTTCCCCATCAGCGGACATGACCTCAGGAGATTGGGCCTCCTCACGGGCAAGGAGATAGGCTCCACTTTACAGAAGCTGCGTGACATCTGGAAGAAAAGTCATTATCAGATGGATAAAGAAGAACTTCTCAGTTACGTGAAGTCCGAGTGAACTGTTGCATGTCAAAGCCAAACATGCATCTGTGTCTGTGGCCGAGAATACCAATTTGGACTCTCTGTAATCAAGTCCAGTGATAGCACAGCTTGAGTTAAGTATTGAAATGTTTGTGTGTGTGTGTGTGTCAAATGAACATGACCAGAGATATGCGCCCCAACGATGAATGCATTTTCATGATTTTTACACCATTTTCATTGTTATTGTCATTCATTATGACAACACAGGCCTGCTTTTATACATAAACATAAAAAGGGAAGACAGTAATCCACACCACGATGCAGAGAATACATCCATTGCATTTAATTTGCAATCTTGGCTGACATTTCCTCAAATCTACTGAATAAGTGCTAGTCTGGTTATTTTCAATCTTTGAACATTGTTGTGAATATTTTCTTCTCAGTCAGGACAAAGGTTCCAGTACATTCTTTATATTGTAGTCAACATAAGCCACTATTTGTTTTTAGATAGACCGCGATTTGTAACTGGTCGGTTCTATTGAGCAAGCATTTGAAATGTTTTCTTGGCGCTGCTTAATGTATTCATTTGAGAGGTAATTTAGAACTTGTCTGCGAGGACATTGATTTTTGCTTTTCCAGGTTATTTTGCAAACTATTTTTCAGAAATAAAATTGGCAATTGTGGCAGCGTATTCAGTCGTGTGATCTGTCGTTATGTTGTCACTGGAGTGTTCAATATCAGAGATAAATGTGAATATTTAAGTGATTTTATGCCACAGCATATTTTTTTTACACTCTTTGATTTACATCTTTAATCATGAATAGATTACTCATCGTTTTTCTTATTGGTACCTGTGCATCTAACAAACTTTTTCACATTTGTCCACCTAATATTTAATTAAGGAAACCCAAATATTAGAAATTCATGCCAAATGTGATCAAAACAAAAATCATCAATGATATTTGATTGAGTCTTTTACACTGTCAAAGTTGGATCTTTCATTTGCTCAGGCAGAATCCCAGTTCTCGTGATACAGATATTGTGTTGGTAGTTTTACACAACTCCTTTTTGCAAATTGGATGGATGGATGTTTAACGTATCACTAGACACTTGAAAAATAATATGCCAGATTTTCCAGCAAATGTAAAGATGTTAGCCTACACTTTCTGAGCATTATTCCCTATAAGCATTTGGAAGATGTCATGTATACAGTAATTCCCCCAATAAATATACTGTATACTGTTCTCCACCCATCCATTTTCTTTGCCACTTATACTCACGAGGGTCATGGGTAGTCCTGGAGCCTATCGCAGCTGTCAACAGGAAGGAGGCAGGGTACACTGTGAGCTGGTTGTCAGCTAATAACAGAGCACATTGAGACAAACAACCACACCCAGGGGCAATTAAGAGTGTCCAATTAATGTTACATGTTTTTTTGAATGTGTTGAACCCGGGTCCTCAGAACTATGAGGCCAAGGCTTTACCATCTGAGCTACTGTGCTGCCCCTGTATACTGTTCTGAATTATGAAATTTATGTGACTGTAGATTAATTGCCCATCCATCCATTTCTGCACCTCACTAGGGTCACAGGTATGCCAGGGTCTTTCCCAGCTACCTTTGGGCAAGAGGCAGGAGACACCCTGAACTGGTTGCTAGCCTATCACAGGGTACATAGAAATAAACAACCATTCACGATCACATTGACCCCTACAAGGCAATTTAAAGTTTTCAGTTAACCTACCATGCATGCTTTCGAGGTTTGGGTGGAAACCGGAGTACCTGAAGAAAAACCATGCATGCACGACGGGGAGAACATGCAAACTCCAACCAGAAGTTAAACACTTAAACCAGTCAGCTACTATGCTCTATTCTATACAGATATCTTTCATTCATCCATCCATTTTTTGTACTGCTTATCCTTACTGTGGTAAATGCGTCATTATTTATTTATTGGAGGAACTCGTTGTCCTACAAAGCAATAACTTGTGGTACACTCAACTCAGCTCAGCCGGTCCAGAAGGTGGGCTTCACTATTGAAGCCAGAAGGTGTCAGTGTTGTCTCTATCTATCTATCGATCTTTAGTCTCAATTTGACACCGTGTAACTCAATTTATACAATACATTAGATAGTCCCCTCATGGACCCAACACCTTAATGGTAGAGGGATTATCCAAGAAGCAAAAGTGCCCGGAGTCTTTATCCCTATGGCAGGTTTACCCTGGAAGCAGGTCTTAGGTGAGGGACCAGGCAAAGTATGGCGCAAAGATCCCCTATTAAGGAAAACAGTGAGTCATATTTTCTTTGCCTCGACAAAGGTCACCAAATGGATGGAACATCACTTGGAACACCTCCCCAGTGAGGCATCCAGGAGGGCCCTGAGATCCCTGAGCCATCTAATCCGGCTCTCCGGAGGAGCATAGCTCTACTCTGACCCCATCTGGGATGACTGAACTTCTCACCCAATCTCTAAGGGAGAGGCTTTACACCTGACATAAGAAGCTTATTTTTTTGCCGTTTTTCATTGCAAACTTGTTCTTCTGGTCATTACCACTGCTCATAGGTGATGGTACAAAGGTACTGTAGACTGATGTGAGTCTGCAAAACTCCAGACACTGCAGCGAGTCACCAGTCTATCTCCTCTTCCTTTCTTTCCTCACTTTTGAAGAAGACCCTAAGATACAGTGATGTGAAATAGTATTTATTTATAGTTTCCCTTTGTGAATTCTGTTTTTTTTTTTTTTTTTTTTTTTTTTTTTAGCATATCACACACAAAGATTTAAAATCACCAAACCAATTCCAATATCACTCAGAAACAACCCAAGGAGAAACAAAATGGAGAGTTCAATTGAAAATTTTATTTGAAACGTTTGTGTCTGAAATATGTGGAAAAAAGAAATAAGAATGGGGGTAAATACATTTTCACAGTACTGTAATTGAAGTCCTCTACTTGAGCCTTGATCTCATTCGGGTCACGCTGTCCATCCTTGAGATTTAAAAGGGGCATGGTTTTTATGGGTTTTGTCCTGGCTGTGGAACAGTGACAAATTTGTAGAAAAGTACACTCAAGTCACAAACGACTAGGGCAAGAGTTTGAGAACACATTTTTTTGACCTTTGTCATCTTGGGCCTTGCGTGTCATTTACTTCCAACCCTTTGAATGTGGAGACAACATACTGCACTGTACATTTTTGAGCAACTAAATAAATGCAATGTTCAGCTTGGATGTTGGACAGGTGGAGAAGGAAAATGTAACATTGCAAAATGATGTGAGCTCTAAAGCCTAATGGGCTGCACCAAACCTTTGGCGTCTTGTAAATATAGAAAAGTACACTGGTGTTTGTACAACAATGATGAAGGTTGCCAGCTTGTTTTAATCAACCTGTCTGTGTGAATGTGACTTTTCTGACATGCACCTTATCACAAAAAAAACATCCATCTTTCCATCCATTCCTTATCTAAGCCACTTATCCTCATAAGGGTCCCAGGAGTGCTGGAGCCTATCCGTGCTATCTTCGGGCAGGAGGCGGGCTACACCCTGAACTAGTTGTCAGCTAGTCGCAGGGCACAGAAAAACAAATAATAATTTGCACTCACAATCATATCTAAGGGCAATTTAGAGTGTCCAATGAATGCATGTTTTTGGCAGTCCTGGGAGAAAACCCACGCAGGCACAGGGTGAACATCCAAACTCCACACAGGTGGGGCTGGGATTCAAACCCCGGTCTTCAGAACTGTGAGGCAGATGCTGAGTCTAACCATTTAAAACATAATAACAATAATATTCGAACTGCAGAATGACCTTGTGGGATGTGAGAAGCATTGCTTGCAGGAGCAGCACCTCACTGCTGTTCTCTAGAATATATTACATTGGTATTGACTTATGCATTTGAATTATGCATGTTTCATGCAATAAAATATATGAGATAGAGTTTACCATTCCCAATAAATCAAAGAATAAATATGACTTTGAAAATTCACTTGAGACATCAACTAAATCAAGTTAATGTAATGGGGTGTCATCATTCATTTTGAAAGCCTTTGCAACTGTGTCAACTGTGCTGTCAAAGTGTGACGTGATTGATGTTCAGTTGGCTCAGTGGATGATTGGTTTGTGCTCTATTCATAATTATTGTGCCGGTGTGACATGCAAATGAATCCCAATGATGCTTTGATTCTTCTGACAACTGCACCATCTAATTTCATAGGTTTATTTCCGGGCCAGAAAAACTTCCCAATCTTGGAAAGCTTTCAGTCATTCCATTGAAGTCGCCCAGTGAATCAGAGTGCTTAGAGGGGATTGAGTTGGTGGATTAGTTCCAGATATAATTTTGGTTCTGCTGACAGCGAGATTCTTGTTAGTACAGTGTGAGGTAGTACAAACGCGAAAAATGTCCGCTACGCCAGGCTAACCTGATGCAGGGGAAGATCACAAAAGGCAAGAAAGAAAACAGCTTTCTACCCTGGAAGGCAATAATTAAATGTTGAAAAAAAGAAGGAAAAGTTATATCTAGAACGAAGAAATTCATCTATCCATTTGCTTAGCCGGTCATCCTCACAAGGGTCGTGGGAAGTGCTGGAGACTATCCCAGCTGTCAACGGGCAGGAGGCGGGGTACACCGTGAACTTGTTGCCAGCCAATCGCACGACTCATCGAGACAAACAGCCGCATCCACAATCACACCGAGGGGCAATTTAGAGTGTTCAATTAATGTTTCATATTTTTGGGATGTGGGAGGAAACTGGAGTACTTGGAGGAAACCCACGGAGGCACGGGGAGAACATGCAAACTCCACACAAATGGGTCCAGGTTCAAACCCAGGACCTCAGAACTGTGAGGCCAACGGTTTTCCATCTGACACACTGTGCCGCCAGAACTGACTAACTAAAAAATATCAGATGTTTTTTTTTTTTTGCATTCAGCCAATTGTTCAATCGTTGAACAACTGTCCAATATGTCCACATAATCCAATATGTTGCATAATAGATGCGTGTGTAGATTTTGCCCTAGAGGGCTACCATAATGGATTCTGTCACTGCAGTCCACATATACTTTACCGCCGTGTGTGTGCTTTTAGCCAATGAGAGACAGCCTCAAATGTCACGTGACTCGTGGTTTATCATGACCTCATGAGACACACAGTGAGCTAATCAGTCAATAAATTGGCTGTGAGAAGTCGGAAGACTGCCTGATTTAAAGACTCGTCTGCTCGTCTGAACAAGTTAGTTAATCCCCCCCACCCCCATCTGCTCCCCCAATATTTTGCTTACTAACTTAAGTGTTCTATTTTTAAATGTGCCATTTTATCTAGATCGCTAGATGCTAATATTAGCATTGTGGAGTGACCATTATGCCAAGCTCCTAATATAAGCATCGTTTCACGTTCACGTGAGCATTTATGATGCCTAGCTACAAATGTTACCATCGTGCTGTGCAAAAGCTTGTTCAGAGTAGATAGAATAATCTTCATTTAGGTGTTTTAAAACGAAGTTGCATCAATTCAATGTGGTCTCTCATTGGAACAACTTTATTAATATATTGTATTTGTATCTGTGTACCGGTTAATAGGCCAGGCCCACTCTTTGTAGTTCATATATATATATATTATTTTTTTAATGCTTCAGCCTACTTTGAAAGTCCATCTCTGGATGGTCTAAGCTAACCATATACTCTGATAAAGTGTTATATAATTTTGTGCATTTAGATCAATTTCTTCTTTTTTTCCTTTCGGCTTGTCCTGTTAGGGGTCACCACAGCGTGTCATCTTTTTCCATCTTAGCCGATCTCGTGCATCTTCCACTTTAACCCCAACTGCCCTCATGTCTTCCCTCACCACATCCATCAACCTTCTCTTAGGTCTAATTTAGATCAATTTCTATAGCTCTTTTATGAAACTTCAACATATGGTGAGACTTTCAACATAAAGTCATTAATTGAAGTAACAGCAAGAAAAATGGAGGATATGATTTTTTTTTTTTATTTAGATTTCAGTTGTCATTAAGCCATAAATTGAATTGTCTTTATTGAGACTAAAATAAATCCAGTACTGAATGTCCACTGAGATTTTGTAGTTTTTGAAAAGGGTTAATGTTATTTGAATGCCAAAACAATTGTATGATTCCTTGGATTGAATCTCACAGCCAATCAAGTGTCTTGAGCATAATTATAGTTTAAAATTGTTCTCTGTTTCACTGGAGTTTTTAATCAGCAAAGGCTTAGTCAAAGGGTTGTAGCTAGCTGTGGCACTTCTTATATCAGGCTCATTTAAATTGCCTCTGTGCCTATACCTGTCATTCTGGTGACAACTCCAAATAGATCATCAACTCTCAAGTAAGGAAATTACTCAATGAAATTGCGCGATATTTCCAGTGTAATGATATAGAAATTATTTTCACAGAGCCATTATGTTCCAACGGAAGAAAAGGATACAGCCTGCTGACGATGTAGCATCCTACATTCTGTCTTCAAAAGACAAGCCGTGGTTTATGGAACAATTCATCAGTAGTTACAAAGGTGAAAAAATGTCGACTCCATTTAGGGTTAGCATAATAAACATATTTGTCAGTCCTATTTATTTACAGTTACACTTTTACAATAAAAAAAAATTAGGCTACATGTCAGACAGAATACGGTAACAAATGCTATTAAGCTGCTGTTTTTGTAAAATCCATCGCAATCAGGTATAACCCTGGCTTCTATCATGTTTACAGTAAACAGGTGAAATGAGTTTGTCGTCCATATTTATTTCAAAGGCAAGTTGCAGGTTTACTGTCTGTATAAATTACAATTGGCTGTCTTTCTAGTTGGGCATGAAAAAAGGCTGCGTTAGCTTTTCCAAAAAGACTATGGATACAGATCAGTCCAGTCATAGGCAATTGGCAAAGCATCATTTCATCCTGATCTTAGACCAGGGATGCTCAATGTCAATCGCGATCCTTACACTGCCCCCCTCCGCTCTTAAAGGTCTAAGAAAATGTATTTTATTTGTCTATCCTACAAATGTGGCTAAAATTTCATAAAAATATTTTTAAAATTCTCAACACCACAGTAATGAAATAAATTAGCGTCAAAGTCAGTCTCAAGATTTTGTTCGAAATGTCACTTAGATTAGGCGAGTTCAAGTGTGACGGCCTGAGCACTCCAGTGTTGAAAGGTCTTCTTCAGGTTTATGCTCATGCGTGTAGAATTTTTGGAATTTTTCTACTTCCATGCCAATCCGAAACTTCCCCATCCATGCTTCTTCCGCGTGTTCAATTTCGCTCCGCTTCTACGTGTTCATTTTCGCTCCGCGTACATTTCGCTATGGACGTCTTACAAAGCCGAACACAGCGGATGAAAGAATACAGAAACAAATGCGAACATATTGTTTATCAGCTGGAACGCTCGTTCCAGCATTAAACAAGAATCAACAGAGGATCGTTCGGACTCATTCATTAAGGCACATTTGGGTTAGTGAAAGTAACTGTCATATCATTTTCACGCGCAGAAAATACCCTATATTGTCAGCAACATGCAGAGCTAAATTTAATTACAATGTGTGTAAATAGCAAGATGTTGACAAGCAACTTGTTTTTCCACATGTAATTGCTAATAATTTGTCAAACATCCTGTGCATATTTTGATTATGACAGGATTTGTAATGTTTGTATTTTTTTTTAATCAGCACTTTATCTATAAACCCAAATTTATGAATTAAGTTTTCTTTTCCTTCACTGTTATAGGGGATTTCTATTAATTCAGTTTTGTACATTTAATTAAACTTCTTTTATTCTGTAAATATTTACTGCAGAACAACAGCTATTTGTTCATGGTGAGCAAGGACAAGGGAACAAAAAACCTTTAACAACTGAAGATGAAGTCCTCGACATCATTTGGCACTATCATAGTGACACTGTTGGAGGTCACAGTTGCATAAATGCAACACTGGCCAAGATAAGTCATCTGTACACATGGAATGTCTTGAAGGAGGATGTGAAAGACTTTGTCAGGACATGTTATGAAATAAATTTGAATATATTATTTATTATTATATATGTTTATATTATAAGAAACTACAATGATGATGCTGAGAAACTTATCCCTGATCCATGTAAAGTGTACTTGAAACCAAAAATATATAAATTGTATATTTTTCAGGTTATGTCATGTGATCAGTGTCAGCGGTTTTCCAAATTAAAGACTCAAGCTCCACACCCTTTAGAACTGGTGGGGATGGACATAATTGGCAATTTGAGTTTTTTATTATTGGTATTGAAAACTTTTTAGGTGGGGCCATTCTCAGATTAATTACTGGTCATCTTTCAAATTATTTAATTTGTGACGGTCTGAGCGCTCCCCCGCGTTGAAAATCATAGTTCATAGTTGTCACGAACGAGGCTCGAGGGCGGACCCAAATCCACGACTCCAGAGGCAAGCAGGTAGTGTACAGAAAGCCTTTATTCGGTCCGTGGTCAATGATCAGTGAGTCAGTCAGGAAAAACAGCAGTATCAGAAGAGACAGGCTTACTAGGATGGTCAGGGAACAGGCGAGGGTCGGTACACAGTAGGTCAGGTATACGGGAGTGCGGGAACGAGGCATGAGAATCAACGATCTGGCGGAGGACCAGTTGTTAAAATAATCATCCATATGTTCTCATTTTGTTCAAACTGTAGTTGGTTACACATCACCACCAATCTTGTACCTTTGAACTCACTGTCTTGATGTAATCAATCTAACTTGATGTAATCAATCTAACAGATGCAAACAATCAAACAGCCTCATCATGTGATTCACTGAATAAAAGGAAGCTGCAAGGAGACACAAGTTGGAGTTGGTTGGAAGCAGGGAAGTCCTGTCGCTCCCCTTGCAGCAACTAAAACTTAAAGCCTTGTCTGTTCGCCTTCTTTTAAAAGAGAGTCAACCTTTTAAACCTGACATCTTGGTCCTTCGAGCCGGATCCCAACACACCACCGCCCATCGAGGAGGGAGAAGACACACCGAAGTCTGTCGACAGCCAGGAGCATTTTAGCTGTTCCTGAAGAAAAGCCCTGGTGGGACGTGAATTCGTGACGGGATCACGAACAACTGGCGTCCAGACAACGCGTGAACCGGTAAGTGAAGGCTACTCCGCCAGAAGGAGGTTTAAGGCTACTCCGCCAGAAGGAGGTTTAAGGCTACTCCGCCAGAAGGAGGTTGAAGGCTACTCCGCCAGAAGGAGGTTTTAAGGTTACTCCACCTTTAAAGAGGTTATTTATTCGGATCCATAAATGTGTGAGTGAGTGTATGCAAGTCTGAATGCCATTACTTGTGGAATCATACGTCACGGATGGAAACCTAACGGTGCTAACAGAAGTCCGTGCTCCGGTTGAAGTACACAAGGTAGTGGATTAGGACTTGGGTCCCAAAAAGGACAAGTAGTCTGTACGGGACAAATGTAGAAAAACATAATGGTGAGCGGGAATAATAAGTCTGCCCTAGAGGGGATGTACACTTTATAAATTAATGTTTACCGGGCAGCATGATGTTTCTTAAAGAAATGGGAAGAGAGAAAAAAAAAAGAAAAATAGCATGGCTTATATGGCAAGTTAACAGTTGAAGGATGCAGCAGTTTGGTAGAAAGATTGATACATTTAGTAAAAGTGTAAATGAAAATAACCAACAGATAAAGGATTGTTCCCATTTGAAATATTATCTAGTAGATTAGATTTAGATTAGATTAGATTAGACTGCCCATGGTAGAGCGGCCAGTGCAGCAGTCAGAAGAAAATACTTTAAGTGATTGGGTGAAAGAGATGTTGCTAAATAAAACTGTAAAAGAAGCAAATGATCTGCCGCCTACTGTGCCTTCTTCACAGGTGCCGTTGGTGTCCATTGGTGATTGGGTCCTGAGAAAAATCATCAAGAGGAAGTGTTGGTCCTCACCTCGCTAGGATGGTCCACTCGTGATAAAGATAGCAGAACGTCCCACATGGATACATTTGTCCCACTGCAAGCCTGTGGCTCCCTTTTCATTCAACGACGAGTAGCGGTGGAAGTCCGGCTACAAAGGGTGGGGTAGCAATAGGCTGCCCTGGTCTCAAACCGGTGAAGAATTCAGCTGATCCGTCCTTGAGCATGTTAGGTAAATGAGACCCACTATTGGGACTGCTGGCCTTCGTGCTGTTCGGACCATGGCTCCTCCGCACTGGCCAGTCTGGGACTGTACGTGTTTATCACTGGATCGATGGACATGAATCATCATGGAGCAAGGACAATCCCACCTCTCCAATGGACGCCAACACCTGGTACTCTTATGTGAATATGGTGTTCTTCCGTGGACAACCAATGACAGATCAACAAGTGTGGTGAAGCTGGAGCTACTCAGATGCTCCGTCATGAAAAGAAGTGTGCAGCAGCGACGAGTCCGACAATGCCAGCAATTCCACCTACTGGTCCCAGACTTCATGCCAGGCCAGGAGAGGATGCAGAGAGAAACCATCTGAGGTCTTCAGGACGGACCTGATCACCACCATGAAGGTGCATGACTCGTACCGGCTCAACGCAGAGGACTACTACGTCCTGGCCGATGCATAGAAGCAGAAGCGAGAAAAAGGGTATCCACGTGCCCATTAGCCCGCAGTCCATCCCGGAGCCCGTGGTGCTAACTGACAAAAGCAAAGATGTCATGTTCATCAGCCCCAAGAAGCTGATCCGCACATCTGCCACCCTGGTCCTCAGTTATGTGGACGTCAGGACTTTGGCGGAGGGCGTGTGTCACTACGACCTCAACGAGGAAGATATCACCTGGCTGCAGGTCATCGACGAGGAGTTTGCAAGGTTTCCCTTCTTCCACTGGATGAATTCGCCATAGAGTGCTGAGCACCGTTGTCATAACAACATGACACACACTACCGAGACACAGTAGGGCCTTGGTATCGAGTACAATGAGAATGTGGTGTGCGACATGCCAGTTCCCCAACGGAGAGGACGACAACGAGATGGTGTTCTGCAACAAGTGGAATATCTGCGTCCACCAGGTATCCTGCCAAAGTGCCAGTTGTGCCCGAAAACGGGCGATGCTATGAAGCCCACCCGCAGTGGAACCAAGTGGGTCCATGTCAGCTGTGCCTTGTGGATCCCAAAGATGAGCAATGGGAACCTGGAGAAGATGGAGCACGTCACCAGCGTGTCGCACACTTCCAGCAACAGCCTCCACTCCGGCCTGGAGAAACCATCATCACTCAGAACGACAAAGTCAAGGTCAAGTACTACTGGCCCAAGCACTCTGTGGAGCGGGACTCCACCACTGAAGTTGAAAATGAGGAAAGCGTCGGGAGCAAGACGGGCAAATTGAGAGGAAATGTTGGAAGGGACAATAAAGAGGACATGGCCGCCCTCTGCCTCGTCCCTTTCGCCTCATCGTCCTTGTGTCTTGTTTGTAAATGTGACCCGCAGGAAAAGCGTTGTCAATGTCAGCAAGATGAAATTGCAAGAGATGGAGGAGGTCTTCAGTTTGTGGACGCTGAGGAAGTGGGCCGTCACCTCAATATGACACCCAAGACAGTTGCCTTCCTGTACCAGTACTAGAAGCTGAAGCACAACGCGAACTTCAACCAGCTGCTGCTCATGCCTAAGAAGGACGAGGACACCCTGGCCAGACGTGAACACGAGGTGTTGCTGAGATGACTGCAGCTATTCAAGCAACTCAGCCAAGACCTGGAGAGGGTGTGCAACCTGACTTGCATGGTGATGAAGATGTAAAGACTGTTGTTTGTAAAAATACGAGCGATGGAGTGCAGGACAATGGCCTGACTTTAAATGGACAAGGACTCTGCACTGTCACCAGCAGAGCTGAAGAATCTCTTCTGTGTTTGCCCTTATATGCCATGGGGTGCAAAAGTCTGCATGACTGTCCCAATCACCATCGAGAGTTACATCTCTAATCACGGCTTCCACTGTCAGTGGAGGCTGTGTGTTTATCTCGACATCAACCATTGCCTTTCTCCTTACATGTTTCGCGACTCCAGTACCAAGAATATCTACACTAGACTTCGTTGGGCTGCTGTGTACCAGCACTTGATGGGTTCAGAAATGAGCAACGATGTTCACCCACTGTTTATTTATTATTATTATTGTTATTTTTATTATTATTACTATTGGTCCTGGTTCACCTACGGACCTGGTATTTTGTTATGATGAAGTTTGTTGTATCCGTAATTACTGTTCTGGGTTTGTTCTGCCTTTTCACGATGTGTATAATCACACATTTGAAATCTATGATGGTTCGAGCAAGGTCAAATGTTTTTGTGAATTATGCCCTTCTACAACAAGTAGACCGTGATTATATGCAGCTACAGCCAAAAGAAAGCATCTGATGCCCCTTTCTCCGCTCGAGTGTAAATGATGAACTTTCTGAAAATGCAACAGCATTCTGATGTCCCCACTCGTATTTCCAAAATGATAAACAGGAGGGAAATGTTAAAATAATCATCCATATGTTCTCATTTTGTTAAAACTGTAGTTGGTTACACATCACCACTAAGCTTGTACCTTTGAACTCACTGTCTTGATGTAATCAATCTAACAGATGTAAACAATCAAACAGTCAGACACACTGAATAAAAGGAAGCTGCAAGGAGACACAAGTTGGAGTTGGTTGGAAGCAGGGAAGTCCTGTCGCTCTGGAACGTAGGGTGCACCCTCATCGACCTGGGTAGTCTAAGTGATACGGCAACCGGGTTAATGTTTTTGGTGATGGGGAACAGACCAACGAACCTGGGAGCAAGTTTGCGGGATTCCATCCGCAGCGGGAGATCCTTGGTGGAGAGCCACACTCGCTGCCCCACCCTGAGTTCTGGTGCAGCTCTCCTCTTGCGGTCTACTGCGGACTTGGAGATGTTGCCCATGCGCAGCAGCGTCCTCCAGGCTGCCTCCCAGGTCCGTTTGCAGCGCCGTACCACTGCCAGGGCCGACGGCCCCGCGGAATCTGTGGCCAATGAGGGAAAAAGAGAGGGAGGATAGCCATGCACAACATGGAGTGGAGCCATACCTGTTGAGGCGGAGGGTAGGGAGTTGTGGGCGTACTCAACCCATTTGAGGTGCTGGCTCCACATGCTCTGGTACCTAGATGCTTAGCATCGAAGTCCGGTCTCTAATTCCTGATTTATCCTCTCTGTTTGGCCGTTAGACTCCGGATGATGGCCCGAAGTTAGACTAGCGGAAGCGCCGATGAGGGTGCAGAATTCCTTCCAGAAGCGGGCGCTGATTTGCGGCCCTCTGTCCGAGACGATGTCCCGTGCTAGCGGATGACCTCGTCCAACACCAGCTGAGCTGTCTGCTTGGCCGACGGGATCTTCGGAAGTGGCACGAAGTGAACCATCTTGGAGAATCGGTCCACTACAGACAGCACAACTGTGTTTCCCTGAGAGGGCGGTAGGCCGGTGACGAAGTCCAACGCGATGTGTGACCACGGACGGAAAGGGATGGACAGAGGCCGCAACTCTCCTACCGGTCGTAAACGGGACGTCTAATTGGCCGCACATCCGGGCAGGCATGCTGTCTTGTTCGAATGGGCCCAATTGATGACGTCTACCTGAAATGATGGAACGATGAACAGGTGATCAGACGGACAATCTGCGGGTGGCAACGTCTCTCCCAGGGCCTCCTACACCCGCGAAGCCGGACACAAAGCACGTCTCTAGCAGGATAGGAGCCGCTACTGACTCCGTGCGCTCCCCCTCGTGGATCCTTGAGAGGGCGTCCGGCTTGCCGTTCTTGGAACCTGGGCGGAAAAACAGAGTGAAGTGGAAGCGGGTGAAGAAGAGAGCCCACCTGGCCTGGCGGGCGTTCAACCGCTTCAGGTACTCTAGGTTTTTGTGGTCTGTGAGGACCACAAACGGTACTTGTGAGCCAGTGCCGCCACTCCTCCATAGCCATCTTGACCGCCAGCAGTTCGCGATCCCCCACATCTTAGTTTCTCTCTGCCGGGGTTAGCTTCCTAGACAGGAACGCACACGGGTGGATCCTTCCGTCTTTGGGACTCCTCTGTGACAAAATGGCTCTAATTCCCGAGTCCGACGCGTCCACCTCCACCATGAACTGGCGATCTAGATCCGGGATAATGAGGATGGGTGCAGTGGTGAAACTTGCCTTAAGTTTATTGAAGGCTTCCTGGCAGGTCCTGGACCATTCAAAAACGTTGTGTGGAGAGGTGAGGGCGTGCAGCGGGGCGGCCACGGCGTGAAGTTCCGAATGAACTTTCTGTAGAATTTTGCGAAGCCAATGAGTGTTGAAAGCCGTCTTCCATTCGTCGCCCTCCCGGATCTGCACCCGATGATACGCGCTGCGCAAGTCCAGCTTGGTGAAGATCCGGGCTCCTTGGAGGAGTTCAAATGCTGTAACGATTAAGGGCAAGGGGTACCTGTTCTTGACCGTGATGTCATTCAATCCTCAGTAGACGATGCAGGGTCGTAAGGTGGAATCCTTCTTCTTAACGAAAAAAAAACCTGCGCCGGGTGGTGAGGACGAATGAGTCCGGTTGCCAGTAACTCCTCGACGTAATCCCTCATTGCCTGGTGGTCCGGTCCTGTCAAAAAAAACAGTCTCGCTCTGGGAGGTGAGGTGCCTGGGAGGAGTTCGATAACACAGTCATAAGGTCGATGCAGTCAATGAATGCGGTCGCTAGGCATGAGTGAGAGTCCGTTCCTACGGTGAGGTGCAAAAGTGATCTTCGGGTCTTTTAACATGATAATGACCCGAAGCACACAGCCAGGAAAACCAAGGACTGGCTCCGTAAGAAGCATATTAAGGTTCTGGTGTGGCCTAGCCAGTTTCCAGACCTAAACCCAATAGAAAATCTTTGGAGGAATCTGAAACTATTTCTCAGCGACAGCCCAGAAACCTGTCTGATCTAGAGAAGATCTGGGTGGAGGAGTGGGCCAAAATCCCTACTGCAGAGTGCGCGAACCTGGTGAACAACTACAGGAAACGATTAACCTCTATAATTGAAAAAAAAAGACTACTGTATCAAATATTAACATTGGTTTTCTCTAGTGTTCAAATACTTATCTGCAGCTGTATCACATGAATAAATTGTTAAAAAAATCATACGTTGTGATTTCTGGATTTTTCTTTTTAGATTATCTCTCTCACAGTGAACATGCACCTGCGATGAAAATCTCAAACCCCTTCATGATTTCTAAGTGGGAGAACTTGCAATATAGCAGGGTGTTCAAATACTCATATTCTTCACTGTAAGGGCACGTTTGAGCAAGGTGACCTCCGATTTATGGGCTCTCTTTTTTTTTTCCAGCTTCCTTTTTTTTTTTTTTTTTTAAATATGTACTGTATGTGATAGTATGCTGACATTGTTGCTTTAAAGTGTTTTTCCAAAATTAGGTCTGGTCCATCACTACACCCAGATTTCTGGCCTGGTTGGTAGTTATAAGGTCTATAGATTGAAGCTCTGTGGTGACCTGTAATCATTTGTTATTGTCTCCACACTGAACTTGCACATTTGTGGTCCATCCTTTCCAGTGGTTCTACAGTTCTAGTTGCAGTTGCTAGGTAGTCCATCAATTGCTCTGTAATTATCAAAAATCAAATCAATAGCTTTTGTCATTATGACTGTGTGCAACTAAAATAAGGAGTGCGTCTCCACAAGGTGCTTGTGTGAATAAAATAGAATTAAAAATAGAACAACATCTTGGGTATGAGCCCAAATCTTCCTTTCCTTTGGGCTTGTCCCGTGAGGGGTCGCCACAGCGTGTCATCTTTTTCCATCTAAGCCTATCTCCTGCATCTTTCTCTGTAACTCCAACTGCCCTCATGCCATCCCTCACAACATCCATCAACCTTCTCTTTGGTCTTCCTCTCGCTCTTTTGCCTGGGAGCGCCATCCTCAGCATCCTTCTACCAATATACTCACTCTCTCGCCTCTGAACATGTCCAAACCATCGAAGTCTGCTCTCTCGAATCTTGTCTCCAAAACATCCAGCTTTGGCTGTCCCTCTAATGAGCTCATTTCTAATCCTATCCAACCTGGTCACTCCGAGCGAGAACCTCAACATCTTCATTTCTGCCACCTCCAGTTCAGCTTCCTGTTGTTTCTTCAGTGCCACCGTCTCTAATCCGTACATCATGGCTGGCTTCACCACTGTTTTGTAAACTTTGCCCTTCATCCTAGCTGACACTCTTCTGTCACATAACACACCAGACACCTTTCGCCAGCTGTTCCAACCTGCTTGGACCCGTTTCTTCGCTTCCTGACCACACTCTCCATTGCTCTGTATTGTTGACCCCAAGTATTTGAAGTCGTCCACCCTCGCTATCTCTTCTCCCTGTAGCCTCTCTCTTCCCCCTCCACTTTTCTCATTCACGCACATATATTCTGTTTTACTTCGGCTAATCTTCATTCCTCTCCTTTCCAGTGCATGTCTCCATCTTTCTAATTGTTCCTCTGCATGCTCCCTGCTTTCACTGCATATCACAATATCATCAGCGAACATCATGGTCCAAGGGGATTCCAGTCTAACCTCATCTGTCAGCCTATCCATTACAAATAAAAATAGAACAACATCTTGGGTATGAGCCCAATCTTCCTTTCCTTTGGGCTTGTCCCGTGAGGGGTCGCCACAGCGTGTCATCTTTTTCCATCTAAGCCTATCTCCTGCATCTTTCTCTGTAACTCCAACTGCCCTCATGCCATCCCTCACAACATCCATCAACCTTCTCTTTGCCTGGCATATCCATCCACAGCACCCTTCTACCACAATACTCACTCTCTCGCCCTTGGACATGTCCAAACCATTCAAGTCTGCTCTCTCGAACCTTGTCTCCAAAACGTCCAACTTTGGCTGTCCCTCTGAGCTAATTTCTAATCCTAATAATAATGCTCACTCCTAGAGAGAACCTCGACATCTTCATTTCTGCCACCTCCAATTGTTTTTTTATGTTGTCTCTTCAATGGCACTGTACCTAATCCGTTCATCGTGGCCAGCCTCACCACGGTACCACAAGTAATCTTTCCATCTACTTACCACACTACTCGCACCAGTCAACATATTTCCATGGCTATCCTTAATCACCTTTACTTGCTGCACATCCTTCCCATCTCTATTCCTCTGTCTGGCCAACCTGTAGAGATCTTTTTCTCCCTCTTTCATATCTAACCTGGTGTACATCTCGTCTTATGCCCCTTGCTTAGCTTTCGCCACCTCTACCTTTGCCCTAGGTCACATCTCAATGTATTCCTTCTGCCTCTCCGCAGTCCTCTCCATGTCCCAATTCTTCTTCGCTAATCTCTTTCCTTGGATTTCCTGTATTTTGGGTTCCACCATCAAGTCTCCTTCCTACCCGAAGGCACCCCAAGTGCTCTCCCGCCTGCCACTCTCAGTACCTTGGCAGTAGTATTCCAGTCTTCCAGGAGCTCTTTCTGTCAATCTAGAGCCTGTCTCACCTCTTTCCGAAAGGCCACACAACATTCTTCCTTCCTCAACTATATATATAATATAAACAACCCATGCCAACTAGCTATCAGCTGGACAAGAGATGAGCAGAAAATAAGGAACACAGCACTGAGTGGACCATGGGACTCAGTCCGAGATGTGGCAAGGGCAAAATGTTCGGCACAACCGATATCAGAACTCAGTAACTCGTCAGACTGGGCATAATGTCAGTCGTCATGCCTCAACAGGGGTTCCGATGGGCAACTTCTACATCTTCATCCATTTATTCATCCAGCATAATGGAAGTTATCTTAGTCTGAGTAACAATAGTACAGGTCACAGGTTTCAGAGTCTGGACACCTTTGAAAGAACAGAATCACATTAGGACTCATGATATGCATCAGAAGCTAAATAATGAGAATTGAACATAAGAATTGAAAGCTTTTAGTAAACTAATAATGATCAAGAAACAGCTACAAATAACTTTGAAAGTAGGTACTCGTATATTGTCCTGTTTACCAATTGTATTTTCAGCATGCATTTTTTTGCCACAATCATTACAGTACAATACGAAAGTACCATTGATTTGTATTTGGGTGTCAATTAAGTGTTGGGCATTGAATGAAAAATAACAAATAAAAGACAGAATAGCAAAAAATTTCTAAACAAAAAATAACAGTGTAACAGCTTATTAAAAGGCAAGTATTTTGATAGAAACACAGGTTATGTAACCAAAGAACAATTTTTGTACTACATAGTAATAGTCAGTTCTAACGAATGTGTTTAACACTGCAACCAACTGCATCAGTTTGTTACACACAACTTGTTACATTAAGTCAACTACCTGTAAATGCACTGTAAAAACTTGTAACCAGATCTACTGTGTAAGAACAGAATAACCATCACTCTAATAGGTTGAATAAAGTAAACCACCAGCTAACTTGTGACAAATATGTGGTGACACTGTAACAGAAAATGTTATCACACACACAATGACTGACAGCAAAAAAAAAAATAAATGCTAAGAATAAAGTAACTATTACTTGCAAGTTTTTTCATAAAATTTACAAAAGTTAGTCTTATAATTTATCAATCCATAATGAGATTAGTAAAGTTAGTTTTCATAAATAATCTGAACTAACAAGTATTTTATTAATTATCACCTGGACTGGGACCTCCTTGTCTGAACTGTGGAAAATGAAAATGTACCTGAAGCTTGGGATGTCTACAATCGGATTTTTTTTATGGAGTTTGAACTCCCACCATTTGTCGCCCTTTACTGGCTTGTTTCTTTTTCGGAGCGGTTAGCTTGTTTAACTTTGGCCAGTACAAGATTTCTTATGATGTGTCAATCTAACACAATGGCACAACTCCCTCTTCTTCCACATTTCCTCCAATGCACACTGTTCCAGCCCACATCTTGAAGTAACACTGACACACAAATGCAACATGTCAAAATAAATCAAATCAATTAGTAATTTGTCATATTGTTGAAAAAATATAAACAACCCATGCCAACTATCACTGAACTCACATTTTCATATTAGTCTTTCCATGCCAACAGAAAAGAGGAAATAAGATCCATGATAATAGGAGAGACATGCCACTTTCCTTTTCAGATCTTTTTTCGTCGACAACCTTCTCCCATTATTCTGGACTTCGCTGCGAAAATACATTATACTAATCAGTTTTGATTCACATGGCTTTTCAAAAAAGTTCACAAAATTTTGCTCACTGAAACAGTCACACACCAACATTCCAGGTGGTTTCTCCCGCAGAAAGGCAAATGCATTATTGTGGCGCATGAAACACCGATCTCTGGCCTCGTTTGTGATCAGACAGTACGTTTTCTTTGGTGTAAGATTTGACTTGCTAACTTCAGTTTCAGAAAGTCGTTTAGAAACCTGCGCTATGGGGTTTTTCCGAGTTTCTCACCAACTTTTTCAATTTATGCAAATTATTTTCAAATTGAAAAGATGCCACTTCATTTAGCGAAGATTGAAATTTTCCCACGTCTTTGTGCTAATGTAGAAAATTGTGTACATTGTATACTGTGAATGTTTTTCCATAAATATCTTTGGATTTGTGTACAAAGTAGGTCAACAGGTCCTGTGCATACGGAAGCTTCTCTTTCCTCTCTCCAAGAGTTCAATAGGATTGATATTGCAATGCTGAGTGACAAAATGTTCATATTTGATACACCACGCAATACTGGAGGTCCTGTATACAACAGGAACTGACGGAACTCTGTTGCTTTCCATCGGTCAATTGACCCCTCCGTACAGGGCACTTAACCACGCCTCCTGAAGTGACGTCACGCCACGTGCGCTCACGTAAGACAAACAGTAAAAATGGCAAATACAATACAATACATTCTGAACTGAGACAAACTCTATGCTTCTGATTTCATTCAAATCAACGATATATTATAGATTCTTAATACAATACATTCTTAACTGAGAGAGACGCCATGCTTCTGATTTCATTCAATCATTCACACGTAGCAATGTTATGCTAGCGCAGAACGTCTCATTCATTTATACGAGACGTGTATTAAAAATCAAATTTAGGGCATATCTTCGTGCAAACACAGTCTGGTTAAGCTTCGGCTGCGAGCCAGCAAGAAATCAATACGTTTGTGCAGTGCGATCATCGCTAAATATCGCTCAACAAAGAATAAGTGTGGCAATCGTTCACACGTAGCAGTGTTATGCCAGCGGAGAACGTCTCATTCATTTATACGAGACGTGTATTAAAAATCAAATTTAGGGCATATCTTCGTGCAAACACAGTCTGGTTAAGCTTCTGGCCGCGAGCCAGCAAGAAATCAATACGTTTGTGCAGTCCGATCATGGCTAATTATTGCTCAACAAAGAATAAGTGTGTCAATCGTTCACACGCAGCAGTGTTATGCTAGCGAAGAACTTCGAATTCATTTATACGAGACATCTATTGAAAATCAAATATAGGGCATACCTTCATGCAAACATATGTGTTCCGGTTGATATTAGATGGATTTAGTTGATGATGCGGTCTTCCACAAAGTTTGATCCATCAAAGGCATTTTTCGTACTGGGTCTTCGGTTTTGGAAAGGGTACGAATCGAACTCCACCAACTAGCCTTTCAGGATACCTGTCGTCACTATTACAAAGTCCGTGACTACACCTCTTAACCATATTTTTTGTTAAATAACCCAAATACGCGATAAAACGCTAACTAAACCTATACTGGACCATTCCATGTTGTCAGAGAAAATGGCGGGAGCAAAAACGGGCTTTGGTCTATGCAGAACTCTGGCCTCTGATTGGTCAGTGACGCGGATTGCGCAATATCCACGGAGGGGTCAATTTTCAACAGGGATCTTGATTGGTGTGCAAAACTACAGGGCATTTTCCCCGCAAGGGCTACAAGGTTATGAGATATTGCTTTTTAACGTGCAGAGAGATGGCATATACATTATGTGGTCCTCGAGTCAAGAAACACAGCATTCGCTTTACAACACCAAGGCACACGAGGTGCATATAGTCCAAAGAAAACTGGGAAATGCAGTTATTAATATCAGTGATAGGAGATCTTGCAGTTTGGTGATCGTATGAAACGTTTGAAAACTGTTCTGTTGTTCTGAATGGCTGGATCTCCTCATCATTGTACACAACACGACCATCCCAAGATCCACAGACAGCACATCGTTTACAGCCATCATAGGCATTATAACCCTAAACAACAGTGGCTGGAGAGTACAAAACACTACAATAAAACTGCAACTGGATGAGATTTTCTCTTTTTTTTTGAGTAAAAACATTCTGGTCTGAAGCCAAAATAGAAAGTACAGGATGAGATGGTGTGTAATGTTAAAATTCCACCTTGGCAGAGGCTGATTGAGGATGAAAGCACAGACAGTACAGTGCAGAAAAAGCTAATTCTGTATTTTAAATATAGGAAGCAACATAACATTAACCTTAAAACTGTTTGAGAAAATCATTCAGCTTCCAATGTGCAATGATAAAAACATTCTGCAAGCAATAATTCAGTTTTACACCAAGAAAAACAGATCGGGATATCATTGTGGATTAAAAAAAAAAATAAAGAGTTGGAAGCGGCCTTGGTGCTTGGTTTATTTAGCAATGTATTTTTTTCGTTTGTTGACATTTTCATTGGAAGTTTGCAAAACCCAAAATAGTTCTTAGAAATGTTCTGATGAGAATGTAAATGCTGTAATCAGAATCTTTGAATGAGCTATGGAGCTTCAATGAATGACACTGATCTGACCACAGTGCATATGTCTGATGTTCTTCACAGTGGTCAAAGGTGGCGCTCACAAGCTTAGTGTGTTTGCTCAGACACGTAAAAAAATTGGAGGGAACATTGATCTTGACATTAACTTATGTTTATTTCATAAACATTGGTAACAAAAAAAAGCCTGATCCTAAGCAATCAGTATTCACTCGGAAACAGGAAATTCAAGTTAACCATACTGAGCATGTTCGGACGTGATGCCAAAAGCACATGTTCCGTGCTGCTTCACGTACTGCGAGCACATTTACGTCGAAAGTCATCAACATCATGAGCCATGTCAAAGTAAATTCAGTTTCACTGAAAACGTTTCTGGTATATAACACACGGAATGTTTCAGTATCTAACTATAATATGAGATTGTGATTTACTTTGGCTTGATCTAAGTTCTAACATTATAGACCAGTCTGTCCATATATCTAAATGCGAAGAGTCATTTTGTCCCGTGGTACCGCGTTATCTTGAAGTTGAAAACTTTTCCCCTCTACATGCTTTAGGAAGATATAGATCTACTGCTAGCTTTCATCAATGGATTGATTAAATTACGCTAGATTATAACAATACATCATGTTGAAATAAAATTATTTGTTTATTTGAATACTTAGTTTTGAAATTGAATGTCTATTGACCTCTTTAAAAATGTCTCTCTCAGTGCCATGTCAATAAATTGTGATTTTGATATTAGGTAACAACTACATACTGGGGTATAACAACTCGGTAAGTTATTATAAGGTCTTGAGATTCCATCCCTGATCACACCTGCAACTTTATCTGCGGGCATGACTGGTGGACTGCATTGTGATTTCTGGATTTTTCTTTTTAGATGATCTCTCACAGTGAATATGCACCTACGATGAACATTTCAGACCCCTCTATGATTTCTAAGTGGGAGAACTTGCAATATAGTAGGGTGTTCAAATACTTATTTTCTTCACTGTTTCACAGTCTACATTTTTATGTCTGAGCTTTGGCATAATTATTTTGTTTTTTTGGACTCATATTTTAAGCTTTCAAAATATTATGATTGCCCCGCATTTACACTGTTAGAAGTAACCAGAGGTCACCATTTAACAGTGTGTTTTGTAAAAAAAAAATTATGCACCCACCTTTGGACCCCCCCCGGCCGAATGTAGACATTTTCAGTGTTTTTTCAACATGTACCTACGATAAAATATTTCAAACCTCTCCATGATTTCTAAGTGGGAGATTGATTCCCTTTAATCACTAACAACCGAGGGGGCTTTACATTTGCAACAAGGAAATGAGTGAAGAGACGACTCACATCTTATTTAAAATCAGTGTCATTACCAGATTACTAACAACCTTTTACTGCTCCGTGATTGTTCTCACAATGTCTTATATCGCAAAACCATTGTCTATTCATGCCACTTGTTGTACAAGAGAGAGTACAACTTTTGGAGACAAATTTATTGTGTTTTTTGACATAATTGGCAGATTAAAAATGATTATAATCAGAGAACGTCTAAAATATCTATTCATCCATTATCTGAGCCACTTATCCTCACAAGCATTGCGGGAGCGCTGTAGCCAATCCCAGCCATCATCAGGCAGGAGGCAGTGTACACCCTGAACTGGTTGCCAACCAGTCGCAGGACACTTAGAAACAAACAACAGCCGCACTCGGAATCAGACCTCAGAGCAAAGAATGCATGTTTTTGGGATGTGGGAGGGAACCAGAGTTCCTGGAGAAAACACATCCAGGTACGGGGAGAAAATGCAAACTCTACATGCCCCCCAAGATTTGAACCCTGGTTCTTAGAAGTGTGTAGTGTCTAAAATGTCTTACCTGTCAATTACAGATGAGTTGCGATCAATAATGTACCACTGGAGGTAGTCGGTCATTGTTTTTTTTCCTTCAACAGGAGCCACCTGTTGCAGACAACCTGCTGTCTGGAACATTGAGCTATGTTTCATGATGGAATCTTGCAGCCCATGCGGTGATGTAGCATTCTCGATCTGAAAGAAGAATAGTATTAAAACACTAACTATATATACTTGATTTTATTCAGTGAGACTGATGTAAACCCATCATACCTATCAGAATTAAATATAAGCCAATTATGTGTCCATGTAAGAAGGGAACATTATCTTAAATACATCGAGCAATATATAAACTATACCACAATGTTATTTTATACGATTCAAACCTCTTGCAAAGCTTTCCCCATGCATCTTCAGTGCTCTGACAGAGGGAAAGAGATTGTTCCCAAAAATCTCACAAAACATGGCCACAGTCATCCTCTCCTTAATACAGTGCAGTCGTCCTGTCCCATCTGCAGAAAAACACCCCCAAAGCATGATGCTACCACCCCATGCTTCACAGTATAGATGGTGTTCTTGGGATGGAACTCATCATTCGTCTTCCTCCAAACACGGTTAATGGAATAATGACCAAAAAGTTCGAGATGATATCTTCCACGGGCTCCGTTCTGACTGAGATTGACCGTCATGTTTAGCTTCTTCTATTTTCTAATGATTGGTCCAACAGTGGACCTTTTTTCACCAAGCTGCTTGGCAAATTCTCCGTAGCCCTTTCCAGCCGTGTGGAGTTGTACAATTTTGTCTCTGGTGTCTTTGGACAGCTCTTTGGTCTTGGCCATGTTACAAGTTTGAGTCTTACTGATTGTACGGGGTGGACAGGTGTCTTTATGCAGCTAACGCTCTCACACAGGTGCATCTGATTCAGGATAATGCATGGAGTCTAACAGGTCTTTTGAGTGTCAGAATTCTAGCTGAAGGACAGGTGTTCAAATACTTATTTGCAGTTTTATCACAAAAATAAATTGCTAAAAAAATCATACATTGTGATTTCTGGATTTTTCGTTTTAGATGATCTCACAGTAGACATGCACCTACGATGAAAGACCCCTCCATGATTTCTAAGTGGGAGAACTTGTAATATAGCAGAGTGTTCAAATAGTTATTTTCTTCACTGTATACTTAAAGATATTCAGAGGAAAAAGACACAGAGAGAGAACCTAGGCATAGCGTTTGCATTGTAGACTAAGAACCGATGTCCATCTGGTCCATCAATAATAGGCCAGTTTTTCAGTTGCTTTACATGGTTTCCAAACTTTAATATCTGCAACCAGATTAAATATCTGACTAATATATCCATCCATCAATTTTCTTTGCAGCTTATCCTCACGAGGGTCGCGCGGAGTTCTGGAGCCTATCCCAGCTGTCAACGGGCAGGAGGCAGGGTACACCCTGAACTGGTTGCCAGCCAATCGCAGGGCACATTGAGACAAACAGCCAGACTCACAATCACACCTAGGGGCAATTTGGAGTGTTCAATTAATCTGACTAATGTAACCCAAGTCCATTTAAAATACTTTTTTCCAAAGGTGTTTTCATTTATAGGGGGGAGGACCTCATTTTACCTGACCCTGTCTGGAAAAAGTAATCACCCCTCTTGTTTGATCATGAATTATTTGTAGCCAAGACTTTTTCTCAGCACTTTATGAATGGTGAAAGGTTGTTGTTTCTAACAGTAACAATAAATTTAAAGAGATTGTAATGTGTAATTTCTAATGCAAATTATCTTATCTGGATGAAAATATGTTAAACTGTAGCATAAAATATGCATCCTGTTAGATGTTTTTTCCAAAAAATGTGTTTTTGAATTAAAGTCAGCGAACTTTGACTTAGTTTCCATCAACTGAAAAACAACTCATTTCGGGGAAGAGCCTCTGACGTCACTCAAGATGGACCGGTGGTGCGACTTACATGAGCACGGAGACTCGCTGGTTTTGAGAATTCCTCAGTGATCGTAAGCTAAAACCAATCCATAACAATGGTGAAAACGTGTGTGGTTCAGTTTTGTAGCAATTCAAATAATTCTGGTCACAGTGTGTATTATTATCTCAAAGACCCAAGCCTCAGAAGACGGTGGGTAAGCTTTGTGTAAACGAAGAGGGCTAATTTTTCCAAACCCGGTCAACACTGTCACATGCAGTGAACATTTCACCGGAACCTGGACAGGCCTCGACAAGCTTAGCCCCCCTACACACACACACTCACACACACACACACACACAAAGGACCCAAACTGCAAAGAGCTTTTGTTAAAAGACAAGTTGTGGAGGTATGTTGATAATCTTTTATTTCCTGAAAAGGTTGAACACTGTTTACATGGTTGAATGATAGAAGCACACGTCGTACTTAGCGAAAAATATTTCATTCCCACAGTGTAGGAATAATTGTGATCATAATTATCATACATTTGCTTCCAATAAAGAAATGCTTTGCTCTGCCCTAGATAACGTGGGAGCCTCCTACCAGGAGATAGAAAGAATAAAAACATCTAATCATCAGAACTGTTAGAACTGCTGCCTGTTAAAGAAATGACCACACATGTATTCAGCAATCTTCCACACATGCACACGCACATGAACAAACATGTACACCTTGTTTCCAAATGTTTTGCTTGCCGTCTCCTTTTTGTAACATCCATGTAAATAAGGGGCGTCTTAAAACTAAATAAATAGAGGTGCTGAGGAGAGGATAATCAGAGAGTGCAGTGGTGAATTGTACGAGACAGTTCCTCTCCTCTCTCCTCGCGAGACTTGAACTGGTGTCTTTGCTTCCTTTTTTGTCCTGTTTAATGAATGTCTGATTGGTGAACCTGACACACAGATACTTTGACCTTTCACAACTAGAAAATCAGGATGTGTACAAATGGCGGCATGGTGAACAGCTGGAAAGCGTTGCTCTCACACTATTGAGAACCCGTGTTCAATCCCAGGACTCCATGTGTGGAGTTTGCATGTTCTCTCCCTACCCCCATGAGCTTCCTTCCATGTCCCAAAAACATGAATTGGAGACTCTAAATTGCCCCTATATGTGACTTTGAGTGCGGCTGTTTGTCTCTATGTGCCCTGCCCATTTCTCACTTCTCACTTCCCACTCACTAGTTATACACTTTGTTCAAGTTGATGGCTCTGTCTGCTTCTTGCTTTGACTTTATGCACATCAGTTAGTCCAAATGTGTCACTTCAAGAAGATTTCTGGATGCTGTTTTGAAATGATTCATCAAACTAAATCCTCTTTGGCAATCTGCACTGGAAGTTTGAAATGTAGCACAAATAGCCACAAGCTGTGAGATCTCCTTTAGATCTTCACATTTAAGTGCTGCAGCCGCCATTTCTGAGAATATGCTGATTGATCCTCTGTTTAAATTTTTGCTTCATTATGTATGTGATGTCAGCATATACTGTATATCTCGGGACAGGCCACAGAACATGCTTGTCCTGGTCCCTGCAATTGTCAGAACAGAATCCCTCAACCAACTAAAATTAATGCTCAACAATGACATAACATCTTGTTGATAACACCTATTACAATCTTAAGCTATTTAACACTGTTTAACTTAAACATTTTTTTGCATTAAGTATTCGTGCATAAAACATTTGTGCTTAGTGCAGTTTATCCACTACATTACACATCCTTGGCCAAGACTTCAAAAGAAGCATCTGAATGGCATCCTCTGTGCCATCCATGGCGTTTGTGAGGAAACATTGTTTGAGTCCTAAGAGTCTTGGTTCCCTTTATTCCTCATTATTGTCAGCGTTTTGAGGGGAAGGTGCTAACAACCTCTAGCCCCCGTTCAGCTACAATCTGTAGCAGCTCGTCTGCAGCAGTTTGGAAATTTGGGTAGGACTAAATGGAGCGGTCCTTAAATGGTTTAGGTCCTACCTGGAGGAAAGGAGCTACTTTGTGGCCATTGGAGGTGCTCGGTCTCAGCAAATGGCATTATTGGGTCCCTCAAAGGTCAGTTCTTGGACCTCTCCTGTTCAGCCTGTATATGCTACCCTTGGGTCAAATTCTTCAAAACTTGAATTTAGACTACAATAGCTATGCAGATGACAGTTATATTTAGCAGTGTCTCCAGATAACGACAGTTCAATTGAGGTATTGTGCCACTGTCTAAATCAGATAAATAACTGGATGAGCCAACATTTTCTTCAACTAAATCAAAATAAAACTGTTGTTTTTGGCAATAAAGAAAACAGAATTGGTGTTAGAAAACACCTGGAGTCTCTATCTCTAAAAACCAAAGACCAAGTCCAAAACCTTGGTGTTCTATTTGATTCTGACCTGACTTTGAGCAATCATATCAAATCAATCACAAAAACTGCATTCTACCATCTGAGAAACATATCTAGAGTCAAGCCTTGTATGTGTCAAGTAGACCAGGAAAAGCTCATCCATGCGTTTATCTCAAGTAGACTTGATCACTAAATGGTTTAGGTCCTGAATACATGAAAGAAATGCTTATGGAATACAAACCAAGTAGAGCTCTGAGATCGACTGACTCAGGTCAAATAGTGCAGCACAGAGTCCAAAGCAAGCATGGTGAAGCACAATTTAGCTATTATGTTGCATACAAATGGAATAAGTTGCCAACAGAGGTGAGGTCAGCCCCATGTGTGAATGTTTTTAAATACAGCTTTTTAGAATTTGATCATATTACTTGCGCCGTATGCAGTTTTAATTCTTTTTTTAAACATTTTGTCACTTTTATTGTTTTCATCCTGTTTTAAATGTTTTATCTCTTTTGTATCCAAATGCCTTTAATCATGTAAAGCACATTGAGTTACCTCGTGTATGAAATGGGCTATCCAAATAAATTTGCTTTGTTTTGTTTTGCTTTAGTTCTTCATAGCGTCAGGTTGCTATCAAAACGAGAGCTCAAACTACATAGAAATTAGCGTAATGGGCACTTTTTGAAAAAGCAATTTCAATTACGTGCGCTTTTTTTTTTTTTTTTAATCGCACGATCGTACTACGTAGTTTCAGCTCATGTTGTTTTGCTTCCGGTTTGGGCGCGTCATCGGCCGTAGTGATGACAGATTGCTTTTAAAAGCAACTGCACAACAAGACATTTTTTGTCTTTAAGTTTAAACAAACCCACGGGAAGTTGTTTCTGATGCTAGGTAAAGTAGCAACAAATAAAAAAAAAATCCTTAAATGTACACATTACCATAACATATATGAATATGTAATACGTAACAGATATCGAATATCATGAATATTTGTGTGTACCTTTTTTTAAACACTCTTTGTACTTGTATTTGACTATGCAATGTGATTGTATTTTTTTTCATCCATACCTACATAAAATGCACTATTGACTTTTTGAAAATGTTTTTGGAAAAAAATTGCACATTATTTTCTACAATTTACAGTAATTCATTTGCGGTGCATTCACTGCACTGTATAGGTTTTCTTGTGCGCTGAGAGTGTGCAACCATTGCGCAGTTGCACAGCTTAGAGCAAACGTTGCTAACCACTGCATTTTGTGTCATAAGCAGGACTCGTGGGCGGACCCAAATCCACGAATTGGGTGACAGGCAAGCAGTAATGAGAATGTCTTTATTCGTTCCACAGTTGGTAACCGGGGAGTCAGTCAGCACCAACAGCAGGAACAGTAGCAACAGGCTTACAGGGTAGGTCAGGAGACAGGCGTTGTTCGGTACACGGGAGGTTGGCGTCCCGAATGCGGAAGTGCGGGAACGAGGCATGCGAGGCGACAATCTGGCAAAGACCAGTCGTCCCCTGGGTCCTATATATACAGGGATTAATCAGCGGGGATGAGGTGCAGGTGTGTGCCTCCAAATTAGCGCCGGTCTGCTGGGACCCGCCCAGCAAGGGCTGGAAAGGCAGGACCGTGACAGTACCCCCCCCCCCTCTTAACGGCCGGCTCCAGACGGCACAGGGGCTTCAGGATGGGCCGCGTGGAAGTCTCTGATGAGGTTGGGGTCCATAATGAAGCGGGAGGGGATCCAGGAATGTTCCTCCGTACCATACTCCTCCCAATCCACCAGGTACTGGACCCCCCATGCCTCTGCGACGAGAAGACAGAAGACTGCGCACAGAGTACACTGGACCACCGTCTACCATGCGAGAAGGCGGGGGAGGCTTGACCGGAGGAACCAGTGGCGGACGGGTTGGATGGAGCCAGCTCACATGGAAGGTGGGGTGGACCCTCATCGACCTGGAGAGGTTTAATGAGACGGCGACAAGGTTGATTACCTTGCTGACGGGGAACAGACCAACGAACCTGGGAGTAAGCTTGTGCGATTCCATCAGCAGCGGAAGATCCTTCGTGGACAACCTCATGCGTTTTCCCAGCTTGAACGCCGGTGCCCTTCTCCTCTTTAGATCCGCTGCGGACTTGTAGGAACTGCCCATGCACACCAGCGTCTTGCGAGCTACTTCATAGGTCCGCTTGCGGCGTCTCACCACCGCCAGAGCGGATGGCATCGCGGAGTCTGTGGCCACCGATGGAAACAGAGAGGGAGGATAACCGTGCACTACGTGGAAAGGAGCCATACCTGTGGAGGTGGAGGTCAGGGAGTTGTGAGCATACTCCACCCATCCGAGGTGCTGGCTCCATGTGCTGTGATCACGGGATGCCAAGCAGCTCCAGGTCTTGGTTAATCCTCTCCGTCTGGGCGTGGAATCCGGGTGATGGCCTGACGTCAGGCTCACCGTAGCCCCGATGAGGGTGCAGAACTCCTTCCAAAAATGGGATACGAACTGTGGTCCCCTGTCCGAGACGATGTCCACCGGCAGCCCGTGGTAGCGGATGACCTCGTCCAGCAGCAGCTGGGCCGTTTGCTTTGCGGACGGGATCTTCGGGGCCGGCATGAAATGGACCATCTTGGAGAAACGATCGATGATGGAGAGCACCAACGTGTTCTCCTGGGAAGGAGGTAGCCCAATGGCGAAATCCACGGAGATATGTGAACAGGGACGAGAGGGAATCGGCAGTGGCCACAACTCCCCCATAGGTCACAGCCGGGAAGTCTTGTTGGCCATGCATCCCGGGCAGTTGTTGACGTATTCCCTCACATCCTTACCCAGGTTTGGCCACCAGAACCACTCTTCAATGACACAGCGTTTCTTGTTCATGCCCGGGTGTCAGACAGTCTTGTTGGTGTGAGCCCAGTCAATGACGTGCCCCCGTAGTGACGGGACAATGAACAAGCGGCCAGTAGGACATCCGGCTGGACCCGGAGTGTCCCTCAAGGCCTTCTTCACTTGTGTCTCGATCTCCCAGGCAAACCCGGACACGAAGCAGGCCTCTGGAAGGATTGGGACACTCACGGGCTCCGTGCGGTCCCCCTCGTGGATCCGCGAGAGTGCATCCGGGTTTCCGTTCTTTGAGCATGGACGGAAAGAGTAAGTAAGTAAGTAAGAGTAAGTAAACCTGAACCGCGTAAAAAAAACAGTGCCCACCTGGGTTGGCGGGCATTCAGCCTCTTCGTAGTCCTCAGGTACTCCAGATTTTTATAGTCAGTGAGAACCACAAACGACCCTTCCAACCAATGTCTCCACTCCTCCACAGCTGTCTTGACCGCCAGCAGCTCGCGATCACCCACATTGTAGTTCTGCTCCGCCGGGGTCAGTCTCTTCGAAAGGAAGGCGCACGGGTGAATCTTTCCATCTTTCGCACACCTCTGGGGGAGGGCCGCTCCTATTCCAGAAATTGAAGCGTCCACCTCGACCACAAACTGCCGTTCTGGGTCCGGCATTACGTGGATAGGTGGAGTGGTAAAACTTTCCTTGAGCCTGTCGAAGGCTTCCTGTCAGATCCTGGTCCACTCGGAGGTGTTGCCGGGAGATGTGAGAGCGTGCAGAGGGGCCGCAATAGAGCTGAAGTTCCGGATGAACTTGCGATAGAAATTGGCGAACCCGATGAACCTCTGCACGTCCTTCCGACAAGAGGGAGTGGGCCATTGAAGAACCGCATCAATCTTCCCGGGATCCATTCGAATCTGTCCCTCTGCCAGGATGAACCCCAGGAATGAAACGGAGGCTCGGTGGAACTTGCACTTCTCGACGTTCACGTACAGCTGATGTTGCAGCAGCTGTTGAAGCACCTCTCTGACATGTTCGATGTGGGAGGTCAAGTCTGAAGAGAAAATCAGGATGTCGTCGAGGTATACAAAAACGTTTTTGTTCAGTTTCTCCTGGAGCATGTCATTAATAAAGTTCTGGAATACAACTAGTGCGTTTGTCAACCCAAACGGGATCACCAAGTACTCGAATTAGCCCATGGGGGTATTGAATGCCCTCTTCCATTCATCCCCTTCCCGGATGCGTACCAGATGGTAGTGATAGTGATAGTGAAGATCACCCTGAAGAAGTTCAAAGGTGGTCCCGATCAGGGGAAGAGGGTACCTATTCTTTACGGTGATGTCGTTGAGCCCTCTATAGTTGATGCAGGCCGTAGTGAGGTGTCCTTATTCTTCATGAAGAAGAACCCTGCTCTAGCCGGTAAGGAAGACGGTCGGATGAGCCCTGCTGCCAGCGACTCCTCAACATATTTTTTCATGGCCTGGTGCTCTGGTCCTGTCAAAGAAAACAGCCGAGGGGGTGAGGTGCCGGACAGGAGCTCAATGACGCAATCGTACGGGCAGTGTGACTGCGGGGATATAGCTTTTTGCCTCCGAAAAAACCTCCTTGAGGTCTAGATAACAGGAAAGCACCGCGGGTAGCTCCGGTACGGTACCTGGCTCTTCTATTTCAACGGGCGCAACTTAAATCCTCCCCTCCTCATGAGTCCCGGAACACCCCTTGAAGCAATCTTCGCCCCACACCCTGATTTGGCCCGTGGTCCAGTCGATATGCGGGTTTTGCTCCTTGAGCCACGGACTACCCAGGATGATATCGCTGCCTTGCGAGTTGAACACGTGGAAGCTAATTCTCTCCGTGTGAGCGTCCGGAACCGCCATTCCCAAGGTTTGCGTGCGTAGCGTCACCTGACAGAGGAATTTACCATTTGCTGCGTAAGCGTTGAGGAACTGCTGTGTCTGAAAGGTTGCTGACCCCAACACCTCGACCACGTGGGGGGTTGACAAAATTCGCGTCAGAGCCTGAGTCGATGAACGCTGTGACGGAACACGCACGGCCCTCCGCGCTTAGGGTGACTTGGAGTAGCGCCCGACTCGATTCTGATGCAGAATATCGTACACTCACCGGGGTAGTGATCTTGAGGCTGGGACGCTTCGGTTTGACCGGGCAGTGGGCTATTAAGTGGCTGAAGCGGCCGGAGTAGAAGCAGCGTCCCTTCCGTCGACGTCGCAGGTGCTCCTCTGCCGGGCCGTCAAGACCCTCCACCTGCATGGGTTCCGTCACGGGTGTGAGTGCCGGTGGCAGGGAAGCCGGTGGGATGGACGCCCCTGTCTCTCCTCCGACCAGCGCATCCATTTGTCCATGGATACTTAGTCTCTGGTCGATTTTGAGCGCCAGCACTATGAGTGCATCCAATGAGGTAGGAAGATCCATGGCGATGAGAAGGCTACGGCTCTGCGGGGAGAGCCCCTGGAAGAAGACGTCAAGGAGGGCGTCCTCGTTCCATCGGCTCTTGGCTGCCCGGATACGGAACTCGATGGCGTAGTCGGACATGCGGCGCTGTCCCTGCCGTAACGTCATCAGCGACACTGCTGCCTCGCATTCCGGCATGGCCGACTGGAAGACCTGCATCATGGCGCAGATGAAGGCCGTCCAGGAGCGACACGCTTCCGAGTTGCCTGAGAGGCTAGCCACGGCTCCAGCCAGGCACAGATCTCGAGGAGCCTCAGGTTTGTTACCTGGAGGGCAGCTTCTTGCTCAGCCAGGCATATGCCCTGGAATTGTAATGAGTGGAGGATGGCTTCGAAGTTGGCTGTGTCCATGTCTTGGCCAAATCGTTCTGTCATAACCAGGACTCGTGGGCGGACCCAAATGCACGACTCGGGTGACCGGCAAGCAGTAAGGAGAGTCTTTATTCATTCCAGAGTTGGTAACCAGGGAGTCAGTCAGCACAAACAGCAAGAAGAGTTGTGACAGGCTTACAGGGTAGGTCAAAAGACAGGCGTTGGTTGGTACACAGGAGGTTGGCGTCAGGAATGCGGAAGTGCGGGAACGAGGCATGCGAGGCGACGATCTGGCAAAGACCTGTCGTTCCCTGGGTCATATAAGTACAGGGGTTAATTAGCAGGGATGAAGTGCAGGTCCGCGCCTCCTAATCAGCGCCGGTCTGCTGGGACCCGCCCAACCAGGGCTGGAACGGCAGGACCATGACATTTTGTCCCTGAGGGTTTGTGTTCAGCGTGTTCCAATGTCATGTTATGTCAACTTAAAAATCCAAAATCAGCTAGCCAAACAGGATCAGAGTTTTGGTGCAAAAATAAACGAGCCTTGTACATGCAAATTAGTGATGTACATCGTACTGCAGATAGTTTCTCATGTAAGCACAGGGACAGATCCGCCGTGCTGTACAATGAATGGCTGGTTGGTTGCGTACCTATTCACTAAATACACGGCGTTTGCATACTTTTAAAACAAGACCGAAAACTTCGTATACACATTCAGGATATCAAAGCCTTTACCATTTATCAGTCTATGACTAACCAAAACTAAAACAAGAACTTCACAAATGCTTACCAGTCTTTGTTACCAACACGAGGCATATCCTGGTCCATGCGTCAAGCTGCTTGCTCGGCACTTTCTTCTGCATTCGAACGTGTGTGCTAACTGGCTCAAATTGATAACCTTAAACGCCTTCATAAAGGTCGTATTCTTCACCGTCTTTGTGGGACCCTTCAGAATAGTGTTCATCGCTTGAAATATCAGAAAATTCATTCATTTCATCAATTGGTTGACCAAGTGGCAGCTGGATTTGAATCCTTCCTGTGCTGGTAGTGTATGATCAACAAGAACGTAGACAAAATAAAATACATCCATGACAACATGGAAAAAAAAAGGACAATTGGACACAGACCTAGTTTCAAGCTGTGTATGAACACAACTATCTACGGTAACGTGCGCATGCAAACCCCCTTGCCATTCCCTCTCCAGAAAATTCATTGTAGTTCTTACAATGTATTCCAATGTTCGCCATTGTTGACATATGATTTTCGTTTTCATCTTTTTTTCGGCGAATCCAGCAATGTGCGATCATTTTTTTTTCCGATAATCGAAAAATAAAAATGTTTCCATCATAACAGAATCCACATTCAAATTATGCATTAAAAAACTATATAATATTGGCAAAAAGGTGCAATGACGACATTCCATACACTAAGCCTCTGAAGGTCAAGTAGCGTTTCACTCACGTTCATTTATTGCCCACTCAAAAAACATCAGTAACTGAGCGGTGTCAGATGCAACCGTGCTTCGTCGCGGGATAATGAAAAAAAGCCAAACTTCCCTCCTTTTGCCTGTAACTGTCCCTTGATGTGGACCCAGCCGAGAATGCGTTACTCAGTCGCGTGCGTGGATATGGCGCCCCGGCTCGACTGTGTTGCTCAGTACTGCGGCATCTGTGAGCACCCCCCTAAAGCAGCACCGCTCGGCTCTGTCATAAGCCACACCGGCCGGCTGCGATGAGCTGCGATTGCTCATCTCCGACGCGGAAGTGGATCGGACGGGGATGCGGTTTGGCGGTGATCGCATATCATCTGAATATGGCTCGAAACAATAGTGTAATATTGCCCTGAGGGCTCGAAACAATAGTGTAATATTGCCCCGGTAACTTCACTCGGTTGTGTGGTGTTGTCCTTTTTGAAAAGAGCTTCCGTGTCATAAGGGGCGTTGGAAAAATCCAAATATCTCTGTTGTTCGGCTTCCATAGTCGCAGGCACTGCCCGTTTTCAACGGCGGAAGTGACGATGACGTCAAGGACAGAGGATGCGAGTAATATGGCAACCACTTGGATGTTGAGGGACACTCAATTGCGCAACTTTGTGCATGAATGACGCGCTCTCCGCTCACTTTTTTTTTTTCCCGTATAGACATTGAAGTGAATACTGTTATATGTATTTTTCATTACAATATCTATTTTAGAATGTTTATAGGGATGACAGTGTGTGTGTCATGATCCTGCTGCTCCAGCCCGGGCTGTGCGGGTGCCCACGCGGCCGCGCTAGTTGGGAGGCACACACCTGCGCCTCATGCGGGCTGATTATCCCCTGTATATATAGGACCCCGATGACGACTGGTTCTCCGCCAGATCGATGAGGTTCATGTCCCCTTCCAGCACTCTCGTATCCCTGATCGTCAACCCTTGTGTACCGACCTGTTCGCTTCACCTCCCCGCGTTTCCAGCACCCGAGCGTCTTCGCCCAGTAGGTCCGAGTACACCAACCCGTTTGTAGGAACCCGCTTGGCCATCTACCCGGGACCTCCGCGTGGCGGCCAGAGGAGACACCCAGGCCGGGCGCTCCCTTGTGCCTCCCGGTGCGCGGCAACAAAGACTCCGTCCTCGTCCTCGCACGCCTCACCGGCAACGGTGAAACCGGCAGACCCGCAGCTGGTGCCGAAGCTTCCAGCCCAGAGGGAGGAGGGGCCGCCAAATCACGAGGTGTTCTGCCGTGAAATGCGGGAGGAAATAGAGCGGCAGAGCGCCAAATTGGCGGCTCTCACGGCCCAGCAAGGATTAGAGAACCAGCCGAGCTACGCTGACGTCGTGACTGCAACGGACTTGTCACTGACTTTTCCTCACGTGGCAGTGGCAACGGATCCACTACCAAGCAAGGCTCATGTTGCTGTCGCAACGGATTTGCTGCCAAGACACGCCCACATTGCAGTTTTGACCGACTCGTTATGGACTTTTGCTCATGCGACAGTGGCAACTGATCCGCGACCAAGCCATGCCCACATTGCAGTTTCGACGGACTCGTTACTGACTTATGCTCATGCGGCGGTGGCCACTGATCCGCTGCCGAGCAGAGCTCACGTGGCAGTGGAGACCGATCCGCCGCCGCCTCACCTTGCTGTCCAGGAGGTGGCGACATCTCTGCAGCTGATTCTCGTCCGTGCCCAGGAATACCGGTGGCGACCGGTCCGCGGCCGCTCCACGCTCCTGGTTCGTCGGCGATCGGTCCGCGGTTGCATTCCCATCCAGGAGGAGGTGGCGAGGACGCAGACGCCGCCTTCTCACGTTCCTGTCCAGGAGGAGGTGGCGATGGTTGCGCCGCCGCCTTCTCACGTTCCCGTCCAGGAAGAGGTGGCGATGGTTGCGCCGCCGCCTTCTCACATTGGTGTCCAGGAGGAGGTGGCGATGCCGCTGCCGCCGCCTTCTCACATTGCTGTCCAGGAGGACCGGCGGCGACCGGTCCGCGGCCGTCCCATGCCCCTGTCCTGACGGCGACAGGAGCTGGGGACTTCTGTTGAGCCACCCCGGAGCTGGAGAGACTTCGGTCATGACTCTGGTCCTTCTCTCCATCATCCTCTTCGCTCCTGATGGATCCCAGCCGCTTCATGACCTGGCCTCGTTGGTGACCAATCCACGGCTGCCTCCTGACCAAGCCTCGGCGGCGACCAATCCCGGGTCGTCTCGCAACCACAGCGTGGGAGGTCCTCGTCCGGAGCAGTTGCCTGCCTTGGTCTGGTTCCTGCTTCACCGTTTGGTTCCTCACCGCGGTCGTCCACCCGAATCACCCCATGGGGATCCTGGTGCTTGGCGTCCAGGTCGTCCTCCTGACCTATCCACCCGGACGCCTTGCGTTTGGTGGCCTGGGTTGGGGGGGGGGGTGCAAATTAAGTAATATATAATCTGACGCACATGGGATGGGAGAGATGGGAGGCCGATGAACATGATCACTGGACACCATCTTGGGCCACATCTGAATTCACTAGACACCAGCAACAGACTACAGTTGTATAAAATGAGGGTAGGCATCCAAATCACTTTGAAAACCCCCCAAATCCCTTTAAAATTCCCTTCTTATGAAGGTGCAAAGAAATGTTGGCGCTTTTTCCTCTTGGCCTATGTCTCTGGTAATCCACACTTTACTTTGAGTATTTGCGAAGGCACACTGGTTACACTAGTACCCTTTCTTCCAGAACAAAACTGAAGAGTAAGGGTGATCCAAAACCTAAAGGTTGATGAGTGGTTTCAAGTAACAGGCATTTCAAGACAGGATAATAATTGCTTTTTATGGTGGAACAAGCAGCAAAAGCTTCATCAAAAGATTGCGTGATTTTCACGGGTCCCACACTACTTTTACAGATTATACCAGTGCTATTACCAGATAATTTGTACCTTGAAGTAATGAGTAAAACAGTACCTCATAATGAATGCAAAAAATGGGATACTGTATCTATTAACTTCTTGTGAAAAACAAAAAGCATTGTTTTCAAATGACCTGGTATCGAGTAATTTCACATACGTCCATTTGATAGGAACCGGAAACAAATTGGGAAATTTATCAACAATGTGTAAAACAATTTTGGTGATTGACCATACATTTATGCCATTGTCACATAGTGACATCTGGTGGTGGTGTAGAGATAACTGGCTTTTTGCCCAAGAATGTCACAGGTTATTGTGCTTTGATAACCTTATTATTGCCATTTTCTGGTCATCCTATGACTATGAATTAACATCTACTGTACAGGCAATTTTACCCAAACACTGGCAAAGACAAAATAAAGCAGCTGAATGGCAAAGACAAAATAATCCAACATACATCGACGCCATTTGTGTTCCCCTTGGTTTTCCAAGTGAGTATAAATTGGCTGACCAAGTGGCAGCTGGATTTGAATCCTTCCTGTACTGGTAGTGTATGATCAACAAGAACGTAGACAAAATAAAATACATCCATTACAACATAAAAAATGGACAATTGGACACAGACACCAGAAGCTGTGTATGAACAAAACTACTCACGGCGATGTGCGCATGCAAACCCCCCTGCCATCCCCGCCGCCGGCCAAGCACGAGAAGCTGAGTGCTTGAAAAGTAAAACTTGGGGAAGGAAAAAAAAAGTCTGGCCATGCCTGCTGTATATTCTCTACATAGAAACCAACTCCTCAGAAAAGCATCAAATCTCCGTGATCCATATAATGGGACTGTTATTGTTCATCGTCAACACCGCGCTCCTCCCAACACGTCGAGTTCCGCCTGTCTGCATTCTGGCTCAAGCGCTTGAACATTGTTATTTTTGTTTTCTTTGCTCAATGGCGGGAGTAGTGATAGCACGGAGCATTGACTTGCTGTTATAGTCGCTTTGATGGCTCTGAGCACACAACACTTCCTAGTTGCTATTTACGGCGATCCGTGTGTGCAACCGCCCTCCACCCACAACCCCCACCCCCCACCCCCACCACCGGTCGTTCGCAAGAGGCTGACTGCTAGAAAAGTACAATTTGGGGTGGAAAAAAAAGTCTGACCACGCTTGCTGTATAATCTCTACATCGAAACAAATTCCTCAGAAAAGCATTGAATCGCCGCGGTCCATATAATGGGACTGTTATTGTTCGTCGTTAGTGCCATGCCGCCTCTTTAACAGGTCAAGTGCTGGATGTGTGTGTTCTGGCTCAAGTGCACAGGCTTTAATATTGTACATTTGTAGGAATAATTGTGAGTATAATTATCATACATCTGCTTCCAATAAAGGAATGCTTTGCTCTGCTCTAAATAACGTGGCAGTCACCTTGCAGGAGAAAGCACAAGAACAAAAACATCTAATCATCAGAACTGTTAGAACCAGGAGCAGCTGTTGTCTGTTAACAAAATGATGACCACATATGTCCGCAGTAATCTTCCCCACACATGCACACACACACGAACAAACAAATACACATTGGTTCCAACTATGTTTTGCTCGCCCGTCTCCTTTTTGTAACATCCATGTAAATAAGGGGCGTTTTGAAACTAAATTAATAGAGGTTTTGAGGAGCGAAGGTCGGTACACACAGGTTGTCGATCAGGGATACGAGAGTGCTGGAACGGGACATGAAGCTCAATGATCCAGCGGGGACCAGTCGTCATCGGGGTGATACAAATACACAGACTAATCAGCCCGCATGAGACGCAGGTGTGCGCCTCAATCAGCGCACCCGCGCGGGCACCCACGCGGGCCCCCGCACAGCTCGTGCGGGCACCCGCACAGCTCGTGCTGGAGCGGCAGGATCATGACAGACATACGTGCGCATATGGTATTGGGTGGTCTGCACGTTTTCCAGTATGGTGAAAGTCTTGGAGCGAAACCATGATCGTGCCAGGGAAATTGATAAAAGCCATGGGGTAAAAAACTGTTTCAGATGGGCATGGCTTGAAAAAAGTGTAACCGTACAGATAGGACAGAAAACAGTATCATGTCTAACTGAACACATACAAAAAGTGGACGTTCCCAGCAAGTGGTGTGCACTCTGTGTTCCGATTGGAGCAAAAAATATCCAGGAGCATTTCCAAACCAGGAAACACAAAGGTAAGTTGGACGTAAATTTCTCAAATATTATATAATTGACAACTGTTTACAAGATTAGGCGTATCTGTAGCGCTGGCACTGTAGATCACTGATTTTATCGCTCACTTATATTTCATGATATCACTCTCTCTCTCTTTCTCTCTCTCTCTCCTATATAAACAAATTACCTGTGTACTTATTTCTGAATAATAACTTGTAAGTGCAGTAGCCTATTTGATAGACTGAAGAAAACACCCTGCCATATTGTAAGTTCTCCCACATAGAAATCATGGAGGGCTCTGAAATTTTCATCGTAGGTGCATGTCCACTGTGAGAGAGATAATCTAAAAAGAAAAATCTAGATTCCCATGGGCTCACCACCTGTGAGAGGGGCTATTGGGGTCGGGTGCAATGTGAGCTGGGTGGTGGCCAAAGGCGGGGACCTTGGCGATCCGATCCCCGGCTACAGAAACTAGCTCTAGGGAGATGAAATGTCACCTCTTTGGCAGGGAAGGAGCCTGAATTGCTGCGTGAGGTTGAGAAGTTCCGACTAGATATAGTCGGACTCGCCTCTATGCATCACTTGGGTTCTAGCACCACTCCTCTTGAGAGGGGTTGGACTCTGTTACACTCTGGAGTTGCCCATGGAAACAGACGGTGAGCAGGTGTGGGTATACTTATTACCCCCCGGCTCGGGGCCCGTAAGTTGGGGTTTAGCACAGTGGATGAGAGAGTAGCCTCCCGCCGCCTGCAGGTATGGAGACGGATCCTGACTGTTGTTTGTGCTTATGTTGGTGCTTATGCACCAAACAACAGTTCAGAGTACCCACCCATTTTGGAGTCCTTAGTGGGAATGCTGGAGACCGCTCCCTCTGGCGACTCCATCATTCTGCTGGGGGACTTCAATGCCCATATGGGCAATGACACTGAGACCTGGAAGGGCGTGATTGGGACGAACACCACCCCCGATCAGAACTCAAGTGGTGTTCTGTTACTGGACTTCTGTGCTCATTACGGATTGTCCATAACAAATACAATGTTCAGGCATAAGGGTGTTCACATGTCCACTTGGCACCAGAACACCCTAGGTCGCAGTTCGATGATCGACTTTGTGGTCGTGTCATCAGACTTGCGACCACATGTCTTGGACACTCGGGTGAAAAGAGGAGCGGAACTGTCAACTGATCTCCACCTGGTGGTGAGTTGGCTCCAATGGTGGGGGAAGATGCCGGTCCGACGTGAAAGGCCCAATGTATTGTGAGGGTCTGCTATGAACGGCTGGCAGATTCCCCTGTCAGAAGTAATTTCAACTGATGGGTAGCTGATAAGTACCGGCTGGCCAAGCGGAATGCAACTTCGGTGGTCGCTGAGGCAAAAACCCGGGCATGGGAGGGGCACTGCTTACCTCAACTCGGGATGTTGTGAGTCGGTGGGGAGAATACTTTGAAAACTTCCTAAATTCCACCAACATGCCTTCCTATGAGAAAGCTGAGGATGGAGCTCTGAGTTGGGCTCTATGTTGTAGAGGTCACCAAGGTGGTTAAAAAGCTCGTTGGTGGGAGGGCCCCGGGGGTGGATGAGATTCGTCCAAAGTTCCTAAAGGTTCTGGGTGTTGTGGGGCTGTCCTGGTTGACACACCTCTGCAACATCGGGTGGACATCGGGGACAGTGCCTCTGGATTCCCAGACTGGGGTGGTGGTCAAGAAGTCTTTTCAAGAAGGGTGACCGGAGGGTAAGTTCCAACTATAGAGGGATCACACTCCTCAGCCTCCCTGGTAAGGTCTACCCAGGGGTACTGGAGAGGAGGGTCCGTTGGGTAGCCCAGTCTCAGATTCAGGAGGAACAATGTGGTTTTTGTCCTTGTCGTGGAACTGTCATAATCCTGCCGCTCCAGCCCGGGCTGTACAGGTGCCCGGGCGGTTGCGCTGATTGGGAGGCGCACACGTGCGCCTCATGCGGGCTGATTATCCTGTGTATTTATATGACCCCGATGACGACTGGTTGGCGCCAGATCGTTGAGCGTTATGCCCCGTTCGAGTACTTCCGTATCCCTGATTGTCAACCCGTGGGTACCCACCTCCGTCTGTTCTCCGACCTACCCCGTAAGCCTGACTCCTTTGACACTTCTTCCTGCTTTGATCGTTCTCCCGTGTACCGACTCCTGCCTGCCCGCTGACCTGCTCTCTTCGCCCAACGTCCCAACTACTGCTGCTGCACCTGACTGCCTGCTCGATCCCCAACCACAGAATAATAAACGTTTCTCCCCAAACTACCTTGCATCGTCCGAGCCCTGCATTTGGGTCCTACTCCCGTTCCGATGGCCCGTGACAGGAACAATGGACCAGCTCTACACCCTCGGCAGGATCCTCGAGGGTGCGTGGGAGTTCGCCAAACCAGTCTCCATGTGTTTTGTGGACTTGGAGAAGGCATTCAACCGTGTCCCTCAGTGAGCCCTGCGGGGGGGTTCATTGGTAGTATAGGGTACAGAATCCCCTGACACAACCTGTTCGGTCCCTGTACGACTGCTGTCAGAGTTTGAGCTGCATTGCCGGGAATAAGTTGGACTCGTTTCCACTAAGAGTTGGACTCCGCCAAGGCTGCCCTTTGTCACCGATTTTGTTCCTAACTTTTATGGGCAGAATTTCTAGGCACAGCCGAGGCGTAAAGGGTGTTTACGTACATTCTTTACAAATCAAACGGGGTAACAATGACTTGTGAACAAGATACATTAAAAGAGGCAACACGACACCAGAGGTTTTTTTTTTCCTTCTAAGGTTTGGAACAACTTCATCATCTGGTAGCACAGTGTAATGGTCTGTTATGCAATCACCATTATTGGTTTTAAACGGTACAATTGAAAATGAATGTGTCCAGCTGCACAAAAGGGTTTCAGGTTATAGCTAGTTTATTGTGGGCACTAATTATTGCTCGTCTATATTTGTTTGCTTTCTATTTAGGGTAAAGAGAAAAAAGTGAACCACTGAATCATCACACAATATTTTCCATCTTGCTCAGCATTTCAACAATTTGTCTTTCAAATCCTCATCGGTTTAATAACTGTCAGGATAATCCACAAGTGAAAGAACATAAATGGAGTTAAAAAATGAAATTTTTGCACAGTAGGAACTGTAAATAATTATGCTGGAACATTATTCACAAACTACAAAAGTTAGCTATTTCTGAAATAGTGTGTAATTTAAGGTTTAAGGCCTCTACAAATTCCACAATAGTAGGAGCTGCAGTGAAATGTATCTAAAATAATTTTTATTAACAAAACAATGTAATGATTAGTCAAGCAAAAATTTAACTTGGAAATGGACTTTCGTTGAAGCCAGGCTACCAGTCATATTTGGGACTGTCACATCCCAGCAGTGCGAGGCGGACCCAAATGCAGGACTCCTAGGCAAAGGCATAATGTTCAGTGTGGTTTATTCTTAACTAAAGAGATGCACAATTACACAGTCCAAGAATGAGAAACAGGGTTTGATGACTATGAAGCTAAGTAGAGGCGTAACCCGGGATGCAGTGATGCATACTCACATACACAAAACAAGTGGTAAATGCCAGTGAAATAACTTCAACTTAAATACTTGGTCTAATCACAGTGCCTAATGTGAAACAGCTGTGACGAGTGACAGGTGTCAGAGATGACACCGCCCAAAGCAGTGGCCCGGCCTCGCCCCTCCTGGTAGCGCCCAAGCCTTGCTCATGACAGAGACTGTTTTTAGTCGCGAGAGTTCAATCTAAAATGAGTCTAATCTTGGACTTGATCATTTTTACTTGCTTTTTTCCCATCTTTCAGACAGTCTGGACTTTGGAATTTCTGTCAAGACAAATCTGAAATTCACGAGTGTGGTAATAGGGTGAAGCACTTTATAAAACAACAAACAGTAATCCCTCACTTTATCACAGATCAGGCATTGTCATTGAGGGCCCTATTTGGGCAAGACTAGAAACAAGTGTGTGTGAGAAATGACAAGTCTAGAAAAATATATGTGTCTGAGTTTGACCTCTTGTTGTTTTGATAGTGCCTTGGGAAAGCTGCCACAGATTGAAGGCTGTGCTGCGGAACCAAAACTCTTGGAATTCAAAAAATCTTTCCTCACAAACGCCATGGATGGCACAAAGGATGACATGCCATGGGAAAAAATAGGATCACTGTTCATGAGTCAATGGAGGAGGCACCGGAATTGGACCAAGTCATCAATGAGTTCGACAGTGATGTACCAAAGGTAGCTACGATGAATATTTTTCAGATAGGAGATGAGTCACATGCTTCTTTTGAAGTCTTGGCCAAAGATGGGTAATGTAGTGAATAAATTGCACTATGCACAAACATTTTATGCACATCCATCAATCCATTAACCAAGCCACTTATCCCCACAAGGGTCAGGGGAGAGCTGGAACATAACCCAGCCAGCTTCGGGCGAAAGGCGGACAACATCCTGAACTGGTCACCAATCAGTTGCAGGGCATATATCAACACCATCACTGAGTGGGAATCGATTCCATGCTGCACGCACCAAAGTCAGGTGTGTGTACCACTCCACCATCAGTGACTTAATGCACAAATATGCAAAAAATGTTTAAGTTAAACAGTGATAAATAATATATGTATTTAAGACTGTAATATGTGTTATCGACAGTGTTAATAATGTAATGCCATCATTGAGAATTCATCTTAGATGGTTGAGGGATTCTGTTCTGACAATTACCAGGACCAGGACAAGTGTGTACTCTGGACTGTCCCGTGGTATATATGACTGCTACAATAGCACACGCACAAAGATTATTATTCATGATTGTTGTACAGACAATTTTTTTAAAAACAACACAATTATAAACAAAAAAAGTGCTAACCTAGCAAAATAGAAATTCAGATAATTCCCAATATTTTGAGCATATGGGTAGCAGCAAATTGGTGATGTGCATTGTATTTTGGTAGAAGGGTTTTGCTGTTTTTTTTTTTTTTTTGATCAACGCTGGGGGTGCACAATATATTTCAGGACACATTATACTCGAGAAATTACGGTAATTCTGTCTGATATTTTCACAAGCATAAAATGACATATGTACTCACTTGGTTTTGATATTGAAAGGTCTGACTAAAATGAGGTAAAACAACCAAAGAGTCAGACCCCTACATAAGGGCCCTATTTGGGCAAGACTAGAAACAAGTGTGTGTGAGATACAGCAAAGCTATAAAAATATCTATATGGAAGGTTAAATGAGCCCCATAGGGACAAGACTGAAAAGGTGTTGGGTCAGTAAACCATTATGACAGTCAGGAGTCTGTCACAACATGCGATGAGTAATTCTGTCTGTTCAGCTGTTTTAGTAACGTCACCATGTGACAATATAAACAATATGCTGTACATTTCCAAATGATCAGTTATTTCAGACAGTGTGTATATTGCTCCAATACCTGTTTGCTAGTATCAACTTGCATTGTGTCCTCCATGGGCTTCTGATCTGCGGTAAATGTCTCGGGTTGTCCAGCCTGATCAGGACACTGCATGTTTGTCACCTGGAAGTCAGATAAAAGACAACAACACATTAAGAATGGCTGAAAATCATGATGTTGGATGAGTGTCACAACAACATATATTTCCTGGGCTGAATTGTATTCAAAATACTGTTTGAAAACAAGTATAAAATGACACTCATACTCACTTGGCTTATAAATTGAAATGTAGGACTAAAATTAAGTCAAATGAGCTAATAGTCCATTTGGGCAAGACTAAAAACAAGTGTGTGTGAGATTCAGCAAGACTGCAAAAATATCTGTGTGTGAGGTTAACTGGGCCCGATCAAGAGAAGACTGAAAAGGGGTCACTCCGGTAAAAAGTCATGACAATCGGGAGCCTGTAACAACATTCAATGAGTAATTCTGTCGTTTCAGCTATTTTTGGAATGTCACTGTGTGATAATATAAGATAAATACTGCACATTTCCAAATTATTAGTTATTTAAGACTGTCCTCCTTGAGTTTCTGATCTGCGGTAGAGGCCTCATGCTCTCCAGCCTGATCAAGACACTGCATGTTTGACACCTGGAAGTAAGATAAAAGACAACAACACATTAAGAATGGCTGAAAATCATGATGTTGGAAGAGTGTCACAACAACATATCTTGCGCTGTGCTGGATTGTATTCTAAATACCGTTTTAAATCTAGGATAGTTCCACTAGTACTGTATATAATGACACTTGTACTCACTTGTTTTAGAAATTGAAAGGTGTGACTAAAATTGGGTAAAATGACTCAAGAGTCAGACCCCTATGTGAGGGCCCCTTTTAAGCAAGGCTAGAAACAAGTGTGTGTGTGTGTGTGTGTGTGCATGTGCGTGTGTGTGTGTGTGTGTGTAAACATTATCACTTAGCGCAATGAGCTGCCATCATTTTCTTTCAAAGCTTAGTCGCATTCTGTTCCCTGAATTGCCCAGTCCACTTCCTCTGTGTGCTGGCTCAGCGACTGTGTACACCAGTTGACTCACATGCATTTGATAGAGTGTTGTATTCGTCAGTAATACCTTCAATAGACGCACTATAGGCTTTAATTGCTTATGCCTGGACCACTCATAACTACAGGTTGTAATAACATCTCAACTCACAAGTTCTTACAGGTGTTAAAACACTAAAACAAAGAATCCTAGCAATCATTTCCCAAATCCTGTCCTGTCTTTTTCTGTCCTCTCAGATTGTGTTCTGTTGTCCCCTAAAACCCCTTTTCGGTTCAGCTGCATTTTCAATAAAGATCAGAAAAATTAAAAACTAATTAAAAAAAACAGAGGGATAAAAACTCCCCTTTTGCGCAGGAAAGCTGCTCCAGCACAAAGGCATACAGATCCAGCATTCTTCAAGGCCATGCAGCTGGACAGGACTGATTTAGGAAAAAAATGAGGAAAAAAAACTCTGATGCAAAATACAACCGCAAAATATATTGTGCAGGTGCACCCATTGTAATGGCACGTCATTGCGTGTTTCTCCATATGTCACATTTCAAGAACACAGCTACTATTTATAAGCCTTGCTTGTGAGCTATTTATATTTTATTGAGATGTCTTTTTTCATCATCTCCCACTTCACAAATAAAAGTGGGAGACTGGAAAAAAAACTAAAAGAAATGACAGTATCGGTGAAAATAGAATCCTTTTCATCTGTTTCAATTACACAAAAAGTGTCAAACATATTTTTTCCAAATAGCTTGGTGATCATGAATTTGGATATTTTGGTCTTAACACTCTCATTTATTTTTGGAAAAATTTGCATCGTGTCTTTTTGTTCTGGTTTAGCTCACGTCGGTTGCATCTTCGCTGCTTTGCTTTTATGCTGACTTTCAAAGGCATCAGTGAGACCAAAAAGTGAAAGACATCATTTGAATTTCAAAGGTCTGACAGAACACATTGCTTCTATCAGCAGACGAAAGGTCTTCCTGACATGAGATACCTTTAGAATTAATCATCCATGCAAAGAAGCATCCTGGATGCTGCCTTCTTTGGCTGCAAGGAGGTTCAGAGAGGTCATCCCCGCTGGATGTAAATTGGAGAAAATTTGTTTTTTCACAGTGGAAGCAACATGTGGTCGTCTTTATTCACAATGTCCTCTTTCTTGAATATGTCTTTGGAACTGCAACACTTACTACATTGCATCCTTCAATGAAATAAAATTGAACCAAAAACTCTGTAGATACCAGGCAGCAGCTGCCATTGCTGTCAGCATATTAGGCATCCCTAATGTGAATCTGTTCCACTTTTACTCGATTTGATTTATAAGATCTGCGTCCATAACGTCTCCGTGGAGATGATCTTTATGATCTGTTTTGGACTGCACACTAAATGATCCCATTAAAGAAAATTTACTGACACTTAGCGTCATGAGTCCATGTTGGTGTGGAGATCTGCATGTAAACTGCTGGGGCCACATGTTGGATAGCTTTTGTGTTCATCCAATTACGTGAAGTAGGCCATTACAACAATAATAATCATAAACTCAACTAAATTTGATTTATAACACATTAAAACTAACCACATCTGAAACAAAGTGCTGTACATCAATAACAATCACACATAAAATATAAAGACAACTGTGTATAACCTAATTTAAAACCAACAAAACAATAAAGATAAAAAGAATACAAATAGTAGAGGCTGTTTTGAATCGCAAAGAATAAAAACATGTATGATGGGACGATTTAAAGATCATGAGCAAAGGGATCCAAACTTGGGACTGCACTTGGACGTCTTTACTTAATTTGAGAACAGCAACAGAAAAACCTTTACTCCTATGCTTTTGGATCAAATTCAGTCATGAACTGTATATTCATAACATTTTCTGGCCATGAATCGTTAATCTCACGTGATTTCTGTTGGCACTGGTGCAAATTTTATGCACTGCACACATTTTTAAAATTATTTATTTTACGAATAGAAATTTTTTGTCAGTACGGAACCATCCATCCATTTTCTGAGCCACTTATCCTCATGAGTGCTGGACCCTATCCCAGCTGTCATCGGGCTGGAGCCACGGTACACCTGGAACAAGTTGGCAGCATATCACAGGGCACACATTCTGTGTAAAAGAAACTGTGTCTGTCACCATCACAGTTAAATTCCTGTTAATCGTCACCTGTCATTATTTAATCTAGTCAAAGCATTTACATTATCAAGAAACACAAATATATTTTCTCATTATTTTTTTATATGAAGTTGTTAATGTATTTTTAAGATTGTATCTATTTTGTAATAACTCGACTTGTAATGGTTAAAAATAGTACAATAGGATAAAAACATTTGATTCAGTAATGGCTTAGTTTAATTCTAAATTTTTACATTTTATATCCATCCATCCATCCATTTTCTTTGCGACTTATCCTCACGAGGGTCACGGGGTGTGCTGGAGCCAATCTCAGGTGTCATCGGGCAGGAGGCGGTGTACAACCTGAACTGGTTGCCAGCCAATTGCAGGGCACATGACAGACAACAGTCACACTCACAATCACACCTAGGGGCAATTTAGAGTCTCCAATGAATACATATTTTTGGGATGTGGGAGGAAACGAGAGTTTCTGGAGAAAACCCACGCACACAGGGAGAACAGGCAAACTCCACACAAAGGGGGGCCAGAATTTGAACCCCAGTCCTCAGATCTGTAAGGCCAATGCTCTGCAGCTGCTCCGCCGTGAAACATGCAGCAATTAAATATGCGGTCAAATGTTAAGTCAGTGCATCAGATAGTATTGCATTATAACTTCCTAATTCACTTGTAAATCACTAGCTTCGCTTTCCTCATTCCTGAAGCAATGTCACTTTTTTTGTTGCTGTTTTGTTTTTGTTTGTTTCTTTTCAGATTCCATGAATGGACAGATCGGAGTGAGGTCTGTTGGGTGTGGGTAGACTGTGCATTAACTCAGCCCAAGGTGAGAGTACTGAGACCTTATTGGACTACTTCAGATCAGCTGTTCTGTACTTGAGTGGTCTGAATTTTCAAGTTCAGGGAGAGTCATGTGATAGTAATGTATCTACATATTTTAATATTATATTGATTATATATTATATAGCGGCACGGTGGTTAACCTGGTAAAGCATTGACCTCACAGTTCTGAGGTCCCGGGTTCAATCCCAGACCCTCCTGTGTGGAGTTTGCATGTTCTCCTCGTGCCTGCGTGGATCCGAAAAGGCCCTCAAGTGAGTATTCTGAGACATACTGTATCACTGCATTGGCTAGAATTTTAAATAGATTATAATTGCTGTGCAGAGTCAAAGACACTTCTCGTCCATATTTGAAGCTCTCTCTTCCAAACGACACTTGTAATTTATCACTTCCAGGTATGCTCATCATATTACCATAAGTAATGAAAGACTTGTCAGTGGTGTTTGCTGCATTCAAAGCTCAATCTGTTCCCTGTGTATGCCCCTCCAAAGAATACAACCACTGCAGCCCTGTAACTAACATGCCGTGCATCTTCTTCTTCTTTTTCCTTCCGCCGTGTATGTAGAATGTAAAACAATGTTGTCACGGTTTGAAAAATAAGTTGAAAAATTTTTTTATTCCATTTGTTCTTCAATAAATGTGTGTAAACAACAACAATAAGCAAAGTGATTGTAGATATATTCTAGCAAGATAAAAAGGGTTAAAGAAACATGGAAAGCCTTACATCAACTAGTTTAAAACATTCATGTTTCTATTGCTGGTTTATGGTGGTTGCCCCGCAAACAAAACCTAAATCAAACATGATTATTAATGGTCAAAAAGTAAATGAAATCGTTGATACAACATGACATAGAAATAGCTAACATTATCCAATAGACAGTATATAAAGTCTAAACGTACTTTGTCAGGTTACATTTGAGTTTATAGACAAGTCAGTGGATATATTTCAGTGCACAACAGTCAATAGTGAAACGGATTTACATGAGAATGATTGGACCCTTACATTCCTGCTAGAGAATCAAATTTAAAAAGTGTGGAATTAGCACATCTACTGAATCTGTGACAATACTCATGCTGTGTTCTCAAAACATACTATAAATAAATCTACCTGGCTACTTTCATCGATAGGACAAAGAAAGCTGCCTGTGTCTATCAGAGTAAACAGTAGTTAAAAGGCAATTTGTTAAACTAAGAAACAGAAATGTTGAGTCTGAGAAATCCAAAGAAAAAAAATAAAACATGAAAAGATAAGATTGTTCACTTCTACGTGCACATATACATTATGTGCTTCTGACATACGGTATGTCCCTCAAAAAATGAGTGGTTGCTCTCACCACATGTAGTAACTGCGTGTGGTGTCCACCTGGCTAGGTTTGCTCTCAGAGGAGCTGTCTTTCTCTTTTTCACTATCTGCCTCCCACAGGTTGATAAGAGGAGGGTACAGCTCATTTAACGGTATGGAGGAGGTTTTCTGCATGTACTTTTTCAGGGAATGGTGATAGTTTTTCCTTTTCCACCGCTTAACAATGTATACACTCAGGGATGCCAAGCTGATGATTGCAAACATTGTCCCCATAACTGCTGCCAGAGCCATGTTAGTCGCTTGATCTGACACTTCCACAGAGAATGGCGTTTGTTTTGTTGTTACATTTACGCATGACTTTTGTGTTTGCTGATGGATGTTGGAGACAGTGAGGCAAATCTCGTACTCGGTTGCTGGTTGCAAATGTGTGAGGTTATACTCATGAACATCAACAGGAACCTTGGTGGTGTACGTAATATGTGGGTTGTCAATTTGCATGGTGGCAGATGACCACCTTAAATTGGAGGTCATTACAGTGGAGTTTATTTTCCAGGAGACGAGAATTGAGTGGAAATCTGTTTGTTTGACATAAATTTTCATAAGCTGAGTGTTGTCTAGGAGAGTGCCGTTCACCCGTATGGCTGTCACTCTTGTGTCAGCTCCTTGTGAATTCTGAGCCACGCAGGTGTATCTGCCAGAGTCTTCAACCTGCATGTGGGAAATTCTCAATGTACCTTCACTGCTGAGGCTGTACTTATCAGATAGGCTACCTATCATGACATTGGTCCCTGTTGGTGTCACCCAATAGATTTCTGGTGCAGGCTGTGACATGGCTCTGCAGTCCAGGTCTATAGTATTGCCAATATCTACGTTAAGGTGACTGGGAATGGTATCATGACTAATCATGGGCAAGCACTGGTTTGCTAAGTTCTTCTGCAGAACGTCATGCACACGCATACCCCTGACCTCTGTTGGCATAGCACAAATCATAGATAAAGGTTCCATGAAACGAACAGTCGTCTGGTTGGTGCCCATCCATTGGATCACACAGTCACACCGAAAGGGGTTGCTGTGGATGCTGATTTCACGCAAGTTGGGAAGAGAATCCATGGTGGACTGATAGAGAGCATTCAGTGCATTGTTGTTCAGCATTAAACTCTCCAAGGCTGGGACATCATGGAAGGCATGACTGTTGATGTAGGAGAACTTGTGATTGTTTGTTGCCTCCAGCTTAGTGAGCTCGGGAAGATTATCCAGAGCGTAGCGGTCTATAGAAACCAAGTCATCCATATTGTTTACGCCCAGCTCCTTTAGTTTTAACATGTTTTTGAAATCTCCCTCCTGAATCTTGTGCACTGGATTTTTGTTTAAATCCAAGAATTTGAGGTTACGTAGCTTTTGAAGGGCTTTTTGAGGGACTCTCACTAACTTATTATCATAGAAAGAAAGACTTTCTAGGTTGTCAAGGCCCACAAAGGCATTTCCGGGGATTTCTGTCAAATCCATACCGGCCAAGACCAGGCTTTTCAGGTTTCCCAGAGGTTTGAAGTTAAAATCCATAATTCCACAAACAGGATTTTCCCCAATCATAAGGATCTCTAGGTTGGGTGTTGATTCAAACCACTGGCTGCTGATGGTTTTTATCTTATTGGAGTTAAGATGAAGCCTTAGCAAATTATGAAGTCCAGAGAAAGCATTTCCAGAAATAGTATGAATCTGATTGTGGTTGATGTAGAGCTCCTGTAGATTGCTGAGGTCCTGTAGACAGTAATCAGGCATTTCTGTGATCTGGTTCTCTTCTAAATGAAGTGTTGTGAGCTGTGACATATTTGCAAGGCCAACATCCAGAATGTTACTGAAGTTGTTCTGCGATAGGTCCAGCTCTGTGAGGTTGAAAAGCTGCTCCAGCTCTTCACTGGTCCTAGCAATATAGTTGCTTTGGAGCAAGAGAACCTGAGTATCACTCGAGAGGTTCCCAGGGATGCGTGTCAGGTGCAGGTCATTGCAGTCCACAGTGATAGCTTCTCTGTATGTTGACTGTGGGGTGAACCATGGTCGGATCTCACACACACACAGCTGGGGACAGTCATTACTTTGTACAAGGGATATAATTGTTGATATTACAATCAGGAGAGCAAACATCTGGCCGGAACTAAAGCGCTCCAACCTCCATTTAGCCATGCTAAAGGAGGAAAGGAAGAGGGGCAGGTGACTTTTGAAGACAATACCTAACATTCATCCACTGGACCTTCACGAACTATGTCTTTGAGTCAAGTGAAAACGCCAGGAGGTGAAGCCCACTAATGTCTTCAATAGCACAATTATGGAGCAGAGAAATCTGAAAAGAAACAAAAATGAAAGTCATTAAACAAGCTGTACACTGGAGTTAATCTGTATCAAATCAGAAGTTATTCAGTTGTCAAGCACGTGATATGTAAATGAAAGAACTTTATCAGGTAACAAAAAAATGAGAATTACTTCCCCAGTTTCCTTGTAAGGACATAAATTATGTGCATCATCAACTGTTTTGAGAGTGCAAGTCAGTTCATTATGATGCAACCACAAAATATTTCTATGAACTACTTGGAAACGACTGAAAGTCCTCTGTGAACTTTCATCCACCCAGCCGACCCATGAGGATTTGATCATTAACTTCTCTGAACATCATTAAACACAACAAGGCATTTATGTGAACCTTGATGTAAAGATGCACAGCCCAAAAGATAGATAGATAAATCAGGAAATGTGGAAAAAACAATTCAGCTTTGGGTTCTTCTTGAACAATTTTTATTAAGTTGCAGCATGACTTTTCTGGATCGTAAATTTTACTGACGTGTTTGAGGTAAGGGTCACTAGGCTCTTGAAAATACTGGAAGGAATCTCATGTCATCAAGACAGATGATATTTGAAACCAACGCTCTTGTAAAAATGTAACCAAAAGTAATTTCATCTGTGTATGGATAAACATTCTGATCATTATACCCAAAGGATGTTAAGCTGTCAGTTAAATGAGTTTGAAGTGTGTGTCTGTTTCCATCCTGGATAACATTTGTGCAGTCAGGGTCACATTTCTTGTTGTAATTCAACTTAAAGGTCAAGTGTCATCCCTATAAATATTCTAAAATCGGTATTGGAATGAAAAATACATATAACATTATTCACATCAATGTCTATATGAAAAAATAAATATGAGCCGAGAGCGTGTCATCCTCGCGCAAAGTTGTGGAAGTCTCATTCGACATCCAAGTGGTCGCCATATTGACTGCATCGTCTGTCCGACATTCGCAACAGTCACTACAGAGACACAACTGTGTACAGAGGCTACGTTATACAGAATAACAAAAGTGCCAGAACGCATTGTGGGTGGGTCAGCTGCTTGCACTGTGCATATTATGTTATTTCCTGTTTTTTTTTCGGTGGCATGGGAATTCACAACAAAGCGCGTCCTGGGTCAGCTGGTCTGGTCGAACGCAATATGTTATTTTTCCACGCTTTTTCAGTGGTGTTCGAGTAACGATTTTCGTTCGAAAACAGAAGCAAAAAAATCTCGAAATTTTCGTGCGAAAACACGGACATTCGAAAACCGAGGCTTTAGTGTCCTTTAATGTGGGGCCATGGTGGCGCAGCTGTTAAGCATTGACCTCGCAGTTCTGACGTCCAGGGTTAAATCCCGGCCCTGTCTGTGTTGAGTTTGCATCTTTTCCCTATGACTGTGTGGGTTTTCCCCTGTCACTCCGCTTTCTTCCCACATCCCAAAACATGTAACATTAATTCTAAAATTAATATATAAATAAATAAATTCTAAATTGCCCTTGTGAGTGCGACTGTTTTCTGTCTTGATGTTCCCTGCGATAGGCTGGCAACCAGTTCAGGGTGTACCCTGGCTCCTGCCCGTTTCCAGCTGCGATAGACTCCAGCACTCCTGTAACCTTTGTGAGGATAAGCGGCCAAGAAAATGGATTGATGGATACTTCTAATGCATGTTTTCCACATTATTTCCTGAACTAATTTTAATTTGACCCAATTGTCTTCCTCTCTTTAACATAATCCAACACCCTGTTGTCAATAAATTGTCTTGTCTATTGACAACAGCTCCATAATCATACATTTATGTTTCCTAAAAGCAGACACTGTCCACCCACTTCTTCTATGGAGCAATGTTGTCCTTCCCAATTTCCTCCCAACAGGATTAGATTAACATATCTTTACCAAACCCCATATGCTTGAATGAACAGCTGCAGCACTCAAGTGGTCTCATTACTCAAGTGTATTTACTCAAGAAGGAAAAATTCCCAGTGTAGATCTGCTGCAGCACAGTCCCACGTTTCCACGCCATGTCATGATGGTTAACGTAATCTTAACCAGCAAATCCTTAAGATGCTTTGCAGTAAAAGAGCTGACTAATTCATCTGAATGGAACCTGCCTGGCAACAGCACCAGAAAGACAGGCGCAGCCAGCTCCTACACTTGGAATTCCCTATCGTACCGGGTGCAGCAGCGGTGATACAGGGATAGAGGGATGTGTTTCGTTTCAAGTTTAAGGACTGTACAGTAGGTTGTGGTGGCTTCTGTGCTATTCTGGATTAGACGAGTGTATTTCATACAAACTCAGAAGATAACTTGGCCACACACTTTACAGTAATCAAAAGTAAATATTCTAAATGTTCATAACCTGGAATTTGTTTTTTTTTCTGTGGTGTAATGTCAATTACAATTGCAGCAAAAATACACAGACATTTGCTGGTCAAACCAGCAAAATATAAGAAAACAGTTGGATTGCATTTAAGACAATTTAATTACACACAATACAATACAACACAAAACAATAACAAAATAGAAGTACAAAGACAGCTTAGTAGCATGTAACACGACCTAAATAGCCAAATGATGGATAGTCGAATCTAATTTTCCAAATAGGCAAATGTTACTTTCAGCAAATATTCCAGAAATGTCAAAAAGGCAGTGTGGCATCCGTGTGCATGTGTATTTGTTCGAAAGCAGCAGTATTAATAAGCAGCAGTAGTAATAAAAAGCTCCGTCGACACCCGTCCTCGTCCTAATAGTAAAATTTTAGAAATCCACGTTTGACGACGTAATCCTTCTCTCAGAATGTAACAAAAGATCCACGTCATATTAACTTAATAAAGTACCTAAGTCAGGGGTTGTCAATGTGCCGATGCGTGTGGGCTGCCATTACCGGTGGCGCCCGAAGCGGACGTGGGTCAGGTGGGGAGGCGGGTGGCCGCGTGCGGTTGCACCGGGAGCGAGGAGGAGAAAGAGCTTTCCCCTTACCGGCCACCAGTGTGTGAGCAACCCTCACGTATTTACTTCACTCAGCATGGGTCCTCCTGACTACGCTACATCCACGAGAATTGTAAAAGGGTTAGGAAATTCAACAATTATGAGCCAGTCATTTTGAATATTTCATTGGGTTCCTTGTCCTCCTCGTCTGTCTGTCGGGGAGTTTGTTGTTAGTTAGAAGCGATCCGTATATCTTCTAAATATAGCTCAAAATGATATGGTAAAATGGCCCCGGTCGCTTCACTTGCTTCTGAGATGATTTCAGAAGGGGAGTCAGAAAATCCGAAAATCGCTCTTGTTCATCTGCCATTGCATTTGGCACAACGTCTTGTCATTGGCCACTGCCCCAGTGTGATGCCTGCATGAGACATCACATGACGTCACAGACAATATGGCCACCACTGGGATGTCGAGTCATACGTTTGCAACTTTGCGCTTTAAAAAAACGCTCCCAGGTCACTTTTTCCAACTCGTATTATCATCAAAGTGATTAATATTTTATGTCGTTTTGATAACTAACCCTATTTTAAAATGTATATTTTGGTGTCAGTGTCACTTTAAGTTCAAATTTTTAGGTGATTTTCAGGTCGAAAATAAAGTCCTTCTTATTGCAATGAGATCACTCAATTTTTACCTTTTCATCTATGTAAACATTAAATGGACCTTGCCGATGGTGATCTTAAGCTCCGCCCTCTTAGCCATGTCCCACAAGTTTTTAAAATGGCGATTGAACAGAACCTGTTTGAAGTCGATTCTCTATCGCGTATTCCACATAATATTGGGGTATGTTTTTGCCAAATGCATCAGACTTCTAGAGAGTTCTACAAAGAGGTCTCAACTATTTCACGCAAGGATATGCACACAGAATTAAGATTTTGGATGGAGCAGGACGCAATGTCAGAGTTACAGCGAAATGTTGGCGATCGATGCAAAAAATTTTGACGCCTAACAAAATTCATATTGAAATCAACAGCATAAAAATGTGGAATCGTACTGCGCATGTAAAGCATGGTGAGTACTTTTTACTTGGAAAGATCATGAGTAATATCATTGTAGTCTTTATAAGTGAGTGGATGTATTCATTTGACTTGGCTCGTAATCAAACCCAGTGCTCTGTCTTAAAAGTCTGATGTGATACAAATGCGCAAATAGACATTTCTCTTGCATGACATCGCGCTTTTACATATCCCTATCCCGACTCTTTGGCATAAAACATTACACACTTCATTCAGCAGGTCAGTGATACACTAACAAAGTGAAAGTTATTCTGCTGCAACGTATAAAGCACTGATAATACTTCAATCAAAATCAGAGAAATTACTTCTCCCTCACTTTCCTTTGAACATACAGCCTAGTGTTTGTTGATATTGTCCACATTTAGTTCTACGTGCGGTCTTCCGCAAGCCTTATCCCATTGTAGACACTTTGTCGACTGTGTTTTAGGCTTTGGAAGATGAATCAACCGGGCCCCTTGTAACCTAGCAGGATATCTTTAATCAGAATTGCACGTTCCCCCAGCGCATCTGAGGACCATTTTCTTCGTAACATTAACTTTTCCATGCGCACGCTACTGACAACCAGCATTGCTTGTGGGACAATATGGCGAGAGGGGCGTGTCAAGCCAGGGGTTAAGACAATGCGGCTGTCTGTTCGGCTATTATTGTACGAGTGATTGACAGGTCGGAAATGTCTATTGGGCCAATTTAACATTGTCCATATTTGGAAAACAACAGCAACATTTTCTGTTCTCTCTCTTCTTCATACAAAAGAATAAAATTCATCAAACCCACTCAATAATGGAAAAACAAATGTTTAAGAGAGAGCGAGCTTTGATTTTTTTTTTTTAAATGCTCTTCTGTTAAAAAAAAAAAAAAAAAGCTCCGCTTCAAGCACTTAAAACATCCACCATCAGGTCATTTTGCAACAACAAATCCCGACAAGGCTATTGTGATCTAATTCCCAAAGCCATAGGAAACCTTTAAACACAGACCAGGTGACAGAATACTCGAAGCAATCAAAACAAAACAACACAACACTAAAGGCAGAAATGCAGGAAATTGAAAACACAGGTTTAAAAAACAGATGCTTCAAACCTACTGTGACACATGGGTGATGCATTAAAGCTTTGGGCACAATGAAAACTACAGCATACTATACAGTACTTACTGAAGAATACAAGATTTCATTGTGTTGCTTTGTTAAAGGACAGCACGAACGTACTGTAATATTCTACAAAGTCTGATCTTGTCACACCACATACACTGAAAATTAATTAACAATCTCAGTACTTGTTTTTCTATTTGACTTTGTCATGAGCAAATGTTTCAAATATTCAAGTTCTTTGGTCCAACAGTAAAAATTAACTCCAGCTAAATCACTCTTGACAAAAGCCCTTGAGGTATTAAGCATTTACAATTCAACTTGGACAAAAAGTGCTTTTTGTGCCATTTATTTTGAGATCAAGGGAACAACATCCGAAAAAAGAAACAACAAAAATAAGCAGCAACCCTGTAGTATTTTAGCATGATGGCCTTATTTCTTATATTTCATTATGCTTTGAACAGTGCTTCATTCTGTAACAATTGGGAAAATAACTGTTTTTTTTTAAATGCTAAAAAGTGAAATACATAAGGAGACTGAGCTGCAACCAATGTAAAACAAAAAAATATTGCATTTTTAAGAAGAGTGGGAGACTTTTTTTTACTTTTTATTAACATTGAGAAATTTGACTTTAATAGTAACAGCTGATAATACAGTTAATAATCGAAATAAAATGGCGCCAGTTGGACAGGGTTCTGGAAATTCTGATGAAAAATATGAAAGAATTAGACGGTAATTTGTGTCCTACAGGTGGTCTGGCAATATGGCCTGGTCTCTGGCCTGCTCTCTATATTGTGCCCTGCAGATTTTTAATACATTTGCACATCCTTTAGAGAGCTTATTGGACTGGGAGGAGATGACAGGTGCGGGTCATCATTACCCAAGAGCATTTCACCTCAGACCCACCAGTCTCCTCAGTTTTAATGCACGATACCCCACCACACATGATCACGGAACATGGATGACGGTTGCGAGTCAGGGACCTGGTAACCATCATATATATCTTGTAATAGGGTAAGTGGTGGGTAAGCCAGTAGCGACAAAATGGTACTTTCTTTGACTCATATCTACACGCTCTTTCTACATGATGCCCTGAGTTCTAACACTGAGACGCCACATTTTCACCAGCAATTGATTGGAGACTGTAAATTGCCCGTAAGTGTGATTGTGAGTGTAACTGGTTGTTTATTTCCACGTGCCCTATGATTAGCTGGCAACCAGTTGAGGGGGTACCTCCCCTCCTCCCCGATGATAGCTGGGATAGGCTCAAGCACTCCCACAACCCTTGTGAGGATAAGTGGCTCAGAATATTTTGGTTTTAGTTGACCTTTGTCATTTACTGCCCAGCATTTCCAGATTGAAGCCTGGAGTGCGGTTCTGTTCTCTCTCTCTCTCTCGCTCTTCCCCCCCCCCTCCTTCTCCATTTGCAGCTCCTGTTTCGAATCTGCCGCACCATTACCGGTGTATACAAGCCTGCCTGTTCTCAGATATCCTCACCAAAGTATTGCAAATACTTCCAGTGATACCATGGCTTAGTTACTTCACATAAGCGGCTGTAATTCTTGTCCTCTCGGTGACTCCTGCTAACACACCCAAGACCACTTCCATTACCTACCTAAAGAAAACTTTTTTTCACCATTTATCTGCCTCCGCCTGCTTTTGACTATAGCTCCTCACCATACGTGACAACTTTATTAATTTTTTTATGATTACATTTTAAGAAGAAGAACAAGATAATAGACAATTGACATTGATGTCATGTAGTTATCAGAAAAATACTATACCGGGGTTTTGTTATCAGGATATGGAATTATGTTATGTATATTGGACTATAACTTCACGATCATACAGTATATATTTTTGTCACTCTTGACAACACTATAAATGTATACATATAGAATGTTTCATGTCTGGCTACCGAGACTCACACCTCCCAGACACCTGTTAACCAAACAAAAGCACAGATGAAACAGTCTGAGCCAGATGGTACTGACTCCCGAGTTTCAAACACATGCACGCACACACACATAGACTCACAGAGTCTATGGAAGCCATATTTACTGTTTAACCATGAGAATAACTGCATTAATGGTAAAGGAGATCTTCGGAGCTGGGTTGTAACTGCGTATGTTGTCTCTGAGACATCCAATGCACAGAGGACTAAAGGGGTAATACCTCAGCCCTTCTTATATGAATAATGGTCAGACGCTTAAGCTCAATAACCCAGCTTCCCCCACCATTTTGTTCTATCTCTCCCTCTCTACCTAACACCCTTGAGACCTAAATGCTGCTTTTGGGAACGAGGGAGACGGGGGTGGGGGGGTTAGGGTCCAGCCCCCATGAGCCCTGCTGTCTCTTAACATCCTCATAGTTGCAGACACCTGCTTGCAAACCATACACGATTAAAGAGTGTATGTTAAAGTAAATAGAATTGAACTTGGACTTGACCTCAAATTATACAATCGAAGAAAGAAACCTTTTGGCGTCGTTAAAATATTCAACATGATATAAAAATAATGATGGATAAAGTGTTTAGGTTTGCATGACTAGACTCAGAAGTCAAATCACAAAAATTAAACCACCATTACTGTCTCTCTTCATCCGTCCCACTGATACTAACCATTCCTTTAGGGGGGTAAATTCATTTTTGTTGTCATCTCTTTCAGGGGGCCATTATGACTGTGAAACCATACAAATGTTTGAGCCCATCATCATACAACAAATTGATGGATAACTACTTTTGGCATGTGAAAATGGTAATAGTTGGTAACTGTATTTATTGTAGTTACTATAAAAAAGGGTTTAGTAACACCCAAAATAAGCTTCCAATATTTCAACATAATTATTGTTTTACATGTGACAATTTGAAATTTGCTCTAGATTTCAGCAAGTACAATAGACGTTGACGCACATGATTTATGCGGGCCACAACAAAGATGTGGCGGCCAGATCCGATCCCCGGGCCTCAAGTATGACACCTGTACTCTAAGCAAATGGGAGCGATGCCATGATCTTCACTCTGTCACAATAGTGCAACAGCTGCAGGAGGAAGAACCACAATTCACAATGGACCCCCCACCAACAAGACCCCCATTACCCAAGAGTGTCTTTGAGAAAGGCCATGCCTCAAGACATCTCAACCTCTTCATCTTAGAATGCAGCAGACATCTGCCCATATACACTTTGGCATTAATATGCAAATCACATTTGAAGAATGTTGCGCACGCGTGCAGTTCCTGGGGGCAGAGCAAGTGCCGCAAAGACATCAAAGTTTGTTTTTGACGCATTGCCGGGTCGACATATTTAGTTCAATCCAACCATCACGGCAAACTGGACACTTGCCACTTTGAATAATAGTCGGGTTCTGCAAGTGATAGTCTCGGTGGTAAACGATCTGACTGACAAACTGGTGGACATGCCCTTGATTGCATCTGTATCCAAAATAAAAGCTCAGCTCACCGTCGCTGCAGGGAGGAAAACAAATTACGGATCATTTTGCAAGTAATAACATAGCAACACTACAACAGATGCATTTTCCATCAATTGACATCCAAATGTATGTTTTGTCAAAATAGAGATTACTGGGGTCAATTGTGTTTTTATAGGGTTCTCACCTTGTTGTCATTTCAGTTCAATGACATTACGCACCAATGCTTCCTCCAAAAAAGGGCAACGCGTAGCCACGGAGCGACAAAAATAACGACTGTGATTGCCTCGTCACAACAAAAGCATGATCAAATGTGTATTTCCGTTATCTCGCTGCTCCTCTCTTGCTGGTGACAGCTCTGTTCGCATCCATGCGTTTCGTGTGCGCCGCCCGATCAGTCCCGGTGCTGCATGGCGGTTTGCGGAGAGGATGGCCAACGTGCTGCTAGCCTCCACGCAAGAACTGGCGTCCGGCTGGGGCTCCTCTCCGCCAACAGATGGAGGAGGGGGGGGGGGAAGAAAACAAATGATAAAAACACCTGGCGCTGGCCACACCAGTCAGCTGATTCCCCGGCAGCCCATTGGCGGAGGGCAGCTGTCTGTCAAGCGCGACCAAGCCAAGCAGGACGCCATCTGCTCCGGCTTGCTGGGAGCAGAACAAAGGCGGCGGGGGAGGGCGGCTGGGCCTGGCTGGGATGGGGAGTTGGTCCTATTGTGCTAATGCTCTTGGAAACATATCCACCTCCTAGCAGATAAACACACTAAAAAAAAAAAGATCATTTTCGGTGTATATATGCTATACTGTACTGCAAATACAGCCTTCTTTGTTGCTTCATCATCCGTTCATCACTTTTCTATGATGTAGGACAATTTAGTAACAAAACAATACACCAGACCATTCAAGTTTATATTTTTCATTTTGTTTTTTTTAAAGAAAATCTGGTACTAAACCATCATATAGTTTGACTTGTCCAACCCAACTTAATAATTTACTTTTGATGATGAAACTTTTACTCCATCGCAAGTCGGAGGGAAATTGTATTTCAGGTACGTAGTATGTCAAGTATGTACACATAAACAACACATCTGACAATGAAGTTACTTGAACTTGATATTATTAGTCATTTCATATATTTTGCTGTGCATGGGTGCAACCCTGACACAGATACTCAGGCAGCTAAAAAAAATAACATTAAAATAAAACAATTATTGCTGTATAGCGCTTTTACAATTGATCCATCTATTTTTTTAAATCACTTTTTTTTCCGAGCACTTTTCCTCGCCGCAAGTGGATTTTGTGTACTTACTAGTAACTAGCCAGACGACTCACATGAATAACATGTTTCTTATTTCTACAGGAAGATTGTAGTCATTAACGTATTTGGTTCAGCAATCAACTAGCTCTGCTATACAAAAACTTTGCTGGGTTGGAGTGCCAGCTGCCTCCCAAGATCACATAAGACAGATATTGTATATCTAATGGGATGAATAGAAAAGTGCATGGGTTTTCTCATCTGCACACTTCTTGGGTTATCATTCATTTGAGTCCACCATCATGACACCACACCGTGACATAAACTCTTTTAAACTTTGCATTATGGTGCTGCAGTGTCCCATTTAAAAAAAAAGATATGGACTTTGTTTTAGAAATGTGTTCCTTTCCTCTTTTTGAACATTCTATTCAAAATCTGTGTTGATTTTTTTTTTTTTTTTTTAATCAATCAACTTTTAATTCCCAAGCTCCCAGCAGTTTGATGCACAGTATCTGGGCCAGTGTGGAGCTCAGTTGAGAATAGAATTTTGCTTCCAATGGTTTTATGTTTAGGGTCTTTGTAAGTTTGAACAGCTGAAGATGCTGATAACACCTTTCCTAAATGAACAACCACTCTGTATTCAAGGGTAGCAAGTGGTGTTATTGATTGCCTCTGTTGTCTGTTTAATCGGCTAAATTGTACAGATTGTCAGGCCATCACAATGTGTGGCATGGCATGTTGGTTAGCTAAAAAAATAAAGGTATGAAAACAACTCATTAGCACGTTTATTTTCTGACACTGTTTCAAGGTATGGATTAATTTTCATGTGATGTAAAGTTGATATAGGAAGAAATGTGCTAGAGGTGAGTGGTGGTGTGAAAATGATTAACGGTCCAGACCAGGTTCGAATGGGACCCTGACTTGACATGGTGTCATTTCCCAGAGATCAGACTGTTAGCACAACTGATAGTCAGCTGGACCCCTCCCTAGAAATGATACGTGGAGCCAGGAGCAGATGGAGCTCACAACAGCTAAAAGGTAAAAAATAGGGCAATTTTTAACTAAGGGCCAGTTCTTGTAGTGGATCTGATGATTGGGTGATTTTGAGGAAAAAAAAAACTTTTTAAAATTAATATTTACATTCATGGCTGGTCGTTATCATGTCTACCTTATAGTGTCGTTCTGAAATAAATTCATGCTCGGTTAATATAGGATCCTAAATTATCGATGATTGTGGATGTTAATGTTTATTTTGTCTTTGGTGCCATGTAAAGGTATTACTCCCCATTTCCATTTTTTTGTTATTGCAGTTTCCCCACTTTGAGATCATTAAATAAGTTTAAATACAGATAACCCAAATAGATAAATACAGTACTGGAGACAGACAGACAGAATTTTATTCATCCTGTGAGTGAAATCTGATCAATAACATAGGCAAACAAAATGCAATTGTTATTTTTTTTTTTTCTCAATTGGCGGTACAAAAACTATTCAAAGCCATCTGGGGCTGTGTGAAGAAGTAATGGCTCCCTACAGGTAATAACTTGTGTGCCCATTCTGAACAGGAGCAACTGAAATCTAACATTTTCTATAACTGGCAATGAGTGTTTCGCAATTCTTATGTCGCTGTTCCTTGCAGAATTTTTATTAAACAACAATGGAGGGTTTCTGAGGATAAACTGACTTTTCAAGGTCACGAGACCACATTTTAGTCAGATTCAATTCTGGACTTTGACTAGGCCACTCCAAACCCCGTCTTTTTTAGTCGCTTATCCTCACAAGGGTCGCAGGAGTGCTGGAGTCTATCCCAGCTGTCAACAGACAGCAGGCGGGTTACACCCTGAACTGGTTGCCAGCCAATCGAAGGGCACAACGAGACAAACAGCCACACTCACACTCATACCTAGGCGCAATTTAGAGTGTCTAATTAAGGTTGCATGTTTTTGGGATGTGGAAGGAAACCGGAGTGCCCAGAGAAAACCCACGCAGGCACGAGGAGAACATACAAACTCCACAAGGGAGGGCTGGGATCGAACCCGGGACCTCAGAACTGTGAGGCCAACACTTTCCAGGTGAACCACCTTGCTGCCCTATTTATTTATTTATTTATTTACTTACTTACTTACTTATCTATTTATTTATTTGTTTGTTTGTTTGTTTGCTTATTTATTTATTTATTTGTTTGTTTGTTTTTGAAGGTCTTCAGAAGTTGGTTTTCAAGTGTGTTTTGGATCATTGTCCACCAAGGGTGGCACAGTGGAGGACTGGTTGGCACATCTACCTCACAGTTCTGAAAACTGGGGCTCCTCCCTGTATGGAGATAGCATGTTTTCCCAATGCACGCGTGGGTTTTCTCCAGGTTTCCTCTTACATAACAAAAACATGCATCAATCATTTGGGATGTGGGGGGAAACCAGAGTGCCCGAAGAAAGATTACTCTTTATTCAAACTCCACACAGGTGGGGCCGGAATCGAAACCGGGTCCTCAGAACTGTGAGGCCAACGCTTTTTACCAGATGATCCACCGTGCCACCTCCACTGTTCCATGTTTTCTCAATTTTTGGATAATAGTTCTCATCATGGTTTATTTGAAGCCTTTTTTTTTTTTAAATGGCTTTGTAAACCTTTCAAGACTGATGGATGTGTATGACTTTCTTATCTTAGCTGAAATTTCTTTTGTTTGAGGCATTTTCCGCGTTTCATGATGTTTTGGCTGACTTGTTCTATTTAATTTATTTCTTGGTTGAACATTTCTGGTGGTAGTCAGGCTTGGGTGTGATTTCTGAAAATGAACCCAAAAAAATGGATTAGCCACAGTTAATTCATAATTTAACAAAGCCCATTACCTGTCACACAAGGCCAGATAGCTTTCAATATTTTTCCTTGATAAGATCGCCATTTAAAACATTTTTTGTTTACGTGGTTTACCTTTTTCTGAATTTGTATTTGTCTGACGATGGTACACAATGTGGGGAAAGTATGCAAGAAGAGAAGAGGGAGCCAAATATTTTTTGGTGATGGCGCAAAGTTTTGGGCCAGTTATTATTCAGGCGCCAATGCACCATTCAATCTACCAGTGCCCCTGCTTTCACCCAAACTCAGTTGGGATAAGTTCCAGCTCACCTATGACCCAAATGATGACATCCTGTCATGCCCCTGGCATCCTCCTCAGGCTGGGCATGGTCAGCCAATTAGTCGGCACACACCTGCACCCCTTTTCGGCTGATTACACCCGGTACTTTTTACTTTTTACTATAGGACACGGGGGACAACTAGTCCTCCGCCAGATCGTTGATTCCCACGCCTCGTTCCCGCACTCCCTGTTCCCTCACCATCCTAGTAAGCCTGCCTCTTCTGATACTGCTGCTTTTCCTGACTGACTCGCTGATCATTGACCACGGACCGAATAAAGGCTTTCTGAACACTAGCTGCTTACCTCTGGAGTCGTGCATTTGGGTCCGCCCTCGAGCCTCGTCCGTGACACATCCTGTATGGAACAAGAATCGATATAGGTATATGCATTCATAAGTCTCCTTAAGAAGAAGAAAAAACACCTTTAATGTCATGAACATGCATGCATGAACACAAAATCTGAAGAGCAAGACCTTTGCTGCCCCCTGTTCGTCTGCCTCTCAAATTGCCTTTGTCTTGCTTTTTTTTTTTTTTTTTTTGGGGGACTAGCAAATATTTATTTATCAGTTTTCTGCTGAGCAAAGACTTTCCTCAATAATGTGCTGTCAGATGAAAACAGAACTTTATGTGATTGACTTTTGTCATTTGATCAAATGCTCTTGAATACAGAGTAGTTGGTGGGATACAGCTGAGTCATTAACCAAAGGTCAACAATGATTAATGCAAGAAAGATTTCATCTCCAGTTATTTTACCTGAAGCTGTGGAGGTGCAATTTTAAATACAAAATTACAGTGAGGACAAGCTGTGTGGAAAAAGGGATGTACAACTGCAGATCGTAATTAGGTCACATAAAACAAAGACATTTAAGTCAATCCCTATGGCAATCCCATATGGCATCTGAACAAAATGCAACAATCTAAAAGTGATACAACTTTAAGGCTGGGCACTGCATGTGCACTGAAAGTTGAAAAAGCTCTTAGCCATATTTTATTTTTGGGGGAATCGGGAGCAGTAGACATGGCATGAGTGCTGTGTTGTCCGTGAACCATGAACTGAGCTAATATTTTGATTGATAATCGCTGAAGGTGTAGTGGTTCACTCGCCTGATTTTAGTGTGTGCAGCGTGGGTTCACTTCCCTCTCAGTGACGGTGTCCATATGAGTCCTCCGACTGACTGACGATCAATTTAGTGTGTAGTCCGCCTTTCGCCTGAAGTCAGCTGGGATAGGCTCCAGCAGTACCGTGACACCTCCTGATGATAAAGCAGTTTGGAAAATGGATGGATAGATCTCTTTGTTGAACATACTGATTAGAATCGCTTCATGAATCGATTTGTTCTCAGTTTGCTTTAGTAGCCCTTCAAGAAACTTTTCCACTATGCTCACTAACGGGGTGGTGGGCTTCTTGGTTGTTTAGGTCTTGCTGCACAGCAGCTACGATCGTTTGTCAAAATAATTGCATGCCTTTATGTGAAAGCGGTCCTAGGTGCAAAAAAAAGTTGGGGGCCACTGCCTCAGAGAACTGTGGCAAATCAGCTGATTGTTTAGTCCCATACTGTATGTCTTTAAATTCATCCAGTGGGTAGGGAAAAAAATGAGCACCATACAATAAAACCTGGTACTCCTTTGAGAACCAGACCAAACTTTTTCAGTGCACCTCAAATTATGCAGTGTGCTGATGTACCATTATCAGTAGCTGATAAAACTACAAATCCACCACTCCAACTCTGTTGAGAATTTGGCTTTGGCTCAGTGGTTCCCTGGTTTGACTGAAAAAAATAAAATGGCAACGTTGTGCTCAACAAGCTGGCATGTTATAAATGAAGGTGGAATTACTTAAATTAGCCTGCAAATTAAAAACAGAGCTTAATCTCAAATGGCTTGACATATTTTCCAATTTACAGTAGATCCCTCACAAAAATATGTTGTGGTGTAATTTTGATGGGTGTGTAGTCATTCCAGAAACTCAAATATGAGTATTCAAACAATTAAGAAGTAGTTTTTTATATGTCCTCTATCTGATCAATAAAAACTTCAATACTATGAAACATATATGGCATGGTGTGATCCATAACTATCACCACAATAACAAATGTATTGTCAATGTTTTTTGTTTGTTGGTTTTTGTTTCATAAGGGCAGAATTTCTCATCTAGCACATGTATTGCATAGATCAATTTTGTAGGTGTTTCATGGCAACAATATGGATGCTAACGACGCAGGCTTATGTGATGAGGTCATGGGCGAAAAAACATGTATAGAGGCGCCCATTGGTATTAAAATGATTGCTTGGCAAAATCGCATTGGTGAAACTACAGATTAAATTCCTTCTGTTCGCCCTGTGTTTCGCATTCTCTCATTTCATGTGGCTTTAGTCAACCATTTAACAGATTTAACAGATTTAACAAAAGATGTTCTTTTACAGCCTCTCATCATGTTCATCATGACACAGTTACTATACGGCAATGACTAGCACCATTTCTTTATTCAGACATTTGAATTCAAGAGCATATGTACAATAATGAGCATGCCCTCCACAGATGAGAATTATGATTCTGTGTCTGAATGAGTCAGTTTTATTTGGAATATGCAAAGGAAAAGACTCAATAAGAGCGTTTTCTTGTATACTGTATTGTCTACAGTGTGCAACCATAACAGAGTAGCCATCTGCCTCCAGAGAAGACATCACAGGGCCCCTGAGAGTATGCAGCATTCACACCAGTGGAAAAGTGAATTTACACTATAACATGCACAAGAAGGCAGTCATTAAATATTAATAACATCTGCCTAGTAGCAAAACGCATGGGCTCTACGAGAAGCTCTTCATCTATTAGCTGCAAGAGAGGTCAGCTTTTCAGTCAAGTAGCCTCAGGGAAGATATAAACTACTGTTTTGGAGTGGTCTGTCAGTCTGTGAACTATTGTTATATACTGTATTGTGCTGTAATCTATAAATTCTTTTCTTGCAGTTGTATACATTTTATTTTGTGAAACTGACATGTGATTGAATCTATAGTTGAGAAATTGAACTCACATTCATTACTTAAATGAAAGTAGTCAGTTTAAATGTGAACATTACACAAAGAACTCTTTCCTTTTTCATAGCTCTATCTTCAGATAATAACGTGTTTTTTCACATCACATAATAAAGCAGATCCTGCAGGGATCTCGTTTGATGTGCAATCTGCGTCCGAGATGCACAAAAATGAACAGGGATGTATAAAGCGTGGTGAACCTACGTCTACAGATGCACAGTATTACTTACCCATGTACAGCATGTGTGTGTTGCTATAGTGCTTCAGCAAATCATTATCTAAAAGTCATTTTTATGTGTTGGCGGTAACCAATCAAAGGCAGACTAGGGTGGATTATCGTTCCATAAATACACTGGACACAATTGGGTTTTTTTCGGACTTGATAACTTTTCATTGTTGCGGTAACAGACGCTACGAGGCTCACGACGCAGCGGGCCGTTGGCGGAAAACATTTGGCTCCTTAGATACACACACGTGGGACACTTAAGGGAAAGTTAACAATTGATTGAATTTGCTAGTCTAAGCGCATAACTAGCTAGTCAAATAAGGAGTTAAACTACTCACTCTGGCTTGCTCAATCGTGATGACATGCAGTGGTCACTATGTGATGGACCGTTCAACCAACCACGAGAAATTCAAATTCGAAACACTTTATTTGTCCCCACAGGACAATAAAAAGGGCATAAAGAGTAGCATTTGGACATCAGATGCAGTAACAACAAAAGTTCGTTTTCATTGAAGAGTTCCAGGTTTTATTCTGGATTGACAGAACAAAACACATCTGGACACAAAAGCTACAAACCTTCATATGTTGGGGATGAATGCCTGTGTGCGCGACGTGGGATCAGGGACACGGCATGGGAGTGAACATGTTCTTTGGTTGCTGGGTAATGCAGTCCATTCATCCATCCATCCAACCATCCATCCATTTTCTTCGCTGCTTATCCTCACAAGGATCGTAGGAGAGCTGGAGCCTATTGCAGCTATCTTTTGGCTGGAGGTAGTGTACACCATGAATTGGTTGCCAGACAATCATGAGGCACATAGAGACAGAGGCAAATGTACTCCCAATCACACCTAAGGGCAATTTAGAGTCTCCAATTAATGCATGTTTTTGGAGTGCACGAGGATTCCAAAGTTCCCGGAGAAAACCCACTCGGGCACAGGAAGAACATGCAGACTCTACACAGGCAGGGCTGGGATTTGAACGCTGGTCGTCACAACTGTTAGGCCAATGATTTAACCAATGCACCACTGTGCCTTTGGGAAAATATATCGTACTAAAAGAATTGCAATCATGGCCAGGTCTAAACATATAATGACAGAAGGCAACATTAATGGATGACAAAAATATTATATAAATAGTATAAGACTACCTGTAATAAAAACCTGAGGTATAGTGAGAGTGCGAACAAGAACCGTGAGGTAGCAGAGGATTTCTGTATCAGTATTCCATGATGAATGAGCCATTCATTCATCCATCTGTCTTATACTGATTATTTGAGGTCGGATCGCGGGGGCAGTAGCTTTAGCAGAGACACCCAGACTTCCCTTTCCCCAGCCACTTCATGTAACTCTTACAGGGCGATCCTGAGGTGTTCCGAGGCCAGGTGAGAGACCTATTCTCTCTTTTGTGTTTTGTTGTCCCCTGGGTCTCGTTCTGGTGAAACATGGCTGGAACACCTCACCAAGGAAGCATCCGGGAGGTATGCCACGGCCTTTCATCTGACTCCTTTGAATGCGAAGGAGCAGCATCCATACTCTGGATGACCAAGCTTCTCTAAGCGAGAGCCCAGACACCCTGCAAAGGAAACTCATTAAGGCCGCTTGCATCCAATATCTTGTTCTTTTAGTCATGCATGATTGGTGAGGGTAGGAATGTACAGTAGATCGACCAATAAATAGAGTTTCGCCTTGCGACTAAGCTCCTTCTTTACCACAACTGACTGATACAAAGTCCGCATCACTGCAGATGGTCCACCGATCCGCATGTCGATCTCATGTTCTATTTTTCCCTTACTCCTGAACGAGACGCCAAGATACTTGAACTTTTCCACCTCAACTTAAGGCAGGCATCCCTGACCTGGAGAGGGTACGCCACCCTTTTCCGACTCAGGACTATGGTCTCAGATTTGGAGGTGCTGATTCTCATCTCAGTCGCTTCACACTTGGCTGTGAACTGCTCCAGTGAAAGTTGGAGATTACGCCTTAAAGAAGCCAACAGAACCACATCATCTGCAAAAAGCAGAGATGCAACTATGAGATCACCAAACCGGACCCACTCTATACCTCGACTGCACCTAGAATTTCTGTCCATAAAGGTTATGAACAGAATCAGTGACAAATGGCAGCCTTGGCCGAAACCAACCCTCACTGTAAATGAGTCTGACAAACTCTTGACACCGATCATACAGGGACAGAACATTGCGTAGCAGGGGGTTACTTCCATACGCTGGAAGCACCTCCACAGGACTCCCTGAGGAACACAGTCAAACACATTCTCCAAGTCCACAAAACACAAGTAGACTGGTTGGGCAAGCTCCCATGCACCCTTGAGGAATTGCAGAGGGTATAGAGCTGGTCCACCTGCCCAAGGCCAGGACGAAAACCACACAGAGCCTTTCATTCAGGACCCTCTTGGACCTGACCGGGGAGGCTGAGGAGTGTGATCACCTTGTCGTTGGAACATACCCTCCCCATTCTTAAAAAGGGGGAACACCACCCCAGTCTGCCAATCCAGAGGCACTGTCACCAATGTCCATTCAATGCTGCAGAGGCATGTCAACCAGGACAGCTCCATAACATCTAGAGCCTTTCGGCACTCCAGGCAAATCTCATCCACTCCTGGGCCATGTCATTGAGGAAACTTTTAACCACCTTGGTGACCTCAAACACATAAATAAAAAAATTCCACCTGAGAGAACCCAGTCTCTGATTCCTCATGGAAAGTCATATCGGTGGAATTGAGGAGGTCTTCGAAGTATATTCTCCACTGACTCACAACGTCTTGAGTTGAGCTCAGCAGCACCCCATCCTCACAAGACACAGTGTTGATGGTGCACTGCTTACACCTTCGAAGATGCTGGATGGTGGACCAGAATTTCCTCAAAGCATCCAGAAGTCTTTCTCTATGGCCTCACAAAACTCCTCCTGTCTGAGTTTTTACTTCAGCGACCACCAAAACTGCATTCTGCTTGACCTACCAGTCAAGTATACTCACAACTCCTCAGTGTCTCTCATCTTGGGCAACTCCAGAGTGGAAGAGAGTCCAACCCCTCTCAAGAGGACAGCTACCAGATCCCAGGCTGTGTGTGGAGCTGAGTCCAATTATATCTAGTCGGAACCTCTCAACATCACACACCAGGTTGTGCTCCTTCCCTGCCAGAGATAAGATGTTTCACATCCCTAGAGCCAGATTCTGTAGCCGGGGATCGGATTGTCAAGTTCCCTGCTCTCATCCACCGCCACAACTCACTGCACCCGACACCGATGGCCCCTCCCACAGGTGGTGAGCTCATAAAAAAGGGGACCTTACTCTTACTCTTTCAGGCTGTGCCCGGCCGGGCCCCATTGGTGCAGGCCACTAGGTAGGTAGACCCCTAACTCCAGGCTTGGTTCCAGAGAGAGGCCCGGTCACCCGTGTCCCAGCAAGGGAGAGCTCGATCCATTTTTGTTTTTCCTTATAGGAGCGACCCTAGTCAGGATAAGTGGTACAGAAAATGGATGGATAGAAGACTGCAAAAGACAGTCAAAGCTGCTGAAAAGATTGACAGTGTGCCCCTTCCCATCCTCGGGTACTTGGATGCTGCCCAAATGAGGACAAGAGCAGAAAAAAATCCTCTCAGACCCTTCACATACTGGCCACCAACTCTTCCAACTCCTTGCCTTGGGCAGGTGCTACTGAGCAACGCAAATCAAAACTAGCAGGCATTCCAACCGTTTCTTCCCCCTCAAAATTAAACAGCCAACCTAAAATTCAACTGCAACATGTTTTTTTTTTTGTCCTGAGTTTCTTGTCACATTCTGCTGGGCCAATTGTTATTATGTATCACACATTACCCATCCACTCACTGCAATACTCTCACCACGCTGCACCATCTGCACATCTGTTGTTGACCAATACTAGCCTTTCGAACCTGAGTAGCATCTGCACCACTTGCACAGTCGACTGAGGAATATCTGCAACACTTGCATAATGGACATTGTCCCAGATTATTGCACGACTAGTCACTTTAAAAGGCATACATTCTTTGAAGTCTTAATACCCTTTGCAGAATGGTCATTCCATTAAACTATTGCTCTGTTAGCCACTCTAACTCCTCTAAATACTTGAGGACTCTGCATCCTTTTTACAATTGTCCCCCACAAAATAAATAAAGTTCCATCATTGCCAGATTACTAGCAGCCTTTATTGCCCCGTGACTCTTATCGCAATGTCTTTATGTCTCAATTGACTGTTTGTTGTCGTCATGTATGTTGTACTAGACCGGCTCCAACTACCAGAGACAGATTCCTTATATGTTTCTGACATACTTGGCAAATAAAGATGATTCTGATATTACAGTTCAATGGGGCCTTTGTATAGTTTCACAGTGATAAAGGTCCCGTGATGGAAACCATAACTGCAGTGTGGTTCACAACACAAATAAATTTGCCATACCTGGCCAAAAGGGACATGAAGGGACAGCAATCTTTGTGTTGCACTGGCAGGTCATTTGAAAGAAGGGTCCTGTGATGTCAAAAGTAGACAGTTCGCCTTTGACACAGTAGCTCAATTTTTTTGTGTGAATTCCTTCTTTTATGTTGAGCAATGCTGCACCAAACAGCAGACAAATTGTCCCATCCCTTCTCTGCCATAAATGGTGGTATTCTTCATCTTTTTTCCGGGCTAATCTATTTAAAGTCAAAGAGCTCTTCTCAAGGAAAATTTTCTTATACTAGAGTCCCAAACAACACACTGTTTTGCATGCATTTTAATTTTATTCCTTTTTATCATCAACTTACAATCAAAATCTATCCATCCAGCAATTTTCTTAGCCGCTTATGCTCACAAGGGTCCCAGGAGTGCTGGAGCCTATACCAGCTAACATTGGGCAGGAGACGGGGTACACCCTGAACCGGTTGCCAGCCAATCACAGGGGAGATAGAGACAGACAACAGTTGCACTCACAATCACACCTAGGGGCAATATAGTCTCCAATTAATGCATTCTTTTGGGAGTGCCCAGAGAAAACCCACGCAGACATAGGGATAACATACAAACTCCACATAAGCGGGGCCGGGACTGAACCCGGGTCCTCAGAACTGTGAGGCCAACGCTTTACAGCTGCTCCACCGTGCCGCCTACTTTCAAAATACATCATAAAAAAATGCTTGAACTGTAATGATTTTTACATTGAACTGAAGTTTCTTAAAGTTTATGTTGTAAGATGTTTGTGATTCAAGCTACTTATTCTAAACAGTTTAATGATGACCAATGGAAAAAATAAACTAGAATGGGAGAATTTTGACCAGCGTGCACGTACTGAGGACCATTAGAGGCTCACTCTGCTAAAGTCTTGCTAGGTTGCTAAGTTCTTACATGAATTCACACACAATATAGGTAATGGCAGTTTAATCTCCATATTTTATGAGAATTTAGCCATATTTCTCCCCTAACATTTTAGTTCATTCCAAAGTTTTACATTTTAGGCAGTAATGTTTATTTTAGTGTAAATTACCACATTTTACATTTGCATTCCATTGCATGACAATTTTCACAGAAAAAGGATTCATTCTTAGAGGATGAAAGTATAAAATTACATGTCTAGACAACTGTATTTATAACAAAAAAGGTCTGCTGAAGTTACAATACACAATTTACTGAGACTAAATCATTTTTTCTGGCCAGATCTCACGCTAAAACGTTCCAAATCCATATAATCTCATAAGTGTGCATTGTATGAGAGTAATCCACTTGTAAACGAACAAAACTAGACCAAAAAAAAATGCCCTTTGCATGAGTTGATTTAAGGCTGTACCATTTTGCAATCATTCCAATAAATACTCTGTTACATCACACCAAATGGTCCTATTTTCAAAAGGGCAGTCGTGTAGATCAGGGGTGCTCAATGCGTGATCGCGAGGCAGTTTCGGGCGATCGCGATGGCGTGCCAAGAAAAATAAAGACATCAGCAGAATTTTTTTTTACTTGAGCTCACCACGCATGTGCAAACAATGACGGTACAGGAAAACATGCTGTCAGTGATTCCCCCCCCCCCCCCAACTCAGATAGTTACAAAAAATGTTTACAGTTAATTATGTTGTGAAATATTGGCTCATGTAGTTATGCAAGGCACACAAACATACATTTACACATAAAGAATCCTCAATATACTTTAAAATAAATGTTTTGCATTTTTGTAGTGGGTAGATCTTTGTGATATGGTCATTCTATTTCATCATTGGTCATTCAAAAAAAAATCGTGAGAGGCTGGATGCTTGAGAAGTCGATCTTGGGGTAAAAAAAAAAAAAATCTGGGCACCCCTGTTGTATTGTGTTTTGTATTTTTGTCATCATTCTATTTCATCATTGGTCATTCTAAAAAAAAAACGGAAAAAATGTCCCTGCCACTCCTCCCCTCCCCGTCGATCGTGAGAGACTGGATGATTTAGAAGTAGATCTTGGGGTAAAAAAGTCTGGGCACCCCTGGTGTAGACTATCTGAGCCATAGCTTTTTTTGTTTATATCCAGTGAACTGAGCATAAACACAATGGGGTATGATCTATTGTATACTGTACCAGTGAATTTGCGTATCTACATAACCCACATCAATCACTGTCAGCCATGGCAACATTGCAAGCGACCCCTGCAGCCTACAGTTAAGACTGAAGTTAATAATCAGCATAGACAATCTGTTTCCAATGAGCAAATGTGAAAGCATGCAGTAATATAGTACATACAGTAATGATTATCCCAATTTTTGATGATTATTAAAATACGGTTCTGAGCAACGGGGTTCAAATCCCGGTCCCGCCTGTGTGGAGTTTGCATGTTCATGGGTTTTCTTCGGAAACTCTGATTTCCTCCCACATCCCAAAATGATGCATTAATTGGAGACTCTAGATTGACCCTATGTGTGATTGTGAGTGTGACTGTTGTATGTCTCCATCCATCATCACCACATAGAACAGAGAAGGCATCCAGTGCATGTGCAATGGACCTTTCAAACCTGTCAATCACTCATACATTAATAGCCAATCAGATTACCGCATTGTTTTAACCCCTGGCTTGACACGCCCTGCCACCATATTGATCCACAAGCAATCCTGGTAGTCATTTGTGTGCGATTGGAAAAGTTAATGTTACGAAGAAAATGGTCCCCAGATGCGCGTGGGGAAGTGCAATTATGATGAAAGATATACTGCTAGGTTACAAGGGGCCCGGTTGATTCATTTTCCAAAGCCTAAAACACAGTTGACGAAGTGTCTACGATGGATTAAGACTTGCAGAAGAGCGCAGGTACAACTATGTGTGGATAATATCAACAAACACAAGGCTGTATGTTCGAAGGTAAGTGAGGGAGAAGTAACTTCTCTGAGTTTGATTCCATTTTTATCAGTGCTTTATACATTGCAGGAGAACAACTTTCACTTTGTTAATGTATAACTAACCTGCTGAATGAAGTGTGTAATGTTTTATGCCGGAGAGTTGGGTTAGTGAGACATAAATGTGAGATGTCATGCAAAAGAAATGTGTATTTGCTTATTTGTATCACATCAGACTTTTAAGACAGAGCACTGGGGTCGCTTACGAGCCAAGTGAAATGTTTTCATCTGTTGTTTAAAAGCACTTGTAGAAAATTTAACCTAACTCACTTATAAAGACCACAATGATATTACTCATAATCATTCCAAGTAAAAAGTACTCACCCTGCTTTACATGTGCAGTATAATTCCACTATTTTATCCTGTTGGATTTCAATATGAAGTTTGTGAGGCGTCAAACCTTTTTGCATCGATCGCCAACGTTTCTCTGTAACTCTGACATTGCGTCCTGCTCCATTCAAAATCTTAATTCCATGTACTTATCCTTGCGTGAAATAATTGAGACGTCTCTGTAGAACTCCCTTGGACAAGTCTGACGCATTTGGAAAAAAATAAAATACCGCAATATTATCTGTGATACACGATACAGATTCGGCTACAAACATGTTCAGTCGCCATTTTGGAAGCTTGTTTGAGATGGCAACTGGAGCTAAGGGGGCAGAGCTTAAGATTGCCAGTCAGAAAGTTCAATTTACTGGAACTTCACAGAGAAGTGCGAAACATGAAGATATCAAAGCATAGCAATATCTGTCACGTTCCATCGGAACGGGAGTAGGATCCAAATGCAGGACTCGGACGATGCAAGGTAGTTCAGGGAGAAACGTTTATTACATGCCGAGGTCGGGGATCGAGCAGGGAGTCCGGTGCAGCAGCGGTAGTTGGGACGTCGGGCGAAGAGAGCAGGTGAGCGGGCAGGCAGGAGTCGGTACACAGGAGAACGATCAAAGCAGACAGAAGTATCAAAGGAGTCAGGCTTACAAGGTTTGTCAGAGAACAGGCGAGGGTCGGTACACACGGGTTGTCGATCAGGGATACCGGAGCACACGAACGGGACATGAAGCTCAAGGATCTGGCGGCGGACTAGTTGTCCCCCGTGTGCTATAAGTACCGGGTGTACTCAGCCCAAACCAGGGTGCAGGTGTGTGCCGACTAATTGGCTGACCACACCCAGCCTGGGGAGGATGCCAGGAGCATGACAGTACCCTCCCCCCTCAACGGCCGGCTCCCAACGGCCCAGGAGCGTATGGATGGGCCGTGTAGAAGTCCTCGACGAGGGACGGGCCCTCAATGAAGCGCGAGGGGATCCAAGAGCGCTCCTCTGGCCCGTATCCCTCCCAATCCACCAGGTACTGGAACCCCCTCCCTCTGCAGCGGGATGACAGCAACTGGCGCACTGTGTACACCAGCCCGCCGCTCACCATGCGGGTGGGCTGGAGGGGTTAGCCGGAGGGGCCAACGGCGAAGGACGATCCGGGCGTAGTCTTCTGACGTGGAATGTAGGGTGCACCCTCATCGACCTGGGTAGTCTAAGTGATACAGTGACCGGGTTAATGATTTTGGTGATCGGGAACGGACCAACGAACCTGGGAGCGAGTTTGCGGGATTCCATCTGAAGCGGAAGATCCTTAGTGGAGACCCACATCCGCTGCCCCACCCTGAGTTCTGGTGCGGCTCTCCTCTTGCAGTCTGCTGTGGACTTGTAGATGTTGCCCATGCGCAGCAGCGTCCTCCGGGCCCCCTCCCAGGTCCGTTTGCAGCGCCGCACCACTGCCAGGGCCGACAGCACCGCGGAGTCTGTGGCCCGGGGGGGAAACAGAGAGGGGGGATAGCCGTGCACAACGTGGAGTGGAGCCATACCTGTTGAAGCGGAGGGCAGAGAGTTGTGGGCGTACTCTAACCATTTGAGGTGCTGGCTCAACGTGCTCTGGTCCCTGGACGCCCAGCATCGAAGCCCGGTCTCTAATTCCTGATTTACCCTCTCTGTTTGCCCGTTAGACTCCGGATGATGGCCCGAAGTTAGACTGGCCGAAGCCTCGATGAGGGTGCAGAATTCCTTCCAGAAGCGGGCGCTGAATTGCGGGCCTCTGTCTGAGACGATATCCTGGGGGAACCCGTGATAGCGGACGACCTCGTCCAATACCAGCTGGGATGTCTGCTTGGCTGACGGGATCTTCGGAAGTGACACGAAGTGAACCATCTTGGAGAATCGGTCCACCATAGACAGCACAACAGTGTTACCCTGAGAGAGCGGCAGGCCGGTGACGAAGTCCAACGCGATGTGTGACCACGGGCGGAAAGGGATGGACAGAGGCCGCAACTCTCTTACTGGTCGTAAACGGGACGATTTATTGGCTGCACATACCGGACAGGCATTGACGAAGTCCTTCACATCCTTGCTGAGGTTGGGCCACCAGAACCTCTGTTCGACCACTGAACGCGTTTTTGCCATACCCGGGTGGCAGACTGTCTTGTTGGTGTGGGCCCAGTTGACGACGTCTCCCCGCAGCGACTGAACGACGAAAAGGCGGTCCGACGGACAATCCGCGGGTGGTGGAGTCTCTCCCAGGGCTTCCTTCACCCGCGACTCGACCGCCCAGGTGAAGCCGGACACGAAGCACGCCTCTGGAAGAATAGGAGCGGCCTCTGATTCCGTGCACCCTCCCTCGTGGATCCGTGAGAGTGCGTCCGGCTTGCCGTTCTTGGAGCCTGGGCGGAAGGACAGAGTAAAGTGGAAGCGCCTGAAGAACAGGGCCCACCTGGCCTGGCGGGCGTTCAACCGCTTTGCGGACTTCAGGTACTCAAGGTTCTTGTGGTCAGTAAAGACCATGAACGGCACTTGCGAGCCCTCCAGCCAGTGCCGCCATTTCTCCAACGCAGTCTTGACCGCCAGAAGTTCCCTCAAACGGATTGGTGTACTTGTACCCATCGGGAGAAGACGCTTGGGTGCTGGAAACGCGGGGAGGTGAAACAAACTGACTGGGATGAAAGATCGGACGAGCAGATTCATAATCAGAATAATCGGAGTCGTACTGCGGCAGCCGGTCATACAAATCACGGTCCTCCTCATATTCCGAAAAGTCAGAGTCCAGAAGAATATGAGGAGCCGGACGGGTCCTGTTCGGGACGTATTCATACCTCGCTGGCGGAGCGTAAGACACAGAAGCGGAGGACGTCAAGGAACCTACCCGGATCGGACAGGCTTGGTCCTCCGGCAGACGGTCTACCTTGCGTCGGTCCCGGTCTTTCCTGCTGGGTCCTGTTTTGGCCAGATCGTTCGGTCACGTCCCATCGGAACGGGAGTAGGACCCAAATGCAGGACTCGGACGATGCAAGGTAGTTCAGGGAGAAACGTTTATTATATGCAGAGGTCGGGGATGGAGCAGGCAGTCCGGTGCAGCAGCGGTAGTTGGGACGTCAGGCGAAGAGAGCAGGTGAGCGGGCAGGCTGGAGTCGGTACACAGGAGAACGATCAAAGCAAACAGAAGTATCAAAGGAGTCAGGCTTACAAGGTTGGTCGGAGAACAGCCGAAGGTCGGTACACACGGGTTGTCGATCAGGGATACCGGAGCACACGAACGGGACATGAAGCTCAATGATCTGGCGGCGGACTAGTTGTCTCCCGTGTCCTATAAGTACCGGGTGTACTCAGCTCAAACCAGGGTGCAGGTGTGTGCCGACTAATTGGCTGACCACACACAGCCTGCGGAGGATGCCAGGAGCATGACAATATCCAGATGAATTTTCATCTATCTATCCATCCATTTTCTGGAGCCTATCCCAGCTGTCAGCAGCCAGGAGGCAGGGTACACCCTGAACTGGATGCCAGCCGATCGCAAGGCACATAGAGACAAACAGCCGCACTCATAATCACACCAAGCGGCAATTTAGTGTCCAATTAATCTTGCATGTTTTTGGGATGTGGGAGGAAACCGGAGTTCCTGGAGAAAATCCACGCAGGCACGCACAGGCGGGTCCGGGATTGAACACGGAGCCTCAGAACTGTGAGGCCAAAGCTTCCCAACTGAGCCACTGTGCCCCAGATGAATTAGTGCCAGGATTGGCCAACATAGCCTGACACTGCATTCTATCATCCAATTCTTTGGCCATTAAGCAGTAAATGCTTCACAAAAGGGGTGATTACACCTGCTGGTCCTCAGTCAGAAGTGTATAATAAAGCGCTTTTAAACACATTAGGGTGACATCAGCAAAAGAGGATTGTTTAAATGTTCCTCCCCCTCCCTCAGCTAGCAATTCAGGCAGATGGAGCTTAAAGGCAGACCTCATAGGGGTCCAATAGCAGAGTCCATGTACAGAGCAGAGGTCTGTCCGACAGAATAAATCTCCCCAGCAGCTTGTTATCCACGCAAAACTTTGGCACTGTGTTCACACCATTGGTAATCCAAATCAAAGCAACGCAAAGAAATGTATTTGTGTTGCACATTTCATACACAAGGTAACTCAATGTACTTTACTTGATTAAAAGCAATAAAATACACAAATAAAAACATTTGAAAAAGTACAATTCCAAGTACAATTGTTTTTAGTGCAAGAAATATCACTGAAAATTGGAAGTACTCCAAAATGCACGAGTAAAGAGTTTTTAATCTTGATTTTAAAACACTTGGACTTGGGCTAACGTCACCTCTGTTGGCAACTTATTCCATTTGTGTGCAGCACAATGCTGCTCAAAAATGTTGCTTCACCACGGTGATTTATAGACTATTAGCAGCACTTTAAAATCTATTCTAAAACTGACTGGAAACCAATGTAAATACAAAGTCTACTTGAGATAAAAGTATGGATGATCTTTAGCTGGTCTGCTTGACACATTCAAGCCTTCACTCTATATTTGTTCTTGAGATGGTAAAAGGCAGTTTTAGTAATTGATTTGATATGACTGTTGAAGGTCAGGTGAGAATTTATCAGAACATCACGGTTTCTAACTTTGTCTTTGGTTTTTAAAGATAGTGAGTCCAGGTATTTACAAACAGCAATCCTTTTTTCTTTCTTGCCAAAAACTTGGGGCCTTGTTCACAAGAAAGGGGAGAATGAAACGGGAGATCAAGAGCCGGATCAGTGCAGCGTGTGGAGTGATGCAGACTTTGTATTGGTCTGTTGCGGTAAAGAGGGAGCTACTGTAAGTTGAAAGACGAATTACATTTGGTCTACATTTCTACCCTCACCTTCGGTCACGACCTGTGTGTTGTGACCAAAAGAACAAGTTACTGGATACAAGCGGCCGAAACGTTTTTCCGCCACAGGGTGTCCAAGCTCTCCCTTAGAGATAGGGTGAGAAGCTTGTCATCCGGGAGGGGCTCTGTGTCAAGCCACTGCTCCTCCGTATTGAGAGGTGCCAGATGAGGTGACTGTGGCATCTGATTCGGACGCCTAGCTGGTGAGCTGTTCTGGGCATGTCCCATCTGAAAGAGAGCCTGGGGAGGAATCAGGACACGCTGGAGAAACTATGTCTCTCAGCTGGCCTGGGAATGCCTCGGGTCCCCCCCGGAAGACCTGGATGAAAGAGCTGGGGAAAGGGAAATCTGGACATCCCTGCTAAAGCTACTGCCCCCGTGACCCGACATTGAAAAGCAGAAGAAGATGGATGGATGGATGGATGGATGGATGGATGGATGGATGGATGGATGGATGGATGGATGGATGGATGGATGGATGGATGGATGGATGGATAATAGCCTTCATGTAACCAGTCAACACTGATGATCAGGAAACTTCGATTTATTTTGCCAATTTGTTATGGCGAGTTCTACTGAATAATAATTATAAAGTATAATTTAAATCTAATTGTCACCTTGCATCCAAAATGTGAAAGTAATGTCATGTTTAGCTCAGTTAGGATTTCCCCTAATAAAAAAAATAAAAAAAGATGAGTGTATGAGGCGTGTGAATCTGAATGCAGCATGCTGGCAGATGGAGCATCTGTCATCCATATGCATGAGGCAGGCGAGTGTCATTTTATCACTTTGACACTCACGCTGGGTCTGTGACCTTGGACTTAATGGCAGAGAATGGAACCACTGTGATATGTTGTGTTAAGACTTTATTGTTGAGCTGTGAAAATCGTTGTGCCTTATGGCTTGCAGGACTTAACTGAAACAGTGCCGGAATGCGTGTCTGTGCCCCAACACCTGGTAGCATGCATTATATCTTAATAAATGATGAATGTAGTCGGGCAAGACTTGTGACAAAGTTGGTTCCATTTCCATTTTCCAACAAATGCTTTAGGAAAAAAAAAAGCTTTCAGTGGTACAGTCATAGTCATACTTTGAATTTAATTGATTTTTTCTTCTTTCCATAAGCTAGACGGCGGGATTTGCAATGTAGACAATGGGAAAAGCAACAACTGTATCTACCTTTTACATGGTTCCACAACAAAAAACAAACAAACAAAAAAAAAAGCGCACACACACACACTGAAAATAGCACTCCTCTAAATCCAAATGAACATTTCTTTGCACTTGTTATCCCCATGCTTGCAGTGTTATTTTCAGGGGAGAGTAGAATAGAATAATTCTTTTTTTGTCCACCGAGATGGAAAATGGTCTTTGGCTAACCAACAAAAAAGACAGAGCACTAAAATACAGATATTGGCATATATTTAAAAAAAAAAAAAAAAAAGAAAAAAAAAAGAAAACAGAACACTTTAAAAATGGAAATAAGACATTGTGAATAATAGAAGAGCTCAAGATCTCGCAAAAGAATTAGTTGACCAAGCCTTTAAGTGGTCAATTAGTGTCCAAAATGTAACGCAGCTGTGTGACAGCTGTCAGGGGTGGCACCGCCCAGGGCAGTGGCCTGGCCATGCCCCCCACAAGTTACGCTTTCTTAGTTACGTGACGTCACATACTAAGAATGCGTAACTTGATTGGCTGGGTGTTGGTTCTGACCTGAAGTAATCCTGCCTTCTTAACACTGAATAGACACTTTTCACGGGACGTCATGAGTCACATGACTTTTGTTTACGACGCCTACTGGACAGCAAAACTACAGTACAACTCGTGTTTTTTTGTGTGATCTTTTTGTGAATATTGACTTGGTTGTCTTACGGCCTTTTCCTCATGGTATTGCATTGTGTGACTTTTGGTTGTAAGAACAGGCAGAAAAAGGGGTCTGACACTTCAGGTATTGTTTACCTTATGCTGGGCATTCAGCTAATCTACTGTGGTATTCTCCACATTTGTTACATTTCTTTACGGAGGTCTTTGGGCTATCAATATGCCTACTAGTACCCGCAGTGAAACTTTGCTTTCCAGGTTTGCGGTGGATAATGTGAACCTCGTGGGTGTCGCTAGCCATAGTCTTTAGCTGCACTTTTGCTAACTCGTGGGAGTGGGCTATACCAATTCCTTTTTTTTCGAGCATGCGCTCTGGCCCCTGGCTGAGTAACTTTTCGCGCACACTCGGTGAGTTGGTAGCGAAAAGTATGCGGTCTCTGACCATCTCATCGGTGTTTGTGTAGTTACAGTCTTTAACTAACATCTTGAGGTCTGCCACAAAGTGCTCACATGACTCACAGTTACCTTGCGCCTTCTCGGGAGACTTATATCTAGCAAATACTGAGTTTACTTTCGGAGTGACGTAATGAGAGAATTTTTGTAATACGTATTTAGAAACTGCACTTTTGCGGTCGCGTGAACATGAGTTCGGCGTGTTGCTTGAATCTCCGGCACGCATCTGGTAAATTGGATGAGTTGGAACACCGAACGCCTCCTCATTGTCTTGTTTATTTTTTTTTCCTGTGAGTTTTTTTTTTTTTCGTGAATCTTTTTTTTTTCCGTGAGTCCATAGTTATACTACCGTCACTCTGACACCATGTTATGATCTTGCTGTCGTGTTATTGAATAGCATAAACGTGAGTCCAACTGTACTTTTTAACGTGGGTGATATTTATCTCGTTCCTCAATTGCCTCTGGTTACAGTGTTTGTTTGTCAAAGGACTTTCAAGATAAAAGACATGATAATCGTAGCTAAAACATTACAGTATACACTTATCGCTTCCTAGCCATGATATGTATACACAATCTTGCCGTCCAAAATGGCGTTGTAAACAAAAACACGTGGTCGGCGGGACATCCATGAACAGTATCTATTGTAGTCAGATGAATGCAGACAGTGAATCGTCGCCAGTTGATTCTCAGGAGAGTGAAAATATTGCAGCTTTATTACAGTTATTGAAAATGTGATCACTGAAATAATAATGTGAATTTTACAATGGAAAATTTTCAGTGGCATTTTAAATTAAAATCCTGGTGGCACATCCATACACTTCCATATCCATCCATCCATCCATCCATCCATCCATCCATCCATCCATCCATCCATCCATCCTTTATTTCCATACATTTTCTGAGCCGCTTACCCTCACAAGGGTCGCAAGAGCGCTGACGCCTATCCCAGCAATCATTGAGCAGGAGGCAGGGTCCACCCTGAACTGGTTGCTAGCCAAACGCAGGGCACATGGAGACAGGCAACAGTCCCACTCACAAACACATTTTGGGGCATGTTTTTGGGATGTGGAAGGAAACCGGATTTCCCGGAGAAAACCCATGCAGGCATGTGGAGAACATGCAAACTCCACACAAGCGCGGCTGGAATTTGAACCCCAGTCCTCAGAACTGTGAGGCCAATGCTCTAAAGCTGTTCCACCATGTCGCTGACAAAATACAGTGGTTTGAAAATGTTTGCATTGCTTGTTTACATCCAGTGTCCCGGTCATTTTCACTTCCCGTGTAGTTTAGACTTCAGGGGACTTGTGTTAAGTTACAATGCTCAATCAATCATATAAATTTTAAAGGTTGAGATCTTAACTTATTTTAAAGCCAATATTGCCATATGGCTTCTTTTTAAAGCCTCTCTCAAATACTATTCATGACCACATTGATAGGTTTAGTTACAAGTCAGTGAAATGTTTTTATACTGCCCGTGAACCAAAAGATGATTTTGCACACTATTGCTTTGTCTCCCTGTCATTTTTTATTAAAATATAAAAGCAAGCTTTTAAACTCGAGTAATGGTGTTGTCTAATACATGCCACTGAAAGTTTAATGGTTTACATCAGCAATTCTCAACTGGTGGGTCGGGACCCAAAAGTGGGTCACGCAGCCTTTTTGGGTGGGTTGCAGCAATGTAGTAGAGCCGTAAATGGATGACTTGATGATCAGGATTCTGCAATTGGTTGGCATCTGGTTCAGGGTGTACACTGCCTCTCGCCTGAAGCTAGGTGGAATAGGCTCCAGCACACCCGCAACAATAAAGCAAAGCAAAGCAAATATATGTATATAGAGCATTTAGTAAGTAACTGTATGTGCTTTTCATGAATAAAAGCATTCAAATCCAAAGAAATAAAACATTTGAAAATAAAAAGTGAAATTTAAACATCTTACAGAGCAAGAAATATCACTGAAAAGTGGAAGTACTCTAAAACGCAAAAGAGTTTTTAACCTGGATTTGAAAACATTCACACTTGGGGCTGACCTCACTTATTCGATTTGTGTGCAGCATAATAGCGAAATGCTGCTTCACCATGTTTGCTTTGGACTCTGCGCTCCACTATTTGACCTGAGTCAGTTGATCTCAGAGCCCTATTGAGTTTGTATCCTATTAGCATTTCTTTCATGCATTCAGTACCTAAACCATTTAGTGATTTATAGACCAGTTGCAGAACTTTAAAATGTATTATAAATCTGACAAAGCCAATTTAAATACTTTAGAATTGGAGTTATATACTCTGACCACTTTGTTCTGGTCACAACACAAGCTTCAGCATTCTGAATGAGCTCCAGCTTGGGTTGTGTGTTTAATGGTCTTTTTGGGGAGTGCAGTCAGAAGACCATTACAGTAGTGAAGTCTACATGAGATAAAAGCCTGGATGAGCTTTAGCTGGTCTACTTGACACGTACAAGCCTTCACTCTAGATATGTTCTTCATGAGTTAAAAGGCGTTTTTTGTGATTGATTTGACTGTTGAAAGTCATTTCAGAATCTATCAGAAGACCAAGGTTTCGAACTTGGTCTTTGCTTTTTAAAGATAGCGAGTCCAGGTATTTACTCACAGTAATTCTCTTTTCTTTATTGGGAAAAGCATTTACAGTATCTTAGTTTTGTTGTAGTTTAGTTGAAGGAAATTTTAGTTCAGATAATCAAAAAGAAGAAGCAATCAAATAAACAAAGTCAGAGATGACACGCTGTGGCGACCCCGAAAGGGACAAGCCGAAAGAAACTTGCTTTTTAGTACGTAAGATACACAATTCACATACTACTTAATCTATGTTAAAGCTAAGGTCAAATGAAAGCAATCACAATAAACACACTCAGCACATAAGGTACACAAATCACATACTACCTGTGTTAAAAATATAAAAGGTATGGCGATTTAAAGGATACGTGGATGGAAGGGATTCAAACCACAATGGCCCTCACTCTCGTAGTTGACGGTTGAGTCCACGATTGATGTCTGTTCCTCGTTGTATACACTACATAGGTAATGTTGTTAGCGCGCTAGGCTAACTTGGGCCGAGAAGCTTCAATGCAAACAATACGACACCAATTTGGGTACTAAGAAGTACTAAAATAAGACTTGTTAAATTTCCTGTAAGTCCTCACGGCCCTCATCATACAAGTTATGAAGTTACTTACGTTCAATGTTTCTTAAACATCCACGAATTGATCACAAACGCGTCTCGTTGTTATCAAGCTAAGCTAAGGAATACTGGGCCGATAAGCAAATTTAAGTTGACGTTTCCACTCACCCAACTTCTTATGAGTACTCAATTTCCTCATTGTATACGATACATAGGTTTTGCAGGATGTGTAGATACTACCGTTTGATGTTTTCCTCCTCAGTAAATATTAGGAAACAGACGCTTTTGTTGTTAGCAGTCTAAGCTAGGCTAACTTGGGTCGAGCAGCTTCGGCGCAAACGATACAGCCCCAATTTGGGTACTAAGGTTGAACAGATGGTTATAATCTATATGTTTTTGTTTATTTATTTGGCGCATAACAGTTCTGCCATACTGACAGCATCATTTATGATATAAAAAAGCATTAATCACTTTTGGGTTTGAAGAAAGAAACTCATTGTTTGAAAATATTCTTGTTCTTAGACTGGATTTATAAACATCAAAACTAAAATAAGTGACATCAACAATCATTCATATGCGGTAACCATTCATCCATCCATTATAATTCTAATTTGCATTGTTTTGCCGTGGAGAAATCGATGTATTAATAGTCATATCAATTCCTTTTAATGGTTCACTCGCTTACTCTTAAAGTATTGATTACAATTTCCACATGTAATTTAATTTTTAATATGGAAGGAACCCGAAATACCCAGAGAAACTCATCCAAGCGTGGGGAGAGCATGCATAGCCTCTACAGGATGCAATTCAGTTGTCTATATGATCTATGAAAACCACGAGGGATTGTTGGACAGATTGTTCTGGTGTTTTCTCTCAGGGCCCAATTAAAAAGCTTTCCTTTTGCCAGCACCACACTACAAGTTTGAATGTGTTGAATCACATTGCTGACACAGAGGCTTGAAGCTGTTTCCACTTTTAAAGAGAAAGAACGTAGATACTTTTCAGTTTAAAAAGATGAAAAGTATTTCCATCCCAATTAAATGGAACAATAGGACAAATTTACTGCATCATACCTCTGGCCAACTCAAGTCCAAATAGGTGGCTGTCCTGCAAAACCTAATACTGTATGTAGCTGTTAATATAAGGAACTGTGTACCATTGATTTTCTGAGATTTGAAAAATGATTATACAAATGAATGATTTGGTAAAGTTAGATTAGCAGACAAGTGCATATGCTGATTGGTTCAAGAGGACTTTGAATCCACTTGATTCCTGATTTAACTACTCTGAAATCTTGACATGCATCATCATTGCAGTTGCCTGGCAGCACTCAACCAGGAGTGAACGATGCAGGAAGAAAGTAAGAATGGCTAACGTCACTGTCAGGTTTAAAAGCTTGACTCTCTATTAAAAGAAAGCGAACAGACAAGGCTTCAAGTTTTACTTGCTGCAATTTTTCTGGGATGCCATGAGAAGGAATAATATATTTACACAAGAACTTTGCCACAGTAATAGCATCAGCACTTGTACATGGAAAAATCTCCACCCATTTAGATAAGGGGCAGATCAATACTAAACTACATTTGTAATGCTGTTTAACTCAAATAAAATTAATGTGTAAAAACTGGAAAGGCTGACTACCTTGGGGAAACTGCCCACTCTTAGGTCTGCAGTTCCCTTGAGTATTGTGTTTGTAGCAATTAAGATATGATCTACAAATTTTTTTTTGAGTAAGAATTGAATCCAAAGGTGCGAAAATGTCTGTATAATATCTACCATTACCATCCCTCCTTTTGAGACATGGCAAGGCCCGTGACTCAAAATTGTCAGTGTTTTAAACAGATTTTTTTATTTTTATTTTTTTTGGTAATACAGGTTTTCCCCTGATTATGTATATCAGTGGTCTCAAAAGTCCATTCACATCAGGGACGCTGAAGGCACATTCTGGCTGAGGCTGGGACGCAGCCTCAGCGCACATGCACACAATTTGTCATAACATGTCATTATTCAAGCCGCTTATCCTCACAAGAGTTGCAGGAAAGCTGGAGCCTATTCCAGCTAAATTCGGGCGAAAGGTGGACTACACCCTGAATTTGTTATCGACACCATCACTGAGCGGGAATCGATCCCATACTGCCCACACCAAAGGCAGACGTGTGTACCACTACCCCCTCAGTGTTACTAGTTGCACACAATTTAAAAGTTTTTTAAACACAAAATAAGATAAGCAAGAAAGCTGGTGTAAACAGGTTGTGAGCAAAACTAATAAAACTCTACATGGCAAAATCACTAATTTTCACTCAATGAAAAATGTTTCTCAGCTTGCATCAGGACTTGTCACTGTCACACCCCGAAAGCCACAACCCCACCTTGATTGGTAGGTTCACCAGCTCTGCACACAACACCGCAAAATGCCATTCATATAAAACTTCAGGGCCACACCATCATTTGACTTTCATAGTAAGTAAGGTGGGGGCCGCAAAACATCATCTCAGGCCCACAAATTGACCGTGGACCGCAAGTTTGAGACGACTAATGTATATTATGTTCGAATTCAGTTTTTTCTGTAAGCCATCACTGAGTTTCACTTTGAGGAGCATGTTTTGCACATCTTTTAGAACTGTTAAATCAATAGGAGGGTTGGGGGCTTGTGATTGTGTCACGATGTGTGTGCCATATTTTCCTGTTGCTGCCTCCTTGGCGCTTTTATCAGCGAATGTATTTCCCAGGGAAACAGCATTTTTTTTCTTTTTCTTTTTTTTCAAGATTTTCTTACAGCTCTCTTTCTGCCTCACTTTCTTTAGCCTGTTTTAAACTGTTGTAGCTGGTTTTAAGATAGCCACTTGTTGCATTACTCTCCTGCCTTTCTCTTTCTTGCCTATGGTAACAAACCTCTCGCCATCCTAAAATGTAAGTCTTAATCTTGGCTTTGCCTTACTTCTCTGTAACACTTGCCATCAATCTTTCTACCAACCTGCTGCATCCTTCAACTGTTAACTTGCCATTTAAGCCATGCCATTTTTCTTTTTTCTTCCCATTTCTTTAAGAAACATCATGCTGCTCGGTAAACATTATTTCATAAAGTTTACATCCCCTCCAGGGCAGACTTATTATTCCCGCTCACTATTATGTTTTTCTACATTTGTCCCGTACAGACTACTTGTCCTTTTTGGGACCCAAGTCCTAATCCACTACCTTGTGTACTTCAACCGGAGCACAGACTTCTGTTAGCACCGTTAGGTTTCCATCCGTGACCTATGATTTCACAAGTAATGGCATTCACACTTGCATTCACTCACTCACACATTTATGGATCCTAATAAATAACCTCTTTAAAGGTGGAGTAACCTTAAAACCTCCTTCTGGCGGAGTATCCTTCACTTCCCGGTTCATGCGTTGTCTGGACGCCAGTTGTTCGTGATCCCGTCAACCTTCGTCCACCGAGGGGAGATTGGACTCTGGCACCGGCCTGGCGGCGAATTCACGTCCCACCAGGGCTTTTCTTCAGGAAGAGCTAAATGCTCCTGGCTGTCGACAGACTTCGGTGTGTCTTCTCCCTCCTCGATGGGCGGTGGTGTGTTGGGATCCGGCTCGAAGGACCAAGATGTCAGGTTTAAAAGCTTGACTCTCTATTAAAAGAAGGTGAACAGACAAGGCTTCAAGTTTTACTTGCTACAAGGGGAGCGACAGGACTTCCCTGCTTCCAACCAACTCCAACTTGTGTCTCCTTGCAGCTTCTTTTTATTCAGTGAATCACATAATGAGTGTGTGTGTGAGTGTGTCACAACCATTGAAGGCTTGCGACACATAAACTAAGACGTGTCAGAATGTATGATTGTTTTCATCTGTTAGATTAATTGAATCAAGTTAGAGTGATTACATCAAGACAGTGAGTTCAAAGGTACAAGCTTGGTGGTGATGTGTAACCAACTACAGTTTGAACAAAATGAGAACATATGGATGATTATTTAACAGTCACTTTTGCCATTAATGTTCGAATGTTTAAATGATGTGATGCTCATCATTTGGATGTCCGGTAGAGTACCGGTAATTCAGTGCAGCACTAAGAAATCTCTGTGGAACATTTGGGGTGAACACACGTGCATTCGGGCTGACTGATGCAGACGAAGGAAACTTTGAAAGAGTCTTTGTTTTCCACTGTCAGACAAGATGGGAGTACACTCAGTCGAGGAGAATTTGAGGCCAAGTCAATTCTCACTGCAGCAGAGAGGGCACTGGAGTGTTGTTGATCACCTCCCCAAAGAACGTGTTTCATCATGCCTTTGGGTCTTTAACTTGTGGGCTGGTTGATTTTTCTCATGCTTCCTTGTTTTCATGTGAAAAAGTCTTATTAAAGGCCTCGCTGCCTCATCTGGAGGTTGCTTCATCCTTCAACCTATGAAGTGCTTAAATCGGTAAAAACTCGGCAAAGTTTTGTGTGATCCCACATCCATCCATTTTCTGAGCCGCTTATCCTCACGAGGGTCGCTGTCCAGCTGCCATCAGGCAGGAAGGAATCTCCAATGAATGCATGTTTTTGAGATGTGGGAGGAAACCGGAGTGCCTGGAGAAAACTCACGCAGGAACGGGGAGAATATGCAAACTCCACACAAGGGGGGCAGGGGCAGGGATTTGAACTCCAGCCCTCAGAACTGTGAGGCCAACACTCTACAGCTGTGTCACTGTCTCGTCTGATCACACATATCCTTATTAAACATTGCCGCTTGCTACTGAAGGCAGTGTGGGAATTTCTAGCCTATTTACCCCTAAAGTGAATCCATCATCCCTAAAAAAAAAACATCACCCTCCAAAAAGAACTGTCTAATCAGAATTTTTAAATGTTCTGCAATATTTTAAAATAACCTAACCCTAACCCACCTTACATTACCTCAAAAATGTTTTACTCCTGCATTTCTAGCCCATTTTTGGGTGCAGATGCGCCCTTAAATTTTATCCCAGCACACCTAAACCTCGGATTTTAGAATTGCCAGTTACCTTCTTTTTTTTTTTTTTTTTTTTTTGGGGGGGGGACTATTTCCATCCTGGCAGTTGCATTGCTTGAAATATAGTTTATTTTTAACCATGCAAGCAGCAGACTCATGGAATAACAAGGGTTGCTTATTATGCACATGCTGGATTATAAAATGTGTAACCATACTATTTTTGCATGGACAAGCAATGCATTGTCAGGAAATGGGCAGTTAACATCTGCCTAGCAGCATTTTGTTTGCCATTTGTTCTGTTTTGTGTGCCATTTTGTTTTGTTTGTTTTTTCTTACAGATCATTTTACTAATTTAGTCCTGTTTTAACAAATATGGCAAGTTTTTTTTACAAACTCTTGTGAAAAATACTGTGCACTGTTTGTCTACGCTATGATACAATATTCCAATACTAAATAACTGTTATAGAATGAAATCCCCAAAATAATGCTATATTTATCGACAAAGACATTATGTAGTATGTATATAGTGTGCAGTAAAAATTACTATATAATTATAAAATTATTAATAGTTTCCTATATTCCTATTCCTCTATTCCTTTTCCTGTAGAAGTTTAGGAGCAGGGTTTAAATTATTCTACCACGGAGTAGATAGGAAGAGAAATGGAGTAGGCGTTATTTTAAAGGAAGAGCTGGCTAAGAATGTCTTGGAGGTGAAAAGAGTATCAGATCGAGTGATGAGACTAAAATTTGAAATTGAGGGTGTTATGTATAATGTGGTTAGCGGCTATGCCCCACAGGTAGAATGTGACCTAGAGTTGAAAGAGAAATTCTGGAAGGAACTAGATGAAGTAGTTCTGAGCATCCCAGACAGCGAGAGAGTTGTGATTGGTGCAGATTGTAATGGACATGTTGGTGAAGGAAACAGGGGCGATGAAGAAGTGATGGGTAAGTACGGCATCCAGGAAAGGAACTTCGAGGGACAGATGGTGGTGGACTTTGCAAAAAGGATGGAGATGGCTGTAGTGAACACTTATTTCCGGAAGAGGGAGGAACATATAGTGACCTACAAGAGCGGAGGTAGAACCACGCAGGTAGATTATATTTTGTGCAGACGATGTAATCTGAAGGAGGTTACTGACTGTAAAGTAGTGGTAGGGGAGAGTGTAGCTCAATAGCATAGGATGGTAGTGTGTAGGATGACTCTGGTGGTGGGTAGGAAGATTAAGAAGACAAAAGTAGAGCAGAGAACCATGTGGTGGAAGCTGAGAAAGGAAGAATGTTGTGCGGCCTTTCGGAAAAAGGTGAGACAGGCTCTAGATGGACAGCAGAAGCTCCCGGGAGACTGGACAACGACAGCCAAGGTAATCAGAGAGACAGGCAGGAGAGTACTTGGTGTGTCATCTGGTAGGAAAGGGGAGAAGGAGACTTGGTGGTGGAACCCCAAAATGCAGGGAGTCATACAAGGAAAGAGATTAGCGAAGAAAAAGTGGGATACTGAGAGGACTGAGGAGAGGCGAAAGGAGTACATCGAGATGTGACGTAGGGCAAAGGTAGAGGTGGCAAAGGTTAAACAAGAGGCATATGAAGACACCAGGTTGTGGAAAAGTACAGAGAAGGTCAGAAGGATCTACATTGTGTCTTTGTGGATCTAGAGAAAGCCTATGACAGAGTACCAAGAGAGGAACTGTGGTACTGCATGCGTAATCTGGTGTGGCAGAGAAGTATGTTAAAATAGTACAGGACATGTATGATGGCAGCAGAACAATGGTGAGGTGTGCCTTAGGTGTGACAGAGGAATTTAAGGTGGAGGTGGGACTGCATCAGGGATCAGCTCTGAGCCCCTTCCTGTTTGCAGTGGTAATTGATAGGCTGACAGATGATGTTAGACTGGAATCCCCTTGGACCATGATGTTCACAGATGATATTGTGATATGCAGTGAGAGCAGGGAGCATGCAGAGGAACAATTAGAAAGATGGAGACATGCACTGGAAAGGAGAGGACTGAAGATTAGCCGAAGTAAAACAGAATATATGTGCGTGAATGAGAAAAGTGGAGGGGGAAGAGTGAGGCTACAGGGAGAAGAGATAGCGAGGGTGGACGACTTCAAATATTTAGGGTCAACAATCCAGAGCAATGGTGAGTGTGGTAAGGAAGTGAAGAAACGGGTCCAAGCAGGTTGGAACAGCTGGCGAAAGGTGTCTGGTGTGTTATGTGACAGAAGAGTCTCTGCTAGGATGAAGGGCAAAGTTTACAAAACAGTGGTGAGGCCGGCCATGATGTACGGATTAGAGACAGTGGCACTGAAGAGACAACAGGAACCAGAACTGCAGTTGGCACAAATGAAGATGTTGAGGTTCTCGCTCGGAGTGAGCAGGTTGGATAGGATTAGAAATGAGCTCATTAGAGGGACAGCCAAAGTTGGATGTTTTGCTGACAAGGTTCGAGAGACCAGACTTCGATGGTTTGGACATGTTCAGAAGCGAGAGAGTGAGTATATTGGTGGTAGGGTGCTGAGGATGGAGCTGCCAGGCAAAAGGGCGAGAGGAAGACCAAAGAGAAGGTTTATGGATGTGGTGAGGGAAGACATGAGGGCAGTTGGGGTTAGAGAGGAAGATGCAGAAGATAGGCTAAGATGGCAAAAAATGACACGCTGTGGCGACCCCTAACGGGACAAGACGAAAGGAAAAGAAGAAGAAGAAGAACAATAGTTTCCTGTCACATTTTTTTAAATCTATCAAATTCAATCCTTGAGTCCATATCCGTTTTCAGAAACCTCTTCATCTACAAATGACAATATTATACAACACAGGCAACTGGTAGCAGTTTTGCTTGAGGACAGATATGAAAGTGAATTCTCACAGGAGAAGTTTTGGCCACTTACGTGTTGCATGAAAATATCTAATGATGGTGCGACCTCCTCAATATCTGCCTTAGATTGCCCCCAGAGAACAAAAAGCCGCATATAAAATCCACGTGATGTCACACAAGCCGATAAAGCTTTTTTTTTTTTAAAAATAAATCACCATTATAACATAATTCGTAGTCAATAGGCCCTACGTTTGTGGTAGATTACACCCTCTGGAGAGCAACATTATACACGTTAAAGTATCGAGACATGTTCAATTGCTTATTGAATCAACTAGTCAGCCTAGAAAGACATTTTGGAGAAGTTTACATTCTCCACAGTAACAATTGTTTTTGTTGCATCATGACTGTCTCCCAGTACTTGAAGCCAGTGCCATAAAAACTTGGATGATTTCCTCCATAGGTTTTCTTTTGGGTTGAGGCCTGAAGACTGACTAAAACTACTCCATAACCTTTATCAGCTTTTTTACTTGTGTCACTCCTTTGTTGCTCTTGCAATGCTTTGGCTCATGAGACAGGTTTTCACACACTATTTTACAGTATGGCTCCGTTCATTGGGCCGTTGGTGCTATGAAGTCACATTCTACTCTAATAGGTGGCTTGGTTACTTTTGTATTTTAAATGTACATTTTGACGAGCTGGCTCACCAGGCCTTGAGCTTCTTCTGTGACAGCGTTGCCACCTGCTGGAAATCAAATATTACTACAAACGTCTTTTGAAGAAAAGACAGCACTTGACGAGACCAGCAGAACAGCGAAATAAATCGTTGTAATGTTACAGGACTGAATGTTATGGTAGTAACTTTTAACACCTACATAACACGACGAACCTTTTTCTCCCAACGTGAAAGTTAAACTGATGTAATGATTCTTGCTAGCCGCAGGAAGGCGCTTGTCTGCAAAGACGAGGGCGGAAGTGGAGTTAGGCCGGTTGTTGCCGGAAGTCCTAAAAATCAACACATTCACTTGCATCCACCGCAGAAATGTCCGATTCCGGTGTGGATTTGAGCAACGGTCTCGAAGATGTTATTGTTTCATTTAAACCCGATTCAACTGAACAGACGTGTCCTGTCTTCAAGGTAATAACTGGTTCAAAGTCATCTTGACTCGAGTTTCCATCAGCATTGTGTTACAGTGGCTCCTCGTTTGGGATAAAAATTCGTCCCTCTCGGGACGACGTAATCCTAATTTTGATTTACGACAAATTAGTAGGAAAGTAATACAGGAAAATATTTCATGGAAAACACGTTCTAGGCTGCATATGTTGAATAATCAGGCGCAAACGTAAAAAAAAACATGCCACTGTCGTTCAAAACCTCGTTATGTTTTTCTTTGCGATTTATTATTTATTTTTGTTTATTACCAAATTTGCTCTGTATAACCAGAAAAAAAATCCGTCATTGATTATTTCACGTCATTTTATTTCAGACTAGACGCCAATCAAGTGTAACAATTTTTTCCAATGTTAAAGCTTCTATTTGTCTTCCAACAACATTCTATATTTTTCAATAGCAACTAAAAACATAATCTTTACTGTCATAAAAAAAAATTGTTGCACTCGCTGTACACATACTCGACATTCATTTAATCATTTAATATATTGGATTTACGGAAATATATGATGTGCAAAAAAAATAGCTTCTTTGTGATCATTCTCCCTTCATAAAGATATTAATGGTTAGTGTGAGGTTGGTGTTTAATACCAGTGATGTTGACCTCTTCAACAGGGCAGATATTCTTACAATGATTTAAATAATTTATCAATGACACTGCAATTTTTATGCACTGGTCAATTTAGTGTATGTGTGCATCCAAATATGTATCTGTGTTGACTTTCTTCCATTCCTTATTTTGCTCAACAATAGAATGTCAAAATGTTCTTAATTTTCATGCTGCAATTTCTTTCTGTGTAGTATTCAAGTTCTTGCTATTTTGCAGTACTCTCCAGTCAACATTCAAGGACCAGGATGCCATGTAGACCCCAGTGAAGTTACACTTCCTGGGTGCTCCTGCCTTTCCCATTCATGCGCCGCTGAGAGCTGTTGCTGCTTGCAGACCTACGGACAAGCCTATGCAGCCGATGGCACGTTGCTGAGTGTATCGGATGTTGGTCACTTCACCCCAGTGTTTGAGTGTAATGCCCTTTGTTCCTGCAGTGACACTTGTTCAAATCGAGTGGTGCAGAGAGGGCTGAGACTCAGTTTGCAGATATGCACCACTGCCAGGAGGGGGTGGGGCGTGCAGACGCTTCAGCCCATTTCGCATGGGACGTTTGTGTGTGAGTACGCAGGAGAGGTCATCGGTTTTGAGGAGGCCAGACGCAGGCAACTTGCACAAAGATTTGAGGACAATAATTACATAATAGGTGTCAGGGAACATGCAGGGCCAGGTTCCATCACAGAAACATTTGTGGACCCAGCCACTGTGGGAAACGTAGGTCGCTTTCTAAACCACTCCTGCTTGCCCAACTTGTTCATGGTGCCCGTCCGCGTGCACTCTTTGGTTCCCAGATTGGCACTGTTTGCTGGCCGGGACATTGATGTCCAAGAGGAGCTAACGTTTGACTACTCAGGAGACTACAGAAACCAAACACCTGGACAAATACACTTTACACGAACAGACACTGCCATTGAGGCCAGTAAAACAGTCCAGAGGAAAGCATGTCACTGTGGGGCCAACAACTGTGCGCAGTTTCTTCCTCTAGATTTATCTATTTTAACATGACCTGAATTTAATGTTGCCTCACAATTTTATTGTCTTTTTTTCATACAAATTAAATGTAGTATGCTTTAATCATATAAATCTTTAATTTGCCTTGAAAGTCTGTTTAAGTAGCCCATCCAGAACACAAGGCACGCCAACATGTTCTATCGTCATTATTTGCTGTTTGGTCTCCTCGTGTGAAGGGAACTTCTTGACATGTCCTTCCTCCTCGCTATTTCTCAGCCCCTGGAAAATGCTTCTGTACAGAATATGTCTCAGTGGTTCGTGTCATCATGTTTTAGCACACAATAGTCCATATCTTGCATCATACATCTTTGTCAGGAACAGGATGAACGGCAGCACAGACACACGTTAATCAGGATTTATTTAATGTCAGCAGTACTCATATTTATGTTGTGATAACAGTAGAAAACCTGTGCCAAAAATTAGTCATTCCATACAGAAAAACCTCAAATAGTAACTCATGACTATCATTTCGATCATTCTCAATAATCTCCTTTTTTTTTTTTTTGTCTAGGTACTGTATTCTCACTTGTCTATGCTTTTGGCCCTCAAGAGAGGTGTTACCAATTAAAACTGGCCTGGGGGCATTTTGATATAGAAACAAGTTTTATTCCCCAGTCAAAGGAGGAGGCGTGTCCCACTTTACTGTGACTGCTTCTGAAATGAGGCCCTCGTCTCGATGTGGCCTCTTTTTCATCTAGTCCTGCTTTCATCTTATTAATGCGGACATCTGGGTTAATTAGAATGAAGACTGTCTTTCATGCAGAAATAGGACCAGTGCTCCAGCCACACTGGGCCTGGAGGAGATGAGAATGTAGGTGTGGACAAGCTCAGAGCCGCCTGTCGAGTTGCTATTTTTTTCCCCCAATTAAGAATAGTGAAAGGTGTTCTGAGTTGGTGTTACCTCACCCATGTGCGTTGTACCCATCCTTCAGTTCTTTGGTCATTATATAAATTTTTTCATCCTGAATATGTGCCTATCTGTGTTTGTGTCCTTTTGGACGAATGGCAGGTGAGTTTGTTTTTAATCCATCTCAAGCACTTTTAATTGCATTTTATATTTTAAAAGTGCCTTTTGAAAAAACTTTGATTGTCAACTTTTCTTATCTCCTTACTTGGTTTTAACTGCACAGGTATAAGAATTACCCTCACCTGGTTTTGTTTACTGAAGTTGGAGTGTTATGTTTTTCGATCATTCTTTAGCTATATTTAGGCTTAGATATGATTTTCTACAGTTTTTTCCTTTTAGGGCTCATTGAAGCACCGGATACTTTTCTTAAGTCTTCTAGCGCTTGACAGGTATTGCCATCCTCCGTATCCTTATATGTACCCATAAACTCTCCCTTTCCTCTGTACATGTCCAACCCCTCTAATTCTATTCTTTCTCACTTTGTCTCCAAAACATCTCAACATGGCTGTCTCTGATAAACTCATTTTTAATCCTATCCAACCTGAGTTCCTAAAGAGATTAGAGAATATCAGCATATTCATTTCCGCTCACCGCTCTCTTATCTATAAACTTTGTGCCTCATCCTAGCCGAGATTTAGAACACACCTGACACTTTCCTGCACTTGTTCCAACCAGTTTGAACCCATTTCTTCACCTTACCACACTCACTGTTGCTCTGGACTACTGACTTAAAGTATGAAAAGTCCTCCACCCTTGGTATCATTTTTCCCTTTAGCATCACTTTCCCCCCTCCGCCCCACATTATACCATATTCTCTTTTGCTTCTTATCTTATTCCTCTCCTTTCCGGTCCATGGCTCTACCTTTCTAAATGTTCCGCCTCCTGCTCCATGCTGTCACCACAAATTACTGGGTCACTGACAAACAGCATGGTCCGTGGTGATTACAGTCTAACTTCATCCGTCAGCCATCACTACTGCAAACTTGATGCTTTTTTTTGGAATGGAAAATCTTGGGAGGGAGCTGAAACTCCGTGTTTCTCAGCGACAGCCCAGAAACATGTCTGATCTAGAGAAGATCTGTGTGGAGGAGTGGGCTAAAATCCCTCCTGCAGTCTGTGCAAACCTGTTGAACAACGACATGAAACTTTGATGTCTGGAATTGCAAACAAAGGCTACTGTACCAAATATTAAAACAGTTTTTTTTCAGGTGTTCAAATACTTATTTGCAGCTGTATCACACAAATAAATCTTTAAAAAAAAATCATAGATTGTGATTTCTGGATTTTTCTTTTTAGATTATCTTTCTCACAGTGGACATGCACCTACGATGAAAATTTCCGACACCTCCTTGATTTCTAAGTGGGAGAACTTGCAATGTAGCAGGGTTTTCAAATACTTATTTTCTTCACTGTAGCTGGATAGGCTCTGGCACTCCCGCGATCCCTGTGAGGATAAGCAGCTCAGGAAATGGATGGATGGGTGAACGGTCACATTTTTCACTTGGAAAGCCCAAAAACCTTTTTCCATTGCTTAAACCATTTATACAATCAAATGGCACTCAAAAAAACCTAATCTAAACTCTCTCATACCGTACTACAGTTTTTGTCTGTTTACCACGTTCTTTCAAATCTCTAGATACAGAGGGATACAACGGAGCTCACTCTGACATTCTCTGTACTTCCCCATCAATAACCTCAAGGCAAATAATGCATCTGTGGTGCTTGTCAAGAAGTCATACTGGTACTCACAAAGACCCATGTCTGAGTTCAGCCTCCATTGCTATTTCCAATGACTTAATTGAATGACATATCAATTTCCTTCCTCTATAGTTCCCACAAATCTGCATATGCTACCCTTATTCTTAAAAAGGGACCCTGCACATTGAACACTGAGATGTTTATATTAATGTATAGAAATTACTGGGTGACATAGTAATTGTTGACTGATGAGACTTTGGTGGTTTTTTTCAATCATCTGCAGTGTATTCAGATATAATATGCACCAATAAATGCAGAATTGTTCTCTCATTTTTTCTGGTTAGCTGGACTGGTTGGCACATCTGCCTCTCAGTTCTGAGGGACCTAGATTAAAATATTAGCCCGCCTGTTCCTGCACGTGTTTTTTCCAGGGACTCTGGTTTCTGGTTTCCTCCCACATCCCAAAAACACGTCATATGTTGGTTATTTGAAGACTCAAATTTGCCTGTAAGTGTGAATGCGAGTGTGAATGGTTGTTTGTTCATATGTCCCCTGTGATTGCCCAGCGAGCAGTTCTGGGTGTACGCCACTTCTCACCTGAAGATAGGAGGGATAGGCTCCAGCATGCCCATGACCCTAGTGATGATTAGTGGTACAGAAAATTGATCGATGGATTTTTGTTACAGTTCCTGGTTATACATATGCACAAAGAGTACAGTCTTTCTGGACTGACCGGTCACAAGAGCTAAGCTTCAAACAAGTAGGTCTTTTCCGGGAGGTCACCTAGCAACCACCGGTTAATCACATTAGGTGGACTACAAATGACGGTAAGGATGCTGCATGAAATAGTCAGAGCTTTCATATTGTCAATGACAGGTGTAGTATCCAAGTAAAAGGGATGCTGCATTTTTGGTACAGTGTACAAATTAGGGTTCCACGATACAGTACTGGATAAATAATGACATTGGGATTTTCTTTAACCCTATGATATACATGTGTATTGTGATGTTAATAAATACAGGATAAGATACAGTATACGTAATGTGAAACGGAGCACATTTTTCTTTTTCCCTCTCTAAAAAAAATCCAGAGCACAAAAGTACACGGAATATCCACTCATACATATTCTGTCCCGCTTAATTCTCACTCGGGTCACTGGTGTGCTGGACCATAACCCAGCTATTTTCGGGTGAGAGCCAAGGTACACCCTGTACTAGTCGCCAGCCAATCACAGAGCACAAACAACACAAGCAAAGAACCATTTTGCACTTCACACCCGCCACACCCGCAAGGCCACCAGGATTGGAGATGACCTCACTCACCCATCTCGCTGCCTCTTCAAATTGTTGTCATCAGGGAGGAGACTGCAGAGCTTTCGGGCAAAAACCAACAGGCTAAAAGAGAGTTACTTCCACCAGGCAGTCAGGATGGTCAACGCCCTCTCTGCTTTGCCCCCATCATTATTATCCATCCCTGGGACCCACCACCACTGATTCTCGGCAATAAATTAAGGTCATGCAAAACCACACTTTAAGCACTGTGTTTGCTTTGCCTGTGCAGCACTGTGTATATTACCAACTTATTATTTTGCTACACTGTTGATAAATTTCTATAATTTAATACACTATCCATCATACTCGACCGTGTACATTACTGGTCACCATGTCAATACCACATTTCTACGTACAGGTATACTGTCTGTAGGAATTGCAGTACTTATATAGCTAGCCAGATGTCATGATCCTGCCGCTCCAGCACGATCTGTGCGGGTGCCTGCGCGGGTGTGCTGATTGGGGCGCACACCTGCGTCTCATGCGGGCTGATTAGTCTGTGTATTTATATCACCCTGATGACAATTGGTCCCCACCAGTTCGTTGATCTTCATGTCCCGTTCGTGTGCTCCGGTATCCCTGATCAAACCTGTGTGTACCGACCTTCGCCCGTTCTCCGACCAACCTTGTAAGCCTGACTCCTTTGTTACTTCTGCCTGCGTTGATTGTTCTCCTGTGTACCGACTCCTGCCTGCCCGCTCACCTGCTGTCTTCGCCTGACGTCCCAGCTACCGTTGCTGCACCCGACTGCCTGCTCGATCCCCTACCTCTGCATATAATAAACGTTTCTCCTTGAACTACCTTGCATCTTCCGAGTCCTGCATTTGGGTCCTACTCTTGTTCCGATGGGACGTGACAGAACGAACTGGCCACAACGGAACCCAGCAGGAAAGACCCGGTGTCGCCGGGACTGACGGAAGGTAGACCGTCTGCCGGAGGACCAAGCCTGTCCAATCCGGGTAGGCTCCCGGCCGTCCTCCGCTTCCGTGTCTTACGCTCCGCCAGCAAGGTATGAATACGTCCTGAACACGACCCGTCCGGCTCCTCATATTCTTCTGGACTCTGACTTTTCGGAATATGAGGAGGACCGTGATTTGTATGACCGGCTGCCAGAGTACGACTCCGATTATTCTGATTATGAATCTGCTCGTCCGATCTTTCATTCCAGTTTGTTTCACCTCCCCACATTTCCAGCACCCGAGCGTCTTCACCCGGTAGGTCCAAGTACACCAATCCGTATGAGGGAATCCGCTTGGCCATCTACCCGGGACCTCCGCGTGGCGGCCAGCACGGCTACCTCTGCATATAATAAACGTTTCTCCTTGAACTACCTTGCATCTTCCGAGTCCTGCATTTGGGTCCTACTCTCGTTCCGATGGGACGTGACACCAGACTAACCATATTGGTGATACTATTTGTAGCAGGGGTGCCCACACTTTTTGGCCCAAAGGTCTACTTTTCAAGCAGCCACCCTCTCATGGTCTACCGACGGGGGAGGGGGTGGGGGTAATTATGTGAGGTTTTGAGTAGTTTGCATGTGTGAAAGTATTGGAGTAATAAGTGTTAGAGGTAATCCTGAATAATGCCTGAATGTCTATTGTTCTTTGTTCTTGTTAGTTTGTTCTTTTCCTCATTACTCAACATGAGTGTTGTCCAAGGGCGGTACCGACTGACTGAGACAAATTCCTTGTGTGTTGTTACATACTTATAGAAGCACGTTGGACCAGGTCTAAAGCGTTGGCGTCACAGTTCTGAGGATCCGGGTTCAATGTGGAGTTTGCATGTTCTCCCCATGCCTGTGTAGGTTTTCTCCAGGCGCTCCGATTTCCTACCACATTCCAAAAACATGCAACAATAATTGGACGCTCTAAATTGCCCACAAATGTGATTGTGAGTGCAACTGTTGTCTGTCTCAGTTCAGGGTGTACCCTGCCTCTTGCCCGATGACAGCTGGGATAGGCTCCAGTACTCCCCGCCACCCTTGTGAGGATAAGCGGTAAAGAAAATGGATGGATGGATGGATGGATGTTACATACTTGACCATTAAATCTGATTCTGATAATGTCTCAAATAGCCCCTCATGCTCTTTGGCTCGCTATGTTATTACTGGTCACCGTTGTGACACCTGTGTCACAACACACACATGAACAGACCTCTCTCTTCCTCAGTTTTGCACCTCCTAACAACGCATACGGGGTTGTGCACATACTCATACAGATGTCAGACACAGTCATGCTGGGATCCCTGCCACATTGACATCAGGCAATCCTTGTAATATCACCAGCATGCAATCGACGTGTTTAGCACCCCTGGTGTGAATGATATTGCCATGTAGGCTCTGGAACATTTTATGAAAACATTGTTGATTACCATCATTTGTTACTATACCTGGAATTGCAAATTAAAACTTCAAATGCAATGGCGAGTCTCGCAAGGAAGTGAAGAAACGGGTCCAAGCAGGTTGGAACAGCTGGCGGAAGGTGTCTGGTGTGTTATGTGACAGATGAGTCTCTGCTAGGATGAAGGGCAAAGTTTAGAAAATAGTGGTGAGGCCAGCCATGATGTACGGGTTAGAGACGGTGGCATTGAAGAGTCAACAGGAAGCAGAAATGAAGGTGGCAGAAATGAAGATGCTGAGGTTCTCGCTTGGAGTGAGCAGGACAGATAGGATAAGAAATGAGCTCTTTAGAAGGACAGCCAAAGTTGGATGTTTTAGAGACAAGGTTCGAGAGAGAAGACTTGGATGGTTTGGACATGTCCAGAGGCGAAAAAGTGAGTATATTGGTAGAAGGTAGCTGAGGATGGTGCTGCCAGACAAAAGAGAGAGAGGAAGACCAAAGAGAAGCCTGATGGAAGTTGTGAGGGAAGACACTAGGGCAGTTGGTATTAGAGAGCAAGATGCAGGAGATAGGCTTAGATGGAAAAAGATGACACGCTGTGGCGACCCCTAACGGGACAAGCCAAAAGGAAAAGAAGAAGAAGAAGAAATAAATCATTGTACTCTACTCCCCTTGATTTTAGTTACACGATGTGTATATTGTATGTACTATGGGGACTTCCCTCATTGTAACTGTTGTCAATTGGTAGTGCCATTCATGTAGCCCAACTTTAGACCAATTATCCTCCATAGCTGTCTTCTTCTTCTTCTTTTCCATCTTAGCCTATCTTGTGCATCTTCCTCTCTAATACCACCTGCCCTTGTGTCTTCCCTCACAACTTCCATCAGGCTTCTCTTTGGTCTTCCTCTCGCTCTTTTACCTGGCATCACCATCCTCAGCTATCTTCTTCCAATATACTGACCCTCTCGTCTCAACATGTCCCAACCATCTAAGTCTGCTCTCTCTAACCTTGCCTCCAAAGCATCCAACTTTGGTTGTCCCTCTCATGAGCTTGTTTCTAATCCTATCCAACCTGTTCACTCCAAGCGAGAACCTCAGCATCTTCATTTCTGCTACCTCCAGTTCTGCTTCCTGTTGTCTCTTCAGTGCCCCTGTCTCTAATCTGTACATTATGGCCAGCCTCACCACTGTTTTATAAACTTTGCCCTTCATCCTAGCGGAGACTCTTCTGTCACATACAACACCAGACACCTTCCGCCAACTGTTCCAACCCGCTTGGACCCGTTTCTTTTTCACACTCTCCATTGCTCTGTATAGTTGACGCCAAGTATTTGAAGTCGTCCACGCTCACTATTTCTCCTCCCTGGAGCTTCACTCTTCCCCCTGGAGCCCTGTTATTCACGAACATATATTTTGTTTTACTTTGGCTAATCTTCATTCCCCTCCTTTCCAGTGCATGCCTCCATCTTTCTAATTGTTCCTCCACCTGCTCCCTGCTTTCACTGCATATCACAATATCATCAGCGAACCACATAGTAAAAGGGTATTCCAGTTTAACCTCATCTGTCAGCCTATCCATTACTACCGCAAACAGGAAGGGGCTCAGCATGGATCCCTGATGCAGTCCCACCTCCACCTTAAATTCTTCTGACACACCTACGGCACATTTCACCGTTGTTCTGCTGCCCTCATACGTGTCGTGTACTATTCTAACATATTTCTCTACCACACCAGACTTGCGCATGCAGTACCACAGTTCCTCTCTTGGTACTCTGTCATAGGCTTTCTCTAGGTCTGCAAAGACACAATTAACTCCTTCTGACCTTCTCTGTACTTTTCCACGAGCATCCTCAAGGCAAATAATGCATGTGTGGTATTCTTACGAGGCATGAAACCATACTGTTGCTCACAGATACTTACTTCTGTCCTGAATCTTGCCTCGACTACTCTTACCCATAACTTCATTGTGTGGATCATCATCTTTATTCCCCTATAGTTTCCACAGCTGTGAACATCCCCTTTGCTCTTAAAAATGGGAATTCGCCCACTTTACCTCCATTCTTCTGGCATCTTCTCTCCCGCTAGTATTCTATTGAATAAGTTGGTCAAAAACTCCACAGCCACCTCACCAAATTGCTTCCATACCTCCACTGGCATGTCATCAGGACCATCTGTCTTTCCATTTTTTATTCTGTTCAGTGGCTTTCTAACTTACCCTTTACTAATCATTTCCTCCATAGCTGTCTGATGACAGTTATAATTATTTAAGAAAGCAATGTAATTTGATGTTTGAAAAGCATCTAAACTGAGTGAAAAAGCTCAAAAGGGAATATATGATGGCAGCCATTGCTCAGTCACTCACTGGGTGCTGCAAGTGTTTATGTTCTGACATCAGGATTATTCTGTAACCAAGGAGATGTGATGAAGTGGTTTTCAGCCTGGCAGACATGGTTAATGAAGAGGTCAGATTCTTTGAAAAACAGGGACAATTCCAAATCCTCTATTGATTAACATCACCACATTTGAGTATGTAGCAAGGCTAATCACATTACGATGATTTACAGATAAAGCACTAAGTCTGAAATGTATTTTTCCTAATATTCAAAATCTGGAGGCCTAATTACAATATCCCAAGTCTAATAATTGTCTTTCCAATGGGAATATGCAGGCCATTACACCAGGATAATTGTCTTTTATTTTTAGGACATCTGCTACATTTATTCAGGGTGGTGTCCTATGCAGTCAAGACAAGGACCTATGTCTTGTAGATAGAGTATCTTAAATATCGGTCCGCACATTGCATCAACGCATACTGTACTTTTTGATGAACATAGAGTGGGTCAAGAATAAAGTTTTTTTAATGTTCTTTAATTTAAATGATTAGTCATCTATGTAGCACGGTGGATGCACGTCTGCCTCACAGGTACTCTGGTTTCCTCCCAAATCCGAAAATATGCATGGTAAGTTGTAGGAAGATTCTAAATTGCCCAGAGGTGTGAATGTGGGTGCAGATGGTTGTTTATATATATGTGCCCTGTGATTGGCTGGCGACCAATTCAGGGTGTAGCCTGCCTCTCGCCTGAAGATACTGTAGCCAGAACAGCCTCCGGCACGCCTGGAACCCCAGTAAGCATAAGTGGGACAGGAAATTAATGGCCAAGTAGTCATTCGTCAACAGCATTTTGGAGAAAGCACAAAAGAAGTCGCTGTAACTGTTTTTTCACAGGATCTTCATACAGGCCTGATAACTCTGCTGCCAACCAGTTATTCACGTGTGAGCGCTGCGATCAGTAAGAATTAAAGTTAAACCTCTTAGGTTGTGACTCACTCAACCCCTTCAGAGACATGATGTAATTCACAGTTACTGCACGTCAACAACCTGGCAGACATACAGAGGCTAATGGACTTCTTTAAGTGTGAACTTCTTGTATGTGTTGCAAGGCTAGGGATGTAACATTAGAGCATTTTTACTGTGCTTTTATTCACACCATCTAGTTGTGTCCTCTAATGGTGTCCCTCACATTCTGGAGTGAGTTTAAGAAAGCCTCCACTCCATGTTCTCAGCATAACAACCAGAGTAGAGGATTGAGAGTTTAAAATGTAAAAAGTATTTTTTTTGTTGTTGTTATTGTTTAAAGCTTACATTGGCTGAAATTAGTACCACAATTCTACTTTTAGCTCATGATGACAGATAAGCCATTAACTATGGTTTTGTTTTCCCAGTGGCGCTAAGACTTTACTGGGTCACTGTCCCAGATCCAAAATAGCACTAAAAGCTGTCACCCTGTTTTTGGTCTTGTGGAGTCGAAGAGACAGTTGGGCAAACCTTAGCTTCATTTTCAATCTTAATCATCTACATGATGACAGGAAGTGCAAGAACAAAGACAACATAATACACTTTGTTTCACAAGCAAGTATAGGTTGTATCTGGAATGTCTTCTGCAAGTAGCAGTTAGTTCTCAAGCATGGTTTTGACTAAGGACCGTCAAGACACAGACAAGAACATTGCCAACCACTGTGCCCACACATGGCTGCTTGGGGAAAGCTTGGAAGTGCACATGAGAATATTCATTCTAATGCACACACAGGGATGAATCTTACAAATCCATACACCCACTCTCATGGTTGCTACATTTTTGGATGCATGACCCCCGCCCCTCCCACACTGCCTACCCCTCACTTTTTTAAGCATCTCCCTGTCTTCCGCACAGGTGCTGTGGTGTTGAGGAAAAAAAAAACTAGACCCCAAATGTGTCTCCGTGTTGGAGAATAAATCACAAGCACTTGGAATAAGTCAATCCCCCTCTAAAGAACTTGCTGTCCTTTACTGCACTCGCCTTAAAGACTCTAGACTCCGTTGATAGCATCATACAGATAATAGTTATAATGTATATGTATGTACAAGATGTGATCAATTCAGAATGACCATTCTGAAACACATCAGCAGTTTTTTAAAATCACCACCAGTATTTCCGCTTTCTGTAGTCAGAGGTAGGCAGTCTTCTGTACACTGTATCCATGACAACGGCGTACTCAGTGATCTGTAGCCAACATCACTTTCAGTGTCAAATGTTGCAAAAGCCTGGTGATGTAGTGTCAGATGGGTTTTTACCTCAGATATTGCAATGTCATGAAACCGATGATTATCTTGAAGGCGCATGATGCAAAGTGCCAAAATACAATCATCAGGCTTGGGTTTGCAGGTGATTATGATTCAATAAGATTAGCAGCCGATATTTGATTTTGTTCAACCTTCGATACACTTTGGAAAGCAAGATCGCAGTTATCGAGGATCGCACGAGTAGCTTACACGCCTGTTCTAAAAATACAAAAAAAAAAAAAATTTTTAAAGTACCACCACTTAGCAGTGAACTGTATTTCCCTTCTTTTGTGGAACCTAGTATATAGTTCACAGGTCAGTATTGTCTGCATGACAAAACCATAGAGGAGGAGTGGAGGGTGACAACCTATGAAATCATGATTAGGAGATGATTTGTCTCGAAATATTTTGAGTAAATTTGTTATTTCAGAAGTGTGTCTCCAAATGACAGGTCTTTGTATGAATTAGTACCCCAAAAAATAGCTCTCAATTTCAAAAATGGTTCGTGTCACCTGTTATAAAGTAATTTGATAACTATAACCGACGGCATTTCATCTGAGAGACAAGAAAGTGGCCCGTTGTCAAGAATAACATAACAGGCATCATAGATGCACTGTACAATATTTTGATTAGATCATTTAAAGCGTTGACATAATGTCCTTAAGTACAAATCATACTCTTCCTGGAAAACATAACCATATACAGTATGCGTCCATTAACGTCACTATATTCAATGAGAGAAAATGTTGTCTTTTGAGATCTTAAGTTAATGAAAATTATGTAAAGACTTTTTCCCCTGAATATCACAGATGGGGTGAACTACACTCTTTCCACATTTGAGTCATCTATTCTATTTCACCTTTGTTTATGGAAGAGTGTGCTCCAGTTACAGCAGAGTGTATAAAACTGAGATTTTAATGGGTCAGCTACAAATAGACCAGATCACCCAAACTTAAGGCAAAGGGTGCTAAATCTTACATCACTTCCATAGTCTCCTGGTTCTCCAACAAACCAAACATGACAAAATAAAATGACAAAATGCCCTGAATTTACAGCCTTTCACTGGTTTGACATGTGCACAGCATGTGTGCTTCTGTTTCTGACGTTATCGACAAAAAAAAAAACAAAAAACAAAAAACTCTTGGGCCATTGGGTTGTATGTAATCAGAGTCAGATTTGAACAAACTCAGCTCTCTTGTCACGTTTTTCATGATTCAATTAAATTTGAACTTTATCAACATATAGGTTCTTTTAGTATTTTCTGAGCCACTTATCCTCACAAGGGTTGTGGGAGTGCTATTCCACCTATATTTGGGCAGGAGGTGCATCTTAAACTGGTTGCCAGCCAATCGGAGGGCACATGGAGACAGACAACAGTCGTACCTACAATCACACCCGGGGGAAATTTGGAGTCCTTAGTGGATGCATCTTTTTGGGAAACCGGAGTGCCCGAGAAAACCCACGCAGGCACAGGGAGAACATGCAAACTTCAAACAGGCGGGCTGAGATTTTAACCTCAGTCCTCAGAACTGTGAGGCCAATGCACTGCCATCTGCCAGTGGTTCTACAACTTTGTGACAGACAGGGCACAGCAGGTAAGGATGGAGTACACCACCTCATCCACATTCACCATCAACACCGAGGCATCCCAAGGTTGCGTCCTCTCCCTACTGCTCTTTTTACTCTACACGAACGACTGCACCTCAAGGCTGTCAAACTCCTGAAGTTCACAGATGACACCACAGTCATCTGGCTCATCACCATCTTTGGGGGTGATTCTGTTTCTGATTTTGAAGTGGAAAAAAATCCTTAAAGGGCTCGTGTATATCTCGTTGTCTCGTTGTTTCAGTTAGTGCTCTGCCCATCAAATGTATCAGGTGCTTATTTAAAAATATTCTGAAATGTACACGTTTACCCACAACGTGCATATTTCAACGTGCTCCAAATGGACTTTTAATTGTGGCAATTTACTTGACAGCGTTTAAAAAAAAACTACATTTCCCATGAATCACCATTGCAGTATAAATTTCTAATAAAGGGGCGGTCCACCATTGACATGTGGAGGAGTAAAAGCGGATTGTAACCGAGCAATTTTCCAGCTGGAAGAACGTTCACTCGCTCCCTGTACCTGGACTTTCACCACCATGGGGACTTAACCGGGGATAGCACAGTGGAATTGATCCTGTCCTGACCCGATTAGCATTCGTTTCCTTAGCTGGTTTGCTGCCTTCCCTTAATTTTGTCCAGGTAATGGTGTCCCCACCTTTCAGTTTGTTTGAGCTTTAGTATCCCAGTGAAGGAAGTAGACCATGGGCTAGTTTCCATCTCCGACACTGTTATTGTTTTTGAATTCTATGTCTTTATTCCAGTATGTGTGCGTGGGCGCGCGTTTGTGTGCGTGCGCGTGCGTTTGTGTTTGTGTACGATTGTATTAATAAAGAAAAAAAAAATACAGGGAGCGCCAGTTGTGAAAAATTGAACCAAGATCAATTTTTTCAAGATCACAGTTGGACCGTGTCTGTATTTGTGTATTTATGTACTTATGTACTGGGTATTATTTAATGTTGACGGGAAATCTAGAAAGTTGCGTCACGAATGTTAAGACTTTATTTGTTCCTCTCCGGTTACTGTTATTGGCTATTATGTTTTAGTTTGCCCTAATATCACAATCCATACGCTGCAACTAAAGATTATTTAAAATAATCAATTAATCTGTCTAATTAGTCAGATGTAAACATTTTTAAATGTTACATATTTTACATTGAATATTTAAAAAAAATTAAATTTCCAATGCACAAAACATACATTATGTTTTAGTTACCAGTTTTGATATATATATGTGTGTGTGTGTGGTGTGTGTGTGTGTATGGTATGTATATGTGTATTGATGCCGTGTCCTTGACACCTATATGTGGCATGAAAAACACCAAAAAAACACTCTCTTAGTTTTCAAATGGATAGTATAATCGAATTCATATTTCTTTAATTTAAGAATATCTCTATGTCTTTGTCATTAAAAAGCAACAACAAAACATTTAGTTTAGTAAAATTCCCAAATCGTGCTTCACTACTGCAAACTGTTCCACACTGGTACTTGGAAGTAATCTGATTGTGGTTATCTACTTCTGGTGGTCTTTTCAGGCGCCGTTGAAAGTGAGAAGCTATGTCAGAAAAGATGTCCAGTTTCCTCCATATAGGGGACATTTGTTCCCTATATGCAGAGGGCTCGACCAGTGGATTTATCAGCACCTTAGGGTAAGAAACGTACCCACGATGCCTAGGAATGAATGTTGTTGGATGTTTGGTGGTGATTGGAGGGGACACAAGAATGGCAGCCACACTTCCGTCAGACTGCCCCAGGCAATTACTCGAGTTGTAAAGCATCTTGTATATATGTACAGTGAAGAAAATAATTATTTGAAAACTCTGCTATATTGCAAGTTCTCCCACTTAGAAATCATGGAGGGATCTGAAATTTTCATCGTAGGTGCATGTACACTGTGAGAGAGATAATCTGAAAAGAAAAATCCAGAAATCACAATGTATGATCAGCCTATACCAGCTGACTTTCGGTGAGAGGCGGGGTATACCCAGAACTAGCCGCCAGCCAATCGCAGGGCTCATATAAAAAAAACAACAACAACAACCATTTGCACTCACATTCACACCTGTGAGTCTTCAATGCATATTTTTGGTATGTGGGAGGAAACTTGATTACTTAGATAAAACCCTCGTAGGCATGAGGAGAACATGCAAACTCCAGATAGGTGAGGTGGGATTTGATCACGGTTCCCCAGAACAATAAAATTAACCAAAAATAAAATTGTTCACAATTTGATACAGACTAGTACACATGTACTGTATGTAAAGAGAGATGATTAGGTGGTGCTGTAATTGTGTGAAACAGTGATGCAGGCACTTTAGCCTGCATTTTTTTTATATTTGCCTTTCTACATTTGCCATGGAGGTGAGTCTTTTCACTTCGACAATAAATGGCAGACTGTCCAGTCCACATTAATTCATGTGTCATTTGTTCTATTAAACCCAAAACGTGCCTAGTTTATTGTATTTAAATGTTGTCAAAATATGAAATGAAAAATGAGTCCTCAAAACTGAAGTAAATTTTAATTATCTAATTGACTTGGAAGTTTTAGTAACAAGCATTAGTAAAGATACGTTAAGCCTGCTGCTAGGCCTGTCTTGATAGTCACAATATTGACTTATCAAAAAATAAAATGGACTCAATAAATTGTCATTGTTCTGGTGAGCCAGCACACGTATTACACAGTGATCAAGTTGGATGACTGTGTCATTAGCCTGGAGTGGGCTCATGGAATGCTGGGGAACTCTTGCCGGTGATGACTCCCTCCAATACTCCACTCACTGTGCAAAACCTAGATACAGCTCATAGAGACACTCAAAGAATGTTAACTGTTTGTTGTGTTTGCAGGCTAACTTGGTAGCTCATGAGCTAATGACTAGCCCCATAGTTGACGAGTTCAGAATTTAAAGAGCTCACTCCACAGTGGAAATGTCATTTAAAACATTGGCCGTTTGCTCTGAGTTGTAATGTGTTTATGGTTTGTGTGGGTGGCAAGCACGCTGACGTCACTGCGGCCATCCCACGTGCAGTTTGCCTTTATACTCGAGCAGAACCCACGCACGCTCTTTTGAAAGCGTGCTGCAGTTCTCCTCCAAGTCAGAAGTGTCGCTACAGCTGGTATTGACTACAACATCACAGGGTGGAGTTTCCGCTACATTTTGTGACCACTTCCGGCAGCTGTTTGTACTTTCTGGAACAAGGAACATAGGAAAAATAATGACGACCGTGCAACATTGCTTGCTAGAATAAATGGACCTAGATGACCAGTTGATGCGTTAAACTATACTGCGAAATCAATCAAGAAGGCAGTAGCGTAGGTGGTATGCGTGGCTGAGTAGCTGAGTAAATAATCACAGTTTGTGACAGAAACAGACCAATCACAAGAGATAATCTCCGTGGCATTCAGTGCACGGTGACAATTTCTGCCTTGTGCACGTCAAGTGTTACACTGGGGCTGTGTGGCCCAATGTGTCGATCAGGTGATGCAATGCGCGCGCACAAGTATAAAGAGGCCTTTAGTCCCCAATTAAACACACAGGGACATTAACTGTTTATTAAGCATAAGGTCAGTGGCACGCATTATTCAGCCAATAGTTGAATACAGCTAATGTCAAAGTATATCTAATTGACAGGCGAAAGGCTCGTCTTCACTGGACCAACCACACATGAAGACTTTTTTTTTTTTGTCTTTCTTACTGAAATCATTTCAAATAAGGACCTCTAATCAACTGTTTGCATGTGAGGGGATGTATTGTGATCGGGTGTGTACATGTGCACAATTCAGAACAGATGTGTGCAATATACTGTTTCGTCTTTAAAAATGCATATATATATATATCATGACAGGCCTGCCTGCTGCACACTGAAGCTATTTGCTGAACAAAAATTCTGTATCTTGTGGTGCCGTCACGAACCAACGGTGCACGGGCGGACCCGAATGCAGTACTCCCAGACGAGGACATGATGTTCAGTGGGTTTTATTATAAACGAAGGTTGTACAAGACAACACAGTCCAAGAAAGCAGGATCCAAAACACAGGAAACTGTCCGATAACTTTGAGTCAACTAAAGAGCATAACCAAAAGCGTGGCTGGACTATAATGGCGCAGTGGCGGAGTAACCCTGGATGTGGGAAAGCATACTCAACGAACTGGCAAAAACCAGTGACAAAACTCCAACTTAAATACACTGTCTAATCACAGTGCCTTATGTGACACAGGTGTGACTGGCGACAGGTGTCAGAGATGAAACCGCTCAGTGCGGTGGTGGCCAGGCCATGCCCCCCTCCCCCCTGGCCGTGGTCCAGCCCTAGCTCATGACAAACTCCCCCCTTAAGGCACGGATCCCAGATGCGACAAAACCAAAAAAAAAAAAAAAAAAAAAAAACATGACCAGGGTAGGGCAGAAGGGAGCACGGGGGGCACAAATCCCCCAATCCCAGTACGTCTGGTAGCCAGGTCACCCAAAACGAGGCGTCCGGCTGAGCAGGTGAGGAGGTCGGCCAGGATGCCAAGCACAAGGGTCCCTGCGGGGCGATTCGGGAGGATGTTCTCGAGGAGGAACACAAAGGCGAAGCAGGAACCAGACGGGAGCAGGTGACGGCTCCGGATGAAAACCTCCCAGAATGTGGCCGTGAGGCGGTTGTGGGGCGGTCGCTGCCAAGGCTTGGTCGTGAGGCGGCCCTGGAATGGTTGCAGCTGAGAATAGGTCGGGAGGCAGCCGGGGATTGGTCGCCATCGAGGCTTGGTCGTGGGACAGCCGTGGATCGGACGCGCCGAGGCTAGGTCGGCAGGCGGCCGGGGATTGGTTGCCAGCGAGGCTTAGTCGTGAGGCGGCTGGGGATCGGTAACCCTTAAAGCGTGGTCAGACGGCCGCGGACCGGTCGGCATTGAACCAGGAGAGGGAGGCGACCATTTTCGAGACAGGGGCGTGAGACGACCGTATACTTGTCGCCGTCAAGATAGGACCATGAGGCTGCCGCGTGCCGGTTGCAGTCGAGACAGGAGCGGGGGCCGGCCGAGGACGGGTCGCTGTCAAAGCAGGAGCAATGGGCGGCCGGAATGTAGGACTGCCAAATACCTGTTGATGCTGGCACCGGAACGAAGGGGCATCGTGATGTCGCCGCCGCCTGGAGAGGAACGTGGGGTGGCTGACGAGCTGTCGTCGCCACCTGGGCAGAAACATGGGGCGGCCAACAAGCCTTTGTTGCCACCTGGGCAGGAACGTGGAGCGGCCGACAAGCCTTCGCCGCTGCCTGGGCAGGAACGTGGAGTGGCCGACAAGCCTTCGCCGCTGCCTGGACAGGAACGTAGAGCGGCCGATGAGCCTTCGCCACTGCCTGGACAGGAACATGGTTCAAAGGAACATGGTTCAGTTGGAAGTCTGTCGCCACTGCAACGTGGGTGTAGCGTGGCAGTGGGTCAGTTGGCACCGCAACATGGGCTTGGCTTGGTAGCGGGTTGGTTGCTACAGCGACGTGCGCTTGGATTGGTAGCGGGTCATTTGCTCACGCGGTGTGAGCGTGGTTTGCCAGTAATTCAGTCGCCACTGCGACCTGGACTTGGCTTGGTTGCGGGTCGGTTTCTACCGCAACGTGGGCTAGGCTTGGTAGCAGATCAGTTGCTACTGCGACGTGGCCATGGTTCACCAGGAAGTCTGTTGCCAACACAACATGTGCTTGGCTCGGTAGCGGATCTCTTGCTACCGTGACGCGGGCGTGGCTTGGCAGACGGTCGCTCGTCACTGCTGCACGGGCTCAAAACAGCTGTGGCCATCCCAGGACGACAATGTCCAATTGTCGCTGAGTCCCATCCACAAGATCCGCAATTTCAAAGATTGACGACTCGGAGCCCACCAACTCAGTCATCGGTGAAGAGTTGGGGGAAGTCGCCTGAGAGTCGGCCGTCGCTGGAGCGGAATGCCGGCTTGGTTGTCTTGGTCGCCGCGTTACGGGAGACGCCAGGCGGCACCCTGCTTGGGCGTCTCCTGTGTCCGCCATGCGGAGGACCCTGATAGATGGCCAAACTGGTTTTGAAAAAAGGATTAGAGGAAGAGGACTTGGATTCATCGGGCAAAGGCATACAGGAGCGGGAAGCGTAGGACCACGAAAGAAACTCCTCAAGACTCATCACCGGGAGGGAAAGTTCAAATTCATTGTCCATTTCAGAATCGGGCAATCGGTCATGTAAATTTAAGTCTTCCTCGTAATCCGAAAAAATCTGAATCTAAAACAATAGGTGGTGGCGAGCGGGTCGTGGTTGGGACGTTCTCATGGTACACGGGCAGTGCGGGAGGCAAGGTAGAAGAAGATGAGATAATGGAGCCCACCCGGATAGGAGATGGTTGAACCTCAGGCAGGCGGCGTCCCTTTCGACGTCCCCAGTGACTCCGCGTCTTCACTGCTGGGTTCTGTTCTGGCCAGTTCATTCTGTCACGAACCAACGATGCACGGGCGGACCCAAATGCAGGACTCCCGGAAGAGGACATGATGTTCAGTGGGTTTTATTATAAAACGAAAGTTCTGCACGACAACACAGTCCAAGAAAGCAGGATCCAAAACACAGGAAGCAATGTCATGACTATGAGTCAACTAAAGAACATAACCAAAAGTCTGACTGGAATATAATGGCGCAGTGGTGGAGTAACCCTGGATGCAGAAAAGCATACTCAATGAACTGGGAAAAAGCAGTGACAAAACTCCAACCTAAATCTAATCACAGTGCCTCATGTGACAAAGGTGGGACTGGCGACAGGTGTCAGAGATGAAACCGCTCGGAGCGGTGGCCAGGCCAATTCCCCCATGGCCATGACAGGTACCACTGTTATTGCAGGGGTGTGCAGCAATATAAGGCCCCTCAAAAATGTTTAATTTTCCTGTATTATGGTGGGCTTTCCATGTGAATTGTGTTGTGGGAGTTAGAAAACCTGTCAATATCTGTTTGTCTTGAGCATTGCAGCACATCTCCTTCACATAGATCAGTTATCAGTTCTGGCTTTCACCCATTTCCAGCAGCTGTTCCAAAAATCTTAATCTGTCATGGTCTAGGTTTTGGTTAGATTGGTTTTGTTTCATGTTTTAACAACAGGAAGCTGAACTGGAGGTGGCAGAAATGAAGATGTTGAGGTTCTCGCTCGGAGTGACCAGGTTGGATAGGATTAGAAATGAGCTCATTAGAGGGACAGCCAAAGCTGGATGTTTTGGAGACAAGATTCGAGAGAGCAGACTTCGATGGTTTGGACATGTTCAGAGGCGAGAGAGTGAGTATATTGGTAGAAGGATGCTGAGGATGGAGCTCCCAGGCAAAAGGGCGAGAGGAAGACCAAAGAGAAGGTGTATGGATGTGGTGAGGGAAGACAGGAGGGCAGTTGGGGTTAGAGAGGAAGATGCAGGAGATAGGCTAAGATGGCAAAAGATGACACGCTGTGGCGACCCCTAACGGGACAAGCCGAAAGGAAAAGAAGGTTTTGTTTCATGTTTTCCTGTGTTCCATGTCTTGTGTGTTCATTGTTATTGGTAATCACCTGTTCTTGTGAACCTCCTACGTTGTATTGGCCAATCAGCTCCCTCCAGCCACTCTTGTCCAGATCTTTCTGTGTATTTGGCTCCGTAGTTTCTTTCAGTTCTTGTCAGTCCATTGTTATTGCGTGTCTGCGTCACATCAGTTATATCACCAGTCATGGTTTTTTTTTCCACAGTTGCAGGTTTATTTGTTTAGGTTTAGTTGCCTTTTCTTGAAAATTTAATATTTTGAAACTCCTGACTTGCCTCCTTGCTTCCCTAGACTTGGGTCCTCCGCGTTTTTTACCTAGCCTCCCTCATGTTCTCCGGCCCCGCCATGACAGAATATGAAAACGTCCCACTTTTTGCATGGTTAACATACTCAACTGAAGTTTTACCCACTGAGCAGGGTTGAGATGGTCTTTGTTGGTACATTTTTGTTATGTGTTTCAATTGCCAAATGAAATTGCAAATTACAAATGCTACACCAATTTCACCTTGGACTTTTTTCCTTTAATGCGGTTGACTTTTTTCCGTTTCTTCCATTCGTTTTATTGGAAAGGTTACATATTCGGTCCTATAATAATCATCTGTTATTGGGAATCATCAAGCATTTTTTAAATCTGCATATTTTCCCTAAATTTTGGTTGATCTCCAAAGGGCACTCACATGAATGACAGTTTGTGGATAGTCAAAAGGTTTTTAATTTAACAATACAGTACTGGCTCATTTTGCGGTCATTACCAGTCACTCACATTTGAAAAATGTATGGGTGTGGTCAGTCATGCCCCCAGATATAAAATTACGGGTGTGGTCCACCAATCAAGCCCGCAGATATAAAGTTGGGGTGTGTTTTTTTTTTTTTGTAATTATTAGTGTACCATTTAAAGAGCGGAGCGGGGGGCGGTGTCAGGTAAACTAGGAGGTAGAAGTAGGCTGAGCAGCAGCTCGTTTTTAAAGACCGTGTGCTTCCGTGTTTAAAAAAAAAAAAAAAAGACATCAGGCTGTGGTTCATGACCTCAGTCGTCATCATCTTGCCAGGTCACTTGTGTTTGCCACTCACCAGTGGCCTCACTGCTCTTAGAAAACATGCTTTTCCACAGTTCAATTCTGTGTGTCACACACCATGGCAACAAATGTGCAACCTTTTTGAAGACAGCCTCATGTCAAAACTCATTTGTCAATTTTTGCATCCGGCACAGTTCTGCTTCATAATCATTTACCAGCATCTGCTGCAGGGAGTGCTTTCTGTTAATTAGTTGAGGATGTGACTAAAATAGGTTAATTATATCAGGCGTTGTTTTCACGAGTCACTGATGGGGTAGTGGTACACATGCCTGAGTTTGGTGTGGGCAGCATGGGTTCAATTCCCGCTCAGTGATGTTGTCGATTTGCCCAGTGACTGCCGACCAGTTCAGGGTGTAGTCCGCCTTTTGCCTGAGAGTAGTTGGGACAGGCTCCAGCACTATTATGAGCCTCGGGAAGATAAGTGGCTTGGAGAATGAATGGACTGATGCATGTTGTTTACAATGCTGAATGAGATGCCCGAGAGAGGTGATATTGCTGAAACTTTCTTGGCCACTGGTGGCACACATGAATCTGTGTCTTGTAACTATTTTTAAGTGATAATTGTTGCGGCAGGGTGGCGCAGACATAGAGCATTGGCCTCACAGTTGTGTGGACCGGGGTTCAGTGTGGAGTTTGCTTGTTCTCCTTGTGCCTGTGTGGGTTTTCTCCAGGCACTCTGGTTTTCTCCCACATCCCAAAAACATGCATTCACTGGACACTCTAAATTGCCACTAGGTTTGATTGTGTGTGTGCAATTTTTGTCTGTCTCCATGTGCCCTGCGATTGGCTGGCAACCAGTTCAAGCTGTACCCTGCCTCCTGCTCTATGACAGCTGGGATTGTCTCCAGTGGTACTGGGACCCTCGTGAGCATAAGCGGCTCAGAAAATGATTGGATGGATGTTAACTTGTTTTGGTTCTTCTCAAGATTAACAGATGACTTCTTAAACCCATTTTATTCATTTGGCAGTTGCCAAATGTGAATCTGCCCATTTTGTTTGAATCGATCAATGATTTAGCCTGGAGACTCAATTGATGCGTTTTCCTACTTTTATTGCAAAGGTTTTCTTGTGATGATATGGGATGTTCTCTGTGCTACGGTACAAAAGGACAGAACTGATTGGGTGAAATGGAATCATATATATCCTTTTCTATATTGCTTATCGTGTTCATGGTCATTGGCAGCTGGAGCCTACCCAACTCGAAATTCCGCGAAAAGCACATTACAACTTGGATTCGTTGGTAGTCAGTCTTTTTGAATTATTATTTATTTTTATTATTTTTATTTTTATTTTATGATAATCTATTTTTGTTAAAATTTAGTCGCAAATGGTTACAACAGAGTGCTGTCTACAGTATGAGAATGTGATATAAGTCTAAGGTGCTGGTCAGAAGTGTTCTCCAAGTTGTCTCTGCAGACAGATGTGTACAGTGAATTTAAGATAAAAAGTGACATGAATATATAGCAATGTTTTAGAGATGTGAAGAGAGAGTTCTGCACTTTTTATCCATTATTTCATTTTACATTCCATAGTCTCATGATTTCATCTCATTTCTGTGTCCTCAAACATCCATCCATCCATCCATTTTCTGAGCCGCTTATACTCACAAAGGTCACAGGAGTGCTGGAGCCTATCCCAGCTATCTTCGTGCAGGAGGCAGGGCCCTCCATGAACTGGTCACCAGCCAATCATAGGGCACTTACAAACAAACAACCAGTATTTGTCTTGATTAATGCATTGAGATGTTTCGTACCCATTCAAGCTTTAAGGGAGATCAGGTCTGATCAAGGGACAAACTTTGTAGAAGCCAAGGATGAACTCTCAAAGGCTTTAAAAGACATGGATCGAGTTGCTACTTATTTAGCAGAGAACCAGTGTGACTGTTCTGAATATTCCGGATGACAGTCATATTGGAGGTGTACAGGAGTGACTGATTCAGACAGTGAGAAGTGTGATGACTTGAGTCCTATCCAAGACTTCTGGGAGATTGGATGGTGCTTCCTTGAGAACGTTTTTCTGTGAAGCTGTGTCAATAATAAACAGTCTCCCACCCACTACAGACAGCATGAGTGATCCCAAAAGTGAAGAGCCACTTATACCAAACCATTTGCTCACCCTGAAAACCTCTGTTCCTCTTCTCCTCCAGGAAAATTTCTCGCGGAATACATCTACGCCAAGAAGAGGTGGCGCAGGTTATAGTACTTGTCAGAAAATTTTTGGGGTAGGTGGAACAAAGAATATCAGGCAAACATCACTGACAGGCAACGATGGCAGTCTCCATGACGTAATGTGAAAATTGGAGATATTGTCATTCTCAATAAAGAAGCAACTACTCGCAATGTATGGAGATAGGGAAGAGAGGTGAATGTCCAAACCGATTATGATGGTTTGGTGCGAAAAGGCACCATACAAATGGGGAACAAAAAATTTGCGGAAAACGGTAAAAGGCTCACTAATCCATCCATACTTGAGCATCCTATTCACAAACTTGTTGTGTTGGTAGAAAATAACAGATCTGGAATTCCGATTGATTAGGTTCAGCCTACTTTTTTCCAGTTTTCCAGTTATTGTTCTAGAAATTACTAGATTTGTTCAAAATGAGACGTGATCATAAATCATTGTAATTTAGTGGGAGTCCAACTGTTGAAATGACAGGTTTAATTTTATATGTTATTTTTCACATTCAAATGCAAAATAGATTTAGATTTCATGTTGGCTACTAAATACGATGTGAATTTAAGACAATAGATAGTACTTTCTTCTTCTTTTTCTTTCGGCTTGTCCCGTTAGGGGTTGCCACAGCGTGTCATCTTTTTCCATCCATGCCTATTTCGGGCATCTTCCTCACTAACACCCACAGTCTTCATGTCCTCCCTCACCACATCCATCAAACTTTTCTTTGGTTTTCCTTTCGCTCTTTTGCCTGGCAGCTCCATCCTCAGCACCCTTCTATCAACATACTCACTTTCTCGCCTCTGAACATGTCCAAACCATCAAAGTTTGCGCTCTCTAACCTTGTCGCCAAAGCATCCAATTTTGGCTGTCCCGCTAATGACCTCATTTCTAATCCTATCTAACCTGTTCACACCAAGCGAGAACCTCAGCATCTTCATTTCTGCTACCTCCAGTTCTGCTTCCTGTTGTTTCTTCAGAGCCACTGTCTCTCATCCGTACATCATGGCTGGCCTCACCACTGTTTTATAAACTTTGCCCTTCATCCTGACTGGTACTCTTCTGTCACATAGAACACCAGACACCTTCCACCAATTGTTCCATCCCGCTTGGACCCATTTCTTCACTTCCTTACAACACTCTTCATTAGTACTTTATTATAAATTCTGAAATGTGCTACACAATATTTTGTTACACAAAAACGATGTGAAGGCATTTAATTGTGAAGGTGTATGATCACATGACTGTAATTTAGTTAAAAGTTGTTTGGAACTGTGGGTAAGAAGCGGGAAGATGTTAAGGACAGATGCTGAAGCAGGAACCCTTGATGTGCACACGTTTTCACGATGTTCTGTGATTTCATGAGATCTTTGATGGAGGAGAATAAATGAGAAAATGTGGACTTCAGTACAAAGATTGACCTTATTGCCATACCAGTGTAGCTACACAATCATTTGGACTTACATTCACACCTATGGGCAATTTAGCAAAACAAATTTCTTTGTTTACTGCATTTCATACACAAGTCAACTCACTCAATGTGCTTTATATGATTAAAGGCATTCAAATACTTAAATAGACATTTGAAAAAGTACAATTAAAACTGTTTTTACTATAAGAAATATCACTGAAAAGTGGCATACCTCTAAAATGCATAAGAAAAAAGAAGAGTTTTTAATCTGGATCTGAAAACACTCACACTCAGGGCTAACGTCACTTGTGTTAGCAATTTTTCAATTTTTCTGCAGCATAATAGCTAAATGCTGCTTCACCATGTTTGCTTTGGACCCTCCACTCCATTATTCCACCTGGGTTAGATGATCTCACACCCCTGCTGGGTTTGTATCCTGTAAGCATTTCTTTCATGTTTCATGCGCCGTATTCAGGACCTAAACCATTTAGTGTTTTAGAGACCAGTGGAACAACTTTAAAATTTATTCTAAAACTTACTGGAAGCTAGTTTAAAGACTTTAGAATTGGAGTTATATGCTCTGACCTGTTTTTCTGGTTACAACCTGAGCTGCAGTATTCTGAAAGAGCTGCAGCTTTTTAATGCTCTTTTTGGGGAGTCCAGTGAGAATACCATTACAATAGTCAAGTCTACTTGAGATACAAACATGGATGAACTTCTCCTGGTCTGCTTGAGACAGGCCTTCACTATAGATATGTTCTTCAGATGGTAAAAGGCAATTTTAGTAATTTATTTGATATGAGTGTATCAGAACATCAAGGTTTCGGACTTAAGTCTTTGCTTTTTAAAAATAGTGAGTGAAGGTATTTACAAACAGCAATCCTTTTTTTCTTTCTTGCCAAAAACAATTATTTCACTTTTCTTGTGGTTTAGTTGAACGAAATACGGTCCGTGAGAAAGATGGCTTCTGTAAACTGCTCTGCGATACAAAGAAAGTTGGGGGCCACTGATTGAGAGTATAGGTAGGTTAATTCTAACGTGCTTGTTTTTGGAATGTTGGAGGGAGCCACAGTGCTCAGAGAATACCCCCGCAACTGCGAGGGGAACATGCAAACTACACACAGGTGGGGCCAGGATTTGAATCCCAGTCCTGAGAACTGTGAGGCAGATGCTCTGACGATTAGTACACCGTGCCGGCGTTCAAAAGCTTGTAGTACCTAAAATATCATTGTAATTTATATTGTATTATTCATGGGTCAACCTTTTTGGTCTCTTCAAACGGACTATGAGCAATTAACAATGAATGATGTAGAAATACCTGCCTACCATTCCTCGGTAAACTTTTTAAAAATAAACCTGAACTTCAAATCAACACTGTTATTTTTAATGCTCTTTGACATTGAGTCTCTAGGGTTCTGTACTTTTTAATAAATGTCACTCTAGAGGAACCTGTGGAAAGTACAGTAGTTCATTTGTAAATGGAAGCACAGACAATTTTAAAGCTGGATTTATATATATATAATTGAGAATTGAGACTGTGGGGTATTTTTATTTTTTAAAAACGGTTAAATTGATTATTAATTTTGGAAACTTTCCTTAGGCTTGTGGATGACCGTTGCGTGGTTCAACCTGACACAGGGGACCTCAACAACCCACCCAAGAAATTCAGAGGTAAGGCAGGAAGCCAATCAAACACGTTCGTTACCTTAATAAGTCAAAGTTTGATGAAGGTAATTCCTGATTCTGAGTATAGCATAGCAAGCAAGTTCCAATTGAAGATCAATGACCGTCTTTCTCAGGATATGCCAGTTAAGGTATTGATTGAGTTGTGAATCAGTCCTTTTATGTTGCTTCTATTTGGCCAATCCTATCTATTAACACCCCAATTGTGTTCATATTCATTAGCTTTTTCAATCACTTGTGTTGGTCCAACCCTGGTTTCAGACGTCATTCACAAAACTAAAATAGCTACAAAAATTCATTTGGGAATTTTTAAATTGGCTTGCTACCCGCTGCACCTATGCAACCAACATTTATAAAAAAAAATAAAATGAAAAAATAAAAATTGGGTTGTGAGTGGGTGGGTTTGGCTGTTAGACAGTCTTGCTTGACAGCCCTCCTCCCCACCCCTTGCCTCATTGGTCTTCAAGATTTTAAATGCGCGGGGTAGGGCCAAAGGACTGCCAGTTGGGACCTGGCATGAATAGTAAGAGGGTGTAAAGTGTTTTTTACCCTTAGATACGTGGTGGTAATCCTGATGTCAAGCCCCCGGGCTGGATGGCTGCTTGGCCTGTGGCTCCTCCCTGGGTTCCCATCTGAAGAGTTCTCTAGGGGCGTAGACCATTGATCAAATGGCCAAAGGCCTGCGACAAGGCTTTGTGGAAGAAGATCAACATGGATCTCTGTAGCATTTTGGAAGGGATCAGGGGCACCAGTACAAAGAAGCTGGAAAGGACGGGTGATCTCATTTATACGTATGGGGCAGAACAATTTGGAGTAGCGGAAGGAAAACAGGTTGCCCCAGCTATCCCCCAAAAGTCCAGAAGGCAAAAAGAGATAGATCGCCTGATCAAGGAGAGGAGGCAGCTGAAGAAGTTGTGGAGGAAGGCCACAGGGGAGGAGAGGGCATAAACCTGTTGCAGGAAGAAATTCAGGATAGGCTGGCAGCACTGAGGAGACCTGAAAACCTTAGAAAAAAAACGCAGAAGGAAAGAGCAGGTAAGATCACACTTCTATAAAGATCCCTTCAGATTTGCGAAGAGTCTCTTTGCAAAGGAAAAAAGCGGAAGTCTCTCTTTGACGAAAGGCATCTTGGATGAACACCTGAAAAATTCCTGCACAGATGACCGCTGTCATGAAGAAGTTATGCTCCCACCGGATATCCCACCAGTCGATCCACCAAAGCACGAGCTGGACATCAATCCACCCAGTTGGGGTGAGGTAATCCATATTCTGCGTAGAGCAATGGCTGCATCAGCTCCCGGTCCCAATGGAGTTCTATACAGTCTCTACAAAAACACACCAAATGTCCTGTGATTCCACTGGAACCTAATGAGTGTTGTGTAGCATAAGAGGGAGATACCAACTGCCTGGCGTAGAGCTGGGTGAATTCTTGCCCCAAAGGAGAAGGACTCATCAGAGATTGGGCAGTTCTGACAGATCAGCCTCCTAAATGTCGAAGGGAAAATTTTCTTCAGTGTGCTTGCTCATAGGCTAGCAGAATACCTGCAAGGTAACAACCTGACTGTACTTAGATTGTAGTCTAATACGGGTATTAAGTATTGTCTGTCTGCCCTCCTTTCCCAACAAATAAAGGACATCCTCCTGTCCTTGGGCTGGGTGAGGATTAGGGGTGGGGAAAGGGGTGGTATGGCGTGGATGGGGGTGGCTGGGCGAGTGGCATTAGGTCCCTGCCGCCACCACTGGGTAGCCTGCCCTCATCGAGGGACGTGTCCTGTCCACAGGATTGCTCTAAACTGGACCCATGGTCCCGGTCCAGTCCTTGAATGATTGGGTGGGGTCCTGAGCTTCCGCATTGCAGGCACATTTCTCCCAGTCTTTTTGCATGCACAACAGTGTGAATTCACTCATGTATACGCAAATTGCTTATGTGTCCCCCACTTATATTCACATTCTATGGACGTCTATAATTCACTTCGTCAATCCCACCACCTTTCAGTTGGATAGCTGGCATCACGATCCTTGCATGTTTCTTCTCCTGTCCTTGTTGTGTACTATCTTTTCCCATCCTTCCTTCACAGGGTGTAGTGCAACCTTCTTTTGTGTTGTCTCATGCAACATTACATATCTACAACTCTGTTTTAGATATATAATGATTTACTTTTCTCACTTTGTTTACAGTTAGCACGTTCATTAGTACTCAGTGCCGCAAAGCATGGTGGGAGCACTGCAAAGCATGCTGGGAGGAATAGTGTTTAAAGTGCATGTTTTATCAATTATTTCTCAAGTCATTCTTTTATTTGTTTTATCATTTGCTATTCTGTTTATTGTGGTATGATTATTTTAGTTTTGATGTCACACCGTGTACAACATCTTCAGTAATGACCTGCCTACCGAGGCAGCGTGGTGGGGAATGCAAGTTTCTTCTGCTTACAAATGTCCATCCATCCATTTCCTTCACCACTTATCCTCACAAGGGTCACGGGGAGTGCTGGAGCCTATCTCAGCTGTCATTGGGCACGAGGCAGGGTACACCCTGAACTGATTGAGAGCCAATCGCAGGGCACATTGAGACAAACAGCAACACTCACAATCCCACCTAGAGGCAATTTAGAGTGTCCAATTAATGTTGCATGTTTTGGGATGTGGGAGGAAGCCAGAGTGCTCGGAGGAAACACACGCAGGCACGGGAAGAACATGCAAGCTCCACACAGGGAGGGCTGGGATTGAACCCGGGTCCTCAGAACTGTGAGGCCAACGCTTTCCAGCTGTTTTACCGCGCCGCCCGCTTACAAATGTAAAAGCAATTATTCCTCTCTGCCTTGTGAGCATAATCAAATTATAGCTTACATGCACACTAAAACATGTGCTAGCACACATACTAACAATGTAACCAATGTGTTAAAGAGTACTTAATTGGACCAGTCACACTACAATTGTGCACATAAAGGATGGTGTCCATTTTGGAGAGTATTTAAGACTTTTAAGTGCAACTTGTGGTTGCAAAAAATAAGGTACATATCATACATTCACAGATTTTCGGATTTTCACAGGGACCGGGAACCGGGAACAATTTCTTTGTTCATTTATTCATGTCAGTGAGGCATAGTGACAGACAGAACAAATTAATGGTCTTCTTTTAGATGGCAGTAAGTACTATACATACTCGAATTAGTGTATCCACTTTTTATGACAAATTTGGTTTGTGGGTGTGCCAGGAGATTTTTTTTTTCACTTGGTAAATACTTTCCTTGGCTCCATAAAGGTTGGAAATCACTGCTCTAGTCAGACAATGTATTCTCATCGGTCAGGTCAAACCAGCATTACAACATGACACAAATAATGAGTGCTAACCTACGGTAATAAAATTTACTTCATAAACAGGACAATTTTATAGCATGTTTCCACAGATCATCGGGATGATTACGTACAACCATTATTGCTAGCACTAGCTTGCTAGGCTACATAACTATTTGTTGCCTGGTTGCAAGCCGTATCATGTTAAAAAGATGTGAACATACCTCAAATAAGCCTTACACCAGAGGCCACCAACCTGAGGGCTACTTCGTAAGCACCGATTGTATGAAGGGCTACTTGACCTGTTTGCCGTTAACTTGCAAAATAACAAAACTCCTTGTACTTTAAAAATCTATAAATATTATTATACAACATTATTTTAAAAATGCCATTAATGTAAACAAGTGAGATTCCAAGTTTAAAGCATAAATAATTATTAGAATAACAATTTGTGACTTGTGCTATTTCTAGAACATACCTTGTGGTCCTTGCGGGCAACCATGCGCCCGCTTGCACTGCGTTGGTGACCCCCGCCATATAAAAACGTCCACTCTTGTCCTGAGCACCGGTGACCACCAACACCCCCCCCCCCCATTTCTTCCTATAATACAGTCGGTGCGATCCACGGTAACAAGTGTATCCATTCACATTTGAGTGGACAAGATAAAGCCCAATGATTGTAAAAGACGGGATGCGATGATATCAGAATACAAGATTTTGTCGCAGTAGTCTGACATCGTGAAAAAGCTAATTTGTCTTGTAGTCTAATCCGGGTATTAAGTATTGTCTGTCTGAGATGTGTTGTCTGTCCCATCCCGCCAAGATCCACCCATCCATTTTCAAACCTGCCTATCCTCACAAGGGACGACATAGTTTTAAAAAGTAATTCTATTGGCCTTCAGATATTTACAGTACTATGTCAAAAGTCACGTGACAGGACTACAAGACTAAAAATAAACCCGCTTTTGTATTCAAGTGTACTGTGCATGATGGCAATGCGGAGTAAATGTGTAATGATGTCATTAAAGGTCCACCTGATCAGCATAAAATACTAATAATCGCACGATACCAATCTGGCTGATAAAATGTGTCTGTGTGTATGTATAAAGAAATTCATAAAATAAATGGGGTACATTTACTATGTAAAGAAGCTTTGAACTTACGAGGGCTTTTACAATCCGGCTTCACCCCCACACAGCAGTAGTGATGAAGGTTGCCTTGGCTTCAGGAACAGTCATGAGTTCTTCAATTGGAGCCTTGTTGGTTCGACTTGCACCTCCCTCTGAGACATTCAGTGCTCCACCTTGTTCAAGAATGTCCTGAAAGTCTTTGGGGGTGAGTATACAACCAGCAAACCTCTGATTATCAGACAGATGAGTTCTGATTATCAGACAGATGAGTTATGGTGCCTCGGTTAAGTCAAAAGGCATATATTTGACTGTTCAAGTCAAGCTCACTGTATTTATAATGATTGGGTGCAATCATTGTTGTCCAATGACTTTGTAAACATGTTGTTGTAGAACAGTGGCTCTCAACCCACCACATTTTTGATTGACCCTTAGGACCCTCTGACTTCAGCATTGCAAAGGGGAGCAAGACACCTTATTAAAATGTAATGAATTACGCTTGTGAAAAGATGGAATTAGAGGAAAAGAAAGTCCTGTACCCTGCGTAGTTTAACTAAACACAGTGCTGAACCTCATTTGAGGTAAATCATTGTATATAAACTAATATGATCCATCCATCCATTTTCCAAGCCCCTTATCCTGACAAGGGTCACGGGAGTGTTTGAGCCTATCGCAGCTGACTTTGGGCAATTGTCATGGTCTAGCCCTGGCTGTGCAGCTGTGTTCTTGGGATGGAACTCATCATTCGTCTTCCTCCAAACACGGTTAGTGGAATTATGACCAAAAAGTTCCATTTTGGTCTCAGCTGACATCCAAACTTTCCCCCATGACTCCTCTGTATCATCCAAATTTTCATTGGCAAACTGAAGATGGGCCTTGACATGTGCTGGTTTAAGCAGGAGAACCTTACGTGCCATGCATGATTTCAAACCATGACGTCTTACAGTTATAGTTACCTTGGAAACGGTGATCCTAGCTCTTTTCAGGTCATTGACCAAGTCCTGTCGTGTAGTCCTGGGCTGATTCCTTTTTAAGGATCATTGAGACCCCACGAGGTGATATCATGCATGGGGCTCCACTACCTGAATCTCACGGAGATTGACCGTCATGTTTAGCTTCTTCCATTTTGTAATGATTGCTCCAACAGCGGACCTTTTTTCACTAAGCTGCTTGGCAATTTCTCCGTAGCCCTTTCCAGCCTTGTGGGGTTGTACAATTTTGTCTCTGGTGTCTTTGGACAACTCTTTGGTCTTGGCCATGTTACAAGTTTGAGTCTTACTGATTGTACGGGGTGGACATGCATCTACGATGAAAATTTCAGACCCCTCCATGATTTCAAAGTGGGAGATCTTGCAATATAGCAGGGTGTTCAAGTACTTATTTTCTTCACTGTATCAACAGTTTTCACTAATATGCCACTGATACGTTACTCTAGTCTCTGTTCATCAAAAGAATTCTAAACTAAATAAAATCCCCCAAAATAATTGCAAAAAAACTCTAGTCATTGGAAGAAATTTAAAAATCCATGGGTAGAGACACTAGATGTTATCTCTTAACTAACAAACCCTAGTTTGTCCTTCAACACTATTACTATGGGTCCCACATAAAGATGGTAGAGTCGAAGGCAGATGCATTACTCAAGAGGTTCAAGTCATGCTGATTTGATTTATACAGTATAGTGCCAATTCACAACAAAATTATCCCATAGCCCTTTACAGAATGAGTTCACAGTGTGTCATTATTTTATACAGAATGAGAAAGCTTTTTAAAGACAAGACAACTTTTCTAATATAGCTAATGCATTATGTCTGTTCATCAATCAACTTATCCTTAGTAAATTCCAAGATATATAGTATGAGAATAATTTGCATTGTTGTGGAACACTCGCACACAATCAACAAACTAATATTATTTGGCTTCTCTTGTCCTCTCTCTCTAGATTGCCTTTTCAAACTGTGTCCCATGAACAGATACTCAGCACAAAAACAATTTTGGAAGGCTGCAAAACCTGGAGGCAACACCACCACTGACACTGTTCTCCTCAACAAACTCCATGTAAGATCTCTCCTCACCTTACACTGAATCTGCCGTGGTGACCACTCTTGGTTGAACAAGTAGTGTATTTTAGCTGTCTTTGACCTGCATGAGAAATGTACTTATACACAATTCATTCTGCATTAGATAGAGCTGCAGAATCAAATAAGTTTCAGTTCATGAGTTGCATCAAACTTGTGTAAGAATATCTTCATCCTAACCAAGTGGTTAGGAAGTCCATCAGACCCTTAAACATGAGTGTAGAACCTCCAACTTGACTGGATACCCCCAACATAATTTCAATGTGGTGTATATTTTTATTATTTAGGCAAGTGTGGCTTATGTAATGTGAACATTTTTCGTGTTACAAAAATAATAGTAAAATCACTGTTTAGTTTTATGTAAGTATTAATTATTATGAAGAAATCTCAAGACTATCAAAGTTGATGCACCACTTTTCCAACATTTATTGAGCTAAGACACCCATTTTTATAACAAAAATCATAATAATAATGATCTTGTCTCAATTTAATATCAAATTGATGAATTGAACACAAACATTATACACTGTACACATGCATGAAGCCATGAATTATTTTTATAGGATGTAACAGTGTTTATGTTTACTGTGTTCTACTTTCTGCCAGCAAATAGAAGAGATTTTAACTGTTCTTCCTGCCTCTATATGTTGCATGCATTCATAGAATCATAATCAACTTCATTGGCCAAGTTTGTAACAACACACAAGAAATTTGTCTCCGGTAGTTGGTGCTGCCCTAGTACGACATAGATGTTGAGTATTGAAAACAGAACAAAGACAGATTTGTAAAATAATAAATAATAATTGTGGGAAAAATGACCCAAAAACTACTTTTTTCCTGCAGCACATGATATTCTCTCATGCCACATAATGGCATCCTAGTAGGGAACCACTGCTATGAAGTATTTGATTTTTACTCTCGATTTTCTTGATTTTGGGTGTAATTTCCCCCATTTCTCTTTGTTGTAGCATGCGGCCGACTTGGAAAAGAAGCAGAATGAGTCTGAGAATCGCAAGTTGCTTGGATCGGTCATCCAATATGGAAATGTCATTCAGGTACGTTCCAAAACAGTGGGAGCCAATCTTCAAAATAGCACTGTATGGATTATAGTTCAACTTCTTAGGTTAATCACTCACCTCATCTGTTGTCGCGATGCCTTAGTTTGTCAAATCTATGTTGTTTCACACAACATTTGTCATATTGGATGAAAGGGAAATCGATCCATGCTGTAGCATTTATCTCAGGAAGCATCTTTCGATAAAAATCAATTGTTGAATTCAAAGCACAAACAAATCTAAAACTATAATGGAGATGTTTATTCTCACTAAATTGTTCTGTTTTTATTTATCAGGCTGTGAGACATTTACTTCAAAGCTCCAAGTTGTCTGTTTTGTTTATTCTCGCTATTTGCAGTAGTTCGTGACAACAGACTTTTTTTTTTTTTTTTTTGTCTGAAGCTGCTGCATTTGAAAAGCAATAAGTACCTCACAGTGAACAAGCGTCTACCTGCGCTCCTGGAAAAGAATGCCATGAGGGTGACTCTGGACTCTGCAGGAAATGAGGGGTCCTGGTTCTACATCCAACCTTTCTACAAATTGCGGTCCCTGGGAGACAGTGTGGGTAGACTAGGGTCTGGGCCTCAGTCAAATTATTATCTCAGGGCTGAAATGTCCACTTCAATTCTAAGGGAAAGGACGGCTAAATTTATATTGTACTTTGGTAAGTAGATAAATATACAGTGGTACCTCAATTTACAAAATTAATCCGTTCCAGAAGTCGTTTCGTAACGCAACACTTTCCTAAGTAGAAACTCATTTTACATGTAAATAGCCAAATCCGTTCCAAACCCCCTGCCGCCAAAGCCAAAAACAAGCATTCAAAGTGTACATAATGTAAAAAATAATACAAAATGATGTTCATTTACCTTTGTTGTTGAGGAATGATGTGAAAAGAAGGGTGAGTGACAAGGCATCACGGGGGACGGAGGAGTAGTAGGCAGCACACTAAAATTAATAAACTATGAATAAAAAAAAAACCCATTAACTTTCAATGTTTTGTGAAGTACCAATCGGAGGATTTTTGCCTTTAAGGGCTTTTAATAATCTTATGGAAATCTTCAAGACAAACGCCATCTAAGTGAGTGATAGCCTGACGAGTTAACATTTTCTGGATGATTATTTTATATCCTGCATGGCTTTAAAACCAAGATACAACACAGGATCTTTATGTTCGGTGCAATCCAGTGCCATTTTTCTCCTTTCATATCCTGAATTTCTTTCGTGACTACAGACAATTTTTTTTCCGGGGAGGCTTTCCGGAACCTGAAACTTGAATGAGTAGAGACTTTTGTAAATAGAGGTACAACTGTATTAGGCTTTGTCAAAATCATCATTTGGTATTTATCTAGTTTTCTGTTTGTTTATTTTGGTGAATGGGTATCTTTCCGCCGGAAAAGGAAAAAATAAAGTGCATCCCGAAGGACTGAAAAAAAGGTTATGGTATGAGGGGTTAATTCCATGAATAATAATAATAAATAATTTTCTTTATTTTTGTCTTCAAAAAATTTGAAATACTGTTTTTATACATGCTCTGTGCTGGTTGGTATGTGACAATATGACAATGTTCTACACCAGTGCTCCACTGATGGGGCACATAAAGTTAGTAAAAAAAAAAAATGACACCATTCATTGTGCTTCTCTGGGTTTTCTCCGGGTACTCAGTTTTCCTTCCTTGCTCCGAAGTCCACTGAGGACTAAAATTTAATCCAGGGTTTACCCTGCCTCTTGCCCAAAATCAGCAGGGATAGATTTTAATTCAAGAGTGACCCGGAATGTGGGATAAGCCATAGAATATTGGATGGGTGGATTGGATGAATGGATGGATTGATGGATACAATGCTCTATACTCGGTTATTGGTGTATCAGAATGACTTTGAAATCATTTTTTAAATGTAAACGACCATAAAAATGAAACAATTTCTTTATTGCTACCTCCAGCCAGAAAATACTCCAAATGAATGTTTAATTTAACTCAAAAACTTCAATTATTGGTGAATATTTTGGTGCTTAGCTGTAATAATTGTTCTTTTTTTTTTCCCTGAGGAAGTTAAAAATAAACAAACCACTGCTGTAAGCAGTTACAACTGTGCCATTGCATAGAAGAGAACTACCTACTCTGAAGAATCGCCATACATACTATAGATAGGGACCAGAGTACCCTTTACTGTTCATCTTGAAATAATTTACCTGTTATTAATCCCTAGATAGCACGCTCATATTTATCAAAATATTTCATACAGTATATTGTGAGAGAGGATGTCCTAAAATATTTTTTACACAAAAAGGCTTAACTGAATGGAAAAAAAAAAAATCTATCCAATGTGTCCTAGCAAACAGTAGTGTTAATGATCATGGCTACAGTATGAGTACTCTTGAGCTCCTGGATGTTGGATCATTTTATATAATGTGGTACTGTAGAAACAAAAAAACACAATGTGGAGATAAACAGCACTATGATTTGTGAAGTGTGGCTTAATTTTGTGTACGGTTTCCCGTCTCCCCTCCTGAAGGTGGTGATTGGAGACAAAGTTGTTCTTAGCCCTGTGAATGCTGGGCAGCCTCTACATGCAAGCAGTCACCAGCTAGTCGACAACCCAGGATGCAATGAGGTGTGATTGGATTGTGATTCAAATATTGCTTAGGATGTATATTCATTCATATTACTTACGATGCACATTTTCTAAAATGGCAAAGTATAATGTGCCAGTGACGTAAAAAACAGCCTTGTCGAACTTAAGTCCGGCACTATGGTTCTATGAATGCCGCATGACCGCCAGAAGGCATTGCTGAAAGCACTGGTTATCCGTCTGTGCATGCACAGTCCAGTTAGTGTAACCATTAGTTTGTGAAAAGGCACTTGAGTAAAAAAAAGGAACCGAGCCTCGTGTGACACCGAAACTTAACCCATTCCTGGTCACCAGGGTCCACGTAATACTTGAACATCGCATGCGTGAGAGGACTATTCAGTGTTTTCAGGACCGCTTTCTGGTGTTAGCAGGGATGAAATAGAATTATCAATATACAGTATTTGTATAAAACATCTTAATCTATTTCTAGTGTAACTAATACATTTGCTTAATTAATAGGTGGTCTGTCATGCATTGTTTTATGTCTTATCCTTTGTCTAGGTTAATTCTGTAAATTGCAACACAAGTTGGAAAGTTGTTTTATTCATGAAATGGAGTGACAACAAGGAAACGATCCTCAAAGGGGTTGGTACATTGTGCTTACTTTTTTTATGGGCTACAATACAGGGATCACTTTCCTCTAAAATATATTTGCAATGGCAGGGAGATGTTGTTCGATTGTTCCATGCAGAGCAGGAAAAGTTCCTCACGTGTGATGACCACAGAAAGAACCAATATGTGTTCCTGAGAACAACAGGCCGCCAATCTGCCACATCTGCCACTAGCAGCAAGGCGCTCTGGGAAATAGAGGTTAGTATGTTTTTTTTGTTGTTGGTTTTTTTTTTTTCCACAAGATGCGTGTAGCCTAATCCTGACGAGTGAAAAGTATTATTTACACTGGTTTACTTTGCTTTAAATATGTCAAAGAAAAAGGAGAAAAAGCCTTATAACTTTGGTGTACTATTACCTTGGTAGGTGGTCCATCATGACCCGTGTCGTGGAGGTGCAGGCTACTGGAATAGCCTGTTCAGGTTTAAACATCTGGCCACTGGTTGCTACTTGGCTGCAGAGGTGGGTGAGGTGTGTCTTCACCTTTATCTCTTGTTGTCCTGAATCTATACTGCCCTAATTGGTTGCTGTGAATTAACTTTTTTTTTTGTCCAATTTAATGAAAAACTGACATGCATATGGAGCTAAATGTCATGATGAATAGGCATCATTAGTTGATTAGTGTGTGGTCTGTTTGACAGGTGAATCCTGACTTTGAGGAAGAGAATGTTGAGCAGCGATCTGCAGTAAGTCCGTTTGATCACTGAGTGCTGGCTGGACCTCCGCTATTGGTGTTCATATGTGGTGGGTCTTTGGTTTCTGCTCTAGGTGGTGGACTTCACACCCTTTAATTTCCAGGTACCACTTATAAAAATTATTCAACTAAAGTAAGTCTCAAAGATATAACGTGTCTAAAAGAAAAGGTCAAAGCTCAAAAGTTGTTTTTCTTAAATACTAGGGGTGGAATAAGGGGTACACTAATTGTGATTAGTTCATAAAAAATTCATTAATTTAAAAAAAAAATTGACACATTTCATCACATTTTGGGTTCCAAACAACACGGAACCTTTGTCAGTGCACAATTTCCCTGTGCACCAATTACAGTCACACACGTCAATGCTTGACTACCAAAATGGGGTGGGAAATTTTGTAAAAAAACAAAACACAAAAAAACAGACAATGGAAGCATTGATAAGCGTGGTTTTATGCAAATTCTGCAACAAAGGGGTTTTCATAACTCTGAAATACTTCAGCTCTCCCACGTAATCCAACATTTCAACTGCCACACAGAAACTATTTAAAGGGTAGACTGTTCCATTAAAAAAAAGACATTAACTTTATGTCTGTTCGATTTTGGCCAGGGTTTTTTTGCATGAGTTTTTCTTCTGTTTTGAAATTGAATGCATTTTTCCAGAGTTTAAAATATTCCTCACTTTAATAATTTCATTCGGTTAGCCACTAAAATACATTTAAACCAAATCATGTTGCTTTTTAGGACAAATATTGTTATATGATTAAAATGTGATTCATCAAAATTAATTAATTACAAAGTCTCTAGTAAATTTGTTAAAATTAAGTCACGCCCATATTAAATGCATTGAGTTGTCTTGTACTGATCCAAGATATTGCCTGTGATTATAATTATTTATTGATTTAAAAATGTGTCTGATATCCAAATTGGTGAGCCTCTACTTAGTGTGGTAGAGTTTTGTGTACAGGTGAAAGGCAATAGCACAACATTGCCTTTTTGTACACATCAAAAATCAAGCAATACATTTGATTGCATACTCTTGTGAAAGACGTGTGTGTGTGTGTGTGGTGTGTGTGTGTGTGTGTGTGTGTGTGTGTGTGTGTGTGTGTGTAAATAAAATATATAGCAGTACAAGTTTAAACAAATGAAGTGACTGCTGAATAATTCTCAGAACTACCACTAGATGGCAGACTTTTACTACCCTCACCCAGGACCGAGGTTGTTGAGTACATGCATATTCATCATTATTATAATTCATAAAGGACCATAGATTTTATCAGGGTGATTCCTTGTGGCTGGTGGTCTTTGTGACATTGTCCATTTTCTTTATGCAGCTTGATGCAGATAATGAAGCTTTACGTGGCCGTCTACGAGCCCCCCAAGAGAAAATCATGTATACTCTTGTCCCAGTCCCAGATGGCATGGACATCTCCTCCATCTTTGAATTAGACCCCACCACTTTGAGAGGTGGAGACTCGATGGTGCCCAGGTACAAATTAAACCCATTGGAAACATGTACCACTTTGTAAATCCAATGCTTCACCGTCATACTTCTAAATATATATAAATTCACATGCAGTCGTACAACGTGAATTACAGTTTGGCAGTCAAGGTCAAGGTGACTACTGTTTTTTAATATACTAAATTATTTTTCAAATATGAGGGACCCCACGTTTAGGAAAAAAATCATTATTGCTTTTACTCTGTTCCGTACTCAAGATGACCAACAAAGCACAATCGCAACACAGACATGCACTCAGCCCTCCTTTATTGAGTGCGTTACGTTCCACCGTGATAGAAAAAAAAAATCTGTGAAGTCGTCACCAAATATTTTTATTTATATACTGTATATTTTAAGCTTTATGCATATAATGCAAATATATATATATATATGAAGTGTATGTATTTCATCCATTTGGGCTTGCCATTCTCACATTCTACAGTCCGCTAGTGTCCGTGCCTATCTGACAGAAAGCTTGTGATTTAAAAGGCAGGGAACTGACTTGTTGAGGGACTTCAGAGTTAGTCAATGAGAGTGTAGAGTTGGCTGTTGTTAATTTGGTAAACCATTAGCCACTCTGTGTTGTTTCAGAAAACAACAGGGCTTGTGTGAATATGGTGCTTTTGTTGATTTTACCTTACCTTTGTTCACTAAAGCGCTGTAAGAGCACTAACGTCAGTGTGTATTCTTGAGCAAAAGCAGAGGGACTACAATCTCTTCCAACTAGTGGCAGAAGGCTATTAAATTAGCTAATGATTTTGACTTTACTGTGAACATGCAGCTGTGTCATTTAAACCAGTTCTGCTTTGCATTTGGCACATTGCACTCTGGCATCTTTTATTAAGTGTAACATGATCACAAATTATGATCCTCTGTTTGGGTGAAAGGCAAGATAAATCCTGACCCTGGACTGCTCAGCAACGAATAGCATAGCACATATAATCCATTTGCACTCCCTTTCACACCTATGGGGTATTTAGGGTGTTCAAAACATTAACCTACCATGCATGTTTTGAGATGTGGGAGGAAACTGGAGTACCCAGACAAAACCCACGCCGGCACAGGGAGAATTTTGTAACTCCACACAGGGGAGGCCAGATTTGAACCCTTCTGAGGCAGATGTTAACCAGTTGTTCACTGCTATATAAATATTATTAAAAGTAAAGGTGATGCCATAAGCCACAAAAAATGAATCGTGTTATATCAAAGGATGACGGCAACTCCACCAACAATCTATCTTCTTCTTCTTTTTCTTCCGGCTTGTCCCGTTAGAGGTCGCCACAGCATATCATCTTTTTCCATCTCAGCATATCTCGTGCATGCTCCGTTCTAACACCCACTGTCCTCATGTCCTCCCTCACAACATCCATCAACCTTTTCTTTGGTCTTCCTCTTGCTCTTTTGCCTGGCACCTCTGAACATGTCGAAACCTTAATCCATCACCGCCCTAATTTAGGGCCTAATTAGATGTCTGTCGTAGTACCAAGACTGACCTGTGAGAGGCATCATCATGCCACTCTGCATCCATTGACCAGCATATCATGTTGCCAATGGTCATCCTGGAAGGGGGGGAACCCCTCCAGCTGTGATCCATTCTCAAGGTTGTTTGTTTTGGGCCAATGGGTTTTCTGAAGTGTTTCCATGCCTGGTTCGGAGCTTTCAAACACGGGACATCGCTGATCTCAGTAAACTACAGACTTAGGAAGTCCTTTTGCAGACTCTTTCGTGATTCGGGTCTGTATCAGGGTTCGCAACAGTCCAAGTGGAGAATAAGCATTTTGCGTTTGCATTGGCGTGTTCTTTTAACACAAAACAAAACTGGTCTGTTAACTCACATTTTAACTGACGGTTCTCCTCGTCCACCTTGCACCATGAACAAATAGGTTTAATGTCCCTCAAGTCTCCCACTTATGCCTCTACACAACCAGCGACCTCTGATTGGCTACTGGGTAGCACCAAGAAAAGACTGACAGATTTATTGGATAATGATTAGCTGAAGTACTTCAGAAACACACTGAAATATGGAAAGCAATGCTGTGTCTGTGCACGCAGATTCAACCTACTTTATGCGTCCGTGCTCATTATTGTGCATCTCAGATGCAGGACACACATAAAAAAAGAACTATATATATAAGGGAAATATTCATATATCAATCACAAAATATACTAAATTATACTATAATATAGATTGGATTTGGGGGGCGTCTATGTACACTTTGGTCAGTAAACCTTGGCAGGATATATCAATGCTATTTAATCTGGAGAGAAATAGCTTTAAATTCATGCTTGTTGAGTTTGTCTGTGTGAATGTTTTTTTCCTGGACTTGATAACACAAGACAATGCAGTGGAGGGAAAGTCCCTGTGGTTCCAAACAGGAAACGTGACCAGAGGGAAACACTTCATAATGACAGCTATATTATGCCATAACTGGTGCTTGGTTGTTGACCCCTGCATGCTTACAATATCATTCTTTCAACATTCTTGGGGAAGTACCTTGAGTGGAACAAGTTTTTTTTTTTCTTCATCGTCGAACATCCATTCCATACATTCATTTTCTATAACGTTTATCCTGTTCATGGTCATGTGGAGCCGGCACGGTGGTGCAGCTGAAGAGCATCAGCCTCACGGTTCTGAGGACCGGGGTTCAAATCCAGGCCTGGTTGTGTGGAGCTTGCATGTTCACCCTGTGCCTGCGAGTGTTTTCTCCAGGCTCTCTGGTTTTCTTCCACATGCCAAAAACATGCATTCATTGAAGACTCTTAAAGGTCCACTGTCATGAAATGCATGATTTTTAGTGTGTTATTAATGAAACAAAGGCAGCCGGAATGGTCCCATTCGTTTTTTCACCACACATGATTTTGAGGTAAATGGGGTTTTTGTCACTCCCGCCATGAAAATCCTCTTGATGGATCTGTTTTGGAGAAAAAGCAGGAAGTGACATTAATAGCAGACGCCCACTCAGCCGGCTTCATTTGTTTATACCAGTTTTACCTGTGGGAAGGTAGCTCGTTGTTCCTTCGTGTTCGCCAAATTGCTGACTCGTTGTATTGCTGGATATTGTTCAAACACTCGGGAGGATGGATACACTCTTCATACTTTTACAAAAGATGTGTTTCGTCGTGAAAAATTAATTGCCCTGGTGCAAAGGATAAGAGCTTCATAACTTCCAAACAGCATGTAGGTGCGTGTAGAGCTATTTAAAAAAATAATACTTGGGGGGGACCATGTAATCTGTCTCTCATAATGTAACAAAAGATCCGGATACGTAAGACAGGAGTACTAAATGTGTTAATGTGTGTGTTGGACGGCTTCGGCGTCAGGCTCGCCGGCGACTGCTTCGGTGTCGGGCTCGCTGGCGAAGGCTTCCGTGTCAGGCTTGCCAGGGAGGTGGTTTGGCCGCGTGCGGGAGGAGAAAGAAGCTTCCCCCCCGGCACGGGTCCTCCTCAGTATGCCACATACTGTCGGGGAGTCTGTTGTTAGCTAGAAGTGATCACATATCATCAAAATATGGTTCTAAATGATAGGGTAATATTGCCCAGGTCATTACACCCGATTGTGAGATGTTTTCTTTGAAAAGAGCTTCCGTGTCAGAAGGGGCTTCGGAGAAATCCGAAAATCTCTGTTGTTCCTCTGCGAATGTCCCGGCGTGACGTCATCAACAGACATTGCAGGCAATATGGCGACCACTTGGATGTCTAATGAGACTTCGGCAACTTTGCACATGGATGACGCGCTCTCCGCTCAGATTTATTTTTTCGTTTAGACATTGAAGTGAATAATGTCATATGTAATTTTCATTATAATATCTATTTTAGGATGTTTATAGGCTTGACACTTGAGCTTTAATTGCCCTTGGATTGATTTGTTATTGTGAATGCATCTGTTGTCTGTCTCCATGTGCCCTGGAATTGCCCGGCAACCAGTTCAGGGTGTACCCTGCCTCCTGCCTGATGACAGCTGGGATTGGCTCCAGCACTCTCGGGACCCTCGTGAGGATAACTGTGGCCTATTAGAGATGAATTCGGGTAAATTTCATACGCCACCCTGGACTGCTTGCCAGACGATGACAGGGCACATTTAGAGACAGCTGCCCATTCACATTCTTATTGACACATTCATAACTGAAAACCCTTTGAAAAGCTTTTGATTTGTCACATTGTCAAGTCCATGCCTGCAGGCTGCAGAAAATAAATGTTAATGGCTCACAAATACTAGAAATAACTCTGCCCCTCAAACTTTGATGAGAGGAAATTGATTTAAGGAACAAGTAGTACACAAAGGTAAGCTTGTTTGAGCACTGAGAAGTTGCACAATCCCCAACAAGAAAATGCCTTCTGTCTGCCATCTGTGCTTGTCAGTTTGACATAGTGAGCAGACAGATACACTCGGGGGAAGGTGTGAGCATTCTGGCTCAGGTGTGATTCAGTGCAAGTGAGACGTTCCCACAGAGGTCATTATTGGCTGATCTGTACTAACGGTGCACCCTTGACTGTTTTTTTTAATAGGCTCCGTCTCTCTACTCTTGCTAATTACAATAATTTTTTTTTGCATTCAGAAAAAAAATATTGAGATAACTTAACCTCTTAATGGGCGGCACAGAGGGGCAACTGGTAAGAGTGTTGGCCTCACAGTTCTGAGGACCGTGGTTCAAATCCCGGCCCCATTTTTGTGGACTTTTCATGTTCTCCCTGCCTGTACAAGATAATTATATGGGTGGATTTACCACGAAATAGTCGTTTACCCTCAGGCAAATAGAAGTAAATATTCAATCCCCAATTGCTCTAAATGAGTACAAGTACTTTGAGTACCTGTTTTGAATATAGGAGCAAATGTAGAAAAGTCAATTATTTTTCAATAACTGAACTTGAAATAGGTGGTGGTTAGCACATCTGCCTCACATTTATGAGGTCCTTGGTTCAAGTACGACCTGTGTCTGAAATTTGCATGTTCCCCTCGTGCCTGCGTGGGTTTTCTTGCGGCACCCCGGTTTCCTCCCACATTCAAAAACATGCATGGTAGGTTAATCGAAGACTGTAAATAGTCAATAAGTGTGAATGTGAATGGTTGTTTGTTCATGTGTTCCCTGCGATTGGCTGGCGACCAATTCCCACCTCTCACACAAAGTTCTAATAATAAGAGTATAATAAGCGCCAGCACACCTGGGATGGTTTGGAAAATGGATGGATGGAACTACAAATGCCAGAAAAAAAATATTTACTCTATGTACAGGGTGGGGCACAAAGGAAAGAATGTTTTGAAAAAAATAATAAAGTAATAAATGGTAACTGCAAACAATTTTTGCTAATGATTCTGAATCAGCTCAAATAGCCAAGACACACAAGGAACTGGTCTCCATTAGTTGGAGCGGGTCTTGTAGTATAATGTTGTTTTCCACACTTGATTGTGTCAAGTGCTATTTCAACACCAACACAGTGTCAATAAAAATTGTTTGCAAACCCGTTTCGAATAGAGTTGAGATGTTGCATTAAACATAAATAAAAACAGAATATACCGTATATTCCAACCTACAGAGTGCACCGGATCATAAACCTTACCCATTACATTTGTAAAGGAAATACCATTTGGTACATACATAAGCCGCACATGTGTAAAAGCCGCAAGAGTCCACATTGAACCCCACATTGAAACACGAGATATTTACAAAGAAATACGGTACACAGAATTTTCAAAGTTTTAATACCTTGTGGTGTTTACATAATTTACCCACGGGACTTCGAGTTGGGTTGCAGGGTTCCGCACGGACTGTTTTTGTTGTTGCGCTTCCGGAGTTACGGTTCAGAGAGTTCCCGTCGTTATGAGAGTAGTGAGTTGATGTCTGTGAATAAAACAGGGTTTGTTCCTGTGTTCGACACTCCGCCTCCGACTCCTTTTCTCCGGCGCTACAACCTTAGCTTAACTTAACATAGCAACAACACGGTAGCACAAACAAGGCCAGTTAAAAAAAAAAACCCATACCGGTTTAAAAAAAACAAAAACAGCCGAGGAAACTACACAGTAGCAACAAGGTAGCACAGCACTAACAGAGCCGCTTAAAAAAAAAAAAAACATACCTAAATCACTGAAACGCAGGAGTAACACAGCAGAAACACGCTAGCGCGGCGCTAACAGGGCCAGTTAAAAAAAATAAACGTACCTGTAAAAATCACTGAGACGCAGCAGTAAGTTGCTAGCACAGCGCTAACAGCGCCGGTTTAAAAAAATAAAACATACCGGTAAAAATCACTGAGACACGGCACTCTAGCACAGCGCTAATGCTAGCGCAGTGCTAACAGGGCTGGTTAAAAAAAACACATACAGGTAAAAGTCACTTCCTCGGCACATATATTCCGCTGGTCTCACTCTTACCTTTTCTGCTCAAGTGCCCCATTGCGGGCGTTAGAAAAAATGCACAAATTAGCCGCATCACCGCATAAGCCGCAGGATTGAACACATGTGAAAAAAGTTGCGTTTATAGGGCGGAAATTACGGTAATGATTTCTCCCCAAAGATTAAGATGTTTACCTGGCATCGTGGGGGACCTAGGTTCAATACCCCAACTGGACCAACCCTGTGACTCCATTTCGAAATTTTATTGAATACATTACATAGATGCCATATTTAATTTATGAGGATAAGGTATGTATTTTGATACCCAACCATTGTTAAATTAACACATCACAAACAGGATTTTTATTTGTTTGTACTCCCCATGAAGCAGTTACTGATAAATAGTGAGGGACGGTTGCTAAGCAATATGATTTTTAAACAGTATTTGTCAGGCAGTCTTATGTCAGTGGCTCTGGCAGGTATGTACATTGGTCAGAATGAAAGTATGTTGGGACCAAATAGGCACTAAATATTATTGGTTGATTTCTTGCTGGTGACTTTGTGTCTGCTTTTTTGTATGTGTATTTGTATGCGAGACCTGTAGGAACATGTACCACTTTGGCGTTACACAACTTGGGAAATTGTAGTTTGTGAAGTGTTGAAAGGGAACACGCACAGCTACCCTTGTCGGTTAAGTCAAAATAAATAGTTCTTTCTCACATAATAGAGATAGACAGTTGAGAATTGTGACGACAATTTAGCCCTCTCTAATCAATTCTGCAATAATTTGATTTTGAATACAACATTTCACTTGATATATTACACTGTGCCTTAATTTCATTTTCCTTCATTGTTGTTACTTCTAGGAGTTCTTATGTGCGGCTAAAACACTTGTGTACCAACACATGGGTTCACAGCACAAACATTCCCATTGACAAAGAGGAGGAGAAGCCCGTTATGTTAAGAGTGAGTTTACTAAAAAAAGCTGGTCTTGTATCAGTTGGACGGATATAATTATATTTAACGTTCATTGTTTTCAGATTGGAACTTCGGCAGTGAAAGAAGATAAGGAGGCTTTTGCCATTGTACCCGTGCCACCAGCAGAAGTGCGGGATTTAGATTTTGCCAATGATGCAAGTAAAGTGTTGGCGTCAATTGCTGGCAAACTGGAAAAGGGTACAATTACCCAGAATGAAAGGAGGTATACAGTGTTAGTGTTCGACCTACTTTTTTCACTCCATTTTTATGTAGCTGGTATACTACATTTGTTTTATTATTATGCACACACATATGCTCTCCCCAGGTTTGTGACGAAGCTTCTAGAAGATCTTGTCTTCTTTGTAGTGGACATCCCTAATAGCGGACAGGATGTTTTGGAAATCATGGTAAACAAACCTAACAGAGAAAGACAGAAACTCATGAGAGAGCAGAACATCCTAAAGCAGGTTTGTTTCAAACCTCGAGAAGTCCATCGGGAATTTAAAATGTTTTCATGAGCTTTCTTACTGTTTTTGTAGATCTTCAAACTCCTTCAGGCCCCTTTCACAGACAGTGGTGATGGTCCCATGCTGCGCCTAGAGGAGCTGGGTGACCAACGGCACGCTCCTTTCCGACACATCTGTAGGCTTTGTTACAGAGTATTACGCCACTCTCAGCAGGACTACAGAAAGAACCAGGTGGGTGTTCCCACACTTTACTCTAACTCACTGGCCTTTATTCTTTGGTAATCATCCTCTCTTGTCTTCTTTTTACAGGAATATATTGCCAAGCAATTTCGCTTCATGCAGAAACAGATAGGCTATGATGTGCTTGCAGAAGACACAATAACTGCTCTACTGCACAACAACAGGAAGTTGCTAGAGAAGCATATAACTGCTGCAGAGATAGACACATTTGTCACTCTTGTGAGAAAGAATAGGGAGCCAAGGTGAATTTGAGAGGAGTGGATGGGTTCTGCCTGAAATTTTTAAATGGCAGAAACTGTATACCCATGCACTGTATTATATACATTTTAGGGCCTGATTTACTGATTTCTAATTAGGGCAGGCTAAGTTGCGTGTTCACTCTAACAGAGTGCGCATGTTGTTGGTGAGAATGATGCATGTGGTATATTAATATTTTCTTTTACTTGGGTTCTAAATAGCAGGCGCTAAATTATGTGATCACTCACGCTCAGACTGCGATCATTGTTGGCAAAAGTGTGTAAAGGTTTTAGAGACAACCATACACATTTAAAAGAGGGTTTTGCACTCTAGGTAGTGCAGGTGGGTTTGACCACGAAACATTCTGGAGAGCAACGAAAGCCCTGAATTGAGTTTGAAGTGATGGAATTGGAAGTGTTAGTGGAAGCCAAACAAACAAATTACCGAGTTACTATTTCTGATAACTTTGGAAGCCAGCAACCGCATAACAGCTACATTTTGTTTGATTCCACTCATTCTGAGTACTGGCAATTTGATGAAGAAGTATGTGCACAGCATGAGGTTAAAATGTGCTCCGGATAATATTTCTAATTTAAGAAATCTGATTTGCTCACTTTGACTGTAAGAGAGGGAAAACTATCAAATTCAACTTGTCAGCTCAGCATCAGTGTGGACTATTTGTGTGTGATATTTGTGTAAGTGAGTGCGTGTGCATATATTTGTTTCTGTCCCTCATTTTATGAATCTGAATCATTGAGACTACACCAGAGAAGATCCTAACATTTTTTTTTATACTTTGCTTAATGTTCAAGTACAAATCTTGGTTAGGGTATTTACTACATCTCCGGTATTTGTTGTGACGTGTTCATAGGTTTTTGGACTACCTGTCGGATCTTTGTGTGTCCATGAATAAATCCATCCCTGTGACGCAGGAGCTCATCTGTAATGCAGTGCTTGATCCAAGCAATGCTGACATCCTCATCGAAACTCGGTTAGCTTTCTCATTTCTGGTCCCCTGCTCATTTTCTATTGATGGAAAAAAAAAAAAAGAAATTCATTTTTTTCCATTAGATTAGTCTTATCAAGGTTTGAATTTGAAGTATCAACAAATGGTGAGAATCCTGTTGAGGCTGAGGATGAAGAGGAGGTGTGGCTGTTCTGGAAGGACAATTTCAAGGATATACGAAGTAAGAGCGTACGAGAGTTGGCCCAAGATGCAAAGGAGGGTCAGAAGGAGGACCATGAGGTGGTTAGTTACTACAGGTCAGATATGTTGGAAAATATGATTTGTTGTATTTACTCTGTGTAGGAACATAAAAAATACTGTATGGTATGCAGTTGCACAAAAATTAGTCATTTGACATTTTCTACCATAAACGTCTGCATAAATTGCTCATAAAAATTTTTCCTTTAAGTCACAAAAATAGAATACTATTCAGTATTAGTTTTATATCAAGGTGCAAAATTCAATTGATTAATCAACTAACAAATCAAATTAATTACCAATGATTTCTTTCTTAGCGACTAACCATGTACAGACCTTGTACAAATGTTAAAAATCATCAGGATTTCAGCCTCTCCACTTTAAATATCAATGTATTATTATAAAGCAGTAAATATTCCAAATATTTTATTTATTTTCATAATAAAGCAGGCTAAATCCGTTTGTTTCATGAAAGTACCATGTTTGGCGCCCACTGATGTATGAATATGTGTGAATGGGTGAATTTGAGGCTTTTTAAAGCACTTTATAATAGTAATAATTATGTATAGATATAGCAGTATATAAATACCCATCATTTACAAACATATTTTACTTTGGAAAAAAATTATAAAGATTTATGCTTATATGATGACATGTTATGGTTCAAACCATGAACTAAATCATAATATATTTGATGGTTTTCACTGTCAATTCGAAACGCTATATTTTTAAAATAAATTTATGGAAATGGAAAAAAAACACATTCATTAATTAATTTAAAAATAGTTGACCAATTAATTGATTATTTTAAAAAATGCAGTGTTTGTCAACCCACTCTAAACTGTGGGCCGGCCTCTGAGGGGGGCGAAGGGTGTGGGGGAGGGGCACAGCAATTTGCCACAGGGAGGTTCAGATCCAGCAGGCATTTCGCAAACCCTCTATGCCACTCAAAAATTGTTAATAATCGGGCCTCTGCGATTGGTTTAAGAAGATTTTTTTATTACTCCAGTAACAGTGGCCTCACAGATCTGAGGAGCTAAATCCAGGCTCCACCTGTGTGGAGTTTGCATGTTCTCACCATGTGCATGAGTTTTCTCCAGGCACTCCCGATTTCCTCAAACATCCAAAAAACATGCATTCATTGGACAGCCTAATTTACTCCTCAGTGTGACTGTGTATGCGCCTATTGTCTGTCTCCATATGCCCCCGTGATTGGCTGGCAACCAGTCCAGGATGCACCTCACCTCCTCCCCAATGAAAGCTGGGATAGGCTCCAGCACTCCCGCGACCCATGTGAGGATAAGCGTCTCAGAAAATGAATGGATGGATATAACTACAGTGAAGAATGGATCACGTTTTATCACTATTTTATTCAGAAATACAGATAATGTGGTGCAATCTGTACTTTTTTGTTCAACTGTGTATGATGTGATAAAACAAAAATCATCTAACTGGTAAGCTTCCTCCTCATTATTTCTTGATAGGTGTCAACTCAACCTTTTTGCACGGATGTGTTTGGACCGTCAGTACCTGGCAATCAATAAGATCTCTGGACAGCTGGATGTGGATTTGATCCTTCGCTCTATGTCTGATGAGGACCTGCCCTTTGACCTGCGGGCCTCCTTCTGTCGCCTCATGCTCCACATGCATGTAGACCGTGATCCCCAGGAGCAAGTCACACCTGTCAAATATGCCCGTCTTTGGTCTGAGATCCCCTCTCAAATTACGATTGACGAGTGAGTTCCTAATAGGAATATATTAAATTTCATGTTGTTCGAAGTGATGCTTGCCATTTTTCTGTATGTGACTTTACATTTGTCTTACCAGCTATGATAATGATGGAACCAGCAGAGATGAAATCAAGGAGCGATTTTGGCTCACTATGGATTTTGTAGAAAACTACCTAAGAGAGGTGGTGTCACAAAATGTTCCCTTCTCTGATAAAGAGAAAAACAAGCTAACCTTTGAGGTATTCCATCTTGAATAGTCAACATGTATGAACATAAAACAACAATTGATAGATTTGTTTGGTAGATTTTTTTTTCCCCTCTGTTGTAATTGTTTCTTGCCAATTCTTTTCCTACTGCCGTGAACCCTAATTTTTCACTTTAAATCATGCACAATTTGTAATGTGGGAGCATGCATGCATTTGTGGGATTGAGTAACACAATTAACTAGGTGTAAACTCATGTAGGATGTGTCAAATCATTACTGACTTCAGAAAATAGGCTACTTTCCTGTTCCCAAGAAGATGGCACCTCACTTTTTGCAGTCTTTTTGGATGATCTGACACATTGCATCTTGAAAGCTGTGAAGAGGCCTGCCTTGACCTTTCACAATCTCATTCACTGAAACCTGAACACGAGGAATTTTATGCTGAGTCAGCAGCCGAATTTTAGCTGACAGAGGTTAGTTTAGAATGTTGAAACAAAAGGGAGACAGGTGTGCTGATTGCTTCACCAATATAGTATCGTATTTTAGTGGAGGAGTTATGTGACTTGTGGGGTGACATCACCATCACTAGAATAACAAATAATTGACATCGTTGAACTCTCAGTGCAAAGATATTTCTCAAGATGAGATGTTGTAACCAGTGGCAAATAACATGTATTCCTAGTCATCGACTGAGCACACGCGCATTCCCAGCTCTGTTTCACTGAGAACAGTCCAAACCTTAAGCCAATTGAATTTGTCTGAAAGCAGCTCGGCTGTCATGTTTATGATAGTGACCAACACGACAATGATGGCTGACATGCAACTTCTTCTTCATGAGATGTTAAATGGTGACTGTAATATGAAGAGGCAGTTCCAGAACATTGAGCCTATGTGAAGTCCTTCCACGTCACTGAGGCTCCTGGCTTTTTTCTCAAAAGAATACATTGTAATCTTTCCAAGAAACTTTATTCCTTCCATGATCCTAATGACAGCCAATCCAACAAAGAACACAAAGCAACAGCTGAAATCGACAGAAGAATAAGGCGTTTGCAGAGAGCGACAATTTGGCACATGTGACACGGGCAAAACAGCAGTTGTGCTGCTTTTTTAGCAAATGCTTGTTCCTTACAAATTAGGCATAATTTAAAAGCTAACTGCACATAACAAAAATCAACATATTAGTTTTGTGATAAGTATGTGGTCACCAGTTTTCTTATGCACTGTTAGTCATCTTTGTCAATTTATTTTCAATAGGTAGTGAATCTGGCAAGGAACCTCATATACTTTGGGTTCTACAACTTCAGTGACTTGTTAAGGCTGACCAAGATACTGCTGAATATTTTAGACTGTGTCCATGTCAGCACCGTATACCCCATCAACAAGCTTGAGAAGGAAGAGCAAACCAAAGGTTGGCATCTTACTCCTGATACTGCATTCATGGTTTTTGCCATCATAGTTGAAGGTTGTGTTTCTTTAGCCGGCAGTAATGTGATGAAGTCCATCCATGGAGTCGGGGAGCTAATGACCCAGGTAGTGCTGCGAGGTGGCGGTTTGCTGCACACCACACCAACTCATCAGCCAGAGGGCGACGTAGTTAAAACCCAGGCTGAACCAGAGAGAGAAGACATCATGGTCATGGACACCAAGCTTAAAATCATTGAAATTCTACAGGTTTGGCATCAGAAGACTGGAGACGCGTTGGAACTATCAACTAGCACTGATATTTCACTTTGACCTTTCTCTTACCTCAGTTTATCCTAAATGTGCGGCTGGACTACAGGATTTCCTGTCTACTTTGTATTTTCAAACGAGAGTTTGATGAAAACAACCCCCAGTCAGAAAATGCTGCCAGCCAGAACGGAACCAATAATGTCATCAGTCAGATGCCAGGTATGGGAGGGTGCACTCACACAAGGCGATCCGTTCCGTGTTGAACACATTTGTCGCCAAAATTGGAACAAGTGGGCTTGGGCAAGGTGTCAATCTCGAACTTGTCGTTTTTTTCACCTGGACAGTTTCTGCTGTCAGTTATTAACGATATCCACCACCTCGCATTATAAAACTTTATTAGTACCATGCATCAATAATATAGTCTGACGATTACAAGAATAACATTTTAATTATGACAAGATTTGTAAAGTCACAATTTTAAAAGAAATAAGTTGGGAGTAAACTGTGTGACATTGTAGTAATATTATTTTCGTTCCCATCAAAACAACCATCAGATCATTGTTTCATGTTGTAAAGTCATGACGTTCGTACTGTAAATAAGATTGGGCACAGATGAGTTTGGCACATTGCGGGAGAGAGGTGTAACTGCACTGAAGCACGGGAGAGTCAACCCAGATCGACTGCATTCTTAAACCTTGTGAAATTCCCCCCCAAAAATAATCAGAACATTTAACACCCTTCAGGAAATCTTGACTTTGAAAATATTGAGGAGCAGGCAGAAGGAATATTTGGCGGCAGGTAATTCTGAACTAATTTTTCAAAATCAAGAATATCTCGAAAGAGTTTCTGTCAAAATAATTCCAGTAACTTCTTTTTGTCTGCTCACTTAGTGAAGAGAACACGCCACTTGACTTGGATGACCACGGTGGACGTACCTTCCTAAGAGTGCTGCTCCACCTTACCATGCATGACTACCCTCCACTCGTGTCCGGCGCACTTCAACTGCTCTTCCGACACTTCAGTCAGAGGCAGGAAGTTCTCATGGCTTTCAAACAGGTTGGGGTTACCACCGGTGTTTCCTTCTTCTCAGTTGTTGGGCCTTGCAGTTCTTGGTTAATGCTCATCTTTCAACCATGAAACATTTTAAAAGGAAACTGAATGCAAGTCCTCTTCTCTGTGCATTAAACTGTTATTATAGGTCCAGCTTCTTGTGACCAGGCAAGATGTCGATAACTACAAGCAGATCAAAGCAGATCTTGACCAATTGCGGTCCATCGTGGAGAAATCTGAATTGTGGGTTTACAAAAGGCAGGGAGAAGATGGGATGGACGGAGATGGCCCCTCAGAGTCAGATAACAAAAATAAGGTGCAGTAGTCACACTTTAAATTTACATACACATATGTACTTAAATACTAGTGTCAGTGGTTACAAGCTACAAAGTAAGCTAAGCCAAAAGACCTACGGTATCATCAATCTTCCCCTAAATTGTCCGCCTAATGCCTTTATTTTGGATAAACTATTTGGAGGGCTTAAACAGATTGAAACACGTCACAGATAACAAGTGAAAATCAATGTTTTAGAGTTGCAAACAATTTGCAGAAAAGTCCGCTAATCCACATCTCAAATAATGCATTTATGAGTAAAATAAGTAGTTGGGGTAAATTGTGTTGTTGCTGTACAGTAATGTTATTACTTAAAACAACCAGTTCTTGTTTCACAGGGGGATTCACTTGCTTCTGACAAGAACAGCACAGAAACCACCAGCAACTATAACTACAGGGTGGTAAAAGAGGTACTGTGTACTCATTTGTAATGTCATTTTCATTTCAATGTCTCTATTGTTTTAAAATAATTTTTTGCTATTTCTGTCCAGATTCTGCTGCGTCTCAGTATGCTCTGCGTCCAGGAGGGGAGCTCAGGAAAGAAGAGTAAGAAACAGCAGCAGAGGCTGTTGAGAAACATGGGTGCACACTGCGTAGTGCTGGAGCTTCTACAGATCCCTTATGAAAAGGTCCCTTGTGTGCTTCTGAGACTGAACATTGTATCACATGCATTTTAACATTTGTTGGAGCAAAAAAAGGAGGTTCTGTGTCTTCCACAACAGGGTGAGGATGTTCGAATGCAGGAAATCATGAAACTGGCTCACGAGTTTCTTCAGAATTTCTGTGCAGGCAACCAACAAAACCAAGCTCTTCTACACAAGCATATATACCTCTTTCTTAACCCAGGGGTGAGGTACACACCAAAACCAGATACCAGCCATTTTGCATTTTGAAAAACAAACGAGAAAACCTTAGAATCAGTTATTTGAATTGTTTTTATATATCCTCTTTCCTTTGCTTCAAAATCCCTCTTCTGCACTTCCAGATTCTGGAGGCCATTACCATGCAGCACATTTTCATGAATAACTTCCAACTCTGCAGTGAGATCAACGAGCGTGTGGTTCAACACTTTGTCCACTGTGCTGAGACACACGGTCGGCATGTCCAGTACTTAAAGTTTCTTCAAACCATTGTGAAGGCTGAGAATAAATTCATCAAAAAGTGTCAGGACATCGTCATGGCTGAGGTTTGAGATCTTTTTTTATTTTATTTTATTTTCAAATGGACTACAAGTCACGTATCAAGGCTCGTTCTAATGACCACTTACACCCAGTTATACTATGAGACAATGAGTGTCATTAATATTATTGAATAGAAAAAACACAGACATGTTCATTGAAAATATGCATGATCACAACAAATCTTGGCTCATAATCTTTATTAGGAGATTTGTCAGGTCTTCATCTTAAAATGTTACATTCGTCGTTTTTGATAACTGTCAACTGTGACTCTGACCCCTTTAGCTCGTGAACTCAGGAGAGGATGTCCTTGTCTTCTACAATGACCGTGCATCCTTCCAAACGTTAATTCAGATGATGCGCTCGGAACGGGACCGCATGGATGAAAACAGCCCTTTAATGTACCACATCCATCTGGTTGAATTGTTAGCTGTCTGCACGGAAGGGAAAAACGTCTACACAGAAATTAAATGTAACTCCCTGTTGCCCCTGGATGACATTGTGCGGGTCGTCACACATGAAGACTGTATCCCCGAGGTGAATTTCTTGGGTTTTGGTTGGAAGAGAGTTGGTGTTGTAAATTGCTCAGATCCATAATGAAATTCTCAACATCTTTTATTAATAGTGGCCTTAATGAACGATTATACTGCCTCTATAAAGAGTATTGTAGCCATCTTGGAAATGAATCGCTTTACTTCATATTCTAATAACCTTGTGAAGATCAACATGGTAAAATAAGTTTCACATGTTGTAGATAAAAATTGCCTATATCAACTTCCTGAACCACTGCTATGTCGATACTGAGGTGGAAATGAAGGAGATCTATACATCTAACCACATGTGGAAGCTTTTTGAAAACTTCCTGGTGGACATTTGTCGGGTGAGCAAAGCAAAGTGTCTTTTGAGAGAGAGAGGAAAAAAAAAGGGGACTCTGCTAAAAAAAAAAAAAAAAAAAAAAAAGCTCCCTTGTCACTCTTGAACGAGAGGTATGATACAGTGGCTGTGCATCACAAGTCTTTGTTTATGTCTAGGTGTGCAACAACACCAGTGACAGGAAGCATGCAGATACCATGTTGGAGCGTTATGTAACTGAGACAGTCATGAGCATCGTCACGTGTTTCTTCAGCTCTCCTTTTTCTGATCAGAGCACAAGCTTGCAGGTAATTTGAACTGTTTGGTGTCACATTTAATATGATGGCGTGCTAACAGTTGGATTATGTATTAAATTTAACACACTCTTGTTCTGTGTACTGTGCAATTGGTTTGGAAAGGTTAGTCTTTGGGAATTGCCATTTAGAATGTGTTTATCAGGTTGAAAGAAGAACCATCTTCAAACATCTTAACATTATGTAGACCAGGCACAACATTATGAGCACTGTAATGAAAACCAATAAAAGAGATTGAAACAGTTTGACATTACACTAATGGCATAAATCATTTTACACTTGAGACTGCTTAAAGACAGGATGCAGATGTCTGGAAACAATGAGTCCCAACAAAAAAATCATCAGCAGAGTATAGAGTCGCCGTCCTGCTATATTGTGTACAATAATTTTATCCAATGGTATATTTCTCTCAGTATATAGTTGCAATTTTTTAGGGTTCAAATATTTTCACAAAAACACTAATTTTATTTTTATTATATATTTTTAATACCAATGGTATATTATATCCATCCATCCATTTTCTTTGCTGCTAAGCCTTACAAGGGTCGCGGGGAGTGCTGGGGGCTATCCCAGCTGTCAATGGGCAAGAGGCGGGGTACACCCTGAACTGGTTGCTAGCCAATTGCAGGGCACATGAAGACAATTAGTTGCACTTGCAATCACACCTGGGGGAAATTTGGAGTCCCTAGTGGATGCATGTTTTTGGGATCTGGGAGGAAACCGAAGTGCCCAGAGAAAACCCACGCAGGCACGGGGACAACATGTAAACTCGACACAGGCAGGGCCGGGATTGAACCCGTGTCCTCAGAACTGTGAGGCCAACGCTTTACCAGCTGATCCACCGTGCTGCCGTATGATACTATAGACCATAGCAATTAAAGTACATTATTTTAAAGAATGTATTTTTTTATTAATGTTACTTTACAATTTACTTTCATCCAAGCCAATACTACAGGAGAGCCTTCCAGCTCACCTAACATCTTGTGTTCTTCAGTACTTTTACTTTTTTTTAACATTCAGTGAATGGAAATGGGTGCACAGAAATGAGGCATTTTGCCAAGCTAAAGGTGGAGCATAGTTGTAAAAAAAAAAAAAAAAAAAAAAGCTCACTAAAAATACAATTTGCATAAAATAGTCAGACAATAAATGAAAGCAATAATAAAACTGAACAACAACTGCCTCTTTTTGAGAAACTGCTAGCTGCCAGCAACAGTGTGTGTGTTCATGTGGTCATGACCTTGCTCTCTTGCTTTTGTTGATCTCATTTCTTTCAATGTGTTTGTGTAAGTTAACTTGCTAGTGACCCAGCAATGTGGTTTGTGTGAATCAGGATGTGGGAACGATTCAGTATTTTAACAGATGCTTGCTTATTTGAAACGCTAGTGGGAGGCACAAAAGTACAGATGTATATTGCCCATGCCCATTTGGGCCATTGCAGGTTAGAGCTTTAAACAAATATTAAATATTTGGCACATATGTACATAAGTCATTAACTCACTAAAGAGGGCCCCAAAAATGTCTTCAAGCCTGTCAAGTTTGAATGAATTAAAAAAAAAAATGCATGTATTTGAAAGCATTTGGGCTTTGTCACTGTTTTTAAATCAGATGCCATCCATTTGAATATTACAATTTGTTTTTATCTTTGTTGGCATTTTATGTATAGTATAATTTCTGCTAGTCACTGATTGTGTAGTGTATGCTTTTTTTTTGCGTATGACATCATCACCTGGGAGCACGTGCCCCATGACGTCACCTCTCGGAACACGTGCCCATCAACCTTGCATCCGGTGACCATAAAAGGAGATACATACAACCGGTGAAACTAAGGTGAGCTCGTGTTTCTTGGTGTTTTTGTGTCATGAGATTATGTTCGGGGATGCCTGAAGGAATAAAGGAAATGATGGGGTGTCATATAGTCATCAAAATAGGCCATTTGCAATCATACCTCTGAATAGGTTACTTTCTGGCCCAGTCCCGCGTCAATGATTTATGTTATGGTCTTCCGAGGGCTTTGCTGAAGTGTTAGGGGTGCATCCGGCAGTCACACAGCTTTGACAGAGAATGGGCACAGTCACGTGGCTTGGATATAGGAAATTGTGTATCTGAGATGTTAGGGGGTCTTGTCCAAAGGTCACACAGCACTGGGAGCAACCGGGGGTACTCACATTACTTCAGCACATAACATTGGGCATCTGAAAGGTGAGAAGATCTGGAAAAAAAACATCAGTGAAAATCTAATTGTGCCAATGGTTACATGCCCGGACTTGTTCCGAGCGTCTTATCATAAACATATCAGTCTTACATCCCACAAGAACATCTTGTTCTCAAGGCTCTTATCAAACCACAAAACACAAGTGCATGTGCGCTAATATGCCCAACCAACTAAAAAAACAACAACAACAAAAGTGTAAAAACCTATTATACGAATGGTTAAATGCCCAGACTTATTCCAAGGGTTTTATTATGAAGCAGGTGCCATTTTTAATTGTATAAAGCAGTAGGACTCGAGGTTTTCGAAATTTAGGTTGAATGTATGTTGTACAGTCAAGCCTTGGTTTTCGAACGTCCCCGTTTTGAACAAATCGGTTTTCGAACGATAATTTCGAGATTTTTTTTGCTTCTGTTTTTGAATAAAAATCGGTACTCAAACGGCGCTGAAAAATCACAGAAATAACTTATTGCACGTGGCCAGACCATCTGACCCACGACGTGGTTTGTTGTGAATTCCCGCACCTCAGAAAAAAGTGGGAAATAACATAATGCGCGCGGCGCAAGCAGTTGACCCCCTCATAATGCGCTTTGTGATTGTCTATTCAAATGCCCTCCGAAAAAAAAAACGGAAACGACATAACGGATGCGGCGTAATCAGCGCACGTTTGTTATTCTGTACTACGCAGCCTATGTACACAGACGTGTCCCGGTAGTGACTGTTGTTTTTATTCTCATCTCATTCTCATAATCCTGTATTAACCTCCAATCGTGGCTCCAAAGAAGGCAAGTGGAGGTAGTAAGACTGCTGGTGCTGAAAAACGTTAAGTTCTTTCTAATACTGTCGACTTCAAGACAGAATTGATAGCCTAAAACAAATCTGGTGTGTGTGTTTCTGAGCTATCGAAGAAGTATGGCATGGCAAAATCGATAATAAGCACCATTCTAAAACACAAGGACTCGCTTAAAGCAAGTGATATTGCTAAAGGACCAACTGTGTTGAGCAAGCAGAGGCCACAGATCTTGGAAGAAGTTGAAAAGTTGCTTTTAATTTTCATAAACGAACAACACTTAGCTGGGGATAGTGTTGGCGAGGAAGGGATTTGCACTAAAGCTAGAAATTTGTATGCCGGTTTAACAAAAAAGACCCTAGTCTAGTTCCTGAGGGCTTTGAATTTAAAGCTAGTCGAGGATGGTTTGACAAATCTGTAAAAGAGGAGGGATAAACTCCATTGTTCGTTATGGGGAGGCTGCAAGTTCGGACCATGTGCATGAATGTGAGGGGTGGAGGAAGAGGAGTGAAGCTCCAGGAAGAAGAGATAGTGAGGGTGGATGACTTCAAATACTTGGGATCAGCAATACAGAGCAATGGAGAGTGTGGTAAAGAAGTGAAGAAACGGGTCCAAGCGATGTGGATTAGTTGGCGGAAGTTGTCTGGTGTTCTATGCGACAGAAGAGTCTCTGCTAGGATGAAGGGCAAAGTTTATAAAATGGTGGTGAGGCCGGCCATGATGTACGGATTAGAGACGGTGGCACTGAAGAAACAACAGGAAACAGAACTGGAGGGAGCAGAAATGAAGATGTTGAGGTTCTCGCTCGGAGTGAACAGGTTGGATAGGATTACAAATGAGCTCATTCGAGGGACAGCCAAAGTTGGATGTTCAGGAGCAAAGGTTAGAGAGAGCAGACTTCGACGGGTTGGACATGTGCAGAGGCGAGAGAGTTAGTATATTGGTAGAAGGGTGCTGAGGATGGAGCTGCCACGCAAAAGAGCGAGAGGAAGACCAAAGAAAAGGTTGATGGATTTTGTGAGGGAGGACATGAGGACAGTGGGTGTTAGAGAAAAAGATGCACGAGATAGCCTTGGATGGAAAAAGATGACACGCTGTGGTGACCCCATAACGGGACTAGCCGAAAGGAAAAGGAAAAAGATGACAGGAGGTCCAACACCAAAGCTTGAGTGACCCTGCAATTTTGTACCGAGTTGGTGCATGAGGTGTTTGCCCCGACCGTGAAAGCCTATTTGGTGGAAAAAAACTTGCCCTTACGCTGCCTTCTGATTATGGACTGGGGGCCGAGTTGCTACAGATACGGCAATGCACTCTCTAGCCCCCCCTATTACTACTGCATACATTTTAAGCAAAAGATAAATTTCTTCAATTATTTAATTATATAAAGTATTTAAATTATACATGTATTTCTACTATGCAGTTTATTATCAGGAAAAACTTTAAAAAATGCTTTAAAAAGCCAATTTTTGGCTTGGAATGCATTATTTCTTTTTCCATTCATTGTCATGGGAAACATCGATTCGGTTTTTGAACAATTCACTTTTCGAACCGTTTTCTGAAACGGATTATGGTCGAGAACTGAGGCATCACTGTATATGTATTATTCAATACATGGTACAGGCGTTAGTGTAGTTTGACCTTGATCATATCGCCATTCCTTGGTGTAAACTTACATTGTGTGTATCCATGAAAAAAAAGTTAGTTTTACCTTCCATACACAGATGCCTCTTGAGAGAGATTTCCTAACATGTTATTGAAAATGAAAATATAGATAGTTCAGAAATGAATAGTTCATCAGAAAACTACTAGCTTTGCTCACGTACTCACCTCATGGCTTTCTCCTGCATCTGCCTCTCTGATACCAACAGCCCTCATGTGTTCCTTCACCACATCTTTCAACCTTCTCTTAACTAACAAAAGATCATATTTACCTAGATCTTGATAGTAAATTGTACCTGTCCACGTGTGTGTGTGTGCAGGTGTGGATGTGTCAGTTTACAACACTGTTAGGGGTGATGGCTTGGTTTTTATTAGTCTGTTTTCCCCCCATCTATATAGGACTAAAAGGTTCATAAACTGATGGCAAGATGAACAACTACTAACATACACAGCCAAAGCAATCTTCACAACAGCGTTTCAATTTTCCAAACTGGATTACTGATGAGTGAATCTAAAAAAATTGAGCTAAAGTCATTCAAACTTCCAAGGAAATTACCCCCCAATAAATGAGAAGTCCTGTAGTTGTCACTCATACTTTTTACCGTGTTTCCAAGTGTATAAATAAGTTAAACTACTCTGATAAAACAATTGAGATTCATGTGGTGTACTTTGAATCAGGATTTGTCTTAAAGTGTATGGAATGTCCTCATTGCGCCTTTTTACTAATATTATACAGTTTTTTTATGCAGAATTCAAATCTGTATTACGTTATGAAAGAAACATTTTTATTTTTCGATTACTGGCAAAAAAGATGAAAACGAAAAGCGGAAACAGCCGAGTAGCAAACGTGCCGTCACATCCGGTGTCAACAGTGGCGCGCATTGGAATAAATTGTAAGAACGGCGATGAATTTTCCGATATTTCGAGCAATGAACACTATTCTTAAGGGTCCCACGAAGACTGTGAAGAATACGAGCTTTATAAAGGCGTTACAGGTTATCAATTTGAGCCAGTTAGACAGCACGCATGTTCAAATGCAAACGAAATAGCTGGCCATGAAGGATGTACCGAGCAGGCCGGGAGCAGGATATGCCTCGTGTTGGAAACAAAGACTGGAAAGTATTTGTGAAGTTCTTGTTTGGTTTAGTTAGTCATAAACTGATAAATAGTAAAGGCTTTGATATCCTGAATGCAGATACGAAGTTTTCGGTCTTGTTTTAAAATTATGCAAACACCGTGTATTTAGTAAATAGGTACGCGACCACGTGGCCGTTCATTGTACAGCGCGATGGATCTGCCTGTGCTTGCATGAGAAACTATCTGCAGTACGATGTGCGTCACTAATTTGCGTGTACAAGGCTCGTTTATTGTTGCACCAAAATAAATGGAAAATCGTAACATAGTCCACAGTCTATGTTGGTGTGTTTTCACAAATAAGGATTTTAATGAACAAAATCCGTTTAAAATAGCGTCAAGTTAATTTGAGAGCAATAGCCAGTGATATCTTAACCAGACAGTACCAGTCGCACAATCGCAGGTCCACCCAAAATTAGTCATTTTTCAGTCACGAAAAACTAGGTCAAAGTTCATGGACTTTAATTCATAAACACATTTTTGGTAAAATCATCTAAAACGTTTTGCATTTTATGGTACAATTGAACATATATTTTCGTCTAGATAAGATAATTTGCATTTGAAATCAGACATTACAAACACTTTAAGTAAACTTACAAATTAATAAAGGTTTTACTCATCCTTAAAGCGTGTGGAATGTCTAATTTCTAATGCAAATTATCTTATGCAGATGAAAATATATCTTCAACTGTAATGTAAAATGCACATCTTGTTTGAAGTTTTTACCCAAAAAATGTTTATGAATTTAAGTCAGTGAGCTTTGACATTGTTTCCCATACCTGGAAAATGCCTCCTTTCGTGTGGCTAACCTCTGACCTCACAGGGAGGAGACCTGCTGTTGTGGGACTAGAATTAGCCTGGTGCCTCGCTTGTTTACGCCGAAGAAAGATCCATTCGTTTTCGAGAATTCCTCAGTGATTTAAGCTAAAAGCAATCCGTAAAAATGGTGAAGATGGTTTGTGGTTCAGTTTTGTAGCAATTTGAGTTATTCTGGTCACAGTTTACATTGTTTTCAAAAAGACCTAAGCCTCAGAAGAAAGTGGGTAAGTTTTGTGCAAATGAAGGGGGCTAATTTTTCCAAACCCGGTCAGCACTCTGTCATACAGTATGCAGTGGCCATTTCACCCTGGACTCTTTTACTGGTGGACTCATGTCTGACTTGAGTTTTAAGTGTTAGAACTTGGACTAGTGCCAACCATACCGCCTGTTCCAACACCTGAACAAGTAGGTCGGTGTTGCTAAAGGGACAAACACAAACTTGGATCAACCGCTGAACCTGGACACGCTTCGACAACCTCAGCCCCCCGAAAGTATGAAAACTGCAAAGACAAATTGGTGAGTTATGTATTTTTTTCCTGAAAACGTTTAACACTGTTTACACAGTTGAATAATAGAAGCACATGTCATTCTTAGCGAAAAATATTTCATTACTGTAAATTGTTTGACCATTCTCAACTAGTAAAACAGGATAATCTGTACAAATGGCAGGACAGTTGAGCAGCTGGAAAGCGTTGGTCACACAGTGGTGAGGACCCGTGTACCTTGCCTACAGCCCAATGACAGCTGGGATAGGCTCCAGTGCTCCTGCGACCCTTGTGAGGATAAGCAGCTAAGAAAATGAATGGATGTATACAAACATTTTATTTATTTGTGCGGGGGTTTTAATTTTAATAAAATAAGCAGTATTACATACTAGTCACTCACAGAATAGGAGACTTGTTTGCAATTTTATTAAAAATAGTTTGTGCACCATGATATAGATTGAAATGAACCCGTGCTTTATCTACACATTTTTTTCATTATTTTATAAACATTGAACCTTATTTCTCTATATTAATTACAGATGTTGCAGGAAGCATCATTTGCACAAGAGTTTGACATCGAACCAGCAGATACTGAATCTCCATATTTGGTCCATTCCAGAAGTTGCCAGACTGACAAAGTGTCTGTTCATGAAAATGGAACACATCTTTCCGATACCAGAGAGAATACTGCAACATGTATTTCAACCTCGTCACATTTTTTTGCTGAATTACCCATACACCACTGCACGCCGCCATTTAACCTCTCTACCTAACGCATACCAGTGTGGAAGTCTCAGGAATGCTCTCCGTTACTGTTTGTGTTTCTGTGTTTCACGGGCGTCTCAGGACTTAAGTACGCAAGAGAGGACTTGCTAGCCATCAGAGAGCCTTTTTCTGCCTTTTTTTCAATAACTCTTGCCAATTCGCTGACGTTTTTTCCAGAGTTACTTGTCGGTGCGCTCTTCAAAGCCTCGCGATCAGGTGCATAAGTCCGGCTGCGTAAGCGGGGACATCATCTAACTCTTCCGACTAAGCAATTTGGACATTCTGCGGCTCTGTGCTTCACGGAGACTTGGCTTTGTGGACGATTAGCCGACGCTGCTAACACACTTACCGGCTTCAACCTCGATCCTGCTGATATGTCGCCGAGCTAACAAGCTTAATCGATACTCTTTTCAGAAGGCCAACATTACACTTAAGATCCTTTTTTGTTAGTCACTTGAAAGATTCGAGAATTTTGTGAAAAACTGGATTTGTTTATTCTTTTGTCTTTCTGCCATTGTCATTAAATTTTAAACAAACTTTTCACTTAAATTGTGTTGAACTAATATACAGGTTTTACTTTTTGGAAAAAAAAAAAGGAATAAATGGAGTTTGCCTCCATATTAAAAAAAATAATATTCCACCGCCTTTCAATTTCTGTGTTACCATACAGGTAAGTGCTCCTTCTTCATGATTTCTGTCAGAGTAAAAGATCAAGGGCACAATACTCTGCCTTTGTGACGCGGTCCTGAGTACCATGGTGTGTGTATGCCAGGTAGCCTAGTAGTCAGTCTAGGCCTGATGTGCTGTCGGTCCATTCGATAAATCAGTTAGAAATATGACGTCCACCTTGCCTATGTATGAGTAATGGAGCTCAGGGATCGAAAATGGCCTCCATTCGAAGCAGCACAACGAGTGACAGTCACGTAAAAACAACCCATTGAAAGACCAAAAAATTAGTGCAAATTTTATGTAACGTATTTATACAAAATATAAGCATACAGTTCAATAAAAATGCTATGAATCTAGTTCTGTGGTGTATGTTTACTTCATATACAAACATATACATCAACATTTACACAAAAGAAAAAAAAAATCAGGATGTAGACCATTTAAATCCCGTGTACTCTTGGGCCTCTGGATTTGGAAAGGTTTCACGAATCTTACAGCTGGATGCAAGTGGCACGCAGTTATTTCTGCCAGCAATTCTCCCAACGCCTCTCTATAAGGAGTATGTCGCATTAACCTGAACATAAGAAAATGTGACAATTTCCTAGAATGGGACTTTATTTGAACAAGCAATGATTGGACAAATTCTTCTTTTAGTAGGAACAATTATAATGTAAATCTTTTTTTTGAAAAATCTTAATGTAAATGGGGCGGCACGGAGGAGCAGCTGTAAACCGTTAGCCTCACATTTATGAGGATCTGGGTTAAAATCCTAGCCCCACCTGTGTGGAGTTTGCATGTCGTGCCTGCGAGATCTCCAGTTCCTTCTGCTTGATGACAACTGAGATAGGCTCCAGCACTCCTGGGACCCTTGTGAGAATAATTGATGGATGGATGGATGGATGGATGCTCCGTCATGCAATGTAGTTGGTCTGGATAATCTGCCATTTTTTTGTGAATATGTTGACTCTCATGGCAACAAAAACTCTTTGTTGTTTGCATAGGAATGGACCATTTACATGCACACCTGTGGATATAATAAATAAATAAAAATCTGTTCACATTCACAAACCTCTACAACTCAAAGACCCATATTAGTCCAGTAAACAGAACCATCCACCCCACTTACATTTCCATTTTAAGCATTTTGTCCCAAAACAAAACCACAAGATACCGGTTTACAGCTTTCAGTGTAATGCTTTGGGGTTTTGCCCATAATATCTTGGGAAAATTGTGACTAAAATGGGGTTTGGACGGGTCGGGGTACTATCTGGTTATGACATCAGTTTACCACGTGAAATTGTATTTGTGGTGATAAGATATCACCAGCAATTGCTCTCAAATTAACATGGCAACATTTAAACGGATTTCGTTCATTAAAATCCTTATTTGTGAAAATATACCAATTTAGTAGACTGTGGAAGACGTTAACAGCTTTCGTGTGTTTTGGTGCAACAATATACAAGTCTTATACACGCAAAATAGTTGTCACGGTTGTCGCGTACCTAAATTTAGTATTTACTAAATACATGGTGTTTGCATAATTTTAAAACAAGACCGAAAACTTCATATATACATTCAAGATATCGAAGCCTTTACTATTTATCAGTTTATGGCTAAATAAACAAAACAGCTACTTCACAAATGCTTACCAGTCCTGTGTTTCCAAAACAAGCATGTCCTCCTAGCTGGGTCTCATTGCTCGGTCGGCAACTTCATCGCCAGCTATTTCAAATATGTGTGCTTTTGAACTGGCTCAAATTAATAACCTTTAACGTCTTTATGAAGCTCGTATTCTTCATTGGCTTCGTGGCACCCTTCAGAATCATGTTCATCGCTCGAATTACCGTGAAATCCATCGTCGTTCTCGCCTTGTTGTCAAAAAGTGCCATGATGTGGAGCGCTCCGTGTGACGCCACGCCCCTACTCGGGTCTTCCCGCCCCCTTTCCATTTTTCCCGGCGGATCCAGCAATGCGCGTTCATTTTTTGCCGATAATTGAAAAATAAAAATGTTTCCTTCATATCGGATTTCAGATTCAAATTCAGTATAAAAAAACTGTAAAATTTTAGCAAAAGATGCTTTGAAAACCTTCCATACACTTTAACTTTGATGTCACTTGGCAGACAATTGCAGGATTTCTCTTGAATTCTGCGAAGTTAGGCTTTACAGCCACACAGCTTGCTTTGCCGTGTCATTCTTCATCTTTATTGATGTCAATGGAACAATATTGCTCTTCATAGGAAGGATCTGTAGTAGCAGCTTCTTATGCTTTCATAAGTTCTACTGTATACCTGCTTCCATCACTATAATCAGTTTTTCACTTTTTCATCGGTTTCACCCTTCTGTTTTGGGATCATAGCACAGTACTCCTGAGCCAAATTCTTTCAAGAGTTGTTGACGATGGTTCGACCTTACTGTATAACTTTGAGAGATATACTATTCCACAATACTTTGATGAATCTCTCAGTTGTACCACTTGAAGAGCCATCGATTCCAACCATTACATTCATAGGACTGGATTTTTAATTGAGCTCTGTTTTTGATTGTATAAGGATTATTCCATCTCAGCACAGAAACCCTTCAGTTATAGTGGATTACTCACTAAAATCTACTTTTTTTATTACTGTATTTTTAATGCAACATTATCATTGCCACCAAGCAATAATATATTTAAAAATACCAAGACAAATAAAGAGTGGTCAATCCTCTAATTTGACTAATTAATTAGACCAATTCAACAAAAGGTTGGTTGCATGTTGCGTGTTTTTATGTTTAACTTGAAGTACAGATACCTTGTCTACATCACTGTTGTTTACTGTATAGAAGCTCGAGTTTTGTATACGAATAGGAGTATAATGTAGTAATAATGATTTCTAAAATGAAAGTAAAATGATCTACTGAAACATGAGAACAAAAAAGGCAAAACAAAACAGATTGAGCATTGTTTTTGCTATATATCTTGTGTATTGTATGAATGTAAAGATGTTTCAAGTCTTCGGTCTGACAAGAGCCAGGGTACACCCTCAACTGGTTGGCAGCCCATCCCAGAGCAGATGGAGACAGACAACAGTCGCAGTAACAATCACACCTCGGGTCACTTTAGGCCCCAATTAATACCCATTTTTGGGGGATGTGGGAGGAAACTGGAGTGCCAGGAGAAATCCCATGCAGGCACGGGGAGAACATGCAAACTCCACACAGGCGCTGGGCTAGGATTTGAACGTTGGTCCTCAGAAATGTGAGGCCAATGGTCTACAGTGGCGCTGCTGCACCGCCCTAGTTTTATATCTCATTCTTTTCCTTTCAGCTTGTCCTGTTCACCCTTTTACCAATATAGTCACTCTCTCATCTCTGAACATGTCCAAACCATCTAAGTCTGCTCTCTCTAACCTTGTCTCCAAAACATCCAACTATGGCTGTCCCTTAAATGAGCTCGTTTTAATCTTGTCCAACCTGTTCACTCCAAGTGAGAACCTCAGCATCTTCATTTCTGCTACCTCAAGTTCTGCTTCCTGTTGTTTCTTCAGTGCCACCGTCTCTAATCCATACATCATGGCCGGCCTCACCACTGTTTTACAAACTTTTCCCTTCATCCTAGCGGAGACTGTTCTGTCGCATAGAACACCAGACCTTCCGCCAACTGTTCCACCCTGCTTGGACCCGTTTCTTCACTTCTTTACCACACTCCCCATTGCTCTCTATTGTTGATCTCAAGTATTTGAAGTCATCCACCCTCACTATCTCTTCTCCCTGAAGCTTCACTCCTCTTGCTCTGCCCCTCAGATTCATACACATATATTCTGTTTTACTTCAGCTAATTTTCATTCCTCTCCTTTCCAGTGCGTGCCTCCATCTTTCCAATTGTTCCTCCACCTTCTCCCTGCTTTCACTGCAGATCACAATATCATCTGCAAACATCATAGTCCAAGAGGATTCCAGTTTAACCTCATCTGTCAGCCTATCCATTACTACCACAAACAGGAAGGGGCTCCCTGATGCAGTCCCACCTCCACCTTAAATTCTTCTGACACACCAACGGCACATCTCACCGCTGTTCTGCTGCCCTCATACATGTCCTATACTATTCTAACATATTTCTCCTCCACACCAGACCTGCGCATGCAGTACCACAGTTCCTTTCTTGGTACTCTGGGATAGGCTTTCTCTAGGTCTACAAAGACACAATGTAGCTCCTTCTGACCTTCTCTGTACTTCATCATCCTCAAGCCAAATAATGCATCTGTATTACTCTTTCTATGCATGAAACCATACTGTTGCTTGAAGATACTTACTTATAGTCTAGCCTCCACTACTCTTTCCCATAACTTCATTGTGTGGCTCATCAACTTTATTCCTCAATAGTTCTCACAGCTCTGAACATCGCCTTTGTTCTTAAAAATGGGGACGAGCACACCTTTCCGCGATTCTTCTGACATCTTCTCTCCTGGTAGTATTCTATTGAATAAGTTGGTCAAAAACTCCACAGCCATCTCTCCAAATTGCTTCCATACCTCCACTGGTATGTCATCAGGACCAACTGTCTTTCCATTTTTCATTCTGGTCAGTGCCTTTCTAACGTCCCCCTAACTAATCATTGCCACTTCCTGCCTCTTCGACTCTACCTTCTCTTCATTCATTAACTTCTCAAAGTACTCTTTCCATCTGCTTAGCACACTAGTGGCACCAGTCAACATATTTCCATCGCTATCCTTAATCACCTTTACTTGCTGTACATCCTTCCATCTCTATTCCTCTGTCTGGCCAACCTGTAGGGACCCTTTTCTCCCTCTTTTGTATCCAACCTGGTGTACATGTCGTCATATGCCTCTTGTTTAGCCTTCGCCACCTATCCATTTGCCCTACGTCACATCTCGATCCTTCCGCCTCTCCTCCGTCCTCTCCATATCCCTCTTCTTCTTCGCTAATCTCTTTCCTGGGATGACTTCTTGTATTTTGGGGTCCCGCCACCAAGTCTCCTTCTCCTCTTTTCTACCAGAAGGCACCCCAAGTACTCTCCTGCCTGCTCTCTGAGTACCTTGGCAGTAGTATTCCAGTCTTCCGGGAGCTCTTCCTGTCTATCTAGAGCCTGTCTCACTTCTTTCTGAAAGGATACACGGCATTCTTCGTTCCTCAACTTCCATCACCTGATTCTCTGCTCTACCTTTGTCTTCTTAATCTTCCTACCCGCTAGCAGAGTCATCCTACATACCACCATCCTATGCTGTTGAGCTACACTCTCTCCCACCACAACCTTACAATCCGTAAACTCCTTCAGATTACATCGTCTGCACAAAATATAATCCACCTGCGTGTACCTACCTCCACTCTTGTATGTCACTCTATGCTCCTGTCTCTTCTGGAAATAAGTGTTCACCACTGCCACTTCCATCCTTTTTGCCCTAGTTTTATATATATCTACAGCAACAACAAAAATGGATATATCTGCTTTTGCGTCTGAACTCTTCATATATATCATTCACAAGAACATGAAGAACATGTAATGAAATCGCTCTCAAGAGGTGTACTATGGAATGTAAAACTAAGTTGTTGTTTTTTTAAGGTTACATGTCTTGTACATTTGACATGAACAAATTACCGAGATGTCTGGCCTTTGCATCCAGGGTAAAAAAAAAATTGGCATTTGGATGTAAATTACCTGCAAGGGAGGCAAATTCTACTTTTGTCTCTGCCATGTACTTCAACAACCTTAAAGTTAAAATGAAAGCAAAAACCTTAAGTAAAAATGACACCTGCTTTATAATAATAAACTCTGGAATGTATTCTGCACATCTAAAAAAGAAAAGGGGAGATGTCTCCATCTCATAATTGCCCTAAAAAATATAAAACTGTCATATTTATGTTTTGGGTAGTTGTAATTATCAGCGCACGACCACTTGCGTTTTGATAAGAGCCTTGAGAACAAGAACCAGACTAATGGACCGCTCAGCGTTTTGCAATACCCCGCTGGTCGGAGAAAAGGGATTGTCTTGGCAAAATACTTGGTTGTTTTTCAGCTCTTCTAATCTCTCAGACACCAGTTGTTATGTGCTGAAGTCATATGAGTACACCCATTCGCTGTCTATGCTCTACTCAAGTCACGTGAGTGTGCCCATTGGCTGCCAATGCTGTATGACTGCTCAGGTGACCCCCTATCACCTCCGCGAAGCTTTCCTGATGCACTTACAAGCACCATTAACATGGGACGGGCCGGAAAGGACCCAAGTCATAAGTATGACTGAAAATGACCTTTTTTGATGACTACCATGATTTCCTCTGTTCCAAAGCTGCCCTGAACATGATGTCGTGCCACAAAAATGCCAGGAAACATGAGCTCACCAAGTTTTCACTGGATGTAGCCCCTTTTATGGTCACTGGATGTGACATCGATGGGCACGTGTCCCAAGAGGCGACGTTATCGGGCATGTGCAGTGTCGATGAAGAATTAATATGCTTCATGCGTCCCTGCTATTTTTTGTGTCTCAGACGCGGGACGCAAATCAAACAAGAACCTTGTGATAATAATGCTTAGTTTTGTCAATGGACAGTAATGCCATGCTGTATATGAACAAAGAATAAAAATGCTTCAGCAAAATGGGCACTTTTTCATTTAGTGCAAAAGTGCAGGTGCTTGTGGTCTACATATAACAATATATTAGTGATTGCAGAACACAGTATATCTCTATTCATACTGATAGCTTTTTGCAATATTTTAGATGCCTAGTTTAGCTACACAAGAGCATGAAAAAATAGGAATAGCTGTGTGATGCTGTGTGTAGTACTGTACTACTATTACTGCAAAGAATAATGAACTTTTGGGGAATAAATTACTACACATTAAAACTGTATTATTTAAGTTTGACTGTAATTTGGATACCGTTGTTGTCAGTGAGCTGTTTTCTAGAGCTAATGTTGTGATCCATTGATTTAGTTGACTGAGATGTAAATGCAACACGCACTACAAAATATGACATTCCTCTTTCTTCATAGATGGCTCGCAATGTGTATGTAAGTAACAATGAGTCTTCCCTTATGTAGTTTTCCAGCCTATCCCAAGTGGCACGCCAACTTTTTGTTTGTGATTCAAGTGAGTGTGAGCAAAGAAGCTGTGTGGGTTTCTCATGGCTTACTCAGCTCAGTTGTTGTTCCCAAATTTGTGGGTGTGTTGCACAAGGTTTTGCTGGAACTCAGTGTAGATGATGCAATGACATCAAATGGTCAGTCAATGTCTAAGCCTTTGGTGTTGTGCTCGCCCCTCCAAATAGTTTGTAATGTTGTGGTTTGTTGTTGCATGCAGTTTCCCAATAAAAGTCCTCACACAATTTCATTTTCATCCTCATAGAAGATATTGTTCTTTAATAGAAGTCCGCATTTTTACCCAAGATTTATCAATCATATCATTACCTTCTCTTGCAGGCCGCCATTCTGGGAAAGATAACTGAGGTATTTATTGTCCTCTAGGGTCTGAGACCAGCCAATAGATTTCTCTTTCACCATGTAGCAACCAGCTGTTAACCACTGGTGTGGTGTGCAGATTGGTTGAAACGGCTGGTTCACTAAAATATGCTGTCAACCACCTTTGTGGTGTGCAGATAGGTCGAAACAACTGGCTTGCGATAATCTTCCACTACAGCCACGGGATCTAAATGTTATATCTCTCTTATTCTTCACCATTAACATTCTTTTGCACGACATGGGAAACTAATGACACTATTATTAATGACTCCTCTTGTTGTGTCCCCCCGGCCTCCCCCCAGACTCGACAACCTGTGTTTGTACAGCTGTTGCAGGGGGTTTTCAGAGTATACCACTGTAACTGGCTTAACCCTGTACAGAAAGCTTCAGTGGAGGCTTGCATTAAAGTGCTCTCAGACGTCGGTAAGATATTACTCTTTTGGACCACCCACCTCGAAGTATATTGTTTGAAGATGTACAGTTGACTGTTCAAGGGGCCAGATATTTTGAGAGAAAAAAAAAAAAAAAAACAGTGAATCCATAGGTGCCGAACCACAAGTACTGTATGTGGAAACAAAGTGTAAAGCACCACTTTATCAAACTTAAGTTTGCATGTTTTTCAACCCAGCTAAGAGCAGAGCCATTGCCATCCCAGTGGATCTGGACAGTCAAGTGAACAACTTATTTGTCAAGTCCAATAATGTTGTACAGAAGAGCCTCCTAAACTGGAAATTGTCAGCGAAGAACACTTCTAGACGAGATTCTGGAATTACGACCTCCAAAGACTACAGAAACATCATTGAAAGGCTCCAGGTGGGCAAAAATACTTCAACATTTTTTGTGTGTTAATCCTGCAGTTTACCTCTGGCTTTGTCGATTTATCAAACAGGGTGAATATTTTGATTTCATCCCTCAGTGGTAGTCTGTAAAAGGGAAGCTGTAACTGTTCTTGTCATGTGTCTTCTTCTTTACTTCATTTAGAGTCTACAGTAGGTCATTTTGTGGAAGAGAAAAGGGTAGTGAAGAAATACAAATATAGTGCGACACACTCACTAATGCAGACATCTTCACATTCACTTTCTTGGAAACGATTTCAATAGCCTGAATTGTTGCGTGTCTGTTTCTTGTAATCCATGACTGTGTGTCGACTGGAAGTCTCTGACATCCCTCTGTCAAGTCATTTAAAACGTGCAATTTCCAGACTTAGAGATTTCTCAAGCTTACTTAATGTGTGCATTGACATGGACATCCCATGTTCCAAACAACTTTATCCCTGTACCACAGGATGTCACGTGGCAACAGCTCTAGAAACTAAGCATTATTGACACATGTATGTAGAAGAATCGCAAGTTAGCTGTACATGAGCATTTTTTTTTATTTTTTTTATTTTTTTTGCAGTAAGAGGGCTTCGGCACACAAGGAGCAAACGCTTGCAAAACTATGGTTGAGGTGATATGCAATGCCCATTTTATTATTATTGTCCACATTGTTAATGTAGACTCCTGACCAGCCAACCTAAAAGGCTTACAAGTCTCTGAATGGATCAAATGATAAGTGGAGTTTTTAATCCAAGATGTTAATTTTTCTACGAAACCTATTGGCAACTAGTTCAGGGTGTAGTCTGCCTTTTGCCCGAAGTTAGCTGGATAGGCTTCAGCGCTCCCGTGACCCTTGTGCAGATTAGTGGCTTGGAAAATGGATCCATGGATTTGGGAAATTAGTTTGTGGTAAATAATTGGAACAAGCAAGGCTTACATGACACATTTAGGAATCACCCTTTTTCAGTGTTTGGATTTCCAGCCATAAATGAGTACATTATGTCATAAATACAGTCACTGAACCAGTTTTGAACTACTATGCATCAGAATGATCATAACAATGGTCTGGTCCGCATAACAGTATTTATCTTGGAACATTGAATGTGGTTCTTATATTAAAGACAGACATTTCAAAAAAATTGATTGACTGTCAAAGTGTGTGTAAGCTTTGTGGACTCAAACTGAAATTAATTGATGTGATGAAGGATTTAACTTCAAACACAGTTAACATTACATTCATCTGCAGGACATCGTGTCAGCTCTGGAAGACCGTCTACGGCCGCTGGTCCAAGCTGAGCTCTCGGTGCTTGTTGATGTCCTTCATCGTCCTGAGTTGCTCTTCCCCGAGAACACAGAAGCTCGCAAGAAATGTGAAAGTGGAGGATTCATATCAAAGTATGAAACTACACTATACTGCATGTAATTTATTTACATTAAAGGATATGCACCTATTTTTTAAAATGGTAGCTAATGTGGTAAATGTAGTCAATAATGCTGGTATTCAAAGCCCCAAAGTTTAAACTCATATGCTTTGAACCCATGAACCAGCTCTCACATGATGCACACATTTGGCTACGGTGTTATGCCTGATTCCAGCTCAGACTGGATTAGAGGCAAATTGGCAGGGCATGTGGAGTCGATGTTGTTACAAGGATTAACCTACCTGTTGCCTTCGCAGACCCCCTTAAATTGTCAACTTTTACCATAGCTGGATAACTCTGAACACTTGGCCCTTTAGGGACAATAAGTTGCGTTTTGGTATAGCTTTTAAACAAAAAGACAAGATTGTTTATGCAGTATGTATCCAATAGTGCTTTTTGGAGTTTTTCAGTATCACTATTTCCAAAGCTGAAAAAAATTAGGTGAATTGTCTTCGACTCATGTCCACAAAATCTGTTATATAGTAAGTTCAACAACTGCCTTTTGTGTTTAGCGTTGTAATTGAAGAGATAAGGTACAACATTGTGTCATGTGTTTTTCCTCCATATATTGCATACCAGACTAATTAAACACACCAAGCAGTTGTTGGAGGAGAATGAGGAACGTCTGTGCATCAAAGTCTTGCAGACTCTCAGGGAGATGATGACGAAAGATCGTGGCTACAGGGAGAAGGTACCAACCAAAAGTTTTCACCAACCTCCAGGAGGCATTTACCCTTTCATACTGCACAATTTCCCCAGTGACATGTTTCAGAGCCAATATCTTGCAGATTTGTTATTGCTGAATCTAGCTGAAACTACATAAAAATAGCCGTTTATACTTAATTGTTCATAATGTGTTGGCACAGTGAACGGCTGGTTAGAGCATTTGCCTCACAGGTCTGAAGACCGGGTTACAAACCCCGGACCCATCTGTGTTGGGTTTGCATGTTCTCCCCGTGTCTGTGCGGGTTTTCTCCGCCCACTCCAGTTTCCTCTCACACCCCAAAAACATGCAACATTAATTGAACACTCTAAATTGCCCCTACATGTGATTGTGAGTGCAAATGGTTGTTTATGTGTGGCCTGCAATTGGCTGGCAACCGGTTCACGGTGTCCCTGCCGCCTCCATGAAGATAGCTGGCATTGGCTCAGCACCCCGTGACCCTTGTGAGGATAAACAGCTCAGAAAATGGATGGATGGATGTTCATAATCTATCATAGTATATTCACAGAAAATCCTACTTCAAAAACATGCGCACAATGTATTTTTTTGACATAAATTATAGATATGTGCGCAGGTGGCAGATGGAGTGAACTTCATCCAACAAATGAATAAATCCTCAAAAAAGATACTTCACTCTGTTAAATGCCACTCCCAGATGAAGTTTACTGTCAAAATAATGTACATTCTGTCTTTAAAAGAACCCAATAGCTTTGCCTTAGGAAACCCCACTTAGGTACATGCTGGAAAACAATATGAAAAAGCATTGATGTACTCATGTTACAAATGTTAGTTGCGGTTTTGGAAATCAAATAAACAAATTTGAGCATAAATGGTGGATCAATACGTTTGGAGAGAAAATATGAAAAGACTCACAGGCCTCCTACAAAAATGGCCAATATCATTGCATCTTACTGAATTACAATAGTAGTAATAATCGTAGTAGTGGTAGGATTAATCTTAATTTGCTTCTCCATACCTGTATTAGACTACCTCCTGTTGACCAAGACAGGTACACCAAGAGCGGCAGCATAATATATTGCATTGCTACATTAAATCATGATGCATAAACTATTTAATTCTTCACTTATATTAAACACCCAAAGTGAAGATTGTCATTATAACACAACTCCACTTAAAGTATATTCAATTTTGTACATTCATTTGGCACTTTCATTAGCCTATATCATTTGATATATGGTTCTCACCTCAGGTGCTGTTCCTGTTTTTCTTGTTTTACAATGAAATTAAGAAAAGCGCTCTAGAAAATAAAGTTTAATCAAAGTAATAACAGCTAATCATAGATGTAGATTTAGGTGAACACCAAATGAAGGGAGATATTATCACTGTTCTTATCATAAGTGTTCAAAACCTAACTGAAGATTTTTTTTTTTCATTGTAATCTCATGTTTTATTTCATCCTGTTGTGGTACCTACTTTATGATGTTGCTGCAAGTGTAAACGTGCATTGTCAAACTTGACGACTAAGATCTCTAACGCTCAGATTACCAAAGGTTATTGGTGACACTAAATACCGATTGGCTAAAACAAAAACAAAACCAATTCATGTCAAAATGCCACATCTGCAACACCATTTGCATTGGCGTAAAGAAAACTATTTGAACCACTGGTTACATTGGGTGGGAAAAAAAATGTTCAGAGTATTGTAGGACTCAAATAATTTTTCCTTTAATACATTTGCAGTGTGTCAGATCTTAGTTTCCCCAGGCTCCCCTGCACCAAAGGTACCAATGGAGACCTGGCTAGCTCTCCATTTTAAGGGTTAAGACTCCCCATGACACAATGGACAATAAAAGAAGCTTGCTTAAGCGGGATTTGCCTATATTCTAACAGCCACCTATTAATCGTCACCCTTGCTTAATTTAGTCAGCACCTCAACAGAGTAACCTTAGCAGATGTTGGGTACAGATCTAACCATGCTTCTTTTTTTGCACTTGTTACTGAACTAGGTCAGTCTTTTTCTGACGAACGGTAGTTTCTCAATGTTCAAAATAGTTTCTCAACAATAGGAGTAAAATTATTTGTAGGCTATGTACTGTGTTTAAAATGATGAAAATGAGCAAATAAACAGTAGTGCAAGTCATCCAGTTCTATACAGTAATGAATATATCAAAATATATGTTAAGAAATTGTACTCAAGAGCACCATAACCAACTTCCTGAAAAATGCATTTTAACCCCACCCTTAAATGGCAGTTTCAGTCAGTCAGTATCTCTCCAAAAAGTATTTCCCAATTCTGAATTCCGCATATTGCTAAAGCTTTTACATTTTTTCCTGCCCTGTACTTACTACAAGGGGCTTGATTTACAAAGATATCAAAAAGTGGGTGCAAAATTACATGTTCACTCTAGAATAGCCGCATTTCCTGTTAGTGGGCATGTTGTGGGTGATCTATTAAGAATGCAATCCTTTACTAAAATTTCAAATAGCGGTCTCACAGTTTTGTGTTTCTAAACATTGACAACAATGATGAGACAGTCAGACAAACTACTTTCCACAGATCAGCAAGGATGAGCGCCCTTTCTCCTTTAACTTCCACAACTTGACAACACCCCTCCTGGAAGCTGTCACCTTATCGTAGTGAAAGGGGTTTGTGTGTCCTACTGATACTAGGAGCTAAATTGCCTGGGCTTCACGCCGCTGGTAGGGTAACCCACGGCAAACAGGTCCGAGATGAGGTTGAGATGTTGGGACTAGACGTTGTCGGATTCACCTCCACACACCTCTTGAAAGGAGTTGGACTCTCTTCCAATTTGAGCAGGTGTCATAGAGGAGATCCTTCCCCAAGAGGAGGAATTGAAGTATCTTGGGGGTCTTGTTCATGAGTGAGGGACGAATGGAACATGAGATCGACAGGCGGATCGGTGCAGCATCTGCAGTGATGCGGACTTTGTATCACTCTGTTGTGGTAAAGAAGGAGCGAAGCCGAAAGAGGAAATTCTCAATTTACCGGTTAATCCTACCCATACCTATGGTCATGAGCTATGGGTCATGACTGAAAGAACAGAACCTCTGCAGGGTGTTTGCGCCCTCCTGTAAAATAGGGTGAGAAGTTATGTTATCTGGGAGAGGCTCAGAGTAGTGCCACTGCTCCTCCACATGGAGAGGAACTGGATGAGGTGGCTGGGGCATCTTATTCAGATTCCCTGGTAAGGTGTTCCGGGCACGTCTCACAGGGAGGAGACCCGGGGGACGGCGCAGGACACCCTGTAGAGACTACATCTCTCGTCCAAGCTGGGAATGCCTCAGCATCCCCCCGGAAGAGCTGAATGAAGTGGCTGGAGTGAGGGAATTCTGGGTGTCCCTACTAAAGCGACTGCCCCCGCAACCTGACCTTGGATAAGCGATAGAAAATGAATGGATGGATGGATAGATGAAGTTGTTGCTCTTCCTGTCAGACATTTTGTAAATTAACCCATTGTTACCTGTCCATCACAAGCAGAGAGCTGTGATTACATTTCTTGATTTGGAAGGGAAGCCACCACTAAATGTTGCAAAAGGTGTATAGAGGTTGTGCGCCTATGTCATAAAATCATGTGATCTTTATGTACGCCGCCATATTGAAGATCTAGCAAAGCATTCTTCAATGCTAAGTCGGTTGGAGACTTATAGCACGACGCCCAGTGTTTTGTCCATGACTGTTAAAGGTGATAATAAACAAAGGTAACTGAAAAAAATAGAGACACCTGGCATAGAGGACCCATTTTTAATGCTGAAGTCATTGTTTTCATTTTGTTGTCTTGTTATATTGTATCACAATTAGACGAGGCGTATTTCAAGGCAATTGGATGGACAATGTATGCCCATCCTGCATAATCTGGGTCATTCAGATCCTGGGTTTAGAACTTGCTCCAGAACAGGCTAAATCTGCTCTGCGAGAGGCCTACACTTGTTGTGGCTCTGCGCTAAAATGACCCAGATGGATGCAAATCCAGAGTTGAAAGGAGTTTGTCAACGGCGATCTGATTCCTTCTTGCCACTGATTTCAAGTCTGCTCTTAGATGATCCAGAACCTCAAACGTGGAAAAATTCTGCCTGCTGACTTTTAAACTGTTTGCACAATGCTGGCATTGTGCATTGCATGTCACTTCGTACCTGACTTTCGGATGATATATTGAAAGACACAAAATTAGCCATCACAATCTGTCTCAGGTTTAATAAATCACATTGCACGTGCTTAATTCATCTATTTGCATATAATTGTCCAGAACACTTACCAAATCCAATCGCTGTTATGCCTTTTTTGTCGACCAACTTCGCATATATTTGAATTAGCAATCAAGGGTGTGCCAGTTTTGCACACGCAAATCAGGTCCATGGTTTCTTAACAGCATTTACTAACTTTGCATGTTGTGTGTGTGTGTGTGTGTGTGTGTGTGTGTGTGTGTGTGAGAGAGAGAGAGAGAGAGAGAGAGAGAGAGAGAGAGAGAGAGACTCAGCTTAACACACTAATTGAGCTGTACTAATTTTCCCCTTATATTTTTTTTTCTTCCAGCTGATTGCCGTTGATGATGAAATGGATGTGGCTGAGGTTGAATCAATTTTATTTTAACTAATGCACGTATCACTCCCACTCCTACTAACAATGTAAACATGCTTACAAGCTTCTTATTTGTGAGCTTTGCCCACAGCTTAGTTCATTCCATCCAGGCTGAACCACTTAAAATCCTCCAGGCACCTACAGTACATGGTGCATCACATATATTCAAATTGACAGGTTAAATTCAAATTCAATATATACCTGCACATTTGAATAATGTGGCAAAGTAAAATAACAATTCATAAAACTGCTGCCTTGCGCTCATAATTTGGATGGTAAAATGTGTGAGTTCCGTAATATCAATCACACAGTTTTGTACAATGCATTCAAAGATATCAAAGCAAGGAATTCAGAATTGCTGTGATGTTGCCCCGCACATTGTATGTACCTGGTGTATTTAGTCAGTACTAGCTCCTTTTAATTGTCATTTTAAAAAGTACCATATATTGCAAGTGTGTATACTTGGTGATACGCAATATGCTTGAGTCTATTGTTCCGCTATATGGTTAGGTGCACTTTTTCAGTGTGGAAATATTACTTAGTCTGTACTTGCTCTTGACCAGCTGTGTAATTTGCACATTAAAAGGAAAAAAGTTTATTGTAATAGGGTGAGGAAAGACGACCGCACGGTGGAGGTTGTTGTTCTATTTGATAAGAACAATAAAAATTCCCTGTAGAAAATAGAGCTTTGTATTTCATACATTGTAGTACATTGTAGTCAAAAAATTTAAGTTTTGGAGTGGCTCACACAAATCTCAGACTTGAATCAGACTGAAATAAGGTGGCATTATCTTAAAAATGTTTTCCATGCTTGAAAACCTGTTATTTCTGCTGTATTCATACCAATCTACAAGGAATAATGACCCAAAGTATCTCCACAGAGATTTTGAAAGACTCATTGCTGCTGAGGATGGCCCAAGTATTTTCTAGGTTTAGGGGACCCACTTATTCACACAGTGCCAGATAAAACTTTTTTTTTTACAAGTTTTTTTTACCTTTATTGAACCATTTTAAAACAAAATTTTAAGTTCACATGTGTTATATCTGTCTATTTACTTTTTTAAATGACCATAATCAAAATAGTGAAACTGCAAAAATATACATATAATTTGTCACAGCACTATATGTACTGTATTCCGAATTTTAGTTTTCTGGTAACTTTTTATCTACAAGTAACTTCTTCATGACTTTGTTTTGGTTTCATGACTTGTGAGTATATTTAGCAGCGGATTCTCCATATCACAGAATCAAAGTACAGCATCCAGACAGTGTAGGTTGTCGGGCATGTCACATTGCAAAATATTGTGTGATTATGACCCACGTCCATAAGGAAGTGAATCGAAGCCTGTTCCGCTTTTGTTGTTGTGAGTAGCTATCACAGGGATGCTGGGTGTGCCTGCACACTATCTCCTTTGTCATCACTGACTAATGTCAGAGTGGAACCACGCATTCAGCAGGCATTTGTTTTTAGTTATTTCTTTTTGGTATCAGTTTCTGCCACTTAACTAGAGGATCTGTTGACAGTTTTTGTTAACATTTGGATGTTTTAAACAAATACTTTGGAATTAATTCACCAACTAACAAGCATGCATGTAGTCATGCATGCCAAGCCAATTTTAAGAATATTGTGAATGTAAGGGTTGTCATCATTATTGGCATTTAGGGAAATGAGTCGGGTCTTCCACGTTTTCTACGATGCTATATACAGTACAGCCTGTTTGTGTGTGTTTTTTTAATTAATTAGTTTGACAATATTATATATAAAATATGCCTGTTGACACTATAATTTCAGTGTAGAAATCCCAGCCTCCCTTAAGGCAATTTACTATAACAAGTACTGGACTTTGACTGGCTAGATCAGGGGTCGGCAACGTTTCCCACTCAAAGAGCCATTTCAACCCAGTTTCCACGGAAAAGACAACATTGGGAGCCACAATCACTTTTTGACCTTTAAATGAAGATGTTAGCCTAAATAGGCACGGTGGCGCAGCTGTAGAACATTTGCCTCACAGTTCTGAGGACCAGGGTTCAAATCTGTATTATGAGCATAAGAGTCCAGGTGGCCGGAGTAACGTAGACTTAGGGGGAGAAGTATGTGTAACCGAGAAGTGTGTTATTGTTGGAGAGTTCAGTGTGCTGCTGGAGTGTTAGTAAGTCTGTTTCTTTTTCTTTCGGATTGTCCAGTTAGGGGTCGCCACAGAGTGTCATCTTTTTCCATCTAAGCCTATCTCGTGCATCTTCTTCTCTAACACCCACTGTCCTCATGTCCTCCCACACAACATCCATCAACCTTTTCTTTGGTCTTCCTCTCACTCTTTTGCCTGGCAGCTCCATCCTTAGCACCCTTCTACCAATATACTCACTCTCTCGCCTCTGAACATGTCCAATCCATCTAAGTCTGCTCTCTCTAACCTTGTCTCCAAAACATCCAACTTTGGCTTTCCTTCTAATGAGCTCATATCTAATCCTATCCAACCTGTTCACTCCAAGTGAAAACCTCAGCATCTTCATTTCTTCTAGCTCCAGTTCTGCTTCCTGTTGTCTCTTCAGTGCCACCGTCTCTAATCCGTACATCATGGTCAGTCTCACCACTGTTTTATAAACTTTGCCCTTCATCCTAGCAGAGACTCTTCTGTCACATAGATCACCAGACGACACCTTCCGCCAACTGTTCCACCCCGTTTGGACTCGTTTCTTCACTTCCTTACCACACTCTCCCTTGGTCTTTTATTTTCATTTCAGTCACAGATAAGAGCAGTGATACCAGTGCACACGTTAACGCTGCATTTATCAGTGTGTCATACAACTTTTGACCAACACACCACCACAACACATCGCTGCATAGGAGCAGTGGGGCAGTTTGCAGATGGATATCATGACACCATGTTTTGTTGAGACTTCCCATCTTAAAATCTGTCCCTGTAAAGCTAACACAGGAGAAATTAGCCAATGCAACATTAGTAGAAAATATCAGTTTATCGTTTACTGCCTTAGTTGTTGGATAAACACATTTCTGACAAATGGTGTTAGGAGTTGTTTTAGTCATTACCTCCAGGGTACATTGTGTTGGGATTTCTGTTGGAATGACACGCATTAGTGGCCTAGGGCCCATGCATGTGATTAACCTTGCCTCCTGCCCGTTGACAGCTGGGATAGGCTCCAGCCCTCCCCGCGACCCTTGTGATGATAAGTGGCTAAGAAAATGGATGGAGGGATGAATGGATGTGTAGCTTGAGGAAACTGACCACGTTTTGGATGCACATTCCCTTGTGGATTATGTCGCACAAGAAAAAAGTTTTTTGCATACAAGTTAAATCCATGGATCATGTAATGCCTTTGTACCAGGGCTACCATTCCCCCTGTTGAGACCTGAGACTTCCCATGGCTCAAGATTGCCGCCCACTTAAAAAATGTTTTTGGTAGAATTTTTTTTTTTTTTTTTTTTTGTATCTGTGCTGACATAAATTCCATTTTGTAATGTAGTACCTTATTTTTTCCACATTTTTAGTTCTGCTGGTAAGCTTTGTTGTTGCATTTTGTTTAACACATCATCTCATAGTATGTCGTCATTTGTTACATGGTCAGCTAATCCCATAAAGGTTTTGGCTGCAGCTTCTTTTGCTGTTTTATCTGTAAATCCATTTCCTAATGATTCTTTGTCTGTATTTGATGTGTGTACTGGACATTTACATATGGCTATTTCTTTTGGTAATTGAAATGCTGTGAGCAAATTTTATAGTAGCTCTGCATGTGTCGCTGTGTTCCCTGTAGTTGTCGCTATTCCTCTATTTTTCCAGTATTGTCTGTGTAGATTGTGATACCACCATGTATACAGCAGCATCTGGTCTCAAATTGTTTAAGACTGTCCAATAAGATCTTGTCTGTACAGTTCAGTCGTCCCAATCCAAATCTGGTTCTTTTTCTGTCCAATCAGGAACATTTCGTACTACCAAAACAAATTGTCCCAAACTCTTCCACTCCCGTTGTAATGTCGTGTGTGGTGGTGTCCATTCCTTGTGTAGTGCATTTTGTTTGTCAGTCAGTCTTGTTCCTGCCACCACGACTGATGTACCATCTGAGTACAGATTATCAATCATGATTTTGTCTGGTGTGGGCTGTTATAGGTTTACAGTATCTTACACTACATAGTCACATGCAATGAGTCACTTCCTACGTCATTTTGTGGTTGTTCAATCATGTCTCGAGCCGATTGCAGCAAGGTTTGTTTGGAATATCTAAGGTGTAATATTAGAGTGCTGGATTCTTATTTTGTAAGATATTTAACTGTCTTCCCAGTAATTCCATTTTTTATTTTTACTTCTATATTTCCTGTCAGAGAGGGAATTAAGACCAGTCCTAGTTTCAGCAACCCATCTCTTCCCAACAAACGTATGGGACAAATTAAAAAGTTCCATTTTGGGAGCATTAGTTGTGACATTTTTGATGGGGAGATGGCTGCTGTCTTCCTCATCTGCGGCCACAATTATTAAATGTTTCGCATAAAGCTCCATAAATTTATCCTTTCTCTTTCAGAAAGGTGTCAATTTTCTTTTTCTTATTTTGTAGCACTCTTTCTGCATGTAGTGTTTGGTTAACGTATTATTACAGACTGCCAGTCGGTTTGTCAACCCAATGTTTTTCAATCAATTTATAGGATTATTTGAATTCACATGAAGAGCATTTTTTAATTTCCCTTGATACACACTCCCTGGAGTGTGATCTTCAGGAATGCCACTGTTTGCTTTAAAACATGCAGTCATTCCAATTCTATATTCTTCAAATGGTTCATTGTTGTTTTATTTTGCTCTTCCAATGGCAGAAAAAAATTGCTTTTTTTCTAAATCTAGCAGAAATGCGCGATATTAACCCTTGAACTCCCTGCTGCTGTGAGAAAGTACTTTGCTGTCATCCAAATTTGTTGTACTTCCACACCATTTAAGTGGTAAGATTTTCTCAAGTCTTCCATTCCCTGGAATAATTATGTTACATCAACTTTATGAGATGTGATACTTTAATGGCCATTTTCACATCATCTTGAGTCCAGTTGTTTTTTTTTTTTTTTTTTTTTTTGTGTGTGTTTCTCTATTATTTTATCCTGCAGGTTAACTATATATATTTTTTGTGTGTATGTTGAGCTGGCTAGCAAAGTCATATCCATTATCCACAAATTTAAATTTTATTTTAGTAGGACATTTGCTTTCTACAAACTTCTAGTCCTTACACATCATTATTATTTTATTTTTTTTCAGATGTTCTGTTTCAACTATTTTGATATTTATCAACTATTTTGCTATTTGTTTTTCCCCTGTTGGAGTCAGTGGTTCACCTAGGGTGACTATACTGACCCTGAACAGGGTGACAATTACGTTCCGTTTGAGGTAATTCTCAAGCTTCAACCACAAGTGGCAGAGAATTCTTACCTCTGCATCCTCAAAACATTTGTCACTCAATTTCCTGTTCAAATGAGGTAGCGAACCTCCACTCATACTTTTACACATGCACACGTTTCGCGGAGCTCACATACAGGACACACCTTGCCCTTTTCTCAGTTTTATAGACTAATTAGTCTACTCGATAGGGACTAGTATTCTCGAGGTTTGGTTCTGCCGCAGTCACCCAGACGCGCATTCACTCATTCCACATGAGTGTGGGACTTTCCTACTCACCAGAGATGCCTTTACTTCCTTCGGCTTCTCGTCAACCCTCAGCCTCCAGATGCAAAGTCAAGGCCCAGTCCCGGAAAGGGTCTCAAGTGCCGTGGCCACGGTCTTTGCCTAGACGTCAACTCAGCCCCTGGAAACCTCAGGTATCTTGAGATCCGGCTCGAAGGACCAAGTAAATGTCAGGTTCACCAATCAGACATTCATTAAACAGGACAAAAAAGGAAGCAAAGACACCAGTTCAAGTCTCGCAAGGAGAGAGGAGAGGAACTGTCTCGTACAATTCACCACTGCACTCTCTGCTTATCCTCTCCTCGGCACATCTATTTATTTAGTTTTAAGACGCCCCTTATTTACATGGAGGTTACAAAAAGGAGACGACAAGCAAAACAGTTTGAAACAAGGTGTACATGTTTGTTCATGTGCGTGTACATGTGTGGAAGATTCCTGAAAACATGTGTGGTCATCATTTCTTTTACAGGCAGCAGTTCTAACAGTTCTGATGATTAGATGTTTTTGTTCTTGCTATCTCCTGCTAGGATGCTGCCACGTTATCTAGAGCAAAGCAAAGCATTTCTTTATTAGAAGCAGATGTATGATAATTATGATCACAATTATTCCTACAGTGATGCTCACTGTTTTTTGGGCTATCCAAGGCCCAATAACTATTTCATTTCTTGAGAAAGGAAGCCCTGTGAAGAGTACCAACTACTGTGAACTGCTGAGGCAAGTCAAGAAAGACATTAACAAATGCAGGGGTCATCTGCCAGAAGAAGTCATCTTGCATCATGAGAACGCAAAGCCTCCACAGCAGCCCAAATGGTACTGACCATCAACGAGCTGGGCTGGGAACTGCTCCCTGATCCCCCTTACTGCCCAGATCTTGCCCTTTCAGACATTCACTTGTTTAGTCCCTTGAAAGTGTTCATGAGAGGCATGAAGTTTGAAAGAGACAATGAAGTCAAAAGTGTTGTGAGCGACTGGCTGAGACATCAGTCCAAAGATTTTTACACTCATGGAATATAGAAGCTTGTGCACAGATGGGAAAAATGTGTGACCGTGCTGGGAGATGAGGGAGCAAAAAAAGTAACCTTCTATCCGCATTAGAAGTCCTTATACTGAAAAATTCACCTCATTTATTGAATGACCCTTGTACAGCTACAAACACGACTAAAATACTTTGTTCAGATATTGTGCAGTTTTGGTGTTGCTGGGCTTTCCTCTCAAGTGGTGTCAAATGTCTCTGAAGAAGGCCGAAATTGTAAAAGATTTGAAGAAAGAAGTTAATCATAAATAAAATAAATAAATAAATAAAAAGAAGACCTGATACACATTTTTGAGACAAATAACCTACACTCCAATTGGACACCCAACGTTTCTTTTCTCAAGCCATATAGAGCAGTAGAATAAGGATGAAAGAGCCGCATGTGGCTCCGGAGCTGCGGGTTGCCAACCCCTGGGCTAGCTTGATCAAGAATCATGTGTGTAATTGCTTATTTTAGCCATTTTAATTGAGACACACACTAGCCTTTTTGTCTCTCTGTGACACACCACAATGCCCCCTTCCTACTTTCTTCATGATCTAATTCCTCTTGAAATAGAAAGTTGATCAAACGCCAGTGAAGGTAAAACAACACGTGAACATGCTGGCACTCTCGTAATCAAGCCCGATTATATCATTCACTTCATGTGCTCATGCTTCCCTCACATGCACATGTTTCATTCTGAGTCTCCTTGCTGTTCAATGCGTCAGGGTGAAATAATGTGTCCCCCCTCCCCCCCAAAAAAAGTATGTTGCTTTTACATATCTTGTATAAATAATGTGTTTAAAGTAATACAAAGTATTGTTCTGAGTCACACATATTTTGTCTATCTGTAAAGATGACCTTTCATTCTTGTCCGTCCACATTCTAGTTTGTGTTATGAAAATTAACTTTTTACTCTGTCATGCGTATTTTCTCTATCTACGCGTTTACTTTGACGTCACTTCTGTTTTAAGCAAACAACGTCAGACAGATTCCACTTGTCCTCATTTGTCCTGCTTGACTGCCAGAGAGGGTGAAGTCAGGAGACTCCCAACCCCACCCCCACCCATTCGGTAGGAGGTGGTCCAGATTCTTAAGCATCGAGGGGTACTGTCTCAGTTTTCTTAACGTAACACTGCACGATTCTTGGGCTTGGGCCAGCATCAGGAAGCTGTTGCATAAGAGCCAACACCCACGCACCCCCCCCCCCTCCCTTTTTGTCTTTCCTGGAATATAAAGTTTTTACTAATGTGGCAACTGGCAGTAAAAGAGTAGATGACATGTTCACAATCAATGACAAGTCTAAAAATCTGCAGACGAACATTGACCTCTTCTAAGATATATATATATATATATATGTGTGTATGTATATTTAAAAAAAAAGACCTAAAACATTTTACACCTTTAATTTGACCTACATGACTCTAATTAACCCCAGATGTAGTTCATCTTTTCTTTTTCCGGGATTTCTCTTGTTTCTCATCTTACACAAGCATCAAAGGGAGTTCGTTGTTCAAATGTAACACTAAGGAGAAGGTTAAAGAATTTCCAGGGCTTTAAATACAAAAATATGGCACACCGTGAAGACAATCATTATCATCATTGTTTACAGTATGTTTAAATATTTTAAATGTGATTTTGTACATACAAATGTTCTTCACAGAGAACCATGGAGTACTAAATATGTCACATTGCAGCTTTGCAGCTATTAGTCTTACCTCATAGTGTTGTGCTGCTGCTTCAACTGAATTATTCAAAAGTCATTCATCCTCCAGTACTCTAGATCAGCGGTCCCCAGCCTTTCTTGCACCACAGACCAGTTTCATGTCAAGGCAAATTTTGACAGATCGACATAGAAAGAAATCCATATTGTAAATAGGCCAGCACGTCAGATGACTGGTTAGCACACATGCCTCACATTTCTGAGGACCGGGTTCGAATCTGGCCTTCCCTCTGTGGAGCCTGCATGTTCTCCTTGTGCACATTTTTTCCCGGTGCTCTGGTTTCCTCCCACATCCTCAAAACGTGCATAGTAGGTGGATTGAAGACTCTAAATTGACCGTAGGTTTGAATTGGTGGATCGATGGAATGAAGGAATGAATGTATGTATAAACAGTTCAACTCATCATTAGACTGAAGGGTAGCCCTGACCTAGATTCTCTTCAACAAACTCTTCCCATCTTGGGTTAATCTTTTTTTTTCTTTTCTTTACAAAAGATCCAAGGGCTTGCTTGTGTTTTCAGAGCAGATGATTGGGATACATGGCCTAGTCTCATTATGACCAAATGGGTCCATGGGCCAGTAGTTGGGGACCCCTGCCCTAGATGTCCCATAATACAGAACGACACACATTGCAATCCCATTCCCAAATATATATATATATATTATATATATATATATATATATATATTTTTTTTTTTTTTTTTTTATGGCTGTCTTACTGGCATGTGTATACATACTATGTGTTGCGTGAATTCCTTGTATGAATACTTGAAGCTTAGTGACGAAAGCAATGTTTTTCCACATATTTAAATTGTTGCCAAAAGGGATAAGTGACTTGCCATGTTGTATCATCACTAACTGACCATCTGCAAACTTTGACTAACATCATCCTTTTATTCCCATCAGCTGGCCCCTCCACCTGAACCAGAAGTCCCTGCTGAGGTGTGTTTATGACCTATACTGGCCTGGTGCCTTCAATGGGTTGCAACTGTTGATCTGCCATCATAATATACCAATTCCACTCCCCTGTTCTCCTTTTATCTAGAATAGCATTTCTCCTGCTTCATATCAGACCTTAGATGAATTCTCTTTGTTTTCCATACATTTTAAATTCGTTCTGCTCTTTAAATTCAATGTGCTGGGTTTGTGTCGGTGAGCTTTGTATTATGAAGAAATACTTGAGGGTTTTTTTGTTTCATAAAGATATTCAATGTATATTGCACTAGCTTATTTCCTTCTCATTGCAGTGATTTGTGTCTCTCTCACTGGTAGCTACACATAAAATTGACAGAATAAACGAGAACTTTGGCAAAAGAGATTTCAACCTTGGAGTCACATCATGCTAGAATGTTCAGTTATTGACAAAGGCAGTTACTTTGTTGGTCAAGGGTGGTTAAATCTGTTTTCTTAATTTAGAGTGAGAATATAGTGTACAGTAGTTGTTATGTTTAACTTGTAAATAAGCAATTTAGTGATTTCTTAAACATTGTTGGTGTTTTAAAATGAATATGTATACGGAGTATATCAGTCACCCTGCATGACATCAACTTACCCCTTCATGATGTAATTTGCACTTAATGCACAGCATGCATGTAAAACTAATATGCACTCTACTAACAAATTCTAACCCTTTCACTCTTTTGACTGCTTTCTGCCAACGCAACTAACCCTTTAAAGGACCTTGACCCCAACCAGCCTCAAAAGCAACAGGAGGATCAGAGGAGGGTAGGTATACTTGGTTTGGTGCAGTTTCCGGCCTCCATCGAATTCACGGCTGAGAAATTACTCACTTTGTGGCCCCTGACTCACACAGCTTCCACAGCATGGCGCTCACTCACCTTCCCGCACCACATTTGTGAAATAACAATATTCAAGATTGGCTACTTTTGTAATGCACATTGACCTACTGCATTTATGGTGCCTCTCCTCTTAGAGGGACTGTGTAGAGTAGATGCTGCACTAATTTTCACCGAGACAACATCCCTATTCCTTTCAAAATACATTCGTGTGGTGATCGCTGAATGTCACTGACTGAGGTCAGAAGACATAATTCTATAAGAATGTAGTTTTGATTTGACAATGTTTGTGTAAACGGAGCCATCTATAAGCTCATGGGTGTGTATATTTTTTCACATTGATTTTCATGGAAAAGTGCTTTATTGGCTCACAGGTGAGCATCTGGTTTGAGCGTTGGCCTCACAATTTTAAGGACCAGGGTTTGACTCTGGTTTTCTCGCACATCCCAAAAATGAGCATTCATTGGATTGCCCTCAGGTGTGATTATGAGTGCGACACTCATGTGCCTTGCGAACTGGGAACCAGTTCAGGGTGCACCCCACTTCCAGGCCAAAGAAACCTGGGAGAGGCTCCGGCAAGGATTAGCGGCTCAGAAAATGAAGGGCTGGAAGTGTTTTATGATCAATTTAAAAAAATGCCCAAAATACTATTTAAAGGTACTATTTTCTGTCAATTATAGATAACTATAGAAAACTGACATGTAATGTGTGATGTAAATTATTTAAACAAAGAAAACTGGGGACAGAAATAGATAATGTATCTTTTCCTCATAGGGAGAAGCTTTGCGGCAGATCTTGGTCAACCGATACTATGGGAATGTAAAATCTGGACAGAGGCGAGATAGTCACACGCCATTTAGCAGTGGTCCACTTTCTACTGGTCCACACGGGAAACCTCTTACAGGTGGGTGTGTATATTCCAGTGCACTCCCGTTAAAACTACAAAATAAAGAACTAAACAATAATAATAATTTGTAGAATTTGATTTTTATTGATCTCTTGGGGCCACAAATCAAGATAAGATACATTTATTTACCGTTGTTACTGTGTTTTGTACGTATTTTTATCACCTCAATCTGCAATGCAACATTAAATCTTGTACATTTTTTTGCTAATTCCATTCTAGATTTAGAGCCACGACAGTTTGGTTAACGAAGCCATGACTAGAAGTCTCAATAACATAGTATGCTGACTCAACACTAGAGAAAAGAAGTTTCAGCAACAATACAGTATTTGTGTTATGGATCAGAAAATGTATGCTTTTTGGACAAACACCCCAAAAATAACTTTGTACTCCGTCAAGTACATTTAAATGTGGGAAAATCCTTGAATATAGTTGAATCATAGCGCCAAACCATACATTTGACGAGTATTTGTTATTTAGAAATGTCATGTTATTATAAAGTTGAACATTTTCTTTATTTCTTGTGATACAACAACGTGATCTGACAAATTATACTTTTTCATATTAACATACAAAAAGCCAAAAAACAGAATTGAAACATTTACAATACAACTGGTGATGGTGGTACAACCGTTTTTTTTCTGTACACTATATAAAATTATATTCTTCATTTTTCTCAGTGTGAAATCAAATCAGGATAAACCTTGCCTGTTTTAGGTCAATAAGGATGACTAAAATTATTTCTATTTGCTAAATATCAGTTTGTAAACCACTTTGCTCACACATGCCTTATCAGGTCTGGCCATACATTTTCAAAAGGATTGCGAACAGTTCTCCACAATAGCCTTGCCAAAACTTTGATGTTGTTTTCATTAAGCCACTTTGCAATCAGTTTGGCAGTATGCTCTGTGTCATTATCCTTTTGGAACAAGCATTTGGGCCAATGCTTTTACTACATCTTGATTGATACATTGATTTGACTTTGTATATTGTTCTGTCTGTCTCTAATAATGTTCATGGATATCTGGGCACAAACTGTTAAGCAGATAATCAAGCAAATAATAATAATGAGAGGTACGCTAATGATAGTAATTCATGTCATCCTCGATAGCTCTTGGCAAGTTACTTTTGAACGTTATCCACTTGTACTACTAATACTTATAAAGACTTCAAGTAATAATATTTTTAATGAGGAAGTGTGTAAAGATGTGGCAGCCAACAGAGTCCATTAGGCATGTAACTCCTGGGAGAATTCTAAACAAATCATGATTTTAACAGCATTTTACCCTATTTCACAATTAATGTGTATATCTCAAAAACGTTCAATGAATAATTATCTGTATTTGTGAATGTAGTTGTCAGTCCTGGGATCGGAGGGCGAGGCCAACTGAGTTTAGCTGATGTCCAGTGTCATCTGGATAAAGAGGGAGCTTCTGATCTAGTTATTGACCTCATCATGAATGCTACTAGCGATCGCATCTTTCAAGAAAGCATACTTCTAGCCATTGCCCTACTGGAGGGTGGAAACACGGTCATACAGGTAAGTAGAGGTTACAGGGTTCAAGAGAGTGTGCAGGATTGTGGGTGACAAGTACAATGAAGAAAATGAGTATTTGAACACCCTGCTATATTGCAATTTCTCCCACTTAGAAATCATGGAGGGGTCTGAAATTTTCATCATAGGTGCATGTCCACTGTGAGAGATATAATCTAAAAAGAAAAATCCAAAAATCACAATGTATGATTTTTCATGATTTATTTGTGTGATACATTTGCAAAGAAGTATTTGAACACCTGTAAATCAGCTAGAATTCTGACCCTCAAAGACCTGTTAGTCCGCCTTTAAAAGTCCACCTCCACTCCATGTATTATCCTGAATCAGATCCGCCTGTGTGAGGTCATTAGCTGCATAAAGACACCTGTCCACCCCATACAATCAGTAAGACTCAAACCTGTAACATGGCAAAGACCAAAGACACCAGAGACAAAATTGTACAACCCCACACAACAGGAAAGGGCTACGGAGAAATTGCCAAGCAGCTTGGTGAAAAAAGGTTCACTGTTGGAGCAATCATTAGAAAATGGAAGAAGCTTAAACATTACGGTCACTCTCAATCGGAGAGGAGCCCCATGCAAGATATCACCTCGTGGGGTCCCAATGATCATTAGAAAGGTGAGGAATCAGCCCAGGACTACACCACAGGACTTGGTCAATGACCTGAAAAGAGCTCGGACCACTGTTTCCAAGGTGACTGTTGGTAATACACCAAGACGTCATGGTTTGAAATCATGCACTGCACGGAAGGTTCCCCTGCTTAAACCAGCAGATGTCCAGGCCCGTTTTAAGTTTGTCAATGACTATTTGGATGATACAGAGGAGTCATGTGTTTTGTGGTCAGATGAGACCAAAATTGAACCTTTTGGTCATAATTCCACTTACAGTGTTTGGAGAAAGACAAATGATGAGTTCCATCCCAAGAATACCATCCTTATTGTGAAGCATGGGGTTGGAAGCATCATGCTTTGAGGGTGTTTTTCTGCACATGGGACAGAACGACTGCACTGTCTTAAGGAGAAGATGACCGCAGCCATGTATTGTAAGATTTTGGGGAACAACCTCTTTCCCTCAGTCAGAGCATTGAAGATGGGTCGTGGCTGGGTCTTTCAACATGACAATACCCGAAGCACACAGCTAGGAAAACCAAGGAGTGGCTCTGTAAGAGGCATATCAAGGTTCTGGGGTGGCCTAGGCAGTCTCCAGACTTAAACCGAAAAGAACATCTTTGGAGGGAGCTGAAACTCAGTGTTTCTCAGGAACATCCCAGAAACCTGTCTGATCTAGAGAAGATCTGTGTGGAGGAGTGGGGAAAAATCTCTCCTGCAATGTGTGCAAACCTAGTGAACAACTAAGGAAACGTTTGTCCTCTGTAATTGCAAACAAAGGCTACTGTACCAAATATTAGCATTGGTTTTCTGAGGTGTTCAAATACTTATTTGCAGCTGTATCACACATATAAATCATTAAAAAAATCATACATTGTGATTTCTGGATTTTTCTTTATAGATTATCTCTCTCACAATGGACATGCACCTACGATGAAAATTTTAGACACCTCCATGATTTCTAAGTGGGAGAACTTGCAACATAGCAGGGCGTTTAAATACTTATTTTCTTCACTGTATGAGTAAAGTAGTCAACGTTAGATAGAATACATACAAGTTTGTTGATTATGATTGATGAACATTGCGGGTTCAATTCAAAAAGCAGGTGACCTACAGTATGCTGAATTAGTATGTAATGCAGAACGTGCCAGTCATTATCCTACGCTAACACTTGATTGATCATGTGTTAGCGTAGGATAAAGACTGCGCTATACATTCAAAATTACAATAAATCTTCATCAGAAAATAACTTCTAGTGCCATGAAAATAAAACAATCAAATGGAAAACTAGTCCGGAGGTAACTGAGCTGTATGTCGCCAAGTGTCATATCCTTATACAGCTGCGAAAACTAGTTCATTGCATGCTGTTGCCAACTTCGAAATGTCGTTTGTTAGTATCGTGATAAACTGTGGACCCCTTTATAATGATCACTCTCTGACACAGATTGGACATGTCTTTACTTGAGGAAAGATCATTTAAAAAATTTTGTGGCAGTCAGAAAGTTCAACTGTGAGTCGAATGGGTACCAACCCCAGGAGGTTCCAGCAGCAATTTATACAGCTGTTGTGCACCATTATTTATCTTTGCTGGTTGTACGGAAAGTCACTTTGCACGGTCTATGTATTTGTGCTCTTTTGTGTTGCATGAACAGATATTACATAATATGCTATTCTTTGCACATTAGCATTACCTGACAAGGGCTGACTACCCGGAGAGTACACAAAGGCACTCACATGACCTGTTTTATATAATCTTCTGTCTGCCCCGGCGGATGATGCCAGAAGGTCTGGCCTCCTAACACTTCAACTGGACTCTTAAATGGGTCATGCTTTACCAGTGAAAAGATGGCAATAAAAAGGTACACTCTGTGTGTAGCCTCGGGAGAGAGCCGGGGTATTTCAGGAGCTCTGGTGCTACTTGAGAAATAGATACTCCCAATAGTTACTCTGAGCACAGACCAACTCCTTTGACTTGTTGACTGTGCAGTGAGGTCAGAGCACAAAGAGGTTCACTGTCCTCTAAAGCTCCCAGTAGCATGCATTTTGTCAGGGATACGAAGCTATTGTTCTGCATCTACGACATTCATAGTTTGAAATGCTGTTATTCAACCTATTACAATATTCTTTCTCGGGTTTAATAGAAAATGTTTTGTTTTAGCTTGCCTTCATGTTGCTTTTAGAAAACAATCTCAAACATAATCTGTTTATTTCCTCTCCCGAATGAGGATATCCATTATCTTGTTTCAACATGAAATATACTGCAGGTGGTACAGTCCACGTTTGGCACAGGGCACAAGTGAGCGTTGAAAGATCATGTCTGGTGTGGAATGAATTTACATCACATCCGCAGATGCATCACATTTCTGTCTTACATAACGACGGCTTGCCTTGCCCCTTTTCAGGACAGAGGGCTTCTTGTTGTTCAAAGCAGGATAAAAACATACCCACAGAGTTTGCCAAGGACGTTGTTTTATTTGCTTTTGGCTTCAACCATGACAACAAATCTTGAGTGAAGAAAGGGTCACAGGGTGCAGAACTCTGTGCTTTCCAAACGTGATGAAGTGGCATTCAGGTGCAATAATAATTAGAAAAAGAAATTGGGCTGCACTCAGTCAAACCTCTCTGATTTTGGGAGGTAGCATCTGCAACCTGACAAACATTATTAATTAATTCTTAATCATTCCAGTCTTGCAAATATTTTTCAGCTGACATTTTAAAATTTTGTATTTTATATAGTATCTGATCTCACAATGTCATGTATGTGTCGTTATGAAGCACAGTGGTGGTGTGGTACTCTTTAATCAATGGACACTTTAGAATTTGTGAAAAAGTTATCATTTTTGATTAACAACACTCAAATCTTGCCCAATTATATCTCTTAAAATAACAGAATGTAATAAATGCAGTCTATCTGAAAATAAGACAGCAGTGAAACCAGAAGTGCAACAATGGTAGAAATTCTGCAAATTCAATGTGGGATAAAACCCTTAAACCAATGATTTTTCCACTTCTCTGCGCACCCCACCAACACATGCCCATGGGCACACAGGCTTGACGATATACTTGGAGGGTAAAGGGATCAAAACAAACCAGGGAGAATGTGTGGTTGTACGTGTTATGTAAGGTAAGAAATATAGACGCTCTGATGCCCCATCTACACAACAGTCTTCATGAGCTCAGATCCTGTCACATGAGAAAACAGGTGCCACCCTCTTACTCAATAGCCTTTTTGTGACTCCCCCCAGTCTTCTTCGTATGATTTAGGACCTCCCACTTTCTCCCACCCACCACGGAGTTTAGGTTAAACAGTAACCTCGTGTAAAGATTTAAAAAGCCTTCTGTGAAGTGAGATTGTAGACCTTAGTGTTATGAACAAACCAGCTGTCTACAACTGCACAGTAGCCAAGGTAGTGTCCTCTGGAAAAAAAAAAAAACACTTAAATCTATCAAATGTTTAAGTCTCCTCAGTCCGTCCAGGTGCAATATTTCATTGAAACAAGCGCTTAACATTCTATTCGGTTGTGGATGCACTTTGAGGTCGCTTGTCGTGTCGCCAGTGCAGCTTCTTAACAAATATTAGAGTCATCCATTTTTCAAGAAGCGGATCTCTACAGTTACTTGTTGGGTCTTGGATCAGCAAACCACAGAAGCAAATCAATAGCTTGTGGCATAGGACATTTTATGTACATAACTACTTTGTAGCTTCTGTTGATGTTACAAGCTGAGATGTTGCAGTGGAGATGAGCATACAATTGACCCCTCCGTGGATATTGCGCAATCCGCGTCACTGACCAATCAGAGGCCAGAGATCTGCATAGACCAAAGCCCGTTTTTGCTCCCGCCATTTTCTCTGACAACATTGAATGGTCCAGTATAGGTTTAGTTAGCGTTTTATCGCGTATTTTGGTTATTTAACAAAAAATATGGTTAAGAGGTGTAGTCACAGACTTTGTAATAGTGACGACAGGTATCCTGAAAGGCTAGTTGGTGGAGTTCGATTCGTACCCTTTCCAAAACCAAAGACCCAGTACGAAAAATGCCTTTGATGGGTCAAACTTTGTGGAAGACCGCATCATCAACTAAATCCATCTAATATCAACCGGAACACATATGTTTGCACGAAGGTATGCCCTATATTTGATTTTCAATAGATGTCTCGAATAAATGAATTCTAAGTTCTTCGCTAGCATAACACTGCTGCGTGTGAACGATTGCCACACTTATTCTTTGTTGAGCGATATTTAGCGATGATCGGACTGCACAAATGTATTGATTTCTTGCTGGCTCGCGGCCAGAAGCTTAACCAGACGGTGTTTGCACGAAGATATGCCATAAATTTGATTTTTAATACACGTCTCGTATAAATGAATGAGACGTTCTCCGGTGGCATAACACTGCTACGTGTGAACGATTGCCACACTTATTCTTTGTTGAGCGATATTTAGCGATGATCGGACTGCACAAACGTATTGATTTCTTGCTGGCTCGCGGCCGAAGCTTAACCAGATTATGTTTGCACGAAAATATGCCCTAAATTTGATTTTTAATACACGTCTCGTATAAATGAATGAGACGTTCTCCGCTAGCATAACATTGCTACGTGTGAATGATTGAATGAAATCAGAAGCATGGCGTCTCTCTCAGTTAAGAATGTATTGTATTTAGAATCTATAATATATCGTTGATTTGAATGAAATCAGAAGCGTAGAGTCTGTCTCAGTTCAGAATGTATTGTATTATATTTGCCATTTTTATTGTTTGTCTTACGTGAGCGCACGTGGCGTGACGTCACTTCAGAAGGCGTGGTTAAGTGCCCTGTACGGAGGGCTCAATTGTCTCCTAAAAAGCATTCTTCCAGTCACACATTTAAACATGCACACCTTCACTGGTAACACAAATGTTTACCCTCATTCCCTCCACTTCTTCTCAGTACTGAGTCGTGGTGTTCAAATCCCGGCCCCACCTGTGTAGAGTTTGCATGTTGTCTCTGTGCTTGTGTGGGTTTTCTCCAGGTACTCTGGTTTTCTCCCACATTGTAAAAACATACGCGAGAGGTTGATTGAAGACTTCAAATTGGCCGTGTGAATGTGCAATCGTGAAATTAGAGGATTATTAAAAATAAAGTGCAAAATGTGCGACCGATTGCAGACATGTAGGTTTTCAACACATCAAACCACACACAATTGGTCAGAAGAAAAGAGTGTTTAAAATGCATCACATCAACATTGAAAAACTTGAACGAATTCAAATGAAATTAATGAAAAAATGTCTTGTGCAGGAAGCATTTAAATTGATATACCCGGTAAATGTTTGGAGGCAGTCATTGTTGCTAAAGGGTAGGCAACAAAATTTCCATTCCTTTCCACAGCCATACATCCTATTCTGCTTTGAGGTTTCCATTTAATTGTATTTTTTTTTACTTACTTAGTAAAAGTACTTACTTGGTTTATAAAACTTTAATAGTTTGGTGACTTATCTCTTATAGACATTAATGAAAAGAGATTAAATAATAGCCAGGACTGTACAGCTATAAAAAGCAAAAGAAAAATGTTTTCCTTCCGCAGCATGGTGGAGGACTGATTAGCTCATATTTCTTACAGTTGTGGGGACCCAAATTCAAATCCGGCCTTACCTGTATGGAGTTTGCATGTTCTCCCCATGCCTATGTGGGTTTTCTCCAAGCACATGGGTTTTCTCTGACATTCCCAAAACATGCCTGGTAGATTGATTGAAGACTAAATTTTGTGTAGGTGTGAAGGGTAGTTTGTCTATTTGTGCCCTGCCACTGGCTACCAGCCAATTCAGGGTGTATCCAAGAGTAATCTAGGATAAGATCCACCACCTTAGTGAGGATAAGCGCTATAGGAATTTGATGAATGGAAGGTTTACCTCACTTAAACTTGATTCGGACGGAGACTCTATGGCAGTCAAGAGTCAAACCTGGAGATCACCACTGTACCGGCTGCATTCTTAATGCCAACCAAGTGTTCACAGATTACAGTACATACAGTATGTCAGTAGTAGTATAGCAGTAACTCAGTCTGTAAAGACTTGGGCAAAAATACAAAGATTGCAGCTAGTTGGTGGTGCTAGCGTTGTGAGAACACAGTGTCGAAGGTCAGACTTTACCAAGACCAAGACAAGCCTAAACTAGACTAGACCACGATGATGGGTTTAAACTGTTTATTGGTAGTTTATCCTCAAATAGTCAAGATTTACTTTTTTTTTAAACAGCCTAATCATTTACGGTGGGTTTACAACATTTGAGAAGAGCAGCAAAAGGAACATAAAGAGAAATTACACCAAAATGAAGACTAAAAAACGTGAATAATATTGTTCAAACATTAACTCACCATAGCCTTCTGAGATGTACATGCCAAATGAATATTTATTCATTAAAAAAGATGGTTCTTGGTGGATCTTATCAGCCCTTTGAAAGTGCAGTATGAAAAAAAATCTCAGATCTTGACAATTTTAAAAAAATAAATTCTTGTAAAAAAAATGCATCGTTGTGTGTATTTAAAAATACAACTCAAGTATAAAGTTAGGTTAAAAAGAGTGGAAAAAATGAAGATTTAATTGATTTGGTCTAAGCTACACACCAAGTATAATACTGTTCAATAAATGCAGTTTAACATGGAGCGAATAATCATCTCAGAAAGACAAACTAGATTAGGTTGTGTTACGGAACAGTTAACATTAGTTTACCTCTGCTTGATGTGTATTAGTAACACGTGAATTTTATATATGCGGAATGTCATGTGACCAAACCCGGAAAATGGGATAGCCGACTTGCTGTAGATGTTACGCTAACAAGTATGATGACTACGCTTTGATGACATGATTGTTCGAAGTTGAAGTTTCTCAAGTTTTGTTTTATTTTTGGCTGGTGTCTACAGACTAAAGGTAAATACATAAAAGTTAGATGTCATCTTTGGTGGCTTGTGTTAAAAAAAGACACCGTAGTCATTTTAAGTTCCTACGGTTGCTGTGTCACGGTCCCCATCACAATTCCCCTTAACAGGAAAGAAATGCTTAGACCCATTTTGCTGAATGCGGAAGTAGGTTGTGCAGACACCAGAATCATCACACTGATTTATCACATTAATGTAGTTGAAGAATAGCAGATTAGTACTGAGCTCAACAGATTTTGACAGAAAATCTCAGTTCTGCCTAGTCCAAGACCAAGACAAGACCAAAACTTTTGAAAGTCGAGTTTGGGAAAAGACCAAGACCATCAAAATGTCAGAGACTCGAGAGTTGCAAAACTATTGTTGAGGTGCCCTTGAGCAAGGCATTAAGCTCAGAAGCCCAGATGAGGTGAGCACTAATGACGTCCGTTTTTCCCGATTAACAAACAATCATTGTGTGGGATTGTGGTAAGGTGTGACAGACTTTGTGCATGATCAAAATACATTCATCAACGATGACAGTGGGGACAGCTTTTGATCCCCAGCAAAATCAGTTTGGATGCTTCTCACTGGAGGTAGATGCCCCTCCCCGTCCACGCCATTTCCACACACACAAGTAAGGGAGGTTCGGTTTCAGGTTTTCCTGTCCCCCATCCTTTCTCTCTCTCTACTAATCAGCTCCGATGATCTTATGTAACAGTGTTAGTGCTGAGGCGGCAGCGTGCCTTCACTGTAACCACTCAGCTGATTACTGTTCTTATGTAAGGAGGGATTGTTGAGAAGAAAATAGGACATGACATATGAACCCGGTGCAGAAATACAACAGGTTCCCGCGAACAATCCCATTGAACAAGGTGGTCCTTTGTATATTGTGCTATAACGCAATGTGTTCCACCTCACTTTGACTTCACCACAAATCTCTTACCATACAAAGTGGCAAACTATTGACCTTGTTGGAAAGGTTAGTTTTATGTGATCTGTGGTCTGGAATCACAAGAGAAAATGATGCTGTTGATATTTGGCGTCTGCAGTGCTGCGTTTACCGTGTGCACGTTTGGTACTTCTTCAGTAGTGTGTGGTATAGTGGTTCTGACATTTGCCCAAGATTTCAAAGTTATGGGTAGCTGCATGGATTGTAGAATTTAAATTTATGTCCTTGTTTTTCTTTTTCCCCTCCTTGCTTATCTGCATCCAAATAGTAATGCCCGGCCGAATAGTCTTGTGTGCAGAACTGTGTAAAGTCTCATTTTGTTGTCACTGTGATGGTGGCAATATACACTGCGTTTGGAAAGTCATTATATTTTTATATGGTAGTGGATGTACACGTATTATATACTTAAACGTATCTCCTAGTGAAAATAATAAAAAGTAGACAGTAACTTTTTCTTTATGATTGGTTATCCCAGAACCCCCAACACAGTCTTTGATTGTAATATTCAAGGACTGATACAGAACATTTGTAATCGTGACTCATGATCATAGACCTAGACTGTGCAAAAATAGTTACGGCCACTTAACATCACTTGTCAAATTATCATTTCTTTCCTCCAAAACATAATTGTGTTCATTTGTCCTTAAAATACAAAGCATAATCGGATTTTCCCCTCATCTTACAACTGACCCCTTGTTTACCCTCAATAATGACAGTTTGTACCCATTATGTCTTGCTTTATTGCTGTTAAAATGTGATTAGGTCTACCATATATAGTTGAAACCAAAACTTGACATACACTGTGCAAAAACACACATTTCATTTTTTTGGCTCACTGTTTAAGGTTAACTTGGACTAAACCACTCCTGTTTCTGGTCGGTCAGGATGACCAAAATAATTTAATTTTGTTAAATGTCACAATAATTAGAGAGAGAATTTCATTGACAATTTTAGATTATTTTCTTTGCGGTCAAACGTTTAGATACACAGAAAGTACTATGCCTTTGGGGAAGCCGAAATGATGACCTCATGTCTTTGGAAGCTCCTGATTGTCACGGACGAGACTCGGGGGTGGACCCAAATGCACGACTCAGGTGAGAGGTAAGCAGTGCGGAATAAGCCTTTATTCGTTCCAATGTCGGTTACCAGGGAGTCAGTCCAAACAAGCAGCAAGATCAGTAACGGCAGGCTTACGGGGTAGGTCGGGAGACAGGCGTTGGTCGGTACACGAGAGGTAGACGTCAGGAGTACGGTAGTGCGGGAACGAGGCATGAGAGGCAACGATCTAGCAGAGTAATAGTCGTCCCCCGGGTCCTATATGTACTGGGTCTTAATCAAAGGTCATGAGGCGCAAGTGGAAGCGGGTGAAAAATAGAGCCCACCTGGCCTGACGGGCGTTCAACCTCTTCGCCGACTTCAGGTATTCAAGGTTCTTATGGTCCGTGAAGACAACGAACGGTACTTGCGAGCCCTCCAGCCAGTGCCGCCACTCCTCCAACGCGCTCTTGACCGCCAGCAGTTCCCTATCTCCCACGTCGTAGTTCCTCTCTGCCGGGGTCAACTTTCTAGACAGGAACGCGCACGGGTGGATCCTTCCATCCCTGGGACTCCTCTGCGACAAGACTGCTCCGATTCCTGAATTCGATGCATCCACCTCCACCACAAACTGGTTATCTGGGTCCGGAATAATGAGAACGGGCGCAGTAGTGAAACTTGCCTTGAGCCTGCTGAAGGCCTCCTGGCAGGTCCCGGACCAGTCGAAGAGGGTATGTGGCGAGGTGAGCGAATGCAGAGGAGCGGCCACGGAACTGAAGTTCCTTATGAATTTCCTATAGAAATTGGCAAATCCCAGAAACCTCTGTACGTCCCTCCTGTTGGTGGGGGTAGGCCACCGCAGCACCGCGTCGACCTTCCCGGGATACATCCATATCTCTCCCTCAGCCAGGACGAAGCCCAGGAAGGACACGGATGCCCGATGGAACTCACACTTCTCCATATTCACGTATAATTGGTGTTGCTGCAGACGCCGGAGCACCTCTCTGACTTGTTGAATGTGAGAGGTTAGGTCTGCTGAAAAGATGAGAATATCATCCAGATAAACAAAGACAGATCTCTTCAGGAACTCCCGAAGCACGTCGTTAATGAAGTTCTGAAAGACGGCCGGAGCGTTAGTCAGTCCGAAGGGCATGACCAGATACTCATAGTGCCCTGTGGGGGTGTTGAACGCCGTCTTCCACTCATCCCCTTCCCGAATCCGCACCAGGTGGTAAGCGCTGTGCAAGTCGAGCTTGGTGAAGATCTGGGCTCCCTGGAGGAGTTCGAATGCTGTAGAGATAAGCGGCAAAGGGTACCTGTTCTTGACTGTGATGTCGTTCAGGCCTCGGTAGTCGATGCAGGGTCGCAGCGTGGAGTCCTTCTTCTTGACAAAAAAAAAACCCGCACCGGCTGGTGAGGATGAGGGGCGAATGAGTCCGTCTGCCAGCGAGTCCTCGATGTAGTCCCTCATGGCTTGATGCTCTGGTCCGGTTAAAGAGAACAGTTTCCCTCTGGGAGGAGAGGTGCCTGGCAGGAGTTCAATCGCGCAGTCGTATGACCGATGTGGCGGCAGAGACTTTGCTTTAGATTCAGAGAAGACCTCCCGTAGGTCATGGTAGCAGGAGGGCACTGCGGTCAGGTCCAGGGCGGTACTAGGTTCTGTTAGCCGAACCGGCGCAACTTGAATACCCCTGTCTCTCTGGACAGCGACACAGCGACTGAGACAGTCCTCTCCCCAAGTCTTGATCTGACCCGTGGCCCAATTTATGTGCGGATTACGTTCTTTGAGCCACGGGCTGCCCAAGATGATGTCGCTACTACGTGCGTCGAAGACATGAAAGCTAATACGCTCCGAGTGAGCGTCCGGAAAGCTCATACGTAGCGTCTGAGTGCGATGTGTAACCCGACAAAGGAACTTGCCGTTGGCGGCATAGGCGTGACGAAAACGTTGCGTGGGAAAGGTTGCTGCCCCCAGCTCCTCGACCACGTGGGGATTTATCAGATTTGCTTCCAACGCAGAATCAATGAAAGCCGTCACAGAGCATGAACGGGAGTCCGTTCCCAAGGTGAGGTGAAGAAGGGACCTCCCTGACCCCGTCGCGGTGTACCGCACACTCACCGGAGTAGCGATCCTGATGTCAGAATGCCCTGGTCGAGTCTGGCAACGGGCAATCAAGTGTCCCAAACGCCCGCAGTAAAAACAGCGTCCCTCTCGTCGCCGATGTAAGCGCTCCTCCGCTGAGCTGCCAAGCCCCTCCACTTGCATGGCTTCCGGTGAAGCTGACAACACGGGTGGCCGGGAAGCAGAAACAATCGGACTGCGACTCTCCCTCTCCTCCTCCCTCAGGCCCTCCATCTGTCTCTGCACGGTGAGGCGCTGGTCCACCTTGAGGGCCAATGCGATGAGGGAGTTAAGTGAAGGCGGAAGATCCATGGCCACGAGGTGACCATGGATCTGTGGGGACAGTCCCTCGTAAAATGCGTCATGGAGGGCTTCCTCATTCCAGCGGCTCTCGGCAGCCCAAATCCGGAACTCGATGGCGTAGTCGGACACGCGGCGACGCCCCTGGCGAATTGTCATGAGTGACGACGCCGCCTGGCGTTCCGGAACCGCATACTGGAACACCTGGGTGAGCGCGCAGACGAAGCTCGCCCATGAGCGGCAGGTCTCCGAGTTACGGCTCCACTCGGCGGTGGCCCATGCCTCCGCCCTCCCTGTCATGTGGGAAATGACGAAGGCGATCCGGGAGCAGTCCGTGGGAAAAGCGGAAGCTTGCAGCTCAAAGTGGAGATCGCACTGCGCCAGGAAGGGCTTGACGTTACCGGAGTCGCCTGAGAACCGCTCTGGTCGAGAGAGCGCAGTGATGGTGGCACGGGGAGGCACAGGAGCGGCCGCGCTAGCTTGGGAGGCTAGCCACGGTTGCAGCTGGGTGCAGAGCTCCTGGATCTGGTGAGTCATACCCTGGAGAGCAGCCTCTTGCTCACCCAGGCGTTTGCCCTGCACTTGCAGCACACGGCGAATGGCTTCAGAGTCGGCTGGGTCCATGTTCTTGGCTAGATCGTTCTGTCACGGACGAGACTCGGGGGTGGACCCAAATGCACGACTCAGGTGGGAGGTAAGCAGTGCGGAATAAGCCTTTATTCGTTCCAATGTCGGTTACCAGGGAGTCAGTCCAAACAAGCAGCAAGATCAGTAACGGCAGGCTTACGGGGTAGGTCGGGAGACAGGCGTTGGTCGGTACATGAGAGGTAGACGTCAGGAGTACGGTCGTGCGGGAACGAGGCATGAGAGGCAACGATCTAGCAGAGTAATAGTCGTCCCCCGGGTCCTATATGTACTGGGTCTTAATCAAAGGTCATGAGGCGCAGGTGTGCACCTTCAGATTAGCTGGCCACGCCCAGCCCTGGCTGGAATCCAGGAGCATGACACTGATAGGTTAAATGACAATTGTGAGTTAACTGACTGGACACTTGGGGATATATTTACTGTAAGTCAACACCTCAAACACTTTGCTTCCTCATTTGAAATCATGGGAAAATTGAAAGAAATCAGCCAGGAAATCAGAGAAAGAATCATGAAGCTCCACAAGTCTGGCTCATCCTTGGGTGCAATTTCCAAATGCTTGAAGGTGCGACGTATATCAGTTCAAACAATTATACGCAAGTATAAACATCATGTGAATGTCCAGGCATCACACCGCTCAGGAAGAAGACACGTTCTGTGTGCAAGAGATGAACGCATTTTGGTTAGATATATGCAACTCAACCCAAGAATAAACGTGAAAGAGCTAAAACCAATTAAGGCAACAATTCAAGGCATCAGAGAGGAAGCTAAAATTTTGGGTGCAAATGGGTCTTCCAAATGGACAGTGACCAATATGCATACTGCCAAAATTCTTAAAAAGTGGCTTTGTGATAACAAAGTCAATCTCTTGGAGTGAGAATCGCAAAGGCCTGATCTGAATCCCACTGAAAATTTGTGGCCAGTTCTGAAAAAGCATGTGTGAACAAGGCAACCAACAAACCTGGCTAAGTTACACCAATTCTCTCAGGAGGAATGTCCCAGGAGAATACTGTCAGAAGCTTGTCGAACCTTACCTAAAATGTTTGACCCAAGTCATCCAGTCATAAGGAAATGCTACTCCATACTAAGGAAAAGTATGTAAAGTTTTGACTTTGAAGAAAATATAAAATTCTCTTGATAAATGCTCTTTCATTATTAACAAAATTAAATTATTTTGGTGATTCGGACTGACCTGAAACAGAAGAGGTTTAGTCTCAGTTGACTTCCAGCAGTGAGACAAAAAATGAAATGTCAGTTTTGCACAGTGTGTGTAAACTTCTGGCTTCAACTGTACCTTTCCCATAGTCAAACAATAATTCCAGACATTGGTAGATTCCACTAAAAGGAAAAACGGCAAAGAAATAGTAATTTAAAGGTTAGTGTTGCAGTACATGAGCAAACCATAGCGATTGTGAAGACAATTGTGATGAGATGATTTGACAAATATATTTCCTACATGTTTGTGTGTCAAACTAGTAGCCCTGTGCATTAATTAAAACCAAAAAAATAGCCTGTAGTAGTTGATGACCCCGATCTATTATGTGATGTTCAGTAAGTTGTCGAACAGCAGGTGTCCTTTATATGTTATATTAACATTTTAGTTTTTTTCAAGAGCTATACAACAATGTATTTCACAAAAGAAAACCACAAACAAGTGTCTTTACTATATTCCCCAGCGCTCATTCTACCAGCGTTTGACGGGGGATAACAAGTCCGAGAAATTCTTCAAGGTGTTTAATGAGCGCATGAAGCTGGCCCAGCAGGAAATCAAGGCCACTGTGACTGTGAACACGAGTGACCTGGGCAACAAGAAGAAAGATGAAGAACCGCTTGAAAAAGACACACCGGGACGCAATAAAGGTTGGTGGTCAGAGAATAATAAGCTTCACGTGTGAGTGTTGCCGCAAATTAAATGAAGAACACTTGTCAGGTCAGAGGTCACTGATGTAATTGATCCCAAATGTCTTTCACTAAGTTGAGGTCAGTCCTTCCCCACCACATTTATCCAACCCTACCTTGTCATACCACTGTCATGCGGTAAAAGAAAATGATATTGCCCAAATTAGATTCCAGATTCTGGGGAATTTTAAGCGTTCTAATGTAAAACCTGATTGAGTGATGGGTTCCATAGCTGATTGTTCAAACCAAACTCATTTGGCTATTTGCTTTTTACAAACATTCGCACTTAAAGAAAACTTCATGAATGAAATGAAGTGTGTGAGGATTTCAGTACTTCAGAGGAATGACTGACACCATCAGATGTAATGTTTTATCGAGTTGCAATACAATTTTAAACACATCTGTTTGGATGTACATGAGAAAACACTGGACAGTTTTACATGGTCAATGATGAGATGCCCGACAAAAGTCCTTCCTGCAATGAGGTCTACGATGTCTTCTTGACTAACTTGACTGACTACGAAATCTATTTTGCGCGATTTTGTTTTTTCATACATCGTTTTCAAGTGCCTAACTGAAATAAGTCTCAATATTTGTAGAATTAGATCAGTCATTTTATTCCTGAAAACAAATCTAAATCAGGGGTGTTAAACGCATTTTAGTCCACTTGCCAAATTCACCCCAGTTTGATCTCAAGAGGGCCGCTCCAGTATATACGTAAGTGCTGCAATTAACGTTTCAATTTTTTGGGTCTACATAATAACAACTACATTCAATAAATAATCTGATTTCTGGATTATTATTTTGCAAATGCGGTTTCAAATGATATGAGTAATCTCAAATTATCATGACAAAATTTCAATGATATTATGAATCAGTAGTGATTTATACATTCAGGTTACAGATCACAGGCAGCCCAGTTGAGATTTAGTGGGGCGGGAAATATGAAAACCGTTAATGTATTTGCTGCAGTATGTATGTTAAAGACATCCACAATAAATGCAACATATATAGTCCTTGTAATATTAATTTAAACTAGCCTCATATTTAGTAGTTTGCTATAAAAAGCTGAAAATACAAACAATGAATTTTAATGAGGTTAACATTAGCCAGCACAATTAGCAACCCCTTTCCAACTAATCATATGCATCAAATTAGCTCGTAGACTATCGCGCTAAAGTCATCTTATCTGTCATCTTTTCCCCATGAGGCTTTGTCGCCCCAGTCACCTCCAACCCGAACCATTTTTATCCGGCCTTTAATAGACTCATGTGTCAATTAAGTTCACAAAAGCCCTTTAAACTGCATGTGTGCACATTGGCCCATGAAATAATTTCATAAACAACACACTCTTACTCCAAATGGATAAGAAGCATGCTCTGCCAGGCCATTCATTTCTCTCTCTCTCTCTCTCTCTCTCTCTCTCTCTCTCTCTCTCTGTTACGTGCATGTCACGTCATGTGACTCACAGCACATTAGGGTTTAAAATGCTTGTGTCAAAATAAAAGCAGAAATTTATATGTACAATTACACAGAAGCACGCAGGACAATGCACATGAGACAGTTTGGACTCCCTGATGGGCCAGTTCTGACTCCCAGGCCGTATGTTTGACACCCCTCATCTAACAGTCTGATCATGTTTGACTCCAATTGCTGTGATTAGTCAAGGACGTGCCACTGGTAGCCGTTATTACCGAGGAAGTGAAGGAGCAGCTCGTGGAAGCCTCAATTGTCACCAAGAAGGCCTTCACAACTTACCGCCGCGAAGTTGAAGCTGAAGAGCACCAAGCAGCTGCTGATGGCTCCTCTGTGGCAAATGCTGACAAGGGCCAGGAGGATGGCGAAATGAGTGTTATCATCACCATCATGCAGCCCATCTTGCGCCTCATGCAGCTCCTGTGTGAGAACCACAACAGAGATCTGCAGGTCTGTCAACACACAAGAGCCAATGTCTAATGCGAGTCTCATACTTTCAAATCTTTTTTGTCACCACACTGTCATGTAGAAATGAAACTGTGTTGAAAATAGGCACCCGTTGCAGAACTTCTTGTTACAGCTTTTTTGATGTCTGTCAGGTCTCAGTCTGGTTTCACTATGAGCTGTGTTGTTATTCAGGAATGGCTAGCTCATGTGATTCAGACTTCCTTTATGCATTGATTCCGTTAGGGCACAAATAATTTAAAAAAAAATGTTTTAAATGGTATTGAACCATTTTTTCTAATTCAGGTTCTGTTGTCTTCATGTACTGAGCTGGTAATTTAATGGATGACAAATGCATAGGTGCTACCTACACATTTGAACAGCACCATACAATTTATGAGGGTTCAGGTTTTGATTCACCTTTGGTCAATAAGATATCTCTGACTGTCAATTTTTTTTGCGTAAGTATAATATCCATGTATCTCTACACTCAGACACACACACACACACACACATAATACAGTATATATATGTGTGTGTCTGTGGTGGTGGGTGGGGGGGAGGGCAATGCCGATGGAAGATGTTAATGTGCAGCCACACAGTTTTCAAATCATATTGCTGTTGCACAACACTACACGTGATAGGCTTAAAATAATCATTTACATTCAATGTATGCTTCATTCCTGGATCAGCAAGATTTTCAAATCTATGAGTAATTATTAAGTATGGTGCTGCAAATAATGATTATTTAGATAATCGTTTAATCTCTTAGTCACTCATATGATTAATTGATGAATTGTATGAAAAAATAATTGCAGTACATTTATTCAAAAACAGGACATTATTTCAAGTTGTCAGTGCAAAAAACACACAAACATGATTGTGATTCAGTCATTGTTTTGGTCCATAACACGTTAAAAAATAGTCAAAGATATTCATCCCTCTTTTCCAACATGAAAGCAGACGTTTTGCAAATGATTTATTTTGATCGAACACAAAGATATTCAGTTTGCTTTCATGGAGGAATACCAAAAATCTGAAAATATTTAATGTTGCGATGCTGAAATTATGAGGATTTCCACACTGGAAAAGCAAAAGTTAAACAAGGTCACCCAATGATTAATCGGTTATCAAAGTAGTTGTCGATTAATTTAATAATAGATTAGTTATTGATTAATTGTTGCACGTTTATTTAAAGCCCAAGTGACGTGCCTATAAACATTCTAAAATGGATATTGTAATAAAAAATACATATAACATTCTTCACTTCAATGTCTATACGAAAAAATAGATATGAACGAAGAGCGTGTCATCAAGTCTCACTCGACATCGAAATGGTAGCCATATTGCCTGCAACATCATCAGCAGATGTCACACAGGGACATTCGCCATTGAAAACATGGAGTGGCACCTGCTACGGGAGAGGAACAACAGAGATTTTTCCAACACCCCTTCTGACACGGAAGCTCTTTTCAAAGAAGAGAACATTTCACAGTCGAGTGAAGTGACCGGGGCAATATTACGCCATCGTTTCGAGCCATATTTAGGCGATATGTGAATCACTTGTAACTAACAACAGACTCCCTAAATCCCCTCGCAAACGAGGGACTGGCCAGCCGCGAGCAAAAAATTAAACATAAAAAAAAGGAGCGAGCGAGCCCAATAAGCTATCGCCCTCTGCACCTGTGCAGTCCATTCATCATGGAAACGTATGAAGAGCGAATCCCTCCTCCCGAGTGTTCGGGCAATATCCAGCAATACAACAAGCCGGCATTCTGGCTAAAACCAAGGAACAAAAAACTACCTTCCCGCAGGTAAAACTGGTATAAACACAAGAGGCCCCCTGAGTGCGCTCCTGCTGATAACGTCTCTTCCTGCTTCTTCTCCAAAACAAATCCCTTGAGAGGATTTTCCCGGCGGGTGTTAGAAAAAAACCACGTACGTCAAAATCATGTTGTGTGGTGAAAAAACGGATAGATTCATTCTGACTGCCTTTTTATTATTTTTTTTTATTAAAAACATACTAAAAATCCTGTTTTTTGGTGTCTGTGGACCTTTAAGTATGTGGGATGTAAAGTATATGAAGAATACCCCGAGACTGTTTACAATATAACACAAAATGATTGAACAGGAGAGGATTTGGCCTCAGTTGTTTTCATTTTTGGATGTTTCCTGTCAGTGTTTTCATGGTCCTCTCGGTCAGAACAGGAAGGTTATAGATTTGGACAGTTCAAGATAATACAGCGCTCACTTTATAGGTTCAGTTTTTGCTTTATTTGTCTCACTGTAATGGGCACCTTCCTTTCTCAATGGTAGTTTAGAATTTCGTACACTGTATAAGACCACCTTGTTGGGCTCTGATACAGTCAGATGTTATAATAGTTTTGTTTTTGTATTTTCTCCAGAACTTTCTACGCAATCAGAATAACAAGAACAACTACAACCTGGTTTGCGAGACACTTCAATTCCTGGACTGCATTTGTGGCAGCACCACTGGAGGTTTGGGGCTGCTTGGACTCTACATCAATGAGAAAAATGTGGGCCTCATCAACCAGACTGTGGAAAGCCTCACTGAATACTGCCAAGGTCCCTGTCATGAGAACCAGGTGACTCTCTCACACGCACACGCACGCACGCACACGCATGCACACACACGCAGACGCAAACACAGATCCTGCACAAGTTTATGCAAGAAGGAGAGTCTATTTTTTTCTGAAAAGTGAAGCGTCAAACTAATTCTGTAAACTTTTATTTTTTTTTTAAACAGCGTTCAAATGTTGTTCCCTTTGATAATTCTCCCCATTTATTTATCTATTTATTTATTGCAAACACAGCAGATTTTTGTTTAGATTACATTTTAGTCCTTTTCATGGCCAACACGGCTTTCATGCTGTAGCTTTTCTGCCGCTCTGATTTTTCAAGAAAAGTTAGAAAGCCTCTTGTGTCATTTATGATGGTATCTCACATGATTGTACTATCCTCTGAACTTGTTATGGAGTAATTTTATGGCAAGTGTAAATCTGGGGTGATTACTGCAACATCCAAGTCTTTGGATTTGTTAACCTTTCAGGGTCCTGAAACTGTGTTTTAAAGGAAATGCAGAAAGTGATATGTTCATTGAAATGGGAAGGACATTGTCTTGTGATGAACTCTGTATTGTATTTTTTCTGCAACCTTTTTTAACCAGCATCCAGATTCAGGCATAATGTTGATGAGGAGTGACAAATATTTGCAAAAATAAACAGGACAGCACAAAGTCAGCCTTCAGGAAACTTGACCTTCTGTCAAGAAATGTGACCCTCCTCCTCAGCACATGACTATATCTGCAGGGTGTGTGATATCCCAATTAATATGCATATCAGTCAAGAAGGAAACTGCCTTTTGGGTGCTGCTTATGCTGTTTTAAGATGTCATATATATACTTATATATATATATATATATATATATATATATATTTTTTTTTTTTTTTAACACAGCAGATCCATAGGTGTGTGTTCTTGTTGTTTCTAACTAGATGTTCTCTGTGAATTATGATTCATTTCCGCAATATCGTTAATATACTGTATACAGTTTGACAACTTTTACTATGTATACAGTACATACTGTATGTAGTATATAGTCTAAGAAACCAATATCATGTACTTTAGAGAAAAGCTGTTGCCTATCAGATGAGGGGCAGAACTATGAAATAAAAGTGTATTGAGTATGTTTTCCACAGGTATCATTGTAGTGATTATGACTTCATTTTCCCTTAACTTTTAGCTTTTTCCAGTGTGACCCTGGTTGATTTCCGCATGATTGACCCAATGACCCGATCACCTCCCCGACTTAACTAGTATTTGACTGACTGACTTAATTATATAATAAGAGGAGAAGAGGTGTCGTCAGGGACTCAGCTGAAATAAAGCCTACATGTGGGGAAACTCTTGAATATTTTTTTTATGAATACTGTGTGGTCACTGATAAACTGATGAATTCAATGTTCATTATGTTCATGTGTTTATTATTGTTCATTCTATAGAACTGTATTGCCACGCATGAATGCAACGGTATTGACATTATTATAGCGCTTATCCTCAATGACATCAATCCCCTTGGCAAGAAGAGAATGGACTTGGTGTTGGAACTAAAGGTGAGCAATTATTAATTTTAATTGTGTTATTTTCTACCAACACCCCCACCCCTCCAACCACGACAGTGATAAGTCGATCATTTGTTGTACATCTTGTCATACTGTATGTTTTCTAATGTTCATGCAAACTTATTATATTGCTGAATTTCATATAACCAATACTGTTTAATGGGATGTCAATTCCTATTCTGTGTAATGTTCTCACAGAATAATGCCTCTAAGCTTCTTCTTGCCATTATGGAGAGCCGCCATGACAGTGAGAATGCTGAAAGGATATTGTACAACATGAGGCCTAAGGAGCTAGTACGTGAATGAAACCATTCAAATATTCACAGCATTTAGATACTGTATGAGATGTGGATTTGTTCTGACCATTCTCTAATTCTCTGTAGGTTGAAGTGATAAAAAAGGCATACATGCAAGGTGAGATTGAGGTTGTAGAGCCTCAGGAGGGTGATGACAGAGAAGAGGAACATTCTGCATCCCCACGAAATGTTGGCCATAACATCTATATCTTAGCACATCAAGTAAGACTGCCACATGCACTCACATGAGCACATCTCCATTTACGCCTCCAGGCATTGGACTATTTAGAACCAGACATTAATAAAACGAAACTAATGGATCATGAAGCGCATATCTTTAATTTACTGTGCCCAGTTGTTCAATAGTAAAATATCTGTGGGGCAACACATTCACTCGTGTACAGTTCGCCTGATAAAATAAGTAAATCCGTATGGATCCGGAGCTTCATGACTGTTACAATAGTGTTCAAAATAAAAGCAGTCCAATGTGACTAACCAGTTTAATCCTTGTTTTCAGTATATTTCATATTGCTACAAGTCAAACGAGTTAGTAGTAGGTGCATTAGGTAGATTCGCAGAAAATCAACAAAACCCAGCATTCATGAGCTACGTACACAGACTTAAGGCTGTGTAGTTGCACAATTTGGTGAAAGGGGTGTGTTAAAAAAATAGCAGTGTGGCATTCAATCAGAGAGGTCATCAATTTTTTGAAAAAAAGTGTGAATCAGGGGACCCCGATTTCAAAATGAAGCCAGCATTAACAGGTGTTGAACACGGATTTCCCCTTGAAAGCCTGAGGAATATGCGTCCTTCAGCACATTGTTCAGAAGAACAGCATACTTTAAAAGGTTGATTGGAGAGGGGAAACCTTGTAAAGAAGTACAAAAAATTATAGGCTGTTCAGCCAAAATAATGTTATCTTCTTCTTTTCTTTTCGGCTTGTCCCGTTAGGGGTCGCCACAGCGTGTCATCTTTTGCCATCTTAGCCTATCTCCTGCATCTTCCTCTCTAACCCCAACTGCCCTCATGTCTTCCCTCACCACATCCATAAACCTTCTCTTTGGTCTCCCTCTCGCTCTTTTGCCTGGGAGCTCCATCCTCAGCATCCTTCTACCAATATACTCACTCTCTCGCCTCTGAACATGTCCAAACCATCGAAGTCTGCTCTCTCGAATCTTGTCTCCAAAACATCCAGCTTTGGCTATCCCTCTAATGAGCTCATTTCTAATCCTATCCAACCTGGTCACTTCGAGCGAGAACCTCAACATCTTCATTTCTGCCACCTCCAGTTCAGATTCCTTTTGTTTCTTCAGTGCCACTGTCTCTAATCCATACATCATGGCCGGCCTCACCACTGTTTTGTAAACTTTGCCCTTCATCCTAGCAGACACTCTTCTGTCACATAACACACCAGACACCTTTCGCCAGCTGTTCCAACCTGCTTGGACCCGTTTCTTCACTTCCTGACCACACTCTCCATTGCTCTGTATTGTTGACCCCAAGTATTTGAAGTCATCCACCCTCGCTATCTCTTCTCCCTGTAGCCTCACTCTTCCCCCTCTACTTTTCTCATTCACGCACATATATTCTGTTTTACTTCGGCTAATCTTCATTCCTCTCCTTTCCAGTGCATGTCTCCATCTTTCCAATTGTTCCTCTGCATGCTCCCTGCTTTCACTGCATATGACAATATCATCTGCGAACATCATGGTCCAAGGGGATTCCAGTCTAACCTCATCTGTCAGCCTATCCATTACCACTGCAAACAGGAAGGGGCTCAGAGCTGATCCCTGATGCAGTCCCACCTCCACCTTAAATTCCTCTGTCACACCTAAGGCACACCTCACCATTGTTCTGCTGCCATCATACATGTCCTGTACTATTTTAACATACTTCTCTGCCACACCAGACTTACGCATGCAGTACCACAGTTCCTCTCTTGGTACTCTGTCATAGGCTTTCTCTAGATCCACAAAGACACAATGTAGCTCCTTCTGACCTTCTCTGTACTTTTCCACGAGCATCCTCAAGGCAAATAATGCATCTGTGGTACTCTTTCTAGGCATGAAACCATACTGTTGCTCGCAGATACTTACTTCTGACCTGAGTCTAGCCTCCACTACTCTTTCCCATAACTTCATTGTGTGGCTCATCAACTTTATTCCTCTATAGTTCCCACAGCTCTGAACATCCCCTTTGTTCTTAAAAATGGGAACTAGAACACTTTTCCTCCATTCTTCAGGCATCTTTTCGCCCGCTAGTATTCTGTTGAATAAGTTGGTCAAAAACTCCACAGCCATCTCTCCAAATTGCTTCCATACCTCTACCGGTATGTCATCAGGACCAACTGCCTTCCCATTTTTCATCCTTTGTAATGCCTTTCTGACTTCCCCCTTAGTAATCATTTCCACTTCCTGGTCCTTCACTCTTGCCTCTTCAACTCTTCCTTCTCTCTCATTTTCTTCATTCATCAACTTCTCAAAGTATTCTTTCCATCTATTTAGCACACTACCGGCACCAGTCAACACATTTCCATCTCTATCCTTAATCAGCCTAACCTGCTGCACATCCTTCCCATCTCTATCCCTCTGTCTGGCCAACCTGTAGAGATCCTTTTCTCCTTCTTGTTATGTTATGTTATAATGCCTTAAAATGGAGAGCAAATCCAGACACAAAGAAATGGAAGAAAACCATCAAAATGGATAGCAGAATAACCTGAATGGCAAAGGCTCAGCCAACGATCAGATCTAGGATGATCAAAGACCGTCTGGAGTTACCTGTAAGTACTGTGACAGTAACAAGACATCTGTGTAAAGCTAATTTATTTGCAATATCTTGACTGTATATGTTTATTTTCCTGCAAAGTCCCTCTGTTAAAAAAAAAAGCCATGTGCAGAAGAGGCTACAGTTTGCCAAAGACCACTTCATTTGGCCCAAGAGAAATGGAAGAACATTTGCTGTCTGATGAAAATAAAATTATCTTTTTGGGTCCAGTGGCCACAGACAGTTTGTGAGTTAACCCCCAAAGTCTAAATTCAAACCGCTGTACACAGTGAAGAGAGTGAAGCGTGGTGGTACAGGCATCATGATATGAGCGTGTTTCTCCTACTATGGTGTCGGGCCTATTTGCCGCATACTAGTGATCATGGATCGGTTCATATATGTCAAAATACTTGAAGAACTCATGTTGACTTACGCGGAAGAGGACATGCCCTTGAAATGGCTGTTTCAACAAGACAATGACCCCAAACACACTAGTAAACATGTGAAGTCTTGCTTCCACACCAACAAAGTTATTCTCATGGAGTGGCTTTCCCAATCCCTGAACCTTAATCCAATCGAGAATTTGTGGGGTGACATCAAAAATGCTTTTTCTGAAGCAAAACCACAAAATGTAAATGAATTGTGGAATGTCGTGAAGAAATCTTGGAGCGGAATAACATTTGAAAGGTGCCACAAATTGGTTGAAGATGTGAAGCAGTTAGTTAAAAAAAATGGTCAAACAAAATATTAGTTTAATGATTCAAAGAATTGGTCAATTCGAGAAACAAAAAAATTTCTACAAAATAGATTTGAGTTTGTAAAGTCAACGGCAGACAATTTTTTTTCACACACCCTTTTCAACAAATTGCCCAATTTCACAGGCATAAGAGTGTGTGTATATCATGAATACTGGGCCTTATTGCTTTTCTGAGAATCTACTGCACCTCCTGGTAACTTGTTTGACATCTAGCGATAAAATATATGATGAAAACGTGGATTAATCTGGTTAGTCACATTGGACTTCTATTATTTTGAACACTACACTATGTTGTTTGTCATTTCAGTTGGCCCGACACAACAAGGAACTGCAAGCCATGTTGAAACCAGGGGGCACGTATGGTGAGGGTGACGAGGCTCTGGAGTTCTATGCTAAACACACTGCTCAGATTGAGGTCGGTCGCCGTTGCTTAATTAAAAGTACATGCGTAATATATACTGCAACTCGTATCCATGTTTTGCTGGGAAATGTGTGACAGGCTTGGGTTTTTCTCGTTTTGTGCACTGTCCAAAATGATACGGCCATTCGGCATGTTCACCTCGGTGTGTGTGAGTCAGAGATTACATTACATTTTTCCAGGTTAAAGTGTTATTAAAACAAGTTTGAATCCATAGTGGACATAAGAATAGTCAGCCACAAAATTCATTTGTACATGACACCACTTCGATCCAGCCAAGTCTGAAGAAATTTGTCTTCACAAAGCTTGCCTTTGTATCTCATCTCTGATTGACACTGTCAGAGAGGTATTCATTAGCAATGCGCCTGTTTTAAAGGTTGTATTTGGAATTTTTGTAGTACTGACCCTAGGGTAACCAAAATACTAATGCTTGTCGGTAGTGTATGCAATGTAAAATCCTAAATTTATAGATGATATACCGGCGGCATAGTGACTAGTTAGAGCATTGCCTCACAGATCTGAGGACCAAGGCTCAAATCGTGGTTCCATCTGTCTGGAGTTTGCATGTTCTCCTCGTGCCTGTGTGGGTTTTCTCCAGGTTCTCCGATTCCCTCCCACATCATAAAAAACGTGCACGGTAGGTCGATTGAGGACTCTGAATTGCCCTTATGCTACGTAGCCACCAGTTGCAAGAGATTGCTTCGCCTCACATCTTTGGCTTGAGTTTGCTCTTGTGGCACATTTAGACATACTGAAAGCATGCACTTTATCAGCAGTGTAAACTTGGGAAGGGGTGGGGCTTCCTCTCCGAGAGGTACTAACAACATTATTTCTCGGACGAGTTCACCTCGTCCCAGCTTCAAGTGTTCGGGCGAAGAGGTGAATTGGCCTGCGTCATTCGCACTGCCCCCCATTGATTTGCATCTATCCGTGCAAACTGCATTGACTCTCTATTGTATTCATGGCACATGAAACACTCAAAACATGTCTGGTGGGTCCACATCCCAGAAACATGGAGAATCTAAATTGCCCTTAAGTGTGTGTGTGTGTGTGTGTGTGTGTGGTGTGTGTGTGTGTGTGTGTGTGTGCGCGAATGGTTGTTTGTTCATATATGCCTTGTGATCAGCGAGCTACCAGGTCGGGATGTACCCCGCCTCCTGCCTGAAGATAGCTGGGATACACTCCAGCACTCCCATGACCTTTGTGAGGATAAGCAACTCAGAAAATGGATGGATGAATATAATATATGAAATACCTAGATCGATTAGATGTATATACTACTGTAAGGCAGAGACTAAACGGTGTCTACTGTCGTGGCTGTGTCCAGATTGTCCGATTGGATCGAACCATGGAGCAGATTGTTTTTCCTGTGCCCAACATCTGTGAGTTCCTCACTCAAGAGTCCAAGCTACGTGTGTACTACACCACAGAACGCGATGAGCAAGGCAGCAAAATCAATGACTTCTTCCTGCGCTCCGAGGACCTTTTTAATGAGATGAACTGGCAGAAGAAGCTGCGAGGTACTCAAGAGGCGACTGGTAACACAAACACCGTTCCCTGTGCGTCTTCCTCCTATACAACTTTACTCCTTCTATTTCCTGTTGTGTATGTATACTTTCCTCTCATATCTCTCCAGGCCTTGATAAAGTCAGGGCAATTTTTGTTCATTACGTGTTATTGAATACATAATTTGCCACTGTGATTTGCATAGCATGTATTGTACCCTATACCAGCTAAATTGGGCTATAATTGAGATTGTTATAATGCTATGTGATATTCTTGGGCAGTGGTTCTCAACTTTTATTACCCTAGGACCCCCATTTTCCTGTTGTCACCAAGTAGCGACCCACTTTTATGTCGATTAAAACCGTACAGATATATTTTTAAAGAATATTATGCTTCCATCTTTAAAGTTCTTTGGACAACACATTATTAAGAAAATAAGGAGTAACATAATAAACTGCATGCTTAAAAATGAAAATAGCAAAACTAAACATCAAAATTTGCACAACGGACAGAGGCAAATATCATTTTTATCTTGGCACTTCAGTATTATTTTCAAGGAAGAACAACATCAGTGTTTTATCTTCTGTTAATAAATAAATGGATGATAAAAGGATGCAGACATCTGAAAAAGTTGTGACACTGTGAATTATTATGCTATAAAAACACCAGTGGCAACTGTTGTTTCATAGGTTTCATCTTCAGAGCCTGGGATAGGCCCAGGAAAGGGTGTTTAAATGAATGCAGAAACAAAATAAAATAGTCAATTTTTCAAGCTGCTTATTCTCACAAGGGTCAGGGGAGTCCTGGAGCCTACCCTTGTTAACTTCGGGTGAAACTAAATACAAATATCTGTACATTTTTCATTACTCAAGTTTCTGACTCATGATTGTTAAGTCCAACGTGGGATGTGTATAGAAAGATTTCTCTGTACAGGGCATCCAGTTTGTTTATTTATTTATATTAACTTATTTACCAATCTAAGGCAAATGAGAACAGATTCACATTAGCAATGCTGACCTGGCTGCAGTCAACAGAGTACAGCAATGGGTTTACAAGAGTCCTGCTCTAATGGCAATGACATAACCTGAATTCATGCGCGAGTCACAACATGCCACAGTCCCTCACTAACCTATACTGATGCGTTTTTAAAGTAACTATTACAGCCAACATTTGTAAAACTCTTAAACACCATGCATATTTTTGCCTGGTTGTGCTATTGTTTTAAATGGACCTGCGTCTCCAATAAAGGTATCATGAAAAACATTAAGTAGCCACATATATTTTTTACGAGCTTTTCCACGACCCACCCAAAATGGGTCTGCGACCCAGTTGAGAATCACTGCTAAAGAGTTTTATCATGATGTCTAACATGGCGGTAGTTCAGAAAGCACCACGAACAACCAGTGTTTATTAATTCTCAGACATTCTGCTTGTATTAAAGAACTTTCAACAGAGACAAACACTACTACAAGTCATGCAAACATGTTATGCAAGACTAGTCCAAAGGAGCAAAGTTAACGGCAATCTGGCAGCATTAGATTACAAAGTTATTCTTAGGATAGTCAGCTGGTTCACACTAAGATGAAGACAATGGGTATTTCTTCGCCATATCAAAATGAATACATTTAAATACCCTTTTAACTCCACTGTACTAGGCTGACATCTGCTGTTACATGACGTTGGTTTATTGGAGAGATATAAGTGGAACCTTGTTTATTAATTCATTAATAGGTGCTATAACTTGTTGCTTTATTGTCTTATTTGCTGCCTGTAGTCACATAAGAAGCGTGTGTGTGGGTGTGTATTTGTGTGCATGCGTGTGAGACTGATGCAGTCTTGGTCGCGATGTTGTTTTTTGGAAGATACATTTTTTTTTTATTAGAACTTGTCAGATTTGTGAGAATTCAACCAGGAACAGGAAGTAAAGTAATTTTACTAAATATTGGTTTCTTTGCAATGCCTTTTCATGTTTGCAATAGAAAAAAAAATAATGTTGGTGAAGTTCTTAGTCTTATTCTCAAGTGATCCCAAAGTTTCAAGGATTGTTCATAACTGGAAAATGAGCTTTCACTTGTCGAGGGCTTTTCTGCCTTCAAGGGATTCAAAGCAATTTAACCCTTTCCCCTCATTCACTGAGTGATGACACAGCTTGAGGAGAACTGGGGTTTCAGTATCTTCCCTAAGGACACTTCTCATGGTCACAAGGGCTGAGCGTTGAATTGTTTGGTTGGGAGATGACCACACTACCCCCTGAGCCATGCCGTCCCGTCTGTATTTCGAAAAGAACAATCCCCAGTTTGATATGTATAAGGTAGCAAAATCACCCTTTTTTTTTTTTTTTTAAGAGATTCTCAATAATGGTATCTGATTTAATGTTTATCTGTGACTGATCTGATTGTAGCTGGCTTTGGACAGTTTCTTTGTTGATCAGTAATTTCTTGTGCCTATATATTACGAATTAAGGCGTTGTTATAAAACAGTAGATCAGGTGTTATGGATTAAAATATGGGTTTCTTTGTTTCTTCATCAAGACCGACAAAAATAGATGCCTTAATATTATTTCCAGTTTACTGTTGAGAAAGGCAGGTCCAGCTGACCCTCTGAGAAAGAGAGAAAGAGTACCGCAAATGAACTACCCTTTGTTCCTCTTTAGGTGGATAAGCGTGTTGCGGCTTGTCCTGTGATCATACCCAAAGGATGACGATTTCATTGATATAATGGGAGGAATGCTACCTCACTTCCTCCCAAAATGAATAAGCACATTCGAAGAGCAAATTGTTCCACTGATGCTCACCCCTTGTCATGAATGACGTCTTTCGCTAAACGTGTGAAAATCCCCACCCCCAGTTCCTCTATTTTAATCAACAGGCTTCTGAAAAAAATGGATGGGCATTGCACTGACTTCCTGAATGCTGTTTTGGTTTGCTTTTTGTGTTTATGTTTTAAGGTTACATAGTATGCCATCCTTTATTCACAACAACTCGAACTAATTCACAAATTGCTGGATTCCAACATACTCTTTAAAAAGCACCAAATTTAATGAAACCATTGTTGTAAATTTTGTGTCCCTGCAAATGAAATGCACATTCATTTCAACACATCGCTTTCGGTTGCCTTTTCTATTTATATTCCCATTATGACAGTAATGACAATGACAGGATGTGCAAAATGATTAACTTTACAAAATATGCTGCTTGGGGTGGTGTGTATTTTTTTTTTTTAAATCTGATGTATTTTGTTGCTATTATTTACTATAGAATGATTGTATTAAATTATGTGTGCATCTCAACATGAATAATTGTTATGGCCGTTTTTATCAGTTTCAATGACTGGTCTTTCAGCCCAGCCCGTCCTCTACTGGTGCTCCAGGAATATGTCTTTCTGGAGCAGCATCTCCTTCAACCTGGCTGTTCTCATGAACCTGCTGGTCGCCTTCTTCTACCCTCTGGAGGGTTTTCGTGAAGGTAGATAAGATAATAATAATAATAATAATAATAGTCCATAGGTTATCAGTGTTAGTAGCTCATGTGTAAGAGAACTCTGAGGTCAAAGGACCACAGTTTGAGATCTGCTGCAGAACAAAAATGAAAATAAAAGAAAACAACTCAAAAGGTGCAGAACTGTTTCTCCACGCCTTTCACTCTAACATCTCTCCTTGCATGCCTGCATGTGTGTGATTTGGTTCTCAGTGGGCTCGGCAACAAATACGTGCAGTACACAGCAAAGTATAAAATGTATTTCCTCTTAATTAGTGCAAAAATAGGACTAATATGATTATCCATGTTTACTCAATCTCACTTATTTATTTTTTCTATTAAATGTTTTTATTGATGTTTATTGTATTTGGTAACAAAAAAAAAGAAAATGTCAATGACCGCTTCATTAAAAATAAGTCAATGTGCTGCTCTTTGGAAATTAATCAAGAAAAAAACAAACTTACTTTCAACACCACATACTCTTTTCTTTTTTTCCGAGTGCAGATTTTCACCATTTGTGATTAATTCTGATGGGGTTCAACACAAGAGGGCTTTTCATCTTTTGGCAACATTGGAGAAACTCCCCTCACTTCTCATTTTCTACTTTTAGATTGGCACAGCAATGATTACAAATAATTGGCTGCTATTATCACATGTATTATTTATGTAAAAAGGAGATGTCAAGAGATATTGTTGGTTGCTGAAAGTTGCAATAAAGCAGTGGAAAACCAAGTACCAAGTCAACTCTGTCACTGAGCAGAAAATATTCCGCCTGTCCAAAACAGTCACGCTGCCTTTCGTGTAGATAGCGCAAGTTCAAGCCGAAAATCATAAAATCATCTTGCTGCAAGGATTAAGACGTATGGTATTATCATTCTTTTAATCTACAGAATGTTTCTGTAATTTTGCTGTTACCATCATGTGTTGTGTCCCAGCAATTGCCACAGAACTCAGAACCCATTCCCTCCACTGAGTTTCACAGATGAGCCTTTGTGTTTGGGAATATGAGTAGCTCAATTTCTCAAAACCATAGCCTTGCCATCACTTTGGCAAACTTTTGTCCTTTGAGTCCATAAAGCTTTATCAGATTTTTCAGGGCTAACTGGCAAAGTCCACCATGGCCTCCTTGTTCTTCTCGTATGTTCATGGCTTGCTACCTCCAGTGTATCCTCTATCGCTCTGGTGGTGGCAATAACAGTCATTCTGGAGCCTTCTCACAGCTCTCTAAATGTTTCTATCAACCAGAGTTGTTTTCCTTACACTTCGATATCTGTTACGTCATACAGTTTGTGGTTTATTTCTTGTTAATCAGATTCCAAATGGTTATGTTGGCTCTGACCAAAGATTTGCAATGCTTCTGACTGATTTCTCATCTTATCTTTGCTTCAAATTTGTTTTGTTTTTGGTTTTTTTTTGCCCGTGGCCAGCTCTCTGGTTTTCATGTTTTTACACCTTCAAATGTAGTCCTCACAGGTAAAACTCTAAACAAATTAAGGATAATATTCCAGTGCTATTCATTGTTTGAATAATCAATATATAAGTAAATATGTGCCACCAGGATTTGATTATAAGGTGCACCGCATTATCAGGCCCACCTTCAATGAATGGCCTATTTTAAAACTGTTTTCATATATAAGGCGCACCACATTATAAGCTGCATAGAATAGACGCTACAGTAGAGCTGGGGTTACGTTATGTATCCATTAGATGGAGCTGCACTAAAGACTCAATATTGATCCATATATAAGGCGTATCGTCAGCTTCTGAGAAAATTAAAGTCTTTTGGGTGCACCTTATAGTGTGGAAAATACGGTAAAAATGCCACTGAAAATTTCATGTTGTAAAATGCATTGTTATTCCAAAGTGATCACATTTTCAATAATTCAGTGTTCAGTGTTAAGAAGACCTGAAGTAACTCTGCCTTCTTAACACTGAATTTCAGACAGCAAATTGTAGCCAATTGAATCTCAGGAGACTGAAAATACTGCATTTGAATTTTAAAGGTTTGAATTTTTCTCTATGGCAAATTTTTTAACATTGAAAAGTTAAACTGAAACACAGCTATTGAAAATATGATCATTTTGAAATTACAATGTAATTTTACAACATGAAATTTTCAGTGGTATTTTTAATTCAAATTCTGGTGGCACATATTTACTTCCATAAATTAACGTACTACAACAATTACATTTCTTACCTTCACATGAATTGCATAGATTGGAAGAAAATTAGCTGTATTTTTAATTGGACATTAGCCTAAAGTAGAAACATAAAAGTAAAATGTTGTTCTTTTGTTATAGGAATACTTTGTCTAAAACAAAAACAAAGGAACTGGCATCAGCATTGTTCCAATAGTTTCACAGGGGAGTGTAAGCATACACTGTTTCTTTGCAAGTATGGAAAACTATGGAATTGGATTCATTAGATTTTCGGGTCTTTAAAAATATGAAAATTCCATCATATTAGTAGCTAATAAAGTACACCCAGCTACTCATGTACACCCTTTGAACGTCTCGAGTAGTTCCTGTCAAAAAAAAAAAAAAGAAATCATTCAGTTTTTTCAAAATTAATGCGCAGCACCTGGAGGTGGGGCTCGAAGGCGAGCGCCTGGTGGCCGGGCCTGCACCCATGGGGCTCGGCCGGGCACAGCCCGAAAAGGTAACATAGGTCCCCCTTCGCATGAGCTCACCACCTGTGAGAGGAGCCATAGGGGCCGGGTGCAATGTGAGCTGGGCGGTGGCCAAAGGTGGGGACCTTGGCAATCCAATCCCCGGCTACAGAAAGTAGCTCTAGGGAGATGGAATGTTACCTCTTTGGCAGGGAAGCAGCCCGAGTTAGTGCGTGAGGTCGAGAAGTTCCAACTAGATATAGTCGAACTTGCCTCTACGCACCACTTGAGCGCTGACACCACTCCTCTTGAGAGGGGTTAGACTCTGTTCCCCTCTGGAGTTGTCACAGGGAGAGACGCCGAGCAGGTGTGGGTATACTTATTGCCCCCCCGGCTCATGGCCTGTACATTGGGGTTTACTCCAGTGGATGAGAGGGTAGCTTCCCTCTGCCTGCAGGTAGAGGGACGGGTCCTGACTGTTGTTTGTGCTTATGCACCAAACAGCAGTGCAGAGTACCCACCCTTTTTGAAGTCCTTTGAGGGAGTGCTGGAAAGCGCCCCCTCTTGCGACTCCCATCATTCAGCTGCGAGACTTCAATGCCCTCGTGGAAAAAGAATTTTACTCACGTCTCAGTGGAGGCGGGGGACATTGAATGCGAATAGAGGATGTTCCGCGCCTCCATTGCTGAGACAGCCGACCGGAGCTGTGGCCATAAGGTGGTCGGTGCCTGCCGTGGTGACAACCCATGAACACGTTGGTGGACACCAACAGAGGGAGGCTGTCAAGCTGAAGAAGGAGTCCTATCGGGCATTTCTGGCCTGTGGGACTCCCAAGGCCGCTGATATGTATCGGCTGGCCAAGCGGAATGCGGTTTCGGTGGTCGCTGAGGCAAAAACCGGGCATGGGGGGAGTTTGGTGAGGCCATGGAGAACAATTTCAGGATGGCTTCGAGGAAATTCTGGTCCACCATCCGGCGTCTCAGGAGGGGGAAGCAATGCACCCTCAACACTGTGTATAGTGGGGAAGGGGCACTGCTGACCTCAACTCGGGATGTTGTGAGTTGGTGGGGAGAATACTTCGAAGAGCTCCTCAATTCCACCAACAGGCCTTCCCACGAGGAAGCTGAGTCTGGGTGTTCTGAGGCGGGCTCTCCTATCTCTGGGGTTGAGGTCACCCAAGTGGTTAAAAAGCTCCTCTGTGCCAGGGCCCAGGAGGTGGATGAAATCTGCCTGGAGTTCCTTAAGGCTCTGGATATTGTGGGGCTGTCCTGGTTGACATGCCTCTCCAACATTGCGTGGACATTTGGGACAGTGCCTCTGGATTGGCAGACTGGGATGGTGGTCACCCTTTTCAAGAAGGGTGACCGGCGGGTGTGTTCCAACTATAGAGGGATCACACTCCTCAGCCTCCCTGGTAAGGTCCACTCAGGTACTGGAGAGGAGGATCCGTCGGGAAGTTGGGTCTCGGGTTCAGGAGGAGCAATGTGGTTTTCGACCTGGCCGTGGAACAGTGAACCCGCTCTACACCCTCGGGAGGATCCTCGAGGGTGCATGGGAGTTCGTCCAACCAGTCTACATATGTTTTGTGGACTTGGAGAAGGCCTTCGACCGTGTCCATTGGGGAGACCTGTGGGGGGGTTCTTCGGGTGTATGGGGTACCGAATCCCCTGATACGAGGTGTTCGGTCCCTGTATGACCGCTGTCAGAGTTTGGTCCGCATTGCCAGCAATAAGTCGGAATCGTTTCTAGTGAGAGTTGGACAAGGCTGCTCTTTGTTACCGATGTTGTTCATAACTTATGGACAGAATTTCTAGGCGGAGCTGAGGCGTAGAGGATGTCGGGTTTGGTGGCCACAGCATCGGATCTCTGCTTTTTGCAGAGGATGTGGTTCTGTTGGCTTCATCAAGCCGTGATCTCCAGCTCTCACTGGAGCGATTCGCACCTGAGTCTGAAGCGGCTGGCATGAGAATCAGCACCTCCAAATCCGAGACTATGGTCCTCAGTCGGAAAAGGGTGGTGTGCCCTCTCCAGGTCGGGGATGAGATCCTTCCCCAAGTGGAGGAGTTCAAGTATCTTTGGGTCTTGTTCACGAGTGAGGGATGAATGGAGCGGGAGATCGACAGACGGATAAGTGCAGCATCTGCAGCAATACAGACTTTGTATCGGTCCGTTGTGGTAAAGAGGGAGCTAAGTCGAAAGGGGATGCTCTCAATTTACCAGTCAATCTACGTCCCTACCCTCACCTATGGGCATGAGCTGAGGGTCGTGACCGAAAGATCAAGATCCCGGATACAAGCGGCCGAAATGTGTGTCCGGCCTGTCCCTTAGAGATAGGGTGAGAAGCTCGGTCATCCGGGAGGGGCTCAGTGTTGAGCCGCTACTCGTCCGCATTGAGAGGAGCCAGATGAGGTGTCTGGGGCCTCTGATTCGAATGCCTGCTTGACGCCTCCCTGGTGAGGTGTTCGGGCATGTCCCACGGGAAAGAGACCCCGAGGACGACACAGGACCCGCTGGAGAGACTATGTCTCTCGGCTGGCTTGAGAACGCCTCGGGATCCCTCCGGAAGAGCTGGAAGAAGTGGCTAGGAAAAGGGAAGTCTGGGTATCCCTGCTGAAGCTACTTCCCCTGCGACCCAACCCGGAAAAGCAGTAAATAATGGATGGATGGATAATGCGCAGCACCCTTCGTCTTTAGATTATACTTGCAAACACAATAACCAGTCAGATTTTCTTAAGAGCAAACGTGAAGTACTGAAAGTAGTACAGAAATTTGCCAATTTAAAACAAATAGGATTGATTTAATAGTTTACATTTGTGTGATTACAACTAGTTTAGTCACTGGAATGCTGCTGAGGAATTGATGGGAAAATTACATACAATAAGTGGCACAAAGATTTAATGCTTCAAGATTTTATTGAACTCTTACATGTGGACAAGAGGGATGAAATCAACACAAAGAAAGCAACAAAATAGGCGATCAAAATACACGGACAATTCTTGTCACAAAAACAGGACAAATATGAATTGTTCAATTCACCAATTGATTTTCAGTGATGCCCTTCCTCAATTTTATGCTGTCCTCCAGTTAATGAAGAACAAGCGAGATTGCATCAACCGTCACATAAATGATCATCCATTTACTCAAAACTTCACACTTTTTTTTTAACCCAAAATGTTTGGAAATATGGAATTTTGAAATCTCAAATGTGGAGCAGAATCCTTCAGTTTTTCACTTGTTCATTTGTCTTCTTTTGTGCTTATCCTCATTCGAGTCACGGGCATACAAGAACCTGTCCCAGCTATCGTTGAGCGAATAGATACCCACAGACCACAAAGCTGTTTTTTTATTTGTGCTGCTCAAGATCATGTTTGGTCTTGGTTCTTCACAAAGTCTACATTTAGTGTTATGGTCAGCACAGACGAAAAAAGATACGCAGTTGGTGTACCGAATATGTTGAAAGTGATTTGTGAAATTTGTGCCAGTAAAAGTTGTACTGGACAAAACTTTGTTTTGCTCTGTTAATAGTGCAGTAGTTGTGGACCATGGACATTAAGGCTTCCATTGTTCCAGAGCGGAGAAAAGACACACATTGTCACGGTCATGAACTTTCAATTGTTCTGATCTGGGGTTGAACGGCGAGATCCCCTTTGTTGGAACTTCCTCATAGGACGAAAGAGGTTGTTTGAGTACAGTCGCCATAGAAAAGTCATACAGTATGGCTGTTAGTTTCATAGGTCTTGTGAAAGCCTGAGGCGTCATTTCCAGACCTAACATTTGGCCTGTAATATAGCCACACGGTTTCAAGAACAGTTAAACTTGAAAAAAACAATGTTTTATATAAATTGTAAAAGAAACATGATAACTAAACAGCAGTATTGATAATACCACTTCACAGTTTTTGACAATGGTGACTGAGTCACTACCTGCACATGAATCATATTGTTTAGTAATAATACTGTTTAAAGTCAAAAAAAAACAATCAAATGAGCATTCACTGTAGAGGTGTCTTTCCAAAAACATACTGTAACTATGACCCGCTCAAGAAAATCAGACTAACGTCCTACAACAAACCATGTAGGCCTACAGGTATTGTAGGTTTACTTTATGATCCGTTCCCACGAGTCTTTTTGCGGAAGGGCAAGCAAGATGAAATTAATGGTTTCAGACAGTATGTGTGTGACGTACAGCCTTCTGTCTGTCTTTGCTGCCAAGTGCAAGCGCCAGATCGGCATGCTACAATGCAGCATCCGGGTCCATCCCCAATGAATTCAGCTTGAGCCAAGTATATTTTTAGCCAGCCGGGTTATGTAACAAGTAAGTGTTACATGCTTGTGAGCACAGAGGCGAGAAGGAGGCTTTCAACGGAAAGGACACCATTTTACGTCCCATCTAGTTGATATGAATATTTTCCTGTTATTTTCCCTCATGGTTAAAACTGGAATGTGTTAGTGCCACCGAGGAGGTAGTCATTCACCCGACGTCTAAATTACTTAAAACAACAAACTATTGTCACAAGGTAGACAATGTTCAGTAAATGTCATTTCTACGATGGACTTTTTTGGGAGGGAGGGAATGGATGTTTTTCAGATGGATATTAAAACATTCAGTATCTGAAATGATTCCTAGCGTCTCCCAATTCAGGCATGTCAAACGTACATGCTACAAGTTACCAGGATCCTTTTACAATAGTTCAGAAGATTTAGTTTTCTCAATGGTGATGTAAGATAAGGGATTTGATGAAAAAATAAAGTATAATCACAAAATGGGGAACATTTTCTCTAACATCTGAGTCGTATTAATGGGCACCATGTTCACACTCTGTCCATGCATATCAATATATTAGTTTTGTAATGTTATGATCTACGTTAATTTAACATTTGGGACACCGTAAAAGTCTGACAGCTTTCCATGTCTTCAGGAACCCTGGAACCTCATCTGTCTGCATTGCTGTGGCTAGCCATGCTGGTTTCTCTGGCTATTGTCATCATTGTGCCTCAGCCTCACGGTATCCGGGCACTCATTGCCTCGACTATCTTGCGGCTCATCTTTTCTGTGGGCCTTGAGCCCACATTACTGCTTCTGGGTGGCTTTAATGTAAGCATTAACCTTTGTTTTCCAAACAAGTAGTAACTATTTGTACCAAAAGCAAAACCATGTCACAGCCAGATTATATTGCTCAATAGGAGGCTGGCTCTAATTATACTTGACACATTTTCTCTACTGTCTTTGTCTTTGACTTTATATTTAGTGCTCTTAACAATGAAATTGCCAACATTTTTATTTTTAAACTACCACTGTGATCTGACTCATGTCTCTACATGTTTTTGTGCTATCAGTTATGTAATAAAGTCATCTTCCTGATGAGTTTTGTTGGCAATCGTGGAACATTCACCCGAGGCTACAGAGCCATGATCATGGATGTGGAGTTCCTGTACCACCTCCTGTACCTGATTATCTGCACCCTGGGGGTCTTCGTTCATGTCTTCTTTTATAGCTTGCTAGTGGGTGCACACACAAACACACTGCAAAATGTGCATGCATTCAACCTGTTTCGAAGATAAATTATAATGTTGTGAGAACAGGCTCCAACTTGCTTTGAGTGGGGAAAAAACACCCTACTGTACAAACAAAACACAATATTTTCTGTTTTCAGCTCTTCGATTTGATTTACCGAGAAGAGACCTTGCTGAACGTTATAAAGAGTGTGACTCGTAATGGCCGCTCCATTGTTCTAACAGCTGTACTGGCACTTATACTCGTCTACCTCTTCTCTATTGTGGGCTACATCTTCTTCAAAGACGATTTCATTTTGGCTGTTGACAGGATACCCAACAAATCCCTGGGTATGTTCTCAGCACAGGATTCTCAGTTCTTTTAATAACCATTATTGTTTAGTGTCTACGTTACTGTTTTATTATTGTCTTTGATCTATTGTTGCCATAGCCATGTTGTACCGCTCTGACCATTCAGGACAGAGGTTTTCCGTTTCAAACTATATACTGAGGTAATTTCTGTTTCTGGTATGGTTGTATCTAATATCTAATTATTCCTTATTGTCATCACCAGTGACTATTTGCGTTACAAAGTTGAAGAAAAGAAGAAAACATATGTTTTGTAATTCATTTTATAGACACTCCCTGCAGGATTTAGAAAAGGTCTTGAATGCCAGTGGTCTAAACTCTAGATTTCTGTGTAATCATTCTCTAGAATGTTGAATTCAAACTTGTTGTTTGATTCAACATGAAAAATGCACTTGAAAATATAATGTTTGCCACGAAAAATGGTTTAAAAAAATATCTACTAATGCTCCCGCGACCCTCGCAAAGATGAGCAGCTCAGAAAATGAATGAATGGATAGATGGATCTACTAATGCATGCTTTGCGTTCATTTCCCACAGAACTTGGAGCCAGTATTATGGGACACTTCTTCTCGGGCGGAGTGTGCCAAAAAGAAAATGGAGAAAACTGTTCGGCAGAAGCTCGTAAGTAGAAAGGAAAAGCAACAGCAACAAAAAGCAATTTGTCTGTACATTGGGTTAGGTGGACAAAGTTTGAAAAAGGCATATTTTTGTGTGCATGCAATCCTGGGAGACCCCAAACTGAATGTAGTTATTCTGTCTCTGCGAGTGTGCACGCTTGTAAGACTAATGCTCCGATCTTCAATCCCTCGCAGTTGACTGATTCAGTCCAAGATGATTTGTTCTGCTTGGCTGTAAATCTGCTCAGACTGATGGTTGGATTTAGACTGACTGGGTCTATTGGGGGGCTTTTGAGGTTGCCGGGTGAAACGGCAAGGCTCCTTGTTGTCTCACGAGAATAAGCTTCAAACATTAAATAGGGCCATGGGGTTTACAGGTCAGGGGTGACGGCAATTAGGCCCACGCAGGTCATTGGTTGTACTCCGTGATGGCGGGGAGCGGTTGTTCCCTCAAAGAAGAGGGTCTTGCAATGGGTGACGAACATACATGCTACCTGATCCAGCACCCATGATGAATTATTCGACTGCCTGGGATATAACCCTTTTTTTTTGTTCTTGTATTCATATGCCAGTCAAATTCTGGGTGGCTCGTGACTGACGCATTTTGTTTACTTTGTTACTTTTGTTAAGTTCCCAGAAGCATTATGACCTCAAAGACCCTGATAAACCCAAGTCCGTAAAATAAGATCGGTCCAAGTAGTTGGTTTTAATCTCTATATTTTCAGTTGATTGGTTGTGTGTGCGGACGTGTGCATGCTGCTTCCTCTGACACTATAATCTACAGGTATGGCATCAGGTTAAAAAAAAGTGTTGGTGCTTAATAATTAAATAAGTGTCTCAGCAGACAGAATGCTTAGTTCCAATAGGAAAATCCCAATTATATATATATATATATACTTTGTTGAACGAGGTATGGCACTTGAGTTTTTCATTTGCAATGCCGAGCTTCAAGCAATTTACGGTTTATTGTTTTATCTAGTGACACATAGACTCACTGTGTGAATTTGTGTGTTTTTCTCTGTAGCTTCTCTTGCCATCCAGCCATCTGCAGTGGTGATCGAGGATAAAGAACGAACGTGTGATTCCTTACTCATGTGCATTGTCACAGTATTGAGCCATGGCCTAAGAAGTGGAGGAGGTGTTGGGGATGTACTGCGGAAACCATCCAAAGAGGTACAAAAGTGGAAGAAATCATACCCAAATAGTTTTTGGTAGAACACTATACCAAAATTATGTCAAGTGAATTCACGTAGCTCCAGATATGTAGTGATCCCATTGCCATACGAGCAACATGACTTCCGAATTTTTCAAGATACAAGACGTCGTTCGTCATTTGATATGAGCACTTGGTGGCAGTAAAATCAATTCAACTCAGTTCACAGTATGCACCACTTAACAAATGGTGAACATTTCCAGCTGTTTCATGCCAGTCCTGCTTGACGTTCATGGTCAAACTAAGCATAAAATCTAGACAATTATAAGTTATCTGTGTAAAACAACCACAGCTTTACCTTAGGAAATTCCGCTATCTTAATGCCAACAAACAACGAACAAATGAATACAAAACACCTTCGGCATGCTAAAAGTTAGCATCGACAATCATGCTTTTAGACCCCTTTAAGAAACGGATAGTTAAACGCGTCGGGTGAACAACACAGGCCTCCTTGATCCAAAAAAAATTACTAATGTTAACGCAACTTACCGAGTGATAGAACATCAGAAGACAAACTTGATTCTGCAGTATGCAATCGCAATAGTTTCTCCCAGTGGCCAAGGTGGGCACATCAAAAGGTGCAGCACACTGATGAATGAAACGTTAGCTAATAATGCACAAACTGTTTCGTGGTTTACATTCTATTTTATTAATTTATCACCTTGTTTTTCTTTTAAGTACAATATTATGAAGTTGAATTTTTCCACTGTACAATTTGAACTCATTCTTCAATCCATGGTCAATATTCAGTAAGGAACTGGATAAAAATTATGTAATGAAAATCATGTTGCGTACTTTAAAGGGTGAAACTAGAACTGCGCCATTGCGACGAATGCATCAATTACAAGATGCTAGAATAGAGGATTTGGTTGCCAAAACAAGATCTAAAATTAGATATATGACCTGTACTGGACACTTAACACCAACATTGATCGTACATTCAAATTGACAAATTTTTAAATGAAAGCACCATCATAATTTTCATTCATTAAAAATTAATCAATTTTGTTTAAATACACAACGCAATCTAACAAGCCCAATAACCACAATTACTTTGAATCAATCATTGTTATCATCATTGATTCTTTTCACGCTTTTCAGATGGCCAAAATTAAAAATTTTATTTCCATTGAACATGACTCACTGTTCAACTCGAAAAATTTATGGGAAGAAGAGCAGGAATGAATTTGTGAAAACTCCAAGGTCAGCAAGTGTTCTGTGTGATCATCCCAGTGTGACTGCAACTAAAATAGTTTCTTCTGTTGGGTTGGCCAGGAACCGCTCTTTGCAGCCAGGGTGATCTATGATCTGCTGTTCTTCTTCATGGTTATCATCATCGTTCTCAACCTCATCTTTGGTGTCATCATTGATACATTTGCCGACCTGAGGAGTGAGAAGCAAAAGAAAGAGGAAATCCTGAAGACAACATGTTTTATTTGTGGTATGTTGTCCCCCCACCCCCTTGCTTTTTTTTTTTAATGATACGTGTTTGACAAAGTTGGCTTAGGTTTCGTCTAATCATTGATGAAAAGTGGAAATAAAAAGTCTACACACCCCTTTTCAAATGCCATTTCTTTATTAAAAATAACACTAAGGTAAATGACTTAATTTTTTATGATGGCAATAAAAGTTCGATCTTGGTTTTCACCCGACAATTACATGCATTTGTCTGTTTTTTTTTTTTTTTTTTTTTTGCTAAATGTGACCCAGCTTGGATGCTCATATGAAGAAATGAGAGATTCTCACATGTAGCAAACCTCCCTAGCCAGTTTTCTTCAAAACTGCTGCTGGTTGTGGAAGTGGAGTATTTCTTTGTTTTGTTTTTTTTATTTTTGATCTGGATCCATAGACTCTGTTACAAAACTCTTAATTGTTGGCTTTTTAATGCTTCTTACGGAGGTTTGGCAAGGCATTTTTTTAAATCCGTGTAAGGATTGTGACACATTAACTGTAATTTAGTGCAACAAAAATGCACAAATATTTTTATCAAATGAATGCTTTGACACTTTATCTGCCCAGCCCACATGACCATATTTCCTCTTGCTTTTTTCCTGAGGTCAAAATTACAAATACGCCATGTTGCCACAAGTTAGCCTCAAGTAAATAATAATAAAAGAGTTTATTTTAGGGAAACCTGTTGTTAATGTTACATCTACATGTGTCATATGTTTGGGTATTTTCCTTTATTGTTACAGGTCTGGAGAGAGACAAGTTTGACAATAAGACCGTTACCTTTGAAGAGCACATCAAAGTGGAACATAACATGTGGCACTACCTATTCTTCATCGTTCTGGTGAAGGTTAAAGATTCAACGGAGTACACTGGCCCTGAGAGCTACGTGGCTGAAATGATCCGGGTAAGGTTATTGTATTGCACTTAGAATATTTTAATACTTTTATATTCCATCTTTCCCTCCAAACATTCAAACAACTTCAAATTGAGTCATCTGCGATAGTTTTCTTTTGCAGCGCAGGTATTACGCAGTATTGTCTTAAGTATTTGAACCAAGATTAACAACTCAGCATTATGTAATCCATCCCCTTGAGTTCTTCTGAAGTATTATTGCATGACTCGGCTTTGTGAATAGAGAATTAACATCCACACCGTCTGCCTCTGGAATATATTTCTTAATCCCTCTGGCACCTAGAGAACATGGAGACAAAATAGAAACGCGTGCACACATACAAAACAAGAGTTACTGAACAAAATCTGGCCAATTTTATTGGGAGTATGCCACAAAAGTTCTGGAACTTGTGAGAAAACATACAATATATTTCAAATCCAAACTAAAGTATTTCCCCATTTAAATATCCCCCAGGCATCTAATGCACTTTCTCAGTTTTCGGTGCCGCTCCTTCATGCAGTCCTGAAATGATTCTTTAAGGATCCTCTTCTACTCTGTTGTCAATTCCATATTGATGTAGTCCAGGTCTTCAAAACGGATCCCCTTGATCACCCACTTGAGCGTATGAAAAACGGAAAATCTCATGGAGCCAGGTCAGATAAGTAAAGAGGTTGCTCCTGTGTGATTATGTCTTTGTCATCGAGGAACTGTCAGATGTTCAGGGCATTGTAAGCAGGTGCATTTTTATGATGAACCAGCCACACTTCGTCTTGCTGCAATGCTTACCACCTCTCACTCAATGATTATTAACAAAGCAAATGTAGCAGGATCTCTTATTAGGTGTACTGGTTGATCGCCTGTCTAACACTGAAAGGGAAAATAGTTTGCAGTTTAGGTTTTAACTATTATTTACAACTATATGACCCCACCCTGTTTCAAATGCTCCACCATTATTCCAGTCCCCCAAAAACTGCAATCTCAGGTCTGAATGATAACAGGCCTATCACCCTGACATCTGAGGTCATGAAATCTTTTGAACCCCTCGTGCTGGACCACCTCAAGAGTGTTACTGACCCCCTGCTGAACCTCCTGCTGTTTCCCTACCGAGCAAATAGGTCTGCAGATGAGGCTGTACTTTATCCTATAACACCTCAACGGTGCAGGAACCGATGCCAGGATCCTGTTCGTGGATATCAGCTCTGCATTGTTATTCCCAAACTCCTGTCCTCCAACCTGCTCCAAGTCAGCATCTCGCCTGCTATAGTAATCTCTCCACGCTGCACTATTTGAATATCTGTTCTTGACCAATACTGGCTACTCATGTGTCTGAGAAGCATCTGCAAAATTTGCGGATCGACTTTGTCCCAGATTATCACACTACCCGTCACTTTGAACTGCATCAATTTCTTGAAGTCTCTGTGCCATTAACACAATGGTCATTGCTTTGGACTATTGTTCTATAAGTCATTTCAAACTGCTTGAATTGCTAGGGGACAATTGTCAAGAAAATAAATGGTACCAGCATTACCACATTACAGGTAAGCTTTTAATGCTCAGTTGTTGTTTTTTTATTTCTTTATGCCTCAAAAGTATTCTCCATCAATTGACTGTCTGTTGTCATACCATCTACAGCTACAGGAGACAAATTCCTTGTAGGTTTTTAACATAATTGGCAAATAAGGAAGATTCTGATTTTGATCATTGAACTGTTTTTCACACCCGTCCTGGAACATTTGCGCTAAACTTTGTATACCTATTTTCCAATATATTGTCCTGAGCCAAAAACCAAATCAACATGTTTCTTAAATATGGTCTTTGCATGGAATGATGCTGAAGTACGGCTCGGTCTTTCCCGGGTAGAAAAAGCTTTATTCTGCACGCCTTGTTTACAGGACTTGTCCAAACTAACCATCACAGATGTACATCGTCCTCATCTAAAGCACCAAGTAGAAATTTAGAGGACAGATTCAAGGTGTATGCCTCTTCTTATTTCTTTGGATATGAAAATGTAATTTAATATTCTTCCTAGCATTATCCATCTATCCATTTCCTGAGCCACTTATCCTCACAAGTGTCGTGGGAGTTCTGGAGCCAATCTCAGCTATCATCGGGCAGGAGGCAGGGTACACCCTCAAGTGGTTGCCAGCCACTCGCGAGGCACGTGGAGACAGACAACATTCGCATTCACTATCACACCTAGAGGCAATTTAGAGTCTCCAATTATTGCATATTTTTTACATGGGATTAAACCAGAGTGTTCGGCGAAAACCCACGCAGGCAGGGGGAGAACATGCAAACTCCACATAGGTGGGATCGGGATTTGAACCCCAGTCCTCAGAATTGTGAGGCCAACACCCTAAAAGGTCGCTGCACCTGGCTGCCCTTCCTCACATTGTTTTTCATAAATATTAGTTATCAATACCTTCATATGTTGTTTGAGCAGAAAATATAAATATTTTTTTCCTAGACTTTTGTTTGTCTGTTTGGCATTATTAATTAGTGTGAAATAAAGCAGACATGGGAAATGTACACACTTTCTCCTTAAAAAAAAATCTGTAAGTACTGTAGTTTATTCCCATCTTGCCTTAATAGAAGCAAATGTTGTCAAATTCTTGTTATCCAAATGTACTTAATTTTTAGTTCCAGATGTCAGCTTAACAGTTTATTGCTTTTTTTAATTGACTGTTTTCTGTTGGTTCCCAGGAAAGCAGGTTCTGGGACAGTGCATTGCACATAATCATGACTGGATTAAACATCCCAGGGAAAGCTGTCATAGTTTAAAACGGCATTGAATTTGGATGGCGATGTGCACATTGGAACACAACAATATTCATAGTATTGTTTGTCTCGCTCAAAACTTTTCAGCTTGTACCAGTTTTCCTGACATAGTCATACATTATTTTACATATTAAAATAATGGAGATACTCTGGCCTCTAAGATTTTTAATTTTTTAGTCAAATAGCTTTTTATAGTGTTTAAAATCCAGTAAGAATCCAGTAAGAACCTGTTAGTCTATATCATAATATAACTTGTGTTATTATTAGGTGTCCCAGCACAAGCAATTGAAGCCTATAATGTGTCTATCGAACTTAATGGGTCAATGAGCACAATATAACATACATGTCAGTTAACTGGTTAAGGGAAGGCCAAGCCCACAAACAAATCCCGTAGGGGACCTGTCAGGTTTAAAAAGCTTGACTCTCTATTAAAAGAAGGCGAATAGACAAGGCTTCAAGTTTTACTAACTGCAAGGCGAGCAACAGGACTTCTCCCTGCTTCCAACCAACTCCAACTCGTGTCCCCCTGCAGCTTCTTTTTATTCACATAAATCACATGATGAGTGTATGTGTGTGTGTGTGTGTGTGTGTGTGTGTGTGTGTGGTGTGTGTGTGTGTGTGTGTGTGTGTGTGACTGTCTGATTGATGACATCTGTTTTCAAGACAATGAATTCAAAGGTAGAAGTTAGGTGGTGATGTGGAAACCAACTATAGTATGTACAAAATGAGAACATTTGAATGATTTCTTTAACAGGACCCATCTAAGGGGACTCCACCCACTCACCAGAACCTTGGGCGGTACCCTAAATCAAATGAAAGTTGGTCATGGGCACTTGACTTCTGCCCCTAATAAAATCAAACGCCCCGCCAAGTGTGCCTCAACCACCGTCAACATTACAACATTAAAAATCTGCAGAAGAAAGGCATAGTTGGTCAGAAAGCAGGCCGGCATGCTGGAACACCTGGCCAAATGTCCTCCTCGGCCGACACTGGCCTCCCCCCACTGACAGGTGTATGATGCATTAAAACTGGAGGACCAGAAGGGCAGAGATGTGAAGCAACCATACTGCAGATCAGCACAGATGTGCCCGTACCCGACCTGGCATCTGCATCATTATGCCTCTTGCCAGTCCCATTGGGGACCCTGAATGAGTTCTGAGTGTGCCTCGTGTACATAATGGACCGGTAGAAAGTGTATCACTGCTATATCGCATGGGACTATCTCTTCTCTGTCCAGATTTTACATTTCCATTGTACCAGTTGACCACGATCTGACGCAAAGCTTCTCCCTATGAGGAAAAGATACATTATCTATTTCTGTCCGCATTTGTTTTTCTAAATAATTTATGTCAGCTTTCAATCCATCATTGACAGAAAATACTCCCTTTAAATATAATTTTTGACATTTTTTTAAACGTATCATAAAACACTTCCAGCCATTAATATTCTGAGCTGATTATCCTCACAAGTGTCACGGGAGTGCTGGAGCCAATCCCAGCGGTCATTGGGCTGTAGGCAAGGTACACCCTGACCAGGATGCCAGTCAATCGCAGACACAATCACACCCAAAGGCAATTTTGAGTTTCAAATGAATGCATGTTTTTTGGATGTGGGAGGAAACTAGAATTCCTGGACAAAACCCAAGCAGGCACAGGGAAAACATGCAAACTCCACACAGGCGGGGCTTTGAACCCTGGTCCTCAAAACTGTAAGGCCAATGCTCTACAGCTGCTCCACTGTGCCACCGCATAATGGATAGTGTGAGTAATAAAACTGAGCAGTGTGTGTGTGAAGTAAGAGGCTTGACTCCTGCAGGTCAAGCTCGACCAGCTGGTCGACCATCGAGAGAAGTGGGGCAGCCCCTTCCCTCCCTACAGCTAAGTACTGCAACCACCAACCATCTCCCTGCAACCAGAATGGGACCTGAAGTAAGGCTGTCCAAGGTAGGAGGTGCCAACCCTCTATCTTAGTGCCCAAGTCAGCTGGGGACCCAACACAACCGAGCAAGTGAGGCCAATTACCATGGCAGAGCTCACCGGAGAGAGCGAAGAGGAGGACCCAGACCTGGAATGCAACATCAGATCCCCCACCCCGCCCCACCCAGAGACCCAGACAAAGCCCAAAGAGCTGGGTAGTAGATCTTCAGTGCGAGTTGATCTGTTTTCAGCGGGCTGCTGGCGTGGTCACAGAGGGATCCACTCGCTTGCATGACGAAACGATCGGAAAGTTCCGTCGATGAAATCTTCGAGTGGCTCCACAATGGTATCTGGGCATGAGGAGGGATTGGAAAAACTTAATAAATAATAATCAGCCCTGCAAAATGGAAGAAACGGATAAGGAGGAAATTAAGTCTCAGGGTTACAAATTTGATTTTGCAGTGTAGCCGCCAAACTTGGTCTGGAAAATCTTACTGTTTTACTCAGAGCTTGTCAGACCTTCATCTGTAGCTGTAGATTTTTTTTCACCGAAGATGCTTTTGTTTCATGCCAGTGGTTAATTGGTACTAATCAAGGGGTTAATCAGACAACTTGACATCTCTATGTACATGTTGGAAATGTGGTAATATTTTATACATAAACAGAATCTGCAATGGCTATTTCATTGGTGACACATCAAGGCCAGCAAGTCTAGTTTATTTCTATAGCCCCTAATCACAAGTCTTTCAAAGGGCTTCACAGGCTCACAGTTGGCAATGATTGGCAAGATCCCCGAATGTAACCCACCCAATCAGGCAAGAAAAACTCATAACTCAATTTGGGTAGAAAAGAAACCTTGAAGTTACCACAAATGGTGGGGTACGGCATGGGGGAGGGGGTCCAATATTGATGAGGCTGCAATTGATGTCACTTGGGCAACATTTATCATGTAGTCTGGTACTGTACTGTTAATTAAGATGACAAAAGAGTCCATTTAAAGAGATGAAGCGCCACAGATAAATGGTTTCAGTAAAGTGGTTCTGACACACGACCTGACACAGTCGGCAGCAATTGTCGACAACATGTTCAGCAAAGTGGTCCACCCAATGTTGTCCCGTTTGGTAGGTGCAGAATCTATACAGCAACAGCCTCAGATTGGGTCATCCCCACCTCACCCCCTCTCAAAGCAGGAGAGTAGGGCGGGGGAGATCAGACAAGTGGCATTCATACAGGCCTACATGTACTGTCCTTTAAATACTAAACTGTAAAAACTATTTTTACCGTTGAGAGTTAAAGATTTCTTCTGCGGTACCAGCTCTGATAACTGCAGATAGGACATTCCAAGTACTGGAGCCCGAATCAAAAATGTTCTGCAGCCTAACTACTTCTTTCTGGCTTCTGGAGTCACCCAAAAACATATGTGTTGCAAGCCTAGTTTTTGGGATGGAACATACAGTTCAATTAATTCAGCTAAACCATGGTATATTTTATGAGTAAGGAACGAAATCTTAAAATTGGATCCCAAGGGGACCAGGAGCTAATGCCAAGTGGCCAGGATCAAAGTAATATGATTAACATTTCTCATTCCTGTCAAAAATCTTGCTGCAGCATTTTTTTTTTACTAACTGCAGGCTTTTAATATTAGAAATGTGAAGACCAGAAAGTAGTATGCCAACATAGTCAAGGTGAGACATGACATAAATGCATGAACTATGTTCGCCACGTCAAGAGGAACACTTTCTCTGCTGTCCTAAACACTATCAGAAGCATTGGTCTACATTTACATCCAAAGTTCCAACATTTGTTCAGTGAAACTTTATTAATTCACTCCCATCAGTCGATTATGTTTACAGTCATAGCGGTTCTTTTGGCTGAACTGCTTTCACGATATATATTAAATGTTTGGGCTCCAGTCGGATTTCAGCCACTACATGCTGCCATGTCAGTCTACAGTCATCTTCTGAAGGCCATCACAAACACTCATGCTGGCTGATTTAACAGGGATGTTTCATTAACCAATTAGATTTCAAATTCACCTCTCAGGGCCACCTACCTAGCCCTAGCATTTCTCTGTCCTCTCGTTGGTTGGTCAGGGCAAAAAACTTTTCGAGCCAAGTTCAACCAACAGAACTTACTGCATCTGTAGCAATCTACACGTTAATGCACCTAGGCACCAAAAACCACTCGTCAATCATGTGTTTCAACACTTTTTAGTCACATGAGAAATTGGTGGATTAAAAAAATGTATTTCTCTTTTGTTGACAAGCCCAGATGATTTCAATCTAGAGCAAAAATTTTAAAATTTACTTCACGATTCCAATACTTTTGTGTCAAAATTATGCCTATTTGTGATTTCCATCAGAACCAGTATCTATTGGGGTCTGTCTCTTACTTTGAATCATTTATTCTATAATGAAATATTGTGGAATGAGATGGCATTTAAAAAAAAAACCAGACTACTCTGATAATGACTTAGATTGACGTCAGTAGCGGGGGAGTCAGGTTGAAGTGTCACGTACACAAAGTTAAGTGATTACTCGTAATCACACGCTGCCCTCATTTTTATTGCGTATGTGAAACCCAGCATCTTCTTTCAGTATGAAATAAACAAAACTTGGTGTTCCCCCGTATACTGTAATGATGTCTTTTATAGTGGTGAGTTTTATTGGTATTTTGGGCATATTTGTTGACAAAGAGGACTTCTACCTTGTTAAGTATCTTGTGGGATGATTTTTTTTTTCCTTATGCCAGTTTAACCACAAAGCATCCTGTTTCTTTCTCGTGACTTTAATAATGACGACACAAGTTTTGTCAGTACCATTGAATCACTACAGTAGTCTGAATTCATGTCTGGAGTAGTCAATTGTAAAAGTTACACACATATATACACATGCTATTGGGTATTTATCAAAATTCCATAATGCTCATCAAGTAAACATTTTCATGTCTACTTTTTTTTTTACAATATCTGCAGAATTGAAAGTGGAAAGCATCATGTAATATTAAAATACTTTAAAATAGTGTTGACACCATAAAATTCCCGAGATATATCTTTTTTTTCGTTTCGAAATACAATTTGGAATGCTCTAGGATATTGTGTGTATAAACCCCTTTGTAACCACTGGGCTACAGAGGCTTTATTCACGTCCTGGAAATGAAGCCTGTGTATGGCATTTCCCTTTTTCTTTCACAATGAGTGTGTGCTAATCGTTGTTTTAGTATTATGGGATTCCCCTTCACCGGTTTGTTGTGTGGATACACATAGTTGTTTAAAATTAAAGCTGTCCAACATTACCAACTAGATCAGTGTATTTTCTTGATGGATTTTCCATTTCTACATGTGAAATAATTTGGGTTACTAGCAGGTATTCTGTTGTTGATTGTCAGTCATGACATGAAAAAATAAAAGTGCCATTATTGAGTGATGAAGATAAATATCTGACATACTCTGTTGCACTACTCTAAAAATCTGAATAAATTGGGTCATTTTATACATTGTCAGAAGAACAGGGATCTTTGTTTAAAAGTTGGAGTGAAGAAAATGTCAATGCAGAAAAATGATTGGGTGCTCAGCTAAAATGTTCTTACACTGAATGGAAGAAAATGGAAAAGAATTTCAGTCGTCTTCATTGAATAACAGTGGCACATCAAGAGATGTTATACTATCATGTTGACCTTTCATCCATTTTCCGTACAACTTGTCCTCCCTTGGGTTGTGGGGTCTGGTGGAGCCAGTCCCGGCTATGTGTGGGCAAAAAGCGGGGTACACCCTGAACCAGTCGCCGGACACATACGCACAAGCAACCATTCGCACTCAAATTCACAACTATGGGCAATTTAGAGTCTTCTAGTACCCTACCATGCATGTTTTGGGAATGTGGAAGGAAGCTGGAGTAACTGGAGAAAACCGACCCAAGCACGCGGAGAGCATGCAAACTACATAGTTGGAGCCAGGATTTGAACGGCGGTCCTCAGAACTGTGAAATGTCCTAACCTGTCATTCACCATGCCGTCACTTATTTTGACCTTATTTATTGCAAATCAGGACTCATGGATCGCGTTACTGTATATCATGTCGTGGTGTCTTATACAGAAAGTTCCCCCTAATTTTTTTTCTTGGGGTGAGACTAATTTTGTCTGTGGAAATGGAAGCTTTTCTGTTTGTTTGTTCTCTTTGACATATTTTTAGCTATAATCACATTTGTGTTATCCATGTTTCAGTTGTGCCCCATATCTCCAAATGAGCCATGTCATGAGGACATTTTTCAGTAGCTGCACCCTTCTGTGCGTTAGTTATAATGGTCTTGTGGCAGTGACATGGTTGTGTGGGAAAAATGTGTTAAGGGTGAAGGATTGACCTCTTCACATGACTCCTGGCTAATTTGGGGGTAGGTTCAGACAGCATAGTTATACGTCCAATGGCATGTGGTGGTCAAGTCAGCCAAAGAGATAAAATAGAATTGTGAAAGAATTCACCCAAGTTGGCCTTTTTACTGTGAAGTGTTAAGGAGTGTAGTCCATGTGTCACAAACCCTTTTTTTCTTCTTGAGACCTGAATAATAAGAATGGCTACTAGTTTGATACACAATCCTGAAATGTCAATTTTGCTTACATTTTTTGCAATTATAACCATCCATCCATTTTTTTTTTTTTTTTTTTTTAATTATTTTTTTTTTTTTTCTCTTCCTCACAAGGGTCGCGGGAATGCTGGAACCTATCCCAGCTGTCAACGGGGAGGAGGCAGGGTACACCCTGAACTGGTTGCCAGCCAGTTGCAGGGCACATGGAAAACAACTGCACTCACAATCACACCTTTTTAGTGTCCAATTAATGTTGCATGTTTTGGGGATGTGGGAGGAAACTGGAGTGCACAGAGAAAACCCACGCCGAGTCCACACAGGGAGGGCTGGGATCGAATCGTCCCCAGAACTGTGAGGCCAACTCCTTACAGCTACTCCACTGTGCTGGCCCCATAACAATAACTTAGCCATATTTGACACTTTGGTGGCAATTGCTGTAGTTCTGATTCTGCAAAGGTTGAGTCAAGGCAGCTTTACTTTTTTTTTTTATATACAGTTGGCTCGATTTGTCCTTGGTGGATGACTATGTCCTGGATGACAGCGAATATACACAGACACGTACTGTATACTGTTGTTCCAAAATAGTAATTGCCATAATTTTGTGAAAGCTCTTGAAACTCCAGCTCCACACTTCCAAAATGTCTTGTGTCCTCTATTCTTGTCTGCAAAATAAGAGCTGTCACAACCCAAAACCATTAGAAAGTCCTCAAACTTGACTTTAAGTATCTTCATTCTTTAAATGTTCTCTTCTGTGCTGGTTGATATGCTGAAACTGTTTGAGATGAATTTAATCACTACTTCATCTGTTCGTACATATTTATTACTGAATGTGTTTGCTTTAGCATATTCTGCAAGCAAGCCCGCAGAGGAAAATCATGCAAAATTAATCTGATATACAGTATGCGTGCCATTATGACGGACATGAGGTGGCTAATTTCTGTTCACCAGGATCACAACTTGGACTGGTTTCCCCGGATGAGGGCCATGTCATTGGTCAGCAGTGATGCAGATGGGGAGCAGAATGAAATCCGAAGCCTCCAGGAAAAGCTGGAGTCCACCATTAAACTGGTGTCCAACCTCTCTGGCCAGCTGACAGAGCTCAAGGAACAGGTTGGTTGGCCTTCATTACAATGAGCACTGCCAAAAAATAGGGAGTAAATTATGCGCCGTCTCCCTAAAAACATTTGTAATGGCCTATGGATGCCACGATATGTATGCAAAGAAATACTTATATCTAAATGAAATATCCTGTAGATGCCACCAAATTTTGCCAAACATTACTGCTTTGGCCTGAACACAAAAATGGCAAATAAAGGGGAAAAAAATCTGTAAATGGGCAAATTCATAAATGCCAACTTGTGAACATGTGGTGCTTTAATATATTTCTCTGTGATGTCTCTGATTTCATGATGTGGAGAATAAGAACATGTTTTTGGTCTAAATTTGGACATCGGTCACTTGACATACAAGTTTATTAAATAGAATTACTTATTTATTCACACCCTTTGTCTTCAACTCAGTGTTGCTTACAGTACTTGTCGTGACTGCATTTTACATAATTTACCAATCGCTGGTATTGTAATTCAAACTGCCATTCCGTTGTTTGAGGCATGTAAACAAGATTATGCGTTGTATGTTGCACAATTTTTTTGCAGTCTTGCTTTTCTAGTGAACAGAATTGTACAATGCTTTACACTTGAAATGAGAACCATATGTGGGGAAGTGAATGTCATGGAGACCTTTTGACCCAGACAGGGGGAAATGATGGTGTTGCTGAACACTTGTGATGTGGGGGGCTGATTTTAATTTAAACAATTATATCCCCACCCCCAAAAATTATTTATATTGTTTTCCAATCCCGAATCTTCCAATTTACAAGTGCAAAAGACAAGAGTTGAGAGTAAGTCAATTATTAATTGAATTGGTGTTTACCAACAAATCATATTTCTCCTAAAGGGCACAAGACCACTTTCTTTTAACTTTTGATACACCATTGTGGCCCATGGTTTATGTGACTTGGCTTTATGTTTCACTGACCATACTCCCACAACATTTCAAATAGACTTCACACAATCAGGATTTTTCGAACTCAGATGCGTCAGGCACCTCATCTGGCTCCTCTCGATGCAGAGGAGCAGCAGCTCAACTCTGAACCCCTCCCGGATGACCAAGCTTCTCACCCTATCTCCAAGGGAAAACTCCGACATGCTATGGAAGAAACACATTTCAGCTTCTTGTATCTTGTTCTTTCGGTTGTGACCCACATCTCGTGACCATAGGTGAGGCTAGGAATGTAGATCGACCAGTAAATTGAGTAGTACGCCTTTCGACTTCGCTCCTTCTGTAACACAACGGACCGACACAAAGTCCGCAACACTGCAGATGCTGCACCAATGCTCCAATTTCAAAACCCTTTTCATTAGTAAAGACGTCCCGGTTTTTGAAGTATTGACATGAAATTCTGAGAATATCTGATTTGATGTTTTTTAAGTTAGCAAAATTAGTTCTAATGCTCATTTAGAACAAAGGGGCAATGTGAATTAGAAAAATGAAAGCCAAAGCATCAGTTAGTCAGTGAAACATACGAGTGTCAAAATGTTGGGCCACGACTAGCTTTTGTGTCAAGGTGCAAATAATCTAGCACATAGTTGACTCTAACAGAAAGTGTGTGGTACGACTGTGTGGTTTTCACTTCTAGTGTTGCATATTTGCGCATTTTGTGTCAGAACACAAATGCACTATACATGATAGTAGGGTACAGTAAAGATTGATTTACCCTAGAGTTCAGAATTTGTACTATTGCAGAGGACACTTATTTCAACAGTTTGTTTGTTTGTTTTCCCTATGCATCTACTTTGTCCTCTTCTAGATGACCGAACAAAGGAAGCAAAAGCAGCGGATTGGTCTACTGGGACACCCACAGCACATGAATGTGAACCCCCAGCAGCCTGCGTAGGCCCACTAGACAGAACCTGAAGCGCCTCAGCATGAGCCTTATTGTCAGGACGGAGCAGTTCTTGCTTCCAGTGTGAGTACACTAACTTGGAACTTCGACGGAAACTGTAATGTAGTTGTCGTCATGATATGGTTTATAGCTCTACTGTGTACAGATACCACTCAGAACATTGATACTCTTCCACCCCGTTCTGTTAGTGCCAAATGTTTTTGATGTAATACTGCAACTGGGTTTAGTTATGTGTGTCATTTACTGGTCACAATCTCTAAATGGAGAGGATGAATTGGTCCAGTTTCCTCACCCTTCATTTTAAATCACTTATCTATTTTAGACAGAACAACCAGTATTATTTTGTTCTCCTTTGTATTTTGTTCAATGTTTAGACTCAAATATGCAATTGCGTGTGGATTTGAGTTCCATAAAATCTCATTTCACTGTGTTAATCTTATTAACTCTTACTGGATAAAATAGGGACTTGATTTTGATTTTACCTGCACAGTATATTTAATAAGATGACCTCCTCAAGTTTTCTTTTTCATTATTTATTTAAGTGAAGTGCCCTGCACTCAATAAGAATCTGTTGCACAAACTTGCTATATCATATGTAATAGTTTTCCTTCACCTATGTAAACCTAAGCGTCATTCTCAGTAATTACTATCTATTGTTATTTCTCTCAGTACAAACTGTAGACACTGAATGATCAGTCAAGTATACTGTACCTGTGTTACATAATTTAAGAGTCACTCACCCTCTGACGATTTCTGGAAAGTTTAAGTCATTCTTAGTGAAACGATTATAATTCAGCATTTCTTCTCTGTCGCTTTGTGACTGTTCTTGTTCTCAAACTAGTTGTGCTTGCACTTTAATTGTCACATCCAGCTCACATGTGACCCTGATAGGGATAAGCTATAGAGAAGATAGACGCTGTCATATGTCTTCATACCATTGTTGTATTTTTTTTTACTGTTTGTGTAGTTTATTGCTTGCCTTTGCACTTGTATAGACAAGAAAAGCTGTTACTTTATAAAATTGTTAGAAATAATAAATAAAGATCATGTTCATTTGTATATTACAGTATAACTATGTATTAAAATGAATCTAATTATCTTTTATTTTGCATTATGTTGTCTTATTTTTAGATATAAACGAAATGGTGATATACAGATGAGTTGTTTCACAATGATTGCCATTTCTTAAACCTGCATACAAAATCATACATTAGCCTCTCCACATTGAAAATGAAGAAATTAGATTTTTTTTTGTCATCTTCTAACATCTTCAAGATGTGGTTACTGTTTTTAATTAATTCAAATGACCTAACTGTTACTTAATGGTATTAAATACCACATTTGAACAAACACACCAGTTTACAGGTGGTGGATAATAGGTAAAACATCAATTATGGTTAATAAATTAAAGGTGATAGATTTTGTGATACTGAGTTTTTCATGAATTCTGGTGTACCTGATCATCCAACAAGTCTAAAATTTTCTTATCTGCTTATGTTACTGATAAATGTACGTATGGCTGATTTACACATTTTACATGGACACCACAATTTGTAAATGAGGGTCAGCACAGGAAATTGTGTGTACTTCTGCCTCTCTGATTAAAAATGTTTTTATTGTCCTTATGGGCACTCGCTTTTTATCCACATGTTGCTTAGCTGTTCTTCTCCAAGTCTGCCGGCAAGGTGACGAAAGCCATTGTGCAACCCTGAAGCGAAGATGGCCAAACGCTAGCCCGAATGCACACACTTGCTGGCAAGATCCAGTCCACTGTTATGCATTCATGTGTTATGTTGGGGAGGAACTCATTACATTTAACTAGATTGTGTGATTTCATTACACAATGAATGTGATTTCATCTATTACATTATGGGTTCAAAATGTGTAATGAAATTACAGTTGCTTTGGTGAATGTCCATGACTGTAATTTTAAGATTTGAAAAGTAGCTGCAAAATGTCAGATTTTTCATTTTAATTTTTTTTTTCATATCACTTCCTCTTCCTAAAGTTGATGTTTTCAATTGTCTGTCTCTGGTCATTTGCTGTTTTACTGTAGTTTTAAACATGACATATTTTTACAGATATGAACTCGTAAATCCCTATTTTGATTCCGATTTTTGTAAAAACATGTAAACCCTATATTTAAACAATAAAAAATGCATATATTTTAAGCAACTTACATGTTTACCATTTTACCTTTTTGGTCGTGGTGTGATCGCATCGGTTCTCCATTTCTTCGATTATATGTGGCCTTTGCGTTGTAATGCTAGTCACTTCTTTAGTAACACTAGCTACCCTTTATTACATTTTTATTCTTTAGTATTGTAAAAATAGTCAATTTGGCCATATGATACTACAGTGAAGAAAATAAGTATTTGAACACCCTGCTATATTGCAAGTTCTCCCACTCAGAAATCATGGAGGGGTCTGAAATTTTCATCGTAGGTGCATGTGAACTGTGAACTGTTTGGGGTGAACAGGTGTCTTTTTGCAGCTAACAACCTCACACAGATGCATCTGACTCAGGATAATACATGGAGTGTAGGTGGACTTTTAAAGTCGGACTAACAGGTCTTTGAGGGTCAGAATTCTAGCTGATAGACAGGTGTTCAAATACGTATTTGCAGCTGTATCACACAGATGAATCGTTAAAAAATCATACATTGTGATTTCTGGATTTTTCTCTTTAGATTATCTCTCTCACAGCGGACATACACCTACGATGAAAATTTCAGACCCCTCCATGATTTCTAAGTAGGAGAAATTGCAATATAGCAGGGTGTTCAAATACTTATTTTCGTCACTGTAGTTAGCAAGCGCCGTAACAAACACACACCCTATTTTCTCCTTCCTTAAATCCACTGTGGTTTGCACAACTTTCCATTTTCTTTTGCTGCTGGTAGCACTGCTGCCCATGTCAAAGAAGGTACTAGGAGAATTTTTAAAAAATACAAATCTTGAGACCGTGCTCATACTATTACTACCGGCTTGCACCCCCGTGTGCGTTCGGCATCGCTCAGCTTGACCGGCTACCCATTCCACATGGCTTCAGCTTTGCTCAGGTGTTTGGTCTCTGAGAATTGGGTAAAACTCTGAGGCATTTTTTGTGGCCCTAGTCCAATTTGTGCAAACCCATATCGGTCGAGCTCCGAGGCACCACTGAAAATAGCGGGGGACTTGCGCAAGAAAGTATTGTGTAGATCCCAGCCTTGTGATGTTACGGGGCTATGTATTAGCCCCGCCCACAACAGCCATTTCTAAACTATTCAACACTATATTGTTATAAGACTTCATGTTTTCAGCACTTATGTTCAAACATATTGAAAGTATTTTGAGACAAAAAAAACTATCTGCTTAAATCCTCTTTTAGAGAGTGCCTTTAAATCAAAATTTACCAGGTCTAAAATGAAATAAATGTGTTAATTGAAGAATGAATGACGACCATCCAACAGCAAACGGTGCTCGTCGTCTTGTGACGTCCTGACCCCGGGGTAGCAACATTGTTTTGCTCGCTCGCACTTGGGAGGCAACGTGACACGCTCATCGGGACCAGCGGATCCAGTTTCAGTTATCCTATTCATGACAGCAAGCATAAAACACTGCAAACTAAAGCATGCTGCCAAACCCTTAATGTTTGGCAGCCACACAACCACTTGGAACCTGGCCATGATTGTCAAAAAAAACATGTTTACCATCTCTTAATCTTGAAATGTAATGTGCTATATTCAACTGAAATTATTTTTTCCCCAAAATAAAGTTACAAGATTGACAAAATCTTAGTTGAAACAATGTAACAAAAACAAAAAAACTTGATTATAAAGCAGCAGTTAATAGTGAATAATAAATGTAGTTATGCTGTAATTACTCATGAAAAAGAAAGATCAGGAAATAATTACAAACATCACACAATTGAAAACATTTGTGTAACTTATTTTACATTGTTTTCCAGTGGTTAACTTTGAACAATCTTTTCACCTTGTGATGGATTATTATATTGTATTTTAAAGTCGACCTACATTTTATAGGTTCAGACTTTATGTGCTATGCGTGCGACTGCAATGGACAATAAAGGCCGGTTTTTTTTTTTTTTTTTTTTTTTTATTGTTTTGTTTCATTTCTTTTCATGTCTGCTGCTCTACATTGCCTTGATAATAAGGATCGGGGCGGAGAGCAGAAGGTTTGCACAGTGTGTCCCAAGAACCGGAGCGTGGTTGTACACGGGACTCTACTCCCGTGGGTGGCAATCGGCTTGCACGCAGGCCGACTGCAGCAGTAGGCTGCGTGCGTGTGTGTGCGCGAGTGCACGCACAGGAAGCAACAGCGGGGGGTTTGGGTAGTGTGGTGTTGGGACTTGAAAGCGCCGTCCAACACGTGAGGCTCATGTGATGGACTTCACAGTCGCGCAGTGTGTAGGGAGCCTGCAGTCACAGGACTTGTTCCGCACGTAGGCATCGAGCCACCCGCCCATTCCTGGCTGCAGACGAGCAGAAGGGTGACGAGCACTCAAGGAGGTGGCCGCAACTTGAAGCTCCCAGGAGAGGAGGGACTGAATTCGGACGTCATTTTTTTCCCCTCCGCTGTGGATCTTTTTCTTTTGGTGGCGTTTTCGGGTTTGTATTTGAGCGACATGGAGGGAATTACGAGGACGCCGCCGCCGCCATGTGTGCCCAAACGGCCGTCGCTGGATATCGCTGACATGCAGGGGTGAGGATTATGTAACATTCTGTTATACAACTCAGTCACATTTTATCCAGAATTTTGATGATAACAAAAATGAACTTTTCACCAAAGGATGGGCTTTCCGATTTACGTGTATAAATCACGGAGGGGGGTGAAACGCGGGGACGACACCAGGGTAATTTTCAAGTTCATACATGTCATTTCATGCACTTTTTTCCCTTCTTCTTCGTTAATGAAAAGTCAAGAAAATGCGTCACTTATACCTGCAGGAGACCTACAAGTTGCCTCATCGACTAATCGAAAAGAAAAGACGAGACAGAATCAACGAATGCATTGCCCAGCTCAAAGATTTGCTCCCAGAGCACCTCAAGCTTACTGTGAGTCTTTATCTGAATTAATTGCATGTCTGCGAGGCAAACGCACACCGCGTGGCCTGTTATAAGTTAATAAAAGAATTACAATTAAAAAAAAATCTTTTATATCGTGAAGCTTTAAAGTTTTTGTATGCGTTTTATATCTATATATAAATATAAATATAGATATATTTAAAACGTTTCATATAGATATATATAATTTTGTTTTTTTTTTTTTCTTCAGGCGTCATGTCTGAGTGGATTGCATTGCATGACTTCCTGAGCGTTTGAGGCTTGTCCTCTGTTTGGCTGCAGAATGTGTTACATAAGAAAGATCAACATTCTTATCGAAGGTCTTCCTGTTTTTAGACGCTGGGTCATTTGGAGAAAGCGGTGGTGCTGGAACTCACTCTGAAGCACGTGAACGCCTTGAACAGCCTGCTGGAGCAGCAGCAGCAGCAGATCTTGGAGCTGCAAAAGGGCCTCCAAATAAGTACGTCCAGCGCACACGGAACGCCTGTAAATTGCAGCTGATATGTTTCATGTACACTGAATATAAGTAATATAAGAGAAAGAAGACACAAACACATTTTAAAACCTATTTTTAAATGTAACAGCTGTTGAACTCTTCCTTGCACAGTTCTTACAAATAAAAACCAAATGCTTGTGTCGAGCTGTTTGTTACGGTTCTCATAAAGTATAAAAATACAAGAAAGAGAATTGAACACCAAACCAGAAAATTTTGTCTAATGATGCCAAGGACACCATAACACAAATTAGCACCGATTTTACACTGATTTTTTTTTTTTTTTTACCCTTTCAACCTACAAGTTTAACAAATTGGGCAGCCATGCATACAAACAGTATATACAATACTCACAGGTAAATATTATCTCTGCTTGGAATATCAAACTTTAAGATGAGAACACGCGTTACACTTAAGTTTCATCCACTTCTTGATGGTAAGTACAGCGCATCTCTTTCAGTAGACCTCAGCTTTGTGTGCCTTGTTGAAGCACAACAAAAGGCTCACAACTGTACATTTTTACTTGCATGTATACTGTAAAAACGTCCCCAAAGAAGATTCTATAGCCGAGTTGCGAATCTCATCTGGGATTGACATTATTGCAAACTGCTCCTGGTTTGATACATACAAAAAAGATACATTGGAGGGAGGGTCGATATTTAATTGAAACATGAATATTGTTTTACACGTGACTGGGTGGTAAAGTGATGACATGTTCCCCTCTTCTCATCAAAACTATTATGTTAGTGTCAGACATTTTACTCGTGCAACCAATGCAAGCCTTGTTGTAAATGTTGTTCCTTCTGATATTGGCCCAGGTGACCACGGCAGTGACGGCCCAGAGGTCAGCGAGCAGATGTTCCGTTCGGGTTTCCACTTGTGCGCCAAAGAGGTCCTCCACTATTTGGCTCGCCGAGACACCAGCCAAGACCTGATGCCGTCCCATGTCATCAGCCACATCCACAAGGTCGCTTCTGAAGTACTGCAACGTCAAAGCGACGCGCTCGTCAGCGAGTCGGTCTTGCATAGTTCGGAGAAATTGAAGAAACCTGCAGAGCAGCCCCCCAGAGCCACTGATGGGCCGTCCAAGAACTGCGTTCCCGTCATTCAAAGGACTTGCCCAGGCGGGATGGGGGAGCAGAGCGGCAGCGACACAGACACTGACAGTGGCTACGGGGGGGAACACGAGAAACGTGACCCTAAAGCCCGGCGCTCAGGTGGCCACGGGAAGGAGGGGGAGCTCCAGGCCACAAGGTCTGAGCAGACCGCTGATGGCGTCAAGCACGAGGGGGGCGAGCCTCAGGCCAAGAAGTCTCGGTCTGATTCCTCTGAGGATAAAAGCCTCTCCGGTCCTCCAGCCGGAGCCGCCGGCAGCTACGTGGGTTTCTCCCCCAACCAGCAGCCAGTTTGCCTCCCTTTCTATTTCATTCCCCCTGCGGCTGCAGCAGCGGCGGCGTATCTGCCCATGCTGGACAAGTGTTGGTATCCCGGGGGCATGCCAGTCATGTACCCTGGCATGAGTTTACCCCCAGAGACCCTCTCCCCACCTCTGGTGATGTCCCAGAGGGCGGGGTCGCCAGTTTCCCGCCAGAGCCCCATGGACTCCCCTGTACTTGACAAACCTTTAAAACAGGTCTCCCCATTAAACTTGGATACTAAAGAGTAACAGAGTCATTGTGTAACAGGAAATCTTCATGGAAAAGGGGGTAAACAAAACAAATACAGCTGATGGCCATTGAGAGGTGCTGAACTTGTAAACTGCAAACCCCCTTCTATCATCTGCTCCTCTACGTGGATTTTCAAGGGTCATGCCCACCGGTTGCATGACTTTGAAACACTGTGAACCTGTGGGAATGAGTCTGGAAGAGGAGCAGAAACCCTATTCTCTGCACTCTGTGTCGAATGTCAAAGGTGAATCCAGAATGTAAGGGACATAAACTCCCACCCCAGAAAAAAAGTATGTACGATTTCGACCTATTTGCACACACATACACACCAGTCTATAATGAATGTAAGGATTCAACTAAAGCCCCTTGTATTATACATGCTGCTTGGGCTCCTCCGATCTGCTGTAGAGCAACAGATCTACTGATCTTATGTTTTTGTCTCAGAACTGCAACTACACATCATTTATTCGTTGTTTAAATCTGTTTTATTTTTTTTTTTGCCAAATTCCTTTTTTTTGTGTTGACCACAAGATATCACTCATCCTTCAGTTAGCTTGGCAGATAAACATGAACGTTTTTCAAGAATTCAGGGCGTTGTCACTGTACGAGGTGTGTCACTCATGATCTGTGAAAGTCAGCATTTATGCTTTCAGATTTCCTTTTGACACGCGACTTCGGTGAGCATCTACATTAATCTCCTGTCGAATTGTGTTGTTGTTTTTTTTGTTGTTGTTGATATACTACTCTTCACATTTCTATTTTTGATACGTGACCGAATGAGTGTATTTGTGTCGCTGTCCGAGGAAGGTTCATGGTCGTCGTGTGCTGTACGCCAAACGTTGTTCATAGCTTTTGTTTTCATCCCCACATTTGTGTTTCGCCCACAAAGTCACGATGAAGCCCAGCCTGATCTTTGTTGCCTTTGACTTATTTTGTGCAGACACACTGGCAATGTTTATTTAGTTTTTTTTAATGTGTTTTTCTTTAAATGTTGTGTCTGTGGCAAAGCGTGAATGTAAAATTGAAACAAAGTAATTTTTTTATAGAAAGAGGTACTTGGGATTTTTATTTTTAATTATAACGAGCTTGTCGGTCGGAATTTTACAAAGTTTTATTGATATATACTCAGATATAAAAAAGCCTCCCCCCCCAACCCTGTGGAATCCACTGCCTGTTAGTGTACAAGTTGTGGTCGGCCATCTTGACAGCTCTCCAGAGCAACTCATGCTTACGTAACAATTACATAACCAATAAAGGAGTCAAGCGGCTGTAAATCAGTATCTTGTCTTAGATTACAAGCTGTAAACATATCAAATTCTGAAACATCTCAAAGGAACGATGTGTCGAGTAATTGGCAGAAATGCACGGTCAATCTTGCAGTTTGCACTCTTGGTTTAACCTTTTTATTTTCTTCAGTAGAAGGTGAAACATGACATGAGTGCAATGAAAATAAAAAACTGATGCAGCAATGGATGCTATGGATTATCAACACGAGGTAAATTTAGATTTTATGGAAATAGAAATATTTGAATATCATTTCCATTTACGGACTGAAGGTTGTTTTGTAAACGTCACTTGTCTATAGTTGATTTGAATGACTATGAACCAACTCGTCCATTATTGAATGTTTTAACGGATTCTGCCCCTCAAAAAAAGAGCGTATAGGAACAGTGTTCTTTTGACTTTGCACATTTTTTTAAATGTTGATATAAAGAAAAATGGGATGAGGAGCTGATGATGTCAGTTGTTGAAGCAATGGTGTGGCGTATAATGAAACTTCAACTTTGTTCTGTTTTGAAACACACATAAGTGGAATATTACCAACTTGATATCAGCTTTGACTCAATTTTGTTTTGACCACAAAAATAGGAAGACAAGCGCCATCTAGTGGGAAACTAGCGCACATCTGCTCACAGGTCCATACCAACACGGATCAGATCGACAAGACGTGTGCATCGTATCGTTTGCGTCACTTCTCAAAAGTTGCTAAAGGTTTCCAGGCCAATTTTAAAACTATCTGCATTTGTTGCTTCGCGCTTTTTTATTGCTTATATTGTATTATGAATTAATAAATAATAACGCTAACAATAAAAACAACTTTGCTTGGTATCATCCCCCCAAAGTTTTTTTACAACCCTAAACAACACATTTGTTTTTAGCTCACGTTTTGTTATATCTACATATATATATTTTATTTATTAACTTCATTTCCACAAAGTATAGGTACAACTGGAGTGGCAATTTCAAAATTAGAATACAATAATAGTACACAACTGGTTCACATACAGTTAAATATGGAGCCCAATGGGCTATAGGAATTAATTTAGACATTTAGATAGAAACATCACGCCTGACTTTGGTGCAGGCAGCGTGGGATTGATTCCTGCTCAGTGACTCTCGATATCACTGCAACTTTCACTTGAGCTTGAGTTGTGAAAAACTTGGACCGGAAATACTGATTCCCTGTCCCTCCAAATGAAAACAGCTTTTAGGCGCTGATGATCTTTCTACAGTAGGTTAGAGCGGCGTTGACGGGTTGACGGTGGGGTCTGCGCCAGTCACGATGCTGGTCCTGGTCCTGGTCCGTGGTGCAGTGCTGCTTGTCGGACTGGCGATGTCGTGCAGTTCGGACCTCGCTCCTCCTACTATCGACATTAACCTGGACCATGATCCCCAACTGCAATGGATGCCGATTCTAAAAGTATTTGATGCTGACTTCCTCAAGAAAACTGTTCAAGAGGTCATAGAGTAAGGGAAACAAACATACAATACTGTACTTACTGTCAAATTTGATTACATATAATTATACATATTTGCAATCTTTTCAATCCCAATCTTCTTCTCCTTTTCCTTTCGGTTTGTCCCGTTTGGGGTTGCCACAGCGTGTGATCTTAGATGAACGTATATAGTATTTACAGCGTTGTTAAACGTGTTGTATGGCCCCACCCAGAACCTGGAATAAATGGCACACTGAAGCGGGGGAGGGAATTACAATACAAATTTGAAGTTGTAGCGCCGGAGAAAAGGAGTCGGAGGCGGAGTGTCGGACACAGGAACAGAACTTGCTTTATTGTTCGACATCAAAACACTACTCGCCTAACGGTGGGAACTCTGTTAACCTTTTCTCCGGAAGCGCAACAACAAAAACAGTCCGTGCGGAACCCCGCACCCCAACTCGAGGTCCCGCGGGTGAATTATGTAAACACCACACAAGCCCCCACAGAATTCACCCATAGTCAAAATCCTCGTGCCGTGGAGGGATGACGACCGACCCCGGCGGGTGTGCACTGTAGGGGCCGAGGGGGGCGGGGCCGCACTGTCCATTGAGTCACGGGACAAGGGCCCAGGCGGGGTCAAGGGCACCCCGGCAGGCGCAGGGGCACAGGGTAAAGTGGGACGACCCCGGCGCGGGGGGAGGGCCAACCCCAAAGGCTGGGCAATGTCCAGGTGCGCGGGTTTGACCCTGTCCACGGAAACAGTCTTGGGTCTGCTGCCAATGTCCACGAGCAGGCTCTTATCCCCGTGCTCCAGGACCCTGAACGGTACGTCGTATGGGGGGCGGAGAGGTCCACGGTGGGCGTCATGACGAACAAACACAAAATCCGCAGAGCGCAGGTGACGGGGCAGCTGGGGTGCCATGTTGCGACGTGGGAACCGGCGCGAACCCTTTTGCGGCCTCCAGCAGGGAGGACCGTTGCCTGGCTGCAGACCAGGGCGCTGTGGCGTCCGGGATGAATTCGCCGGGGACCCGCAGTGGCTGGCCGTAGACGAGTTCGGCGGATGAGGACAACAGGTCCTCCTTGGGGGCGCACCTGAGGCCGAGCATGACCCACGGGAGCTTATCCAACCAGTTGCCGTCCGTCAAGCCGGCACGCAGGGCTGCATTCATGGAGCGGTGGAACCGCTCGCAAAGACCGTTCGCCTGGGGGTGATAGGCGGTAGTGCGGTGCAGCTTGACCCCCAAACTCTCAGCGACTGCGTTCCAGAGTTCAGAGGTAAACTGAGGGCCACGATCTGAGGAAAGGTCGCACGGGGTCCCGAAGCGCGCAACCCACGTGCCGATGAACGCCCGAGCCACGTCTGATGAGGAGAGGGGAACGGCTTCGGGCCAGCGGGTCGTCCTGTCCACCATGGTGAGCAAGTAGGTGAATCCGTGCGAGGGAGGAAGTGGACCTACCAAGTCGACGTTGACGTGGTCAAACCTCCTCTCGGGGACAGCGAAGGGCTCCAAGGGGGCTTTTGTGTGGCGATGCACCTTAGCCCGCTGACAGGCCACGCACGAGTCGACCCAGGCCTGCACATCTTTCTTGAGACCGCGCCACACGAACTTCTGGGCCACCAGCCTCACGGACGGTTTCCTTCCAGGGTGGGAGAGGTTGTGGACCGCCTCGAAATCAGCTCTTCGCCAGTTTGCAGGGACCAGCGGCCGAGGCTGATCAGCCGAGAGGTCGCACAGCAACCTGACGCCCGAGTCACCAACCGCGACTTCCTCCAGGCGCAAACCCGTGTCAGAAGTCTTGAGGGCCTGCACACCGTGGTCCGAGGCCTGGTCTGCGCTCATGCGGGAGTAGTCGAGACCCAGATGCTCAGTGCCGACGATCGCCCTGGAGAGGCAGTCCGCAACCACATTGGATTTGCCGGCGATGTGTTGGATGTCCGTAATGTACTCCGAGATGAACGACAGTTGGCGTTGCTGGCGGGCGGACCACGGCTCGGCCACCTTGGACATGGCGAAAGTGAGGGGTTTATGGTCCACATATGCCGTGAACTCACGGCCTTCCAATAGGGAGCGGAAGTGGCGGATCACCAGCCAGAGGCCGAGGAGCTCTCTATCGAACGTGCTGTATTTGCGCTCCCTGGGGACCAGCTGACGGCTGAAAAAGGCAAGCGGTTGCCAGGCGCTGCCGACCCACTGTTCGAATACGGCTCCAACAGCGTAGTCCGATGCATCGGTAGTGAGAGCAACAGGGGCCCCGTGGGTCGGGTGGGCCAGCATCGCGGCACGACTCAGCGCGGCCTTCGTAGCCTCAAAGGCTTCCATCCTCTCGGCCGTCCATTCAATGTCCCGGTTGGGGGCCTTGTCTTGAAGAGCCTCATAGAGCGGGCGCATGATGTGGGCCGCCCAGCGGATGAACCGGTGGTAGAAAGTCACCATCCCCAGGAACTCCCGGAGGCCCCGAGCCGAGCGAAGTCGGGGAAAAGCGGAGACGGCCTCCACCTTTGCCGGAAGGGGGGCGGTGCCGTTCTTGTCTATGAGGTGCCCGAGGAACTGGATAGAGGGCACCCCGAAAACACACTTCGCCGGGTTGATGATCAGGCCATGCTGCTCAAGTCTTGCGAAGAGGTCGCGGAGGTGCATCAGATGTTCATCCTCCGAGGAGCTGGCGACGAGGATGTCATCCAAATAGACAAACACAAATGGCAAGTTCCTGAGCACAGAATCCATTAAACGCTGGAAAGATTGTGCCGCGTTTTTAAGACCAAACGGGATCCTCAGAAACTCGAACAGTCCAAACGGAGTGATTACAGCTGTCTTGGGAACGTCTGAGGGGTGCACGGGGACCTGGTGATACCCGCGCACCAGGTCGACCTTGGAGAACAGGGGTCTCAAACTGGCTGCCCACAGGCCTTTTGCGGGCCGCGAGATGATATCTTGTGGCCCACCTTATTATGATAGTAAAATGCTTGTGCGGCCCTCAAGTTTTATAATGAATGGCACTTTTACAGCCTTGTGTGCGGAGCTGACGAGCCGACCAATCACGCTGGGGTAGATGGGTATCTGGCAATGTTCCCTCTAAATTGCGCGCCAGCGCAATTGCGCACTTGTAGCGCACACCCAGCGCACATGAAAACCGATCCAGCTCATTGAACCAAAGGTTTACTTTTTTTTTTTTTTTTTTAACAGGGAGCAGGCGGTCTCTATCAAGCTGCTGCTCCGCCACACCATGCCACGTTCTCTACTTCTTTGTCTACCTGACACCACCCACCTCCCGCTCTTAAAGGCGTACACTCATAACTATAAACACCGCCCACCACCGGTGCTTTAGTTAGAAATAGAGCAAAGACGAGTTGGACATGCTGTTTGTTTACTCTAGATAATAATGACAAAAGTAAAAAAAGAAATGCTGTTTCTTTAATGAATATTGAAGTATGTCAATATGAATAATAATCATCATTATAATCATAATAATAATACTTATAATAATAAGAATGAAGAAGAAGAAAAAGTGGTGAAACTGGATGAGATTTTCTCTTTTTTGAGTGAGAAAGGTCTGGTCTGAATCCAAAATAGAAAGTACAGGACGAGATGGTGTATGATGTTAAAATTCCACCTTGGCGCAGCCTGATCGAGGATGAAAGCACAGACAATAGAGTGCTCAAAAGCTAATTCTGTATTTTAAAAATAGGAGACCTCATAACATTAACCTTAAAACTGTTTGGTAGCATCTTTCAGTTTTCAACATGCATTGCTAAAGATATTCTGCAAGCAATAATTCAGTGGAAAAATGGACGGGATATCATTGTGAGTTAAAAAAAATGAAACAAAATTGGATGCGACATTTCAAATTTACAGTTCAAAGTTGGCTTGGTTTGGTTAGCAATGAATTTTTTTTGTTTGTTGACATTTTCATTGTAAGTTTGCAAAAACAAAAAATTGTTCTTCAAAATGTTCTGATGGAAATGTAAATGCTGTAATCTGAATCTTTGAATGAGCCCTGTAGCTTCAATGGATGACACTGATCTGACCACAGTGCATACGGCTGACGTTGCTCACAGTGGTCAAAGGGGGCGCTCACGGGCTTAGTGTGTTTGCTCAGAAGTAAAAAATTTGAGGGAACGTTGGTATTGGGTGTGACATCGACCAAGCTTGATGCAAGCATAGAAACAATTTTCAATGAATAGAAAGTTACAGCAGCGTTGCCAAAGCTTTTTTTTTTAAGTTTTGCACGCAAGTTGTAAACACCACAGTCCTTCTTCATATTATTTTGTGTTTTAAAAAAAAGATGTTTGAGAAGATAAGATTGTTTTTTATTTCTAGTTTAAATTCCGCATACATCCATGTGTGCCAAGGGAGCGGCCCAGCCTCAGCCAGACTCCACCTCCAGCGGCCCCAAGGTAAATTGAGTTTGAGACCCCTGCTCTCTAGCCATGTCAGAATTCGATAGAGTTAACCAAAAATTGTTGAGAAAATTGTTGAGCAGCTGAAACCATCAAAGAGCTGTCTTGACTCGATACCATCTGAGTTTTTCAAAATTATTGTGAAATCGGTGTTCGCTGATTTGTAACAAATTATCAATTGCTCACTTCAGTCTGGTGAGTTTCCTAAAGCTCTCAAAGTAGCTGCAGTTAAGTCTCTTCTAAAAGAGAAAAAAAAAATCAGAGCACTGGATGATTCCATGTTAACAAACTATAGAACCGTCTCTAATCCCTCTTTCATAGCCACGATTGTTGAGAAAGTTAGTTTTAATCAACTCGACATTTTCTTGAATTTAAATGGACTTTTTGACAAATTTCAACCAGGTTTATGAACTCATCACGATACAGAATCTGCTCTTATCAAAATGCTAAATGATATGACTGAATACGGACTCAGGAAATGTATCAATTCTGGTTTTGCTGGATGTCAGTGCGGCTTTTGATACGATAGATCACAGTATACTGCTAAACAGATTGGAAACGTGAGTAGACCAAATGGAATGGTCATTAAATGGTTAAGTTCCTACCTGGAGGAAAAGAGCTACTTTGCAACCATTGGAAGTGCTCAATCTCAACTAATAGCAATGACATATGGGGTCCCTCAAGGGTCAGTTCTTGGGCCACTACTGTTCAGCCTGTATTTGCTACCTTTTTCCAGTACTTTACTTTTGACTAGCAAAGCTATGCATGTGACACACAGTTATATGTAGTAGCAGTGTCACCAGATGACTTTCTTTCCATTGAGGTGTTGTGGCACTGTTTAAAGCAGGTAAATAACTAGGTAAGCAAAAATTTCCATCAACTAAACCACAACAAAACTGACTTAATCGTTTTTGGCAACTAAGAAAAAGATTGCTGTTCGTAAATACCTGGAGTCACTATCTTTAAAAACAAAGACACAGTCTGAAACCTTAGCTTCTGATAAATTCTGACCTAACCTTCAACAGTAATATCAAAGCAATCACTAAAACTGCCTTTTACCATCTCCAGAGAACATCTCAAGTGAAGGCTTGCATGTGTCAAGCAGACCAGGAGAAGCTCATCCATGCTTTTATCTAAGTAGACTTGACTATTGTTATGGTCTTCTGACTGGACTCCCCGAAAAGAGCATTAAACAGATGAAAGCTCGGGTTCTGACCAGAACAAAGAGGTCAGAGCTTGTAACTCCAATCCTAAAGTGACGTCAGCCCCAAGTGTGAATGTTTTTAAATGCAGTTTAAAAACTCTTCTTTTTTCTATAGCATTTTAGAGTACCTCTGTTTTTTAGTGAAATTTATTGCATTAAAAGCTGTTTTAATTGAAATTTTTATTTGCAAACATTATTTTTTAAATCTGAATGCTCTTAGTCATGTAAAGTACATTGCGTTACTTTGTGTTTGAAATGTGCTATATAAATACATTTGCTTTACTTTGCTATATATGTTACGTCTACATGTTTAATAAGGGCAGATGCAAACAAAGAATTATTCCATGCTGGGCTATATACTTCTTTGGGCCTATCCAATAAATAATATAAGTAAATGTTAACTGTTTAAAATGCTAATAACTACAATCACCAGTAATATTTTCTTTTCGCTTTTCACTATGGATGCATTCACATTTTTCTCCAAAAAACATCTGTCCTTTCAGTTCTGCAATCCCAAAATGGTTTCACAAAGTCCTTAGACCTCTGATAAAGGCCTCAGAGGTGTTCCTTCTTCCTGAACCTTATGGGAGGAGCTCCGTGGCATGGCTGCCCACTTCGGCATAAGCCTCTCTGATATCATAATGCTCAACTTGGCCTATGAAGCAACTGCGTATGTGGTCTTTGGCATTTTACTTTCATATGATGTTCTCGCGAATTTCTGACACATTTGTATCCTCACAATAGTTCGCTAAGTCAATATTCTTTGCTTGCAGATTCTTCATGAGCATTGTGGCTCAGAACAAAGATGGAAACGTGTACCATGGCAGGAACCTTGACTACCCATTCTCTGTTATGAGAAATCTTACTGTCAATGTTATCTTCCGAAAGGACGGAAAGGTAGATTATGTCTACTTTTGTTATCTTTAGGAGGATATCATGCAACATCATTAGGGTCACATTAATGACCTATAACATCCATCCATTTCCTGAGCCGCTTCTCACAAGGGGCACGGGAGTGCTGGAGCCAATCCCAGCTATCTTTGTGCAGGAGGCGGTGTACACTCTGAACTGGCTGCCAGCCAATCCCAGGGCACAAACGCTCACACTCACAGTCACACCTACGGGCAATTTAGAGTCTTCAGTTAACCCACCATTCATGTTTTTGGGATGTGGGAGGAAACCAGAGTGCCCGGACGGAGGGAAAACCTACGAACTCCACCCTATTTGAACCGCCGTCCTTAGAACTGTGAGGTAGCTGCCCCAACAAATCCACCATCGTGCTGCCTGACATATGACAATAAATTCAAAATAATCAATTGAGAAAATTAAATGCAAAGAATGGGAGATATCACCTGAGCATCGTCCTTCATGTGCCAGATTTAATCTCAAATCAGTGCTTTAAAAATCGACAAATAATTCTCGAGTATTGGGTGTGACCTTTTGAGTGTTCACATGAAACCTCAATGCAATCCTAAAAACTATCACTCCTACAGTCATGTTGGTCCACTACAACCTCTCATGTCAAAAACAATCCCTTCCGGAATGATGATTTGTTGAAAATTAGAAGTATGGTAAACTCCTGCATATCCATTTGGCATTTGCAAATTCACATAAAATTAGAAGGGTATTGTTTTTTTCACCATTCCTATGGGTTTCCCCTGAGTACTCTGGTTTCCTCCCACATCCCAAAAACATGTATTAATTGGAAAATGTGAGTGCAGATGTTTATTTGTTTCTCTATGCCCCGCGATTGGCTGGAAAACAGTTCAGGGTTGTACCCTGCCCCTGCCCAAAGATAGCTGGGATAGGCTCCAGCACTCCCCGGCCCTCGTGAGGATAAGCGGCTCAGAAAATGGAAACTGCAGATTTAGGTTAGTTGCAGCAGGGTTTACTTGATCTCTGAGTAGTGGTGATTCTTGCCTTAAATCAAATGAAAAAGGCTGCAAATCACCTGCGACCCTAGAAAGGAGAGAAGTGTCAGAGGAAATGGATTGATGGACGGAATCAAACTTAAACAATTAGTAAATAAAAAGTGGCAAATGAGGGAGTGATGCTGACATCACCTCATATAGTCCTGGCTCACTTACCACTATGCTTTTTTTCCTGTCCAATACTTTTCCAAATTCCACCTCCAAGTTTTATCAATCTAGAGTTTAAATTCCAAAGTTTCACTGTGAGACCAAAATAATTATTATTATTGTTCCACAAATGCCAAAAGCTGTAATGCAACCTTTCACCATTTCAGATCTCATAGATTGGAACCACCTTTGCTGGCTATGTTGGCCTGTGGACAGGACAAAGTCCATACAAGTTCACTGTTTCTGGTGACCAGCGAGGTAAGACCACACTCTCCCCACTATCCTCAAGTGCTGAAAACTTGATGACACAAAAATATTGCTTTGTGTACGTGACTAGGCAGGGATCACTGGTGGGAGTTCTGGAAGAACATCGCTTCAGCTTTCCTGCTGAGGAGAAGCCCAGTCAGCTGGCTGGTGAGAAAGGTGAGATGAGGAAAGAGAAGATAAGGAATCATGGTAAAACAAGCACTGTCGAACGTATCAGTAGACATTAATACCCATGCCAAAGAATGATGGAAAAAACATATTTTTGACACAAATAAATAGGAGAGACAACATAAAGTGTTGTAGAGAAATCATCCACCCATTAGTTGAGCCACTTAGAAGGGTTGCACAAATAATCCATTACCTTTCTAGTAGTTTAAGGAGGGAAGCCTGGACTTCTCTCTCCCCAGCTACTTCATCCAGCTCTTTCGGAGGGATCTGGAGGCATTCACAGGCCAGCCAAGAGATGTAGTCTCTCCCGCATGTCCTGGGTCATCCCCAGGGTCTCTCTAGATGGGACCCGCCCAGAACACCTCACCAGGGAAGCGTCCGGGAGCCATCCGAATCAGATCCCCCAGCCACCTCATCCATCGCCTCTCAATCTGGAGAAGCACAACAAACAGCTCGTGACCATAAGTGAGGTTATGAATGTAGATCGACCAGAAAATTGAGAGCTTCGTCTTTCAGTAAGCTCTTTCACAAAGCAACCACAACAGACCCATATAGGTCCACATCACTGCAGATGCTGCACCGATCCACCTGTCGAGCTCCCGTTCCATTCTTTACTCATTCTTGAACAAGACACCAAGGGACTTCACCTTCTCTACTTGTAGAAGGTCATCATCCCTGACCTGGAATGAGCATACCATTCTTTTCCGACTTTGGACCATAGTCTCATATTTGGAGGTGCTGATTCTCATTCCAGCCATTTCACTCTTGGCTTGAAACTGCTCCAGTAAGACTTGGAGATCATGGCTTAACCCAATAGAATCACATCATTTGCAAAAACAAAGATGCAATACTGGGGCCACAAAACCGGACCACCTCCATGCCTCATCTGCCCATAGATATTCTTTGCATAAAGGTTATGAACCGAATTTGTGACAAAGTGGAGCCATGGTGGAGTCCAATTCTCACCAGAAACTTGTGCGACTTACTCCCAGCAATGCAGACAAAACGCTAACACCGGTCATACAGGGACTGAACTGCCTGTATCAGTGGGTCAAATACCCCATACTCCTGAAGCACCCCACACAGGAGTCCCCAAGGGACATGATCTCAGGCCTTCTCCAAGTCTACAAAACACAAGTAGACTGTTTGGGCGAATTCCCAGAACACTGAAGGATTTTGTTGGGGGTGAAGAGCTGGTCCACTGTACCACCGCTAGGACAAAACTACATTGCTCCTCTTGAATCTGAGATTTGACTTCCTAACAGACCCTTCCCTCCAGCACCCCAGAACAGACCTCATCATGTCGAAAAGAGGGATCTCCAACCCAGTCTGCTAATCCAGAGGTACTGTCCCTGATGTCCATGCATTGTTGCAGATGTGTGTCAACCAGGACAGCCCCATACCATCTGGAACTTTTAGAAACTCTGGGCAAATCTCATCCAACCATGGGTGCCAGGCCACTGAGGAGTTTTTTAAAGACCTTGGTGACCTCAACCCCAGATATTGGAGACCCCGTCTCAATGAACCCATACTCATCTTCCTCATGGGAAAGCGTGTCAGAGGAATTGAGTAGGTCTTTGAAAAATTCTTTCCACCGACTCACAGTGTCCCTGGTCAAGGTCAGCAGCACCCAATCCCCAGTATACACAGTGTTGATGGTGGACTGCTTTCCATTTCTGAGATGCCGGCAAGGGGACCAGAATTTCCTCAAACCACTCCAGAAGTCTTTCTCCATAGCCTCACTGAACCCAATCCCATGCCGTAGTTTTTGCTTCAGCGAAAACCAAAGCTGTCTTCTGCTTGGCCAGCTGTTACCCATCAGCTGCCTCAGGAGTCTCACAGATAAAAAAAAAAGGCATGATATGACTCCTTCAGCTTGATGGCATCCCTCACCGTTGCTGTCCATAACAGGTTTGCCGCCGCGACCGCCACTGACTACCTTACACCCACAGCTCAAGTAGTCACCTCAGCAATGGCAGCGCGGAACATTGTCCTCTCAGAGTCGATGTCCCCTGTCTCTCCTGGAACATGAGCAAAGTTATGTCAGAGGTGGGAGTTGAAACTCCTTCTGACAGGAGAATATGCCAGATGTACCCAGCAGACTGTAACAATACTTTTGGCCCTGCCAGATCGGACCGCCATCTTGACCCACCCACCCAGTCAACTCAGGAATAGATGGTGATCAGTTGACAGCTCCGCCCTCTCTTCACCTGAGTTTCCAAGACAAACGACAAATTCAAAAACTCAACAAAACCTAGGGTGTCCTCGTCCCAAATGCACATGTGGACACCCGTCTGATTAAACATAGTATTCATTATAGACGATCTGTGATGAGTACAGAAGTCAAATAACAGAACACCGCTCGGGTTCTGATCAGGAGTGTGTGCGTGTCCTCCAGTTTCACTCCTATTGTCCATGTGAGTGTTGAAGTGGCCCAGCAGAACAATGGAGTCTTTTGTAGGCACACTCTCCAGCACCCCCTCTTGGGTCTCCAAAAATGGTGGGTACTCAGAACTGCTGTTTGGTGCATAGACACAAATAGTTCGTCCCCCATCAGTTTGTCATTCCGCCCCACCACCCAAATGTGGATAGAGGCTACCTTGTTGTCAATCGTGGTGAAGGCACCAAGCCAGGGGGAAACAAATATACCCACATCTAATTGGCTCCTTTCACCAGAGGCAACTCCAGAGTAGAAGAGGGTGGAACCCCTCTCAAAAGGACTGGTACCAGAGCCGAAGCCGTGTGTGGAGGAGAGCCTGCCAATAATGAGACGGAACTTCTCAACCTCACACTTCAGTTCAGGCTTCCTCCAAGTCCCGAGAGCCAGCTTTTGTAGTCTGCGATTGGATTGCCAAAATCCCTGCCTTCAGCCACTGCGCATTTTACACTGTATCTGACCCCAATTCACCCTCCCACAGACGGTGAACCCACGGGAAGGGGGACCAACACACCCTTTCAGGTTGTGACTGTCCGGGTCCCATGGGTGCAGGCCACCAGGCACTCACCTTTGAGCCCCACCTCCTAGCCTGGATTGAGAGGGGCGCACTTGTGACCGACGTCTGGGCAAGGGAAACCTCAATCTATATCAGCGGTCTTTTCACCTTGCTTTGACTGGTACCTTACCTAGGACCTGTTTGGCATGGGTGACTCGACCAGGGGCATAAAGCCCCAGACAACTTAGCTCCTAGTCCTTGGGACACACAAGCCCCTCCACCACGGTAAGGGGATGGCTTCCAGGAAGAGACAGAAATCAGCACCAGTGAAAAATGCACAAAGTAACACAGAACCAAAAATACTGGTGGTACCACAGAAAAACAATTGATGTATTCCAGCCTTACATGGACCAGCTTTGAATACATTTTTGAGCCAGGTGAATATTCTTCAACCTGAAGTCTATGTAGTAATTACTCGGCCGCTTTTTTAGCACGATAAGGGTGTGCGTTTTGAAAGAAGCAAACCTCCATGCTGATCGAGTTGCTTTAATATCTGCAAATTTGATTTAATAATGTGAACAGATAACATTTAAATGTGACGCTCAATGAGAAATTCACCAACAGTGAACATGATTTTAATTTAAAGACATGCTAAAAATAAATGTGATGCTCCTGGGATCGGAAAAATCTCCAAATAACCCGCATCTTGCATAATGCCACAGAGTTTAAAGGTTGGCAACAAGGTCGAGGCTTCATCTCAACTTTATAGTCCACTCATTCTGCAGGAATCTTAAGGAATTTTAAATGGTGGCAATTTGTCTTTTGTGCAGACTCTAGAAAAGGCAGAAGACTTCCAAGATGCCGTCCTGCGTCTTTCCAAAATTCCCATCATCACACAAGTGTATTACATTGTGGGCAGGGCACGGGCAGGTGAAGGGGTCGTCATCAGCAGAGACCGAGGCGGCCCGGCAGATATCTGGCCGTTGGATCCACTGAGTGGCGGGTTGGAATGATGAGCTGGCCACAGTCTTCTTGTTATGGGCTGTTTGTTCATTGGGATTACACAACTTTCATTACTTTTGTTTGTTTAGATGGTACAGAGGCTCCCTTCCCCAGCCAAGGATCATCGAAAGTGAGCTGTCGAATCGTAAAAAACTGCTGGAATATGAGACAGCACAACATTCTCATGATACAAGCATCATGTTACAGTATGTTAATACTACACACTACCGTCTCTTTTTCCTAGAGGAGCAGCAGAAAAAGCAATGAATGCTACTGGTCAAGAGCATATAAGTATGTATGCGCTTTATCAGGCAAGTCACAACAAATTATTTAGTATTCACAGGAAACTTATGAAACTAATGGTAAGACCAATTTCAGTTGGAACAATCAGAATTCATTTATAACCTGTAATGATGTCTCTATCCAGGTTTTGTCACTATTTCCTGTGTGTAATGGGTAAGAAGAACATCCATTCATTCGGCTCTCTATCATTCTTGTGGCAAAGCATCTCATGACAATTCATTTAGGGTCATATTCTCCCTTTCGCGGAAGTCAGAAAAGCCTCACAGATGTGTCTTGTAGCATGCAAGGAAGGTTGGGCACAACTAGTCTTCAGTATGGCATGGAGCCCTCATTTTTTATTCATGGACCTCAAAACATATATCACTAACAAGAACAGTATTTTGATTAAATTAATTGTGTTTTTATTTATGTCCTACATAAAAAACATGCACTCCTAAAAGGTTTGTTGGACCGGTAGGCACCTTAGCACTGTGCATGTCTCACTGATCACTGCAATGATTAACTTCTGTATCCACTACAGAAAATATGACATATTGCCACTGGCTTTCTATAGCATTCACACAGCTCAGGAATATTTCAATCTTTGCAATTTACAGCCAACCTCAGACTTCAATGAGTTACGTCCCTTGGGTCATTGCACACACATGAGCTGCTTATGCACAGTGGGTGTCCCAGAAGTCATTACAGCAAAATGTGCATCCCTTAAAGGTAAAGTGTTATCCCTATAAACATTCTTAAATAGATAGTGAAATGAAAACTACATATAACATAATTCACTTCAATATCTACACGAAAAAATAAGTCTCATTCGACATCCAAGTGATAGCCATATTGGCTGCATGTACTGTCCGTGACATCACCCCGGACATTCGCAATTGAAAACACGCTGTGGCCCCTAGTGTGGGACACGCCCTTTCAGACACGGAAGCTCTTTTCGAAGAAGAGAATGTCTCACAATCGAGTCAAGTGTCTGGGGCGATATTATCCTATCGTTTCGAGCCATATTTAGATTATATGTGGATCACTTCGAACTAACAACAGACTCCCTGACAGTATGTAGCCTACTCAGCCGCGAGCGATGACAATACTGAATACTGTAAAACGGCCCGGCTCGGCACCGTGATAAGGCACCTCGCCGCTGAAGGTGAGCCATGTCATAACACACTAAAAATCATGCATTTCATGTCGGTGGCATTTTAAAGCTCAAGTGTCGTCAAACGGATGACGTGCCCGGCTCATTGCATTGCTGGACATTGCTTGAACACTCGGGAGAATGGAATTACGCTTCATAAGTTTGAAAGAGACCCTGTTCGTTGTGAAAAATGGATTGCACGGGTGCAGAGGACGAGAGCTTCGTGGGTTACAAATAACAGGTAGGTGTGTATACAGCTCCAAAAAAAAAAAAATAGTTTGGGGCAGACCACGTAATCGGTCTCTCTCATAACGTAGCAAAAGATCCGCGTATGAAATGTGTTGATATGCGCATACAGCTACTAAAAAAAATTATAGTGTGGGGCGGACCACATAATTGGTCTCTCTCATAACATAACATAAGATCCACGTATGAAATGTGTCGATGTGCGCGTCGCACACCCAACAATGTCTCGATAGTGTTCATCGAGTACTGCGACGACTTTGAACATACCCCTAAAAGCAACATAGCCAAGCTCCACCTCCTCCGAAACTCAGCCACACCGGCATTCAGCGGTCACAGCTTCTGCGAAGGCTGCGCGTCGGGCTTTGCGACGAGGGCGGCTCTGAAGAACCCAGCCGAGAATGCGTTACTCAGTCGCGTGCGCGCATAAAGCGCTACGGCTCGACTGTGACTAAAGTAGCACCGCTCGGCTCTGTCATAAGCCACAGCGGCTGGCTGCGATGAGCCGCGATGGATCATCTCCGCCGCGGGAGTGGATCAGACGGGATGTGGTTTGGCCGTGATCGGATATCATCTGAATATGGCTCGAAACAATATTGTAATATTGCCCTGAGTGCTCGAAACAATAGTGTAATATTGCCCTGGTAACTTCACTCAGTTGTGTGCTGTTGTCCTTTTCGAAAAGAACTTCGGTGTCGGAAAAATGGGATTATCTCTGTTGTTCGGCATCCGTAGTAGCAGGCACTGCGTGTTTTTAGCAGCGGAAGTGACGCTGACGTCAAGGACAGATGACACGACTAATATGGCGACCACTTGGATGTCGACGGACACTCAATTGTGCAACTTTGTGCATGGATGACGCGCTCTCCGCTCACTTTCTTTTTTTCCGTATAGTCATTGAAGTCAATACTGTTATATGTATTTTTCATTACAATATCTATTTTAGAATGTTTATAGGGATGACACCCGGGCTTTAAGGTACGCAAGCCAGACAGAAAAGGCTTTTGGACGGAGCGAAGACGATGACTCTGAGTTATTGGGTGATTGAATGAATGCCAACTTCAGGAACCTTTTGCACAGATCAGTTGGTCTTGTTTGATCACACAAACACAACATGAGATAATAGTAGTATAAAATTAAAAAGTAATGGGAAAACAACAAACCATATGAGATTTGAACAAAAAATTTAAATGAAAGTACACATACAGTGGGACCTTGGCGTTCAAACGTCTTTTCGACCAAAAAAATCTGTGTAAAAAATTCCTTAGTTTTCGACCCACTTAAATCAGCCATCCATCAATTTTGGAGGCTATCTCAGCTGTCAACGGGCAGGAGGTGGGCCACACCCTGAACTGGTTGCCAGCCAATCGCAGGGCACATGAAGACAACAGCTGCACTCACAATCACAACTAGGGGCAATTTAGAGTGTCCAATTAATGACGATAATGGGATCGAACAGATTTTTATGGTGATCCTTTACTTCCTGCAAAAAACATGTTTTAAACTTCAATATTTATATTTATATAGTTTCATTGTCTGCTCTTTCGATCATTTTATAGGAAAACAGTCTACACAACAATAATGAGTGCAGCAACCCCAGAGAAGTATACCACACTTGTCAGGCCACCGGTATGTGCAATAGATTACTTTTATTTTTTTAACTTCTTTCCTGAATTTGGTTCAGTTTCTTTTATAATACCAAGTGATGAAGTACAATTCACGAAATCATACCTATTTAATGTCTTTCAAGGACTGCCGCACAACTCGACTGACCTGAAGTGCTTCCACCGGTCAGTGAAGTGGAACCACGATTTTCTGTTTGAGTGAAACCGATGAGAATTTTTCAAAAGAAAGCTAATACAAATTTAACGAGAACATTTTGCATACTCTGTGATCATCACCCTAACAGCTTTTTGAAAATAATAGTATGTTTCACAAACCTGACGGTACAAATGTAAATAGTGCGTAATATGTGGCGTTACCGATGAAAGAGATGCGTTGTAGCTTGTTACAGTTATTAATTACAGACATTAAGTTTTCATCTGACTATGCAGAGTTGATATAGTTTCAAAAGAGAAAGTATGAGCGCAATAGCAGAAATATTTTGATCCTAGATAAACTGCACTAATAGCACAGGTGTTAAGTGTGAACAGTGTTTATTTGCCAAATTGTGGGAAAAACTTCACAAGTATTTTAATGAAATATGATTAAAAAAAAATTCTGAAATAAAAACCAAGCTGCGTCGATTGTTTAACTTGTAACAGACCAAAGAGACTTTGTAATAGAGTAAAATAAGTTCAAATGCAATTACACTGAAGTTTGGACGTGTTAAACAAATAAAAACACTACAATTTTCAAATAATGTTTAATGTGTATTTCAATGAATACACTACAAAGAAAACACATTTAATGTTCAAACTGATAAAACAGTTTCGAGCAAATAACTGTTAACTCACAATTTTATGGCTGCAACACGTTCCCCAAAAAAAAATTGGGACAACCTCATGTTTACCACTGTGACATCACTTTTTCATTGAACGTCATTCAATAAATGTTTGGGAACTGAGGAGACTCCAACAGAAAATCAAAACCACTGAACGGATTGTCGACACCACCCTACCCATCCCTGAAGACTTGCACGCTGTCACGGCCGTAGCGGTCCCTGTCATGGGTGTGCCGGTCCCCGATGCGGCGCGCACCTGCCTCAATCAGCAGATACGCACACCGGTGCCTCATCCCAGTAATTACGGCTCACAAATACATGGCCACGTGCGTGGTCTGATTTTTTGCCAGATCGTTGTACTTATGTCATGTTCTCGCAACTCCTTGCCCATGCTCTTGTCCAATTTGAAAGTCAAAGTGATGAGTGCGTCCAGGTCTGGCGGCAAGTCTAGCGGGATCAGCTGGTCCTTTACCGCGGGGGACACCCCTTGAAAGAACGCATCTAGGAGCGCCCTGTTGTTCCAATGGCTCTCTCCTGCCAAAATGCAGGACTCTATTGCATAATCAGAGACTCTTGGTCGACCCTGCAGTAGGGTGATCAGCGAGGTTGCTGCCTCGCTTTCAGGGGATGTGTACTTAAAGACCTGCGCTGTTGGCGCAGTCATCTCGCGTGGAATAACTTTTGTTATTTTATCTTTTTGACGGAGGAAGAAACACGCTGCTCATTTCAGTTACCATGGAACCGGAAAGAGGAATAACTTTATTTTATTTTTGAAACACACATTTACACAGAACAGTGCAGTGACGTATGAGATCACCTGTCAACACTCCCACTTGATCTCGTGATATACAGACTGTTCGACTTATGTTTTATAGAACTTATACACTTCACCATTGTTTCAGTGTTGCTCAAAACCTTCAGGTTGTTCAATATACTGTTCACATTCAATAGGAGCATGTTAGATACACTGTCTTAATGTCCATCTGATGTATGTTAAGATCATGCTGTGGTGCCACTTGCATCAAAGCACGAATCGAATTCAGATTTGCAGTTGGAAAGAAAGTTTCCTTGTAGTCTACTCCCATAACTTGGTTATAACCTTTAGTAATATATCTTGCTTTGTCGGTCTTTGTCTCATCTGCATTAGTTTTGACAGCGTACACTTCACACTTTCATAAGGAGCAAGATCAGCGAAAAATCTGTCGCTTTTACAGTGCCACTTTTAGCTTTCAGGAAATACAGAAATATAGTACTTTGATAGTCGTCAGTAAATGCTAGCATGTATCTGAATACATCTTTACCAATTGGATCAACAAGGCCAGCTAGATCAGTATGGACTACCTCAAGTGCTGATTTTCCTATTGTATCTGGCTCCCTATTCCTGGTTTGAACAATTTGTCCTTGTCTGCAGATGTCACAACCCAGTTTGGATTTACCTAATTACAGTGTCCCAGGATTCTGTGCCCTGTCTGGATATCGTTACAACTGTTACAACTGTCATCAGTCACATTATTTACAGTGTTCAAATAATAGAGTCTGTTCTAGTTTTTGGTCCCACTTTTGTGGATGAGTTCACTGCGACCTTCTCTGAAGGTGGCTGAACCTCCATTGGTCGATACCGCCTTTACTGAGAAGACGTCCTGTGGATATGTAGGAATGTAGAATGCCTTCTTCACAATGGCTTTGATCCTCTTCCCCTCACGATCCACCGCCGTCACCTCGGCATCGCCTCTCTTCAGGGCCACACCATTTCTTCTTGTGCCATCGGCCAGTTCAACTGTGTGATCTTTGGGCTGGAATGAGTCATCAAATCTTCGGAACGTCTCTCTCCATTATTATATGCGGAGTAGCTCCAGTGCCAACCATGAGTCCCCTGTGCTTCAGGCCAACAAATTGAGATTCACTCACTTTGAATGTGTATGATTGTTCCTGACAGTTGTCCAGGGTTCATACACATCCAGAGAATCAAAATGATTTTCCATGACTTTCCAAGTATTAAATACAAAATTCCATGACTAGTATTGGATTGACTGATTGTGGACAGTAATATTTCAGCTATATGATCGTGTGTTTTCACTTAAATAATAAGTGCCAAAACTTATCAATGTGGTAGGCGCATCATAATGACTGTGAAATTTATGGTTATTAAAAATATAAACTATAATTACATGTTGAACATGTATTTTCATCTAAAGCTAATGTTATGTTGCCTATATTTAAAATACAGGATTACCTATTTATGTACTGTATTGTCTGTGCTTTCATCCTCGATCAGGCTGTCCCAAAGTGGAATTTTAACATTATACACCATCTCATCCTGTACTTTCTATTTTGGCTTTAGACCAGAACTCTTTTACTCAAAAAAAGAGAAAATCTCATCCAGTTGCACCACTTTTTCTTCCATTATTCACATAACTCGACATTCATTAAAGGAACAGCAAAACTTTTTTTTTTACTTTTACCATGATTATCGAGCGTAAAGACAAGCAGCATGTCTAACTCTTTGCTCTACGCTGCCCAGACTGTGTGGGTGGACGGTATTTGTAATCATGAGTGTACCCCTTTAAGAACCGAAGGTGGGCGGAGTCACATAAACTATCAGGAGACTGTGTGCTTCCATGTTTAAAAAAAAAAAAAAGTCAGGCTGTGGTTCACTGCTGGATTGGTTTTCATGTGCGCTGAGAATGTCTATGTATTTCTACTCGTAACAAATTTTACGCACTTGATTTTTCGTGCTCGACTGTGCAGATTTGAGAGTGCGATTGTGGTGGTCTACATAATTCACCCACATGACCTCGAGTTAGGTTACGAGGTTCCTCACGGATGTTCTTGTTGGCTACATTTCCAGTGTTAGAGTGTTAGAGAGTTCCCGCGCAAGGGGTTCACTCTGTCGATGTCAGCAATAAAACGAGGTTTGCTTCTGTGTACAACACTCCGCCTCCGACTCCTTTTCTTCGGCGCTACACTGGTGACCCCGACGAGACTGAACTGAACATGGCAACCACCATCCTCAAATTGCTGGAGTTTTGGGAGACGTCCGCGACAGCGTGGTTCGGGCAGACGGAGGCTCGATTCGCCTTCCACGGGATCTCGGATGATACCGTGCGTTATTACCACATTGTCTCAGCCCTCGGGAGCTCAACAGCGGCCAGAGTAGTGAGTTTCATCACATCTCCCCCTGCCCGAGATAAATATGCTGGGCTCGAGGCTCACCTCCTCAAGGTTTTTCTAGCTTTCACGGCCAGAGCAAGCCCGACATCTTTTTGGTATTAATGGATTGGGGGACAGAAAACCTTCCGAACATATGGAAATTATGCTAAACCTGCTGGGCGCGAAGGAGCCCAACTTCCTTTTCATGGAACTGTTTCCCAGACACATGCCGCCGCATGTTCAGACAGCGTTCGCTAACACTTCTATCACTGAACCCCGTGCCCTGGGTGAGGAGGACGACGGTTTCTTCCTGGCCACCCAGCGCTTCTCCCCTGAGGTCCTGGCCCCGGCACACAGTTACTCGCCCCCGGGCGCGGGGGTGCCATACAGCAAGGGCCCCATCGCCACCGACGGCCGCGCTGGCACAGGCTTGTGCTAATTCCACGGCCGTTTTGGCGCGAAAGCAAAGAGGTGCCGCGCCCTAGCAACTACGAAACGGCGGGGAAAAGCCAAAGCCCGCGCTCCATAGCGGCCGTGAGCGCGGGCGGGAACAACTGGCTGCTCTTTGTCATGGACACCCTTTCCGGGCGCAAATACCTTTGCGACACTGGCACCCTGACCGCCACTGCGGATGACGCCGCTGGCAGGACTGAGGGGCCACCCCTACTGGCTCCCCTCTCTGCGCGTATGGCATAAAGACTGTGGACTTGTGTTTCGGGGGTCAGCGCTTTACATGGGACTTTGCCACTGCCGATCTCTCGTTCTCTCTCCTAGGCGTTGATTTTTTTTGTGCCCACAGGCTGCTGGTGGATGTGAAGAAGGGCCGTCTGGTGGAGGCACAGACTTTCTCCTTGGTTCCTTGTGTCCGCAACGAGGCGATTTATGGCGGTCTCTCCAGTTCACTCTCAGATGGCACCAAGTATCAGCTCCTCCTTGGTGAGTTCCCCGGCTTGACACGGCCCACTTTCTCCTCTGCCGTAGCTAATCATGGCGTTGAGCACCACATCGAGATCAAGGGCCCCCCTATTTACGTTAGAGCCCGACGGCTTGACCCCGAGAACCTAGCTGTCGCTAAATCCAAGTTTGCCAACATGGAGCGCCTGGGCATCGTCCGCCGCTTGGATAGCCCATGGGCATCGCCGCTACAATTTGTCCCTCGACCAGAGGTTGGCGACTGTGTGGTCTTAACGACGCCACTACACCCAACCGTTTCTCTCTCCCCCACATTCAGGACTTCTCGGCCCACCTGGCGGGCAAAAGCCTGTTCTCCAAGGTCTACCTGGTGCGCGGGTATCACCAGGTCCCCGTGCACCCCTCAGTTGTTCGCAAAATGACTGTAGTCACGCCGTTTGGCCTGTTCAAGATTCTGAGGATGCCGTTTGGACTCAAAAACGTGCCCAGTCTTTCCAACGTTTAATGGATTCGGTGGTCAGAGACTTGCCCTTTGAGTTCGTCTATCTGGACAACATCCTCGTCGCCAGCTCCTGGGAGTAAGAATATCTGAAGCACCTTCGGGACCTCTTCTCGAGACTCGAGCGGCATGGCCTGATCATCAATACAGCGAAGTGTGTTTTCGGGATGCCCTCCATCGAGTTCCTCAGGCACCTCATTGACAATAACGGCCCTGCCCCCCTTCCATCAAAGGTGGAGGCCGTCTCCGCTTTTCCCTGACCTCGCTCGGCTCGGGGGCTCAGAGAGTTTCTGAGGATGGTGACTTTCTATCACCGGTTCATCCGCCGGGCGGCCCACACCATGCGCCCCCTGTATGAGGCTCTTCACGGCATGGCCCCCAATCAGCACATTGAATGGACGGCCAAGAGGGTGGAAGCCTTGGAGGCTATGAAGGCCGCGCTGAATCATGCCGCTATGCTGGCCCACCCGTCCCATGGGGCCCCCGTCACTCTACACCGTTGGGGCCGTATTCGAACAGTGGGTCGGCGGCGCCTGGCAACCGCTTGCCTTTTTCAGCTGGTCCCCAGGGAATGCAAATACAGCACATTCGATAGGGAGCTCCTCAGCCTCTGGCTGGCGATCCGCCACTTCCGTTCCCTACTGGAAGGCCGTGAGTTCACGGCATATGTGGACCACAAACCCCTCACTGTCGCTATGCCCAAAGTGGCCGAGCCGTGGTCCGCCCGCCAGAAACGCCAACTGGTATTCATCTCGGAGTACACTACAGACATTCGACACATTGCCGGCAAATCCAATGTGGTCGCGGAATGCCTTTCCAGGGCTGTCGTCGGCACTGTGCATCTGGGTCTTGACTACTCCAAAATGAGCGCGGACCCGGCCTCGGACCACGGGCTACAGAGCTGGGTCGTCTCATGCAAAGGCAGCAGACTGCAACTCGAAGTGCAGCTCAATTTGGATGGTGAAGGGATTAATATTGCCCGAGTCCCCGGAAAAACGCTCTGGGCGGGAGAGCGGTGAGCAGACGGCTCTCTGAGCATCAGAGACCAGCGAGGGAGCTGGTTCGGGGGTACATGAAACTGCCGCGGCACCTACTGGATCCAGACTGACGCCGGCTCCAATGGACGAGGATGCAGACAAGGATGCGAGCCAAGTCATTTCCTCCTACAGTTGACAGGCAACCATATGGAGGGCTCCTTCAAGTTTGGCGAGACGTCGACCATGGAGATGGAGAGCGTGGCACACTAGATCAGAGTCAGCTGGGTTCATGTTACGGCCAAATCGTTCTGTCATGGCCAGAACTTGATGCTGAAACCCAAATGCACGACTCACAAGGCTTAAGAGATGTTTGGCAAGCGTGTTTATTCAGTCCAAGGTCAAAACACTAGCAGGCAGTCCACGGAGGCAGCAGTAGCAGAATCTGCAGTCGTGAGAGGAAGGTCAAGAACGAGGCGGGGTTTGGTACACGGGGTAGCAAGAGCATGGACAAGGCGTTGAGGGAACCTTACATAAGTACAAAGATCTGGCAACGAGCAGACCCCACGCGTGGCCATATATCTGTGCACCATAATTACAGGGACGAGGCACTGGTGTACGCTGCTGATTGAGGCAGGTGTGCGCCGCATCGAGGACCAGCACACCTATGATGGGGACCGGCACGGCCATGACAGCACGCCACTCGAATTAGGTCCAGAGTAGGCAGGATCCTTTCAGCCCCACACATCCTGGCCACCAGCTCTTCTAGCCCCTTCTGTCGGGTAAGCGCTACCGATCAATGCAAATCAAAACTAGCAGGCATTCAAACTGTTTTTTCCCTCTGGCAATGGATGGGTTTCCGACGAGGTCACCAATGTCCCAGGATTCCCTTTTTCTTCAATGTCATAACTCTTAGACCAATCGGATAAATTAACGATTGGTGGAGTGTGAAGTTTTTATCTATCACCTGTGTTCTCCAACCTCTATGACATACAAGATGGCAGCCGTCGCAAGGCATGATGGGTAATTGGAAACCCAAGTCATTCAATTCTTAATCAGCGAACCTACTATTTTCTGCCTTGTGCAGTTTTCTCTAAGCCAGTGCCCAGACACCCTACAGAGGAAACTCATTTCGGCCGCTTGTATCCAGGATCGTGTTCTTTCGATCATAACCCACAGCTCATGACCACAGATGAGGGTAGGAACGTAGATCGACCAGTAAATAGAGTGTTCCACCTTTCAGCTTAGCTCCTTCTTCACCATAACGGACGGATAAAAAAAATCTGCATTCATGCAGATGTTGCATCATCCGCCTGTCAATCTCTAGTTCCAATCTTCTTCGCTCAGAATCAGTCAGCTAGTGAACAAGACCCCAAAATATCTGAACTCCTCCACTTGTGGAAGGATCTCATCCCCAACCCGGAGAGGGCACTACATCCCTTTGCCAACTGAGCCGTTGATGAAGAGTAGAGCGAGTTCAGTTTCTGTTCCTCCTGAAGTCCACAGTGACTTTCTTTTGTTTTTGTAGTGTTCAGTGCCAGTTTGTTGTCTGTGCACCAAGTTGTGAGCTTCTGGACCTCCTCTCTGTAGGCTGTAGGGTCGACTACCTTTGAGATCAGACCGACCACTATTGTGTCGTCAGTGAATTTGACGATGATATTGGAAAAACATTTTTTTATTTAGATGATCTGATTGGTTGCGCATCATCAAACCTTCATACAGTTCTATCTATCTATCTATCTATCTATCTATCTATCTATCTATCTATCTATCTATCTATCTATCTATCTATCTATCTATCTATCTATCTATCTATCTATCTATCTATCTATCTATCTATCATCTATCTATCTATCTATCTATCTATCTATCTATCTATCTATCTATCTATTTTTAGTTTATTGTGGTGGAGGGGTATGTGTGTGACCCAGGACAAGCTGGAGAGAAAAGGTCTCATCTGGGCTGGGAATGGCTTGGGATCCCCCAGAAGATCTGGATGAAGTGGGTGGGGAAAGGGAAGTGTAGATGGCCCTGTTAAAGCCACTGCCCTCGTGACCTGACCTTGTACTACTACCTATTTCCCAATATATGTAAATGCAACTTGAATCAGAAGTAGTACTATCATTTCTACAGTCACACTGCATGGTCCAATGGAACCTCTTGGGTCAAAATCAAAACCTTTCTGGCCTTCTGATTTGTTGAAAATTTATAGTGTTATAGTGAACATTGTGTGTTCTTTCCACATTTGAAAATTCCCCGATTTGCACATTTTATTTTAACCTTTGCTGTTATACTCAATACAGTGAGAAACGTACCACTCTGCTTTTGTGCTCAAGCCAAAGCTTATAAAATATTATTTTGGCCCCACCTTGTGGCATAAAGGAGGAACTTTGATGTAGCGCAAAGAGGAGTTTCATGGAGACAAAAATAGTGACATGCCTCTATCTTGTGACATATATACATATATATATAAGCATTCAAGATTTTGATTTGATTTGAGTCGATTTATTTTATTTTTGATAAATTGCTTAAATTAAATTACTTGTCCATAGTTGATTTGAATGACTATGTAGCAACCAGTCCATTATTGAACGTTTTAGCAGATTGCACCGCCACCCCTACCCCCCAAAAAGAAAGACAGTGTATAGGAACAGTTTTCTTTGGACTATTTAAAATGTTGATATTAAAAAATGTGAAGAGTAGCCGATGTCAGCCGTCAAGGCTATTGTGTGGTGCAACATGAAAGTTAAACTTTATTCTGTTTTGTAACACACATAAGTGGAATATTACTTTATATCAACTTTGTTTTAACCACAAAAATAGTGCTGGCATGGTGGAGCAGCTTTAGAGCGTTGGCCTCACAGTTCTGATGTCCAGGATTGAAATCCCTGGCCCCACTTGTGTGGAGTTTGCATGATCTCCGTGCGCTTGTGTGGGTTTTCTCCAGGCTATCCAGTTCCTCCCACATCCCCAAAACATGCATTAATTGGTGACTCTAAATTGCTCGTAGGTGTGATTCTGAGTAGGACTGTTGTATGTCTCCATGTGCCCTGCGATTGGCTGGCAACCAGTTCAGGTTGTACCCTGCTTCCTGCCCGATGACAGCTGGGATAGGCCCCACTACTCCCGCGAGCGATAGGCGGCTCAGAAAATGGATGGTTGGACAGCAAAACTACGAAGCCTCACATCACCTAGTGGGATGCAAGTGTAGATCAGCTCACAGCCTCACATCAACACGGAACAGATGGTACTCCGTTTGACGCCTTCGACAAAATGTGTGCGTTGTACCGTTTGCGTCACCTCTATCTAGTTGCCAGACCAATTTCAAAATGATCTGAATTTGTTAATTTGTTGCTATGTGCCTTTTAAAAAGGTTGCTGGGGCAGTCTTTGGCTCAATAAGTAACAAAGCAAGCAAACAAACAAACAAAAGAACGGCAAAAAAGCCAGGTGTTGGCTGATATATACCCCAGACTTTTTTTTTTTAAACGTTTTAAATTAAATTTAAAAATTAACTTCATTTTTGAAGTGGCCATTTCAAAATTAGAATACAATAGTACTTCAAATAATTCAGAAATTCACATCACACCAGGGAAAACAACAAAGGAAATAATGAAAATTTTAATATAACAAAAGACAAAATGTAACTCAATGAACAATAGTGTATTTGTGTCGTGTACAGTAAAATATGGAGTAGAACAGATATAAGAACTGAATTGAATTTATGGATACAGACTTTTGATGAAATAATGAGGTTAATGAAATAAAATTGTGAGTAGCGCTCTTTTTTATGCAAATAATCAAGCGCATCCCCATTGCGTCTTCTTTCTCTACCAATCACACGTCACGTAATGACGAGCAAAGTGCCTTCAAAACTTCCGGATATCAGAAAGATTAATTGAAACCACATGCCCATAATTTGTAGTATTTGATTTATTTACAGCATAACTACCCCTGCTACAAAATACCGCAGTCTGTTACAATACGGTTTCGTGTGACAACGTTCATTTTCAGTCTTGACTCTTAATGAGATATTTAAGTGTGAAAAACCTAGACCGGAAGTACTGATTCACTGTCCCTCCTAGTAAAAACTGTTTTGAGGCGCGTTAGTTCCCAGTTAGTTAGAGTTGCATCGACGGTCTTGTGGGGTTTGCGCCAGTCATGATGCTGGTCCTGGTCCGTGGCGCAGTACTGCTGGTCGGACTGGCGTTGTGCAGTTCGGACTTTGCTCCTCCCACTATCGAAGTTAACCTGGGCGATGATCCACAACTGCGATGGGTGCCGATTTTCAAAGTATTTGATGCTGACTTCCTCAAGAAAACTGCTCAAGAGATCATAGAGTAAGTATAGTAAAGTATAGAATACTTTACTTACTTTGAAATATCATCATATTTATATATATTAATAGATTTTTTTTTTTTTTGTATTTGCAATATTTTCATTCTCAATGCCCTTCAGTGCCCTGCAATCCAGAAAGTGGTTATAGAAGATTTTAATTTGTTGTGTTGCGTAGTGTACAACTGTGCCGGCCTCTAACATTGGGAGCACAATACGCAGAAGAAAGAATTACAGTACAAGATTAAAGTTATGTGTGTGTGTTTTTTTTTTTAATAAAACAAAGTGTATCTTCAAGCACAACATAATTTTGTAGAGAAAGTTGTATATTTTCATGGTAAAAAGCCAGATCTTTGAGTTATAAAAAAGGATTTTCAACTTTTAATATACTGTGTTGATCAAATAATGTTGCTCTTTTAAAAAACATATTCATTTATCAGATTGGTCCCATTTTTTCTTTGTTTTTGGAGTTTTATCTGTTTTCCCTGTTCTTTTATACATTACATCTAAATGTTTCTTATATGGCAAATGCAAACAAATAATGGTCAATCCAACTAAGATACAACATGCATTTTTTTTTATCTTGCTGTATACAAATTTTATTAGCGCATAAGTGAGTGTGGTAACCTACTACTACCCATTCTGGAGCTGAAAAAACCATACTGAAAAGACAAACAAAGCCGATAGAAAACAAAATACAAAATATACAAAATGTAATAACCCTATGTATAAATGTATCCTTTTATTTTTCTTCCATGGTGGGCTATATTCTCCTTTGGACATATTCAATAAATAATATAATAAAACGTTTAGTCATTAATCATTAGTAACATTTTGTTTTCTCTTTTCACTTTGGATGCATTCACATTTCTTCCCAAAAAAACGTCTGTACTTTCAGTTCTGCGATTCCCAAATGGTTGCACAAAGTCCTCAGACCTCTGATAAAGGCCTCAGAGGTGTTCCTTCTTCCTGAACCTTATGGCGAGGAGCTCCGTGGCATGGCTGCCCACTTCGGCATAAGCCTCTCTGATATTATAATGCTCAACTATGCCTATGAAGCAACTGCGTATGTGGTCTTTGGCATTTTACTTTCATATTATGTTCAATTGGATTTGTGACACATTTGTATCTTCACAATAGCTTGCTAAGTCAATATTCTGTGCTTGCAGATTCTGCACGAGCATTGTGGCTCAGAACAAAGATGGACACGTGTACCATGGCAGGAACCTTGACTACCCACTCTCTGTTCTGAGAAATCTTACTGTCAATGTTATCTTCCGGAAGGACGGAAAGGTACATTACGACTACTTTTGTTATCTTTTGGAGGATATCATGCAACATCATTAGGGTTATTGTACTGACCTATAACATCCATCCATTTCCTGAGCCGCTTCTCACAAGGGTCGCGGGAGTGGTGGAGCCTATCTCAGCTATCTTCAGGCAGGTTGTGGGGTACACCCTGAGCTGGTTGCCAGCCAATCCCAGGGCACAAATGCTCACAGTCACACCTATGGGCAATTTAGAGTCTTCAGTTAACCTACCATTCATGTTTTTGGGATGTGTGAGGAAACCGGAGTGCCCGGAAGGAGGGAAAACGTGTAACTCTACACAAGCAGGTTAAGGATTTGAACAGTCCTCAGAACTGTGAGGCAGATACCCTAACAAGTCTACCACCATATCGCCTGACCTATGACAATAATTTAAAAAATGATCAGTTAAGAAAATTGAATGAAGACAAAGGGAGATGCCACCTGAGCATTGGCCTTCATGTGCCAGATTTAATCTGAAATCAGTGCTTTAAAATTGATAACTAGTTTTTGACGATTGGTTGAGACCTGTTGAGCGTTCACATGAAACCTCAATGGAATCCTCTGTAGCACTATTACTTTTGCAGTCATGGTCCAGTGGAACCACTTGGATCAAAAACAATCCTATCTGTAATCCTGATGTGTTGAAAATTAGGATGATAGTGAACTCTGTATTAATTTGATGTTTGCAAATTCACCACCTTGCAGATTTGTTCGAACCATTCCTACATTATACACTGAAAAACTCACAGATTGAGTGTTTTTCTGTACACAAGCCAAAGCATATAAAAGTATTATTTTGGCAGCATCCTGTTGCATATTGGAGGAACTTTATCTTAGTGAGTCAAAGAGTTTCATTTACACAAAAATAGTGCTTTGCCACAATCTTGTCACAATAGAGCTTACTTAGTCTCTGAGTAGTGGGGGTTCTCACTGTAAATCATATGATAAAAGCGACAGTTCACCTGTGGCTAGTGGTGTGCAAGTGAATCCTCATTAAGCACTGAGTCTTCCCAAAAAATTGAAAAAAAGTTTAAAAGCGGCGCCCTGGTGGTTCAGCTGGTAAAGCGTTGGCCTCACAGTTCTGAGGTCCCGGGTTCGATCCCGGACCCACCTGTGTGGAGTTTGCATATTCTCCCCGTGCCTGTGTGGGTTTCCTCCGGGCACTCCGGTTTCCTCCCACATTCCAAAAACATGCAACATTTATTGGACACTCTAAATTCCCCCTAGGTGTGATTGTGAGTGTGGCTGTTTTTCTCATTGTGCCCTGCGATTGGCTGGCAACCAGTTCAGGGTGGACCCCGCCTCCTGCTCGTTGGCAGCTGGGATAGGCTCCAGCACTCCCCGCAAGCCTCGTGAGGATAAGCGGTGAAGAAAATGGATGAATGGAAGATTCAAAGCTTCAGGACTGACATTTGCTGGATAACTGAAGCCATAGCAACCTCTGAAGCGGACAACTGAAGCACTGGCACTGTTTCCTATGACAGCAGCAAAAGTTTGGATGATCATTTAGTTTAATCATATCACATAATGATTAAATCATCGTGACAATAAAATATGAAGAGGCTCTCCTCGACTCTAAAACACATTTCAGATTAACCCAAACAATGCATGCAAATTATATTAAATGCATGGTGGGTCAGCTGGAAAGCGTTGGGCTCACAGTTCTGAGGTCCCGAGTTCAATCCTGGCTCCGCCTGTGTGGAGTTTGCAAGTTCTCCCTGTGCCTGTGTGGGGTTTCTACGGGCACTCCGGTTTCCTCCCACATCCCAAAAACATGCAACATTAATTGGACACTCTAAATTGCCCCAAGGTGTGATTGTGAGCATGACTGTTGTCTTGTGAGGATAAGCACCCGAGGAAATGAATGGATGGATGGAGGTTTTTTGTCTTATCAAATTTTCCTTTCCAATACCTTTCCAAATTCCACCTCCCAAGTTTCATGAATCTCAAGTTTATATCCCAAAGTTGTCACTGTAAATCCAAAATAAGTCATCTTTTGTTACAAAAATGCCAAAAGTTTTCATGCAACCATGGACCATTGCAGATTTCATATATTGGAACAACCTTTGCTGGCTATGTTGGTCTGTGGACAGGACAAAGTCCATACAAGTTCACTGTTTCTGGTGATGAGCGAGGTAAGACCACACTCTCCCTACTGTCCTCGAGTTCTAAAACCTTGATGACACACGAATATTGGTTTGTGTGCGTGACCAGGCAGGAATCACTGGTCAGACCTCTGGAGGAACATCATCTCAGCTTTCCTGTTGAGGAGAAGCCCAGTCAGCTGGCTGGTGAGAGAGGTGAGATGAGGAACGAGCAGATGAGGAATCATGGGAAAATAAAGTCTGTTGAGAACACTGGTACACATTATTACCCATGGACACAGAATAAAGGAAAAACATTTTCACAAATAAGTTTCAAATAAATATGAGAGACGCCAAAAACTGGCTAGCAGAAATCAACAGAAGTGAAAAATGCACAAAGTAACTCGGGACCAAAAATAAAAAGTGGTACCACAGAACACAATAGATTTACTCCAATCTCATGTGGAGCAGTTTGGGAAGGACACATTTTTGGGATGATCATCTTTCACTTTTGCAAATTTTATTTCACAGTGTGAGCAGATAACATTTCAATGTGACATTCAATAAGAAATTCAATTCACATGAGTTTAATCAGTTAAAGAAAAGCTAAGAATAGACGTGATGCTCCTGGCATCGGAAAAATCTCCAAATAAGCCGCATCTTTGCATGAAGCTAAAGTGGTTCAAGGTTGGCAACAAGGTCGAGGCTTCATCTCAACTTTATAGTGCACTCATTCTGCGGGAATCTTAAGGAATTCTAAAAGGTGGCATTTTGTCTTTTGTGCAGACTCTAGAAAAGGCAGAAGACTTTCAAGATGCCGTCCTGCGTCTTTCCAAAATCCCGATCATCACACAAGTGTATTATATTGTAGGCGGGGCACGAGCAGGTGAAGGGGTCGTCATCAGCAGAGACCGAGCCGGCCCGGCAGATATCTGGCCGTTGGATCCACTGAGTGGCGGGTTGGAATCATGAGCTGGCCACAGTCTTCTTGTTATGGGCTGTTTGTTCATTGGGATTACACAACTTTCATTACTTTTGTTTGTTTAGATGGTACAGAGTCGAGACCAACTTTGACCACTGGCTCCCTTCCCCAGCCAAGGATCATCGAAAGTGAGCTGTTGAATAATAAAACATTTCTGGAATATGAGACGGCACAATGTACCCATGATCCGTTACATGCATAATGTTTCAGTATGTTAATACTATACGCCACTGTCTCTTTTTCCTAGAGAAGCAGCAGAAAAAGCAATGAATGCTACTGGTCAAGAGCATATCAGTATGTATGCGCTTTATCAGGCAAGTCACAACAAATTATTCAGTATTCACAGGAAACCAATTTCAGTTGGAACCATACTGAAAGATTTCATTTGTTACCTGGAATTATGTCTCTGTCTAGGTTTTGTCACCATTTCCTGTGTGTAATGGGTAAGGAGAACATCTGTTCATTCGGCTCTATCATTTTTGTGCCAAAGCCTTTCATGAAAATTCATTTAGGGCCATATTCTCCCTTTTGAGGAAGTCAGAAAAGCCTTGGAGCTGTGGATTGTGGCACACAAGGAAGGTTGGGAGCAGCTGGTCTTTTGAGTGCCAGGCACGAACCTTTTTTATTGATGGATCTCAAAACGGGCGTCTGTAATGAGAGCAGTATTTTGACCCCAAAATCTTTTGTGTGTATTTATTTCAAACAAATGTGAGTTCATCTGAGATGTCACACTGTGACGACCCCGAACGGGACAAGCCGAAAGGAAAAGAAGAAGAAGAAAATGTATTTCATACAGGCGGCACGGTCAAGGAGTTATAAAGCATTGGCCTCACAGTTCTGAGGACTGGGGTTCAAACCCTGCCCCTGCCTATGTGGACTTTTCATGTACTCCTCGTGCCTGCGTGGGTTTTCCCCGGGCACTCCTGGTGCCTCCCACATCCCAAAAACAAGCATTAATTTGAGACTCCAAATTGCCCCTAGGTGTGATTGTGAGTGCAGCTGTCTCGATGTGCCCTGCGTTTGGCTGGGACCAGTTCAAGGTATACCCTGCCTCCTGCACGATGACAGGTGGGATAGGCTCCAAGAGTCCCGCAACCCTCATGAGGATAAGCTGCTCTTAAAATGGATGGATGGATGGATGGATGATTGCGAACAGAATCAAAAAGCATACACTCCTACAAAGTGTCATGGGCCAGTAGGCACGTCAGCACTGCACGTCTCACTGGCAATGGTTAACTTTTGTATCTGCTATGAACATTTAAAGTATGACATCCATATATTTCCACTGACTTTCTCTGACATTCACCTGGCTCAGAAAGACGCAATTCTTCATGATTGACAGCAAACCTCAGAATTGACTGGGTTACGCCTCTCGGATATTTCAGAAGTGATTTAAAAAAATGTGCATATTACAGGCAGTGGTTTCAAGGAAGATGGGGGGCACGGATTGATTCAGCCCCCTCCCTACTTGACAATTTTTCATTTAACCCCCGGTTTACAATTTTCAGTACTATAACCTGTACAACCTTGTACAAGCTATTCCTTTTCCCTCTTAAGATTACTTAGTTATACATAAAACAATTGTTTTAGGGATAGTAGAAGAGTTCTTAGCACGTTTGCATCACAGTTTTGAGGTTGGGTGTTTGAATCTGGGCTTCTTCTTCTTCTTCTTTTCCTTTCGGCTTGTCCCGTTAGGGGTCGCCACAGCGTGTCATCTTTTGCCATCTTAGCCTATCTCCTGCATCTTCCTCTCTAACCCCAACTGCCCTCATGTCTTCCCTCACCACATCCATAAACCTTCTCTTTGGTCTCCCTCTCGCTCATTTGCCTGGGAGCTCCATCCTCAGCATCCTTCTACCAATATACTCACTCTCTCGCCTCTGAACATGTCCAAACCATCGAAGTCTGCTCTCTCGAATCTTGTCTCCAAAACATCCAACTTTGGCTGTCCCTCTAATGAGCTCATTTCTAATCCTATCCAACCTGGTCACTCCGAGCAAGAACCTCAACATCTTCAATTCTGCCACCGCCAGTTCTGCTTCCTGTTGTTTCTTCAGTGCCACCGTCTCTAATCCGTACATCTGCATATCACAATATCATCTGTGAACATCATGGTCCAAGGGGATTCCAGTCTAACCTCATCTATCAGCCTATCCATTACCACTGCAAACAGCAAGGGGCTCAGAGCTGATCCCTGATGCAGTCCCACCTCCACCTTAAATTCTTCTGACCTCACCATGGTTCTGCTGCCATTATACATGTCCTGTACTATTCTAACATATTTCTCCGCCACACCAGACTTACGCATGCAGTACCACAGTTCCTCTCTTGGTACTCTGTCATAGGCTTTCTCTAGATACACAAAGACACAATGTTGCTCCTTCTGACCTTCTCTGTACTTTTCCACTAGCATCCTCAAGGCAAATAATGCATCTGTGGTACTCTTTCCAGGCATGAAACCATACTGTTGCTTTCAGATACTTACGTCTGTCCTGAGTCTAGCCTCCACTACTCTTTCCCATAACTTCATTGTGTGGCTCATCAACGTTATTCCTCTATAGTTCCCACAGCTCTGAACATCCCCTTTGTTCTTAAAAATGGGAACTAGAACACTTTTCCTCCATTCTTCAGGCATCTTTTCGCCCGCTAGTATTCTGTTGAATAAGTTGGTCAAAAAATCCACAGCCATCTCTCCAAATTGCTTCCATACCTCGACCGGTATGTCATCAGGACCAACAGCCTTTCCATTTTTCATCCTTTGTAGTGCCTTTCTGACTTCCCCCTTAGTAATCATTGCCACTTCCTGGTCCTTCACACTTGCCTCTTCAACTCTTCCTTCATTTTCTTAATTCATCAACTTCTCAAAGTATTTTTTCCATCTATTTAGCACACTACTGGCACCAGTCAAGACATTTCCATCTCTATCCTTAATCACCCTTACCTGCTGCACATCCTTCCCATCTCTATCCCTCAGTCTGGCCAACCTGTAGAGATCCTTTTCTCCTTCTTTCGTGTCCAACCTGGTGTACGTCTTCATATGCCTCTTGTTTAGCCTTTGCCACCTCTACCTTTGCCCTACGTCGCATCTCGACGTACTCCTTTCGCCTCTCCTCAGTCCTCTCAGTATCCCACTTCTTCTTCGCTAATCTCTTTCCTTGTATGACTCCCTTTATTTTGGGGTTCCACCACCAAGTCTCCTTCTCCCCTTTCCTACCAGATGACACACCAAGTACTCTCCTGCCTGTCTCTCTGATCACCTTGGCTGTCGTCGTCCAGTCTTCCGGGAGCTTCGGTTGTCCATCGAGAGCCTGTCTCACATCTTTCCGGAAGGCCGCACAACATTCTTCCTTTCTCAGCTTCCACCACATGGTTCTCTGCTCTACTTTTGTCTTCTTAATCTTCCTACCCACCACCAGAGTCATCCTACACACTACCATCCTATGCTGTCGAGCTACACTCTCCCCTACCACTACTTTACAGTCAGTAACCTCCTTCAGATTACATCGTCTGCACAAAATATAATCTACCTGCGTGGTTCAACCTCCGCTCTTGTAGGTCACTATATGTTCCTCCCTCTTCTGGAAATAAGTGTTCACTACAGCCATCTCCATCCTTTTTGCAAAGTCCACCACCATCTGTCCCTCAAAGTTCCTTTCCTGGATGCCGTACTTACCCATCACTTCTTCATCGCCCCTGTTTCCTTTACCAATATGTCCATTACAATCTGCACCAATCACAACTCTCTCGCTGTCTGGGATGCTTAGAACTACTTCATCTAGTTCCTTCCAGAATTTCTCTTTCAACTCTAGGTCACATCCTACCTGTGGGGCATAGCCGCTAACCACATTATACATAACACCCTCAATTTCAAATTTTAGTCTCATCACTTGATCTGATACGCTTTTCACGTCCAAGACATTCTTAGCCAGCTCTTCCTCTAAAATAACCCCTACTCCATTTCTCTTCCCATCTACTCTGTGGTAGAATAATTTAAACTCTGCTCCCAAACTTCTAGTCTTACTACCTTTCCACCTGCTCTCTTGGATGCACAGAATATCATCCTTTCTCCTAATCATCATGCCAACCAACTCCTGAGCTTTTCCTGTCATAGTCTCAACATTCAAAGTCCCTACACTCAGTTGTAGGCTCTGTGCATTCCTCTTTTTCTTCTGACGATGGATCCTGTTTCCTCCTCTTCTTTGTCTTCGACCCATTCCAAGATCATGCATGTAGGTAAATTGAAGACTCTAAAATTGTCCCTTGGTCTCAATGCGAGTGTGAACGTTGTTGTTTTTTGGCCTAAATGGCCCTGGTCATTGGCTGGCAACCAGTCCATGGTGTACACCACCTCTTGCCCTAAATTAGCTGAAAAAGACTCCAGCACGGCCACAACCCGAATGAGGATAAGCGGTCTAGAAAATGGATAGATGCACGATTCCCTTTTTATTTGTTGCCTTGTCCTGCTTCTGAACAAATTGATTGTTTTTTGAAAATACAGTCCACCGAATGCAATAACGGCCAGTCAGTGGGAAGATGTCTCTAAGTGTAATGAAACAGGATTTTAAACTGATCCTTTACTTCTTGCATAAAATGTTTTTTTGTTTGTAAAGTTCAATATTTATTTACTTTCACTGTCTGCTCTTTCAATCATTTTGCAGGTTTACAATCTATACAACAATTATGAGCGCAGCAACCCCAAAGAAGTATATCACACTTGTCAGGCCACCGGTATGTGCGATAATGCGATGTGTGATTTTTTTTTTTTTTTAACTGCTTTTCTGCATGTCGTTCAGTTCTTTTTATCATATAATACAGAGGGATGAAGTATAATTCACTAAACCAAACCTTCCCTTTTAATCTCTTTCAAGGACTGCCGCATAACTCACTGACCTGAAGTGCTTCCAGTGGTCCTAGAAATGGAACTGCGATTTACCCTCAGTGAAACTGATAAGCATTTTGTTTTTTTAAAGAAAGTTAATGCAAGTTTAACAAGAAAATGTCTACTCTGTGATCATCTGCTGCACATAGTAACAGTTTTTTGACAACAGTTTTATGACTCACCAAATCTGACCTATTACAAATTATGTGGAACTACAAGTGAAAGAGCTTCTTCCTAGTAGTGTGCTATTGTGTTATATGCATTTTAATTAAAATTTATCAAAATTCTGAAGTTAAAATTTGTTGAAATAGTCCTGGATGTTTTTGGCAGGCGGCAGGCAGTGAACTGAACAGGGAGCTTGGTGGCAGGAATAATATGGGTCAGGAACATGGGAGCACTTAAGAACAATGAGACACAAGAGTTTTCTGAGGACGCGGGTTCAATCCAGCCAAAAATATATAGCGGCACTTCCACATCCCAAAAACGTGCATTAATTGGAGACTCTAAATTGCCCCCAAATGTGATTGTGAGCATGACTGTTGTCTGTCTCCATGTGCCTTGTGATTGACTGGCAACCAATTCAGGGTGTACCGCGCCTTTTGCCCATTGCCAGTTGGTATAGGCTCCACCACTCCCGTGACCCTTGTGAGGATGAGCAGCTAGGAAAATGGATGGTATTCAGTAAGAAACATGAAATTGGTTAGATTTCTGTTCGCGGCCCACACAAAATGGTGTGGAAGGCTGGATGTTGTCCCGGGTCTTGAGTTTGACACCTAATCCACAAAAGGTTTAATTGAAACATCTGTGCTCTCCTGGTTTTCCAAAAATATTTAATGACTCAGACCATTATTCTATTTGGCTAGTCTATATGAGACGAACAAAAAAAAACAGCTATCAAAAGCATTTTCGAAGAAAAAAAAATACTAGTTTTGTATTTGTATCAAACATTTTTTTTAAATCAACTCCTGTTAAACCAAGTGAACAATTGAGTAAGTGAGCAGGACTATGTGAAAGGCTTTCACTGACTTTTCCACCCAAGCAAATCGTCAATTATTGTCTTGAAGCATACTACAGCACACACAATTAATAATGTAAACAATCTAATAACAAAGAAAAAAACTTTTGTCACATATGAATGAACGAACTTTTTGGAGTAAATGCCATAACAGCCTCCTATGATATCCATACTTTGCATTCGCTATAAAATATCCATTGTCCAACAGTCATCAGACAGAACATTGCCAAACGCTTGACGAAACTGAGGATATGAGCGGTAAGTGGAAGGTAACTCAAGAACTGATCCACATATGTGAGCTACAAGTCTCCGACTTAAACCACAGAGTCTATTAAAAGTTATTTAAATATTTTACTTGCACAGCACAGTGGCAAAAACGGAAGGAGATCTTGGGTTTTCTCTAGTCTGATACTTTGTTTGTTGGGTTCCTGGATTCATAAAGCTCCATAATGTTGTCTTTGGTTATCAGTGTTTGCACAGAATTGTCAATGCTGCAATGAAAACGGTCAATTCTGAACTTTGGCTCTTGAAGAAGTGCTTTGTGTGCTATTTTTATAGTGGCAATTTGTAGGTGGTCTTGAGAGGTTAGGTCTCTCAACGAGAAGATTTCTAGAAGGTCTTCTTGAACAGTTTTGTCAATGTTTGCTTGAAGTGGATTTCCAAGTAATGCTCCCTCATTCTCTGAAAGAAATCTGGCAGATGAGAGTTCGTGGTCCACAGACCACGCCCCCCCATTTCAGTCTGTCTGGTGGCCGTCCAGGCCACCCAAAGCGAGGCGTCCGGCCGAGCAGGTTAGGAGGTTGGCCTTGACGCAAAGCACCAAAGTCCTCATGGGTCGGCTTGGGTGGACGTCCTCGAGGAGGAACCCAAAGGCAAAGCAGGAACCAGACGGGGACAGGGGACGGCTCTGGATGAAGACCTCCAAGGACGTGGTTGTGGGCCAGTGAGTGCCGCGGTTCGGTCGACGCTGAGACGTGGACGTAAGACAGCCTTGGATAGGTTGCCGGTGAGGTGTAGTCGTCCGGCGGCCGAGGACCGATCGCCTCAGAAGCGTGGTCATGAGGCAGCCGTATAACTGTCCCCATTGAGACGTTGTCATCATGCAGCCGAGGATCGGTTGCCATCGAGGTGTCGTCATCCGGCCATCAGGAAACGGTCGCTGCCGAAACAGTAGCAGATGGCGGCCAGGAATCAGTCTCCATCGAGACGTGGTCACCAAGTGGCCGTGAATCGGTCACCACCAAAACAGGAGTGGAAGGCGGCCGGGAATCGATCGCCATTGAGACGTGGACATCAGGTAGACAAGGATTCGTTGCCATCGAGGTGTGGTCATGAGGTGGCCGGGAACCGGTTGCCATTGAGGTATTATCATCAAGCGGCCGGGGATCGGTCACCGCCAAGGCTTGGTTGTGAGGCAGCCAGCACAGGAACGTGAGGTGGCCGTGGACGAGTTGCCGGAGGCACAAGAACGTGAGGCGGCCATGAAGTCGGCATCCCCCCTGAGACGGGTAGCCATGGAGGGGTCGTCGACGAGTCGTGAATGTGGTCATCAGGTGGCCGAGGATCGGTCGCCGACGCGGAGTGAACGTGGTCATCAGGCAGCCAAGGATTGTGTCAGGTTTAATCAGCCTAGGACATTTAAAGTAAAATTATCAAGGAAGGAAGACAAGAGGAACTTCTGGCTCGCAAGGAGAACGTGGGATGTCTCTTTCACAAATCTCCAACGCGTTCTAATCACATCTCTATGTCTCCACTTTTTTATTCCTTAGTGTGGTCCGCATCACACCAAAGCAAATGTGACAAACAAAGCAACCGTGACAAAAATAGTCCATGTGAGTATTTGCGATGTCTTCACCATCCTCTTGAGATTGTCAGTTTTTATGTTGTCTTCTGCATCACTGTCTGGTGTTTCCACCGCACCCAATGTAACTTGATTGTATCACATTTGTTTAAGTATATCATAGCAAAGGTTCCATGGCACCCAATGGGCCTCTCGGTTGCATCACACAAGCAATGAAGCATTAAAAACCAAGAAGGAAAATATGAGATAACTTTATATCCAATTAATCCAACATTTCCCTCCTGTTTATCTAAAATTTGAGTAAATTCTCACATCACCCAAAATAGACACAGATCTTCGACTACTTTGATACACTCAAAGAAAAAATGGTTGTTTATGCATCGTCATAACAGCCGGGATCTGGAAACAGATCAGGCAAGTCAGCCAGAATACTCCCTCATGGTTTGTCCCGAGCAAAGGATAGGAAAGGATCTATCCCATTTTGTTCTCCATGGCTGAGATTGCTGTGGCAATTATTCAGTTTAGGCAAGAGCGCAGACAGAGAATACAGCCACAACCACACAAAGTCAAAATAGCTGCGAAAACCACAATGGAATTAAAATAGATGAGATGAGTGCTTTGTATTTGCCGAACACACTCATCCATTTGTCCTACATGGATGTGTCAACACCAGAGTGCTCATTCACCTTACCGTCAAGGACGGTAAGGCCTTCTATAGCCTTGGTCAGACTACCGTCAGCAGCCACACGGTTCAGGATGAAGGTGCATCGCTCCCCAAAGAGAGCGCAGACACCACCTTTTTCAGCCAGGAGCATCTCCATGGCTATTTGGTTTTGAAATGGCATTAATTAAGTGGCTGTGAGTTATTCATGCACAGCCTCAAAAACACTTTTGAATCCAATTTCCCAATTTTGACATTGTGGTGGATGTAGTTTATTCTCTCCACGTTCATGTTGGTTGCACGCCACCAACACAGGAAAGATTCAAATCCAGCTGCCACTTGGTCAGTTAATTTACACTCACTTGGAACACCACGGGAACACCAATGCGCAGATGTTGGATCGTTTTATCCTTGGCATTCAGCTGCTCTCTTCTACCCTATTGTTCAAATGAAATTGCCTGTACAGTAGAAGTTGATTCAATAATAGACATGGGATGAATAAAGCAAAATAATGTTACATTCTTGGACAATTTATTAAAAAGCCTGTTATCTCCACACCACTACCTGATGTTACCATGTGACAATGGCTTCAATGAATTCTCAATCACCAAAATGATTTTACACATCATTGCTGATAAAATTTCCCAATTTGTTTTCAGTTCCCGGCAAATGGACGCAAGTGAAATACCCAGTGAGAATCAGAAAAGGATGGTTTTCATTTTTCAAAGTCAATGGATACACAGAATCCCAATTTTTACATTCATTATCAGATACTGATTTACTCATTAATTCCAAGGTGCAATTATCTGGTAATAGCGCTGGTATAATCTGTAAAAGTGGTCTGGGACCCATGCAAACGACGCAATCTTTTGATAAAGCTGTTGCTGGTTGTTCCACCATAAGAAGCCAATTATTATTCTGTCCCAAAATGGCTGTTGTTTCATGAAACCACTCATCAACCTTTAGCTTTTGGATCACCTTTACCTTTTCCAATGTTGCTCTCGGAGAAAGGGTGCCAGCTGCTACCTCTGTACTTTTCGCAAAGCATCAAAGTGAAGTGTGGATTACCGGAGATGTAGACTCAGAGGAAACAGCCCCGACATGGATTTGCTCTTTCATTATGTTCACCAGTCACCAAAGTGTCCCAACTCGTGTGCATCAGATTATTCATCATATACCACTTCATTTGCCACTGCTCCTTGTTCCCCTATCAGTCGGACTTGACCATGGGATTATTATAAATAAAAAATTGGATCATCATCACATGCATGAGAACCCAATTGTGGCTCATTTAGGTTTTGGATTGCCATAGGTTTTTCGTGCATGGCATGACAACATTATGACACCCCGCAGATATCTCAAAATTAGGAAGAATGTTACGATGGTTACGACCACTCCACAGCATCCCATTTTGGGACCTAACCACTTTAGAGTTGGTATTTCATCTAGGTATCCCTATAGGTTTGGTGTCTTTAAACTTCTTCACTGGCCGTCAGCTATTTTGAGATACTATAAATCTCCACCCAGCTTGTTAAAAAGTCTTTAGCTCACCTCCCCAATCAGATCCTAGACTGAAATTACCTTTCTGGAATGTGCCAAATGAATCCAAGTCAACCTAATTTTTACAGCTGTGAGTGTTCAGCAAAACCCGAAATGGATATTCCCACTTAGGCAAATACTGGTGGTTCCTTTTGCTCCTCACCAGGATCCAGTCTCCTGGTTCCACCAATGTAATATCCCGCTGATGCCGATAAGTCGGGATGCTCTGTTGGAAAGAGTTCTACCCATTTTGAGAATGCATCTATTATGACCAAGCAATACCTGTTTTCATATTGTGTCAGGTAAATTCAATTTGACATTCGTTAAATACCAGGCAATAAGGAGAGAAGACCTGTTTTCTATTGCTTGAACTCAAAGAGAACGAAGATGAGTCAGGTACAATTCTTGAATGTTCTAAAGCAATCTTCCTTGAAACCGGTCTTTTTGTTAAGATTTTGGAGGTCCCTATCAACGGTGACAAATCTAAAGGGTGGGGCGAGCAAAAACGTGTTTGTGTGACTATGTGTCTGCATGTTGTTGGAAAGTTACGATATGTAAACTAACAAATATGTACGATGATGACATATGTGCTGAGCAAAGCGTTCTTTGCAAGCAGAAGCATTCTCTTCATTGTAGCAAATGTGTGATAAACATACATTTTGATTAATAAGTCTCACTTTGGTTTAATTCAATAAAGTTCATGTGGACAATTTGGAGAATGTTTATTTTAATTTTTGTAATTTTTTTGTGAGTATAATATTAATGTTACCTGTCCTCCCATTATCCCTCCTGTTGAGACATGCATTAGCTCATGGCTAAATTTAGACAAGGTAATTTGGTACAACTGGTTTATTGTTTGGTCATACACTTATTGTCATACATACTCATATTGTTGTTTTTTAGTAATGACTCTTTTTTTCCCATCCTGTTCCATTTTTGGACTCTTTTGCTTAATTTCCCGTAATATATTCCATTCTAGATTTGTAGTTGTAGCAACATCATAATTTGAGGTTTTTTTTCTTTTCCCAATGCAGCTTCCTTTATTATTTTATCAGCAAAGCATTTCCCAATGAAATCATATTTTTGTTTGATGTCTGTGTGACACATTTGGATACAGCAACAGTTTCATTTAGTAATTGAACTAACAATTTTGCATACATTGCCTGTGGTTGAAATTATCTTTTTTTTTCAGTATTGTGCAAAAATATGAACCATTGTGAATGCATATTGGTTGTCTGTATAAATTGTTAAATTTTTCTTTCATTAGTTTACATGCCTCAGTTAGTGTTAGTTCTACTGTTTTTGCAGAAAAGGCAGCATATTCTGATTCGGTTTTCTCAAATATTAACACAACATTCCCGATTGATAATGGCTGGTCTTTCATGTCACATCTGCTTTATTTATTTACATTTTTTTCTTTCTTTCCCAATTTTTGACAATCATGTTTTGTTCCATCTCCCGGAAATGGCAACATTTGCTGGATTAAGAGTTATACATCTTTCTATTTTGATAGAAATGTCATGTTTAGCAGAAGGTGGAACAAAACAGTTAATGCACTTATTTCTATGAAATCACAAAGTGACCTTTGAAAGTCATAATCTTATCACAATTTGGCAAAATCAAGACCGTGCTTGTCACGAATGCTTGCTTTATGTTGCAAAATGCTTTTTTTGCTTCAGCGCTCCATTTCAACAATGATGTCATTTTTAAGTCTTCCTTATTGCATCATTTTGTGTAATGGAGCTGTTAATTTGGCTAATTTGGTACCCAAATTCAGCATTAATTTGTCTGTCCCAAAAATGACAAGTTGACTTTACTTTAGAGTAAAATGTTTAACCTGTTATTGGCAAATTTGGAGCTTCTTTTTGCTTTGTGCCCATCATCAGCCAGATGCTTTAAAAGAGCCACTGTCTTTCACATTCCCTAATTAGGGGAAACTATCGGTACATCATTTAGATAACCCATGGAGTTGAAATTTTGACTCCAAATGTAAATGCAAACCAAATTTGGCATTCTTTACCCAATGGGGTTGAGAAAAATGCATTACTTATCTCTATTTTGGTGAATATTATTGCATTGGGTCTGAAGGAATTAAAGTGTCAGGGTCAGGCATGCAAGGTAGTCTTATTTCGCATGTCCTGAGGTGCAGTCGGCACACTCCCCTTATAAGTTTTGTCCAAGTCCAGTCTGTCTCAGTTGGTCATTATTTTATGTCATGTCATATTGTGAAAAAGGCACTCGGGGTAGAGAGGAGCGTACACTCACCTCTCTGTTCTTAATTTTCAACTTTCCTTTGTTGTCCTGATGTCAGTCCCATCTTGTCATCATTTCTTCTATGAAACATCATTTAATTTTCTTTCTCTCAACTTTCTCATCTCTATCTCATGCTATTTTCATCCAATACTCTATACATCTCTTTATGACTACTTATTATGATTACTTATTTTATGATATACTTTTGCAAGGTCGCTATTTTTTGGCTATTTAACTAACCTGTGAAATTGTGTTTGATATCCATTTATTAATATTATTAATTTTGTGTTGGATTTAATTTGTCGGACATATTTCGAATTTTTACACTGCAGTGTGTCCCTAAGTTTTTCCTTACAATATTTTCCCCCATTTTAGTCAATTTGAAGGAGAAAGGTTGATATTCTGTGCATCCAAAAGAGCAGGTGGAAAGGTAGTAAGGCTAGAAGTTTGGGAGCAGGGTTTAAATTATTCTACCACGGAGTAGATGGGAAGAGAAATGGAGTAGGGGTTATTTTAAAGGAAGAGCTGTCTTAGAATGTCTTGGAGGTGAAAAGAGTATCAGATCGAGTGATGAGACTAAAATTTGAAATTGAGGGTGTTATGTATAATGTGGTTAGCGGCTATGCACCACAGGTAGGATGTGACCTAGAGTTGAAAGAGAAATTCTGGAAGGAACTAGATGAAGTAGTTCTGAGCATCCCAGACAGTGAGAGAGTTGTGATTGGCGCAGATTGTAATGGACATATTGGTAAAGGAATCAGGGGCGATGAAGAAGTGATGGGTAAGTACGGCATCCAGGAAAGGAACTTTGAAGGGCAGATGGTGGTGGACTTTGCCAAAAGGATGGAGATGGCTGTAGTGAACACTTATTTCCAGAAGAGGGAGGAACATATAGTGACCTACAAGAGCGGAGGTAGAACCACGCAGGTAGATTATATTTTGTGCAGACGATGTAATCTGAAGGAGGTTACTGACTGTAAAGTAGTGGTAGGGGAGAGTGTAGCTCAACAGCATAGGATGGTAGTATGTAGGATGATTCTGGTGGTGGGTAGGAAGATTAAGAAGACAAAGGTAGAGCAGAGAACCATGTGGTGGAAGCTGAGAAAGGAAGAATGTTGTGCGGCCTTCCGGAAAGATGTGAGACAGGCTCTCGATGGACAACCGAAGCTCCCGGAAGACTGGACGACAACAGCCAAGGTGATCAGAGAGACAGGCAGGAGAGTACTTGGTGTGTCATCTGGTAGGAAAGGGGAGAAGGAGACTTGGTGGTGGAACCCCAAAATACAGGGAGTCATACAAGGAAAGAGATTAGCGAAGAAGAAGTGGGACACTGAGAGGACTGAGGAGAGGCAAAAGGAGTACATCGAGATGCGACGTAGGGCAAAGGTAGAGGTGGCAAAGGCTAAACAAGAGGCATACGAAGACATGTACACCAGGTTGGACACGAAAGAAGGAGAAAAGGATCTCTACAGGTTGGCCAGACAGAGGGATAGAGATGGGAAGGATGTGCAGAAGGTTTTGGTGATTAAGGATAGAGATGGAAATGTGTTGACTGGTGCCGGTAGTGTGCTAAATAGATGGAAAAAATACTTTGAGAAGTTGATGAATGAAGAAAATGAGAGATTTGGAAGAGTAGAAGAGGCAAGAGTGAAGGACCAGGAAGTGGAAATGATTACTAAGGGGGAAGTCAGAAAGGCACTACAAAGGATGAAAAATGGAAAGGCAGTTGGTCCTGATGACATACCGGTAGAGGTATGGAAGCAATTTGGAGAGATGGCTGTGGAGTTTTTGACCAACTTATTCAACAGAATACTAGCGGGCGAAAAGATGCCTGAAGAATGGAGGAAAAGTGTTCTAGTTCCCATTTTTAAGAACAAAGGGGATGTTCAGAGCTGTGGGAACTATAGAGGAATAAAGTTGATGAGGCACACAATGAAGTTATGGGAAAGAGTAGTGGAGGCTAGACTCAGGACAGAAGTAAGTATCTGCGAGCAACAGTATGGTTTCATGCCAAGAAAGAGTACCACAGATGCATTATTTGCCTTGAGGATGCTCGTGGAAAAGTACAGAGAAGGTCAGAAGGAGCTACATTGTGTCTTTGTGGATCTAGAGAAAGCCTATGACAGAGTACCAAGAGAGGAACTGTGGTACTGCATGCGTAAGTCTGGTGTGGCAGAGAAGTATGTTAAAATAGTACAGGACATGTATGATGGCAGCAGAACAATGGTGAGGTGTGCCTTAGGTGTGACAGAGAAATTTAAGGTGGAGGTGGGACTGCATCAGGGATCAGCTCTGAGCCCCTTCCTGTTTGCAGTGGTAATGGATAGGCTGACAGATGAGGTTAGACTGGAATCCCCTTGGACCATGATGTTCGCTGATGATATTGTGATATGCAGTGAAAGCAGGGAGCATGCAGAGGAACAATTAGAAAGATGGAGACATGCACTGGAAAGGAGAGGAATGAAGATTAGCCGAAGTAAAACAGAATATATGTGCGTGAATGAGAAAAGTGGAGGGGGAAGAGAGAGGCTACAGGGAGAAGAGATAGCGAGGGTGGACGACTTCAAATACTTGGGGTCAACAATACAGAGCAATGGAGAGTGTGGTCAGGAAGCGAAGAAACGGGTCCAAGCAGGTTGGAACAGCTGGCGAAAGGTGTCTGGTGTGTTATGTGACAGAAGAGTGTCTGCTAGGATGAAGGGCAAAGTTTACAAAACAGTGGTGAAGCCAGCCATGATGTACGGATTAGAGACGGTGGCACTGAAGAAACAACAGGAAGCTGAACTGGAGGTGGCAGAAATGAAGATGTTGAGGTTCTCGCTCGGAGTGACCAGGTTGGATAGGATTAGAAATGAGCTCATTAGAGGGACAGCCAAAGCTGGATGTTTTGGAGACAAGATTCGAGAGAGCAGACTTCGATGGTTTGGACATGTTCAGAGGCGAGAGAGTGAGTATATTGGTAGAAGGATGCTGAGGATGGAGCTCCCAGGCAAAAGAGCGAGAGGGAGACCAAAGAGAAGGTTTATGGATGTGGTGAGGGAAGACATGAGGGCAGTTGGGGTTAGAGAGGAAGATGCAGGAGATAGGCTAAGATGGCAAAAGATGACACGCTGTGGCGACCCCTAACGGGACAAGCCGAAAGGAAAAGAAGAAGAAGAAGTTAGTCAATTTGAACCAGTCAACAACTCCTATGGAGTTCTGTGTGGCTTTGTTCTATAACTCTTTCAAGTGGAGAATTGTTGTTACCTTTATTTTCTACAGTGGCATGTTAAGTTTACAACTGAGGCTATACCTCTTTCACACAATTTTCTCTTGCACACGCAGTATTAGGGGTGTTTATGGAATTTATTGCAAAGCTATTTACACACGGAATTTAAGTGCACGACAGGGTTCTGCCTCCCTTGGGGTGTTAGGCAATTTTAGGGGCAAAGCTATTTACACACGGAATTTAAGTGCGCAACAGGGCTCCACCACCCTTGAGGTGTTTAGGGAATTTTAGGAGCAAAAGTTATTTACACACGGAATTTAAGTACGCGACAGGGCTCCGCCACCCTCAGGGTGTTTAGGGAATTTTTAGGAGCTCTTTTTTAGGAGCAAAAGCTCCGCCACCCTCAGTTTTTTTCCACCCTTAAACTGCTTGACATTGACTAGTGTCGACAAGGCTTGATCGTGTCTCCTTACACGCTTCAATGACTCCCCATCATTTACTCTTTGAACCGGTTTCACTCTTTTTAAACCAAAATTGGACTCACCCTGTTGTCTTCCGTCCTGTCAACCATTGGATACCTGCCGACGGGCTGTACACCAGTCCCGGAAAGGGTCTTTAGACTCAGAAGGAGTCTGCCGACTGTTGATGTAAGGAGTCTGCCAACTGTTAATATAAAAACAATGGGAAGAACAGCTGGTGATGTCTGTTATTGAAGAAATTGTGTGGTTTATGATGAAACTTCAACTTTATCCTGTTTTGTAACACACATACGTTGAATATCCATTCCTTTTCTGAGCCGCTTATTCCTGCTGCCATCGGCCAGGAGGCAGGGTACACCCAGAACTGGTTGCCAGCCAATCGCAGGGGACATAGAGACACACAAGTCGCACTCACAATCGCACTTAAAGGCAATTTAGTGTCCAATGAATGCATGTTTTCGGGATGTGGGAGGAAACCGGAGTTCCCGGTCAAAACCCACACAGGCACGAGGAGAACATGCAAACTCCACACAGGGTGGGCTAGGATTGAACCCTTGTCCTCAGTACTGTGAGCCCAAAACTCTACGCGGAATATCACAAATTTAATATCCGCTTTGGTGTCAATTTTGTTTAAACACCAAATTAGGAAGACTAGCACCACCCAGTGGGATACTAGTGCACATCAACATCAGCTCACAGGCCCCAAAAAACACAGAACAGATGGTCCTCGCGTTACGACGCTATCGACAAAATGAGTGGGTCTTATCTTTTGCGTCACTTTTCATCAAAAAAAAAAATCTGAATTTCTTGTCAGGTGCTTTTTGGATACATAAAAGTTACTTTGGGAAAGTTATTTATCATCCAACCATATAGCAATAGAAATTGAATTGAATCTATGGATACGGACTTTTGATAAAATAATGAGGTTAATGAAATTGAATTTTGAGCAGATGCTCTTTTTTATGCAAATAATCAAGCGCGTCCGCATTGCGTCTGCTATCTCTACCAATCACACGTCACGTAATAACGAGAAAGGGGCCTAAAAAATTCCAGAAATCAGAAAGCTCAATAGAAACCACATCCCCATAATTTGTAGCATTGGATTTATTTACAGCATAACTCCCCCTGCTGCAAAAAAATTCAGTCCGTTACAATACGGTTTCGTGTGACAATTTTCACTTTCACTTTCGGTCTTGACTCTTAATGAGAGCTTTAAGTGTGAAAAACGTAGAACGGAAGTACTGATTCACTGTCTCTCCCTGTGAAAACTGCTTTGAGTCGCATTTGTTTCAAGTTAGAGCGGCGTTGACGGTCTTGTGGGGTCTGCGCCAGTCATGATGCTGGTCCTGGTTCGTGATGCAGTGCTGCTGGTCGGACTGGCGTTGTTGTGCAGTTCGGACTTCGCTCCTCCAACTGTCGACATTAACCTGGGCGATGATCCACAACTCCGATGGATGCCGATTTTTAAAGTATTTGACTCCGACTTCATCAAGAAAGGTGGTCAAGAAAACATGGAGTAAGGGATCCACGCATACAATACTGTACTTACTTTCAAATACAACTTCATTTATATATTTGCAACCTTTGCATAGGAAAAATCTCCAAATAAGCCGCATCTTTGCATGAAGCCAAAGTGGTTCAAGGTTGGCAACAAGGTCGATGCTTCATCTCAACCGTTTTCTACAGTGATTTTGCAGGAATCTTAAGTGGTGTAATTTTGTCTTCTGTGCAGACTCAAGACAAGGCAGAAGACTTTCAAGATGCTGTCCTACATCTTTCCAAAATTCCCATCATCACACAAGTGTATTACATAGTGGGCGGGACACGGGCTGGTGAAGGGGTAGTCATCTGCAGAAACCGAGCAGGCCCTGCAAATATCTGGCTTTTGGATCCACTGAATGGAGGGTTGGAATCATGAGCTGGCCACACTCTTCTTGTTATGGGCTGCTTGTTCAGTGGTATTACCCATTTTTTTCTTGTTGTGCGTTCGTTTAGATGGTTCGGGAATTGAGACCAACATTGACCACTGGCTGCCTCCCCCATACAAGGATACTCGAAAGTGAGCTCTCAAATGATAAATACTGCTGGAATATGAGTCGACACAATATACCATGATACTCAATACGCATAATGTATGTCAATACTATACAATAGTATTTCTTTTTTTTAGAGAAGCAGCAGAAAAAGCAATGAATGCGACGGGACAAGAGCATATCAATATGTGCACGCTTTATCAGGCAAGTCAGAAAAAGTTCATCACTATTCCCAGGAAACTTATGCAACTACTGGTAAGACCAGTTTCAGTTGGAACCATATTAAAATAATGCATTCATAACTTGTAATGATGTCTCTGTCCAGGTTTTGTCACGATTTTCCGTGCGTAAAAGGTAAGGAGAACATCTGTTCATTCGTCTCCCTGATTTTTGTGACAAAGCATCTCATGGCAATTCATTTAGGGCCATATTCTCCCGTTTGTGAGTCGGAAAAGCCTTGCTTTCTGGCAGACGGGGATAGTTGGGTGCTGCTGGTCTTTAGAGCAGCAGGATAATAAGCCGTGCCCACTTTGTATTGCTTTTTTTTTTCCATACACGAGCTTTGCCTTACCATACGCCGCAAATATATACCGTACTTACTGGTATGTTTTGTGAAATTGTATATTCACACAGAAAGACTTTGTAAATGTATATTTACATAACTTGGTTCCAAACAGTGACTGTAAAATGGTAGTAAAACAGGTCAAACATAACACAAAAGTTATTGTTTTCATTCCTCCTCCTGCTCGTCACTCAAACCAGGAAAGTCGTCTTCAGTATCAGAGTTGAAGAGCCTCAGAAAGTCTCTGTCAAACACCATTTCAGTCTCGCTGTTGCTCTCAATGTCATTTTCATCTTGCGTTACTGCTGAAGTCCTGCTCCTGTTCTCCTCATGTAGCAGTCCACCCTTTTAATCTGTTGGTGATAATAGATTATTTTACATAACTCCACGCATTTCCAATCCACTTTGTGAAAGATTTTAAATTTTTCATCCATCCATTTTCTTCTCAAGGGTCGCAGGAGTGCTGGAGCCACTCCAGCTGTCAGCGGGCAGGATGCAGTGTACACCCTGAACTCGTTGCCAGCCAATCGCAGGGCACATAGAGACAGACAACAGTCACCCTCACAGTCACACCTAGGGGTAATTTAGAGTGTCCAAATAATGTTGCATGTTTTTGGGATGGGGGAGGAAACCGGAATGCCCGGAGAAAACCTATGCAGGCACGGGGAGAACATGCAAACTCCACACAGGCAGGGCCAGGATTGAACCCCGGTCGTCAGAACTGTGAGACCAACACTTTCCTGCTGTTCCACCGTGCCGCTGATTTTAAATCAATTAAATTAAAAATATATAGCGGCACTTCCACATCCCAAAAACGTGCATTAATTGGAGACTCTAAATTGCCCCCAAATGTGATTGTGAGTGTGACTGTTGCCTGTCTCCATGTGCCCTGTGATTGGCTCGCAACCAGTTCTGGGTTCACCCTGCCTCCTACTTGATAACAGCTGGGATTGGCTCCTGGATGGATAGATTAAAAATATATACATTATTTTGCTCCCTGGTTTGAGGGCAACAAAAACTATTGCTTTCTTTTTCTACACATGCTAGATGTAGCTTTGTCAGCTTCTTTGGAGAATTGAGGTAGATTCTTCCTCTTTGCACAATTGAGGTAGATACTTGTTCTCCTACGCATGTTGAAAGTAAGTCTTTTCTTCTACATTTTGGAGACATCTCTACATGCTCAATCCCATGTGCACTATCGAGAACGATCTTGTTTTAACCCTTTCATATGAACGAGTTTTTGTTGTACTTTTAAATTCATAACTGCTAGGAACAAACAAACAAACAAACAAAAAAACAATATTTTCAGTGCGTCATTAAATATGCTGCAGGGTTCACAGTGCCTGGAAAAAAAATAGAATTCAAAAGTCTGAGGAACATTATCTGTGATTTATAGCCAGCCTCAGACTTCAATGAGTCACGCCTCTTGGGTTTTGTCCACACATGAGCTGCTTACGCACACACAGTGGGTGTGTGAGAAGTCCTCGCAACAAAATGTGCATACGTTGAGATGCCTTAAGATTAAAAAAAAAAAAAAAAAAAAACGTCTGCACAAAGGGGAGACTATGCCCCTGAGTTATTGGGTTATTGAATGAATGCCACTTTGAGGAGCCCTTTGCACATATCGGTCAGTCTCTTTGTGATCATCCAAAAAACCAAGGAAATAATAGTACGAGTTACTAAGTTTGGTAAAAATGTTGATAAATTTTACAGATTTGAATCAAAATTGGCACTTTATTTAAATATGAAAACAGCATAGAAAAATTTGAACAAAAAATGAAAACAAGGCAGCACGTGGATCAGATGGTAAAAGCGTTGGCCTCACAGTTCTGAGGACCCGGGTTCAATCCCAGCCCCGCCTGTGTGGAGTTTGCATGCTCTCCCCGTTCCTGCGTGGGGTTTCTCCAGGTACTCCGGTTTCCTCCCACATCCCAAAAATATGCAACATTAATTGGATACTCTAAATTGACCCAAGGTGTGATTGTGAGTGTGGCTGTTTGTCTCCATGTGGTCTGCGATTGGCTGGCAACCAGTTTAGGGTGTACACTGCCTCCTGCCCTTTGACAGCTGGGATAGGCTCCAGCACTCCACACAACCCTTCTTAGGATAAGCGGCAAAGAAAATGGATCGATGGAAATAAAGTTCAATTGCACATAATTGAACAGAAAGAGGAAGATGTAAAACTTATTTAGTCCTACTTGTATTGCTACTTCCATTCATCCATCCATCTTTTACCGCTTATCCGGAGTCGGGTTGCGGGGGCAGGAGCTTTAGCAGGGAGGCCCAGACTTCCTGACTTGTTACAAATGTAAATAATGTGTACTACAGGTGAAAGTGCTGCTTCCTAGTAGAGTGTTCTCGTTGTTTTTGTGTAATTAGAGACTGTACATTTTCATCCGACTATTCAGAGTCGATATAGTTTCAAAAGAGAATAAGTGCAAGAGTAGCAATATTCTTATGATAGATAGACAGCACACTGCACAAGTAGCACATGTGCTAAGATAGGTCAGTGTTTATGTGTGCATTATAGAGAGAAAAACTTCATAAATACATTTTAATTAAAAGTGATCAAAATTCAGAAGTAAAATCCTAGCTGGACCTTCCCAAAGTGTGAATAGTCTCAATTTGCGTGTGTGTCCGCGCGCGCGTCTGTGTGTGTGAGAGACAATCTTTAAAACTGTTTTGTTTGTCTCGAAAATAAATGTGCGTGCTCGTTGATCCACAAATGTGCCTTCAATAATTCATTAGTATAACCGAATATTCACTAATGATAAGTCATAATAAATGCACATGCAACATTAAAAGCTAAATTAAAGTCTAAATCTCGCATATACTTGTGAATAAAAAAAAAGGGTTAATCACGGATATATATGTGGATCTGAAAAATGCTTAATTCGCTGCTGTATTCGTGTAAATAATTTCGAGAGATACTCGGGAGCGTTTAGAGAAAAATGGGCGTGGAGGGTTATTTTTTTCGTCTTTTGATTTTTTTTTTTTTTAATCATTACATGAGACCGTGCAGAGAATCTTTATTGAGTAGTCTGCTGTCTTGAGCTCCTCGGAGCACACCAAAGACATGATGACCAAAATTCTTTAATGGACGATTTTCTTTAATTTTATGTGTGGTGTCTGTAGCACAGACAAAAAAAAAATAAAATACAAAAAAAAAAAATAAGAGGGGAAAATCTTTTTGTGTACTATGCCTAATATTCCGAATATACGCGAACGCAACTTAGGTCTCGTGACGCGCGAGAGCAGCTCCCTACTTCCGGTGTGGATTGCTAGCAAGGAAGCAAACAGCAACTCACGTCAGATTGGAAAGTAGCAGTGCATTTGATGAGTGTGACATCCAAGATGTTGGCCCTCATCAACCGGCTTTTGGACTGGTTCAGGTCTCTGTTTTGGAAAGAAGAGATGGAGCTTACACTCGTGGGACTTCAGTATTCCGGGAAGACCACGTTCGTCAACGTGATTGCTGTAAGTAGCTAACAAACATGCTCTGTCATGGGCCCAAGGTTTTGTGAAGCTTGCACGACAAATGTTTTGTGTTTCATTTGAAGGTTAATCATCAAATATTTGTAGTGTTCTTCCCTAAACGCCCGGAAATCGACGAGTCAACTGTAAACAGGCTGTAATTTTGGTTTACACCCATGTCTGGTGCTTGTCTCATGACGAAGTTCCCAGTGTGACTGGGCGCTTCTCCGTCACGTGAATGTGGCGGCCGGGGGTGTCATATATTGTCTCACCAAGGCATGTCAACATCACCCATAACGACAACGGCAAACGCATCCCTTGTACGAATCAGTGAATCTTTATTCATCTTTAATGGCTCTGCTGTTCCTCAGTAGACCTGGCCTGCATTCATCATCCGTAAAGTCTTCCTGGACATCAACTGGCATCATCGTACAATTAAGAACAGTCAGTGTATGATGGCATTAGCAATAGACACGTATGGATTTGCTTTTAACAGCACCTTCGCCTAAAATAATGATTCCACTAAGACTTTTGTTTTGTTGCGTATGTTTAAATAGGTAGAACTATAAAAATAGAGAATTCATGTCCTTTTAAAATGATTTGCCTAAATTATATCAAATCCTTTGTCTGCTGAGATATCATGTTTTGGCACCTGACATAAGAATATATATTTTTTTCTATCCTCCGCATGCACTGGGTACTCCAAACAAATTGTTCTGTACAGACCAAGGTGATAAAATTCAAATCTACATCAGCAGCCACAATCATCCACAAAAAAGCAATGTGCACATTCCTTTCATACAATGCACATCAATGACACATACCAGTAGATACAAACAATGCAATGTGCAATAAAATAGCAGCTTTACACATTAACTGTGATGTAGATGCATATGAACATCACTGACAATATATAAGGTCATTTTGTACTTTTATACTTCCCATGATGCTAACAAATCCTCTGTTGTTTTGCATTAACAGTCAGGCAACTTCAGTGAAGACATGATTCCTACAGTTGGATTCAACATGCGGAAGGTCACAAAAGGCAATGTGACAATAAAGGTAGGGCCAAGATGTTGAAGTCAGGTAGCAGGGGTAGGATTCGTTCCCATTCATGGTAATTCATTAATCATATACAAATTATTTAGTAAAAAAAAACATTTTAATTGCATTTTGTGTTCCAGTCAATGAAAGCTAAGTCAGTGCACGTTTTTCTGGTACACCCATTACACTGATGGAGATGCCAGAGCTTGAGTTCTAAAATTGAGAAATCGGATGAAAGGACATTGCCAGGACTAATGGGAGGCAAATTTTATTAAAAAAAAAAAAAAAAAAATCTGACATCCAACTTTGCATTCGTACCTTCTGACGTCATCCAACTTTTCACCTGCCACGCAGAAACCATTGAATGTTAATGTTTGGTTCAGTGTAAATGTATTAAGTAGATACCAGAATAAAGTTTGAATGAAAAAACAAATAATAGAGACAAACCATTTCAGCTAAGGCAGTTTATAAAAATGAAAAAAAAATCATAAAATGTCACTTAAGCTTTTTAATTAGGGCCCAGACATATTTAATGTTTATTTATCTGCTGTTTGTCATTGGAATGCAATTAAATACATTTTCCCAGAATTAACAATATTCTGGTCAGTGTCATTTATTCAATTCAGTTGTCCACTAAAATCAATTTTTAATTCAACTCTTACTTTTATAAGACAAGTACTGTGATACAATTAAATTGAAATTAATCAATATTTAATTACAAAGCCTCTTTCTGGCGTCACACTACTAATATATATGTAGATGTAGTATAAAAATAGACTTAAAACAAAATACAAGCATTTTTTTTTTTTGTCCATGGCCATTGAATGGGGGCGTGTATGTGTTGGCAATTGCCCCACCCATCCATTTTCCAAGCCGAGTGTTTAAAAACGTTTTTTTTTTTTTTTTTTTTTTTTTTTTTTAACACAAAATGAATTCATTATTCATCTCTTTTAAATCGATGATGCTAGGTTTTGTTTAATTTTAAATAACATAAGGTGGTGTCATTGTGGACGACTGGTTAGCACATCTCCCTGACACTTCTGAGGACTTTGGTTCAAACTCCGGCCCCGCCTGTGTGGAGCTTACATATTCCCTCCTTGCCTGTGTGAGTTTCCTTCTGGTACTCTGATTTTCTCCCACATCACAAAACCATGTGTAGGAGGTTCATTGAAGGCTGTAAATTTTCTCTAGATATGAATTTGAGTGCAAATTTCTTTTTCGTATGTACCTTGTGTTTGGCAGGCGACCAGTTCAGAGTGTACCCTGCCTCTTGCCTGAGGGTAGCTGGGCTTAGTTCCAGCAGCCCCACTACCCTAGGGGATAAGCGGTACAGCAAATGGATAGAGGGATAATATAAGGATTACCACCCACATGCATCAATTTTTATTTTAATTTTGGAGAAGTGATTCCTCTGCACTCCTTGTCCAGAATGAGTGAAACAGCCTATTGTTGTACAACAAGAAATTCAACAAGGCCAAACCCATCCATGCGGGATTGGGGATGCTGGTTGACAACATTTTGTCCGTAAACCATCTGATTTGGCTTTAATAACAGATCACACCGGCAAGTTAAAAGAGTGTCCAGACTTTGTATTGTAACAGGTTTGTAACCATGATATTAATGATTTGCGCATCCGCATGCCCACAGGTTACATGTTGGTCCATGTGAGGTAAATATCGTCATCCATCCCTATGCGTGAGGTTCTGCGAGGAACCATTTTTTTTCTGATGCCTCAGTGAACACATGCAAGCACACAGACCACACGTGTAGATCAATGAATAACAACAGGAGCCTGCTTCAAGGTGTGTGTGAGGAGATTCACTGGTATCACTATCTTTCAAAGTAAAATTTTAAGGAATATAAATATATCCAGACTGCTCAGAACCCCTGGCTAGAGCGGTTCTTTACAACAGACACAGAAGCTGTTTTTGCTTTCGCTTGCCCCGATATGCATGAGTGGAACATGTACGAATGCAAACCCTGAAATGTCAAACTCAAATTACAATAACATTGTGTAAAATGTAAATAAAATCATAATTCAAACATACAAATATTTTTAACCTCTTTCCAATCGAATGCATCACAAAGACAAATGATTAAATGTTCAATTGATAACCCTCCACCAAAAAAAAAGTCCCCTCATTTTGAATTCAATGCCTGCCCCACGTTCCAAAATACCTGGGAAAGGTGCATTATTACCACTATTGTGTCACCTGTTCTTCTCAATACTAAATAAGCATTTATGAACTGAAGACATGACTGTTGAAGCTTTGTCGGTAGAAGTGTTTCCATTCATGTACAGGGTGAACCAAAAAAAATGGGAACTTTTTAATCCATTAAAATCAAGAGTGATGGAAGAATAATATTTTATTCAAAGTAATTAAAACCTTACAACATTTAAGAAACGGTCATTTTAATTTTTAAACAATTATTTCCTCCAGATGCATCCTCCTGTATAAATGCATTCTTGAAATCTGCTGTTGAGAGTCGTCATTGACTGCTGCAACATCTCAGCTGAGATGAGTGAACTCGCAGCTGGGATACTGTGAATTTCATCGTGAATTCTCTGTTTTTACTCAACCAGAGCTCTTGTTCGATTCGTCTACACATTACTCTTGAAAAAAATCACAAACTGACAAATCATGCGTTCTAAGGGGCCAGGGGACGTTACTGAATCTTGAGATCACACGGTTACCGAACAATACTCACATGGCTTCCAATGATTGCCGTGTATTGTATGATGTTGCTTCATCCTGTTGAAACCAGTTTTTTTGAACGTGTGAAAAACTATTCCATTCAGGGGTAGCAAAGGATTGTAATGTAACCATTCGCTGTGACAGTGACTGAGATCCTCTGTTCATTTAACAAACAAAAAGTCTCATGATCTCATGTAATGAAACAGCACACCCACTAGGGTGTAATGGGTGTGCATGAACTTCATTAGGATTTGTGTCTGCCCAATAACGATCATTTTCCTTATTCACATAAACTGTGAGATTAAAATTGGCCCCATCTGACATCCATAACTTATCATTGCTTATGTTTATCATTTTTGGACAGAATTCTAATCTTAGCTGGTAATCGTTTTCCCTCAGTTGTTGTCCCTGGAGCTTGTATGGATGAAATTTCAAATCTAAAGTAACAATTCTGCGAACACTCTCCCGGGACATTTCAACCGAAGCTGCTTGCCTCAAAGTTGCGTGTCGTACGAGCACTTCTTGGTCATCCTGTTGGTTTCTTCATTAGGTTAGATCCAGACTCTTCAAAGATATTAATCCAACAATTTATCCCGTGTTTTGATGGAACTGCATTGATGTCCTGAGTTGTAAAAATGTCGTAACTCCCTCTGCACAGCGGTCAAACTCGTAATTTTTATAAAACATTTTTATGGCTGAGGTACGCTGTTGCCTGTTCCACTGATCCATGGTTATTAATGGCAGAGTATTTACTTGCTCAAGGCCACTGCCTCCAGGGGCCAATACATACTTCAAAATTCCCGTCATGCTGTACAACTTCAGTTGCTCAACAGTTCAGGGTCTCTGTTGTCATAGTTTCAACCTCATAATCCACCACACACTTTCAATGGGAGATAGGTGTGCTTCAGGCCAATCCAGTAGTACTCTCATTCTTTCAGTCATTCACTACAAAGCCACATTGTTGTAATGCGTGCAGAATCTGGCATGGCATTGTCTTGTTAAATTAAACAGGGACATCCCTTATTTGGCTTAGATGCCAGGATATGTTGCTCTTAAAACATGTGTAGTTGTCAGCATTAATGGTTACCCATGCCATGGGCATTAACACAGCTCCCTACCATCAAAGATGGTGGCTTTTGCACTGGGAGCGAGCAACAATCTGGATGGTCCTTTTCCTCTTTGGCCCGGAGGACACACCATGATTTCCAAAAACAATGTGAAATGTGGACTCGTCATACCCAGCCACACTTGTCTGCTTTGTGTCAGTTTATCCTAGATGAGCTCCAGCATAGAGAAGCTGGTAGCATTTCTGGGTGTTCCTGATATATGAGCATCTCTTGTATGGTAGATTCAACTTGCATTTATAGAGGTAGCAACAATTTGTCTTAACTGACAATGGTTTCCAGAAGTGTTTTGAGCCCATGTGGCAATATCCTTTACACAATGATGCTGGCTTTTAATGCATTGCTGATGAGGGATGGGACGTCACAGGCAATCAGTATTGGTTTTACAGTGGTGCAAAAAAGTATTTAGTCAGCCACCAGTTGTGAAACTTTTCCCACTGTAAAAGATGCAAGTGGCCTGTAATTTTCATCATTGGTGGTATACCAAGTTTTCTGGCTCTCACAGACTTGTAACTTCTTCAAGAGGTTTCTCTGTCCACCACTCGTTACATGTATTAATGGCACCTGTTTGAACTTATCAGTATAAAAGACACCTGTCTTCAACCTCAAACAATCACACTCCTGATATCACTATGGCTAAGACTAAAGAGCTGTCAGAGGACACCAGAAACAAAATTGTAGACTTGCACCAGGCTGGGAAGACAGAATCTGCATTGGTTAGAAGGTTGGTGTGAAGAAATCAACTGTGGCTATAATTATTAGAAAATGGAAGACATACAAGACCCCGGATTATCTCCCAAGATCTGAGACCCCACGCAAGCTCTCACCCCACCTAGCTAGTCTCCAGAGCTCAACCCCATAGATCTTTAAAGGGAGTTGAAAAAATGTGATGCCGAAGGACATCCCCAAAACATCACTCCTCTAGAGAAAATCTGCATAGAGAAATGGGCAAAAATACCATCAACAGTGAATAAAAACTTTGTGGAGACTTACAGAAAATGTTTTAGCTCTGTTATTGTCAACAAAGGGTATATTACAAAATATTCACATCAACTTTTGTCATTGACCAAATACCACCATCAATTCCTTAAGTAATCTTTAAAGGAAGACTTTTCCCAAAATTATAGGAATGGGAGCACACATTAAAAGTTAGTAGATAGCGTTCAGTGTTTGCCAGAGTTATTCACAGATATCATCAGGAAATATCTCTAAATTGGAAAAGTATTATCGAAATTCCAGTCTCGCTCAGACATTCCAATGAGCCTGGCTGGAAAAGTGACAGCCAATCAGCGTTTGCCACGCTTGCAGTGCTGAAACGTATCCAGATATTGCTTGGATTTAAAAAAATGTTAAGTTAAAAAAAAATTTCAATTAATGTCCAAAATATATGTATTAATAATATTACTTCACATTGGAGGGTTTATTGTACATATGAATTTTGGGGAGAGTCTTCCTTTAAGAATCTTTTTTTTTTTTTTTTTTTGTCATTTTGTCTCATAGGTGAGGTATACCAATGATGAAAATTACAGGCCTCTCTCATTATTTGAAGTAGGCGAACTTGTTGGTTGATTAAATACTTTTTTTTTTTTTTTTTTTTCCCCCCCATTTAATACCTGGATCAGTTTACAAGACAATTGTGGTCTTTCACGATAGTACTACTGCCATAAAATCTTACTGTATTTCGATCAACCATCAACAACATTATACAACATGTATTATGATCCCACCGTATATCATCTTTTATGATCACTGGGCTTTTTGTCAAATCAAATGCTGTTGGGGAGGTGGGACCAGAAAACGGATCACCGGTCAAAAGGACCTGATGCTCACATTACCATGGCAACAACGACAACAATGGATCACATCAATGTATTGTGTTGGGGGGGGGGTGAACAAAAAGATGAAAAATGCGTCGTCACTAGGCGAAAATGTTTTAGGCTTTCCATTCAAGGAGAGCTTGAACCATGTTCAGATACTTTTAATATGGCTCACAAGCAGGAAACCACCCTTTGTGTACCCTTGCAAGGTAGTGCTAGCACCCACATATATAAGTAAACATGCCAGTGTTTTTTTTTTTTTTTTTTAAGTCCTGGTTGAAAGTTTCAGTAAACAGGTTCGTGTGAATGGAAAAAATGCTGATAATCGTGACCACGTATGCTTGCTTGTCTTTGTCTTATAGTGTATTCCATTGAATGTAGGTTGAAAAGGATTGTCAAATCATTACAGTCAGTTTTTATTTGCGTTCTAGATAACCGCATCTTTATTGGAATTGGGGTCTGTAATTTGGATAGAACTGCATGGACATCTGCATTCTATGTACAAGTCCAAGTCAAGATGTACATGCATGGCAGAAAAAAATCTCAACATTTTGCAATGCAGGTGTGGTAGGACAAATTAACAGCCATATAGCAGGGAACTGCTATTGTGTTTTTACCTTTTAAGGAGAATCCTTTCTTCGACTACAGCGGTGTGCATGAGGACATCAACAAATGAAAAGTAGAAGGCTTAATCTTTCTGGCCGACCTGTGAAATGCATCACTCAAATAGTTCAAGATATTGTCAGCTGCCACTTAACAAGGCAACGTTTTTCTAAAAGCTTATTTGACTTTGCTGTTTAGCTGTACATGCATGCAGTGTTATATTTATCCATCCATCCATTTTCTTATGCTCACAAGGGTTGCGTGAGTGCTGGAGCCTATCCCAGCTGTCATTGAGCAGGAGGCGGGTTCCACCCTGAACTGGTTGCCAGCCATCTTCAGGGCACATAGAGACAGAGAACAGTCGCACTCATTATCACACCCAAGGGCAATTTGTAGTCATCAATTAAGGGATGTTTTTGGGATGTGGTAGAAAACCCGTGCAGGCTCGAGGAGAACATGCAAAGTCCACACAGCCGGGGCTGGGATTGGAACCCCGATCCTCAGAACTATGAGGCCAAAGCTCAAGCCAGTTGCGCCACTATGCCACCCTGTTATATTTAATTAATACTAATATAGGTAAAAGGTTGTTCCTGTATGTTGATTTTGTATATTACAATAATATAGGAATCAGGAAAAACAAAATGTCAAAGAACAATAAAATGCATATTAATACTTCATCGAAAAAGTGTTTGGCCCTAAATTTGAACCACGGCTAACCCTCATATACAAACTCCAGAACCGGTTAAGCTCGCAACTGCCGTTTTATATTTTATTTAAATCATGTTATTAAAATATTTTTTTCCCCTCAGATATGGGATATAGGCGGACAGCCTCGCTTCCGAAGCATGTGGGAACGCTACTGTCGAGGAGTCAATGCTATTGTGTAAGTGTGTCAGCACTTCAGTCAAGCACGTGGCCTTTTTCCTTTTTTTTTTTTTTTTTTTATTTAAAAAGATCATTGGGAGCCGGAAAAGCCCAAAGTAATTAATTGAACATGGTGCCTTTTTGAGTTAAAAAAAAAAAAAATCCATCAGATAACATTCCTTCTTTGTTCAAACGTTATATTGTCTTTTTTCAGCTTATCTATTTTTGTATTATTATTATATCTTTTTTTAACATTGCATTTTAAATAGTACTGGTGAGCTTATATATGTTGGTCTCATCAGTCCATAAAAATTGTCCTGGGATCTTCAGGCTTGTAACTGTTTCAAAACTTCCTGCCTGGTCTTTCTATTCTTTTTGCAATCAGTGGTTAGCTGATTTGGGTGTGGCCTCAGTTCTTGTCTTCATGATGTGTTCCGTGAACAGTAGCTCTTGATTGCTTTATCCCTGCCCGCTAGATGTTGCTTACGACCGCCTCATATTTTTGTCGTTAACTGCTGTTGTCCGTAATCTACCCGTTCAACCCGTTACATTGTGGTTTCTTTTTCTCTGTTCTGGTATTGGCTAAGACCACTGTTTGTGCAATGGCTGTGATTGGGTCGCAATCTTCTTTGGATTTCTCAAGCGCTCATTTTTCTCTCAAAGAAAGTTCTAGTTTTCAGACTAGTTACACCATTGACTGTAAAATGGAGGCAGAACCAACATCCGAACCTGAGTAGAGACATTTAGTGCTACTTATTGTTTAAATGATCATCACAGATTACACCTGGGCTACAAAACACACTTTTCAGTTCTTTATCAGATCTAGAGTTAAATACCTGTAAACATAATTAGTCAGATCTTGTATTCATCGTTTTAATGTCAAACGAAAAATGTTTTCATTTTACAACATTAATTAAGGACATGGCTTCTTTGTTAGTCTACTTTTAAAGAGGAGTGTAAATATCTTTTTACCATGACTGTATTTTAGTAAGACACCCCATTTGCTGTATTGTATGTGCAGCCACATATTGGGAAGTTATCCAGGTGAGCATTTTCACTTCTGTTTTACTGTTTTCTTTTTAGAATTAGCGTGCCAATCCAATGAATCACCACATATCTTGTGTACAATCGTACAAGTTATGCAGAGACTCAAAATGTCTTTTTAAAAGAGCCAAACCTCCAATTTTTCATTGCCCTCACAGAACTGTGTGCACTTGTGATGTTGTTTTGTACTCACATAGAGCAGTCTATTCACAAATGAATCAGGCCTCTTTATCTTTAAATTATGCAGTGAACAGTGAAATGAGGACCTGTCCTCCCAGAGTCCTGTCTTCAAAATACAAATAACCTTCTAATCCCCAGTGGAATCCTCCCCCAAGCCTGGACAGTGCTCAATATGTCATTTTTTTTTGTTTTTTGGTTTCCCCACCATTCTCTCCAGTTTCAGCTTTAATTCCAATTATAGAGTTGTTATTATTTATATTTACAGGTACATGGTAGATGCAGCAGATCAGGATAAAGTCGAAGCATCCCGAAATGAACTCCACAACTTGTTGGACAAACCACAACTTCAAGGAATCCCGGTAATGCGTACTTCATTCGCAAGTTTTCTTTTGAAAGAGAAGCTACTATTTGGCTGGCCTTTTCCATATTGGTGAAATGCTCTTCACTCACAAGCAATGTATTCAAGAAACAAGTAAATTACTGTTAATTGTTAATGTGACAAATTAATCAGGCTTTGCCGTTGTTATTTTTCAGGTTCTAGTCCTAGGCAACAAACGAGACCTAGCCAACGCGCTGGATGAGAAGCAGCTCATTGAAAAGATGTGAGGAACCCACAATAATTTCCCATCAGCACACCTGATGCTGATACCATAGTTTGGTTGTTCATTTTATTAGATGTAAAATACCCTGTTGGATTGTAAGTAATCTATTTTAGCCTTTTAATTCAACTTTTCTGACCCAAAGGTGAGGAGTCTGTTCAGAATCCCCTGGGGGGGCTGGCACGATACATGAGTGGGCGGACGCAGGGCCGAGTCCTGGCACATCTGTGCTGGTCTCCAGTCCGGTCGCTTTCCTTTTCTGCTTAGCTGGTTCTCCAGTTTTAATGCATCATGCACCTGCCAATGGGGAAAGGGTGGTGTCAGTTTGGGGAGGACACTCAGCTGGTTGTTATGGAACTCCAGGCTGTTCCCAGGCATTCCTTGCCTTCCCCTTGCTGACTTTGAATGCACCACATACACTCCCACATCCTCTGGGGATTTGGTTGGGTAGGGGTCACGAAATGCGGGCCATAACTGTCCCCGTGTCTGTCTTGCTTTTACCCACCAGTCTCCCCAGTTTTAATGCACGGCACTTGAGCACACATTATCACGTTTCAGGGATAATGGTTGCCAGTTGAGGACCGAGTAACCACCATAACAGGTTGGCTGCCCGGCCTTCACATTTCTCTTGGCTGTACTCCTTGGGGCCTGGTTCGAACTCCGCAGTTACACAACAGGCATACAGGTTCACCATTCTGCACCGCCATGCAGCTAAACAACAGGACAGGTTAAAAAAAAGGAAAAAAATGTAGTCCAAATGTTTCCACTGTATTGAACTGTACACAGGAAAGTGGTAGTGGTGATCTCCTCTATGTATAAAGGATTTAATTCATATACACTGTAGATTGTTAATCCATTTTGAAACAAAATGGCTACAGCCCAGTCATTTCAATTCAAGACTTGACATTCATTGACTGCTTCCCTTGAACAGGAACCTGTCTGCCATTCAGGATCGTGAGATCTGCTGCTACTCCGTGTCCTGTAAAGAGAAAGACAACATAGGTACATGATCCCATGTAATCACTTGAACTCATTCTTGGTGCACGGCACATTGCATACTGGTGACGATTGGTGCCCCTATTGCAGATATTACACTGCAATGGCTCATCCAGCACTCAAAGTCACGAAGAAGCTGAGAGTTAAATGTAGCTGCGGCCTCAACCCCCACGCCCCGAACACTTCTGGATCCTTCACAGTCATCCCTTCAACTGCCTCCGTGAATACTTCGGCTCTCTCTGCCTACTACCGCCGCACACCTGCACCACCAGTCACTACTACCGTAGCTGTGTAGCCTTTGTACAGCACTATTAGACCAACTCTTCTTTGGAGTGCTCAAATGTTGTCATTGATAGAAGATGGACTGTTCATGCCCCTCATGCCTTACTGCCCGTCCTTGTGGACATTTCTCCATACAGGAATCAAATGACATTGTAGTTTTCTGTTTTCATAGCCCTGCATAACATCACAAACGTGTTTGGTGTTGACGGTCCCATTCTGTTTTTTGTTTTCCAAATGAGGACTCTTAGCAATGTCACCTTCACTTATTTGGCACTAGGCATGTAATGACCTAATTTATTGCAAGGCTTAAATTCAATGTTATACAAAGATGACTAGAAGGCAGAATGATTGCTGTCTGAAATGGACCTGCAGGTTTGTCAGAAAATGGATGGATGGATGCTTTCTAAGTGCCTTTTGGCGGAGTGAGAGCCCCAACAAGACGGTTATTGGCCAAAGCTGTGTGTAACACACTATTATGAAATCATTGCAGACCAACTTCCTGGATTACACCTCAACCATCTCTTGAGAATTTTATGCATTCCAGCCTCAGTCAGAAGACATCACAGCACCGTCGTCGTGTGATTGAAACACATTGAGGAAATGTTACATTTTAGTCAGTTGGATTTCAGTGCCTATTGAATTTGGTCTAGTTTGAAATGTGAGGGATACTTTACAGTTATTTAAATATTGTGGAAGTAATATGGGCATTGCCAAGTAATCCTTTATACTTGTCCGGATTGTGTTCAGGTTAAACAACAGAAAGCCAGTGTTTGTCAAGATCAATCCGTAACTCACAAAGAACAAAAGAGTTGGATGATCATTTGGAGTCTTGATATGTAAATGCCATAAAAGAGTGATTGTCATTCCCTGCCGTTTTCTTCCTTTTATCAAAGGGTGGCTGTAATCATTTGAATCTCGTCCATGCTAAACAGTTAGTTACTGTCACCATTTCCTGAATTGCATTTCTTTATATGTACTAATCATGAAAAAGTCCATGTCATCATGTTGTCCTCTGTCTATTGGTGATAATTGTGTTGTGACCACAGTAGAAGTGAAGGGCTGTAAAGTTGCGTGACGGAGTAAACTGGGGGAATGAAAAGCTTTGTCAGCTGTGTAATATTATAGCAATTTGTATGTGCATGTGCTAATATTATTCACATTCAATTGCAGACTTTGTAAATAAGAATTTGGCATTTTAATTCCAACAAATGCTCTTGTAGATGTCATGCATTCTTTCCATGTGATTGCTAATAAATTTTTTTTTTTTTTTTACAGTTTCCATGTGTCCCCTCAGTAAGGTGCATATTAAAGTTTTTGCCACCTGGTGGCATCAAATGACTATTGTGATGTAGTCTTCACAGTCACTGTTTTTTTTTTTTGGTGGGGGGAGGGAAGACCTCCATTTGGTTTTAGCATTCACTGGATTACACCAAGTTTTCATTGTGAGTGAAATATTTTGAATTGGTATGTTCTGACTAAATCAATGTGACAACACAACCTTAGAAACAAGTCAGATGTGCTAATCATGAGGGTGGGATGCTATAGTGTTGTCTTAATTGGATTTGCCCCTCCCCCCCTTCATTAAACAATGAGGAATGCAATCTTTTGCACCATTCTAAAGCATGCAAGTAATTTGTAATCTATAACGTAATCTGTAGAATTATAGTAACTACATTTAGAACATGCATTTCCAATGTATTTTTAAAATATATTTCTTAGCGTACCAATTAAAATATGGAGCACACCAAGCTTTGAACATGTTAATGAGCGTATTAATAAGCATTTGGTTATAATATTTTGAAACTGTCAGGGCTGGGATGTCTGGGGGTGTTTGCATTTATCTGTGGGGATGGGAGGGGTGCATATTTGGATTTTAATTTTCTGCCTTTAGTTCTGTGAATGACTTTGGATTGCGTTCCTTATGTATGAAATGTGCCTGATAAATACATTTTGATTGAATAATACAATCCATGACCTCTCCTCCAAAGAGGAAATTAAAAAAAACCATTTGGTTGCACAAGTGTCCACACGCTCTTATAACCGATGATGTGGCTGGTCTCTCAGAATTACCACATCCAAAGTTAAATGTTACATGGGACTCATCATAGACTTGATACCATTAGAGGTGCCTCTGATTAACCCCAAATGAACTGCGGATGTTGTACAATGTGCTTTTCTTGGTTTTATTTTATTTTCATTTGTTTGGGGTTACATCTTAAAGTATAGGTTAGTTATTGCCTAGAGCATCTGCAGCAGCATTGTCAAAGGCATCAGTCAGTCATCAGAAAGGTATTGGAGGAATTTCCACTTCAACAGAGTGAAGATCGTCATCAAGTGAAGAAAATATGACACACCAGGGACATTACCAATATTTGGAAGTCCTAAAACTGATGGGTCACTGAGACGGAACTTAACCCACACCAGGTTCAGGCAAATGTACCATTAGTGAGCTACTGGTTGTCCATGTGATGACAATATCCTGTCCTTATAATGAATGTCTGCGATGTGGGGGGAGGGAGCAAGATATAAGCCTTATAAATGAAAGCAGCCAAGCCCAGTTCTGTCTTGCAGAAACACATGAAATATAATATTGAGAACTGATGAATCCTAGATTGAATTTTTGGGCCATAACTCTAAAATGGGTTTCTTTCAAACGGGGCACTGGTTGTCACCAAGAGAACACCACACTGACAGTGGAGCATGGTACAGTAGTGGCACAAATACTGTTGTGAGGGTCTTTTCCTTTTTATGTTACTGGAGTCTTTTTGAAGGTGGAGCAAATGAAGGATACAGTTTCAATTGCGAGGTGATGTTGGCACAGAACCTGGAGACATCTGCTGGAAAACAAAATAAGTTATGAAAAGACTACAAGAAGAAAAATAAAACTTAATTAGAGGTTAATAAAAGACTTGTAATTGTGTCAGACACCTACCAGCTCACATTTAACTACTAGTTGAAATGTCTGGTTAATTCTGACCCCGCCGTATCCGCCGTTATAAAGGTAGATCAGGGTGGTGGTGCACACTTTTGCAGCCACATTATGTGTTGTTAACTTTTACTTCCCCTCTTGACTTAACACACTTCCAAAGAATGCACAGAAAAAATGTGTTGTGAATATGTATTCGTTCGGACCGCTGTAACCACAAAGACGTCCTGTCCAGTATATGCAAAAGTGGGACAGCTGCTCTTTTCAATAAATCTCATTTTTTAAAATGCCACAGTTGCCAACAGCTGCCCCCATTTATTGCATGTCAATTTTGGGGCTGTGGACAGATTGAGGTGTTACCTGAAGACTTCCATAAGTTATATCGAGCCTTCCAGCTCATGCGAGAGCGTCGGTGGTTTGCTGTTGCACTGACCACAAACTATTATGAGGTGGTAACAAATCCGCCTCAAGGATTTGTGGGACCAGCAGTGACCTGAAAGTGTGACACCCCATTAATGTAGCTACGCTCCATTACAAATGTGCTCATTATGTTTCACACATTTCACATGCTGTATGCACTTTTACCAAAATTGAAGGTGGTGAGGTACACTATAGAACATTGTCATCAATAATTTTGGTATTGCTGATACCTAGGCTATATACCATATATTTAAAGTATCTATCTCACTGACATTGAGTAACAACAGGCTAAACAATGGAATCCTCTACTAGAGGGCAATTAATGTGTGTCATTTTGTCTGTTAGTGTGACGTGAATATTTTTCTTTCTCTAATTAAAAACAATGTTCCGGCTGAATAAAAGTTGGGAAACAACTGCATGAGAACAAGTTTTGATCTCTGCATCGTCATGGTGAACTAAAATGGCAACCAGTTGTTTAATGTGGTTGATTTGATTAATTTAGTTGGTTAATTTGGGGATAAAACGTTTAGCAGTTCAGCACTGATAGACCTCCACCAACACCTCATTGAACTTGAAGTGTGAAGCATGATTTGGCACTAATTACCATATGTGGAATGTTGCAGGATTAATTTCAAGCTGTGTGGCCCATCACCGTCCATAATTAACTGTTGTACACCCTGTTAAAAACAGATGGGTGGTTGCATGCACGTTGCAAAGTTTAATGAGGCTCATTGGACAAATATATTTGGCTACTTAGATGGTTTATTTATTGGCATTATTTTAACACACTGTCACAATCCAGTGAGATTGCATTCGAATGTGGATGAATTCTGGCTTTGCCAAATTAATAAGGCTCAGGGTGGATTGGAACTTGTACAACTGGTAGTCAAATGATTTAAAACAGTGCACTTCGGCACAGCTGAAAACACCAACCAAAGTGAGAATCGATTGTTTGGCTCCCTAGCAGCACCAATGTAGACAACAAGATTAAAAATAGGGTGATGCAATACGTGTCTCAAAAAAAAATCTCAGTTCGTACTTAAAATATCAAAGGTTTCATTTGTCCATTCTGAGCTTTTCCAGAACACGATTAGAGTGGCACATCAAAAGTTCAGTTTTATTTTAGGCAACCTTGACTTTGTTGTCTCTATGAAAATGTGGTCATGCAGAAAAGCAGCTGAGTCCTGCAAGATGCAACAATTTTATTTGCTCTTACTGGGAGTAATCTTTCATGTACTCTGTTATCCAGCATCCTCTCCGATAGCTGCTCCCTTGTGAAAGCTTTCATGCGTTCTCTCACCTTCCAGCCTTGGCCACAACATCCACCCTTCTCCCCTCAGATTCCATTAAAAAGCCAAACTTCAGCTCCCGCGGCTCTGATCAAACAGGGCGCTTAATGCCTTTTCCCCAATATACCACATATTTACATATAGATTGACTACTTAGTGGTCTGCATTTTTAACAGATTTAATGCAATCCACTTTTTGGAATCCATGTTGGATTTATGAACTGAACGTTTAAAAGAAAAGTTGATGTAGGTTGTGGAATCTTATGGACACAAAATTCCATTTGAGGTGCGGGATGAATAGGATGGAGTCAATATGTGACTTACTGGTCAATTTAAAACATTTTCGGTCTCATGAAGTTGATCAAAGATAGATTAATAAGGCACACATAGCCAGCAACCAGACCTATCCCTCAATATATTTTATTTGGAAAAAAGAAACCAACCTACTTATATCAGACTGATTGATTATCTACAACATACCACAACATTAACTGACTTTGTCCAAATACTTTTTTAACCACTGAAAATTAACGTGTTCTACATTAAAATGACCTTAATTCCTAAATGAATAGTACTACAGGCCATAATTTGTGAAACCTTTAAATTAAAAGCTGGAAATCAGAAATTTGTTGTCAACAAATGTGTAAACAACAACAATAATAGCACTGCTGTATAGGTATACAGACTAATACTGCAAAATGTAACATATCACTTATGGTTTTCTTTTCTTAGGGTTATGGTTTAGGGTTTATTCTCAATGTGAAAGTTTTAAAAGTTCAAACAAAATGAGGTTTTATTTTGGAGAGTTAGGTTGAATCCTACCACCTTGATAGTCCTGCTCTTCTGTCTATGTTGTGGTTAGATTGGACCCAGCTCAGTGAAACGGCAGATGTTCCCTAAGGGCCAGATGAGCCAAGGACCTGCAGACATTTGGACACAGACCAAGAAAGCTACCTTTCATTGCGCGGACTGACTTGGCAGCATTTTAAACAAGATCCAGAGGGCTGAATGTTTTCTTTTCGGACTTTCATAAACTATATACAGAGAGAGGACTGCATCCTGTTGATATTTTGAAACTCCCTTGAAGTTACCCTTAGCCTCCATCCAGCTGCTATACCAATTATTCCCTTACGTATCACAAGGGAACTGGAGCCAGTCTCTGCAGACCGACAGTAAGTCCCACTAGACAGTCATCAGTTTGGGCAGTTCTCAAACACAGTTTACAGCAAAAATCCAGATCGACTTTTGACTGGGGTGTGAATGTGACAGATGCACTGTATGCTTTCTCATGCACGTGCACTGCCACCCAACAAGGTCGAAGGTTGGATGATGTCTTTGTTCCTTCTTCCATTATCATCATTAGAAGTGATAATGATCACGTTGGGGAAATGAAAACCACAACATTGCACAGTGGGTGACTGGTGAGTACACCCATCTCACAGTTCAGAGGTCATGGGTTTGTATCTGGGCTCCAGCCTTCCTGTATGGAGTTTCCACATTCTCCCTGTGCTGAAGTGTTTTTTTTTTTTTTTCCAAGTGCTCTGGGAGGCAACCAGTCCAGGGTGTACCTAACCTCTCACCCAGTCAGTTGGGATGTGCTCCAGTACTCCCCCGATCCTGCTGAGGACAAGCACAAAATTAGGAAAGGCATTTCACTGTATAACGAGGATAAGAACATTGTATACATTGTTACTCACTATTCGCTACGCTAGACAATGTCTGCGTGTTGATCAATCTCATTTGTAAAAATTTACAACCATTGAAATTTTCATTGTGGCCCTCTTCACCTTAATGGAGCCTCTTTGACCCTTTAGGGCTTCTGTACCTCTGTGCTTATCAACGCTTAAGTGAAACAACCAAGGTTGAGCTGTGGGTGTGTTGTAGCTAAAAAAGTTTACAACTACACCGAACTGTGGGCACGACCACAAAGCATTTGTCACGTTGCACATGCGGCTGTTCATACATATGCACGTGTAATATAAAAAGTCATCTGAGCAGGGATGAAGTTACCAGTCTTTGGAACTCTGGGACTTCAAAGCTGGCTATGACCATGCTTGGCAGACAAGATGAGGCCAATTAGCTAGACGAAGGCTTTCGCTCTGTTCCCCTGCCAGGGGCATCTTCCGTGACTTTCCTAGCAGACACAAGGTTGTGAAATTTTTGTGCATTCCCTGTGCAGCAATGACAGAATGATTCAAGAGGTGACATACAGACAGGCCAAGACAGGTCTTGACTGCGTTTGTTGGAGGTTTTTTTTTCCATCCCCTTTTATATTACTTGAGGGAAATAACTGCATGGCTTACTTTTGCTCATACAGCACAAACACAGGCTCCCCTCGGGGGTCTCATTCAAAGCCTGAAGTCCTGCTTATGAGAAACAGCTGGAGCCTCAGCTACCTCACTCACATACATGAAATATAGAACTTTGACACATTTAGAAAAACCGTGGCCATTTTTCAGCTACAAGTAGCCTGAAAAGGAAACTTGCATTCAGCATATTAGAATGAAGTCTGACTAATATAAATATGCGCACGCATGATGTATTATTTCCCTTCCGAGAGAACATTCATGTTTTCCGCAGTGGATTCTTAGTGTGGAAGATTAATTAAGTGTCCATTTTAATTCCACACTTGCCAGCAGTTTGCTTTGCTTCAACTTGCTGTTGTTGAGACGCTTCCAAAAGAAACTTTGCAGCCCACAATTCTCTTGCTGTGTTTGGTCTGAAACCTTGCCCTTACAATCCTCTCCTTATGTGTTATCGTACAATTACATTAAAGTGTTTAAAGCGTTTCAGCGGAAAGTGATGAAGTGTTTGGATGCACACGAAGGAGGACGAGGTATGACAGCTGAAGAAAGAACAGCATTCTTTGACAGTGTGTCCTTCGCACTCGCTCCACTGCCAGGTTTACATGCGGTGTAATTAAATGTTGCTTGTGTAAAACTCAGCGCATGTACGTCTTTAAGCAGCACCACATCTTTTGTATCGTAGCATCATGACAAGAATGCTACTGTTAGATTGGAAGCAGCTTCTTTGTTTGTTGAAATTTTAAGTCGTCGCTTTAGAATAGAGTTTTGTTCCGATGTCCGAGCTCAAAACACACGTCTCTATCACTATGCAGAGACATTTTTTTCTATTCTTCAGTTCTATTCATGTTACTGGTCAACAACAACATTTATTGTACCATACATATACTACGTATATTGAACTATGGCCACATTTTTGTATACATCTACAGGTATTGTCACTATAGAGGTTCAAGTAAAAAAAGGTGTATGCCCTGAATTTTGAAGAATGATGCAACATTCAATTTACGGGTACAGTACTTACTTTTTTCAATGTCTACTTGTATTAATTTACAGTTAGCAACGTTTGTACCATTTCATGAATACACTGTTAACAACGGGGCCTAAAACCCCGACCTAAACAAGAGAAACGGATGCCATTTTCAGATTCAGCAAATTGTATTAAATCACAATTTGCATTTTTGTGTCTCCATCCATCCATCCATCCATCCATTTTCCAAGCCGCTTATACGCACATTAAAAGCCGGCAATTGTAGGATAGGTTTTACAGTATATTGCATGTGCATAGTGTATAAGTCTACTCACTTGTGAATGAGTGTTGATCTCCTTTATGTTGTGTTCCTGTGTGACGATCTGCACGTCTCATTCCAAGACAGTGGGGCCGATAGACCAGCCAACATTTGTGAGCAAAGGCTGAGAGCTTGAATCAGATTGCTACCAAGTCAAGGGAGAAGAAACTAGGTGTGAGAGTGGCATTATTGAGTGTCTCAATTCTCAATTCAACACAACTTTGTTTATATAGTGGCATCACAATATTGCCAAACTTCAGAACAGCTTGTAAATACTAGCGGTGGAACAGTTCGTCATCGTGTGCAAGTAGAAAATGTTACGTGGTCGCGAGTGCGTGTTTGCATGCTCCCTTAGCACTATCTCACTGTTTAAGACACGGTGATTGAAAGTCGCCATCTTTTCCACTGCTTTTGGCAATCTCCTCCACCTGCGCGCTCTGGTAAGACTGTTCCCTGTCAGTTACTGTCAAGTCAAGTTTACAGTCATTTATTGGCAACGGTGTTTCTAGTAAATGACTGTAAAACCCTGATGAAATGTCTAAGACTGTACCTACACCTTGATTGAACGCGCGATGTGATATCAATTCCCGTTATTCACGATGCAAGTGTTCTCCAGGGAGGGTTTCTTCCCAACGTAGTTTCTTCCAGTGCTACCCCTACGTAGAAAGCAAGAAAACAAGAAGGATATTCCTTCAGGTTGTTGGCCAATGACTTGGTTCTTCTGAGGTAGTTTCGACGCTCTGTCTCCGAACAGATGGATACCCTGTCTCACTTTATCGTTGCCGGACGGACGCTCTGCTGGCTGGGGCCCAGATATTGTCACTACTGACTGCTTTATCAGCGTCTGACTTAACGAGCTGTCATCCTCTTGGAGCAAGTTTCCCAGGCGCCTTGTCCACCCATTCCTCCCTACTGTCTCTCACATTGCTCTTCAGAGATCTGGCCAGCCTGTCTACTGTACTGGCCGGCACCCCACTTAGCTAGGGCCTAAGACGTTGTTGTTGTTTTTTTTTTTTTTTTTAAACTGGTGTTGATCTATGAGCTTCTTTGCGGATTTTCATCTTCATGTTGACAATTTGATGTGATATAATGCTGCAGTTAAGACAAAATCATGTTATTATCAATCCGGTCAAAAGACACAATTTTAAATTGGTTTCAATCAAAACACAGATACCTCTGGCCTTGGATCACAAGATGTAAAGTGTGAAATCAAGTAGTATGATGTGTTTTCTGCAAAACCTTAATCCACTTTTGAGTCTGGCATAAAAACATAGCAGTTCTATCCTCTTTCTAACTATGATGAGGAATTGGAAAGCTTACTGGCAAGCCAAATGAAATCCCATTTTGTTTCAAAAAGAGTCGCTTTTGTAAAAGTGTCAGAAAAGCAGCAATTTATACATGACAACCATCTTTATTCTTCTCATTTTTATTTTTTCCCAAGTTTATATATTCATAGCTTGACATTTCAAACTTTTACTGTGAGTATCATTAGTGTTTCTGCAATACCAGAGCTCATGGACAGTTGCTTTACTGCTGTCCTGTTTAAACCTAGTTCTGAGGTTCTAAAATCAGCTATGCATCATGTTTATCAGTGGTCTCCAACATTTTTAATACTTTGTGTGTACTTGCACTTACAACAAAAGCGATACTTAAATTGAAGACATGATCTATAATAGAAATAGCGAGGGTGGAGGACTTTCAACACTTGGGGTCAACAGCCCAGAGCAATGGTGAGTGTGGTAAGGAAGTAAAGAAACAGGTCCAAACAGGTTGGGATGGGTAGATGACGTTGTCAGTTGTGATCTGTTATAGAATAGTCTCTGCTAGGATAAAGGTTCAAGTTTGAAGAGTTACTGAAAAGATGGCAGGAGGCAGACCTGGAGGTGGTAGACATCATGTTGGGGTTCTCTGTAGGGGTGAGCAGAATGGATAGGATTAGAAATTAGCACATTACAGGGACACCTATGGTTAGATGTTTTCGAGACAAATTTAGAGAGAGCAGACTGAGAGTGATAATGAGTATACGTATTGATAGAAGTATGTTGAGAATGAAGCTGCCAGTGAAATAAGAGAGCTAGCAAAATATCTCAGAGAAGGTTATAGATGTACTGAAGAAAGACATGAGGGGAATGGACATGAGAGGAGAGAAGGAGTCAGAAGACAGACTTGGGTCCGGTACACACATAAAGTCATGCGGGCTGAGAATGATGCTGAGAATGGTGACGTGAAGCCTTCAAAGAAGCACTCAAGACTGACACACACAGGAGCAACCATAAATGAAGACAAAAATATCTCAGCTAATGTCGTTTTATGTAGGAAAGTAGGTCCCGCAAGCAAGCAAAGCAAGAAGTAATTTTCCCAACAACTCATTTTTTGGATGGCTAAACACATGATGGCCAAAACTGTTGATTGTCCAATATCTTTTATATATGTATGTTCGGGGTCTGTAGCAGATAAAAAGTCTTTTAAGTTTGGCTAAAGTTTTATGTGTGTACCAAGCCATATATAGAAATATTTTTACAAAACTCTTCTCTGGCATGTCAAATGTAGATGACATTTATTGTCACTTTACAGGGACTTTAAAAATACTCCTACAACATAAATGTGGAGAAAGGTAAAATTAATTAAAATCTAGTATGACATTATTCCATTATGGCAGGGTTCCGATTTATGCAGATGCCTGGAAAAACAGGCTTACGTCAGGCTGCTCAACACTTTATTTATGCAGCCTGCGCCACAGATTCCATTTATTCTTAATTTCCCCCCTCCAAAAATGTTGTTTGTGCAATCAAATATGGCTTTTGGTTAGGTATATTTTCATAATGGTGTGTGATCTTACCAGCAGGCTCACATTGCATTGAAATCACATACCATATCACTAGCATCGGGCGTAATGCTTGCATCTTAAAAACCGTCACAGCATTTATATCAGGTTAGCTAACATTGCATAAGCAAAGAGAGCACGCCATTTTCAATACCTTAGGTTGGTCTATTATTTGTAAAATGATCCACATGAGGACTGATCAACAGTATCGATTTGTGATATGTTTCTTTGTATGGATGAAAAAAAAACAAGGGCAACTTATATCAGAGGGAAAAGTGCAAGAATGGTGAAGAAAAGGAAAGGGTCAATACAAAATTGGTGGCTATTCGGTTAAAACAGTGGTGGTAACTTACGTCCTCAACGCAAAGGCTGTAACGCAAAGGGAGGTGTATCGTCTGTAAGGCCCAAATCACAGAAACGCTGATCCCTTGACATGGCATCTCCAAAAAGATTTCAGGGGTCATGACCTTGCTTTTCTCTGAATTCCTCATCATCATTGATCTCTCCAAGCCGACTTGCAATCTGGCAAAGGTAATAATTACAAAGAACGAGTGTTCATAAAACACTTGGCGTCTTTTGCCTTGGTCATGCCTTACATTAGTTGAAAGTAACCTGACCAAACAGGATGAAGTAGCATTCAATGATCATCTTCAGATCCAATAAGTAACTTACATTATGAATAGTGATAGTGAATTAGCTTGAAGTACAATAAAAATCAGTGTTCTATTGTACATAATTTTAATTGTAAGAGCCAATTTCCATCATGGCGACCTGTCGCTACAGGTTTTCACAGAGGCCCACCACGAGACTTTCACTACCTAGGGGAGCTGTAAAAGTGCTAACACCTTCTTCACTTAACGCTGTGGTGCTCAACGCAAAGGCCAGCAAACAGGAATGTCCACCTGTTCTTCTGTAGTTAGGGATGGCGGCCCATCATATATACACATAGAGCCCAAAATGGACATCTCTGGACTTTGAAAGTCTGCATCAGACATTTTAGCATTAGTAAAATGTGTTACCCTGCATATTACATCTGGCCACAGAATCTCAAAAGAATATAAGAGCTCGATGTCCAGTTTTGGTACAGCATTTTGTTGTACCGCCCTCTTACATACCTAACCAAAATGATTGGAAATGGCGTGGTGCGGTGCCCTTCTGCACCACTGCAAACAGGAACCACAATAATAAACATGTTGTTATATTTAAAAAACCTTTTTTGTCAATCACAGCACCACTTTTGTTAAGGCACATTATTCTCATGAAATTGTGAAAGCTACACAGTACAAAGTACAGTATTAGCTTGCCCAGTAAGCACCTCCTAGTGACCCATTCGACAGCAGAGAGCCTATCCTTTACATGTAAATAGTTAATTTAATATTCACCACTAAACAATTTGATGTAAACTTTGCCGAGCCCACAGGGCTGCCATTAAGCAGCAGAGACACCTCAGCAGTGTCGCCGACCTCCTTCGCCGTCATCCTTTTATAAACACAGAAACCCACTCATCATGTTTCATGCAGACAGCTGCAACAACATGCAGATGTTGGCAGACCCTCTGGCAACTGAAGCCCCATGTTAATTGTGTCCATTTACTTTTTAAAATAAAGTCAGTGACCTACGCTCAGTTTATGAGGGCTGATTATTACTTTGTTCGTGAGTAATGTGTATTTAGACGTGATTTTCTGAAAATCCTTATTTATTATCGAGGCTTCTAAATTAGGCCATTATGCTGTTATTCAGTGTTAGTAATGGGTAATTTATTAGACCATTACTAATTCATACTGCTTTAGGTAAGAGTCAAAAGTGATGAATGTTTGCCATGCAAGTCCACGACTTGTGTCTTTGGAAAGCAGTTTTCAGGGGCAAATGACAACAAATGATTTCAGCCTGCGCCTACTCCCAATGATTCCTTTGTAACACTTGAAATTTCAATGTCGCTGGACAGTTACACTTCTCTACGGTGCTTTCCTCTGAGTGTGGCTAAACAAGAGACTCGCAGAGAGAAAAACGTGATTGAAGGGTTGGGAGCCAATGTCGTTCCCACTGCAGCTGTTGTTGAAAGCTGCTTTTATAGACTCTTACCTCATCATAACCGGGTTATGAAAATATCATCACTGTTGGCTTGTGTTGAACGATGGAGCCACTTCAGTGCTAAACTAATAGTGTGTCATCTCCATTGTCCCAAAAGATTACAAAGTCAAAAAGATTATTATTATTATTATTACAAAGCTGTCATGAAATTCATGGATGTGAAACAATGCATTGTTTGAACTGTTCTGTAAGGGGATTTTTTTTCTTTACACCTGAATTTTCCATTCTCCACCTCGAGTTCACTCACTGCAGTGCTTTTCCCAGTTTCACTTTTTTTTTTTTAGATAGATGACAAAGAGAACACTGAAAAACAACGTCTATACCAAAACATGTCAGAAAAGAACTCTGAAAGTGTTTCAGATAAACTATTGGCACTGTGGCTGTGATATCAATATATAACTGTGTTTATGTTCAAAAACACCAAAGAATGTAAAGTGTCAAAGCTGTATTGCACTGTCAAGAGCCTTCACACAAATTTCATGGAGAGGAGCGCAAGCTTACAGTGCCTTTGGGGGAAAACTGGACAACGGTTGTGATCTGCGGCCATGCGATCTGTCAGCCTGTAGGAGTGCACGTGTCCTGCTTGGGAGGTGAGAAATGGCCTATCCACTGTGAGAAAGCGAGGGAGATGAGCAACGGAAAGCCACAAGCTCCCTCAATGTGCGTAATCATGAGACAGAAGGTGAGGTATATCCTGAACCGGTTGCCAGCCAATCACAGGGCACATAGAGAGAGACAACAGTCACAATCACACCTTGGGGGAATTTAGAGTGTCCAATTAATGTTGCATGTTTTGGGATGTGGGAGGAAACCGGAGTGCCTGGAGAAAACCCACGTAGGCACGGGGAGAACATGCAAACTCCACACAAGCGGTGCCGGGGTTTGAATCCCAGGTCCTCAGAACTGTGAGGCCAACGCTCTACAGCTGCTCCACCGTGCCGCCAGATTTATAAATTATTCTTAATTAAAATAAACTATTATTTTTCTTCTTATTATTATTATAATACTTCTGGACCTAATTGCAACAATCCTACCTTTATGCAATAGTGCTCCATCATTTTTTTCATAGGATATTCCCCTGCTTTGTTCTTGATATCAGTGTGCAGTGCTTATCCAAAATTGGGCCAGCGGGCCAATTCAGCTCCAAGTAGAAATGAAGACATTGTCAGAATTTCCCAATTTCCTGCCAGTCATTTTCTCATTTGTGGTCTGAAGCAGCTGAAATGATACTCTTCCTAAAAGCATTGCAATGCTGTAAAACATATGGCTGTTTATTCTTTCATATCCCAAATCACAATTTTGTTCAACACAGCGGGTCTATGTTCTTCCATAATGTTTGATGTCATGCACATTATGTCATAAAATACGAGACATCCATGACAACATAATGTCACCAGTATGGCACTGCCTAAATGTTTGTGTACTCTATCTACAGGAAATTTGGAATATTACTTTACACACGTTGTATTGTGTTGTGTTTTTTTAAAGATAAAATCAAACTAAATTTATTTAGTACAGAAAACCAGCAAGGGGCCTCGAGGTTTGTGGTAAAGTGGACCCAGCATCTCATCAGCTCATTTTTCCAAGATGTGCATGTGTCTGACGAGTCCTTTTAAAAAGGGTTGTTGTCGTCATCACAATAAGACCAAACCAAAGTTATCTGTTTCACATGATAACAGTCCAGACTGATGTTCAGTGTCCCCATATGCTTGGAAGAATGACATCTTTCTAATCTACACGGTCATCTGGATGACAAGCATTGAAGATCCATTCTTTCAGCTGCAGAAGAAACTACAATCTCTCCACCAAAACGTATAATCTGTATGAATCATTGTTGAGTGATCTAAATCCCTATCTCTCTGTCTCTGACTATTATATTACAGCACATGTGTTTCTTGAGGATGATAAAATAAGTTAGTTGAGCAAAAAGAAAGAAAAACACACAGCTGTCTTTGAAAGAACCCTTAATGATACATTTGATGAAGGCTAAGAAGCTATTGCTGCACTCAAGAATCAGAAAATACACTTTTTTAGGCTTTAGGACTTAAAGGTCTACAGTCATCCCTATATACATTTTAAAATAGATATTATGTTTTGAAAACTAGACGTTATTCACTTCAATGTCTATACGGGAAAAAAATGAGCAGAGAGTGTCATTCATGTGCAAAGTTGCGGAAGTCTCACTCGACATCCCAGTGGTGGCCATATTGCCTGCAATGCCATTTACAGATGTCACACTGGGACAGTCGCCATTGAGAAGACGCTGTGCCACCTGGTACGGGAGAGGAACAAGAGAGATTTTAAATTTTTTCCGACGCCCCTTCTGACACGGAAGAAGAAGAAGAGAACATCTCACAGTCGAGTGAAGTGACCTGGGCCATATTAGCCTATCATTTTGAGCCATATTTAGATGATATGCGGATCACTTCTAACTAACAACAGACTCCCCAATAGAGAGATGAGGAACCCGATGAAATATTCAAAATGACAGTCCTATAATTGTTCGATTTTCTAACTCTTTTATAAGTCTTGTGTATGTAGCGTACTCAGGAAGACCCATGCCGGGGGAATTAACTATGTCAGGGGTGCCCAGACACCGGTGGCTGGTGGGGGGGGACTCCTTTCTCCTCCCCGCCAGTAGTGTGACAACACAGGCCAGACAGCCTCCCGGCCCACCCTACTTCCGCGTCGGGTGAAAGGGCAGCTAACTGTGGCAACCGGCGATATAACGCAGCTCTTTTATTACGTTCTGAGAGGATTACGTCGTCGGACGCCGACGGAGCTTTTTATTCATCCTGCTGAGCTTTTTATTCATCCTGCTGAGCTTTTTATTCATCCTGCTGCTAACGAACAAGTAAACGGACACTACTGATACGACGCAGATCTTTTATTACGTTCTCAGAGGATTACGTCGTTGGACGCTGACGGAGCTTTTTATTATTGCTGCTTTCAGATAAGTTGTTCGAGTTTGGTGGCTATATGTCTAGTGAGCTAGTTAGTTCATGTTACACGCTACTAAACTGTCTTTGTACTTCTATTTTATTGTTTTGTGTTGTATTGTATTGGGCAGCATGGTGGTTCAGCTGATAAAGTGTTGGCCTCACAGTTCTGAGGACCCTTCCTGGCCCCACCTGTGTGGAGTTTTCATGTTCTCCCCGTGCTTGTGTGGGTTTTCTCCGGGCACTCCGGTTTCCTCCCACATCCCAAAAAAAAAACATGCCACATTAATTGGATACTCAAAATTGCTCCTAGGTGTGATTGTGACTGTGGCTGTTTGTCTCGATGTGCCCTGCGATTAGCTGGCAACCAGTTCAGGGAGTACCCCGCCTCCTGTCTGTTAACAGCTTTGATAGGCTCAAGCACTTCCCGCGACCCTTGTGAGGATAAGGGGCAAAGAAAATGGATGGATGGATTGTATTGTGTGTGTGATTAAATTGTCTTAAACGCAATACGTTATATGTTGCTGGTTTGACCTAGGAGATTTATTCTAAATTCACACGTAACATATGCTATAAACTGTGAGACAAATTAGACCCCCACACACAACAAATTTTTTTTTGGCACTATTCACACCTACCTGTCATTTAGAACTCACAAATCTCTTATCCTTTGCACCCGTGCAATCCATTTTTCACGATGAACCGGGCGGTTTGGAAAATTGCGAAGAGTGAATCCATCCTCCTGAGTGTTTGAGCAAAATCCAGCAATACAACGAGTTGGAATTTTGGCTAACACGATGCAAAAAACAAGTAATTTTTTTGCCGGTACAATAGGTATAAATCAATATAAACACTCGACCCCGCTACTGTAAAAAACGTAATTTCCTGGTTCTTCTCCAACACAAATGCCTCAAGAGGATTTTCATGGCGGGAGATGCAAAAATCCATATACAACAACATCATGACGTGTGGTGAAAAAAACGGTGGGCCAATTCCGGCTGCCTTTTTTTTTTTTAATTATAAACAGACTAAAATTCATGCTTTATGTGTTGGTAGACCTTTAAAGGTCAAGTGTCATCCCTGTAAACATTCTAAAATAGATATTATTATGAAAAATTCTTATAACATTCACTTCAATGTCTATATGAAAAAATAAATGTGAGCGGAGAGCACGTCATCCATGCGCAAAGTTGCAGAAGCGTCATTCTACGACATCCAAATGGTCGCCATATTGGCTGCATCCTCTGTCCGTGACGTCACCCAGACATTCACCAATGAAAACACGCGGTGCACCCTACTATGGGAGACGAACACGCCCCTTCTGACATGGAAGCTCTTTTTGAAAAGGAGAACACCACACAACCGAGTGAAGTTACCCGGGCAATAATACACTATTGTTTCGAGCCATCTTCAGATGATGAGCCATGCTGCTTTAGGGGGTTGTTCATAGCCGCCGCAGTTCGCCATGAACAACACCATTGAGCCGGGGCGCTTTACTGCGTTGTCGCTGCACGTGGCTGAGTGAGGCATTTTTGGTTGCGTTCTTCAGAGCCGCCGCCGTCCGAAAGCCCGACGCGCAGCCTTCGTCGAAGTCGTGACCGGCGAACGCTGCGCCTCAGTCGGTGTGGCTCATTTTCGGTGCCGTGGTGACTCTTCTCTCTTACAGGCCCAGAACACCAAGTCATGTGGAGGAGTCGCTGGCGGAAGGTCTCATCCGCCCCTCGTCATCATCCGCCGGAGCGGGCGTCTTTTTCGTAAATACTACCAGGGGCTGAATGACATCACAATAAAAAACAGGTACCCTCTTACCCTAATCGCCAAGGCCTTCGAACTGCTGAAGGGTGTCAGGATATTTCCTAAGATGGACCTGAGGAACGTGTACCACCTAGTGCGTATTAGTGTGGGAGATGAATGGAAAAGTGCTTTTAACACGCCCATGAGGCACTATGAGTACCTGGTGATGCCTTTTGGACTGACGAATGCACCAGCGGTGTTCTAGAACTTCGTCAATGACATTCTACGCGAGATGCTCAATAGGCATGTTTTCTTGCTTGCTTAATGACAAACAGATTTTTTTCCACGGACGAAGATTCCTATATCAGGCTTGTCCGGTCCGTGCTGCAGCAGCTGTTGCGGCACGATCTGTACGTGAAGGCAGAGAAGTGCAAATTCCACCGACCCTCCGTCTCGTTCCTGGGTTTTGTCCTAGCGGAGGGGGAATTCCACATGGATCCAGACAAGGTCGAAGCCGTCCTTCAGTGGCCCACTCCCACGAATCGCAAAGAGGTTCAGAGATTCATTGGGTTTCCCAACCATTATTGCAAGTTTATTCGGAATATTAGCACCATAGCTGCCATTCATGCATCCATTCACTTCTCCCCTCAGTGCCTTCGACTGGGATTCGGCCTGCCAGGCGGGTTTCAGCAAGGTCAAGGCCAGATTCACGTCATCCCCGGTCCTCATCCTGTCTGGCCCTGATAGGCAGTTTATTGTCGAGGTGGAAGCATCAGATTCCGGATAGGGGTGGTCCTCTCTCAGAAGAGTTCCAGGGATGGGAGACTACACCCCTGTACTTTCTTCTCCAAGATGCTGATGCCGGCGGAACATCGGAGACCGGGAATTGCTCGCCGTCAAGATGGCCATCGCGGAGTGGAGACACTGGTAAGAGAGGACTCAGGTCGCATTCCTCGTGCTGATGGACCATAAAAACTTTGAATATCTAAAAACCACCATGAGGCTGAACGCCCAACAAGCTAGGTGGGCCCTCTTTTTCACTAGGTTCTGCTTCACTATGTCCTACCGGCTGGGGTCCAAGAACGGGAAACCCAATGCGCTGTCGTGGATATATTAGGGGGAGAGGCCCTGATTCTTCCGGACACCTGCTTCGTGTCAACCTTCACGTGGGAGATCGAGGTCCAAGTGAAAGAAGCACTTAAAGACTTCCCCAGTCCGGCAGGTTGCCCCGCCAACAGACTGTATGTCGTGCCTCCTCAGGGGGGAATGTGATTGAGTAAGCCCACACAAATTGCACCGTGTGTCACCCAGGCATGGCCAAGACGCGAACATCAAAGAAGACATTTGAGAATATGTCAATACGCTGCCAACAAACCCTCCTGGCAACGGCCCGCGGGAGAGCTTTGTCTGCTGCCTATCCCTCGACGTCCATGGTCCAACATCTAGATTTCGTGACTGGTCTTCTGCCTTCACAAGGTCACACCATTGTGCTTTCAGTAGTGGATCGGTTCTCAAAAATAGTTCACTCCATCTCGCTGCCAAAAATCCCCTCCGCCAAGCAAACCACCGAGCTTCTGTTGGACAAAGTGTTCTGGTACCACGGCTTGCCTACCGACGTGGTGTCGGACAGGGGACCCCAATTCGTTTCCCGATTTTGGAGGGAGTTTTGCTCACTGATATGGGCCACGGCGAGTCTGTCCTCGGGTCAGCACCCAGAGTCCAATGGCCAGGCCGAACGGGTCAATGAGGACATGGAAACCGGTCTCCGTCGCCTGGCCTCCCGCGACCCCGCCTCATGGAGTCGGCAGCTCGCCTAGATGGAATACTCCTACAACTCCCTTCCCTCTGCATCAACAGGTGTGTCGCCCTTCCATGTGCTGCATGGCTACCCTCCCTCACTCTTCCCGTCTCTAGACACTGACTCACCGGTGCTGTCAGCGTTGGCCGTGGTAAGGCGCTGTAAGCAGACCTGGGAGTGAGGCAGATGAATGCTCCTACGTATGGGGCGCACCTACAAGGTCGCAATGGACCATAAGAGGGTGAGGGCACCGACCTATAAAGTTGGACAGTGCGTCTGGCTGTCGGCGAGAGGCCTCCTGCTATGGATGGAATCTCACGAGCTGGCCCCCAGGCTCATCGGTCCTTTCCCCCATCACTAGGGTGATCAACCAGGTTGCAGTATCATTAAAACACCCGAGATCAATGTGGCTCCACCCTTCCTTTCATGTCAGTCATCTCAAGCCAGCTTAATCGTCTCCGCTGGTTCCGCCTGGCGAAGCCTCTCCTCCCCCCCGCATGGTTGATGGAGGCCCGGTCTACACTGTGCGCCAGCTCCTGCTGTCCCGCCGTCGGGGTGTCGAGTACCTGGTAGACTGGGAGGGCTACGGTCCCGAAGAACGTTTGTGGATCCCGTCCCAGTTCATGGTCAACCCCCCCCCCCCATTAGAGACTTTCACGCCTCTCACCCTGGGCCTGGACCGTCCAAGGCCGCCCGTTAAAGGGAGGGGTTACAGTAATGGCCCTGTAGGTCCCTCTACTGGCTGTACTGGTCCCCGATGGGGCACACCTGCGCCTCGTCTCTAGTAATTACGTCCCAGTTATATAGAACCACGTGTATGGACTGGCCTTTGCCAGATCGTTGCTTCATACCTCGTTCCCGCACTCTCGTAATCCCATTCCTGATCTCCCGTGTATCGACCCCTGCCTGCCCACTGACCTGCCTCCTATGTCTGATGTCCTTGTTACTGCTGCTCCCGTTGACTGTCTGCCTGATCCCCGACACTGGACTAAATAAATACATTTCCCGAACTGCCTCTATGTCTCCCGAGTCGTGCATTTGGGTCCAACCCCGTGTTCTGATTGTGACACTAAACAATGATGACAAAGTCATTAATGCGACTTCTTGTGCTTTCATACGTCACGCAGGCATTGAGACTTCCATCCGTTCATTGTGACCGTAATTCAATTTGATTTGCCATCATGATGGTACGATGGTAAACAGTTCTTGCCGACAAAGGCATGTCTTTTATTCATTTGATTATCTTGTCTTTATGCGAAGTTGGCAACATGTTGATTGGCTTTGGCATACTCCCCATCTGTGAATTTCAACACACAGCAGAACCCTCCCTCTCCACAAAGGCTGTCCAGTCTTGTTGAAAACTTCGGTACTCTTGATATTTTTTTCTTTGAGCAACCTTTGTCAAAAGTTTCCATAATTATTGTTCCACATAATCGGTGTTAGACCATTCTGTGCCTGTGGTTATTTAGCAAGTCAGACCCCGCGTCATTCCCGTCCGAAAATCCATCCAAATATTCACCAGTATTTACAGCCACAGGTTCAAATCTGTATGGACGTATTTCTCCGTCTTCCCAATCAACTGATGCTGCTATTTCTTCAGCAGATGAGGATCAATCTGAGAAATCAGCGGTGTCGGTGATTGTGTTGTGCACAGAACAGACGCACATAAGATGTCACTTCCTGTTTTTAAGTCATGTGACTCACCAAAATGGCGGCGCCCTTGAAAATTCGTAATTGCCGATAAAAACACCATTAAATGGTATTGGATTAACCTCAAATTTTCAAGGTACAGTAAATATGACATCGGATTAAGGCTTTTCATTGTTCAGTGGACTATTCCTTTAAATACCTTTAAAAGTAAATTACAACAAAGATGAAATGCATGTGGAAAACAATTTTTTGTTTGCAGAGTCATTAACCTTTAAAAACTTTTCCATAAACAACTCAACAATGGCCAAAGGAGCAAAATTTTACACAAATTGTGAACACACACCCACAAACATTTATTGTGTCCGCACACATCAAGGGTGTTGGTTAGCATTAGGAGACATATACAGGTAAATGATCAGATTGTTTTTTAAGATGAGTGTTTTCCTTGTCAGCTCAAGCAAATTCCTGTTTAAAAAAAAAAAGACACAATGATAGCGCAATGGTAAGTAAGTACAGTAAGTTCCAATTTTGATAAAGATTCTGATTCAAAATCATTAATGGTCTGATAAGAACCTGTCCTGTGTAAAGCAGTTTTGGTGTTCCAGGGTTTTTCTTCCTATCAGCTTCTTGTTTCCAGGGTATGGCCTTGGGCAGACGTGTCAAATATCTGCATCGCACTGTGCACAAGGCCTTAGAGCAGGGGCGCTCAATGCATTGATCGATCGTGAGGCATTTTCGGTCCATCGCGACAGCGTGCCGAGAAAAAAAAAATACATCAGCCCTAAATTGTTTTTAACTTTAGCTCACCGCACATGTGCAAACAGCGACAGTGCAGGAAACCACGCTGTCAGTGAGTTCCCCCTCTATTTCAAGCTCTTGCTTGAGAATCTTAAAAAACATGAGTATGGATAATGCAGTAAAGAAGACAAAAACGGATCCCTTCCATACGGAATGGGAGGTGGACTTTTTAGTCATGATGTCATTTTCGAAGTGCGTTTGCCTCATCTGCCAGTGTAGTGAAATGTGGAACGGCATTTTCACTGTTAATGGAAAATACGACACTGACGTTCCACCAAAAAGCAAGCTAAGAATGACAAAAGTGATCCGAAGCATCTTTTCCTGATTCGTCACATCACACATAAATGAGGCATAGCTGACTTGTTGTTCCGATCTTTTAAAAATAAGACAGAAATATTATCTTCAATAAAATCTCTGCTGCTGTAATGGAGTACAGTTACACGGCGCTGTGAAGCCATGGCTGATGTGTGGAAGGACATCGGAGATTGTGAGTGTTTCTCACTGCAGTTGTACAAATCCACTGACGTGAGTGTCACAGGTGGGAATTTTCAGTCGTATGGTATGATCATCAATGTGAACTCAAATAGTTCCAAAAAATGTTTAAAGTTAATTAGATTGTGTAATATTGGCTCATGCAGTAATGCAAGGGACACAAACATACATTTACATGTAAAGAATCCTCAATACTTGTTTTGCATTTTTGTAGTCGGTAGATCTTTGTGACTTGGTCATTCAATTACATCATTGGTCATTCTAAAAAACAACAACAAAAAACAACACCCCCCCTCGACCACGAGAGGCTGGATCCTTGAGAAGGAGATCTTGGGGTAAAAAAGTCTGGGCACCCCTGCCTTAGAGTAAGTGAACACACAGTTTAGTGGCTGTTATTTGGCCTTTTAGTTAGAAATAGCAATTAGTAAATCACACAGAACAATGCACAATCTGTCAGGGGGGGAATGCAATTTGCTGCCTGCTATTTGGATTTGTGGTATTCAGGCCCAAAAAGCCAAACATACACAAGATAGTCAATCAGTGCTATCTGAAATGGGGTTTCGTTTCACTTGTTTCTTGTGGGATATATTGAGGTACTGTATATTCCAAAATATGTGGGCCAAATTCTGAATCATATGACCTTTGATTTTAGAGGTTCCACTTTTATTTCAAATCTCTTCAAACAAACTTTGGCCAAGAGGACAGCCCTCTCAAACTGACCTTGCTTGTGCTTTCATATACAGTAGCTTTAGCTCAAACTGAAAAGGCTCTAAGACTTCCTTGCCACACGAGTGCATGGGTGTTTCGCCAGAAAAAAGAGTACTAATTTCTCTGATCTTGTCAGTTATCCCCGGGAGATTCCATTTTCATCTCTATGCCCAATGAATCTATGAACAAAAACAAAAGACGCCAGGATTCTTCAAAGGGAACTGAGAAGATCTATAACTTGTCAGTGTAGAGTCTCTCCATCCATATCACACAAGTATCTCTGTGGATTTTTATGTGAAGACAAGCGGGTTTTCATCTGACCTAGAAGGAAACATTTTTGTGGAAGTTACGGATAGGCATTGAAACCGAAGTAAGGCCTGCTGATTCAGTGTCCTACAAAACTGTTCTTTTGATAACACCAGATTGGTAGCATAGCTTCATGAGCTAACGTACACATACCAGTATTACAGTAATCAGTACATTGTTTACCTTGGACAAAAGACAAAAGTGTGCATGTTGAGTTTTGACGTTTTCTAATGATTATGTACTGTGCCACCACAGTTTTATCTGCAACTTGCTTAGCAAAATGAATCAGTTAATTCATTCATCCATTTTCTGAGCTGCTTATCCTCACATGGGTCACGAGAGTGCCAGAGCCTATCTCAAATATCAGTAGGCACGAGGCAGGGTACACCCTGAACTTGTTGCCAGGCAATCGTAGGGCACAAGGAGACAGACAACAGTTTTCCTTGGTCTGTTTCAAACAACACCTAAAAACTCATATCAATATGTCATGTAATATATCAGTCGGAGAGACCACGTATAAAAAGTCAGGTTGTTGCTTCAAATTCACCAAGTGGCAGTGAACTCTTCTGTCTCTGAGTCGTCATACTTCAGAACATTTCATAGCAGAATCTTAGCGCTCTGCTTTCCGTGTTGTCATCTAGCTGATTAAGCATGCAAAGAAAAACAGCAGCTGCTGCATGGTACATACTGCATCACTATTGTGGTTCCGAGTGCGACCATACTGTTCGCTGAGCGGTGAAGGAGGGTCGGTGGAGTGTACTGGATCTGGTTTGGATGAACAGAGCTGGTATGCATAGAATTTGGATTAGAGGTTTCTATGTCTTAACCTTTCTCTGGGTTTCATTCAGCATCTTGGTCTGAGACGAGGAGGCATGGTAGGGGAGGCAGAGGAAAGTCACCAATGCCCACCATCCCTGTACATTGTCACTTAGAATGATCTCAGAAAACACGTTATGACATGCATTTCTGTCAAAGGGGCCCTGAACTATGAAATGCTCGTCTGACAGAATGTACATTTCCTTTCACCATTTGACACACAATAACACCTGGCCGAGGCAAAAACACACCTTGCAGCCTTTTCCTGCAATCAGATTGGAAACTTGTCAAGTTGGACATAACACTGATATATGAGCAGAAAATCATATTAGACTAAAACCATGCTGCCCATTGAACTCTTGTCAGTTTTGTTTTGCATTGGATTGCATGCAGTGAAATTGGATTCTACGTCTACGGCACAAGGGGTAGTAACACCCATTAAAGATGTGCTGCTTCGATTCCAACCTTCCATTTTCAATAAATCTTATCATTTACAGGGTTACGAAGTGCTGCGGTCCAACCAAGTCAACTAAGGCATTTTTTTTCACTGCAGCTCTATTCTTATTGTTTTGCCCACTGTGTACATGCCATGTATCACATCCTTTTACGCATTGTGAACAGTACAATTCTGATACCCCTCTTCTTTCTCTCCCTCTCTCTCTCTCTCTCTCTCTCTCTCTCTCTCTCTCTCTCTCTGCATCTCTCATATGGACACTTTTTGTTATCCCAATTTAAATCTTTCAGATTGAACATCCTTAGTCAATTCCTAGCCTTGCTCTACATTTAATTGGAACAGCTGTGACATTAAAACTTCATCATGAACGTCACATCACTTCTCAAATATTCCCATTTGTATGGGTGCAAGTCTGGCTTTCACATTCACAAATCATATTTGTTCACGTGAATAAAAATTGACTTTTCAATTACATTCTAATTTATCAAGATGTGGCTATGCTAAAAAAAAAATACATTAAATATTTGACTTTTGCATGTATAGTATGTTGTGCGGCTCCATAATGATTTTATTTTTAAATGTTTGTATTTTATTTTTTTAATTTTAATTATTTTTTATTGACATTACTTGTTTTATTTTGTTTGTTTGTTAGACTGTTTGAGTGGTGTATATGAGATTCTTTTACAGTAGTTGTGTGTGTGAAAGTATTTGAATATTAAGTGTGAGAGCTAATCCTGAATCATGTCCCAAAAGGCCCCTCATACTAAAACCATGTGGTTACTTATGCGCTCATACCTGCAATGGGCGACTTTGGCACTTACATGACAAATTTTCTTTGGTCTTCACTTACCAGTGAACAAGAAATGCTGAAAATTACAAAGTCATGTTTATTTGTATGGCCCTTAATCACAAATGAGTCTCAAAGGGCTTCACAGGCCCACAGTTTGTGATGATTGATGACATCCCCTAATCTAAACCCACCAACTGGGCAGGGAAAAACTCAAAACCCCAAAGGTGCTTCTACGAGGTGGCCACAGTAAAGACAGCTGGTGACTTGCACGTCCTTGCCTATGAGGGCATGGAATCAGCTAGAGGGGAGGGGAAGCGAGTATTGACGCGAGGCTACATTCAAATCCTGTTAGCACTCACTGCACCCTTCATCCAGGCCAGTCGAATCCTCCTTCCCCTCTGTTGTCTTCCGACCATTCTGTTTTGTCCACGGTGGCCTAAAACGGGGGCAGAGGATGTCAAGAACATGGTGTAAAAGTAGCATACCTCAAAATCAGATTGTATACTGTAAACTCCATGTCACCCATGGTCCGGAAAAGCATAACCGGGAGAGTTGTTTCTGTGTCCTGCGATTGGCTGGCAACCATTTCAGGGTGTAGCCTGTTTAAGGCCCAAAGATTCTTGGGATAGGCTCCTGCATGCCCCTAGGGAGGATAAGCGGAACGAAAATGGATGGATTAATGAATGAATGAACAGCCAGACAGACGAATGAACGAATGAATGCATGATTGGGTTTCCGAACTCGAGATTTTAATTTCAACAAACTTGAAGGTCTCAACAGTTCAAACAGGGCAGTTGAAAAGTATCAGTGACAGCTGCGGCGGAGATTTCTCCCTGAAAACCACAATCATGTATGCATTCTTGAGGATCTTCAGCTCCAGGTTGTGTCGGCCACACCGCTGCACCACCCTCTCCACTTCCTGTTGATGTGCAGACTCGTCACTGTCTCTAATGAGGCCGATGACTGTGGTGTCATCTGCAAAATTAAAGGTCCGAGGACAAGGATGTGAAAGGTTTTTTTGTCCTCTACGGCTTTGAGTTTAAGCCGAATGGAGAATCTATATCCCTTTTATGGTGGGACAGTTTTTCTTTAACCCTAGAACCCCTTTACAAAGCACATCCGCCATGTCATTGTTATTATATAGCAGCTATACAGCAGTTAAATTGATAAATACCATTCAGAATGCACTTGCTCCTTTTTGCATGTGTATCTTCTGGTCTTCAGCTCTATCCTACGTTGTGACAAAACACTTCCTCTGGCGTTTTGTGCTATTGTTCCATGCTGTTGTTCCCGTCCTTGTATATTTGCTGTCATGTGATTTAACAATTTCACAATGGTTTATTGTGTGGAATTTGGGGGTACAAATGGTTCAGGCAGCAGCAAGGTTTTTTTTTTTTTGGGGGGGGGGTTTCCAAGTAAAAAAAAAAAAAGAACGAATACGTGACCAGTGGAAAGGGTGAGCCAATCGACAGCAAGAAACATGGTCACCTAAGGGTACCGAGCAAGCATTCTGAGCTCTGTGCTGATCACTTCGAACCAGCATCCCTTGAGAAAGGCTTAGCAGAAAGCATTGGATAAACAGGTGTAGTTAGACAGAGGCTTAAACCAGCTGCAGTGATAAATATTTTTCCAACAAACATTGGGACCTCAACCACCAGCAAGAAAACTAAATCTTGCAGCTGTATATCTACAAATGCATGATGCTTATAATGCAGAGGGTATGAGAAGGAAAGAAAGATCCACAGACTACTTTTCAATATTGTCGTACGTGCTTTTGCATATACAGTATGACAAGCAACAAACACGGCAACAACGTTCTGTGTGGCATGTTATAAAACTACTTGAGCCAGGGGCATACATTGCCTTGTCTGTAGTAACAGATGATGATGATGCTCCCAAACCATTTTAAGGTTAATATTGTGTTGCCTCCTATATTTAAAATACAGAATTAGATTTTTGTGCACTGTATTGTCTGTGCTTTCATCCTGGATCAGGCTGTGCCAAGGTGGGATTTTAAAATTACACACCATCTCATCCTGCACTTTCTAATTTGGCTTCAGACCAGACCTTTGCCACTCGAAAAAGAGAAAATCTTGCCCTGTTTAACCACTTTATCTTCGATGATTCACAAACTCCGACAGTCATTGCATCTTATAACAACAGCATTTTTTTTTAACTTTCTCAATTATCGAAACTAAACATAAGCAGCATGACTAGCTCGTCTTTATGTTGCCCAGACTGTGTTGCTCACTAAAGCAGCGGTGGTGGACACTGTCATTATAAAACACATTGATGGGCTGCGTAAGTACTGTAACATTTGGAATTATGAGTGGACGTCGTTAAGAGAAGGGGGCGGGGAGTGTGGCGGAGCAACAGTCGTTGTGAGAGAAAGTTCTGTGTGCTGCCTAAAAGAAACCAGTGGCTTCTTCTTTTCATTTTTTACAGTCTTCTTCTTTCTTCTTTTCCTTTCGGCTTGTCCCGTTAGGGGTCGCCACAGCGTGTCATCTTTTGCCATCTTAGCCTATCTCCTGCATCTTCCTCTCTAACCCCAACTGCCCTCATGTCTTCCCTCACCACATCCATAAACCTTCTCTTTGGTCTTCCTCTCGCTCTTTTGCCTGGGAGCTCCATCCTCAGCATCCTTCTACCAATATACTCACTCTCTCGCCTCTGAACATGTCCAAACCATCGAAGTCTGCTCTCTCGAATCTTGTCTCCAAAACATCCAGCTTTGGCTGTCCCTCTAATGAGCTCATTTCTAATCCTATCCAACCTGGTCACGCCGAGCGAGAACCTCAACATCTTCATTTCTGCCACCTCCGGTTCAGCTTCCTGTTGTTTCTTCAGTGCCACCGTCTGTAATCCGTACATCATGGCCGGCCTCACCACTGTTTTATAAACTTTGCCCTTCATCCTAGCAGATACTCTTCTGTCACATAACACACCAGACACCTTTCGCCAGCTGTTCCAACCTGCTTGGACCCGTTTCTTCACTTCCTGACCACACTCTCCATTGCTCTGTATTGTTGACCACAAGTATTTGAAGTCGTCCACCCTCGCTATCTCTTCTCCCTGTAGCCTCACTCTTCCCCCTCCACTTTTCTCATTCACGCACATATATTCTGTTTTACTTCGGCTAATCTTCATTCCTCTCCTTTCCAGTGCATGTCTCCATCATTCTAATTGTTCCTCTGCATGCTCCCTGCTTTCACTGCATATCACAATATCATCTGCGAACATCATGGTCCAAGGGGATTCCAGTCTAACCTCATCTGTCAGCCTATCCATTACCACTGCAAACAGGAAGGGGCTCAGAGCTGATCCCTGATGCAGTCCCACCTCCACCTTAAATTCCTCTGTCACACCTAAGGCACACCTCACCATTGTTCTGCTGCCATCATACATGTCCTGTACTATTTTAACATACTTCTCTGCCACACCAGACTTACGCATGCAGTACCACAGTTGCTCTCTTGGTACTCTGTCATAGGCTTTCTCTAGATCCACAAAGACACAATGTAGCTCCTTCTGACCTTCTCTGTACTTTTCCACGAGCATCCTCAAGGCAAATAATGCATCTGTGGTACTCTTTCTAGGCACGAAACCATACTGTTGCTCGCAGATACTTACTTCTGTCCTGAGTCTAGCCTCCACTACTCTTTCCCATAACTTCATTGTGTGGCTCATCAACTTTATTCCTCTATAGTTCCCACAGCTCTGAACATCCCCTTTGTTCTTAAAAATGGGAACTAGAACACTTTTCCTCCATTCTTCAGGCATCTTTTCGCCCGCTAGTATTCTGTTGAATAAGTTGGTCAAAAACTCCACAGCCATCTCTCCAAATTGCTTCCATACCTCTACCGGTATGTCATCAGGACCAACTGCCTTTCCATTTTTCATCCTTTGTAGTCCCTTTCTGACTTCCCCCTTAGTAATCATTTCCACTTCCTGGTCCTTCACTCTTGGCTCTTCAACTCTTCCTTCTCTCTCATTTTCTTCATTCATCAACTTCTCAAAGTATTCTTTCCATCTATTTAGCACACTACCGGCACCAGTCAACACATTTCCATCTCTATCCTTAATCACCAAAACCTTCTGCACATCCTTCCCATCTCTATCCCTCTGTCTGGCTAACCTGTAGAGATCCTTTTCTCCTTCTTTCATGTCCAACCTGGTGTACATGTCTTCATATGCCTCTTGTTTAGCCTTTGCCACCTCTACCTTTCCCCTACGTCGCATCTCGATGTTCTCCTTTCGCCTCTCCTCAGTCCTCTCAGTATCCCACTTCTTCTTCGCTAATCTCTTTCCTTGTATGACTCCCTGTATTATGGGGTTCCACCACCAAGTCTCCTTCTCCCCTTTCCTACCAGATGACACACCAAGTACTCTCTTGCCTGTCTCTCTGATCACCTTGGCTGTCGTCGTCCAGTCTTCCGGGGGCTTCGGTTGTCCATCGAGAGCCTGTCTCACCTCTTTCCGGAAGGCCGCACAACATTCTTCCTTTCTCAGCTTCCACCACATGGTTCTCTGCTCTACCTTTGTCTTCTTAATCTTCCTACCCACCATCGTCTGCACAAAATCTAATCTACCTGCGTGGTTCTACCTCCGCTCTTGTAGGTCACTATATGTTCCTCCCTCTTCTGGAAATAAGTGTTCACTACAGCCATCTCCATCCTTTTTGCAAAGTCCACCACCATCTGCCCTTCAAAGTTCCTTTCCTGGATGCCGTACTTACCCATCACTTCTTCATCGCCCCTGATTCCTTTACCAATATGTCCATTACAATCTGCGCCAATCACAACTCTCTCACTGTCTGGGATGCTCAGAACTACTTCATCTAGTTCCTTCCAGAATTTCTCTTTCAACTCTAGGTCACATCCTACCTGTGGTGCATAGCCGCTAACCACATTATACATAACACCCTCAATTTCAAATTTTAGTCTCATCACTCAATCTGATACTCTTTTCACCTCCAAGACATTCTTAGCCAGCTCTTCCTTTAAAATAACCCTTACTCCATTTCTCTTCCCATCTACTCCGTGGTAGAATAATTTAAACTCTGCTCCCAAACTTCTAGCCTTACTACCTTTCCACCTGCTCTCTTGGATGCACAGAATATCAACCTTTCTCCGAATCATCATGTCAACCAACTCCTGAGCTTTTCCTGTCATAGTCCCAACATTCAAAGTCCCTACACTCAGTTGTAGGCTCTGTGCATTCCTCTTTTTCTTCTGACGCTGGATCCGGTTTCCTCCTCTTCTTTGTCTTCGACCCACAGTAGCTGAATTTCCACCGACGCCCTGCAGGTTAGCAGTGCCGGGGGCGGGCGTTGTTAACCCGGGCCACGACCGATCCGGTATGGGATAAGTATGTATGTGAATTGTGCCATTGGATGTAACAACCAGTCATCGCTCACTCATTGAATCACATTGCAAAATGCCACAAACTAAATAGCTGCATGTGTCATGCTCCTGGCTTCCTGCCCAAGCTGGGCGTGGCCAGCCAATTAGTCAGAGCACACCTGCACCTTGTTCCAGCTGATGCCTCCCAGTATATACAGGACTTGGGGGACGACTTGTCCTTCGCCAGATCGTCGTCCTTGATGCCTCGTTCCCGCACTCCTGTTTGCCTGACTTCTGCTCTCCGTGTACCGACCCACGCCTGTCCACTGACCACCCTCGTAAGCCTACTTTACAATTACTTCTGATTGTTTGGACTGTCTGCCTGATCCCAGACCTTGGACCGAATAAAGGTTTCCTCTGCACTGACTGCTTGTCTCTTGAGTCATGCATTTGGGTCCACCCTCGAGCCCCGTTCGTGACAGCATGTTATACTTTCAATTTGCATTGGATTATTTTATTTTCGAGCGCAATGCAGAATATTTGCATCAGCGGTGCACAATTGCACACGTGCGCAGTTTAGAGGGAACATTGACTAACGTTTTTTTATTCTTTTTTGGCACACTGTCCCTTGATCGATCGCGATCGACGCATTGAGCACCCCTTCTCTAAACTTTCACCTTGAACAAGGAGAAGACTGACAATGATCCATAACATAAATCCAAATCTACAATGGAATGGTTCACAAATAAATGTTTCCAGGTGTTAGAATGGCCAAGTCAAAATTCAGACCTGAATCCAATTTAGCATCTGTGGGGAGACCTGAAGACTGCTGTTTAAAACGCTCTCTATCAAACTTCACTGCACTCAAGCTGTTTTGCAAGAAAGAATGGGGAAGAATTTCAGTCGATGTGCAAAATTGATAGAGACATACCCCAAGTGACTTAGAGCTGTAATTGCAGCGAAAGGTGGCGCTACAAAGTATTAATGCAAGGGGGCCGAACAATATTGCATGCCGCACTTTTCAGGTTTTTATTTTAAAAAAAAGAAAAAAAATCCAATAAATTTCGTTCCACTTCGTGATTTTGTCCGACTTGTTGTTGATTCTTGACAAAAAAATGTCATTTTATATCTTTATGTTTGAAGCCTGAAATGTAGCGAAATGTTGAAAAGTTCAAGGGGCCTGAATACTTTCACAAGGCACTGTACAATATATAGAGAGCCTGCACGTGATGTCACCGTTTTCATGGCCCCATATTGCTGGTCAAACAAAGCTGCTTGGCAGTGGGGAAGTCATTGAACCGGAGTAGGTTTTTCACAATGCCCAAGAACTGTTACACTGTTGGTTGTCAAAATAAATGAGACAGGTCTTCAAAGAGATCATTCTATGGAATACCAGCTGAAAAGATCGATAGATTGCCGGTCATACAAAGCTGCTTATCAGTCCGGGAGTCGTTGAACCGGAGCAGATTTTTCGCAATGCCCGAGACCTATTGTGCTGTTGGTTGTCACAATAGACAAGACAGTTCTTCAAAAACATCATTCTATAGAATGCCAGCTGAAAAGATTCGAAAAGATCGATGGATTTTGGCAATTAAACGAGATGGATGGTGCCCAACGAAATACACAGGCCTGTGTAGCGATCATTTCTTTTCAGGTAGGAATTATTCTTCTCAATCTCAAATTATCAAGACGTATTTATAACGCCAAATTGATTCATTAGAGAACAATGTGCATTAAAAAAATAAAAATAAACCGTCTATCACGGACAGGTAAGTGTGTATGAAGGAGACGACGCCATGTCCTAATTTTGTATTTCCAGTCATAGTTAATGAATGCGAGTTTATGTAAAACCAGAGGTAATTTATTGGTAATGGTATTGAAAAAATCTGAGTAGGTCCATCACGATGTGGCATTTATTCTTGATTGAGAACAGATCCTGCAACAAAGTATTTGTATACGTTCAGACTTTTATATGCTTTCAAACTCTTCCGTGTAAATCTCGACGGCTTACCACCAGATACATGTGTAGATCCAGTTGTCAAGACAAGCAGAAGCGAATTAACAGTCCAATTTCTTATCGGCAATAACATCGACTTTAGCATTAAATCTGGGTCCTTTATGCCAAGTGTCTCTGATTTTTCCATATACCTTTGTTTATTATCACTGTCTAAATGTTTAATGGTATTGGACAAAACTCTAGGTGTCATGCTATAAGACATACTTCGCTTGGTTTCAACAGAATTACATTTCAACAATGCTTTGTTGGACCGGCAATATGGCAACGTAAACAAAAATCACGTGATTTTATGATGTAGGTGTACAATCTCCTTGGGAATACTTCATACTAAGTAAAATCTTGTGCTGTGTCAATGAAAGATATTCTCCTGTGCGTCAAAATCCTCCTTATATTCCCACACATTGCTCCCCACTCTATATATTGTACAGAAGTGTGTAGTGGGCTGTGTTAAGCAAGTGCAACCTCACTTTCGGTAGCCCTTGTGGTTAATGGAGTAACTAGACCCCTATACGTTTGGGGAATGGTCAATCTGCATGGTAAAAATTAAATTTTTAGCTAAACTGAAGTTTAGACTTGCTGGAAGTGATGTGCATGTTTTCATCACACATAAACAATGCAAATGCAATTTTTAACTGACCCCATGACATCTTTTTCTTCTGACCTTTAAGAAGTTGGAAGGTAGTCTTTCTTATAACTAGAGAGGAGACATCATTGGGTGTCACGGAGCGGATGGCATCATAAACATGCACTTTATTGACTTTTTATATGTTTACACAGTTCTGAGGTCCCAAGTTCAAATCCAGCCTTGCCTGCATGGAGTTTATGTTCTCCCTGTCGCCGAGTGGGTCTTCTCTGGTACTCAGGTTTCCTCCCACATCCCCAAAACATGCATAACAGGTGCATTGAAAACGGTAAATTTTCGATAGGTGTAAATATGAGTCTTGATATGTGCCCTGTGATTGGCTGGCAATCTATTTATGGTGTATCCCACCTCTCCGCAAAATCAGCCGAGATGGGTGTCAGCACACCTGTGACCTTAGTCAAGATAAGCAGTGAAGAGACTGGATGGATGGATTTTCTTTTACACTGGTAACACTCATTTTCATTTAAAGGGTACATAAATAACACTATGAGTAAGATATATTCATATTAGCAACTTCCTTGTCTTTGCAACCGAAGGCACATGACCCTCATAAACATGATGAACAGTCTGTCTTGAAATACCTACTCATCTTAACTACAAAAAGATAAAATTTTCCTTAAACAGGGTTTTATTGATGAATAAATCAAACTTTTCATAGACCTATTGTGAGTTCTCAAACTCATGTCACTTTACTCAAATGTGAGGAGTTCTTTGTTAAAGTAGTACAGCATTTGAAAACCCTCCGACTGTCTTCCAGTCCTGAATGGTTTTTTAAAACGTCTCAATGGCATAGCGGCACATCTTTTAGCAAGCATACGACATTGATTAATGCACAGCAAGGATGGTTTTATGTGGTTCACTGTAATGCTGCACCAAAGTTGGAGAGCATTAAGTCTGCTTGTTTGACTTTTATGGAAACAAGGGAGAAAGGAGCCTCACTTTTGCAAGTATCCACTTCTCTACTGCAGCATGCTGGTCTACAAGTCCCCCAACATTTTCCTTCCTTCCTTACAGAAGTCATACATTCATCTCTAACCCAGATTTTTATAGGTTAGTGTTTCCATGCATTGTTTTACATTGAAACAAGCCTACAGTACCGGTAATTGTTGTGTAGAATTTGGTACAGATACATGAAATGCGCATTTGTTAGGATGAAAACATGGAGCCATTTTCTGAGCTGCTTATCCTCACAAGGGTCGCGGGACTGCTGTAGCCAATCCCAGCTGTCATCGGGCCGGAGGCAGGGTATACCCTGAACTGGTTGCCAGCCAATTGCAGGGCACATGGAGACAGACAAAAGTTGCACTCACAATCACACCGAGAGGCAATTTAGAGTCTCCAATTAATGCATGTTTTTGGGATGTGGGAGGAAACCAGAACTATGAGGCCAATGCTCTACAGCTGCTCCACCATGCTGCCCTGAAAACATACAAGCGCCTGAAAACTGCACCTCTAGTACCTATTGATAGTGCACAACAATATATGCTACACCTTGTACAGTGAGGAAAATAAGTATTTGAACACCGTGCCTTTGTGTGCAATTACAAAGCTCAAACGTTTCCTGTAGTTGTTCACTAGGTTTGCACACACTGCAGGAGGGATTTTGGCCCACTCCTCCACACAGATCTTCTCCAAATCAGACCGGTTTCAGGGCTGTCGCTGAGAAACACGGAGTTTCAGCTCCCTCCAAACATTTTCTATTGGGTTTAGGTCTGGAGACTGGCTAGGCCACGCCAGAACGTTGATACTGTATGCTTCTTACGGAGCTACTCCTTGGTTTTCCTGGCTGTGTGCTTTGGGTCATTGCCATGTTGAAAGATTCAGCAACGACCCATCTTCAATGCTCTGATTGAGGGAAAGAGGTTGTTCCCCAAAATCTCACAATACATTGCCGCGGTCATCCTCTCCTTAATATAGTACAGTCATCCTGTCCCACTCATCATTCGTCTTCCTCCAAACACGGTTAGTGGAATTATGACCATAAAGTTCCTTTTTGGTTTCATCTGACCACCAAACTTTCTCCCATGACTCCTTTGAATCATCCAAATGGTCATTGGAAAACTTAAGATGGGCCTTGATGTGCTGGTTTAAGCAGGGAAACCTTCCGTGCCATGCATGATTTCAAACCATGACGTCTTAGCTCTTTTCAGGTTATTGACCAAGTCCTGTGGTGTAGTCCTGGGCTGATTCCTCACCTCTCTAAGGATCATTGAGACCCCACTAGATGATATCTCGCATGGGGTTCTACTCCGATTGAGATTGACCCATGTTTAGCTTCTTCCATTTTGTAATGATTGCTCCAACAGTGGACCTTTTTTCATCAAATTGCTTGGCAATTTCTCCGTAGCCCTTTCCAGCCGTGTGGAGTTGTACAATTTTGTCTCTGGTGTCTTTGGATACCTTTTTGGTCTTGGCCATGTTACAAGTTTGAGTCTTGATTGTATGGGGTGGACAGGTGTCTTTATGCAGTTAACGACCTCACACAGGTGCATCTGATTCAGGAAAATACATGGAGTGGAGGTGGACTTATTTGCAGCTGTATCACACAAATAAATTGTTAAAAAAATCATACATTGTGATATCTGGATTTTTGTTTTTAGATTATCGCTCTCAAAGTGGACATCCACCTATGATGAAAATTTTGGACCCCTCCATGATTTCTAAGTGGGAGAACTTGCAATATAGCAGGGTGTTCAAATACTTATTTTCTTCACTGTACATAACCAAGACAACAACTAGATCTAGTTCAATTACAAGTGGTTGACCCATAAAGGCCTGGATGAAGCGGCATGTCGTTGGTGATGAGTGGAATCCTCGCATCTCCAATAGATACTTTTCATTGACGTCACGCCGACCACGTGTTCTTTTTTTACAACACCATTTTGGACGGCAAGATTGTGTCTACATATCATGGCTCGGAAGCAATAAGTGTATACTGTAATGTTTTGGCTACGGTTATCGTTTGATCTCTTACCTGTCCTTTGAAAAACAAACACTGTAACCAGAGGCGATTGAGGCACTTGTACTGGATTGAGGGATAAAGAAAGAAGCCACGCGTGAAATTCAAGAGCAAGTATTGTCTTGTTATTATTAGACTGAGCTATAGTACTTCTTGTATGTAGCAAGTGTGGTGTAATTGTGATTGTTGCGACGTCAGCGGGCCCTGACAAGACAGGACGATAAGGAAGTGAGGTAGAGAGGTTGTCGGGGGGGGAAAGCGAAATAAATATCACCCAAGTTAAAAAGTACAGTTGGACTCACGTCTATGCTATTCAATAACACGACAGCAAGATCTTAACATGGTGTCAGAGTGATGGGAGTATAACTACGGACTCACAAAAAAAAAAAAAGAACTCAGCGGGAAAAAAAATAACGAAGACGAATACGAATTGCAGGAACCAGAGGGGAGCAGGTGATGGCTCTGGACGAAGACCTCCCAGGGCGTGGTCATGAGCCAGTGGCTGGCACCGGCCAATTGATGCTGAGACGTGAACGTGAGACAGCTGTGGATGGGTCCCCGCCGAGGCGTGGTCGTGAGGCGCCGTGGATCTGTTCCCGTCGAAACGGGAGTGGAAGGCAGCTGAAGATCAGTTGCCATTGAGACATGGTCATCAGGTTCCCAAGGATCATTCCATCGGGACGTGGTCAACATTGAGATGTGATCATAAGGCACCCGGGAACCGTGAGGCGGCCGTGGAGTGGTCGCCATCGGGACAGGCGGCTGTGGAGTCATCGCCACCGGGATGGGCTGCCGTGGGCAGTTCGCCACCGGGATAGGTGGTCGTGGACTCTTGCCGACGAGGCATGATCTTGTTCATTGGGTAGCCAGGGATCAGTCGCCAACGAGGCGTGGACGTGGTCATCGGCCGGCCGAGGATCGGTCGCTGCTGAAGTGTGGTCGTCAGGCAGCCGAGGATCGGTCGCCACCACAACGTGGGTGTGGCTTGGCAGCGGGTATGTTGCCATTGTGACGTGGGCGTGGCTTGGCAGCGAGTTGGTCACGTTTACCACTTAAGTACTTGGTCAATTCGAGTCCCGAATGCAACACAGCTGTGACAGCTGTCGGAGGTGGCAGCGCCCAGAGCAGTGGCCTGGCCGCGCCGCTCACAGGAAGCGCCGCCCACAGCAGTGGCCAGGCCATGCTCATGACATAAGTATGGTGTCGGAATTTCCGATAATAAATAAATTTTGGTTTGTAGACTTTAATTTCCCATCATTTTCAAATCTCATGCCTTTCTGGTGAACTTTGGAATCTGCTTGTGTGGTCTATTTACAGCACTAATAAAATTGATGCTTTTGACAGGAACTCTATCAGTTTCGTCTGGAATCATTTTTTTGTTTTTGTTTTTCAAGTCTCTAATCACACTCTGCAAGGGAACTGGGTCAATCTGCACACATGCAGCCAATTACCTATAGCAAAAGCAATACTCTTATGAATAAGATATGCTGTTTGCCTTTTTCAATGTAAGACTGGAGGTCTGATTTTTACACATTTGCTGACGTTTAGTACACTCAAACGTGGTGAAGGTCAGCCTACCATTCACATCTGAATGATCACAAATTCCCTTTAAAGGTAGAGGAAAATGGTGAACTAGTGAGTAAAATGTCAAATAAAAAACATAGTAGCACTTTAACCTGAGCAGTGGCAGGGGCTCATTAAGGCTCACATGTGGCCGAGTGTCACTATGACTCATTAAAAAAAAACATGGCCACAGCTGTGGCCACTGCTTGTACATACAGTGGTGTTGTAGGTGGGGCACTGAGTCTGCTGGAGGGGGTCTAACCCACATTTATCTGCTCCAGACTCAAGGTTTTAGTGTTATGACGCTAATATGCTCACATGAAAGTACTCTAATCATCAGCTAATTTGATTAGTTTCAGATTCTACGATGTAAAGACTATAAAAGAGTTAGGCGTCCCGAACATCATGACCTCTGTATCTCCCCCCCCAACCCCCACCCCTTTTCACATACAAATATGAATAATCACTCTTTCACACACACACTACATAAGTACATCCACATATTGCTCAGAGACCACAGATTTGAAATGACTGAGAGAGTGATAAAGTTTGTCATTTCCTGGCACAAGTAATACTACACTTGTTTTGGACTAAAGAGAGTATTATATGAAGGTCCTTGTTACTCATTTGTCTCTTTAGATGTATCCAGTCAGAATATGTAGAAACTTAGTCACAGAATGACTCCCGCATCACAAATAATGATTCAGAGGATGCATGTAAATCGGATCCATAGTATGGCTGCCACATCCAGGATTTATACCTGAATCATTGTTTGCTGTTGATGAGTCAGCTGTCAGCCACAGATGGTGTTGTGGTACTGTATACTTGCCTCATTTTGGTGCAGGCACCGAGGGTTCAGTTCTCATTCAGTGACAGTGTGAATGTGAGTGCAAGTTATTGTCCATGTCAATATGTGCCCTTCGATTGACTGACGCACAGTTTAAGGTGTCATTTTGGCTTTTAGCCAGCTCTTCCTTTAAAATAACCAATACTCAATTTCTCCTCCAATCTTGACCATGGTAAAATAATTCAAACCCTGCCCCTAAGATTCTACCCCTCTGCCTTTCCACCTATTCTCTTGGATGCACAGTATATCAGCCTTTCTCTTAATCATCATGTTAACCAACTCTTGGCCTTTTCCTGTCATAGTTACAACATCCAATTTCCCCACACTCAGTTATAGAGCAGGCTTTGTGGTTTCCACGTCTCTTTCTGCCGACGAATTTGCTCCCCCCCGAGTCAGGCTTACAAGGTTGGTCGGAGAACGGACGAAGGTCGGTACACACAGGTTCAATCAGGGATACCGGAGCAGACGAACGGGACATGAAGATGAACGAACTGGCGGGGACCAATCGTCATCGGGGTGATATAAATACACAGACTAATCAGTCCGCATGAGACGCAGGTGTGCGCCCCAATCAGCGCACCCGCGCAGGCACCCGCACAGCTCGTGCTGGAGCGGCAGGATCATGACACTTTTTTAAATATTACTACTGTTCTCACTGTTGCTCAATATTATACGCCGTTAATCCTGCCAAGTGCGCCTTATCCAGTCCCTGCACTTAATAATGAAAGATATCCCATGAGGTTTTAATTCATATATGTTGCATCATGCCATGTCATCTGGGACTATTAGTCTGAGGCTTTTGAAGCTTTCCCAAGAGCGGACGAAACCTGCGAGCCAGTTTTTATCCCAAGAGTATAGGAAGTGCATCATCTGCCCTGCTCCATCAGGCCCCTGTGGACAAACCGTCGCAGATGTTAATGAGTCAGCATTTGTAAATATTTACGTTGGTGGGTTGTCTACGGGTAGGGGTGCTCACTCAGTGATGATCCAGACGGAGCAGCAAATATTGTTCTTTGTATTAAATTGCATTTTTACCCAAAGACTCTCCAATGGCCTCTAGAAGACACATAAAGGAGACAAAATGCTCTCTATATTTAATATGAAGCCTGACCTGCTGCCAAGTGATGTTTTTTTTTTTTTTTTTTAAGCTCAAAGCTGCCTTCTTTCTAATGATGATAAAAACGGGCATGCTGACTCTAGTCTGCTTGGATACAAACCATTACCTCAGCTAATTACGAGATTAATCAGCAAAAAAGACATATATAGCTGAAAGGCTTTTTTTTAATACATTTTTTTTTTAACTCAGGGAAGTTTGGAATGAGGCACAATGGTGGATAACTGGTTAGGACATCTGCCTCACGGTTCTGATGACCTGTGTTCAAATCTCTCCTCTTCAGTGTGGATTTTGAATATTCTCCTTGCGTCCGTCTACATTTCCTCCAGGTACTCCGGCTACACCGGGTTCCTCCCACATCCCAAAAACATGGATGTTAGGGAAGTCCAAGGTAGACTCTAAATTTCCCGCAGGTGTGAATATGAGTGAAAACAATTGTTTGTTTATTGTGCCTTGCAATTGGCTGGTGACCAGTTCATGGTGTATCCCACCTCTCAACCAGAGTCAGCTGGGATAGGCTCCAGCACACCCGTGGCCCAAATGAGGAGAAGCGAAATGAAAGATGAATGAATGAATAAAGTTTGGAATGAAAATTTTGTCCTGCCTGGACTGATTGTCATAACTGGTCCTGTACTTCCTGGTCTTGTTTATGATGACACTTTTCCTGTCTCAGCATACATTTGTAGATGTGATTTGTTTCAGTTAACTGTGTCTCTAAAAAGCAATTTGATGAATCCTTGAACTTGTTTGTTTCTGCTCACAAATGCATACAAATTTAGAACACGTTTTGATTAACCATTCAAGGTTTGGGATAAGTGATCCTTGAACTGAGTTTCCAGGGCCCTGATGTCCAGTGCCTAGACATTTTTACCTCAACATCTACTTTTCAAGCAGCCAGCCTCTCTGCCACACCTGAATCAAGTAACGAGATGGATGTTAGGCTACTGTTTTTTTTGTCTGTTTTTTGTTTTGGCATGCTGTCACACAATCGACTAAAACTGCCTCGACGATCGACTGGTTGATTGCGATTGACACAATGAGCACCTCTGATTTAGACGAACTACAACACAGGTGGTGACCTAGGCCTTATTTCAGGTCCAACATCTGTGATGCCTTCTAAACTGCATTGACAAACACAGATATACAAACATGCTCTAAAATGTTGGAGAAAGTCTGAACATAGTCACTGTTGGTGTTGTGCATGGGTGTCATGGGTGTGTCTGTTCCCGATGCGACACGAACCTGCTCCGATGAGCAGATGCGCTCACCTGTGTGTCATTTTGGTGATTACGGTCCATGTATATATTACCACGCGTGAGGTCTGGTCCTTGACAGATCTTTATACTACTATGTCACATTCACGAAACCTTTACCTATGTCCTTGCTACTCTGTGTACCGAACCCTGCTTCATTAATGACCCTGCCTTCACACCTGCCGATTTTGGTACTGCTGCTTCTGTGGACTGCTTCCCTGTGTTTCTACCTTGGACTGAATAAAAACGCTTCCTGAACTGTACCTGGTCTCGTGAGTCGTGCATTTTGGGTTCAGCCTCATGTTCTGGTTATGACAGAATGATCTGGCCAGCACATGGAACCTGCTGACTCAGATCGGGTGCTTAATGCCCTCCAGGCTCAAGGACGGCGTCTTGCCAAATGCTACGAACATCTCCAGATGGTTGCTTGCCAATTGGAACAGCTGAGCAACCAGTTTTGAGAGGTATTTGCCTGGTTTAGTTCCCTGTCCACATCCTTCCCCAGCCGAGCCGATGCCAACCCGGTGCCAGTAGCTGCGCGGGATCTTCCCATATCTTTGAGCCAGTCTCCTCACCAGTCCCCAACGCACATTCAGGTGTCTGCTCTCCGCTCTTCTGTCAGGAGCATTTCTCAGGTGACTCTGGTAATGTCAAGCCATTCATCACTCACTGCGAGTTCAACTTTGAGCTTTCCCTCTGACAGAGCCAAGATTGTGTTCGTTATTTCTCACCTGATGGGACGTGCTGAAGAATGGGCAATCATTGAGTGGAGCCACGATGCGGACATGTGCTGGACGTGGGCCTCTTTCGTGAAGTCCATGGCGCAAGTGTTCCAGTATGCATCGCCTGAACGCAAAGGGGCGAACTCCTTGATAACGCTGCGGCAAGACAAGCGGCGGGTCTCAAATTATGCCAATCACTTCCGCATTGTTGCAGTCAAAAGCCAGTGGAACAACAAGGCGCTCCTAGATGCATTCTTTCAAGGGCTGTCCTTCAAGGTAATGGACCAGCTGATCCCGCTGGACTTGCTGACAGACCTGGACGCACTTTAAAAATAGACAAGACACTCATGGGTTGGGAGCAGGACAGCGCCTGGCAGAGGGACACACCTGTGCGTATCAGGGATACTGACACTCCTCAAGGTATGTCTGATGAGGCGGAGAAGCCCAGGCAGCTGGGCCTCCACCGCCTGTCACCAGAGCAAGGGACTCTGCTTCTACTGCAGACAGTCTGGGCACACAGTGACCCACTTCCCAGTCAAACCAGCTGATACCTTTCCCCAAGCCCTGACTAGGGTGCGTCTCAACCTCATTCAGGACAGTCCGGACCGAGCACTTCCTCTTGTCACCCTGTTTTTTTTGGTGGACAGCCACTCAGGAGAACTGCGTTCATAGACTCTGGTTCGGATGTCAATCTTTTAAATTCTCAGCTGGTCAAAAGCATGGGTCTAAGGACCTTCACAGTACAGTGCCCCCGTAAATGGCAGTTTCCTCTGCAAAATAACACACCGCAGTCAGACGCTCACCTTGACATTTCAGGATTGCCATTCGGAATGTATCAGCTTCCAAGTTTTTGACACCATGGGCCATAACACAATCTTGGGGGGGTCCCTGGATGAGAATACATAAGCCCCGTATTGACTGGTCGACTGGAAAAATCAGGTCCTGAGGAGCCAAGTGCGGACATACTTGCCTCACGTGCCAGGAAGCGGAGAGGGAAGAGGCGGCTCAATCCTTATGTTCAGTCCCCTCTTGTTACCATGACCTGAGGGAAGTATATTGCAAGTGTAAAGCCAAGTCGCTCGCTCCTCACAGGCCATACGACTGTGCCATTGACCTGCTGCCCGGCTCCTCCCTCGCGGGAGACTATATTCTTTTTCTGGAGCATCAAACAATGAAAGCATATGTGGAGGAGTCTCTGGCTGCAGGACTGATCTGGTCCTTGTCGTCACTCGCCAGGGCAGGTTTCTTTTTTTGTAGAAAAGAAGGACAAGACCCTGCGGCCCGGCATCAATTACCAAGGACTGAACAGCATCACAATAAAGAACAGGTACCCTCTCCCCCTCATTTATACAACCTTTGAACTTCTGAAGGCGGCCAAGTTTTTCACAAAGCTGGATTTGAGAAATGCGTACCACCTAGTGCAGATAAGAGAGGGGGATGAGTGGAAAACGTCTTTCAACATGCCCAAGGGGCATTCTGAATATTTGGTGATGCCATTTGGCCTTACAAATGCACCAGCCGTATTTCAGAATTTTGTCAATGATGTTTTACGCGAAATTCTTAACAGATGTGTTTTTGTGTACCTAGACGGCATCCTGATGTTTTTCCTCCCATGTCAGTCATGTTCATGCGGTGCTTCAACAGTTATTGCATCACGACCTGTATGTCAAGACTGAAAAGTGTGAGTTCCACCAACCCTCTCTGTCATTGTTGGGCTTTGTCTCAGCGGAGGGAGAGATACCTATGGATCCCAGCTAGCTCGAGGCCGTTCTTCATTGGCCCACTCCGACTACCCGCAAGGAGGTCCAGATGTTTATTGGGTTTGCCAACTTCTTCCTCAAATTCGTCCGAAACTTTAGTATGGTTGCGGCCCCATTGCATGCACTAACCTCACACTGCAGTTCCTTAATTTGGAACCCGGCCTGCCAGGCGGCCTTCTGTAAGCTCAAGTCCAGCTTTACCTCAGCTCCAGTCCTCAGCTTGCCCGATCCAAATGGGCAGTTAATCGTCAAGGTTGATGGGTCAGATTCAGGGATAGGGGCGGTTCTCTCACAGAGAAGTCTCAAGGACAGAAGATTACACCCCTTAACACCAAGCAAGCTAGATGGCCACTCTTCTTTATGCGGTTTCGCTTTGTGATGACCTATCGGCCGGGGACAAAAAACGGGAAACCCGATGCGCTGTCACGTGTGCATGATGGGGGAAAAAACTGAGTCCGACCCCACACCTATCCTCCCTGAAGCTTGTTTCATCTCACTCTTCACATGGGAAATTGAAACTCAAGCCCGACAGATGCTACCACGCAAGGGGCTCCCCTATAAGAATGCAGGGGACCGTAAGAGGGCACCAGCTCCAGTCTTCAGGGTGGGTCAGCGAGTCTTGCTGTCTGCTAAGGGCCACCCACTCAGAGTGGAACGACTTAAGCTCCCTCACAGGTTCGTCGGTCCATTCACGATTACAAAGGTAATCAATCCAGTCACAATGAAATTAAAACTCCCGAAGTCGATGCGGATCCACCCAGCTCATCACACTAGCCAGCTCAAGCCTTCTCAAGAATACTCGTTGGTCCAGCCTGCCAGCTCACCCTCCCCCATATGGTGTACGGGGGTCCTGTCTACACGGTATGCCAGAAGAGTCTCTGTCTGTCACCACCCATCGGAACGGGAGTAGGACCCAAATGCAGGACTCGGACGATGCAAGATAGTTCGGGGAGAAACGTTTATTATTTCGTGGTCGGAGATCGGGCAGGCAGTTAGGTGCAGCAGCGGTAGTTGGGACGTCGGGCGAAAAGAGCAGGTGAGCGGGCGGGCAGGAGTCGGTACATAGGAGAACGATCCAAGCAGGCAGAAGTGTCAAAGGAGTCAGGCTTACGGGGTAGGTCAGAGAACAGGCGAAGGTCGGTACACACGGGTTGTCGATCAGGGATACGGGAGTACTCGAACGGGACATGAAGCTCAACGATCTGCCCGGACCAGTCGTCATCGGGGTCATATAAATACACCGGATAATCAGCCCGCATGAGGCGCAGGTGTGCGCCTCCCAATCAGCTCAACCGCACGGGCACCCGCACAGCCCGGGCTGGAGCGGCAGGATCATGACACTGTCGTCGCCCCATCGAGGGAGGGGGATGCAGTACCTGGTGGACTGGGTCCCAAAGAGCGGTCGTGGGTTCCTTCCCAGTTCGAGGTGGACCCATCTCTCATTAGGGATTTCCATATATCGCATCCTGAGGGTCCTGGGCCGTCCGGGGCCTGTCCTTGGGTGCTGGGGGCGGGGGGGGGGGGGGGGGGGGGAGTTGCTGTTATGGGTGTGTCTTTTCCCATTGCAGTGCACACCTGGTCTGATGAGGAGACGCACTTACCTATATCTCGTTTTGGTGATTATGGTCCATGTATATATTGCCTCACATGAGGTCTGGTCCTTGCCGGATCGTTATACTACTATGTCACGTTCCTGCAACCCTTTGCCAATGTCCTTGCTACTCTGTGTACCGAACCCTGCCTCGTTGACGACCCTGCCTTCATGCCTGCTGATTTTGGTAGTGCTGCTTCTGTGGACTGCCTGCTTGTGTTTCTACCTTGAACCGAATAAAGATGTTTCCTGAACTCCACTTGGTCTTGTGAGTCGTGCATTTTGGGTTCAGCCTTGTGTTCTAGTCATGACACATGGCTATCCAAACTCTTTTATTCATGAGTTGGATTTAGAAAAATCGAAGGAGGCAAGGGCCCCTTTGACCTCTTTTCATTTATTTAATACACTAAAATAATCCATCAGTATAGCTGAAGCGATTTGATGCCTTAATATAGATATTTTTACATATACTGTACTGTGTATATCCCCCCCACAAAAAAAGATCAGTAATCAAGCAAAATATCAATGGTTTTTAGAGCTATCGGGGTGGCCAGTAGTCCTGTATCCTTTTTTGTTTTTTTGAATTGTTCCACCGCTGCACTAAGTAGCCGCAAAATCCCATCTCCACATTTAGAACCAAAACAAGTGTTCTATACTAATCTGACATTGATAATACCGAATTATGTGAATAGTTGAGAAAAAGGAAGTGAATGAGAATAAACTCGTTCTACTGCTTTGCCACCAGTGGAGAAAGAAAGTACTGTAGTACAATGCAGGTCAACGATGTACACCAAGCTCTTATAGCTATATAGCAGCTTATTATTTCATTCAATTGGACTAAAGGTATGGGGGACAAGTGTCTTAACAATCACAGCAAATATTTCTATTATGCATCATGGTTTCTCAGCACACATAAAGCCCCAAAGTGGAGTGAAAGGTTGGTTATTCATTAAAGGAAGTATAATACCATCCAAAGCAAAGTAATGCAAAGCAAATTTAATTTATACAGCACATTTCCTACACAAGAAAACCCATTGTGCTTTCCATGATTGGAAGCATTTAAAAAATAAAGGGAGCAAAATAAAAGCCATCTTAAAATATTGAAAAACCAAGAACAATATAAATAAGAAGGAAGAAGAATTATACAGTAAAGGTAAATCAGAGGTGGAAAATCTCAAAGAAATACTCAAAAAGAGAAGATTTTTTTTAACCTGGATTTAAAACCACTGACTCTCGGTGTTGACTTGACTTCTGTTGGTGACCTATTCCATTTGTGACCACCATAGCACCTAAAAGCAACTTAATCGTGCTTGGTTTGGATTCAGTTCTTCATTGTTTGACCTGAATCTGTCGACCTCAAACAAATTATACATGACATAACAGCAAAATTGAACTGTGGTCATATTGGACTGTTAGGTAGAAATGTGTGTCATCTGCATAATTATGATTGTCAACAATATGGTTCTGACAAATTTGACCCAAGAGTAGCACATGCAGGCTGAACAGGAGAGGTCCAAGAACTGAGCCTTGAGGGGCCCTACATGTCATTGGTTTTCGATGAGGTAGAAAACGTCAAGTGGTTACGAAATTACTCTCTCCTCCTGATAGTATCTATTCTAAATCATTAAATGAAGATTGTCCCATTTCTACTTACCCTTGTTTCGAACCAAAGTCGAAATATCTCATGATCTCCTGTAGCATACATCACACTGGGATCCAACAAGACAAGAACTGACACCTTTCCCAAGTTAGTAAGCAAACATTTTATCATTTAGCACTTTGGTAAGGGCTGATTCTGTACCGTGATGAGTTTGGAAACCTAGGTCTATTTGAATTCAACTAATTTCTCGACAATTTTCTCGACAATTTTGGCTACGAAGGGGCGATTTGACATTGGTCTCCAGTTTTCTAACATGGACGCATCCAGTGTTCACTATTTTTAAGATTTAGCTTAATGGTGGCTACTTAATGAGATTTACATGAAGTGAAGCGAACAATTAATTATTTGCTGCAAATTAACTACCACAGAGTTCAGAGTAGTTTTGAGAAAGTCAGATGGTATTAAGTCAAGAAAGCTTGTTGACAGTTTAGGCTGCAACAGTTTTTCATCAACTGTAACAAATTCCTGGAAAGTAATTCCTGGGATGTGGTGGGTGTTGTTTGTATGATTGTTTTCATTTTGCTGATTTGAGCGAATAGTTTTCACAATGGATTCTCTCTAAAATATCAACCAAATTCATTGCATTCTGGAGCTATCTGATTGTTGTGAGGCAGGGGGTTTTTAACAGAGTGCTTGTATTGTTCATGTTCTTGTTAATGATTTCAGAGAAATGTTGTCTGGTCCTGACAAACTTTTCATTAAAATTTCAAGACTTTGTCTCGAGGTCATAATAAAATTGGAGTTTAATTTTTCTCTGTTTACCTTCTGCTTTTCTACATTTAATTTAGAACGCTTTACCATCATAGTGCTCCTCCGTGGTATTTTCATTCTGTTTAAGGTTGTCTTTGTTTTAATAGGAGCAACAGCGTCAATGACATTTGAGGGTTAGGGTCAGGGTTTTTTCAGGTGAACCTATCCGAAAGTTCACCAACCATGCCTGCATTCAATGATGCTGACACAATTATGGTCTCTATAAACATAGCGCTGGTACTTTTGTTTGAATGGCTTTTTTTTTTAATAGCTAGAGTGGTTGCCTGAAGATTTTAAAGAATTTAAATTACACACAAAAAATATCAGAAATAGCCATCTCATTAATATCCCACTGATAAAATCCTTAGAGATTACAAGGTCTACAATGTGACCTTGATTGTGAGTTGGACCTTTTATATGTATTGTATGTTTTTATGTATGTTACAAGCAAGTCCAGTATTCTTCTGTGTTGCAGTAACTACCCATCGATGATACAATATTTCTCATTAGCCCCATTCTCGCAGCTGGAGGAATGGACTAAAAAAGATAGCCAGCGTTCACGCTATAATTGGTTCCTCTGGTACCCCACATTCCTTGCTTGATGCGCAGAACTGGGCCTTAAGAGCGGGGCCTTGCTTCGCTCTGCTGTGCTGGGCATGTGTGCGCGTGTGGGTTTGTGCATCTGTTTGAAGGGGCTGAGAGTTATTGATTGTACTTCTTTCATAATAAATTCCCTTTGTGGTAGCCAGTTATTGAGGCCTGTAGTTGTGGGTGGGGCTTCTCTCCGTAAAATGGCTAGTGTTTTGATATTGACTGGAATTGACCTTGAGTCACACTTCATGAGGAGAAGAGGGAGGTCTGTAGAAGATTGGATCCATTTTTGTTTTCAAAATTAAATTGCTTTAAGTGCACACAGTATACAGTATATAATAGAAGTGGTGGGTTAGCCCTTTGAGCTTGGGTGTGGTAGGGTGTCTCCCAGGGGCGGAGCAAGAAATTTTACAGTGTGTTGGCGACGGAAAAATAAATGTTAAGGGGCAGAGAAGGAGGGGATGCAGATCGAAGTTTTTGCCACTTAAATTTTTGCCCTTTAAAAAATGATAATCAATCGGAGTGTTGATCAAACTTTTTCACCAGACTGTTTTTTGAGGGAGCACAGTAGAAACTGGTTACTGTCATAAATTGGAGATTCTAAATTGCCCATAGGTGTGATTGAAGTGCGGGAGCATTCATTCTCCTGCAGTGTGGTATTAAAAGAAGGAGAAATCATAACAATATTCAAAAAGTCAAATACCCCTATTTTCCATCATAGCACAACAAAAGATTTCCCAGCAGCCACTTGGTATTCCGTGTGGATAGCTTGCATGAAAACGTCTACACCCACAACGAGGAGGGGCTCTTTTCATATCAGGCATGGTTTTACATCTGTCTGCCTTTTGTTTTGAAGTCCAGAGATTAATCTCCACACTGGCAGCTCATCTTCAAAGCAATTAAGGCAGACAACATCAACTCATGAAATATTGTTGTTTGATGTCAATCATGACTACGGATAGAACTGTCTCCAGAGACATGCAAGTAATTAACAGCGCTTAATGATTCTAAACATTGTGTGACCACATGGGAATCACGCTCTGATGGTGAATGTTTTATTCCACAGGCGACGGACTCACCAATATCCATCCACTCACCCATCCAGCCATCTATTTTCCAAGTCGCTTATCCTCACAAGGGTCACGGAAGTCCTGGAGCCTATCCCACCTATCTTCGGGGGAAAGGCAGACGACAAACTGACCTGGTCACCAGTCAGTTGCAGGGGACATGTCGACATCATCACTGAGCAGGAATTGATCCCATGCTGCCTGCACTAACTCAGGAGTGTGTACCACTACACCATCAGTGACTCCTACTCACCAATACATTTCTGTAATATTGATATTTTGGTGGTAATGTCAACTTCTTATACTGATTGTTTGATTCAAAGACTGCTTTCACTTCCATCCAACCATTTTTTTAGCCACTTATCCTGACAAGGGTCACGGGGAGTGCTGGAGGCAGGAGGTACACCCTGAACTGGTTGCCAGCAAATCACAGGGCACATAGAGACAAACAGCCGCACTCACAATCACACCTAGGGGCAATTTAGAGTGTCCAATTAACGTTGCATGTTTTAGGGATGTGGGAGGAAACCGGAGTGCCCGGAGAAAACCCACGCAGGCACAAGGCGAACATTCAAACTCCACACAGGCGGGTTCGGTTTTGAAACCAGGACCTCAAAACTGTGAGGCCAACGCTTTCCAGCTGAGGCACCGTGCCACCTGCTTTCACTTTGTTATGATACACTAATGGTAGGTAATTGTAATAAAACTACATGGAAAAAATAAACAAAGGATAGGTCCTCCATTTTCAGTTAATTTTTCTTAAAGACTTTTACATTTGTACTTTTAATTGAAGAATCCTTAGTGATTCTTCCAGAAAAAAAAAGAATACAAATTTAGACACGCATATGTGGCAGAGTGCAATAATGGACATATCTTGTTTTTGTGTTAGTGCAAGGCTCGCTGTACATGATTGTCAATTGGGCAGGATGATCTGTGACAAGACTAGCATGCTGGCTATATCGATTTTAAGTTACAACTCCTGAGACCATGTCTAAGAGCAGATGAACTGTACTAATAGGTAAACTTCTTCTCTAACGTGATTTCAATTAATTTGATCAGGGACCAGGCAAAAAGATTCTGAGCTCTGTGAATGTGTGGTGGATGTCAGACGTAATCCAATCATATACAGTATATTTAAACAGCGGGCATCAAACACTTTATACATATTTTCATTGTAGAAATCAATTTATTGAACACATTATCCATCCATTAAATTTCTTAGCCGCTTATCCTTACGAGGATTGCGTGAGTGCTGGAGCCTATCCCAGCTGTCAATGGGCAAGACGAGAACTAGACCTGAACTAGATGCCAACCAATCGCAGGGCACATCAAGACAAACAAATGTGCTCACAATCAAACCTAGGGGCAATTTAGAGTGTCCAATTAATGTTGCAGGTTTTTGGAATGTGGTAGGAAAACGGAGTGCCAGGAGAAAACCCACGGAGGCACAGGAAGAACTTGCAAACTCCACACAGTCGTGGCATGGATCGAACCATGGACCTAAGAACTGTGAGGCCAAAGCTTTGCAGCTGCGTCATGTACCACCATGAAGTTATCATTGAAATAAAAAATATTAATATTAATAACAACAGGTGTATTAAAAGATACAGTTTGCAATACATGATTTTTTTTCCATTATTTAAACATATTACTTTGCATAGGTAATGATAATGGACTGTTACTTAAATTTATTAGTAACAAAGTTTTATAATGGCAAAGGTTCAAACCTTGATATGTATTGTACTTTCACCAAAGGAGTTTGAAATCGAGGGGGTTTGAAGAGTTGTGAGTGAGCCCTGAAGGTCCACTTCATTTTGACCTCTAAGAACATTTTCCAAATGGGTTTGATAACCGGGCATACAGGTTGTAATAGATAACAAAAAGACACTGACAGTGGTTTCTATAGTTTATGATTTGTTTATTTGTGGAGAACCCCTCTATATTCAAAATGCTTTTAAAAAGAAAATCAAAATCTATCATTCCCTAACAGAAGAAGAAAACAACTGTTTAATGATCCTACTAGCCAGCCTAATCATTAAAGTGTGCTGGCATCGCTCACACGATGATGTAAAGCTTTAGTGAACCATAAAGAAATCCCTATCAGTAAAGAGGTCCATGAAACATATGTTTGCCTAGTCCCTCTGAAGTCTTGATCACATAGAACGGCAGCATTACAAGACCTCTGTGACGAGAGCACAAGTCAATGTTCAATATTCCCATTCCTCTCGGTTTCATGTTATTTGTTATGAAAAAAATAACATGCTTGATGAAACATGTCTTGATGGTGAAAGCCCAGTCAAGCATCTAAATGTGACCAAGCCAATCTAGTTGTCTGTTTTTACAGATGAATCTGCATTTAAAGTCAGCCCTTAACCCTGTTGAACATTGTGCAATGTGGTCAAAACATCAGGTATGAGTTGCCGATGCATCCACTCACGGTGAGCTTCTGATTACAAGGCCTCAAACAGCGAGCCTGTATAGGCCTTTGATGTTGAATGTACAATTTATTGTACTTGATCTCGTGTCATCAACCATAAAAAGATTTTAACAAAAAGTTGTTTAAGAGAGAGGATGCTGGGAAGGTATGCATATTTGAACATACATTCCGGTCACAAACTTTGCTTTTTCATACCAAGGCACAATCCACATTATTAATATAAATTAGTACTGTTGCAAGACAAGGTTTGATGCTTCACATACTATTTGTATGCGTTGAGCTGAGTTAGCATGAGTTAGGATGGACATCTCATTACACCTGTGTAGCCTACCCTTCCAGCTATGCAGGGGCCAATTATGTTGAAACTTGGTAAGAAACGGCTTGGGATTTCTAAGAATCCATGTTAGATTCTTACGCATCGATCTGCAATTTATATTCTGTAATTTGTTTCGTCTTTTGTAAAAGTGCTTCTGCTCTTGTCAATGTCCATTGTCCAAGACACTTATCCTCATAAGGGTCCTAAGGCCTATCCCATCAAACATTGGGCGAAAGGAGGACTACACCTTGAACTGGTCGCCAGTCAGTCGCAGGGCACCATCACTGAGTGGGAATTGATCCCACGCTGCCTGCACAAAATTCAGGTGTGTGTACTGCGTGGATTTTCTCTGGGCACTCTTGTTTCCTCCCACATCCCAAAAACATGCAATTAATTGGACACTCTAAATTGCCCCAAGGTGTGATTGTAAGTGCAAATGTTTGTCTCTATGTAGGCTGCGATTGGCTGGCAAGCAGCTCAGGGTTTACCCGCCTCCTGCCCATTGACAGTTGAGATAGGCTCCAGCATTCCCCACGACCCTCGTGAGGATAAGCCGCAAAGAAAATGGATGGATGTCTGTCCTGTGTGTTTTGTTCTTGTACCAAGTTATCAAAAAATATTAGTATACTATGATTGACCAAAAATAAATCATTTTTATATTCCACTAAAGTACATTTCAAACTTTTTAACTTTTACTTTTTTTTCTAGTGAAATTGCATTATTAATTGTACTATTACCAGTCTATTTCTTTTTTTTTTTTTTTTTTACAGAGTTAGAATGTACATTCAAATGCAATACAATTTTTACACGAAAGTGAAACACTTTTTGCTCACTTTTATAGTAAAAGCCAAGCAAACAGTCGTTGCAGAAGTGCAGTATACAGAATATCATTGCATTGGTGACCCAAAAAGAATGTGACCCTGTTTACTGTGAATGTGAAGCCAGAAATGTGTTTTAGGTCATCTTTACATCCGTGTCGACGTTATGCTGATTCCCAAATAGCAAGAGGAAGAAAAGACCAACTCATTTAAATGCTGGGTCAGGCCTTCCCCTTCAGGGCAGTTTTTCCACCCTCCCCATCACTGAGACCCAACCTTTTCTCCCACTTCAACGGTTTAAAAAAAAGTCCATTGAACTTTTGCTGGCATGGAGCAATTGGGCATCTACCTCAAAACATACAATGCATCTTGCTACCTTCCTTTATTTCATTCATTAGTGATCTTGAATACAAAGTGTCTGTATGTAGGATATCAGACCACTTATCTCTCCTAATCATGTTGTGTAGGGTAGCAAATGTTGGCGCTCCTCTCGATCCATTTTGTATTCCTCAAAAGTTGCAGAAAAACGAATGCTTATATAGTGGGGATATGGTGATACAGAGGAGTGGCCATCAGATTATGCAGAGTGCAGCAAAGAGCTTTCTAGACATATTGTATATCTTGAACATTTTACCACAATATTCAATTATTGGCTGATTTTCCAATTTCGAGGTGCTGTGGTGCACTGGAACAAAAACAAAAAATTTAAATACCGTAATTTCTCGAAAATAATGGCCAATTTTTTTTCCAAAAATATTTTCAAAAAGTCAATGGAGCACATTATATTTAGGTATGGATGAAAAACAAAAAATACAATCACATTGTATAGTCAGATACAGGTACATAGAGTGGTAAAAAATTATATACATATAAATTTCGATATAATAGTCGATGTCTTATGTTACACATTTATATATATATTATTGAAATGTGGGCCACCAACCTCAACTCTGACCTCGGCGCGGTGGGGGCTACCTTTGCATTTTACGATTGTTAACGTAGCATATTTGTTGCTACTGCAGCAAACATCAAAAACGACTCCCCGTGAGTTTGTTTTAACTTGAACGACGACAAAAAATGTCGACTACAAGGGCTAGTTCTGCAGCCGCTTTTAAAAGAATGTGTCATCACTCCGGCCAATGACGCGGCCAAACCGGATGCAAAACAACGTGAGCTGAAAGCACGTAGTACGATCGTACGATCATTTTAAAAATAGCACACACAACTGAAATGCTTGCGTTTTTAAAAGTGCCCATTACGCTCATTTCTATGTAGTTTGAGCTCTCGGTTTGAGAGCAACCTGACGCTATGAAGATTGTGCCGAACGGGGCCAAGAGGCTGCTTCGCTAGCAAGGTGGACCTTCCCCTCAAAGCACTGACAATAATGAGAAATAAAGAGAACCAAGACTCAAAAAGTGTTTCCTCACAAATGCCATGGATGGCACAGAGGATGACATGCTGTGGCAGGAAGATCAGATCACTGTTCATGAATGCAGAAGGCACCAGAAGTGGACCCAGTCATCAATGATGAGTTTGACAGTGATGAACAAAGGTAGCGCCAATTGGATTCCAGATTGGAGATGAGTCAGATGCTTTTTTTTCAAGTCTTGGCCAAGGATGTGTAATGTAGTGGGTAAACTTCACAATGCACAAATGGTTTATGCACAAATATGTCATCGAATTTTTTTTCAAGTTAAACAGTGTAAAATAGTTAAATTATTTAGGACTGTAATGTGTGTTATCAGAAGTATTAATAAAATGTTTTGCCATCATTGAGCATTTCTTGTATTTGGTTGAGGGATTCTGCAGGGACCAGGACAAGCACGTCAGTACATGCACAAAGATTATTATTAATGATTGTTGTACAAACGATTTTTTTAAAACAATACAAGTACAAACAATAAAAGTACAAACCGGGCAAAATAGAAATACAGATAATCCCTGATATTTTAGCATATGGATTGCAGGTAATTGGTGGTGCACATTGTTCAATGGTAGAAAGGTTTTCCTGATATTTTAGGTCAACTTTCGGGGTGCGCATTATACTTGAGGACGCATTAAACTCGAGAAATTATGGTAATTCAAAACTGGGCATCGTGTAATTCCACACATACTATGATTTGTCAAATGCCCAAATCTTTACTTGATTTATACATAAGTGATGGTGGAACGTGTTAAATAATCATTAGAGTCATTGTCCAGTTATCCATTATCTGAGATGCTTATGCTCACAAGAGTTGCGAGAGTACTTGACCCCACCCCAGCTGTCAACGGGCAGGAGCCAGGTTACACCCTGAACTGATTCCCAGCCAATCGCAGCACACATGAAGACAGACAACAGTCACACTCACAATAGCACCTAGGGACAATTTAGAGTCTCCAATGAATGCATGTTTTGGGGATGCGGGAGGAATCTGGAGTGCCTGGAGAAAACGGGGAGAACATACAAACCCCACTAAGGCAGGGCTGGGATTTGAACCCCAGCCCTCAGAACTATGTAGCTGCCCCACAGTGCCATCTTATTCAACTTACATTACAAAATTACAAAAATTTTTTTTATGATCTTAGCACTCCCCAAAACACAACACAATATCATTTTTTAGTTCTGCTTCTGGGATTGCAGAATATTTCCTTGATTTTCTTGTACCCTTCATCATATTTTCTAATAATTATCCTTTGACAGATGGATGGCATTATCAACTGTAATCTGCTTCTCATACGTACAAAACACAGGAAGCACAAGTGTGGGACTGAGATGAAAGGAGACATCAGTCAGTATGTGCAATAAGACTGCCGAGCTGCTTAAAATACCACACGGCCACAATGCTAATGGGATGCCTGGCTGTGTTTCAGAAGGATAATGGAATGCCACTATCGGGGTCAGTGCTGGTTGACAAATTTTCAGCTTTTTGAGCCTTGGCAGAACACGGTTCAGGACAATGAGGTGATTGTCATGGCGCTGCAATTCCAGTAATTCCATGTTGATTGAATTGTTATCAAATGCCAGGATCTATGAATCATCTGAGAAACAGGTGGTTAATTCTTATCATTGGAACACACGTCTGTGGCCTGCTTATTGTTGGGCGTTTGTGGTCAAAATCATTTAATTACAGATGTTTGTACTGCAAGCCTTGACATTTTCTCTGGTGATTTTGCTAATCCAGATACCAATTGGGAATCGGTTTCAATACAACTCTGAAATGTTTTTCTGGAGTCTTGTGTATGGCATCATTGAGAAAATGAGATTTGTGTTCAACATTACCGGCACTCTTTAATCTCTGGGCATTGAATTGATGACAACCGGATTGTTCTGTTTGATTTAAAACACATTTTGCCTCATCTGACCGGGCTTGATCAATTCATACCACAAAGCTTAACCAGTGTTTGTATGGAAAACTCAACTATCTATGCTATTATCGAGTTTTCCACACAAACACTAACTAGTGTGTCCTTACTAATCCTCATTCTAAGAACTGATGAAGCCTGATGAATTATTATTATTATTTCATTATTATATTCTTTCCTGTTTCTCTATTTATTTATTTTTTGCTCTGTGATATGGATACACCTGAACTGAAATAAAGAATAAAAGCAGTGCAAGCCTAGCCTGGTTTTAGGAAGTCTTCTATTCTGTTTATAATTACTTTAGAGGACCAAACCAAACAAAATTAGAAATGATTGATTGATTGATTGACTGATTGATTGATTGATTGATTGATTGATTGATTGATTGATTGATTGATTGATTGATTGATTGATTGATGATTGATTGATTGATTGATTGATTGATTGATTGATTGATTGATTGATTGATTGATTGATTGATTGATTGATTGATTGATTAGAATTAAAAGCCCAAATCCAAATGGGATTTCCTTCCATTTCACACGGGGCAAAGATTCTTTTTACCTTCTCAGCATTCGAAATATAAGCTCTCTCTGCACATGCTTTGTGCGTCATGGGTGTGGTCATCCCCCTCCCACGTGCGTACCTTCTCCTGTGAGCACCTGTGCATTGTCAGCCCTAATTCCAGAATGCATATATACCTCATGTCTCATTCTTTCTATTGCCAGTTTGTTGTACCTCATCATCACGTTCCAGCATTCCTTGTTCCAGGTTCTTGGCCCATGGTAAGCTCGACCCTGCCTTGTTTTTTGACCTTGCCTTTTACCTCATGGATTGAATACTGACTGACTGGCTGCGTACCAACCTCACCTTGTTATTAAAATCCTCTTCTCACATTGTACCTCGTCTCTGGAGCCTTGCATTTGAGATCTATCCCATGTTCTGCCCTTGACATCGTGTCGACGTAAATACCATGTGATTACGTACGATGTAAATATGATGGATCCTGACAGATCTCATACTGTGTGGTCCTGTTAAAGTTGTTTTTGTCAAGCATCTTTTAAAAACAAATCCCACCTACTGTGCTGATTAGACTATGCCCCTCTATGATGATAAATGACAAAGTACCCAGGTTACACAGTTTCTCTGATTAGATGTAGTGCACATGTATACAGATTGGAATTAATCGTGTCATGTGTAAACAGTTGACAAGAGATCTTCAATCACATTGATTAGCTTCTTAACTCCCTAGCTCGCAGAAAGGGTCAATACCTTGCGGATTAAACAACACAACAGACTGTTAATGTTCCTTTAATTGTCTCTGTTGTGTGACTTTACACTGAGAGCCCACTTGCAGCGAATGATACAGCCCTCCAACTCTGCCGGCTGACTGTGTGACCCACACGCTCCCTCACCATAACATTGACAATTTATCGAGCCTGGAAAAAATGAACTTATCAAAAGATAACTCCATCCATCCATCCATCCATTTTTTGAGCCACTTATCCTCATGAGGGTCACTGGAGTGTTGAAGCAAATTTCAGCCGTCATCCAGGAGGAGGGGGGGATACACCCTGAACTGGTTGCCAGCCCAACACAGGGCACATGGAGACAGACAACAGTTGCACTCACAATCACACTTAGGGACAATTTAGAGTGTGCAAAGAAAACTCCAAAGATAAGTCAATATAGTAACGATTGTGACAAGTTTATGTATTTGTATATGTATATGATCATAAAAAAATGTGAAATGTAAATAGCTGGAGGAAACCTTACTTCTCTCAAAAAATCTCTTCTGTTTATATGTGATGTTGTAAATTCTGATAAAATATTGAAAACTAATCTCCATCCATCCATTCATTCTCAGCAGCTTTAGCATTCCCAGGCCAGCCAAGAGGGATAGTCTCTGCAGGGGTTGTCCCCGGGGTATCTCTCCCCGGTATCACTGGGAAGGCGTCAAGGAGGCATTCTAATCAGATACCTGAGGCACCTCATCTGGCTCCTCTGAATGTGGAGGAGCAGCAGCTCTACTTTGAAACCCTCCTAGATGACAGAGCTTCTCCCCCATACCAAGCCCTCAAACCAAAAATAATATATAACTAGATCTTAGTTTTGTTTTTTTCTTCTTCTCACCCTTTCTCTAAGGGAGAGCCCAGACACAGTGTGGAGGAAACTAATTTTGTCCACTTGTATCTGCAGGGATGAGAATTACCAATTTGGAAAAACACTGAAAATGTCTGTCGATGGGGGTGGGTTTGAGTTTCCTCCTGGATATTTTTTGCTCCTATCGGAACAGAGTGCACAGCACTTTGCCGGGATTGTCCAATTTTTGCATGTGTTCGGTTAGACATGTTGATACCGTTTTCGGTCCTATCGTCACGGTTACACTTTTTTCAAGCCATGCCCGTCTGAAACAGTTTTTAATTCCAGTATCCTTGTCAAGTGCCCTCGCTCGATCTTCATCCTTTTTTTCCAACACTTTTGCCATCGTAAAACTTCGAACACACCGTCGCTCAGTTCGCGTTAAGTCCCACGCGCCATTACTTGGCTAACTAACAAGTTACACTGCGATTTCTGAGAACCGAGAACACATGTACATGGCAATGGTGAAACTCGATTAACCACTAGCACGATTGGATCGTTATACTGTATAACTCTGTTGTCCAATGGAGTAATCTGCCGCAAACAAGTTTTAATGTTTATGTCGCAAAATGCAAATATCTACATTACCGAGCAAGTTAGAACGGCATATGATAGTCGTTCTTGTGCTAGCACTAAAGTGAACTTGCAGCTCAGAGCCCACCACCAAGAGGCAGGCGCACGATACCCCCCCCTGAAATTTTCTCAACGGATTTGCGCTTATCTCGAGAATGGTAATTTTGGTCTGAAAAAGTCGGAAATCCGCCGATCAGCTCCAAAATTCTCTTCCCTATATCTGGGATCTTGTTTATTCGGAGTTGGAGATCACGTTTTGATGAAGCCAACAAAAGCACATCATCTCCAAAAATAAGAAATGTAATCTCAGTTCTTTGCCGCAACTTGAAAAGGGCCTTGGTCTTTAAAAACATAAACAACTCAAATCTTCCTCTTTTCACAGTTTATTGATGGTTAAAGTGGTTAGAGGGTGGTTGGAGGGTGATTACATGTTGATTAGGTTGAAAACCTTGAAAAAAGAAGCACATTGAACACATTGCATTATTTTTAGTTTTAAAAAATAGGTAATCAAAGAATTACTTTAACCTTACTAATCACATTTTAAGTCAATGAATGACATACATTTAAGTATTCAAAAGTAACAAAGTAAATAAGCACCATAACTGATTGAATAAACCAAACAAAAGCATCCCATTTGTCTCCATGAAAACTTAAATTAATTCAGAAGTTAGACAAACACAAAGAACATAGCTTGTAGCTGAAATGAAACAAATTGAACAATTAGCATCCAAGTCCATTCCCTACCAGTTGCGTCTGACCGGAAACTGAGGGGTGCCTTTGGGTTTTTTAGTTGCTTCTTTGTTACTTCAGTTGTTTGTGAGCATTATGGCCGCCCCTAGCCTCTGACAGGAAAGTTTGAAGTTGTGTGATTCAGGTTTCTCTACCCCATCCAGGTCTGGAGGGGGACAAGTGCTCTTCCTGTTAGTTGACTTGATAGGCGCGGTATGTTGCTGAGATTACAGGATGGTGAACAAAGACAGTTTATGTGACACAAATAAAATTTACGTGACTCATGCGCTTAATAATAACTTTCATGGCTACTGCAAGGTAATCTATGTGTGTTCGGATTTTTCTGTGCATCTGTGTTGAGGAAAAAAAAATGATGCTACAGTATGTTTCACTCATGATACAGCTCCTCAGGCAATTAATCTGTAGATTAGATGAACTATCCTAATGGAACAGTAACTATATCAAAGAACATCTTGAGTTGAAGTTGAATGTTGTTGAAATTAAACTTTCAAAATGTTGTATCCTCACATTCCTCTGGGGTTAATGAGCACTCTATTCCAAGATAGCGACTGTCAGCACTTTACTATTCCAAATATTTACAGTAAGACAATTAAATATTTACTCATAGTTCCTAGGTTGTCATTATACCGATTAAATGTGGCCTGAATTTAATGATTTGCTGGTGATGGCATTGTTATTGCTACTCAGATAAAAGCCAGAAGCATCATCCACAATCTCCGGTTACTATAGTAACCTCCCAATTAAAATGAGCTTGATCTGAGAGGAAACATCAACATGCCTTGGATCTCACACATGAAAATGGGCGTGCCAGACTCCCTTCAGCCTCACCCAACTGCTCAATGCTTACTTGGTCTAGACACTTAATGCTCCATTTTAACTGCAAGGTGGTCACCATGGATACCACATACTCAACATCGATGTCTTAACTGTGTGAAGGCCATGCTGCCTCAGGAATGCAACACAAAGCATCCAAAATAAAAGCATTGTTTTCGCAAATCCAGTGCCTCCACATCACTAGCAATCTAGCTTTCCTTTTGAATGTGATGAAGATTTATTGGCAAAGTAGCATGATGATTTGGCTTGGATTAAATGGTTAGGGTCTCAGTTTGTGTTTTTACAATGACATATATTTTACAAGATTTTCCTCATGAATTTTTATGCGAACATAAGACCAGAAACAAAAGTTAAACCTAAAAGTGGCTTAAGAATTCAATACACAAAGTTTTTATCTGCCCTCTTCTCCCCTCTCTTTTATCAGCTATGCTGTTTGTTTGGTTACTCCCCTGGGAGAGAAAGTGCTTGGATGGAGAAATTTATTCATTCCAACTTCATCTTGCTGTCAGTCTAGATCAAATAGCGATCTTGTTTTCCAGCTCAACCAACCGTTCATGGTCAGTATTGGATAAAAATATGACTTGTTGGGTTTTAGATTTGCTTTTTGTTTTGTTTATATGAAATCACTAGTAACAATTCTAAATAATTAACCAGAACAAAAACCTATACTAGACATCACCAAATGAAAACAACTTAAAATAAGTCATGAATGTATCCATCCATTTTCTTTGCCCCTTATCCTCACAAGGGTCACGGGAGTGCTGGAGCCTATCCTAGCTGTCAACGGGCTGGAGGCGGGGTACCCCCTGAACTGGTTGCAAGCCAATGGCAGGGCACATGGAGACAACAGTCATGCTCCGAATCACACCAACAGGCAATTTAGAGTGTCCAATTAATGTTGCATGTTTTTGGGATGTGTGAGTCATGGGGAGAACATGCAAACTCCATATAGGCAGGTCCGGGATTGAACCCAGGAACTCAGAACTGTGAGGCCAACGCTTTCCATCTGAACCACCTTGCCACCTCATAAATTTATATATGGCCCTAAAATTGACAAGTAGCTAGTCCAGGGTGTAATTCACCTTTCACCTCAAGTTAGCTAGAATCCACTCGCACTCACCACCACCCTGAATGGGGGTGTGGGTATATAAATTTGATGGACTGATGGCTTATGTACAATTAAAAGAAAATTATTCGTTTTACCAATAAAACCACATTTATTTTATTTTTATCTTTAAAAATGTAGTACTGTACATGCATTTATGTCTTTGGAATAAAATATATTTAAACCTGGTGCTTGAAAATCGAACATGCCTATTGTAGGACAATTGGCCCTCAAAAGTCCATAAGTAGGACAACTAGCCCTCTAGAACCACCCTGGGTGGTCAACTGGTCTTTTAGTAGGATCGAAAGAAACTTTGTAATTTCCATCATTCAATCATAAACCTTTTTGAAATTTCATATTTTAGTATTTTAACTTTAATTTTATGCTCAAGTCATTTATATTATAAGCTAACCTTGTTCAATAGTTAACTTTGCCCAAAATGACTCAACCATGCGCCTAACCCAAATACACTGTATTAATGATTTGTAAAAGAAAAAGAAAATGTAACACATTTTTCTGTGATTTTTAATCACACATTACATTTGTTCCCAAGGGGTGATGCTAAGTAAGTAGAGGTGAATTTTACTGTAAATGTACTGCCTTGGAAAGTTACATTCATATATGTACAGTATGTCGATATGGTGGGTTTATTCTCCAGACTGAATAGATGGCAGTTGTTTTCATTGTTTTTTTTTTTGTCTGTTTTTTTTTTTTTGAGGGGGGAGGGGGGTGTTCTGTTTAATTGTCGCCTTTCCAAATGGAACAGTCCAATGACCAATTCCTAATCACCTATAGAGATCTTGAAAAGTTTGCGAAGGAAACTGTTTAATGGATGTCGGTGTGATTGGATGTTAGAATCAAAAATATTTATTCTTCTTGAAAGGCATTTTTCTCCTCTTTTGATGCATTCTGTTGTGGAGCCTTAATCGCTTGAGCTAAATTGTCGTAGAGTGCTTGTTAGATGTAAATATTATCGTTAGTAAAATATGCAGCAACAAGCAAACACCTGAAGCTTGCACATCCAAAAAAAAAAGGTTTTATTCCCTTAAGTTTCATTTATTAAAAATGTTTTATTCCCTGAAACAAATACAAACTCTTTTGTGTGCTTCTGTAAATAATATATCAGTTACCAATGGCAACCACATTACCTTGTCAATGGATTGCCAGTGTCCCCTAAATGGTTGTGATGGAAATATCTGCACAGCAGGAAATCTTTTGGGTGAAGGTACAGGTAGTGGTCAATTGACAATGCATGTGCATGTTTGCGTGTCATGACCCAGAAGGGGGGGGTCTCTATTTGCATGGCTACGCATAAAAAAAAGAGAAGGATGAGCAAAGCATGAGAAGATAAGGGTCAAAGGGACAAAGAGGGAAATTAGTCAAACATGAATCAAAATAGTAGTGTGCTCTCGTGGTTTATATACTTATATCCATAGGTCGCAATAACTAATTGTTTAATTGTAATTAAATTCTGTGTTTGCCATTGTTTTTTTACTTACTGTAATTAGGTATAATGCACGCCCATGTATAATATGCACCCCCAAAATTGACCTTATGTGTAATGTATTTTTACAATGCATGATTTTGCTTCTACCCATATGATCAAAACATGAGCTATTATCTGTATTTTGTTAGTATTTTCAGATAGTTTTTCTGAAGTAAACCACTTTATTTGAACACATAATGCTTTCTAAGTCACTTGCGGTGTAGTGGTACACACGCCTGACTTTGGTGCTGGCAGCGTGGGATTGATTCCCGCTCAGTGATGGTGTTGATATCTGCCCTGCGACTGACTGGCGACTAGTTTAGGGTGTAGTCCGTCTTTCACTCGAAGCTAGCAGGGATAGGCACCGGCTCTTCCGTGACTCTTGTGAGGATAAGCGGCGTGGATAACGGATGGATGTTAAGGGGCAGGTGAAACACATTTAGTGGCACAGCTTTAGATCGTTGGCCTCACAGTTCTGAGGGCTGGGGTTAAAATCCCGGCCTCCCCCTGCTTGTGTGGAGTTTGCATGTTCTCCCAGTGGCTGCGTGGGTTTTCTTCGGGCACTCTGATTTCCTCACACATCCCTGAAAATATACATTAATTAGATACCCTAAATTGCCTTTAGGTGAGTGCGACTGTTGTCTGTCTCCATGTGAACTGCGATTGGCAGCAACCAGTTCAGGCTGTACCCCGCCTCCTGCTCAATCACAGGTGGATTGGTTCCAGCACTCCCGCAACCCTCGTGAGTATAAGCGGCTAAGAAAATGGATGGATGGATGAAACACATTTAATTTTATTTTAATGGGATTGAAATTAATCTGTCAATCATTTCACACACACTCACACACACATAGCACACACACACACACTATACAGTCATACATACCTGTCATACTGGAAGGAGGCTGCGCCTTTCTCATAACCTGTAGGTGGCGGCGGAATATTGGAATGAAAGTATACAGCTTTTTCATAACCTCTAGATAGCGGCATATATCGAGAAAATTTGAACTTTTTGTTTTCCCTTTTCCCCTATACCCATGTATAATCCACACTATTGACATTTAGATTTTTTTTGTTGAAAAAATGTGGATTATACATGAGAAATTACAGTAGTCTGTATGAGAAGGCCATCGACCTTGTTAGATTTTGGAATTAACTCAATAAAGATGTTCATCCAGGATTATTTCCCCATTTCTCAGTGAATAATGCACAAAATGGGAATTTACATGCTGGCTTCTGAAAAGATTAAATAAACCAATTTGGGGATTTATCTTATCATATACATATATAATGATATTTCAATTAATATGCATCAACAATTTTAAATGAATAACATGCCTGTATGTATGTCAGGCAAAGAAAACGATCTGTACCCCATAGTACCGAGGCAAGACGATTGTAGTAGTTAATCCATACAGATACTAATGAAAAATGATCAGTCATTATCAATAATTGTTTTACTGATAAAAGTCTAATCTTGCAAAGTTCACAGAGAGTGTGGCTGTTAACTGCACATGAACAATAATGAAGTGATTTGATGTCATTTTGGCAAATGCCTTCATCCTTGGTAATGAGTTTGTTGTAGGCATTAGGTATAATCTCCCATTTTATAGGTATGCTCCGCAGTCCATAACTCCATCAGCGAGGTGAATCCGCAGTTGAGATAGAGGTTTTGAGATATTATCTGATCACCTGTTCCATAATGTGTGCCCTTAATCTGTAAACGACCAGGTCTCATTTGCAGGTGACATCTGGCAAAAACTGATGCAATGGTAGAGTGTCTATATGGAAAGAACTGTTTGCTGAGAATCCCCTCTCAGTGGTAACAAAGGATTCTTTCATCCTCTTTTATGCGATGCATGTGTACCGTAGAGACATTTCACGGAATTCTTCCCGTTTTGTTCCTGATTGTGTACGTGGATGCACCACAATTTAAGACAGACAGAGGGAAGAGAGACGTCTCAAAGTAGCATGAAGGAATATTTGCTCATTTGTTTATTTTTATTCCTACTGCTCTTACAGTACTATAGTCAAATTTACTTTGAATCAAGTGTGGTAAGTACAGAAAATATAAATGTCAATTTGTCAGGTGTTGAACATAGAGTCAGAGGTTAAGATTGCCAATTTATTGTCCAGTAAATGCATGCTTTAAACATCGAAACATATTGGCCATTTGGGATTAATCAATAAACTCTCTACCAACGTTTTTACAAGCAGTACACCACTCTACTGGTGGTCACATAAACACAACAGTCATAATAATATACAAATACAGAAATTTGTTTTTTACTTGTAACAAAAATAACATGATTTACCGTAATTTACAGCACCTATTTGATATCAGTGACTACATAATGGCTTTAGTTTTATTTTTCCTCTGAGAAGAAAATGCCAAAATGTTACCTTGATGTCCACCACATTGTTGGGTTATAGTGTACCTTTCACTGTATTGGCAAGACACCCCAATGCTCTCACAGTTGAGGGGGAATAAACATGAATTTTAATGTTTAACAGTTCATACTAAACTTCTGAGTATTTTACAATAGTTCCACTATATATATGATTGGATCAAGGATGTGATGACAAAAACCTCAACACTTTCAGATCACAATTCATCTTTGAAAATTGGTTACCGTCACTAAATGGAAGTTAATAAGCCATCTTTTATGAGTAGGTTGATGCACCGTGTTCAGTTACATCACTTAATTCTGCAAAATGGTCGTTAGGCTTCTTCTTCCTGATGCTTGCATGTTAATAGAAATAGCAGAGTTTTTTCAATAGCTTTACGATAGTCTGTTATTGTGTCATATCTTGTAGACTGTCAACCACATAGGCTGGTATTTAGGCTTTCTACAAAAATCAAACTTATATGGTATGTGTGTGTGTGTTGGCTTTATAGGAAGGACCACCATGGGAAACATCCTTGGATTTGGTTCCATGGGGAGGAAAAAAATAAAACTGTGAGGCCCAGCACTTTAATGCGTTGAGTTGAAAATACAAATTTTTTGAGCAGTGATTCACAAGCACTGTGCACACCAGTGTGCTGTGAGACATCATCCAATTTAATGAAATCGTTCATTGAAGTGTTATTTGTTAATTATAATAATACTTTAACAATATAATATAAAAATAATATAACTGTCGTTCATCAGTTAAATCCAGTGACAAATAGTGAAAGGCAGCAACTGGTTGCCCTTATACTGGATGGGAGAAAGCACAATAAACTTGTTTCTACCTGTTATCATTCATGTACAGTTTTCATACTTTTTGTGATGTTTTTTTTGGCAGCATCCTGTGAGATTTTTCTAAATGTAATTAAATTTAGAAAAAATGTAAATAGAATTGATGCATTGGCTGGCATCACTGTTATCAGTCATGGGTTATTACAATCACTGTTGTCATTTTGTCCCCTTTATAGCACCACTGCTCAGATCCATCTGTGTTATTGAGAAACACATCCATTATAATCTCTTAAATCTGAAAGATTGCTGTTTTCCATTTTCCCCAAGGTGTCATGTCATCTCCTTCAAACTCCTTCATGAATCATCGTTGTGGTGTATCATGTTTTATTAAGCAATCTTTTCTTTTTTTTCTTTTACAATAAAACTTATTGTAATGCCCTCATGCGTGGGGAGACATAGCCATAGTCATCAAGGACCTTTGAGACATTAAAATAAATGCTACAAAAACAGTAAACTGTTTTTTTCAAGTCCAAGGCCACTGTAAAGTGTGTGGACTAAAAAGTTCACTTGTGTGTTGATGAGGACTCCTGCCCTTGTCTTGTTAAAAATTAAAGTCAATGTTTTGTCAAGCAGTGCAACAGTCACAACAACGCTGTGTTTATACTCAACTGACAATCACTGAAGGACATTACCCACACAACCTCAGGAGTTGAAACAAACCCAGGTTAAGAACCGCTAATGTTTAGGGTACCTGTCTGTATGTGCCTTGCTTTTTACCCAAAGTCAGCGGGACTGTATAGGTTGTAGCTTACATGTGACACTGAACAGGATACATACTAGAAAAATGACAGGACATTGATGGCAAATAAAAATATTAGAAATTAAATTGCCTCTCTCTGATCATGATATTTGTGTCCTTCACGTTGGGAAGCATTAGCTCATCTGTAAGAACTTTGGCTTTTGAGCCAGAGAGCCATTCTATGAGTCCCATTGTGAACACAAATATGAAAATGGCAAATACAGTAAAGCCTTGGTTCTCGAACGTCCCTGTTTTCAAAGAAAAATTTGACATTTTTTTTTGCTTCTGTTTATGAACGAAAATCGGTACTCGAGCGCTGCCGAAAAGACCTGGAAATAACATATTGCGCACGGCCAAACATGCTGACCCACGACGCGCTTTGTTGTGAATTCCCACGCCGCTGAAAAAACCTGGAAATAACATAATGCACACGGTGCAGGCAGCTGACCCACCCACGACGTGTTTTGTTATTGTCTATTCAAATGCCCCCCGAAAAAACCTGGAAGTAACATCGCGCGCGGTGCAAGCAGTTGACCGACCCACGACGTGTTTTGTTATTGTCAATTCGAACGCCCACTGAAAATAAAAAAACAGAAATGACATAACGTACGTGGCGCAACTAGCGCACTTTTGTTATTCTGTATAACGCAGCCTCTGTACACAGACATGTCCCGGTATTGACTGTTTTTTTTCTTTTCTTTCTACCATATTAACCCCCAATCATGGCTCCAAAGAAGGCAAGTTGCTTGTTTAAAGTTATTCTGCACTTTTGTTAATAAAAAAAAAAAGTTTACAAGGCTGGGGGCCGAGTCGCTACAAATATGGCAATGCACTCCCAGTCTAGTGTACTCTACTACTAAAGCATACATTTTAAGCAAAAGATAAATATATTTCTGAAATTATTTTATTATATAAAGTATTTAAACTACACATGTATATCTACTATGCAGTTTATTATCAGGAAAAGCTATAAAAAGCCTAATTTTTTAGGCTTGGTACGCATTATTTCTTTTTCCATTCATCGTAATGGGAAATATCAATTCAGTTTTCGAACAAATCACTTCTCAAACCGTTTTCTGGAATGGATTGTGATCAAGAGCTGAGGCATCATCTCTAGTAGCTGGCTACTGTGGAGGTGTCCCTGAGCAAGGTAACATCCCCGCCTCCCATCTCGGTTTGTGTACTCATTTCACTCTGAATCTCATGCCTCAATGTGTGTGATCTGTTCTTCTTTGAAGTATGAAACACAAAACATACAGCAGCAGCATGTGTTGAATTTCCTCCTGAGGGATTAATAAGAGTATAGGTTACCGGACCTGTTGGTACAGGTTGTTCAGTCCCTCTACGACCAGTCCCAGTTAGATCTGCATTGCCAACAGTAAGACAAATTCATTCCCAGTGAAGATTCAATTCCACCAAAGCTGCCCTTTGTCACCCATTCTGTTCATCACGTTTTCGATTGGAATTTATAGAGGCATCTGTGGCATTAGGGAGGTCTGGTTTGGTGACCTCAGTATTATCCATCCATCCATTTCCTACCATCCATCCGAGGTCAGGTCATGGGAACAGTAGCTTTACCAGGGACGCCCGGACTTCGCTCTCCCCAGCTACTTCATTCTGCTCTTCCGGGAGATCCCGAGGCATTCCCAGGCCAGTTGAGAGACATAATCCCATCAGCGTGTCCTGGGTTGTCTCCGGAGTCTCATCCCCACTGGGTCCTGCCAGAAACACCTCACCAGAGAGGTGTCTAGGAGGTATATGAATCAGATGCCCCAGCCACTTCATCTGGCTACTCTTAATGTGGAGGAGAAGCAGCTCTACACTGAGATCCTCCCAGATGACTGAGCTGCTCATCCCATACCAAGGCAACAGATCAAAAATAAAATGTCACTAGAGGTTAGTTTGTAAACAAAGTTGCTCGTCAACACGAGGTTCCAATGTAGTGTTTTTTAAATTCCAAATGGGATTTAATCAAATCAAATCTGTATTCAAATGTAAATGATAGGGGGACCTTGTTTTATGTCATGTTGTGTGTGATTATATGTCATGCTCAAAAAAAGCCACCTTTTTATGGTGTTGGCAGCATTCGTCCTGTTTCAAAGAAGTTAATGCAATCCAGGCCTTGATTTGTGTTGCACTGGCGCTATGTAGTCTACAAACTGTGAGGCAGAGCAGCCCAGACATGCCGGGCTCGTCATGTGAACCCCTCCAGCATTAGGCAGACAAGAAAAGTAGCTTACAAAAACACAAGTTTTTACAGACTTTCTAACATAACATTCAGACCCTTGTCAAGTTAAGAATGACAAATAAACAAGGCCTTTTCATATTCGAATAGTAATTTGCTTTATTCTCAATAATTATGAGCCAAAATTAAAAATGGGTCAGTATACTTGGAGTATATACAGTAACCTCTTGCTGCATGTCTTTAGTTCTTAACAATGTACCCATGCAAGAATTGTATCAGCCCTACAATGCACTTTTCTATGTGTCAGACACACCTTTAAATATTGAAACTGTAACCATGACACCATTATCCAGGAAAGAGCCGGATGTCAACACAAAAAGGAAACACTTCACCGTATTTCCTCTCTGGCTCCAGTGGAAATACTGGTAGTAGTCAATTCTGTAGTACTGTAAGTACTGGATAACAATACTAGGGGATTTTTTTCTTTTTTTTTGCTTTACTTGACATCTTTTGGGACATACAGTATTGCTGTTCGGCTGGTTGACTTCCCTGAATATAAAATTCCTCTAAAATTACATTTCCAAATCATTTAAAAATATGTTTTTGTTTCGTTTGTGGTAGAATGGGTGAAGCTGGTGGAAAGGAAGGGTGTATCCTCTCTGCCAGGATGCAAAAGCTTTAGAGGATTGAGTAAAAGGTGGTATGATTGCAGCTCAAGATAAAGCCAAACATCTCTCCTCGTCTCAGACCTGTTGAACTATTAACAACAAGTTTTGCTTGGGAGATTAATTGCTTCATCCAAGCAAAGCTAGATTCAGAAACATATCCTAAGGAAGTTTTAAAATCAATATGTGAGTTAAGATTTTTCGACAAAATTTGTCTTTTTAAGTGGTACTGTGCAGCTTGTCAGTAAGTAAAAATGTTGCATAAAAAGAATTGTTTGTGATAGTCAAACTTTATTTTTTTTGCTTGTCCTCATTAAAGTCACAATCATGGCGCACTTACAGTATAGCCAAACAATCAATTGTATCTATGGACAATTTAGGATCATAATCCTTATTGTGGTATCAGGTCCACACACAGTTTTAATTTTCAGGCTAAATTTTCTTGGTCTGCCTCTTTGTAGTCTAGATATTGTGTCCATGATCTGTGTCTTTTATTACTCGGTGCTGACGTTACATTAATCCAGATCATTTTAGTTTCCCATGTTGTGATTTATTTTTGGTTTGTTTTCCTCTTTCCAATCAGGCTTCAAATAACTGGCTCAGCGGCTGTTTTAGGACTCTGTAGTGGCTCCGCAGCAGTTTGGGGTTTCACAGCAACTCAAGCCCCCTGTTCCGGCTTCCCAATATTCATTTTGGATGTCATAATCCGTCCTTTACGGAGTTACAGGCTTGATCTGTTTTGTGTTTTGTTTTTTGATTTTGACATTGCATTTGTGCAGATAATTTCAGTTTCCTATGTTGTACTTTAGTTTTGCTTTGTTTACCTGCCTGGCCAGTCCGCTCATTATTATGTACCAGCCATTCAGCTCTTGAGCAGACAGCTCGCGTTGTATTCAATTGTACCTCATTTTCTCGATAGTTTGGATTTAGTGTGGTGAGTTGATTCATTTCCAATATTTGTCACTTTGCATGCCGGATGTTTTGTACTTTGCATTATATATTTTTTCCATCCCTGTTTGCATTTTATTTCTAACAATTGCTATGTTGAGATTCTCCTAAGCTGCTTCACTCCTCTTGGTTCCACCATAATGAATGCACACTAGCACGATGAAAGCCCCATACATGACATTGTCTGTTGTTTGGAGTCAAATAACCTGTAATACGAGCACAATTTGTTTCCAAACGTAAGCGTAACTAACATAAAGGTCATCATGTTAGAGGCATGAAAGACTGGGGTGTCATGACCGACAGTAGGTGTCTCAATGAATGGTGGGAAGTGAATGAAAAACCAAATTAAAGTATCATCAGGAATCCCACACCCCACATCCTCAGGAAGGATCTGTCGAACAAAGCAGCATAATAGATAAACCAGTGGTGGAGGGTGCAGATCAATTCAGTGGACCGTATTAGCGTTGTGTTCATTTAGTCTGTGATTATTCATTCAGCTTTTTCTTAGACACTGCAATAATGGCTTTGTCCATCTGTCTGTGTGTGTGTGTTCATTTGACCAAAAAATTATTCTCGAACCTTTCTCTGCCAGGTCAAAGCCTCCAATCAACATCAATAGTTATTTTAGTGTGACTGCATTCTGAAAAGTATGTTTTTGCCAAGTACTTGCATGTGTAATTTTAATTATAATAATAACAATTTTCATGAACTCTACCAATCATAGTACAACTTCACATTTTAATTAGCAATACAACAAGAGTATTAATATTGTTAAAAAAAAATGTCAATGTAAACCACTAATGTGCCAAAAATATAAATGTACCAGTACCTTACAAGCACCTAAAGTTTGTTAGCTGAAAATATCTGCGGCCAATTCTGAGGTTCGGTGCTTGTATTTCAGCTGTGCTTCATGCAGATTGCATGTTCTTCCTGTGCTTGTGTGGGTTTTCACCCGGTGCTCAGGCTTCTTCGCACATTCCCAAGACGTGGATATTCCATTGATTGGAGACAGAGAAACATCCATTTTCTTTGCCGCTTATCCTCATGAGGGTCGCAGGGAGTACTGGAGCCTATCCCAGCTGTCAACCGGCAGGATGCGGGGTACACCATGAACTGTTTGCGGGCCAATCGCAGGGGACATGGAGACAGACAACAGTCGTACTCCCGATCACAATTTAGTGTGTCTAATTAATGTTGCATGTTTTTGGGATGTGGGAGGAAACCGGAGTGCCCGGAGAAAACCCACGCAGGCAGGGGGAGAACACGCAAACTCCACACAGGCGAGGCCGGGATCGAACCGGGGTCCTCAGAAATGTGAGGCCAACACTTTACCAGCTGCTCCACCGTGCCACCCTGAGAAACATCAATAGGTGTAAATGTGAGAGTGAAGGGTTGTTTGTGTGTGCCCTGCGATTGGCTGGTGACTCGTCAAGAGTGTACCACTCAAAGACAAGCTCGGATAGGCTCCATTTCATCCTCATCCTTCTAAAATGGATAATCAAAATGACGGATATAATAGATAGAATATGGTCAGCATCTTAGAATAGAGGGCTATTGAGAATCTAAAAGTGGATTAGCTACTTCCTCCAGGGCTCAGGTCGCGGTTTGTGATTTTATAGTGGTTGAGAATATTTACCTTTCATACAATGTCAACACTGATTCAGAGCAGTGGAAGGTCTAAATGAAGTCACCTGCTTTTCAAAATACCCATTATATAGTGCCCAATACGTTCATAATTTAAAATGACATTGCATGCATATACGCACATGCATACGTACCGTGGTAGGAGTTTGTTTGTACAGCTTGTTCAAGACACTATATGGTCCTATTTCCTTTACTCATTTGACGTGTGAAAAGTGGAAGGAAATCAAAGCCATTTCCTCCATTTTTGGCTGCTGTGGCTTGCGGTGGGCTATGGGTGGGTGCAGAGTGGCTGTAAGATCGCAAACCTGAATGAAGCCCGTCGAGCTGCCAAGAACAACAGAAAAAAACTGTTACCCGAAGGCACGAGCACACCGTAGAAGTACACGAAGGTGGTCCAAGGTGGTGACTCACTCTTCTGAGTGATCACGCAGCTCATTAGCTAGAAGTCTTGAGCCACACCTTCAACAAGCTCTTTCGACATTATTTGCTCTTTCATCCTTTAAACGAGGTCAACATTATCAGTGTCATTTCAATGTTTGGATTAGACAGCGATGAAATTATGATTTCAATATATATATATATATATATATATGTATATATATATATATATTTATTTTACTAACTTCACTTTCCTAAAACAATGAGTGACTTCTTGTTTATGGTAATGAACTATTCATTTCCTGTGATCGATATAAGATGAGTCTTTTCTCATTTAAATGCTAATAACTTTGAGGACATTACACTACTCAGTTCGACAAACAAAGCTTTGCTCCCATTGACAAAAACTAACTCCTCTTCTGTTTACTTCGAATTCTGTCAAATGTTTTAGAGGGGAACTTGGTGACTTATTTTTTTGTGACTAGGCAATACACATACACTTAGACAAAGGTATGTTTCATTTTTATGGTGCTGTTTTTTGTTCATGGACAATTTAGCTCATGAGTCTCAAACATGCGGTCCGTGAGCCATTTGCGGCCCGTGAGATGATATTTTGTGGCCTCGCATTAATACGAAAGTACAATGCTAGTGCGGCCCTTGAGTTTTATATGGATGGCACTTTTACAGTGGTGTGTGCGGAGCAGACCAATCACGGTGGGGTAGATGGTTCTCGTGCATGTGCCATTGACCGGGCTTGATGCAAGCACAGAAACAATTTTCAATAAGAAAGTTACAGCAGCGTTGCCAAGGAGAGGTTTTTTTTTTTTTTTTTTTTGGTGGAGGGGAGTTTTACACACAAATTTTAAACACCGGCATTCTTCATCGTATTTTGTGTTTAAAAAAAATGTTTGAGAAGATGGGATTGTTTTTAATTTCAAATTTTAATTCCACATAAATCCATGTGCACTGAGGCTATGGCCCAGCCTCAGCCAGACTTCGCCTCCAGCGCACCCAAGTTAAATTGAGTTTGAGACCCCTGCTTTAGCATGATGTTTCTTCTCATTTATGATTGTATATGGGGGGAGGCTGGTTACGGCTATTAATATAACTTGACATAACTATGCAGAAACTTTCAATTATAATCACACATACAGTGCAGTCAAAAGTTTTTTTTACAAAGTTTCCCTAAAACAGCGTCAAAATCTTCTTGTAAAATCAACACACCCCAGAACAGGGTAATGTTAACAAACTGGACAATAAATTAATGGATTAAAAAAAAAAGCATAGTAAACTATAATGCCAAAAGTATTTGGTCACCTGCCTTGGCTCACCTATGATTTTAAGTGACATCCCACTCTAAATCCATATGATTTAATATGATGTTGGTCCACACTTTGCAGCTCTAACAAATTCAGTTCCTCTGGGAAGTCTTTCAACATGGTTTGAGAATCAGTTTATCAGAATTTTTGCCCATTTTTCCAGGAGCATATTTGAGAGTTCACACACTGAGGTTGGATGAGAAGGACTGGCTCTCAGTCTTTGCTCAATTTCAGTACAGCATTGTTCTCACTATGCATGTTTTCAGCACTTCAAACATAAAGTATTTAGAAACAAAATAAGGATTTACATTTTGAGGCATTTTCATGTTTAAGACCATATAACACAACTGTAAATATCAAACAATGGTAACCCAAGTAAAAATAAAATGTGTTTTAAAATAGTGGTATTTATTAAGGGGGAAAAATATCAAAACTACCTAGCCCTGTGTGGAAAAAAAGTATTTGGAAACCTTTATTAAATTATTAATAAAATGTGGCTAATCCATTTTAAAAATTCCTTTTCATTGATCAGACCCAAACCTTGTGACCTCCAGAGCTGTTCAATCAATAAATTACTTCAAACAAATGTTTGACACAATGTAGTTGGCCAAATGATGTCATAAAGATCCATGAAAATGCCGTGAGCCAAAGATACTGATGAAGAGATCGCAAATAAAGTAATTAACATCAATCAGTCTGGAAAGGCTTACAAATACATTTTCAAAGCTTTAAGATTCTAGTGAATCTTGGTGATAACAATTATCCTCACATGAAGAAAATATATCATCATGGTGAACCTTCCCAGGCGTGGCAAGCCTACTAAAATTAATCAAGACCACAAGGACAGTTAATCCACAATGTCACAAAGGAACCCAGGACAGCATCCAACAGCAGACTTCTCTTGCCTCAGTTAAGCTCAGTGTTTTTGACTCAATAAATAAGAATAAGACAGGGCAAAAATGGCATCCATGGCAGAGTTCTAAGGCAAAAAAAAAATGCTGAACAGCCTAACCCTAACCCAAAGAAACCTTTAGGGAAAACAAACAAACAAAAAAACAAAACAAAAAAAACAACCACATCTGTATGATTCTCAAGATATGGTGTGAATGTCAAACAGCATGGTGGTAGTTGGATGGTCTGGGGCTGTTTTATATATGTGGACCTGGATGAGTTGATGAATCCAGGGTTTCAGCTAATTAGCATAGGATCTTGCAGGAGAATGTTCGACTATGAGTTTGTGACCTACAGATGAAGCATACCGTCCAAAGATGGAGGTCGTAGGTTGCCCAGATTCACTTTGCATCAAGTACTACATGAGAGCAAGGGCTGTGGTCTCTCGCTTCTCCTCTGGGCTAATGACCAGTACCATCACTTTACGTGGCAATGACATTTTCACAGTATAGCTGTCAAGCAGCAGTGATTTGGTCTCTAACTTTTTTTGTTTTTGCCATAATCAGATTTCACTGGATCCCAAGTGCAAAGGTAAATATTTAGTAGTGTCTTGTGTGCACAAATCAATAGAGAGCTGATATTTTAAAAAATAAGTCTTCAATACCAAACTGAAGAAAGAGACAGTCCTAAATATAGTCTAGTTAAGCAAGTTAGCTAAATAGCTAGTACAGCGTTTAGTCGAAATTAACCTGTTTGGCAAACATACAACTATTTTTTGTACTTATATTGTACGTTTTATATATATATATATATATATATAGATATAGATATATACTATATATATATACACACACACACGCACACACAAATCAGTAACATCATTTGAACGAATCAATTTACCTTCAAAATATAATGACATGTACAAAGAATTATTTTGATTTAAGAATTCTGGCTTGACAATCATGATACTGCTAAAAAAAAAACAACACTTTTTGGAGGTACTGTATTAATTTCCTATGTGCTTGCTATTGTATTTGCAGTTTACGTCGATGTTCAACCTCACATTATCAGATGTATACTGACATTTTAGCAATTTTGTCAGATACAGGAAAAGGGAAAAATATTATATCCACTTGCAATTTGATGCTGAGCATTTCTATTCAACTACAATTACAATTTTCATGACGTTGTTGAGGATGCAGAGATAGTTAAAATAAAACCATCGGGAAAATTTAGCTGCTTAGTGTACTATAATAAAACCTGAAACTCAGCATTGTATAAATAGCCTTCACTGAACCTTTCCATCACAAAACTGGGATTTTGTTGCAGGTGATGTCTTGAACTCTTTAATAATCTAAAATGCTGATGTAACACCTGCCACCCTTTCGTATCCTGCAGGCAGAGCCTCTTAGAAATCACAGTTACCATCTCAGCAGGAATGTGTGTTTCTCATTGCAACATTAAACCAATTTCATACATTGCTTAAAAAGATGTCAACAGCAGGGGTAAAAACATGGACGAGCAAGATTTTTATCTTATATTATTGTGCAAGACCACTTAAGAGCATGGAGTGTTTTGTAAAGTATGCAACTCACTTTTGAGTTGCATTAAGCAGAATGTGCATGTGTCTACACGTATGTATATGCTGCTGACAGTTGAGTCTGGGTCCTTTTAAAGGGCTTGAATGGATCCGAAATGTGGAATGACATGCTTTTGGGAAAATAAAGCTATTTCCTCCAACGAATTCTACCATTTATCTCACATAGAAAAGTTGTCCTGATGTGGAAGACGTCTACTTGAAGAAACTGTACTGATTCCCACTTTTTTACCCAAGTCACTTGGAAACATCATTTATTCTGGGTCAGTTTGGACACTGAGGATTTTCGAGGCAACTTACTACTTCTACATAGAAGAAAGGATGAGCAAGACAGTGTCCTTTGACTCTATTGAGTTGAGAACTGAACACCTGACAAACTTTTTTTCCACCTCATACAAGCTTAATGGTGAAGCAGCTGCATATTAAAGAACCACGTTGAATAAGTGCACGTAATCTGACTGTGAAAAGCCACAGAATGGATTGTGATTATAAACGTAACTATTTTATTCTCTATGAGCTTCAGTGTTGTATTCAGTGACCAGGTGTCCAATCAGTGTATGAATAAAAGAGCAAATTAACCATTTAATCATCATTTTCAGTCTATTGTAAGAATGAATTACATTTCTGCCCTTTCCTAACCAAATAGTAACCCAGATAAGACTTCAAATTTGTTATCAATTGGAGCAACATTCATTACATTGTCTGTTCTCTAAGTCAGTAAAATTGGCCAATAATAACATAATGTAATACTGATAACCTTTTTTAAAAATACATCTTATCTAGGTTGTGTTGTGCATATAGCTTGCAGAGCCCTCATAAGAACATACTGTGATACATGTGATTTCTGTCGTGCAGACGTTTGTTCTAGTGGGGTTGCCGTAGTTTGTTCTGAGAGGCAACGCAAATGAGGCAGGCACAGTTTGTCCTAGTGGGGTTGGTGTAGTTTTTGCGTGGTAGTCGATGTCCACAGGCTCAGAAGGGTCTAACGCCGATTGTGTCGGAACAACTAATTATGGAATGCTTTTGACAAAGGTCACTCAAAGAAAAAAAATATGAGGAGCACTGAAGTTTTCAACAAGAATGGACAACTTTTGTGGAGAGGGAGGGTTCTGCTGTGTGTTTCAATCGCACAGATGGGGAGTATGCCAAAGCATTCTTACTCGACGTTGTCAATAAAATTTTGCCAACTTCTCATAAAGACAAGATAATTAAACGAATAAAAAACAAGCCTTTGTTGGCAAGAACTGTTCACCATCGTACCAGCATGATGGCAAATTAAATTGAATTATGTTCACGATGAATGGATGGAAATCTCAAAGGCCTGCTTGAAGCTTAATCTGACGATGTATGAACTCCAAAGCCATCAGCATATTTGTGCAGCAGTAGCTGTCGCATGAATGGTAAGAAGTACTTTTGTTATCATTGGTGATAATAAATAACAATGTTATTTAAAATAATTCAGAAACTTATTGTACTCTAAAAGTGTTGGTTTAAGATAAATGCGCAAATACACCTGTACTTAGTTTTTAAAATACTGTATGGCTCTTTTGAAATTACATTTTAAAATATTTGGCCTTTATGGCTCTCTCAGTCGAAAAGGTTCCCAACCCCTGGATTAGACATTGCAAACTTGTTGAGTCTTTTTTGTGTGTGTGTCTGCTCGGACGTTAGATCAAGTACAATGGAGAATCTGCATCCCCTTTATGTCGGATGAGTTTTAATGTGTGAAAATGGAAGTTTTGAGCTTCCTCAGTGATTTCTTAGAATTTTAATTGAGGTTTTTTGAGGATCAGAGTTAATCAGTCGAACAGAACAGAATTTCTAGAAGTGGGAGTGACAAAGTGCTAACTGTAAACAGAATCAGAAGAGTAAATCATTACATATATACAACAAAGAAACATTAAAAATGGATGTCGGACAAGACTGTAGCACTACTCCCTGTGAAGGAAGAACAGGACAAGATAGAACAGGACAAGGACAACAGAAAAAGTGTGCAAGACAAGGATCGTGAACCTGGCTATAGAACTGAAATGGTGTGGGACTGAATAAATGAATTATAGAAGTCTATGGAATGAGAATGTAAGTGAGGGGGATACATAAGCAATTCATGTATTAAGTGAGTGGTCCCACACCCAGTGAAAGAAACCCAGGGATGTGCACCTACGGACAAGTGCAAGTGAATTCGTACCGTTGCGCATTCAAAAGACTGACCGAAATGTCCTATGATTCTTGTGCCTGCTATGTGGAGGCTAAGGAGCCCACCCAATCAATCGAGGACAGGACTGGGGCCAGGGGTCACCTGGGAGCAACCCTGTGGACATCCACATCCTCCCATGACAAGGGACCCAGATGGTCCCTTTGAAGCGCCCTGACACCTGGCCACCCGTTGGAGGTCCCAGGGACTCCCCTCAACCATCACCCCACACACCCAGCCACCTCCATGAAAACAGGAAGCCTCCAACAACCTGCATGGCCTGAGATGCAGCCGGTGCCAGCCAAGCCCAATAACGGAAGAACATCCTTATTTGTTTGGAAAAGAGGGCGAACAGGGGCACCTGAGAAGGGAAATGATTAGGGTGGGAACCCAGAGAATAGCCATGGGCCATGAGAAGGGAGCCCCCAAGCAAATCAGCCATCCGGGCCAGATCCAGCATTTAGATGCAGGTACACTAAACAAAAAAGACAATATACCTCTGAGCAGTTTCTTTTCTACTGAAGCTATTATAAACGGTCCAGACAGTTAGAGTGAAAAAGTGAAATGTGTTGTGGTTTTCATGTTTCTTTTTTTGATTGAAAAGTCGCACGGAAATTGATGGAAATACAGATGAGCCATTTAATCTCCTCTAATTCAGTGCTTCAGCAAATTGCCGCACAGACGTTATGAAAGATCTGCACATTTTTTCACGATCCAGGTGCTGCAATTCCTCTTTTGGAGCTTGGATGGCGCCTTGTGCCTTGTCTCTCCCTCTCCCCCACCATCTCTTTAAGAATCAACATCACCTGTCCTGCACACCAGTTTTTTGATTACTACCTTTTTCTTTCTTTCCTTTTTTTCATTTGTTTGTCATCTTTATTGTTTTTATGCTGTTTTACATGTTTTATCTCTTTGTTTTGAAATACCTTTAATCATGTAAAGCACATTGAGTTACCTTGTGTATGAAATACGCTATACAAATAAATTTGATTTGCTTTGCTTTGCTTTACCTACATTCAAAGTCTGTGATGTCCTGCGGCCTTCATCTGAACATTGACACTTGTCTGTGACTCATCGACTGACTCTCATACTTTCAGGATTTTTTTGTGGTATGGCGGTAATGATCCTAAGACCAGCTACTGTACTCACCTGATTGTGTTCTTTCCCATCTCTCGCCTCTGCCAAGGCACTCCACCCACTCACGTTCCTGCTTACTACTCGCTTTTGTCCTGCAGGTCCAGCACCCTTGGATATACTGTACTTACCCTGTGGGAACCAGGCAATAAACCATTCTACATCTATTCCCCCCATCACAGTCTGCTCTTGAGCACAATCCAACTCACAATGTGACATATTAAGTCATAATTACTGTAAAGATGAACTTGAAGGGCACTATTTTCATAGACATTGTGCATCTGTGATGGTGTGCAATTGACCCCTCCGTACAGGGCACTTAACCACGCCTCCTGAAGTGACGTCACGCCACGTGCGCTCACGTAAGACAAACAGTAAAAATGGCAAATACAATACAATACATTCTGAACTGAGACAGACTCTATGCTTCTGATTTCATTCAAATCAACGATATATTATAGATTCTAAATACAATACATTCTTAACTGAGAGAGATGCCATGCTTCTGATTTCATTCAATCATTCACATGTAGCAATGTTATGCTAGCGGAGAACGTCTCATTCATTTATACGAGACGTGTATTAAAAATCAAATTTAGGGCATATCTTTGTGCAAACACAGTCTGGTTAAGCTTCGGCCGCGAGCCAGCAAGAAATCAATACGTTTGTGCAGTCCGATCATCGCTAAATATCGCTCAACAAAGAATAAGTGTGTCAATCGTTCACACGTAGCAGTGTTATGCTCGCGGAGAACGTCTCATTCATTTATACGAGACGTGTATTAAAAATCAAATTTAGGGCATATCTTCGTGCAAACACCGTCTGGTTAAGCTTCTGGCCGCGAGCCAGCAAGAAATCAATACGTTTGTGCAGTCCGATCATCGCAAAATATCGCTCAACAAAGAATAAGTGTGTCAATCGTTCACACGTAGCAGTGTTATGCTAGCGGAGAACGTCTCATTCATTTATACGAGACATGTATTGAAAATCAAATATAGGGCGTACCTTCGTGCAAACATATGTGTTCCGGTTGATATTAGATGGATTTGGTTGTTGATGCGGTCTTCCACAAAGTTTGATCCATCAAAGGCATTTTTCGTACTGGGTGTTCGGTTTTGGAAAGGGTACGAATCGAACTCCACCAACTAGCCTTTCAGGATACCTGTCGTCACTATTACAAAGTCCGTGACTACACCTCTTAACCATATTTTTTGTTAAATAACCCAAATACACGATAAAACGCTAACTAACCCTATACTGGACCATGCAATGTTGTCTGAGAAAATGGCGGGAGCAAAAACGCACTTTGGTCTATGCAGATCTCTGGCCTCTGATTTGTCAGTGACGCGGATTGCGCAATATCCACGGTTGTGTCAATTACTGCCTTATCCTGATTTTCACGCAAGTGCAGGGCTCACTGCATGTCTTTGTCAATTTAGCAGACCAGCCTGTGTCAAGATGGGTGTTCTGGTGTAGCGAGGGTTGTGTCATTTGACATTTGCCCAGTGTAGCGACATTTTCGTGCCAGAAACGTGTTCTAAAATTACACTTGCTGAAAACAAGTCTAAATCTTGGTGTACCTCAACAAATTAAGGTAAATTTAAATTAATATTTCTAAGGTCTACAGACGTGGTGGGTGTCAGAATTATCAATCCATTTTCTGAGCTGCTTATTCTCACGAGGGTCGCGGGGAGTGCTGGAGCCAATCCCAGCTATCATCGGGCACGAAGCAGGGTACACCCTGAACTGGTTGCCAGCCAAGTTCAAGGCACATGTTGACAGACAACTGTTGCACTCACATTCACACATAGGGGCAATTTGGAGTCTCCAATTAATGCATGTTTTTAGGATTTGGGATGAAACCGGAGTTCCTGTAGAAAACTCACGCAGGCACGGGGAGAGCATGCAAAGTCCACACAGACAGGGCTGGGATTTGAACTCTGGTCCTCAGAACTGTCAGGCCAACGCTCAACAGCTGTTCCACCGTGCAGCCCAGAAATAAATAAATGAATGAATAAACAAATAAATCAATTAATCATCTCAGTGGCTGGCATACCTATGGCATGAAGGACTGGGAGTGGGTATTGATACATGAAGCACATGGAAATATTTACATCACCAGCAGTTATCGAGAGCTCATTCCGTATTTAAGAAGGGTCTCAGCTCAGGTTGTCTGTTGCCTCACTGGCAGAAAGCAATGAAAATGCTTCACTCATGCGCAGATTGCTGCAATTACACATGGTCCTTTTTGGCTCACAGATGTCTCCTTGTGAGGCTGTCATTGTGCCTCATTTAAAAGGAAGGAGATGAGTCATTTTGATTGGACATGAACGAAATTGACACTGTTCATTCTGGTGTTCTGCGGAATTACCAATACTTATAGATTTGTTTTGCCCCTGGCGCCAGATTCAAGCTAACCACGAAAATACAGTGCAAGACTTTGAATTTGGAGATACCCCAGTAGGTGTGTCTGGTGAATGAATAACAAACAGATGTTTTACCAACTAAGAGTCATCTTAAAGTGAGATAGGCCTACTGTTTTTGGAGAACATAAACAAGATTCAAATTTGACCTTACAATTTTGAATCTTTCTGTTACTAATGATCCCTTCCTCCTTTACAGATGGACAAGTGTAAAAGATACGTTTGGTTTGATGTATAACAGAGGTAAAATACTGGAGTAAAGTAGTGTACAGTACCGCCCCCAGTCGCCTCAGGGACGGCCCGCCCCGTGGGTGTATCCTCATACAAGCCAGGGTCCGCATCCACCTGCTCCCGCCCCGCCTCTCTCCAGTCAGGAGTGGGCAACTTTTCGAGAAGGAACCACGCTGCGTGCCTGGACCTCTTCCACCTCTGGGACTTTATAGTTTCACGCTGCTTTCCACCCCGCCAAGAGATGTGGATTGTGCTGCTCGCCTGTCGTGCTTTGTCAGGACTGAAGTAAAAAAAAAAAAAAAAAAAAAAGAAAATAACGTCTTTCCTATTTAATTTTTCATTTTACTTTCATGCTGATCTAACCACGCGGAGGAAGCACAGGTACACGCTGCCTCCAAACAAGGACCGGTCAGAATCTGCACCAGCCGGAATTGAAGTATTATTAAACTGAACTTGGACTCGGAAGTGATCGTTATTGGATCTTTTTTCCCCCTCCACTGACTGCCAATTGTGGCTCTGAAGTTTGGTCTTAAATCTTGACGCTGTGATAACCAGGTAGGTTTTTTTTTTTTTTTTCCCGGTTCCCATAATTCAATTGTGACTGCAGCCGCAATTTATTTAATAACCATAGCTGACATAAAGTATTTGACTACATCCTATTAATTTTCAATTTGCATTAAGTAGTATTTCAAAACAATTGTGCTTGATCACACCCAAACTCTTAATGAAATACTGTATAGTCGCTTTTCAGTTGAACTTGTGCTCTAATACCGCACCAGACTGTTTACTGTTCTGTCGCCCATGTGAAGCCAAGACTGTCAGTCTGTCGCACAGTTTAGATCCCATTTCAGCAACACTTCCATCCCACCTTTGTTATTTTCACTCTGAGCCTTCCATATTTAATGGGATTTGAGAGGAATGGATAAAATACTGATGGGGATTTATAAGGAGTGAGTCTTTACCAACTTCGGAGGTTATTATCTCCATAACGTGGTTGTATTTATAGTAAATAATGATTTATTGTTTAGATAGCCGAAATGTTTTATTTCGAAAGGTGACAAATTCTACTTATGGTCAATGCATTCAAATATACAGTTTACTAAATGAGAATAGTAGACATGCTTAGCTTTTAGTACACGGTTAATGGATTCCCTTGAAAAGAGTCAAGCATCTACTCTCCTCATCTGCTCCCAGTGCCTTGTTTGATTTCATCAGCTGGTGTGAAAGACTTTGCTTCTGTCTGAGAATAAACAGCTGGCGAATAACAGATTGTCAGTAAAAAAAAAAAAAAAAAAAAAAACCGGTTTAAACAGCTGGTTGTGCTCATAAATCTTCTGTGGCAAGGCAATCTGTGAGCCTATAGTATTTGCAGACTTGAAAAGTGGACACCCAAGTGGACAGTTGTATGGTAGAATGATAATCCCAATTAATATATAGGGTTTAATCAGTTGGGTCACTATGTTGTCTGCTAAAATTCTGTTTTCTCATTTTTATCAGCAAACAAATATTTGCCCCAAAAGTATTACAGTATTTCTCCGGTGGCCATCACTTATTAATCAAATGTATTATTATTCTTGGCAACTACTGTATTGTTAGTATGCAAATGTGAGTAATATTTTATTCCCACTCGTGCTGTCCATACGTTGTTGGTCTCAAGTAACCTTGAGGACATGCTGTTTGGTGAATCCAATTTTAGAATTAATACATTCAAATGTGGTTTTGTTGTGTGGAGATGGAAAACACACAGACACATTTTTTTATTTTTATTTTTTGCAAAATGGAAATGTGCAACAAATCTCAAAGCTTGGCTCAGTTCCCGCTGCATTCATTGACGGTGTCAGGCGTACAGTTTGAGTTCAGGTCTGCCTTTTCAAAACATGCAGGGATACGAGTACCGCGGGAGCCACAGTGTTAAGACTGCACATAAATTAATGAAAAAAAAAAAAATCACTGAGATTTATAATATGTAGGTTTTTGTCTCATGGGCTCATTTTTGTTCCTGCAGATTGTTTTTTCTTTTTTCTTTTCTTTTATTTCTTTTTGGTTAAATCACTGATTGAGTGCTACTGGAAGTTTATCGGCCATGCAGCTACACAGTCTGTGGACAGTCCACACCCTCCTGGCACTGTGCAGCTTTGCTCTGGAGAACCCAATGAGCAATGACCCACTGGCTGCACCTCGTGTCTTTGTCTCCTTCAAAGGTAAGACCTGTTCAATTTTAATTGCATTTTTTAATTTCCCTGAATTGTCTGTTTCCGACCATTATTTTTGCACTAGCTCAATGCTCCATGTACAATAACCCTAAGACTGACAGGTGACAAGTTTAGACCCCACCACCCTCAACATGACTGAACTGAATAAACACTGCGGGAATTTGATGGAATAAGATTGATGTTTCCCACATTAGTCCATCTCCACTTTGCTTATAGTCTTTCAATTTTTGGACTCCTGTGTGCCTCTTTTGTAAAAACTGCAAAATTTGGATAATTTCAGTGTTTTTGGTTTGGATAGTTGTGGAACTGGATAAGAACTTGTGAACTAATGCCTGCCCACAATTGAAATCCAAAAATCAAACCCAATAAATATTTAGTTATTTGCATTTTTCAGGTAATTTGTCTGCATTACAGAGCAATGGGCATAATTAACATACCAATCAATACCAGATTGAGTTTATTCACATATAACTTGGTAGCAGGGCTGGGCAATGTTCTAGAGCAAAAGAACCATTTGAACCAGTGATGAAGTGTCATCATGTCAATTACAAAAGGTTATCAGATCTGACTTAGCTTTTCCAAGGTTAGAGGAAACAAACAAACACACAAAAAAAAAAACTCGACTAGTTGGTTAAGTGGTTGGTAGGCCAGGTGGCAGATGGTGTTAGTGTTTGGCAATGTCTCCATGCGCCACAAAAAAAAAATGCTTTCATTGTCTTGGACGCTTTGCTCATTTTCCACACCCAGGTTTTTGCTTCCCAACTAAAATCACGCAGCCTTATGCAGTGCACACTGCCACTGAGCTGCGAGAAAGAGGAGATTGACACACACCAGCCAGAATGTGCAAAAACTCCCTTGGTGAGACCCATCTCACTAGTTCTCTATCTAAATGAAAACCAGAGTTGCCATTGGCGGTTCTTTCCTTTCTCTCCTTTAGTTATTAGTTGTAATAACCACTGGTGACTTCCACTGTATCTGTTCAGGTGCATTTAGAGAAACAAAACTACATTTGCGAATGCTGTCTGTGAAACACACATTTTGATTAGATAAATACAATACATACATCTACATCTATTTATTTTCTGTACCGCATATCATTACTTTGGTTGTGGGAATGCTGGTGTCTGGCACAACTAACTTTGGCTGAGAGGCGGGGTACATCCTGAGCTGGTCACCAGCCAATTGCAGGTCACATATAGGCAAATGATCAAATGGTGATTACACTCCCATTCACACCTATGGGCAATGTAGGGTCTTTAGTTAACCAACCATGCTTGTTTTGTAATGGAGGAAACCGATGGCATGGGGAGAACATGCAAACGCAACACAGGAGAGGCTGGATTTGAAACCCAGGTCCTCAGAACTGTGAAGCAGATATGCTAACCAGTCGGGCATCATGCCGCAAAGGTATACACTTGTTTCAGATAATTAAATGCAGACTGTGTTTAATCACATTTGTTACATTTCCCTAAACAATTATATGGTGTGTTTAATGACATTGTGGGCATTATGTGGTCATTCCCTGGTGATAAATATTTCATAGTCTGCGTTTGTATGTTTGTGGCTGTACAGAATTGTTGAGATGAATTCTTTAGGGGTCCACCATATTACCAAGAGCAAATTGCCATGATCAGTCAAGCAGACGTCCCTGAGGCTTGTCCGGCTCGGAGATTCAGCCTTTGATTAGCATCAAGAGAAAAGCTGAGGAACTGAGCAGAAGCGCCAGTTTGCTTTGCTTTTCATTTCCCAACACTCTCTCAAACAAGTTGACTTAATTAAATGGACCGCCACGATTCATTGTTGAAGTCGTTTTCCTTCTTTAATCAAGAAGGATTTAACACATCAGTGAGCACATCCTGAACCCTGCTTTTTCACCTTAAATTTTAAGTATATTTTATATTTTACAAACAGCCTGTGTTTTTTTGTTGTTGACAATTTTAGGCTTGTGTGCCTACTTTGCTCTTTTTGATCATGAGAAACCGCTTCATACTGAAGCGACTTATTGGATGCTTTAAAATTGTGATGAATGAACTGAAGTATGATAATTTGCTGTCTGAGGCAGGGACAACTCTAGTTTTGGTTTGAAAAAAAAGAAAAAGAATAAAAGGCTGCCTTGCCTACCGCTTTGTTTTTTGCTCTCCGGTCAATATGAATTTCACAGTCTACTGAAGCTTTTTCTCTCAGCGGATTGCACCCCCTACATTCAATATTGCGACTCTATCTCCTTTAATTGCTTTTTGAGAGGCCCATGTAGTCCTCACCTTGGCACGATGGCTGTACTTCCTCTGTTGCATCTCGATATACAGTTTTGACTTTGGCTATTTGGCAAGGTGCCGCAACTTCAAAAGTATAGAGTTGTAAATTTCATGTTTGTATTTATTATTAAGCCTAAAAGTGATGCTTTAAAGAGTCTGAACAACATGCTTGCTGTCAACTAAGTGAGTTGCTGAAATGACTGGGGAGGTAATTCCTATTAAGTTTTCTTTTTTGGGTGGCTTTTCTTCGAAAGTAGTAAATGTGATCAAACGACTTTACTATGACTTCCAATTGTGCACATGACATTCCAGTTATGCATTATAACAGGGCAATCAATGCATATAGGTAATGATGTAACAAAAATGTGAAAGTGTTCTGTGTATGTATGTTGGAAAATGTATCATCTCCAATGAGGTAAAACAGTCTGAGTGAGAAATGTTAGATATAGAACTCTGTCCAAGCTTATCATGTCTTTGTTCCAGTAAAGAGAGTTTGCAAGATGCCTGGCAGTTATGTGGAAAGATGAGAAACCCATTTTCAATGAAGGAGGCGCAAGAATGAAACAAATCAATTCTCAGTTAATCAGTTTGCCATCAAGTCCAGAGAGCTATATTTTGTCAAAAAAGTCAGTGTGAAAGTTCTAAAAATCAGCTAGTTTTGAATTTGTTAGTAAGAAATAAAGCAATCTAAGGCAATCTTGTTATAAATGATGATCATTATCTTTGGAGCCAATCACCAATTAGCGATCTTAAATAAATCAGTGGAAAATTTATTTTCAGAATTCCTTTCAAAATGTTAAACTTTCATAGAATATAGATTCAGGGCCCACAATTTCAACGATTACAATTGTTTATTTTTTCATAATTTGGGCTTCCAGTTAATAAAACCCACAAAATCAGGAGTTTAAAAAAATTGAATACTGTGAAGCAATTCACCCAAATTTTGCAGGCCATATATGTTTAAAACCGAATGTTACACACTAATTGTCCAATCAACTCAGAGCACCTGCCCAGGTTTCCTCAAGTGTCAATAAATTTCTTCAGTTTGATTCAGTTTTCTTAGTTGGGTTCAATCGAAGGAAGATCATCATTGGTATCCAACATAGAATGGGTAACCTACAAAAGATGATAGCTAAAGAGCCTGTGTGTTCAGAGAGTTCTGTGTCCAGCACATCAATGGAAGGACAAAATGTGGCCTGAGAAGATGCACCAGTAAAAGAGATGGCTGTGGGCTTCAGGAGATTATCAATAGAGAAGAGTCAAGAATCTAGCAGGGATTCAGAATGAGTGGAATGAAGCGGTAGTCACAGCTTCAAAAACCAACATATTCAAGCGCATCGAGGAGATGCGCCACAACTGTCGAATTCCTCGGGTCAAGTGACCCTGAGCCAAGGTAGAAAGCATCAAAACTGGGCCAAGGAGAAGGACTGGACTGTTGGCCAGACGTCCAAGGTCCTCTTTTCTGATGAAATTAAAGTATGCCTTCCATTTGTGAATTATGGTCCAAGGGTTTGGCGGGAGACTGGTGGAGAACATAACTCAAGATGTTTGAGTTCCAGTGTGAAACTTCCATAGTCAGTCATGATTTGGGGTGCAATTTCCAATGCAGGTTTTGGTAAACTGTCCATTTTTAATTTCAAGGTCATCACACAATACCAGAATGTTTTAGAGGGCTTCATGATTCTGTCTGCTGAGGATCTTTATGGAGATGCAGATTTCATCTTCCAGCAGTACCTGGCCCCTGCCCATACCGTTGTCAGAAGCATCAAAACCTGGTTTGATGCCCATGCCATTACAGTGCTTGACTGGCCAGCCAACTTGCCACATCGAATCCCCATTGAGAATGTATTAGGTATTATCCAGAAGAAAATGAGGGGCACAGAACTAAAAACAAAGAAGAAATTACCGCAATCTTCAAAGAAATCTGGGCTTCCATAACTCCCAGGCCATAGCACAGTGCATCAAGTCTGTCCGTTTGCGCAAGTCTGGTTGTTGCTGCCTCTGATGAGAGGAGGGGATGCCAGTCCAATGTGGGGAACTCAAAAGTTATGTGAGGGTCTTCTAAGAACATCTGCCAGAGTCCCCAGGCACAGAAATTTCATTTCCCACCCCTGGCAGAACTTCGCCGACATCCCGTGGAACGAGGGGACTTTGAGTCCAAGTGAACCATGTTCTGGACCTTCATTGTCGAGGTGGTCAACCCAAGCTGTGGACAGAAGGTGGGAGGTGCCTGTCGTGGCAGAAAACTCCAAATCTGTTGATTGACTCCAGGAATAAGGGATACCGTCAAGCTGAAGAAGGATTCCTAAAGGGCCTTTTTGACTTGTAGGACTCTTGAGGCACCTGTTGAGTACTGGCTAGCCAAGAGGAATACTGCTTTTGTGTTCAGTGAGGCAAATACCCAAGTGCGGGAGGAGTTTGATGAGGCCATCGGGAATGACATTCAGACATGTTTGAGGAAATTCTGTTCCACCATCCAGTATCTCAGCATGGGAAGCTGTGCAGTATCAACAATGTGTATCTTGTGGATGGGGCCCGACTGACCTTGACTTGGGATGTTGTGAGTTGGTGGTCAAATACTTCAAAAACCTCCTAAATTCTACCGTTTGGGCTCTCCAATCTCTGGGTTTAAAGTCACAGAGGTGGTTAAAAAGTTTCTCGGTGTTCTGTATGTTGTAGGTCTGTCCTGCCTGACACATCTCTGCAATAATGAGTAAGGAACGGGAACCGTGCTTCTCGTTTGGGAGACCGAGTTGATGGTCTCCCTTTTTGAAAAGGGGGACTGGAGGGTGTGTTTCAACTACAAGGGATACACACTCTCAACCCCCCACTACCCCCCGCAAGGATTATTTATTTGGAGGTTCTGGAGAGGTGGGTCTGTCTGGAAGTCACTTGTCAGATTCAGGAGAAGCAGCGTGGTTTTCCTCCTTTCCGTGGAACAGTGGACTAATTCTACACCCTCAGAAGAGTCCTTGAGGGTGCATGGGAGTTTTCCAACCAGAGTATATACTGTATGTTTTGTGGACTTGAAGAAGGCATTTGACTGTGTCTCTTGGGGGAGTCCTATGTAGGGTGCGTCAGGAATTCGATGTACCAACCCCCATAATAAGAGCTGTTAAGTTCCCGTATGACTGGTGTCAGAGTTCTGTCCGCATTGCTGACAATAAGTCAAATATATTTCCAGTGAGAGTTGGAGTCTGCCAAGGGTGCCCTTTGTCACCAGTTCGGTTCATTACCATATTGACTAGTAAGAACCCAGAGTTGTGTGTTCATAGTGTATGTTACTGGGGTGCTAAAAAAGTGGATGTTCATAATTTAGACACCCTTTTATTGTAACCCTGCAAACTTTTTTGACCCAGCCTCCTAAAAGAATCTGAATTTAGAATTATTTGGCAGGCAAGGGGCTGTAATTTAAATTTCAACACCAGGAAATAAAAACAGGTGAAGTTTTGAGGCGAAAATAAGTTTAGAAGTGTATCTGTTCTGTGTTGTTCTCAGCAGTTCACTGTCAGTTCATCTATAGGAGTGTCCTTTTACTACCACGGCGTCACTTAAACTAGTAAATGTTTAAGGGGTTATTACTGTTGTTCACACAACACATTCCAGTTGCCACTTTCTATTTACTCCACATTTGTGATAGAATGAGTAATTATCTTTAGCGTGATCACAGCTAAATTGGTGTTAACCCCCTTGTTTTCTAGAATAAGTTGGTGATGTTGTTCCATAGCTAAATATTTATCTGTGTAATTGTGGCTTTACTTTGACACAAATACAACTTAATTTGAGGTGATTGTCTCTAACAACAGGTTTCTTTCTTCTCAGGAATCTTAATTTCCCCCAATATTCAAACATGCAGCACTTTTACGTAAGTGCTGATATTACAACTCTATTCGACCACATGTAGAAGCCCACAAAATCACTACTCCTGTAGTCTGTTGCTTTTGTGTGACACTTCTCTCTAATTATGGGTTGTAAAAGTGTCTAAATAATTATAATTTCATAGCAGTGAAAAAAAGCATGAACAATTATTGGTCAGACCTCACACTTTATATGTTTAAACATTAAGTCAGGTTATAGCAAAGTAAAAACGTGTTCTTCTGTTATTCATCCCCCACTACATAGGACAAACAGCATTTGTCACACCATAATTAGCTATTTAATTCAGATGGCAAAGTCAGGATGACAGTTCACTACAATCACATCTTGGTACAGTGGAGCTTTCACTTTGCCGTGATCAAGTTGTAAAGGCCTCCACTTTGTGTGGTGCTAGCTGGCAGGAGGCTGAGTGCAAAACCAAAAGCATTGAGTGTTTCCTGGTAAGACTGTGATGTGAGAGCTGTTACTAATCTTCAATTATAGGTCTCTTTTTACTTATGTGTGTTGGTGTGTGGGTGTTCTCTACTGAGATAACCAACAGAAGCTCTTGTGGTAGAGTTTTGTGTTATGCTGAAATCCAGACTGCTGTTAGAGTGATGCTAAAATGACAGGTGAAGAACTGGAGATTGACTTCTGCATGTCTGTGAGCACCTATAACCTAACCTAACCTCTAACCATGACCCCTATTTGCGAGAGAGTGATAGACCAACTTCAGCAATGGACTTTTAATTGTTATTTTCCATTTCCCATCTATATTTCACATTGTTTAATAATCATCTCTAGTAACTTTCCTTTACACGTTTAATCACAAATGTGCCACAGATTAGTTCATTTTCATTTACTGTTTAACATAAATGTCAGTGTTCTTCAGGACCTTGTTTCTATTCCATGTAAGACAGAAGTATGATAACCACCAAAACCTTTTCATCACAGGTCCGGCTTGAGGACTTAAAAAAAAAAAATAATACAGTATCAATTAAAACATGGTTTCAGGCAGCATTTAACTCTGTTGTCTCTCCCTCACATTATGGAATCCAACAACCTCTGTAATATATTTTCCCCTCTATAATTGCAATAATTATTCTCTCCTTCAATCAAATACCAGATTTTTCGCACTATAAGGCGCGCCTTCAATGAATGGCCTATTTTAAAACTTTTTTCATATATAAGGCGCGCTGCATTATAAGGAGCATTGAATAGATGCTACAGTAGAGGCTGGGGTTACATTATGCATCCATTAGATGGAGCTGCACTAAAGGCTCAATATTGATCCATATATAAGGCGGACCAGATGATAAGGCGGACCGTCGGTTTTTGAGAAAATTAAAGGCTTTTAAGTGCGCCTTATAGTGCGGAAAATACGGTAATTGTATTTGGTTATTTTAGGGTACAGGTGCATGTTATTGGATTCTCTGTGCATATGGCTGTGGCTTCAAAGAGAATCAGTTGCTCCTTGGGTGGTCCCATGTTTAATTAAAAGGAAATACTATAAGTGATTCTATAACATCTGACAACTGAATATATTGAATGTGTGCAGGTGATTCAAAGATAGCAGGTAACATGGTACTATTACATCGCCCAGTTAGTTCAGGTGAAAGGTAAAGCAACAGAATACTGTCAGTGCAAGCTAAACCCTCTTGGAATTCTCACTTTCCTTAAGCAGTTAGGGCTCTTTACCATTTCACATTGGAACAGGAAAATTAAAGTGTTTGTGATTCCTGGCATGGCAGTAGTATTTGATTTGATTTATATGTGGTGAAATTGGTCTTCACTGCACTTTGCGGCCTCTTTCCAGAGGGTTACATCTGTACAGAATGCTGAATCGGGTTACATACTCTGTCTTTGGTCAGCCTTCATGAAACTGAGACCTGCTCTACAAAAGATTGAAGACGCAGTGTTGTCTGTCAGCCTTGTGTTTCATGGACATGTTGTTGCATCTGAAATTCAGTTCACTCTTGGCTTAAAATACAATATGAGATGAATCACATTCTCCCTGTATCTTTTTTTATAAACTTATATTCAAAACATGGATGTTTGTCTGCAGAAATTCATGAAATGAAATGAAATCTACAGGTGTATTCAGTGATCCATATGTTAAACCCAGGTAAAACAGAACTAGGTTTTTCCTGAAATTAAAAAAAGCTGACGGGGCAAGGTCGTAGATGATTGCTTCTACACTTGGGAGTTTTGCCAATTTTGTTTTTTTGTTTATTACCAATAATCAGAAAACCTACTTTGTTCACCCCTTAGAGACCATTTCAAAAGGACGTAAGCATCCAATGGAGCTACAAACGTTTTGTCAGTTGTAAAATTGAATGCAAAATAGGATACAGTCGTGGGGATTACGTACCCACCCTCCCCGTGAATAATGAAAATCTGTGAATAATAGATGGAGTATTTTTGAATACCCATGTATGATGTGTACCACATAGACCACATTAAATAAGTGGTTAAATTGGTCTTGGCGGCACTTTGCAGTCTCTTTGTGGTCCGTTGTAGTGGAGAAGGAGCTAAGCCAAAAGCTGAAGCTCTCAATTTATCAGTTGATCTACGTTACTACCCTCAAATGTAGGTTGTGACCGAAAGAAAAAAATCCCTGATGCAACGATTTTTCTCTGCAGGGTGTCCGGGCTCTCCCCTAGAGAAAGGGTAAGAACCTTGGTCATCCGCGAGAGGCTCTGAGTAGAGCTGCTGCTCCTCTGCATCATTGAGAGGAGCCAGATGAGGTGGCTCGGCATCTAATTAGGATGCCTCCAGGATGCCTTCCAGGTGAGGATTTCTGGGCATGTCTCACCGGGAGGAGACTTCGGGGACGACCCAGGACATGCAGGAGAGACTAAGTCTCGCAGCTGGCCTGGGAATGCCCAAGTATCTCCCTGGAAGACCTGGATGTCAGGTCTGTTAGGGGGAGAGGGAAGTCTGTGCTTTAGTTAGGCTACTGACACTTTGACCTGACTTTGCATAATTGGAAGAAAATGGATGGATGGATGGATGGATGGATGCAAGTCACTCAAAGAGGTCAATTGGAACGTTGCCAGCCTGACTAGGCAGGTCAAGGCCAAGGCCCCCACTCTGATTTACAGCCCTAATATAATTTATCACCCTCTTTCTGTCAGTAGGGAATTTAAGTTACAGTTACAACATGCAGCACTCTCTCTTGTTGGGCTTCTGATGTGACTTTGTGCTTTGAAAAATATTGATGAATGTAGAAAATCTTGTCTCCTTTTATAGCTCAAACAATTAACATACACGCATGCAACAAGTACGATATACACTTCTCTCGTTAAAGGTTGGAATATTGTATCCAATTCCCTTCTTTTTGCTGAGGGTTTGACATCAAAGGATATCTGCAATGTATTTTAACTCAATCTGTCACAATTATTTTTTTTTAAAATGAAAAAAAGTGTTCCACTTCGAGTATTGTCTTATTCTAAGTTGTGTGTCAGATGCAGATTGTAACACTTTTGAAAAAGAGTGAATGTTATGCAAAACTATCAGAATCATATTTATTTGTCAAGTGTTTAACAACACACAAGGAATTTGTCTCCGGTAGTCGGTGCTGCCCTGGTATGACATTCAGAACAAAGAACCAACAAACCAACAGGAACAAAGAACAAGAGACATTCATTTACAGATATGCAAAATGCAGTCTTCTTCGTTCAGAACACCCAAGAGTGTGTCAACGCCCCAGATTATGGTAAATTTATACAGAGTGCCCTTATGCATTTGCAGTTCCCGTTATAGACCAGTGCAATGACAATTGTGCAAAGGAATCAGTTTAAAGTGACGAGTTGTGCAGAATATATTACTAATACTGATTCACCAGCAGGATATGAGGGTGTGTCTCGACAATGGCACAAGGCAGAAAATAGTAGTTCGCTGATCAATAATTTAAAGAATTAATTGCCAGAGGGAAAATTTTTTTTGAATGCCTGCTCGTTTTGACTTACATTGATCAGTAGCGCCTACCCAATGGAAGGAACTGGAAGAATAGGTGGCCAGCATATGGAGGGTCCGAAAGGATGCTGCCTGCTCTGGACCTAGTTTGAGTTGCGTGCAAGTCTTCAATAGTGGGTAGAGTGGTGCCGGCAATCTATTCAGCTCCAACTGAAGATATTCAAGTTTATATGATGTTTATAAGCTGTTTTTGTTTGTTTTTACATGCTTTTAATCATGTAAAGCTCATTGAGTTACCTTGTGTATGACATGGCCTATATATATACACATTTCTTTTCCTTTGATCATGGTTGTGTGGAGTGTCATATTCATGTAAAATAGGTGATGGCATAGAGTGACATGTTACTTATGGCATTTCAGGATATAGTATTTTTCATTGGTACAAAGAACGGTGTTTTGAATTTGACTTTGGAATTAAATATATATGAAACATTTGAAGGGAATTTCATTTATGATATAATGACAATAACTGATTAAAAATACCAAAGAGAACTACAATCTTGGGACATTCAAATGCAAAATGTCCAGTAATTACATTTTTTTATTCATCTTTAATTCATTAGTATGAAAATGATTTAAAGAAAAAAAAAAAGCTTAAAACAAAGCTAAATTCAACACTGCATCATAAATTTCTCTTCCTGCCTAATCATTTCAGTAGGTTTATCTTTCTCATCTGGTAATGACGGCAATGGTGATGAGGTCATATTCTTTCTTATGAGAGGAAATGAAGCTGTTTGAATGACACTAAAGAGTAAGTCAATAAGAGCCCTTGGGTGTAATACAATGCCTGCACTTTGATGTCTTTGTGGTTCTGGTGTTTTGAAATGCTGATTTGGAGATTTCTCTATTCCTTCCTACTGCCAGTTTTTGGAGTAGGTGTTCATTGTAATGTGTGGGGATGGATTTTGGGAAACATCCATTGAGATTTGGCTGGAGCCAGTGGTGACCCCCTGGAAGGATGTTTTTGTCAATGACCCATCCTTTTTGACTCTCTCCTGTGGTGTTGTCTCCTCGTGATTGGTGATGAAGTCAAACAGGGGAGCTGGCATGCCATTCCCCTTGTTGTTGTTGTTTGGTCTCACCCCCCCACACTTCTCCCCTATGAAGGACCTAAAGCTGCAGGGGTGTTTGTGTAGGTTTGGGTCTTATTCAGAGAAGTTCATTCATGCTCTGGGAGACCTGGGGATGGCCATCAAACTGGCATCAGGCTTTTTTTGAGTGAGTGATTGTGGCACACAGCCTCCTGCTGGATTTCCTCTGTGAATCTTATAGATTCCCCAGTCCATGTTCAAAGAGGTGTAAAAAGCGGACAGCAGGTCAGAATAGAAATAAAAAATGAGGTTTTTAAATTGTGGGGGAAATTTCTAAAGTAACATTTTAAATATACCGACACATTCTGGAACTGTGATGAAAAGAAAGTGGTTGATGTATTGCTAAATAAAATGACAAAGGAAGAGGAGTATTAGAGGGCTCACTGTAAAACTATTTGATAATACCCTAAAGTTGCACATTTTGTTCAGGCACTCCTTTTGATTGTGTCATTTCCCTACTTGTTTGAGCAAGATGCATTAGCTTTATGGGTCTGACAACCCTCATTGTTTTGTAAATCTGTGAGTTAGAGGGTGGTACTACTAAGTCTATGTTTTACTTCCCAATTGAACGTTTTTCGTCTAAGCCGTTCAATGGAAAAGCAATGAATACTTTACTGCCACTTGACCACGTGGCTATCAGGAGCTACGTTTAGTATCCCCCTGGGGAAGCCCTGTGGTGTTTCCCAGAGTTTCCAAGTAGCCTGCTTAGCATTTGCACTCGGAAGGACAAACATCCTCGAGTCCAAAATGAACTACTCTGACTGAGTGAGCCAGAGACAGAAAAATGTGCATAGAGAAAGAAGGCAGGCAGGGTACGGGTTAGGTTTTCAATACTTATTTTCATCTATTCTAGGAGACAATCCAGAGTCTCTCCCCTATGCTAACAGTTTGAATCAAGTTTCACTCAGTCACTCATCATACCGTTTTGAAACAAATATATTCTTATCTCCAAGCAAGAGTGCTCACCAAGCAGTCATTGAGTTACAGTACAGTAGATGGGTCTTTGCCTGGGTGCACATTTCTCCTGACAGACACATATTTCTCATCATCTTTAGTTGAGAGTTATGTTACCATATTTCATTGAGTAGGATGCACCAGGCTCATCTACTGTTATTTAGTCATATGCTTGTAGTAATTATTTTTTTCCCACTGCCCTGTTCGATGCCACAATAGACATGCTACAAATCACTGAGAGTGTTGCTACTCTGTTTGATGAGGTGTAAGACAGACCTCAACTTTGACAAGTGTTATTTCCACACCCGCAATTAAGGCAGTTCCCTCCCAATTCCATCACAGTGTGTGACCAGAAAAAGATTTCACCGCCCACCTCAGTCACATTCCCGGACTCTGTGGTGAGCAATGGCTTTTTTTTTTTTTCAATGCAGACACAATCAAGAAGAAAAAAACCCTGATGAAACGTATCCAAGGAAGATAGACATATGAGTAGGAGTGAACAAAGAGCTCTTGCTGTTTTTCTTGACATTGAAAAAGGTAATTGATTGGAATTAATTAGTTCTGAGAGATAAATGATGGTTTAGTGAGATGTGACAGTTCTAATGACGTATTGTCGGGATAAAATGTAGAATGGATAAAACTGAATTTTCATTTCTTTTCTTTTCTTCTTTTTATTTATATGGTTAAATGGTCAAGCATCTGTTCATGAGGCCAATGAGAATGGACAGCAAGGAAAATGAAACCAGCATAGTTATACAGTCCATATGGTGGTCCATTAATATTTGATGGATGTAATCATAAACATTATATCAAGGTAAAGTTAACATCCTTTTATTGTACGTAGTTAAGACAGCAGGAATCGAATCTAGTTCTGACACATTCTTAAAAAAAGTGGGCAGGAGGACTTGTATCGACAAAGCGACAAGCCTCACCTCTGCCTCCTCATTGCTTTTATTTTAACACTTCCTTGATTTCTCTTAGCAACATGAATTGGCAGCTTGGCAATGGACTCTCCAAGTGATGAGAACATTCACTTCACCAGAGGGCAATTCCGAACTATCTCTGAATAGAGCTGTCATTACTGTGGATCTGGGTTCGAGTTAGGTGGGAGTCAATGGGAACCAAGCGCCTGCAAAGTACACCCGAAAAGACCACCATGAAGGGCCCCAACCCACCCGTAAAGAGAGACAATCTGAGCTCCAGTAGTTTTTCATTTATAGCTTGAAGTTCATTTTGAATCCATCGGATTTTGACCTCTTTCAAATAGTTTTCCTCTCTATTTACCACAACCCTGTAGTCACTGTATTAGGGCAGGGGATTGTTGAGAACCACAGATTTCGATTTGATTTTACTTCTTTAGGTCGTGATTCCATACAATATTCGTGTACATTTTTCAATATTGATTTAAATAAAAATACACGATTATAAAAAAATGTGACGATTGTTGCATATTTATTTTTAATGGCATATAAAATATGTTATCACATCACATTTTTTACACAATGAAACACCTGAAAATAAAATTTACGAACCACTTTTTTGTAAATGAAGACTACAAAAGTAAAAAGTATGGCAGTTGTGTATAAAGAATGGGACTGGTAAATTGCATGCGAACTTAAATTTTGTTTAGTTCTTCTTTGAAATTGTAATTAAAAATGCACAATAAGATCTCATTTGGACAAAAGTTAAAACATAATAACAGCTCTGTAGATAAAATGCATAGATATTTAAATGTTTCTTATTCATAGGAGTGTTCCAACCCAGTCTTTGAGATTGTAAATGTGTCCGATGTCAACAAAACGACAAGTACTGTATAATTTTGAACTGGATCTAAAACCTCGGATTTTAATACACTTATACAAGAAGTCCATTGCTAACTCTGCTCCAACAGCACATGGATGGCATACAGGGCACACAATCACAACATGTTTCTAAGGTACTACCATAGCAGGAAGCATTAAGAGTGAATGGTGCTTGCTGAAAGTCGTTTATTGACACCCCATCTGAAGTTCATCATAAAACTAAACACTCAAAAAAAAATACACCTGTTAAATGTTCGAATACGGAATACAAATATCTGTTCAGAAAAATCATTAGCTCACTGCTAACACACAAGGAATGAAAAACAGTATTGAAAAGTTAAAAAAAATAGTCTTGTACTTTCGGCCCTTATATCTCAAAATAAATATGAACACACATCTAAACACATACAAACAGGCAATATAACAATACTCTCAAGCATTCTATATATACTTTAAATTGAAAATATATGATTGTGAGTTCTACTTTCTTTGTCACTGCAAGTGTTATCTCATTGCATTTACCACACTGCCCCTTAGATGTCAAGACGTGGAGAGTAGTTATGTTTTTTAATCTGTTGTCTGTTTGTCAATAATAAATGGGTCAGTTTTTATCAGACCTACTGTTGCTGGTTATTGTTCTCTTTTTGTGTAATATCACTTGCTCAAGTCTTTTCTAACATTTCATACTACAGAACCAGAAAAACTGTAAATTTAAAATTTATATATATATATATGTAACATTTTATTGCTAAAATTATATCAGACCGATATTGTTATCGGCCAAAAATTAATGCTGTGACTTTGGTATTAGATCGGAGGTGAACAAGTTGGATCGGGGTATCCCTACTTATTGGTGTTGCGAATATAACTTGCAGGGTATTTAAAGCTCAAGTGTCATAAAATGGATGATTTTAGGTATATTATTAATGAAAAACCCACAGCCAATATGGTCCCATGTGTTTTTTCACCACAAAACATGATTTTGATGTATACATCTTTTTGTAACTCCCGCCATGAAAATCCTCTCAGAAATTTGTTGTCGAGAAGAAGCAGGAAGTGACGTAAAGTACAGTGGCGCCCCCTCGTGGACTCGTTTGTTTCCATTAGTTTTACCAAGGTAGCTCGTTGTTCCTTTGTGTTAGCCAAAATGCCGGCTCATTGCATTGCTGGACATTGCTTGAACTCACGGGAGAATGGAATTACCCTTCATAAGTTTGAAAGAGACCCTGTTTGTTGTGAAAAATGGATTGCACGGGTGGAAAGGATGAGAGCTTTGTGGGTTCCAAATAACAGGTAGGTGTGTATAGAGCTACTAAAAAAAAAAAAAATAGTTTGGGGCGGACTACGTGATCGGTCTCTCTCATAACGTAGCAAAAGATCCTCGTATGAAATGTGTTGATGTGCGCATACAGCTACTAAAAAAAAAATAGTAGTTTGGAGCGGACCACGTAATCGGTCTCTCTCATAACGTAACAAAAGATCCACGTATGAAATGTGTCGATGTGCGCGTTGCCCAGCCAACAATGTCTCACTCAGCCTGCAACATAGCTCGGCTCCACCCTCTCCTTATATAGCACGGCGGGCCGAAACTCAGCCACACCGGCTGAGGCGCCGCGTTCGGCGGTCACATCTTCCGAGAAGGCTGCGCGTCGGGCTTTGCGATGGGGGCGGCTCTGAAGAACCCAGCCGAGAATGCGTTACTCAGTTGCGTGCGAGCATGAAGCGCGCCGGCTCGACTGTGAACACAAAGCAGCACCACTCGGCTCCGTCATAAGCCACACCGGCCGGCTGCGATGAACCGCGATGGCTCATCTCCGCCGCGGAAGTGGATCGGACGGGATGCGGTTTGGCCGTGATGGCATATCATCTGATTATGGCTCGAAACAATAGTGTAATATTGCCCCGGTAACTTCACGCCGTTGTGTGATGTTGTCCTTTTTGAAAAGAACTTCCGTGTCAGAAGGGGCGTTGGAAAAATCTGAATATCTCTGTTGTTCGGCTTCCATAGTAGCAGGCACTGTGCGTTTTCAACGGTGGAAGTGATGATGACGTCAAGGACAGATGACGTAACTAATATGGCGACCACTTGGATGTTGAGGGACACTCAATTGCGCAACTTTGTGCATGGATGACGTGCTCTCCGCTCACTTTTTTTTTTCCGTATAGACATTGAAGTGAATACTGTTATATGAATTTTTCATTACAATATCTATTTTAGAATGTTTATAGGGATGTCACCCCCACTTTAAGCAATAACTAATTAAGTAGCATGCTTTCACCATTGTGAGACAAGCCTGTACCAGTAGGAGTGTACATTCTTTGTCAAATCCCATTAGAAAATAACTCCGTCAACAAGTCAATCTGTCAACACGTTTGCTGTATTGCTCCCTCCCTGTGGGGCTTCTGTGAAGCACGGCTCTTGTCTGCATAAATTTGACAGGAATTCCTATTTGTTAGAAATGAATGGGCGGCACAGTGGATCAGCTGGTTAAGCGTTAGCCTCACAGTTCTGAGGTCCCGGGTTCAATCCCGGCCCTGCCTGTGTGGAGTTTGCATGTTCTCCCCGTGCCTGCATGGGTTTCCTCCGGGCACAGTCTAAATTGCCCCTAGGTGTGATTGTATGTGCGGCTGTTTGTCTCCATGTGCCCTGCGATTGGCTGGCAACCAGTTCAGGATGTACCCTGGCTCCTGCCCATTGACAGCTCGGATAGGCTCCAGCACTCCCCACGACCGTCGTGAGGATTAGCGGCAAAGAAAATGGATGGATGGATAGAAATGAATGAAAAGTATTTGCTACGGACTAAGGGATCAGTTTCTCTTTCTGTTGATTTTAGTTACTCTAAAACTGCTGTCTTCACCCAGTGTACAGTTGCGGAATGGCAACTTGTGGCGTGTTTTCATATTGGAATTTGATTTTGAGGTTGGAGTGTCTTTTGTCCATTTCTGTGTTCTGGATTTACAGAGGCATCCAAGTAATTCTAGATGTCAGATTTAAAATTAAAAATCATTCGCATCGCGTAACTGCAGCAGCTGTTTCATCACCATTGTGTTTAGCTTGGTCCATACAACATGAACTTCACACAGGGCCTCACGGTGTCCAGGAAATGACTCAGTTAATCAGATTTAAAGAATTGATAATAGGCTTTAAATGACCAGGTTTTTGGGAGCTGATCACTGATCACAGAGTTTAAACTATTAATAACTGATCACCATTCTGATCACAAGATGGAGCAATGTCAATTGAAATGACTTGTTCATTTACTGTATATACTTGTGTATTGTATACTGAGTATATTAAAAAATATTCCCTAATCAGGTTATGTATTCTAATCAATCAGGCCAAAACATTACAGCATGACAGAAATAATGGTTGCTGATTGCAATTAAATTACTACGAACACACGGAAACTTTAGAGCATGATTATACAGAATAGTAGCATGTTTAGGCAAAACCGTTAGTACGAGCACTCACTTACCAGTCTACATAACATTTTCTTGGCTGCTTGTGCGACGTATCGTATTAAAAGTACGTGATCATACTTCAAGCAATCTGTGAATGAGCGTCTTCTTCCGAACACTGGTAACAACCACCACCACCACCACATGTTTTTCCACATTACATTATTTTTTTTTCCAATATTTTACAAAAGACACACCATTGTTGTCATAGTAATGAGTGTGTCTAGTTGTATTTGACACGCAACAAGCCTAAAAATAAAGCTTTTGGATACAAATAGTCGATCTGACAGCGATGCGGAGTAAATATCTTTTGCGGATTTGATCAATTATGCCATTGTCATAACCAGAACGCTAGGGCGGACCCAAATGCATGACTCGGTAGACCGGAAGATCTTTATTTGTTCCAATGTGGAATGCCGGAGAGTCAGTCAGAGCGAGCAGTAGTATCAGGAGCGTCAGGCTTACGGGGTTGGTCGGAGGACACAGGGGTTCAGGATCAGGAATGCGGAAGTGCAGGAATGAGGCATGGATGGCAACGATCTGGCAAAGCCGGACCGGCCGCTGGGTCCTATATATACTAGGGTTCATTATAGCTGATGAGGCCCAGGTGTCCGCCTCCTAATCAACGCAGGTGTGCAGGGGACCTGCACAGCCTGGGCTGGACCGGTAGAACCGTGACAGCCACTGATCGGATTGGTAAATTATGACATTAAAGCTCATCAGCCAATCAGCATAAAATGGTAATTATTGGCCAATACCAATCAAGCCAATCAGATAGGTTTTAAGTCTAATTGGTACTGATTTGCGAAAAGATGAAATGTAATTCATTGCTGAATGGATAATTTTACCCACGCCTAGAATTAATCTGATATTTACCCTTTATTAAATCTTCATCAACTAATCTGAACCTACGTCATACTTTTTTTTCTGTGCTGGGTTTTTCCATTTGTGTTAAACGTGCTATTTATTTTATTTTTGTATTGGTGGTGCACTGTGATGTGTAGTTAGTACTAAGTACATAAAGTACGACTATCCTTTTGAGACCTGAAAAAATACGATACAGACCCTAAAAATAAAGCTTTTGGATTGGCCCCAGTACATTGGTTTGGTAAACCAGGGGTCGTGAGTTCGTATCTCACTGGGGCCTCTACTCATCAAGAGGGGTTGCGTCAGGAAGGTCATCCAGCGTAAAAACTGTGCCAAACAAATATGTCACGCTGTGGCGATCAAGCCGAAAGAAACTTACTTTTTAAGATAAAATGCATGAATATTACAGAGAAGTTCTTGGACGTTTGTGTGCATCTAAAGATCTCAAATATTTTCTTTTGGGCTGATCAATTTGTGGCAGAGATACAACCGATCAATTTCTGGCAGAGACACAAGCAATATATCTATGTTGATTACTCAACATTGTCAGGATAATCTGGCTGGTTTACTACAATTTATGTTTTGATTTGTCTCACTTTCTATCAATTCGATATATTTTTGAGAAACATGCAATTGCTGGAAGGACACTTTTGTTCATTGCTGTATATTGGATCCAGGTTTCAAGATGCTGTGTGAATGGAGTCACCAGCAAACATGCACGTACAAGTTGTATGTTTGTATTCAAATCAGATAAACTATTTTGTTGAAGGATACTGTCAACAGAGTCTCCCTAATTAAGATTTAAGTAGAACATCACACGCAACTAAAGTGTATTTCAGAAATGTATTATCAGTGTCTTGTCTTGCCCGATCTTTGGTGGTAATAGAAACATCATTCAATAAAAATAAATTATAACACCGTTATAAGGAGTATAGGTTTTGTTTGGAGTATGTTTTTTTCCAATATAGGGAAGGTTGCTTATCTCATTATTTTGCCACTCTAACTAAAACCAGATTTTAAATGTATCATCCAACTCGGTAAGTAATAGGAATACCCTTCCCATCAAAATTAATTGCTTGCCATTTTTCTCATTTTTAATTTTTAAGAAGAGCTGTGTGGTCTCTCTTTAGTGTCAAAAATTCATGGAAAAAAAACCAGAACAAAACGAAACAAAAAGCTTTCAGGCCTGCAGCTCATTAGCCCCTGCTAGAATCACTCATGCAGCGGTCACATTGTAGGATATTCAGCCTGTCAGTCAAATGTCTTTCAGTTTTGAATTGAATGTCAAGTGTGAAGGGACTGGCTGGTCATTAAAATTTTTATTTTGTCATATCTCAGTACATTTCCTCAGCTGTCTAACTGTCTATGTCTGTTACCCTGTGTGGTTGTCACCTCAGGCACAACGGAGATTATTGACAAGGGGTTTTCCTCTTGGCTAATGAGGAAGAACAATGTTGATGGGAAGAGCTTGATGTGAACGGGGTACAGATGGCATGACTTTTGCATCCCTCAATTAATATTTGAATTACCTATGGTATGGGTGTTCAATATATACAGTATATGGTATAAATTCAGGCTATGGTAGACATTTGGACTCTATGAGCTGGTTAAAAAAACGGTGTACATGTCAAACAGTCATCCATCCATTTTCCCTGGCTTCCTGCTGTTCAGTAATAACCAGGGGGAACTACAGGCCTAAGGATAACTTGCTACGAGCTGCTGCTGGCAACCTCGTAAGGCTAAACACAGCTATTCCACATTGCTGGTCTGCTCCTTTACCCCACGAATCCTCACCTACATAGTGGTGAAACTAATAAACTAATGGAGGACAATAAGTAGTAACTAAGCATGTGTCATACAAACCAAAGAGAGAGAACAGAAGAAGATTAATAAGCCATGCTAACATCCGTCCATTTTCGGAGCTGCTTATCCTCACAAGGGTTGTGGGAGTGCTGAAGCCTATCCCAGCTAAAATCAGGCATGAGGCAGGGTACACTCTGAACTGGTTGCCAGCCAATTACAGGGACCATGGAGACACACAACAGTCACACTCACAATCACACTTCGGGCCAATTTAGAGTCTCCAATGAATGCTGCTTTGGGATGTGGGAAGAAACCGGAGTGCCCGGAGAAAACCCACGCAGGCACGGGAAGAATATGTAAACGCCACACAGCTGGGGCCAGGATCGAACCACCTGTGAGGCCAAAACTTCACAGCTGCTCCACCGTGCTGCCCTTTATTGACATATTTCTCATTTATGGCATTCCAAATTACTTCAAAACTCATCACCAAAGAATTTCCCCACAGATTCTGGTGGAGCTGAATTGGCTGATGTCAGAGGCATTTGAATTTCCACTTTCTCCTGTACTTTAAATGGAAAAGCTGTATGAGGCTTATCCTTCACTTGCAATTTATTTTATTTTGGAAAATTTATGTGTAATAATGTAGATACTTTTATTATTCGACATACCTAAGTTTATTAAAGCTTGCTTCATTTCAAACCTCTCTCACTTGGTTTTCTCTGTGCCAGCCGCAAGTTATAACTGCTTTTTTTTCAATAGGGGAGTCTAATTGTAAACATCAATTGCATGGGGTCAAAATAAGGCTATCAGAATCAGAAAAGAGTTATGGATTTGGAAAGTTTTTCACTCTGATGATAAAAGGAAGTCCTGTATGTAATACACAAAACGTCTCTTAAGGTCTTGACTTATCAAATTAGGTGGACAAGAATTTATGATGCGGGAAAGCAGCAACTCCAATATCAGATTTGCATTTATCCATCCATTGATTTTCTGAGACGCTTATCCTCACAAGGGTTGCAGAAGTACTGGGGCCTATCCCAGCTATCATCGAGCAGGAGCTGGGGTACACCCTGAACTGGTTGTCAGGCCTTCGCAGGGCACATAGAGACAGACAACAGTCACACTAACAAACTTACTGATAATTTAGAGTCCCCAATAATGAATGCCTGTTTTTCGGATGTGGGAGGAAACCAGAGTGCCCAGTGAACACCCACGCAGGCACGGGGAGAACATGTAAACTCTACAGGAAAAAAAAAAAAAGATTGCATTTAGTCTCTCTTTGCCATTGCAGTTTATGACAGACCATGAGTCTGCCCCATTTCCTGAGATAAGGCTGACTGGGACTGAAGAGCTCACATCAGTCATTATGGGGAGTGCACAGCTTTGGGGCTTTGAATACTAATAGACAACAACATCTACCAGCAATCTCTTCCCACTGATTTAAAGCGAGGCTGTCCAAGTAGAAAACCCCAGAAGGATTATATCTGGATTATTGTTAAATTCCATCTCCAATTTGCTATCTAGGAATGATGACAGTGTTGATCACCTTGCATAAACCTTTAAAGGAGAAATCCAGTGCTTTGCATGAACACTGCATCCAATAGGTCATGTAATATGTACCCTATTTTGACAATGTGATGCTAACTCTACTCTCATTTAATAGTGTTTTGAGAAGATTTTTGTCAACAATTACGAATTTTCAGAGACGCTGCCATTTTCATGAGTCACATGATGTAGGTGGGCATATGTGACGTGTATTGTGCTGTTCCCAACGCTGGATTACATGGGACACTATTATGCCCAGCTGTGATTTCTCGGATTTATACTCATCTGATGAAGAAATAGCAGTATCGGTTAATCGGGAAGACGTAGGAACACTTCCATACAGATTTGAACCTGTGGCTGTAATTAATTTTGAATATTCGAATGGTTCTTCAGGCGGAATGACATGGAGTCAGACTACTCGGAGGCCTATGCGTGACATAAGTGTGTAAACAAAGGCCCCTGGGAGCTCCGGGCCAGCAGCTGCAGATGGTTCTTCGGATGGGAATCACGCGGAGTCTGACAAGCGGCGGGCCACGAGCCGAGCTTTCAGGTAGCGGAGGCCTTTAGCCTTGCCTGAAAGCTCGGCTCGTGGCCCACCGCCGCAACCTGCTTCATTAGCCCCGGAGGCCGAAGCAAGGCTAAAGGCCTCCGCTGCCTGAAAGCTCAGCTCGTGGCCCGCCGCCACCGCCTGCTTCATTAGCCCCAGACGCTGAAGGAAGGCTAAAGGCCTCCGCCACTACCAAAGCTCGCCTAAAGGCCTCCCCGGACATTGAAACTTGGCGCTCCCGGTGGCGGAGGTGTCCGGGGCTAATGGCCTCCGCCGCCTGGAACCTCGGCTCGCGGTCGCCACCAGAGCTTGCTCTTCAGACTCCGCGTCATTCCTGTCCAAAGAACCATCTGCAGCTGCCCACCCGGCACTCCCGGGGGCCTTTGTTTACGCACTTATGTCGCGCGTAGGCGTCCGAGTAGTCAGACTCCGTGTCATTCCCGTCCGAAGAACCATCTGAAAATTCGTAATTATCGATAAAAATCTTCTCAAAACACTATTAAATGAGAGAAGATTTAACATCACATTGTCAAAATAGGGTAAATATTACATGACCTATTGGATGCACTGTTAATGGAAGCACTGGATTTCCCCTTTAAATTACCAGACAAAGTGTCAGGTTTTTGGGGTTATGTATTTTACTTCATTCAGCGCTGAGTTGTACAGTGGATATAAAAAGGCTACCATCACGTTCCAGGGCATGATTTCTAATTTGTAAATTATGTATTGTTTTAATGTAATTATTTTCATTACAAAAGCAAATGCAACTTTTACTCTGCATGGGAAAAACAGGGTGAGACATTGTGCATGCGCACAAACATGAGGTACCGTGTTTATGTAAGTAAAGATGGCCCTCGAGTAAGGTTGGGCATTAAGAATCCAGAACTCGTTGGAACTGGGAGTAATGATACGCGATACCATAAGTGTTCTTAACTTTGTTAAAATCAATGACCAGTGGTCTCAATGCAACACTTATTGTGCAAAGGAGGCTTTCACGATGTGTAGTATATGACGTGCTCCAATCCTCAGTCTAGATTGCACGGAGCTTCAGTTAAGTCAACTCTGTCCATAGGGTGAGGGAAAATTAAATACATCTGTGCCAAGATTGTGACTGCTAACAAGGAAAATGATTGGTTGCACTTTTGCACTGATGGGTTTGAGCATTTAATTTAGTCTTCAAACCTATGTAAGCGCTGATGATTGTCCCATTATTAATTGGGACAAAATCCATAAATGTTGTCTCACTGTATCGCAAACACTAACCTTGCGCTTCAGCGATGGATAAGGAAAAGAATCAATGTTTTGTGTTAGCCTTTGGTTTTATCCATTAAAAAAATAAATTACAGGTTGCTTGTTACTATTTGTGCCAAAGTGTGGAGTTCTGGTGTGTACCCTTCAAAATGAAAGGCTACAAGTTTAAAACACACGAAATCTTGTTAAAACAGTTTTAAGTCATCCCGTCTGTAATGAGCCAATGTGAAAAATCTAATGAATTTTTAAAAAACAAATATATCCTCTCCTCATACATGTTCTTTCTTGGGAAAGAGTGTTAACACTTCCTCTTTTGCGATTAAATCTGAAAGCACATCTGAATAAAATTGCACAACTGGGCTGCGTAACTCCCATCTGTAGTCTCATCCATTTGGAGTGAAAAGTACTTCCAGTTTGCGATGTCCTTCCAAAGTTGCTTGGTCAAATCCTTGGCCATAGTTTCACTGCTTTGTGTCACGGTAGCTCTTGATAGCTCGTTTAGTACGTTCTAGTCTTGTTACTTGGTCCAACTCCCTCGCTCATCTTTAACCCCCCTTTATCACATTTAAGTTTTTGCATGATTCCATCCATAAAGATTCTCCACTTTTTACTGCTCACCCATTTACAGAAACCTTTATCAAAATCAAAAATTCTTCTTCAGGGCCTTCGATTTGAACAATTAACAGTTAATTTACACTTTCTGTTTTGAGACAGTTCCTTAAAGCTCAAGTGTCGTCAAACAGATGATTTTTGGTATATTATTAATGAAAAACCCACAGCCAAAATGGTTCAATGTGTTTTTTCACCACAAAACATGATTTTGACATATACAGCTTTTTGTAACTCCTGCCATGAAAATCCTCTCAGGAATTTGTTGTCGAGAAGAAGCAGGAAGTGACGTAAAGGACAGTGGTGCCCCCTCGTGGACTCGTTTGCTTCCATTAGTTTTACCTCCGCGAAGGTAGCTCGTTCCTTCGTGTTAGCCAAAATGCCGGCTCATCGCATTGCTGGACATTGCTTGAACAGTCGGGAGAATGGAATTACCCTTCATAAGTTTGAAAGAGACCCTGTTCGTTGTAAAAAATGGATTGCACAGGTGCAGAGGACGAGAGCTTCGTGGGTTCCAAATAACAGGTGTGTATACAGGCCCAAGAAAAATAGTTTGGGGCGGACCACGTAATGGGTCTCTCTCATAACGTAGCAAAAGATCTGCGTATGAAATGTGTTGATGTGCGCATACAGCTACAAAAAAAAATAATAGTTTGGGGCGGACCACGTAATCGGTCTCTCTTATAACGTAACAAAAGATCCGCGTATGAAATGTGTCGATGTGCGCGTCGCCCAGCCAACAATGTCTCACTCAGCCGGCAACATAGCTCGGCTCCACCCCCTCCTTATATAGCACGGCGGGGCGAAACTCAGCCACACCGGCTGAGGCGCCGCGTTAGGTGGTCACATCTTCCACGAAGTGCTTTGCAACGGGGGCGGCTCTGAAGAACCCAGCCGAGAATGTGTTGCTCAGTTGCGTGCGAGCATGAAGCATGCCGACTCAACTGTGAACACAAAGCAGCACGGCTCCATCATAAGCCACACCGGCCGGCTGCGATGAGCCGCGAAGTGGATCGGACGGGATGCGGTTTGGCCGTGATGGCATATCATCTGAATATGGCTCGAAACAATAGTGTAATATTGCCCTGAGGGCTCGAAACAATAGTGTAATATTACCCTGGTAACTTCACTCGGTTGTGTGGTGTTGTCCTTTTCGAAAACAGCTCCGGTGTCTGAAGGGGCGTTGGAAAAATCCGAATATCTGTTGTTCGGCTTCCATAGTAGCAGGCACTGTGCGTTTTCAACGGCGGAAGTGTCGATGACGTCAAGGACAGATGACGCGACTAATATGGCGACCACTTGGATGTCGAGGGACACTCAATTGCGCAACTTTGTGCATGGATGACGCGCTCTCCGCTCACTTTTTTTTTCCGTATAGATATTGAAGTGAATACTGTTATATGTATTTTTCATTACAATATCTATTTTAGAATGTTTATAGGGATGTCATCCCCACTTTAAGGACATCTTTACAATGTTATGCCTGCTGAAACCACGTTCTACATCAACTACGTATTTACAGTTGCAGCAAACTTGTGATCAGCTGTCTACTGATGCTTCATGAAGTCATCCAACTTCGGCGCCACCAATGATTTTTAGCGTGTCAGAACATTTTTATTTACACTGTCAATACACTATTGGCAGAAAAAAATTAAGTCCCTCAATTTGAGCCACTTGAATTTAGAAAACCATTCCTGTTGAATCTTTTGCCTCTGCCCTGCACAGGGAGTGGATTTTCCGACAGCAGACAAAGTTCCTTCCTGTGTAATGGGCATCCGTAAAAGTTGGCAGCTGACAAGTTACAGTTATACCGCTGCCATCCTTTTTTTTTCGGAAGATAATCCCAAAATTTTATAAATTTTCCGTAGCATCCACAGGTAGCATGAACCAATGGCGGTATAGCTTTCAACTAAACTTTCGTCACACTAAAGCCAGGAATCAAATACGAATTCTTGTAATATACATACAAGTATATAACAGTACAAAATCGTATCCTAGGATAAACAGCCAATTTACACGTTTGGCAATTTTTTTCGCCATTTTAAAACTTTACTTGCCAGTCTCAGTATGTGTTTGCATATGGCGAGGGCCCTGTAACTTCCGAACATGCTCAGTGTGGTTAATTTGCATTTCCTGTTTCCGGGTGAATACTTATTGTTTAGGAGCAGGCTTGTTTAGTTGACAACGTTGATAAAATAAACCCGTAAATTAATGTCAAGACTACACAAAATAAGCAACGTCTTTCAATATCTATTTATTCTACTTGTAAGAAATTTTATGCACGTGGTTTTTCATGCTCGACTGTGCAGATTTGCGGGGGTCAAATCAGAGTGACTGACGTACATAGTTATGACTTCAATATAGTACAACCGAACTCAGTTTTGCTCCTGCCTTTTTAAATAGTGTGCATGCATTTTCTTCTTTTTTTCCTATTGGCTTTTCCCGTTAGGGGTTGCCACAGCGTGACATCTTTTTCCATCTAAGCCTATCTCCTGCATTTTCCTCACTAACAGCAACTGCCCTCATCTCTTCTCTCACAGCATCCATCAACCTTCTCTTTGGTCTTCCACTCGCTCTTTTGCCTGGCAGCTCCATCCTCAGCACCCTTCCACCAATATAGTCATTCTCTTACCTCTGAACTTGTCCAAACCATCAAAGTAGCTCTCTCAAACCTTGTCTCCAAAACATCAAACTTTGGCCTCATTTCTCATCCTATCCAACCTGCTCACTCCTAGTGAGAACCTCAATATCTTCATTCCTGCCACCTCCAGTTCTGCTTCCTGTTGTCTCTTCAGTGCCACCCTCTCTAATCCGTGGCCTCACCACTCTTTTATAAACTTTGCCCTTAATCGTAGCACAGACTCTTCTGTCACAAAACACACCAAAAACCCTCCGCCAGCTGTTCCAGCCTGCTAGGACCCGTTTCTTCACTTCTTGACCACACTCACCATTGCGCTGGATTGTTGACCCCAAGTATTTGAAGTTGTCAACCCTCGCTATCTCTTCTCCCTGTAGCCTCACTCTTCCCCCTAAACCCCTCTCATTCACGCACATATATTGTATTTTACTAAAACTAATCTTCATTCCTCTCCTTTCCAGTGCATGCCTCCATCTTTCTCATTGTTCCTCCACCTGTTCCCTGCTTTCACTGTATATCACAATACCATCTGCGAACATCATGGTCCAAGGGGATTCCAGTCTAACCTCATCTGTCAGCCTACCCATTACCACAGCAAACAGGAAGTGGCTCAGAGCTGATCCCTGATGCAGTCCCACCTCCAACTTAAATTCTTCTGTCACACCACCAGTGTTCTGTTGCCCTCATACATGTTCTATATTATTCTAACATATATCTCCGCCACACCAGACTTACACATGCAGTACCCCACTTCCTCTCTTGGTGCTCTGTCATAGTCTTTCTCTAGATCCACAAAGACACAATGTAGCTCCTTCTGACCTTCTCTGTACTTTTCCGCTGGCATCCTCAAGGCAAATAATGCATCTGTGGTACTCTTTTTAGGCATGAAACCATAATGTTGCTCGCTGATACTTCTGTCCTGATTCTAGCCTCTACTACTCTTTCCCAAAACTTCATTGTGTGGATCATCAACTTTATTTCTCTATAGTGCCCACAGCTCTGCACATAGCCTTTGTTCTTAAAAATGGAAACTAGCACACTTTTCCTCCATTCCTCAGGCATTTTCTCACCCGCTGGTATTCTATTGAATAAGTTGGTCAAAAACTCCACAGCCATCTCTCCAAATTGCTTCCATACCTCCACCGGTATGTCATCAGGACCATCTGCCTTTCCATTTTTCATCCATTGTAGTGCCTTTTCAACTTCCCCCTTACTAATCATTGCCACTTCTTGGCCCTTTGCACTTGCCTCTTCTACTCTTCCTTCTTTCTCATTTTTTTCATTCATCAACTTCCTAAAGTATTCTTTCCATCTATTTAGCACATTACTGGCACAAATTCAACACATTTCCAGCAGTATCCTTAATCACCCAAACCTGCTACACATCCTTTCCATCTATATCATTCTGTCTGGCCAACCTCTAGAGATCCTTCTCTCCTTCTCACGTGTCCATCGAGAGCCTGTCTCATCTCTTTGCGGAAGGCCACACAACATTCTTCCTTTTTCAACTTCCACCACATGGTTCTCTGCTCTACCTTTGTCGTCTTAATCTTCCTACCCACCACCAGAGTCATCCTACACACCACCATCCTATGCTGTCGAGCCACACTCTCCCCCACTACCACCTTACAGTTGGTAACCGCCTTCAGATTATATTGTTTGCACAAAATATAATCCACCTGTGTGCTTCTCTCTCCGCTCTTGTCGGTCACTCTATGTTCCTGCCTCTTCTGGAAAAAAGTGTTCACTATTGCCATTTCCATCATTTTTGCCAATTCCACCACCATCTGTCCCTCAAAGTTTCTTTCTTGGAGGTCATTCTTTGCCCATAACTTCTTTATCGCTCCTGTTTCCTTCACCAACACGTGCATTACAATCTGCACCAATCACAACTCTCTCTCTGCCTGGGATGCTCAGAACTACTTCACCTTTCTCCTAATCATCATGTCAACCAACTTCTGAATTTTTCCTGTCATAGTCCCAACATTCAAAGTCCCTACACTCAGTTGTAGGCTCTGTGCATTCCTCTTCTTCTTCTGCCGACGAATCTGCTTTTGTCCTCTTCTTTGTTTTCGACACACAGTAGCTGAATTTCCATGACGTTTTGCAGGTTAATGGTGACGGAGGCGGGCGTTGTTAACACGGGCCACGACCGATCCGTTATGGTATTCTTTAGATGAACGCTCATATTTATTTGGCACAGTTTTACGCCGCATGCCCTTCCTGATTCAACCCTCTGCATTTATCCAGGCTTGGGTCCGGCCTATAGATTGCACTGGCTTGTGCTCCCATAGGGCAAATAGCGTGCATGCATGCTACCGTATATTTTAAGCTAGCGTATTGTTCCATCACTTGGACGCTAGAGGCACTCCCAGCATGCTTTGCGATGCTCAATGTATGTAAATACTGTTTGAAGTGCATGTTTTGTGTCAATTATTTATTCGCCCATTATTCTGGTTGTTTTATTGTCTGCTGGTTGTGTTCTTCTGTTTGCTGTGGTTTATTGATTTTGGTTTGGTGTGACACCGTGGGTGAGGATGGTGTATTGACTGGTGACCTGCTTGCACTGGTCATTGTGAAAAAAGGGTAAGGTTGGCCTTCTTTTTACCTGATCTGCTGTTGTTGCTCCTCAGACTTTTGGGAGTGCCACCTTCCCTCCACCCAATACTGTTGTCAGCCTTTTGTACATGTTAAATACAGAAGTTACACCTGCAACTCAGACTGTGCTTTTGAATACAACATACCCTAAAGCTTGAAAAAATGCGCTGTATAGTAGATTTGGAAAAGGCTGTTCAGTAGTTTTTTTTAGTGAACACACCATGTAAATTCTTTATAATATATATAGTTTCCTGTATTTCTTTTCACCACACATGGATAAAAACAAAGTAAACATAATATTGACACAGAAACATTTAAGGAGTCCCGGATCGATTTAAGTTCATAAACAATGGTTCCACTGTATTTGGAAACAATTTATGTTGTAGCAGCATAAAGTAGCTGAGTAGCTACCTACCTTCTGGAGGAATATACCAAGGTTACAAGTGCTCCTTTTTCTATTATCATGAATTTCCACAAAATGGGGCAAATAAGATTTTTTTCTCGATAATTTTCATAGTGAGCCTATGACCATAACAAAATGTACACTTACTCTTTTACAGTACCTTCTTAACACATTATTATGCGGTTTAGTGGATGCAGGTAAAGAGTACAGCATGCTGTAACGCATCACTCCTCATATGTGTTTTCTGAGCTGTGTCCTCCCTGAGGCTGAGTATGTTCCTTGAATACCCACTCATCTGGTACTCTTTTAACTACATTTTGTCTGATATCGATCAAACTTGAAAGTGGAGCCTTTAAGTGAATGTGTAAAGCCTCCTGGTAATCAATGATTGACAGTTGCTATTTCAACGATTGACAGTTGCTATTTCAACTTGCTGTTCAAGGTTTCTTTGATTACTTCTGTGGGAAGCAGAGCAGCAGGGCAAAGCGGTGACAAATGACAAAGAAAGCTTGTTTTGTCACCTGAGGTTCTGCCTTACCACAGGATGGTTGGACTGAGACTTGGTGTGTCCATCTATAAGAACAAAACAAACATCTCTGAAGGGACAAATTGGGAACCTCCTTGCCTGATTCTGGTGTGCAACCAGCAAATGCTGCCAGCAAAGCTAAAAACAAGCTTAGTGCAGCAGTAAAAAGTTTTCAGAATGATTCAGTGATTTGTGTCATAAAGAAGGCATACGATGCTGTAGTTGGACTTTCGCCAAAGCAATTGTTGGAGTTGAGTAGCACCCTAAAACTACTTCGACACCCACCATTAATTGAGTTGTATTTATATTTTCTCAATATATTTTGACAAGAATGTTTCCAATTGATCTGTTAAAATACAGGGTGTCACCCTGTCCCTACAGCCCCCCCCAAAAAAAACAATTCCATGATTTTAAACAAATGAAAAACACAAAGTACGTCGTTTTTGTAAATGAAGCTTTGACAAAATTAAACCCCATCATGTTGCCCAGTTAGCTTTGCGATTATGTGTAATTTGGGATGGCAACAATGTCATGTTCACAGAGTTCTCTCTGTTGTATAGGAAATGCTGTTTGGCAGGGAATTGGAGAAACCTCTCCTGATTTAGAAAGCATATTGCCTGGGTTGGGAAAGACATTATATGCTCGTGGTGGGGTATAAAAAGGTCTTAATGGGGCTTGAAATAAAAGAATAGGATTATTAAGGTATTAAATTTTAGCTTTACATTAATTCATAACTGCCTAAGCAAAGACCCCCAGTATTCTTTGAAGAAGCCCTAATGATCTGTAGTGCATATAGTATATTACCTACTCATGCTGAATGGACCACCTGGAAAGTCACACAATAAATGGACTGTTTTCGTATACATTAGAGCTTTTAATGCTGCTTAAAAAAATAAACTCATATTTGAATCCCAATTTATACACACTGGCTTCTAGATTAAGTGCTACTCTGCCCATCAGGAGCAATCCACAGTGGAATGTATTGGTTTTGATTAGCAGCCAATCTCTAGTGCAAAAAAACATTTGGATGTGTATGTAATCACAGAACTGTATTCCACACATCTGTATCCATTACGTTACTATCACAATGTTAAGGACTATAATGCCACTGACTGCTACGTCCAAGCGATTGTGTGTTACCCTTGTTTGTAACCAACATTTGCATGTTTGTGTGTGTGTAATGCCATGCTCTGCGTATTATTTATACAGTGAAGAAAATGAGTATTTGAACACCCTGCTATATTGCAAGTTCTCCCACTTAGAAATCACGGAGGTGTCTGAAATTTTCATCGTCGGTGCATGTCCACGGTGAGAAAGATGAGCTAAAAAGAAAAATCCAAAAATCACAATGTATGATTTTTTTAATGATTTATTTGTTTGATACAGCTGCAAATAAGTATTTGAACACCTGAGAAAAACATTAATATTTGGTGCACTAGCCTTTGTTTGCAATTACAGAGGTCAAACGTTGGCTGTAGTTTTTCCACCTGGTTTGCACACACTGCAGGAGGGATTTTTGGCCCACTCCTCCACACAGATCTCTAGCTCAGACAGGTTTCTGAGCTGTTGATGAGAAACATGGAGTTTCAGTTCCCTCCAAAGATATTCTATTGGGCTTAGGTCTGGAGACTGGCTAGGCCACCCCAGAACCTTGATATGCTTCTTATAGAGCCACTCCTTGGTTTTCCTGGCTGTGTGCTTCAGGTCATTGTCATTTTGAAAGATCTAGCCACGACCCATCTTCAATGCTCTGACTGAGGGAAATAGGTTGTTCCCCAAAATCTCACAATACATGGCCGCGGTCACCCTCCCCTTAATACAGTGCAGTCGTCCTGTCCCATGCGCAGAAAAACACCCCCAAAGCATGATGCTACCACTCCCATGCTTCACAGTAGGGATGGTGTTCTTGGGATGGAAGTCATCGTTCGTCTTCCTCCCAACACGGTGAGTGGAATTATGACCAAAAAGTTCAATTTTGGTCTCATCTGACCACAAACTGTTCTCCCATGACTCCTCTGTATCATCCAAATGGTCATTGGCAAACTCAAGACGGGCTTTGACATGTGCTGGTTTAAGCAAGGGAACCTTCCGTACCATGCATGATTTCAAACCATGACATCAACGTCTTAGTGTATTACCAACAGTCACCTTGGAAACGGTGGTCCCAGCTGTTTTCAGGTCATTGACCAAGTCCTGTGGTGTAGTCCTGGGATGATTCCTCACCTTTCTAAGGATCACTGAGACCCCACGACATGATATCTTGCATGGTGCTCCACTCCGATTGAGTTTGACCGTCTTGTTTAGCTTCTTCCATTTTCTAATGATTGCTCCAACAGTGGACCTTTTTTCACCAAGCTACTTGGCAATTTCTCTTTAGCCCTTTCCAGCCGTGTGGAGTTGTACAATTTTGTCTCTGGTGTCTTTGGACAGCTCTTTGGTCTTGGCCATGTTACAAGTTTGAGTCTTACTGATTGTATGAGGGGGACAGGTGTATTTATGGAGCTAACGACCTCACACAGGTGCATCTGATTCAGGATAATACATGGAGTGGAGGTGGACTTTCAAAGGTGGACTAACAGGTCTTTGAGGGTCAGAATTCTAGCTTATAGACAGGTGTTCAAATACTTATTTGCAGCTGTATCACACAAATAAACTGTGAAAAAAATCATACATTGTGATTTGTGGACTTTTCTTTTTAGATCTCTCTCACAGTGGAGATGGACCTATGATGAAAATTTCAAACCCTTATATGATTTCTAAGTGGGAGAACTTGCAATATAGCAGGGTGTTCAAACAATTGTTTTCTTCACTGTACATGTGTAGAAAACAAGGATGAGACCTCAGAATGCATGCCGTTGTTTTGATGAGCGCACACGCATACAAACACAATTAACATCTAATGACTTTCTTACTCACTCGGTCTTATTCTTACTCTGTCCATCTCTTGCGGTTATCAGGCTGATTCTATCAGCCTGTTTGTTGGTTGCACAGAGATTAACCGTGACAATCTGGGATGGCTAAATCGGCTTGGCAAACTCACTGACCCGACATGCCCTCCATCCTCTTCCCACCCCCACCTCTTCTTATCTATTATCTCACCTGGACCAGCTTACATAGGTAGAAAAGGTTGTCTACAAAAGCAATTTATACATCTGATAACAAATTAGGTGAAAATACACTCCTCACGGATTTCACTCTATGCATGTTAATGTATTTGAAAGTAGTTATGATTTTAAGACAATGTGGTTCTGGAGTATTAGCATATACCAAGACATAGTTTAATCTTTGCTTTTATATAAAATGAAACATTAACAATCGGGCTGGATTTATCCTGTTCAAGTGACAAAATTCAGAAATTCTTTTTACCAAGTTGCAGAATTCTGATATGCACCGTGACAGCGTAAATTAAAAAAAAAAACAAAAAAACCTTCATGGAATCAGATGTCTTCAGATCAGAATCAGGTATCTTTGAAATGTGTATTGAAATCTGATACAGATATCTTCCAAGGTGAAAGGAATGAAACACAAACACAAGGATGAGATATAACATTGGTGTTCTAACTGCACCTATTAGTCACATAGAGTATAACCATGTCTGGCCAACCCAGATGATCACATTGACGAAAGACCAGCTGTACAGTAAAACACTGACACATCAGAAAAATATAAATTGTGGTCTAAATGAGGTACTTTAGAGGTGTATCAAATTAAGTGTTGACAGCAGCAAGTTGAGCAATGTCAAAGTTACCCTCACTTAAGCTCAGAGGGATAAAGAGTCAGCCCAGCCCAACTAAACAGTGAATAACTTTTGATATTTATATAATGTATGTATTGTTTGATTCCAAGCTGTCATTCTCTGGAGTTAGTGTTTGTGAGATTCACTACTTATATTCAATTTGCTCATCCGTGTATTCAGGTTGCTTAGTATGTTCTTTGAGTGTAAACACAGCCATATTGAATGTGTGTAAGGGGGTGTGTTTCAACGGAAACATACATGTAAACAAATTGATGTACTCATTCACTCAGAATTGGAGATTTGGCTGTGCAAATCCAGCCCAAAAAAGCTGTTAAAAGCCTCTGGTCAGGTGGGGACAGCTCCTCCCACTAGATTGATTAGTCACTTCTTTCAAGAACCAATTATCTTGTTCTGCCTCAGAAAGAGGATAAGAGCTTATAGTCTTAGAATTCCTTTAAAAACAACCATGATTTAAGAACAGCAGGCTTATGCCATCAAAGTGCATCTTGGAATTTGTGGCTTTTGCTCTATGCTGTTTTGTGACCTCAGTACAGGCGGCCCGCAGTGGTTGTTGAACAGTGCTGTATATACAAGGGGTTAATGCTGTGACCCTATGGACTTCCTTTGGTTGAATGCTCCAGAGACAGTAAAAGCCAGAAACACAAAACTGTTTTTAGAAGACTAATCACATTTATTTCAGATGACTGCTCTTTGAATAAAGAAAGAAAGTGATGAGGCAAAAAGTAGAGACTGTGCTGACATATTCTTTGAAATTTAGGATTTGTCATCTAATCCCGCTTCCTGTTCCAAAGGTCTGGGATTCTGAGGTGCATGCAAACTCGACTGTCTATCACTTTTTAAAAACTGAGTCAACAAAAGGTTTACTTTGTTTTGGTGTGGAATGGTGTGCCTGTGTTGCAGGAGAAACCTTTTCATTCTGATTACAACATATTTGTTTAGAAATTACAGCAAGAAGATCCACTATGGGATGATAGGAGGAAAATGTGTTAACACCTGAGCATTATACTGTACATCCAAACAAGGCCTATGAGGACCTAAATATTTTGAATACATAAATAACATTACATTGTTATTTAATTATTTGCTTTCTCAGCAAATAAATGCCATTCATTCATTCATTCATTCTCCATGATTTTATCCTGTTTAGTGTCACATGTGAGCTGGAACCTGTCCCTGCTGCAATTGGCGTATATCCTCGACTCTTTTCCAATCAGGAGACATAAACATTTACACTCACATTCAGTTTTATGCGGAATTGAAAATCTTCAATTGATCTTTTTTTTTTTGTTTTTGAATTTGATTGTTGTAAACCCGAGTAAACCTGAGTGAGCACTGAGAGAACATGCAATCTCTACACATATACATTTAATCTGAGATTCGATCCCACCATATTTTGATCAAGTCATATTTATTTCTTTATTGTTCACTGTTTAAAAGAAAGAGATAATCTCAGAATACCTCCAGTGGCTAATTTTGAAAACCCAAAGCCCTGAAATAAAGGATTGTGTTTTCATTAGCATGTCCCTTGATGGTCATCCAGAACAATAATCAGTGATAATTTACTCTTTCGACCAGATATTACTAATAATGCTACTTATTCACTGTAGTCACGCTAAGAAGAAGAAGATCTATGCTGACGTGGTAACTCATAGGATGAGGGGGCACCAGGAGCAGAGTGGGCGGAGGAAACCTGGACCATGAGCCACAATAGCTGCTGTCACAATCTGTCCCACTTTCCTATCATTCTCAGGGAGGGGTGGAACAACTGGACTCCCACATTGTGACCCCACACTGCTTCAACAAATAAGGAATTCCTAGCTACGTGGCATGGGAGTGGGTGTAACATCCAAAGGCTTCTGATTCTTGTGTCTTTCTACTTGTAAATCTTCCACTAACTTCTCAGGATGTACCCGAAGCAGTGATTGTCTCAAAACACTTCAAGTCCCCTCCACAAGTTTATTACCTAAAATACCTACTTCTTTGAAAGAACATAACGTCATCTTCTGACTAATATTCTGACTGCCGTGTAGAAAACAGATATGAGAAAGATTCAAAACCTGAACTGGAACTCTCCTGATGAGAAGTATTATGGGGACTGGTAAATCAAGGGCAGTATGGTGCTGTCACACCACTCACAGTGGTCAACACATTAAATAAATAACATGAAAATATTTGAAATTATACCCATTGTTAGATTGATCAGACTAAATATAGGGTCAAAGCTGAGTAGTTGTTTTGCTTGTGTACTGCCTGAGTAGTGAAGAGTTGCGGAATTGTTCCAATAGCAACATTTCAGTGCCCCTATCGGCTTGGCAAGTTTCTATGTGCCGATGCAGCACTCCCATGTTTGGTGTTGATGTGCATTGTGCAGAGTCAAGCTTTTCAAAGTTCACTCAAAGTCTTCTGATAGTTACGTGAACTTCTGAAAGTTACGTTGAATTAAGTATGAGTCCATCACTGCATGCACCATGGAACCCCTCGGATTAAACGTAAAAAAGCGTTTCAAAAGTTGGCCTTATTTGACTTCAGTTTACCTTGTTGGTCGGCGTATGATGGCATCAGAGGCACTTGAGAGGGAAGAATGAAGTGTTACGCTGTAGTCACCCTCCATGATTTGACTGCGTAATTGTCTCGTAGCTTCTCCATTTCTTCTTTTTCTGCATGGCCTTTGCTTTGTAATTCCAATCACTACCTGCCTTCAATTTCATGTTTATTCTTTAGGATCGTTGAAATAGTCGACTTATCAATATGATGTTAGGAAGAGCCGTAACAAACGCTCAGCCCATTTTCTTACTTAGTGTACTTAGACCCAATGTGGTTTGCTCAACTTTCCTTTTCCTTCGCGACTGGAAGCACTGCTGTCTTTCTTTGGTCCCATGAAAAGAAAATATGTTCACAATATGAGCATGCACTGGCTTGAGTACGAGTGACTGCTTGACTCGAAGCAGGCAGCGGCTCATCACGGTACCGCCCCGTGTGCGTTCGGCATCGCTCAGCTCAAGTCGGCTACCTGGTTTCGCTTTGCCCAGGTGTTAGGACACCGAGAATTAGGTCGAAAACCGTGGCATTTTTTACCCAGATTTTTTTGTTCAAAAACCAATTTGTACAACCACCGAGACGGTTAAATTCCAAGGTTCCACTGTAATGTATGTCTGGGTGTGACTGCTGGTTCGTATAAAACAGTTTTTAACATTTTTAATAGCATTTAATATGTTAGAAACCTGATTTATTTGGGGGTTCTGTGTGAAAACTTAAAGTTCCACCATTCCCAGAATTAATGATTTTCGTTCTACATGCAACATTCCAAACTGGGAGAGAGGGGGTTCCATATTCATTCCAGCCAACCTGTTTTAAACGCATATTTATGTCTGGTTCTGAGACACAAGATCGGGATGGGAAGTGTATATCACCGTTGAGTGTGTCCAGGATGTGGGGAATATTTTTTGACATGAGGCTGAGACATGCTAAAATAAGGCGTAAAGGTAAAATTGTTCATTCGTGCAAGACTTAATATTCAGTCGTCAAGTCTTCTCGCAATTCCTCTGCTGACTTTCATTACGATGTCTCTTTCTTGGACACAATACTTAGACACAGTCTCAGATTTATGTTTTACTGTAGTATACCATGCAAACTGTAGTCATGAAACCAGAAGGTATGCACAAACGTGGCTAGACAGATACAATATACCAGTGATTAATTGTGCAGTAATTCACAGCCAGAGAGCATGTGAATCTCTGCCCATCTGGAACAAGCATTTGGAATTGTCAGAATGGCTGAGAGGATACAACCTTATGGTCATTGAGATAGACACAATTTGTCAATCATTGTCTTTGAACACTGTCAAACATGTTATCTGTGATTCTGGGCAGGCTATCCTCTAATGCCACTCTACCCCAGGCAATCCCTGTTTCCTGATTCCACTCAGGCTGAGGAGAGATAACCCTGACCCTGAGCTAATCCCAGATTAAACCAGAACATAAAGCATTGCCACTGCTTCCCAGTGACCTGCTCATGTCTCCTAGCTCAGACTACAGTAGCCCTGCCGAACCAGCATCACAAAAGCAGTCTCCTGCTGGGGAATTTTACTATTTACAGAAAAACAGAAAAAGTTGAATATTATTATACATAGTCAAGCGATCAATTTTTGGCAATCTCATGCAACCCAGAACGCAAGTTCAGTAGAAGATCATGACTGATGGAAATGACATATGGAATGGGACCTGTCCATAAATGATATGATGATCTGGAGACTGCTAATAAAAAGTCGTCATTTAAAACACTAGCCTGCTTGTGCATGTGCACGCTATTATCGGACGACTCTTTTGGGAGGGGGTTAACCTCGGCAAGTTCTCCTCCACATCCCACATCATCCTCATCTTGATCTTTTCTGCATAGTAGACTGTTTGCGACAACCATGCCAGTTTCGAATTATGTGATTTATCCATTGATACTGAGAAAACCATTTCACAAATTGAAATTTTACTCTAATGCTTAAACCCTGTCACCTAGTCTTTACATTATGAAACTGACAGTTTAGTTAATCAAAACAGCTGATTCCATCTGTAGAATAAGAAGGGTTTATCAACTATTTGTGCTTGTTTGTATATCTGTATTCTTGTGTGTGAGTAGATTTTTGTTTAAATGAATCACAGAAGTAAAGCAAAAATGTCCAAATTGTCCATTCGCTGTGCAGAACTGTAAGTCGCAGATGTACAATAACATAACGTCAGAACCAGGCAAAGGAATTGATAAGTATTTAGTTATTCTGATTTCATTATCGATCCAACCCAATCAATTAGTAATCCAATTCCTTATTGATTCTGCTTTCAGTTCTCATTGTGTGAGGGAATGAAATAATACAAATATGTATCATTCATGTCCTTATCATTATGTACTATATGTCATGATTTGAAATGTTTCTACATAGTGGTGCGTGATATGGGGAAAATGTCGTCTCCCAATATAAGTAATTTTATACCACGGTAAAAATATACTGTTTATCAAATAAAAAATTTATGGAAATATGTATTGTTTTCTTCATGTATTTTGTTTATAAACAACATTTTATAGAGAAAAACAAGTAAATGGATAAAAAAATAAAAATACAATAAAATACAATTAACCTGTCAAAATATCTGATTAAACAACCCATTTTAAAGAAATGTAAACTGTTGTTGTGTAATGTAGTTTAATGTAGAATGTTCACATCTATGCTCCTCTAGCATTTCCGCGAATTAGTATTTGTAGGTGATGTAGTATTGTTGTTGCAGTTAAAATATCTGCCATTTATTTTGCAATACAACATCAGTGTATCATCTGACGTGTCAGGCAAAACTCAGCCTTGCCACACAAAAACTCCGGAACTCATTCTACTGTGTAGCACATGTGCAAAGTTGGTCATTACAGTCCTGCCCAAGGTTTGAACTCACGTTACCACAGTCCACTGGGTTATTTGTTCAGCTTGCGGAAATGTTTCTGCAATTTCTGGTCTGGTAGTCCTCCCTGATCTACCCGATTAGCGGTTTCTTCTGTTTCTTCTTCTTCTTCTTCTCCTTCTCCTTCTGCTCCTCCTCCTCCTCCTCCTCCTCCTCCTCTCCTCTCCTCCTCCTCCTTTTGGCTTGTCCCGTTAGGGGTCGCCATAGCATGTCATTTTTTTATATTTAAGCCTATCTCGTGCATCCTCCTCTCTAACACCCACTATCCTCATGTCCTCCCGCACAACATCTATCAACCTTTTCTTTGGTCTTCATCTCACTCTTTTGCCTAGCAGCTCCATCCTCAGCACCCTTCTACCAATATACCCACTCTCTCACCTCTTAACATGTCCAAACCATCTAAGTCTGGTCTCTCAAATCTTGTCTCCAAAACATCGAACTTTGTCTGTCCCTCTAATGAGCTCATTTCTAATCCTATCCAACCTATTCACTCCAAGCAAGAACCTCAGCATCTTCGTTTCTGCTACCTCCAGTTTTGCTTCCTGTTGTTTTTTAAGTGCCACCGTCTCTAATCCATACATCATGGCCGTCTTTCATCCTAGCGGAGACTCTTCTGTCACATAGAACACCAGTCACCTTCCGCCAACTGTTCCATCCCGCTTGGACCTGTTTCTTCACTTCCTTACCACACTTTCCATTGCTCTGTATTGTTGACCCCAAGTATTTGAAGTCATCCGCCCTCGCTATCTCTTCTGCCTGGAGCTTCACTTGCCATGTTACTATACTATTTGTCAACAAGTGCTTTGTTTATATATGTGTGCAGTTATGTTTGTTTGTGTTGTCCCAACAATACTAGGTAAGGTGGTTTTATACACCACTGAATTCTTTTCCTAGAGTACATGAAATGACCTCTTCATGACGTTTTTCCTTGGTGCTTTTAGAATTTACTTGAAAATAGACACATGTCACCAGATACTCCCGCCCCCATACTCCTTCATCCTTTCTTGCCTGTCCATCAGCATTCAGGGCTTGGCAGGTAACAGGAGAGCTTAGGCGACGACAGCCAGAAGCTCTGTGATAATGTCATCTTTTTGCATGAGAGCTAAACAGAGCTGACAACGAATACAAATTGGTGCCATTAACAAAGGAGTGACAGCAGATAGGTGAGATTAGGTCTTACTGTGGCTCCTAATTATAGAGCGCGTGGGCATCCCAGGTGGACACAAGAGTGTCAGGACACAAAGGGGGTATGGTGGTAACAAGATCATGCCTGTGGTGGTAAACAAGAAGTGGCATACCTTAAAAGGACACAGAGCTTAACAGTACAACTCCAGGACCTTATGACATATGTGGTTGCTAGTGAAGACGGTTAGTGATATGGTAGCACCTGTTTTAGCTTACCCATTATGAAGGATTGTAAGTAACTTGTTGAGACATGGGAGGGCCACACCTTTTCCATCGTGCAAGCACACACAGCAACAGAATACAAACAGGCTAAAGCAGAGTACCTTAATTTGATCCAGCTTCTTTAACAACTTCTGTAATTATATCCATCCATTTTCTTAACCGCTTATCCTCCAAGGGTCGCGGGGAGTGCTGGAGCCTATCCTAGCTGTCAACGGGCAGGAGGCGGGGTACACCCTGAGCTGGTTGCCAGCCAATCGCAGGGCACATAGAGACAAACAGCCACACACACAATCACACCTAGGGGCAATTTAGAGTCCAATTAATGTTGCATGTTTTTGGGATGTGGGAGGAAACTGGTTTGCCTGGTGAAAACCCACGCAGGCACGAGGAGAACAAGCAAACATAGGTGGCGGGATTGAACCCGCGACCTCAGAACTTTGAGTCCATGCCGCCCTTCTGTAATTCTAAGCAGCAAAATTAAATGTGTATTATTTGTATTGTAATTTTGAGTTTTATCATGATTCTTTAGCTAATTTTGCTCAGTTTTGATTGACATTGTTGGCCATTGAATCATACAGTTGAATGAACTTGCAGTTATATAGGACTGCATGTTGTGCAGTTCTGTTGTGTGTGTAACGTGTATTTCATCATATCAGCAATTGGAAAGAGGTGAGTGCAGAACCAAGTAAAATTAAATGAGGCCAGTCAGTCATGTATTCTGAAATATTCTGCAACAATCCATTCTGACATGTGCCTTAGATAATGTACAAATACTGCAAGTGACATTTAATTGATTTAAGGAAAGGGGCTGTGTCTTTCCTCTTGCAAATTATGTTAATTCAGGACTTTAGTGAAGTCAACCCTAATGAAACTCTTCTGCTGTCAGAGCAACTGCACAAAAAGGGCAAAGAAAGTGTCATCAAGCTGCTGAGAACCCTTCATAAACAATTCTTTGTGGTCACCAATCACTATGGTGGCTCATCTCAGGATGTGGTGCTATTGTTTGTTATTTGGTGAATGTTGTCAAACTGATGTGAAACAGTGTCCCAGCTTCTGGACGCACTATTATTCTCCAGCCTGCAGCGTCCCAAGGGTGCAGAAAACAGGTGTCATGTTTAGATGGTGTTCCTTTTCATTTACGAGGAAAGCCAGCCTCAAACACAGAAATCACATAGTTGAACTATGGTGTCATCTCCTTTATAGCCTTTGAAGTGTACAACTTTAACAAAGCTTAGCAATCCATGTGACTCCCTAACCCAAACAAAAATAGTGCCGAAGGATGCTGTTTAGTGTGGGAATGTACTGATAGAGTTTGGATTTAGTGACAAAACGCAGCCACATGCAGTGGATACACACGACATCCAGGACCATGTTTCTAATCTTCCTGATGGTGTGTTCACTGATTGCCATTATACTATATTAGGTATTGCCTTATCATACTATTACTGCGTATCACTGTGAGAAACCTCAGCTGCGTAGATAACGGGGAAACCACAGCACCTTTAGATATAAGCTGCTGGACAGGACCCAATTCTGATGGTCTAGAATTGTGCTCATTGAGCATTATTTAAGTCAATGTATGATTTGTACTGGTCATAATTTTGATTTATTGTTCAAATTCTCTGCAGTGTATTTATTAAGACCAAAATTATGATCATGACCTACACAAACTTTACAATCACATTCATAAACACCAGTACACTATAGTCTATATCTTTCCATGCAAAAACAAAAACAACTAAAGAAGTGATTGCATTCAGTAATTAAGTCCTTTCCAACCAATGTGATGCAGAGCAATAGTGTCCAGTGAGAAATAAAGTGGGGTACCATGGGAAATTTTCCAATTCCACCAAATTTGTCCAAAAGGTTTTATTTATTAACTACTGATATGGTTTTGTTCATCAGACAGTGAAGTGTAATGACAAGCAGAACAATTAACCGCTCTTCCATTTAATGCCAGAAGGGACATTAAATAAGAAAATAAACCAATCTATTGACCTGTTCCCATTCATAAAATAGAATAAGTCACAGTTTCCCACGGCTATATCAACTGTCCTTCATACTTTTTGTGACGTTGTAGTTTGGTGGTTGTGCTATGAGATTTTTCCTGCCACCATTTAAATTGCTTCAGATTAATTCTACATTTATTGATGTATTTATGTATGTATGTATGTTTGTATGTTTGTTTGTTTGTTCATTTGTTTGTTTGTTGTAGGCCTTTCTGGGCATTGTTTTTCCATTGTAACACAGGATTTGTGAAGCGTCTTGGCTAACAGAACCATGAAAGCCACAAATTTAATCAAGGTTTTTCTGAGAGAGTAGAATACAACTAAAAATGTGTATTTTTAACCAAGACCCAACAATTTTAAAATATAATAAGTCTCTGAATTTAGCAACATACTTATACCTTAGCTCACCATCCATCCATCAAACGTGATTGTATGTTAAATGTTAAAATCCCAGTGCCCAAAGTACTTTTACAAAGCCTCACATTCACACACAAACTCATCATACACTAATAAACAGCTGCTACCATGCAAGGTACCGTCAGGCCCACTGTGGGCAAATTAGGTTTCAGTATCTTGCCAAAGAACACTTCGACATGCAGAGCCGGGATTTGAACCAACACCCTTTAGTCACTGGATGACCCACGCTTCCGACTGAGCCAAAGCCACACATTCCTGTGGTTGTTCTCGATGTTTTGTTGAAGATGTGAGATTGATTGTTGCTGAACGGCTACTAGTTTGATTTACAGTACACTTTTGAGGCTGCTTCTGGTTGAACTACATGTCAGTTACAGTTATTTGTAGTAAGCCTGCAAGTAACAATTGTTTTCGTTGTGGAGTGAAATGACTATTCATGTTTTAAGCTATAAGTTATGTTGCGATCTTGCCTAGAATTCAGTAGTACAAAAACAGTAGCTATCGTGAGATGATGTAAGGAAGACCTTGTATGTGAATATTCTACAACATTCTACAACATTTCATTATTAAAAAATAGACTTGCTTATTTTTGACTTCTTTTGAACACTAAAAATATTTGATGGTAAGTCTTGACACAGGCTCTCTTTCGTGTGTGAGAGCATGACACCTTTCCCACCCCTCTTAAACACCCTAATTATTGCTCCTGCCATTCTATTGTGTGATGTAACACTCCTACAAATGTTGGAAAGTGCCTCAGGACACAGTTTAGGTTGACTAACAAATATGTGATGTGCTTGGGGTTAGTTGAGTATTTCAATCACTTAATTACTGAAGCACTAGAGCCCTCATTCAAACGAGGTATCCACTTGTGTAGTGATTTGCGATATTTTGGGAGAATGGTTTATCAGTGTTTTTTAAAATGTTCACTTCCAAATAAAGAGATGATTTTTAAACAAATCCTGATTCAGCCCAAATGAATGAAACAACTGATGTACTGTATGAAACATAAGAAATATTTTGCTTAAGCATACCAATAGCTTGTCCTCTCAGCTGTTATCTGAAGCTACTTTCTAAATATCCATTGTCCGTATACATAGATTTAGAGTTGAACTTACTTAAGTAAAGGGTTTCAAAGTCTCTGAATGTTCTAAACTCCTGCATCAATACCATTTTTGTATTAAACACAATACTGCTGCAGAGAGTGGTTGTGCTGTGTGAAATCTTTCTTTCTCTCACTCAACTTTCCATAACTCATGTTTTTTTTTTTTTTTTTTTTTTATCGTGAAAGCAACAGTGCTTACTTTTGATAACCCTCATCATGAAAGTCCAGTTGTTCCACTATCGGCCTTCAACGAGAAAAATGAACTGCTCTGTCATTGGCAGTAGCGTGTGCTTTTATTTTAGTATTTGAAATCTGAGAACGATGTCCTTGACGACCCATATCAGTGTCTTTTAGTGAATGTGAACTGTATGCCTTCGAGCCCACCCCGCCCCTCCATACTTATGCACTTGTGTTTTTCCTCCCATTTTTCATAAGATGAACTCAAATGAATTTCCACATTTTTATGTACACACAAGTATAAGTGAGCTGTGCTGTTCACGCGTGGCATATCAAGATCCTGATTGGAGATGATAATTGTTGAACAGGTATTCCTAAAAAAAGGCCCTTCTAAAACCCTTTTTTTTGATTTGGTGGGTTGTATTGAAATGTGTAGTTTTAATGCAAACCGGTTGTTGCAACAGCTGTCAGGGTGGTTTGCCTCAGATGATCTTGGAGTTAAAGATTCAGAATGTGGAGGTCCTAGGCTGGTGTTGTTACATGTGTGGTGAGCACAATTAGATGAACTGTACTACCAAATTCTCAAAAATTCCCTTGCAGACTGCTTATGGTAGGGAAATAAACTTTCAATTCACAGGCAACATCCCTGTTGGACATTTCTGAAGTGCGTATTCCAATTAAGCTCTCTCAAAACCCTGAAGCACATGCAAGATGCAGCTGAACCCCACTTGACATCACCCGATCGAACAAAACTGCCTCACGATCGACACATTGAGCACCCCTGGTGTAGTGGCACACTCAGCAAGGGTTCAATTCTCACTCAGCGGTGATGTGAATGTGAGTGCGAATGGTTGTCTGTGTCTATATGTGCCCTGCAACTGACTGGCGACCAGTTCAGGGTCCAGTTTTCCCTACGCTTGAAGTTGGCTGGGATCAGCTCCAGCACCCCGTGATTCTGAACAGTATAAGCAGTGTTGAGAATGGACCTGTTGCGCTCTTGATTGTCACAACAGAGGAGACAGATCTTCAAAGAGATCATTCTTTAGAATACCATCTGAAATGACCAGGAAAGATTGATGGATTTTGGCAATTAAACGTGATGGATGGTGCACAACCAAATACACACGTCTGTGTAGCGATCATTTCATTTCTGGGAGGAATTATCCTCCTCAATCTCAAATTACGAAAACCTATATATAATCCCAAATTGACTCATTTGAATAAATAAACCCTTTGTCGCAGAGAGGTTTACAGAGGTTAACGTGTGGCCTCAATACGCTTCAGTGTACTGAGGAGAGGACTCCCTGTCTGAATTTATTTTCCCAATCATAGTTAATGAATGCAAGTTTGTGTAAAACCAGGGGTCATTTATTTGAATTTGTATTTGTATTTAAAAAATCTGAATGGGTGCATCACTATGTAGGATTTATTCCTGATTGAGAACAGATCCAGCAAGAAAGTATTCGTATGTGTCCAGACTTTTAAACTCTTGTTTGTAAATCCTGTAGACTTATTCACCACATACTTATGTATTTCCAATTGTCCAAGACAGGGAAGCGAATTCACGGTAAAATTTCTTATCGACGAAAACAACGACTTCGGCATTAAATATGGGTCCTCTTTGCCAAGTGTCTTTAATTTTTCTACGTTCCTTCTAAATGTTTAACGGTATTGGACAAAATTCTGGATGTCATGCTTTAAGACATATTTTCGTTTCGTCTCAACGGAATTAACTTTCAATAATGCTTTGTTAGACCAACAATATGACGATGTCACGTGGTTTTATGACATAGGTGCACGAGCTCTATACCCGGTGCTGGGATTGGGCAGTAGGCCCATCACCTGCTTCTGAAAAATTATTACCGAAACTTTTGAACTTTGCATCCTTAACAGTCTGGATCGTCCTTTTCCTCTTTTGCCTAGAGGACACGACGTCCACAATTTCCAAAACAATTGGAACTGTGGACTCGACTGGAAAACAGAACATTTCCACTTTGCATCAGTCAATCTTGGATGAAGTGAGGCCCAGAGAAGCCGCCGGTGTTTCTGGGTGTTGATTGATGAATGGCTTTTACTTTGCATAGTAGACTTTTAAGTTGCACTTGGATGTTGTGCTGAACTATATTTACTGACACGGGTTTTCTGAAGTGTTCCTGAGCCCACATGGTGGTATCCTTTCCACGTTTATGTTGGTTTTTGATGCAGTCCACCTGAGGCATCGTAGGTTATGGGCATTCAGTGTTGCTTTTCGGCCATGCCACTTACATGCAGTGATTTCTCCAGATTCTCCAAATCTTCTGATGATATTATGGACCGTAGATGATAAAATCCCTAATTCATTGTATGTTGAAGAACATTGTCCTTAAAATGTTCAATTGTTTTCTCATGTCATTGTACACAAAGTGGTGAACCTCGCCCCATCTTTGCTTGTGAGTGACTGAGCAATTCAGTGAAGCACCTTGTATACTCAATAATGGCACTCACTTGTTTCCAATTAGCTTGTTCTCTTGTGGGATGTTCCAAACAGATGTTTGATGACCCTTCCTCCACTTACTCAGTCTTGCCACCGGTCCCAGCTTTTTTAAAAATTATTATTTTCTAAAAACAATAACATTTATCAGTTTGAACATTAGATATCTTATCTTTGTGGTCTAGTCAATTAAATATATGTTGAACATGATTTGCGAAGCGGCAAGGTGGATCAGCTGGTAAAGCATTGGCCTCACAGTTCTGAGGTCCCGGTCAATCCCGGACCCGCCTGTGTGGATTTTGCATGTTCTCCCCATGCCTGCATGGGTTTCAACCGGGGACTCCGGTTTCCTCCAACATTCCAAAAACATGTAATATTAATTGGACACTCTAAACTGCCCCCAGGCACGATTGTGAGTGTGACTGTTGCCTGTCTTCATGCTCTCTACGGTTGGCTGTCAACCAGTTCAGTGTATACCGCGCCTCCTGCCCGTTGACAGCTGGGATAGGCTCCAGCACTCCCCACGACCCTCATGAGGATAAGCGGCAAAGAGCATGGATGGATGGATGATTTGCAAAAACTTGTCAGTTTTTATTGTTTAACACAGCGTCCCAACTTCATTTGAATTGGGGTTTCACGATTGTACTTCCATATTCCATTTTTTTCATTCTGCTAAAATAAAATTCATTTGTGAATTGATTTAGACTCTTTTGCATCTGACTCACACTTAGAAAGAATCCACTACTACCTAAAAAAAAAACCTCTCTACAGTAATTCTTCTACTCTTAGAGATATTTTCTTTCAGTTTTACCCTGGGACCCATGTCTTGTTTGCAACAGTTGACCTGAAACTATTATATCTTCAGAACTCATCTTTCCAATCTGCCCCTTGTATCTGGAGAACTCTTGTCTGTGTTCAGCAGACTGATTAGGGAGGATGCTTTTTTTTTTTTTTATATCCTGAGGCAGAGCTCATGTTCCCATCTTCCACCTGCACACCACACATGTACCAGTGCACAGGTGCATGACTTGAAGTCAACCTATTGCTGAGTGCAGGTATATTATTGTCTCCCGTTACTTTCACCAGTAATAGGAGTATGGAGGACATTGGTCAGTTCATGAGACAAAGCTACCCTGTGTGACTGGAGACTGAACAAAGTTTAGCAAACCATACAGAGAACAACAGGCTCCTTGAATGTAGATACTATCATAGTCTTTACACAAATTATTAATTTACAGTGGCTAACATCTCTCTAACATGTTTTTGTCCAAATATTCCGGGGATCAAGAGTAACAAACAGTCTTTCCACCCCAATTGAAAGATGTTTTGAAACCGCATTTTTAGAAGGGCGGGGGCTTTGCATCAAATGAGTCATTGCTCTCCCAAGTTCCCACAACAACTGAGTACGGAGTTTGAAGAAAGCAACCCCCTTCCCACCCTCCACCTCTATTAAGACAGTAAAAATGACTACCAGGCTTTATATTATCTCCTACACCCCACAGTTAGTTGGTGGGCAGTTTGCTATTAAAGTTTTAGAACACCCTAATTTTTCCATCTTTATTACACTGTGGCGACCCATAACGGGACAAGCCGAAAGAAGAAGAAGATTAAAATTCATATTTACACTGTTCAAGTTCTTACATCACTCTGAAACATGCAGAACAAAGTTAGAAAACAAATTATCGGGTCAATCTACAAGCAAAAATTTATTCTAAACCTTTGACTAATCGCGGATGAATATAGAAAGCAAATACTCATAAAAAAAACCTTGCTAACTCTATGAAATTCACATAATCGTGTGGCATCTGTAGATTTTTTTGCTTTCACTCTTATGTCCAGTTTAAAGTTAAAGTCTGGAGACTGTGACTTTTTGTATGATTCTGAAAAGTGCATTATTTTTCAGTTTATGGTAACCTTGTGTACTTTTTTCAATCAATTAATTGGGCATGAACTACTTGTATTTCAGTATAAAACAAAAATGTCAGCTTCTAAAAGTTTTGACCAGCCAAAATGCACAGTCTCCAGACTTCAACATTAAAGCCAGTCTGTCTGGTTTGACCACCAATTTCCTCACGCAGTGCAACACATAGGTTGTTGATTAGGTTGTTGGTTGTCCAGCTGTCCGGGTGGGTGGTCTCAGATGATCTTCAAGATGGACATGCTGGATGTGGAGGTTTTGTGTGGTTACAAGTTAGGAGGATTGTGTGGTTACAGGTGGCCTAGTGGTTGTGAGGCCACTCGGATATACTGCCAATTTGTCTGAAATGGCTTTGGAGATCGTTTATTGTAGAAAAAAATTAACATTCAATTCACAGGCAACATGTCTTGCGGACATTCCTGCAGTTAGGATACCAATGGCACACACCTTCAGAGCTTGCAACATCTGTGGCATTGTGCTGTTTGGTTAAACTGTACATTTCAGACTTTTACCGTGGCCAAATGTTTTATTGAAAGGATCGGTGCTGGTCGGCGCTCAGGAGACAAAGACGACACTCAACAAAAGACCAACATTCCCAAATGCTGTTTAGCCTCAATAACTGGCATATTTATTTCAACCAAATGCAAGTTCTCAAAACACAGTTGACATTGCGTGAAATCAATCATATGAGCCCCTTACCTATGCCGAGAAGGTGGAGAGCCGTTCACGCAGGTAGAGGTCCGCTTGTCAACCAGCTGGGCGTCCGTACGAAACCCGCAGCAGACTCTACCTGTTTGTACTCTGCATCTCTCTATTATACTTTTCAGTTGCGTGCGAGAGAAAGGACGGGTGGCCTACCCATCCCACCTGGCGCCGCAACAATTGTTTCCTAATTTACTATTGACAGTTAAGTGTGTCCTTAAGGCTCTGAGAAACATCTTACGCAGCCATAACTGTCAAGACATCACACAACAATGTTCGTCTTTGGTATGCATGTGAACAAGATAGTGAAACGGTCCAGACATCTTGAGCAGAAAAACAAGTGATGCGAAAAACAAGTGAGTGATACGAAAGTGAAAAACAAGTGAGTGAAAAACAACTTATATAACCATGGTTGCACAATACATTCGGGTATTCAACGGTTATGGGAAGCATCACTAATCAACACTCCTTTCACCAGCCAATGGCATACCTGTACAATAATACTTTTCTTGATATGCCACACCTGTGGCATAGGATGGATTATCTTAACAAAGGAGAAACACAGATTTAGCCAGATTTGACAGGGTTTGAGGGAAAATTACCCTTGTGGATATCGAAAAACTTTTAGATCTTGGAGTCCAGTTCACAAATGGGAACAAAAACAACAGTGTTGTGTTTATATTTTTCCTCAGTGTATAAGAGACACACCTCCATTCGCTGTCAATTTATCGTGGCGGAGGGGTTTGTGTGACCTAATGATCCAGTCGTCCACCTTTAATGGTCCTAGGTGAGAGGCCAGCCAAAGCTCGGCTCCATAACCCCCTGTTATGGGTAAAACTATAGTTTCCCTTGCCTGGATGTGGGTAACCGAGGCCCTTACATAACACCAGGCCTGGAGGTGGGGATCGAAGGCCAGTCCCCGGTGGCCGGCAATCTGATCCCCGGCTACAAAGATAGCTTTATTGACTTGAAGTGTCATTTCTCTGGCAGGGTAGGACCCCGAGCTGGTGTGTAAGGTGGAGGAATTCCAACTCGCTATAGTCGGACTGGTACCAGTCCTCTAGAAATGGTTTGGACTATGTTCCACTTTGGAGTTGCTCAGGGTGAGAGGCACCGAGCAGGCATGAGTATACTTATTGCCCCCCGGCTTGGAACCTGTACGTTGGGGTACTCGCCATCCCATGAGGAATCAGAGTCTGCATTCTCTGAGGTGGATTCTTCAATATCTGGGGTTGAGGTCACTGAGGTGGTTAAAAAGCTCTTCAGTGACCAGTTCCTGGGGGGGCTGTCCTGATTACCACCCCTCTGCAACATCACATGGACATCATAGACTGTACCTCTAGATTGCTTGAGTGGAATGGAGGTCCCCCATTTTAAGAAAGGGGACAGGAGGGTGTGTTCCAACTACAGATCACACTCCTCAACCTCCCTGGTATGGTCTATTCAGGAGTCCAAGTGAGGAGAGTCCAAGGGGGAATCAAATCTCAGATTCAGGATGAGCAATGTGGTTTTCGTCCTGGCTGTGGCAGGGTCCTTAAGGATGCATGGGAGTTCGCCAAAGCAGTCTACGTGTGTTTTGTGGACATGGAGAAGGCGTTCGACCGACCCCTCGAGGAGTCCTGTGGGGCGTGCTTTGGGAATATGGGTTACAGAACCTCCTGATACGAGCTGTTCGGTCCCTGTACGACTGGTGTCAGAGTTTGGTCTGCATTGCTGGCTGTAAATCAGACTCGTTTCCGGTGACAGCTGGACTCTGCCAAGACTCCCCCTTGTCACCGATTCTGTTCCTATCTATTATGGACAGAATTTCTAGGCACTATTGAGGGGGAGATGGGGTCCGGTTTGTGTCCTTAGTATTGCATCCCTGCTTTTTGCAGATTATGTAGTTGTTTTGTTTGCTTCATCAAGCAGTGATCTCCAACTCTTACTGGAGAAGTTTGCAGTGTGAGTGTGGAGAAGCTGGGATGAGAATCAGCACCTCCAAATCTGAGATCATGGTCCTCAGTCGGAAAAAGGTGGCATGCCCTCTCCGGGTCGGGTATGAGATCCTGCCCAAAGTGGAGGAGTTCAAGTATATTAGGGTCTTGTTCACAAGTGAGGTATGAATGGAGCGGCAGATCGACAGGTGGATCAGTGCAGCGTCTGCAGTGATGCTGCCTTTGTATTAGTCCGTTGTAGTGAAGAAGCAGCTAAGTTGAAAGGTGAAGCTCTCAATTATCAATTTTCTCAATTTGCATCTACGTTCCTACTCTCACCTATGGTCACAAGCTGTGGGTCATGACTGAAAGAACAAGATCCCAAATACAAGCGGCCGAAATTATTTCCCTGTGCAGGGTGTCCGGGCTCTTCCTGAGAGAGTGGGTGAGAAGCTTGGTTATCTGGGAAGGGCTCAGAATTGAGCCACTGCTTCTTTGCATTGAGAGGAGGCAGATGAGGTGGCTGGGGCACCTAATTTGGATGCCTACATTACACCTCCCTGTTGAGGTGTTCAAGGCATGTCTGACTGGAAGGAGACCCCGGGGACGACCCAGGACATGCTGGGGAGACTATGGAGAGACTAAGTCTCTTCGCTGGCCTGGGAATGCCTTATGATCCCCCCGGAAGGGCTGGATGAAGTGGCTGGGGAAAGGGAAGTCTGGCCATCTCAGTTAAAGCTAGTTTCTGGTTATCCATGCTCACATAAGGTGGAGAAGATGAATGAATAAATGTAAAACAGACAGTTATGCGTCTCTCTTGACATGCTGGTGGTGTACTGAAATAACTGCCGTGCACATGTTGCCAAAGGGAAATGTCATCAAATTGATTATCTTGAGAATCACAACTGCAGCACCAGTTTTGGGTCTGTCGTTGTTGTTTTGACTGTGATGAAACTTTATGGAAACACGTCTTAAATTTTGAGCTTCTTAAAAAAAAATCCACTACAGACCAGTTTTCCATTGTCTACTTCACAGGCTCTAAAGCAATCTTGACTTGTACTCATGTACAAAAGAACACCTGGTTTATCCATTGTCATACATAATTGGTCCATATTAATGGACCTTTCAAGGATATATTGAAAGCCACTTTTAAAAACCTTGTGGAACAAGGAAAGAGAAGTCCAGTACTGTACTGCGTTTTGCTGAATAAAATCACAGTTCTGTCTTCACACGTAAAAATAAATGATGTCAGTGTTTATTTTAATTGAGCAGGGGTGGAACATCTACTCACAAGTGGTCACTAGAGACACATGTATAGTCGTTCTTCGATGCCAGGCGTGAGCTAACGCGTCCACTTGTAATCGGATAACCTGAGATGCACATTAATGTCAGGTCTGAACAGTGTCAAAGACTTGACTTGAGCTCTGAGTCATTCACAGTAATGAAAGACCAAAGTTTCCGCGGAGGCTTAGATTTCCTCAACAACACCATCACCTCATACTGTAGGTGTTTAATTCCTATAGCTATGGACCGTACATGAGAGAGAGAGCGCATATACTCAGACATCAATCTTGACATCCTGTGGAGTACATTTAGACCACACCATATAGTATATTCATGAGATTAGGTTGAGAAAGTGTAGTTCTTTGTACAGGGAGTTGTTGCTATGTACTGGTCACATTCTCTCTTCAGCTGACAGAAGGTCACATCCAGCTATAATAAACAAACTGAACAGTTGCTGAAAACCTGCTTCAGGAAGGCCCTCCGAAGGTGTGTGCATGTGCAATATGTGTGTGTCCATTGTGTTCTTAGTCATACACACATGAACACACAAACACAGCAGCTTGACTGAGTGTATTGGGAGTCATCATTCAACTTACGTCTCCAACACAAATAATCACAGGGTCAGGCCACATGTTTTTGGGTTCCACTGCACAAGGCTTTGACAGCTGTCCATCATTTGGCTGACATGTAATGTAAACATTCCCTTGGTGGGCACTGTTATGAAATTAAAACTCAAATATAGAAAATGTGTTTTTTGTTAAGTTTGCTTCTCGGTGTAAACCTTTAAAATTTACTTGTGGCTTAAAAAAAATTATCTCAGCTTCCATGGTCAGTCGCTTTGTAAAGGTCTCACCATAGTCTTTATTATAGACAAAATTGTGGAAATTTGGACAATTAAAAAGGATGTCCCAAATTGTCATGCAAGTCATGTTGTGGAAAATACACAGGCAGTCTTTTAAAAGGTATGAAAATCAGCATAATGGTTGATATCACAGCTTTTAATTAACTTTTGTATACGTTACTTATAGTTCTTTCGTAGTATGTATTTTTGATGCATCACGTATAAGAAAGCGAAATTTATCTGACAGATTATTCTCTGTTTTCATTCTACCACAATTTTAGTTTTTCATTCAACAAAACTGGACTCTGGTAAACCTCAAGTTTAGTTAGTTTCCTCTTTCTTCTTAAAGTTGAAGTCTTTAGAATGAAGGTGAATGAAGGTGAAACAAAAGTAGTGTTTCCAGCCAGTTCAAGAGGAACCCATGTATTTGTCCAACAGTATGCAAATTGTAACCACTAATACCTCTCTCCTATTGATTGTCACGGAGTGTGTTTGTCCATGGTGTTGCATGGCCTCCCTGCTTTGCTTATAGGGGGTTGCTGAATCAAACAAACACTCCAACAGATAGCTTTTGGAAGATTGGGTTACTTTCAACATGAGAGGACATGTTGACTGCATTGTTACCAAAGGCACACTCCAAGCTGACCTTCACGAAATTATGTTCAGTAGAAATGAAGGCACCTAAACCTACCATCAACATAATATGCATGTGTCATTAGAAGATTTTATTTGACAATGTCTCTTTTGTGGAAGTCATAGACAGCCTTCCATGAAAGACTTTTAGATCCTCTCAGGTGGTGTTCAGCCATCAACACCTTGTGACAGATGCTCACTAGCACATCTTCGTAATGCATGGGGTTAACTTACATCAATCTTAGTGGGAAACCATCAGATAACTCTACATGAATATGTGGAAGTGCCATGAAGAATATTTGGAATGCATGTGCACCAACTTTTTGAAAAATGAGAAAACATTGTTTCTTCCTCCATACAGAGCTGAGATCTACTGGTACTGCTCATCATTTTGCCTACCTCCTAAACACATCTGATTACCGGATCTTGCGGATGGATGAGGACTATGACCGGATGTATATTGGTAGTAAGGACCATATCCTGTCCTTGGATCTCCATGACATCAACAAGGATCCTCATATTGTAAGAATTTTTTTTTTTCCTCTCATGCCTTCCCCCTCACCTTCTGTCTTAAATTGAAATAAAGCAAGTGGTGATACTTCAATTCTCACAGCTGACTTCAAGCCAAAATGTTCTTCTCCAATGCACCAGCAGCAGCATTTGTATTCGCTGAAACAGTTTTTTTTTTCTTTTGACATTCACTTTTCCTGATGTGAGTCATTAAAAGGCTGTTGTTGGGTTAGGACGATTCCTAAAAGACTAATGCAGTATTAGCCTTGATGGAACGCCCTTAAATGCAAGTGACGTGTAACGGGTTACAAATATTGAACGTTTTCCTGCTCATAGATCCACTGGCCAGTGTCTGAACGAAGAAAGATGGAATGCCTTGTCAGTGGGAAAGACGCCAATGTAAGTACGCCTCTTGACAGCAAACGTAGTCACAGCACAAGCCATTAGATTTAGATTATTTCCATCGGCTAGACAGTCTTATGTGAATATGTGTTCAGATAAAAGTGTACAGTTGCCCCGAATATATGTTTACATCATTGGAATTTGAAAACATTCAAACAACACTCATATATGGGATGTGGACACGCATAAAAATAAGATACCTTCGCATCCATTTATCTAGAGTGACGTGGATATTGTGAAGTTTACTTTTATTTTTGCATGGCTACAAGAATAAAAAGGCTTTTTTTTTTTTAAAACAATTGTGGTCTGTTCTTCATCTCTTCAGGAAGAGTGTGCAAACTTCATCCGTCTGATTGAGCCATGGAACAGAACGCAGCTGTATGTCTGTGGGACAGGCGCTTACAATCCAGTCTGTACCTTTGTCAATCGAGGGCGTAAATCTCAGGTAAGAATGTATTTGTGGAAACTGCTGGCCAGGAATGAATTTCCAAAAACAAGCCAGCAATCATATCCTCCCTGTTTCTCCACTTTTAAACCTCATTCTTCTTTACATATTATGCTTTTTTCCCAATGATGGCCATGGGCGTTAAATAAAAAAGAGCATATTAGAGATAATTCACTACTAATCCCTCGAGATTGGATTACAAACTGTGCAGAGAACATGCAGCAACAAGTGTGGCTCTTATGACATTCTTACTGCACCTGGTTTCGAGAGGATATGGCCTCTTCTTCTTCAAAGTTCCCCATCTTTCCGATCTTTAAGCTATTCACATTTCACTCCTCCATCCACCTCTGGCAAACTCCACTTTCTGAGAATGCGTATAATTGGAAGTGTGAGCTCCCATTATGGTGTGCCACTGGAAAGTTCATGAATTTGTCCATTAATAAGTGCCATTTTTTTCTGTCATATATTGCACATACCTTAGCTATCCCAGGAACCCATTTTTTAGCCCAATGTGTGTCCGCCTGTGTGTGTTTTATTCCATTATTAAGGTACATTGCATGGCTTTGTTAACAGATTTCCAGGTATCTGGTCTTTCAAATAACCTCAAACAAATTAAATGAAATTCTTTGATGAAAAATATAAACATGTATTTTCATACCTCACTTGCAGTCTTGTAATTCATAAAACGGGTTGCCTCTAATGATTTCCACAATCTCTGAAGAGGTTCCCACACCCTTTTCAGTTCAGTGGCATAGCGCTCATACTGTCTTGCTATCTCCTGTTTTAGACACCCATGTATCTACAGATGGCCCAGGCCAGAGGAAGGGCTAACCGTGCAGCTGAACCCAGCACTGTACATGAGACACTTGGACTGAAGGTGTGATATCATCTTTGTTTGCACCACAGGCCTGCATGCTACTTGAGATTATAATCCCAAAATGCATGTGCCATTTCTTTGTTTCTGACCATCTCGTGATTACCTTTTCAACCCCAAGCATGCTTTCTGACCATTTCATGTACTTTGTTCAGTTTGTGGTCTAATGTTCCATCCTGAGTTGAAATGGGATTATTTTATGATAACCCCATTGTCTCATCATTCTTTCCCATCGATACTATGTTTTTTTATTTTCTTTGGTCGGGTTCTAGTACAGTCTATCAGCCACCTGAAATCTCATATATGATGTTGGCAGGACAAAGGTTTCAGTGCATGGCATAGTCGCTGTGAAATCTGCCCATCCATCCATCCATCCATCCATCCATCCATCCATCCATCCATCCATCCATCCATCCATCCATCCATCCATCTTTTCCTCAAAAGGGCCGTGAGAGTGCTGCAGCCTATCCCAGCTAACTTTGGATGAAAGGCAGACTACACACTGGACTGGTCACCAGTCAGTTGCAGGGCACGTATAGTCACCATCACTGAGCAGGAATTGAACCCACACTGCCTGGACCAAAGTCAGGCGTGTGTACCACTACACACTAAAGACATCAGTTGCTGTGAAATCACAACGCCCAAACAAACTTGAATAAACGGTTTAGCTTTCCAAAGACAGTAAGCTGTGACATCCAGTATATCAATTCTTCTCCCACTCAATCCTCAAACTTCCACGGGAATGTTTTGCAGTCTCTCCCACAGCGGCAGCAGGTTTCGTCAGCGTCTTACCCACTCCTCCAGCAGGCGATATTAGCCCAAAGCAAACACCAGTCTTCTGTAGTCATAACTGGCTGTGTGGCAAAGGCAAAAAAAAGAGCAGCATATTTGAATATATTCCCCTCTTTGAATTCTCCAATCAATTAGCATAAAATATTTGACTAGCAGTCCAGAGTAAAAAGCTTGCGTGTCCTATTGTTTGTAGGACCTTGTGGCATGTACTGTAAATTATGGTAGTTTTTTTTTTCCTTGTAGAACCTGAAAGGTTTGGACTTTTAAAAAAAAAAAAGTCAACTTGTGGCATGATTGAGAGTGAGCTTCCAGCATGCTCTTGGTCGCACGACTGGTGATTTTAATCAAATTTGAGTTTTAATATGTAGAGATGTGTGTATGATAAGTGCATTTAGTAGTTTTTCCTCTGCGTTGGTACGGACCATGACAGGCATCTTTTCGCAACAGGGAATTGAAATGAGGATATGACATGATTTGCTGATCTTCGAGGCGCAGCCATAGAACATGCCATTGCATGCCACTGATTCAATTATTCCTCCTCATAAATTCCTAGCAATCACTCTTCAGTGCTGGCGTGTCAGGATGCATCGGGGATCCATCAAGTAACTTCTATCTGTGGCTTGTTTTCACTGTGGTGGTTTACAGGTGTCAAGAATAGACCTGTACTACCATCGAGAAACAGGAATATTTGGCATAGGCGATATTATGCTGAGAGAAAGCAGCAGACAGCACATTGTTCTCCATTACAGAAGCTTTAGGATGGATTTGAGATTCCTCTTTCACTTTGCATTGCATTTTTTTGTATGAGTCCACACTTATTATTCTAATACTCAAGCCTCCATCGGGCCTTAAATGTCCCACAGGAGTCGGAGGGAGCCTCATTTTCCCTACCTTAGGGAATCACAGTGACAAGATCAAGAATGCTGAATTTATTGTCATCTATGCCTGATTTTCCAATTGCAGGAAGAAATTTTCCACTTGGAGCCTGGAAAAGTGGAGTCTGGGAAGGGAAAGTGCTCCTATGACCCAAAGCTCAACAGTGTTTCAGCTTTAATTAGTGAGTATGGTCTCTAAGATGTCATTATTATTACCATATTATTATTATGTGAAGTGCATCATAGCCTTTCACCTTTATATTTCCAAATGTGTATGGATTAGGCTGACGTGGAAACGTTTTTGGAAAGGCCAGTATCAATTTCTGATGTGCCATGACATAAAGTTGAGCAAAAATATTGTAGTTTCACTGCATTGTGGGTATTGCAATTAAGCTTTAAAATACATCTTTTTGAAAGGTTCATATAACATCAATTTGGGGAAATTCTACTTAACAACTCGTGTTGACGGACAGTAGCCTGTCTGCACGGCGTGTTAATGACTGTTGTTATACATTCCAAAACAATGATACCGTTCTACAGTAGGTTTGTGGCGTTCATCCAACTTGGAGCATAAATTATTTCACCTCCACACAAAAATCCCAGGCTAGTGCTGTCATAAACTAATGAAGCCTGCTTGGAGAGGTGAAACGTTTTCCAAGACAGTGATTTCCAACCTTTATAGAGCCAAGGCACATATTTTGCATTTGAAAAATCCCACAGCACACCAACAAAAGTAAATGTCACCAAAAATGGATCGATTAATTTACTCTACGTAGTTCCTGCTATCTAATAGAAGAGGATTTTTTTGTTCTGTCTGTCATCGTGCTTCACTGACATAGATAGATGAATAAAGATACATTATTTCTTGGAATAAATGTTTTTTTTAGCAAGTACATAAAATTGGATAGCTTCGCACAGCACACCTGAAGACCCCTCACGGCACACTAATGTACCCCGGCACACTGTTTGGGAATCACTGTTCTAAGACAACTGCGATGAATTCAATGCCTTGAGAATGAAATGACCTGGATGTATGAGAATATTCACAGGCATATTCGAAAAACAATTAACTATTTTAGTTAACACTATTGAGAATATTTTGTACCTGAGTAAACACAAGAAGAAATTGGACAATATATTGCTTTCTTAAAAAAAAAAAATAAAGGGACACGCTATTTCTCTGCTCTTCGTTGTTTTGTGAAGTAACTTCAAGGGCAGATGTTAGCCATGGTAGTAAGCAATATTGTCTTTCTTGGTAGCGAGTCAATCATCTATATTTTATAGCGTAGCATTTTTTTACCTACTGTAGATGTGCTAAATCTCTCAATCTAAATGTGTTTGCAAATATTCATTTCAAGACATTGTTATAGTATATAGGTAATAACAGTTTACATACCGTGAATTTCTCAAAGCGTGTTGGGTGCCGTTCTCCCAAACCTCACATCAGTTTAGTAAAAATTTACAATTGAATATTTTACACTACTGTATTTTATAAATTTAATACTTGCATTGCAAAGTGCTTTGAGCTTTGCTATTCTTTGATCAGACTTCTAGCAGACACTCTTTGAAGCACATTTTGCATATCTTTCCTCTATCAAGCTGCGGTACCGCAACAGTTGCCAATTTATTGACAAGTCAACAACCCACACAGGGCTCATATTGCTGGTATAATGTTTTGGCAGTTTTGAAACTGAAACTTTTTAAAAATGATTTTGACCAATATTAATTTAAATGCTTAGGAAGGTCTGCATTTGCACCAAACTGTAGGAACTTGTCCTCCTCCTAAAAATATCACTGTTTGTGTCGTGACATTAAAAGAAAAGAAACCATAACAACATTCATCCATTGTTGTATTCATGAAGGTGGTACAAGGTCACATCTAGACCTCCTAATTGGCATACAGTGGTCCTTATTTCTTACTTCTCTTACTGTTTGCCACAACTTGACTAATACAGTAATGCGTCAGTTCCTGACCACAATCTGTTCCAGAAAACAGTTTGAGAAGTGATTTGTTCGAAAACCGAATCGATGTTTCCCATTATAATGAAAGAAAAAGAAATAATACGTTCCAAGCCTGAAAAATTAGGCTTTTGAAAGCATTTTTTTAGCTTTTCCTGATAATAGACTGCATAGTAGAAATGCATGTATAGTTTTAATAGTTTATATAATAAAAGAGCCATGTTTGGGGGTTAATACGGTAGTCCGTGATAAGAAGAAAAACAACAGTCACTACTATAGAGGCTGAGTTATACAGAAAAACACAAGTGAGCTGGTTGTGCCGTGCGCTTTATGTTATTCACGAGGTTTTTTTTTCAGGGGGCGTTCAAATAGACAATAACAAAATGTGTCGTGGGTGGGTCAACTGCTTGCTCCGTGTGCGTTCTGTTATTTCCGGGTATTTTCGGCAGCGTGGGAATTCACAACAAAGCGCGACGTGGGTCAGCTGGTCTGGCTGCACGCAATATGTTATTTCTGGGTTTTGTTGAGGGCATTCAAGTACAAATTTTCGTTCGAAAACAGAAGCAAAAAAATTGTGACATTTTCGTTCGAAAACCGATTTGTTCGAAAACCGATTTGTTCGAAAACAAGGATGCTTGAGATCCGAGGCTTTACTGTATTTAACCCTAACCCTACCTTTGATGATGGGAAACATCTAGGTGTGACAAATGCAAAAAAAAAAAAGAAAGGAAAGGAAATCTGGAAGGGGACAAACACTTTCACGCCACTGTAATGACTGCCAACCGACATGCATGGGACGAATCATGTCATCTACAGTAAGATGGATTTATAGCCCTTTTTAAATACTTGGCATCATACAAGGGGCTATGTTGTCAAGCTCCAGTGCCTTAGCATTGATATATTCAGCTTCATGCCACATTACACATTAGATCTGATCATCAGTCAACATTTTAATGATGGATGGAAAAATATATCATGCTGCAGAAGAACTGGGATATGGGCTGTAAATGGGGACAGAGATCTTTGTTACCTCAGCACTACCTCCTGCTGTCGGCACCAATAGGGCTCACACAGCCGATGGAGAACCATCAACTTGCTTTCCCGTTGGCTCCCATATACTGTACGTAAAGCAATACATGTGGTTAGATTTTATGTCATAATGATATATGAAACGCATTAAATACATTATCTACAAGCAGAGGTTATTTGTCCTTTATGTTCTTAATTATTTGGTTTGTGATGTTGAAAAAGGATTTGGTAAGCTGTTAATACCATGCAAATTTCTGTATTCCACTCACAATAGAAAAAAAAAAGGGATTTAAAATTACATTTAGTGTAACTATTACAGAATGTCCTTACTCAACCAAATTCCAATGAAAATAAGTTTGTCTTACCAAAGCTAGGTCTTTCCTGTAGTATTGAACTCTTCTAAGCCATATTAATGAACTGGAAAATAATTGGATGCTTTCCTTGCCTTGTGTTTTTGGACCAGAATTCAGAAATCCATTTTTCCGGGTTTTTAGACTTTAAAGGAAGCTTGAAAGCACTTTGCAATACAAGTATCTAATTTAGAAAATAGGGTAGTGTAAAATATTCAATTGTCATTTTTTTTACTCAACTGAAGAATTTGATTTCTTTTTCAGATGGTGAACTCTATGCTGGAGTCTATGTCGACTTTATGGGAACAGACTCAGCCATTTTCCGAACTTTGGGGACAAAGACTGCCATGCGAACCGATCAGTACAACTCAAGATGGCTGAATGGTAAATGTCTTATTTCTTTGAAAAAAAAAAAAAAACACAATTAAATAGTCAACCCCTCCATCCATTTGGAGCTTTTCAACAAGGGCTAATCAGAAAATGCCTTCAGTTTATAAAATATGTCAGCCTCTTCTACCCACAGATCCCACTTTTGTCCATGTCCACCTCATCCCTGACAGCGCCGAAAGAAATGACGACAAGCTGTATTTCTTCTTTCGGGAGACATCCTCTGAGATGGGTCAGAGTCCTGTGACCCAGTCCCGCATTGGACGCATCTGCCTGGTGTGTACACTGTGCATTGTGTTTGTTTGGATATGTAAAAAGAATGCAAAGAAAACCCTGCATCAAAATGAAAACTTGAGTCTCCAGAGTCACCCTCTGGGTTTAAGTGTTTATCTGCTCAACTCGTGTTTGGCCAATGTGCTGGAATCTGTGTGTCTTTAACCTTCCTGTCTACAATGCACCCCTCTGTCTGTTCGACTGCCCTTTGCCCTCTCACCTTTGGACCTCCTGGCCTTTTCTGCATGATCATTCTACAACACATTTCGTGTAAAGATCAGTTAAAAGTAACTGTTATTCTTCATTGATCACCGCTATTGACAGCAAGGGAAATCAAGTATCCACGTTAAACTGGAGGTGCCAGTGAATGGGGTTAATCGAGACCACAGGTGTCAAATTCACGGCCCTGGGGCCAGATCCGGCCCGCAACATGTTTTTATGTGGCCCGCGAAGGCAAATTGTCTGTCTGCTTCCATGATTCTAGTGAAAATCTGTACAAAAATGTCAAATTGTCATGTATCATAAATGATCACATTGAGATCTAATAAGCATTTTTGTGTTACCAAACATAAACAATGGTTGAAAATCCCGTTGCACTTGATTTGTCATTCCAAAAGTACTTCATAAATTTTGTGTGTAAATATGATTTACACGCAATTTAAGATTTGTATGGTTTCACACTCAATAACAGCCCACCGAGGGGAAACTGTAACTACAATGTGGTCCATGACAAAAATGAGATTGACACCCCTGATCTAGACTTTTTTTTTTCCTAGTAAAACTTGCAAGCTTCAGAAAATACAACCACATGAAATGAAAAAGTAGTAGATAGGAACAGGTATGCTGGCTTTGAGCATTGGCATACAGTTGTTAGAAAAGATGGAAAATATGATATTGTCATCTTAGCTGTTTAATGTTGTATTTATTTGAGGGTGTCGTGGATTAGCAGGTACAGAAACACCCAACCCTTTCAGAAGCGGCGTTTGTCACGGTCTTTGGGAGTTGTGGTCCAGTCATTCTTACTTCAACACTCATCTGGACACTCATTGTGCAACTCTCTAGTCTGGCTCCCGAAACTAAACTCTACTTACAGCCTTTACTATCATTTAAATAAAAATGCATCATGAAGAATATATCAAAAAATGTCACTCCGCATAATTGCTCAAGGAAAACAATGCTTTGTTTTTTTTTTTATTTATTCATTTTTGCTTTTGATTCTTCAAATATTTTGAAAATAACTACAGCACTATGTCCTCTTATCGCTGGTACTGTAGATAATAAAAGGAATCATTTGAAAGTTACTATCATTAAAGTTGATAAAACTTCAGGTATGTCGAGCGTCCTAGTTTCTGTAACACACGGGTGTTAAACTCAAGGCCCGGCCGAAGGCCAGATTTGGACCACCACCTCCTGTGAAAACAAATCATGTGCGCCAACTTCATATTTCTTGGTAAAACCTATTCCCCAATTCCAAATCGACTTCATTTTTGGTAACGTTGCATGATGGCCACCATTTTTTTTGTGCTCCAACCATTTCTTTAAACAAACTACAGTTGGACAAATTCTTTTCCTTGACTTTGTATTTCAAAACTAATTATTATTTTCATAACTCTTTACATATATGTAATAATATGAGGAGGTGATTATACATTTACATAATTTCACAAAAACTGTGACAAAATTACTTTGTAAATTGTATTAGAAATACGCTCAATCAAAGTTTATTGCTGACGGCTGGCTCAAGCCCCATTAGTCTTATTTTGCGCTTTACTCCACCACAGATGGAAAAACGTTTAAATATGAGGAGACTGTTTATCTTCTCAGCCCCCATCTTCCGCTAATCTCTCACATAATACAAACCAACATGTTGAGCTTCGTGTGGAAGACTCCACCTGTGGTTTGTTTTCAGTAAAGTTTGAAGATGAGTAGGCGTATAGGATGTGCGTGTGGTCAACGATGGGAAAACGGTTTTGTGTTTTCACCTTTTTTCCAAAGAATGATGACGGTGGTCACTGCTGCCTTGTCAACAAGTGGAGCACCTTCCTGAAGGCCAGACTCATCTGCTCGGTGCCCGGGGCCGATGGGATGGAAACACACTTTGATGAACTACGTGAGTACAACATATGCTCTTTGCGTTACCAAAAAATATTGCTATCAAGACTTTTATATTTTACTGATTGAACTACATGTATTAATCACTCATATTCCCATATTTTCCAATCCATCACATTCAGCAGTCATTTTAGACCAAATTTGAATGTTAATTTTTTTTTAAAGGGAACAGAACTTGGAGATAAGTTAATCACCACAAATCTAATACAAATACATTTTCTCAACATTAAATCTGCAAGGGACTGTTGTGAAGACCTATGCATTAATTTTTATATATCAAACCAGTTAATCCTTTTGACAATAAGTATCAAATCCCAAAGAAAGAAAGAAAGACAAATTGACCAGATTTATTAAAGGCATATTTAATTCCAAGTACCTGCCAAGTATGATTTTTTTCTGATATGCTAAAAGCAAAACTATATGTTCTGTTTCTAATGCAGCACCTACCAAAAGCAACTTCTACGCACACACGTTAACGCAGAAATGGGCCACATTTCTTTCTTCCTTCTTTCCATTTTATACCCATCAAGGGTCCTGTAATGCGACACAGATCCCCAGAACCACACCTCGCCATATCATGTCCTTTCAAGATGTCTTGCGCAAGTCTTTTTTTTCTTTGTGTGAAAAGAGGGACCAATTGTTTGCAGATCAGATCAGCAAATGGGAATGTGTGTGACTGTGAATAGTAGCCTCTCTCAGTGAAGGCGGGGGGGGGGGGGGGGTCGCTCTGTCGCCATTTGTGTGTCACACTGGTTGAAAATAGAGGGATGCCATGACTGGGGAGGGATGCACAAACTCTCTAATGCTCTTGAGCTAACGTTAAGAATAAAAAGTGCCATTAAGAGTTGAGGTTTCTTTATCACAATGACCCATTTCTTTTTTTTCATGTCAACCCAGCTGCAGTGCCATAAAGCACATTTTGCTTTTTACTGGCGACAATTATTTCAAGCCATCTGAAAAACTGCAAAGGTGCCTCGTTCTTAAGAATTACCATATGTGGCACATTTGTTATCACGGAAAACAAGGACTGATTTGTCTTTTTCCAAATGGTGATCTGGTTTTAGTAGACAGTGGTGACATGGACTTAAACTCGGTATGTAAAACAGTTTTTTCTACTGCAGCTTGTTCTATAATACTCTGGATAAAGATTTGGGGTCTTTGAGTCAATGTGTTAAGCATTCATGTTATGACCTCCTGTGCCGCGTTGTTCCAACTTCATAAGACAAAAGGAAAAAGTTTGCACTGTACTTTCTGGACTTGATGGTTTCGGCTGTTAGACCACATGACACCTTACCGATAAAATTCAAAGAAAAAACATTGTTGATGAAATGTCCAAAATGAAAAGAAATGGGAGAAAAGATGAGACTTGAGTTTAACTTGAAAGCAGATCTAACTCACCTCGCAATTAGGATTCTTTTTTTAATCTGGAGATGTATATTGTGTTGAGAGTAGAATTAAAATGACAATAATCATAGTTTTTTTAAAAAACTCTGAAAGTGTGTTTATCTGACCACCACTTCACCAGTTCCCATTACACTTCTAATTTACTGTAGTTTTAAAGTATTATAACATAGTGTTTTATCTTCAATCTCATTTTTCCTTTCCCATTTTCAACTTTTAATTCACACTGAAAACTATTACGGAGCTTGAGTGCCAACTGTAGGTGCTCCTTTGTAAAAAAAAAAAAAAAAAAAAAAATGTCCTGGCAAAAAGTGTGACATAATTACAGCCTAATATACTGTAAATTTGATGTATTAACCATCACTAGGCAGCTATGACATTGGGGTATCTCAATGCGTTTCCCTCCAACAATTCTTTAAAGAGCAAAGTGTGAGTCAGCTGCCCATTACAACAGCTCCGCGAACACGCTTTTTCCCACCTGTTTTTTTTAACTATTTGATATTATTTTTTCATCGTGCTAACATGATGTGAACTATTTGCAGCGTTTGAGCAGTGACATTTTTTGGCAGATAATGGCTGCGTTATTGGATTATCCCCGTTTGTCTACAAGGCTACAAGCGTAAAAGAACTTCGCCCCAACATGAAGCCCCTCAATCAGGAATGCATCCCTGAGGAGATATAAAGTGGGATGAGAGCTGGTGCTGAAATAAATAGCAGTAGTAATGTGAAGCAAGAGAGAAGACTAAATAGAACAAAAGATTGGAACCCTTCCCTCTGTATGTGTGCTACTTGCCCAAAGATGAAGTAACTGCTGTTTTTAAAAACATGCAGTTGTTTGTTTACATTCAAAATTCAGCTTCTGTAGCAAACACAAAGAAAGTAATCTACACTGTGATTGAGAGATTACACTTTGAGCAGGGTCAGTGGAGACTTCAGTCTTGCGCCTTCTCTCATCGACAATCAGCTTCACAAAATATGAGGACTGTGCATCAAGAGGGAATAAAATTCCAGACCTCCCAAGTAAAGAGAACGCTTTTTCCATCAATCTATTTTCTGAGCCGCTTATCCTCATGAGGGGGGCAACAGTGCTGGAGTGCTGTCATTGGACAGGAGGCGAGGTACACCCTGCACTTATTGCCAGCCAATCGCAGAGCACATAGAGACAGACAACAGTCGCACTCAGAATCACACCTAGTGGCAATTTAGAGTCTTTGATTAATGCATGTTTTTGAGATGTGGGAGGAAACCAGAGTGCCTGGAAAAAACCCACAGAGGCACTGGGAGAACATGCTAACGCCACACAGGCGGTGCCGGGATTAACCCCAGCCAGTCCTCAGTATTGTGAGGCCAACGCTCTACAGCTGCGCCACTTTGCTGCTGAGAGCGCTTCTTATAAATGATAATTAGAAAATAAAGATGTAATTATGTATAATTGCATTTGCTGTTTTATGTCATGTTGATGGTATGTGTTATGCTAAGAAATATAGTTAGTGCATATTCTTTTTCTCAGGAATGAGTTTAAACATTTAATTTAAGTTCCGAGAGGAATGCAACACTGTACGGACACTCTACTACGGAAAGGAACGGGACATTTGCAGTTCAGATTTGAGGGCAAACACCCTCAATGCATCATTCTGTTAGCTTAGCGCTGTGACAGTTTATTTCCCATGCTGATCTATGTGGGACAATGCTTTTTTTCCCTTTTCTGTCATGTTTTTGGAGCTCATATTTTTAGTAGCATTCCATCATTCGCTTGTCACATGTGCCTACAGTATATTTTAGTGCCATTGCTCGCACACCACAAGGCTCAGCGCACATTCACAATTAAGTGACGTAAGCTCTTGGTTTCTTTTGTAGGGATTCCAAAACAGACCAGCACTCAAATTTTCTTAAAGAAAATTGTTTGTGCTTCTTAAAATGGAGTCAATCTTATTCAGCATTTGATAACAGAGGAGGAATATTAGTTTTGGTAGCCCCTTCACAGCTGAGGGTTTTTAAGTCCAATCTCAGTTAAGACATTTCACTGTGGAATATACTGTACGTATTTTCGGCATTGCTTGCTTGGCTTTTCTCCAGGCTGTCTGGTTTCCTCCCCACATTCTCAAAGCATACATCCTAAGTTAAATGAAGTCTCTAAAGTTCTGTCTGTAAATGCTAATGTAAATCAGTACCCTGTATTTTGTGCCCTGATGCGCAACTCACATGAAGATAAGTACTAAAAAATTTGGATGGGTGAATCTTCGTTATTTGTTTAAACTTGTATTTAAATATCACACAACCCACAGGACCTAGCAACAATTTTGGCTTCATGTGGAATGTTTTAGATTTTAAAAGCGTGAAGACACAATCCCCCTTTGTCCAAAGTCAATAATCAGTAGAGTTTTACTTCAACAAGGATGAAAGTTCAGCATTTTTTGCGGATAATTTCCTTTTTAGGGAGTGAGTGAGATGGTGCTCTACAGTGTTGGGTTCGCAGAAAACTGTGTAAATATTATTCAAGATAAGCACATTGTTGCACTCCTCTTTTCTCTTTGCAGTGATGTGATGTGACCCTTTTCTCTTGTTTTTCAGGTGATGTTTACATACAGCCAACACAGGATAGCAAAAATCCTGTCATATATGGAGTCTTTTCTGTCTCTGGGTTCGTGTTTTTTACATGCTCAATACAAATACATTAAAGTTGTACCGAATTCCAAACCATATTTGTGTTCAACTTCAATGAAGATGTTCTGTCCCATCCTTGTCACAGTTCTGTCTTCAAAGGCTCTGCCGTTTGTGTCTACGCCGTGGCTGACATTCGCATGGTCTTCAATGGCCCCTTTGCCCACAAGGAAGGTCCCAATTATCAGTGGGTGGCCTACACTGGGAAGATCCCCTACCCCCGCCCAGGCACAGTAAGGCTCACCTATAGAAAGTCTAACCCCACATGGACCCCACACACGAATCCCACAGCAAGCTAGCATAACATTGATTTTTCTTTGACGTAAACCTCAAATAGAAAGTATGTTGCAAAAACGCAGGGTCAGCGCAACTAAATTCTGTATTTCTTTCAGATGGGTCTTTATGCGTCTATTTCTTTATTTGAGCATGCTGAAAGTTGTTGACTCTGTTCTTTGCATAGTGCCCTGGGGGTACATTCACTCCCAACATGAAGTCTACTAAGGACTATCCAGATGAAGTGATTAACTTCATGAGGAATCACCCTGCCATGTACAATTCAATCTACCCAGTACACAAGCGCCCCCTAGTGGTGCGTACCAATGTGGACTATGAGTTCACCACCATCGCAGTGGACCAAGTGACTGCTGCGGACGGCAACTATGAAGTGCTATTCTTAGGAACTGGTGAGTTCACAGCTACTAGGTGACACCTCCTTTTCACTTACTAAACATTTAAGTCACTGGGTTGATAAGTTTAAGTCAAAGGATCTCGGATCACTCAGAATAGACAATAGCAGTGTCTCCGTGGGGTTAGAAAAATGAGCAAAAGGTAGATCTGTTGAAAGGAATCCCATATAAGTGCAGGCGTTCTTCATAGTAATCATTGATCATTAAAAAAAAATATTTTGCGCTGGTATGGAAAATAATGCTTTAACTTCTTAAAGTTGTTTCTCACTCGTTGCATTCACATAAACAACTGTGGATTTGTACCTGAGGGCAATGGCAGATTAACATCAAGGAGGCGAGGAAGATGCAGGGGGTAAAAAGAAGGGGGGGGGGTGACATATACAATGACAACAGCAATTTCACAGCAAGCAGCCCCCACATACTGCATTCTGCCCCTTCCAAACTGGCGTCTTTGTTCGTCTGTGCATTATGGGGAGGAGTCTCACGCCTTTATGTGGGATGCCGGGCCCGCTGGAAGAATGTGTTTGCTTTCAGCTGCTGTCAGACACAACCATTCAGCCCACCTTTGAAGACTCCCTGCACAAGTCATAACAATAAATTATGTATCGTGCTCACAGGAATACCAACAGAAATCAAGCATACTATTGATGTCTTGTGAAAAAAGGAGGAAGACACCGAAAGTGAAAGCATCAAGAATACGGGGCCCATTTCATCGTTCAGATTAAATGTGCTCAAACCAATAAATCAATGCAAGACAGGCAAAGATTGATATATATAGTAATAATATATTATTCATGTGAGGATGTGTTTAAGAAAGGTATTGTCTAGCCAGTATGAGCAACATATCTGATAGTACTAATATTTATATTCATATTAATATCTGTTATACAGTAAATAAATACTGTACTGCGTATATATATATACACACACACACACACACACACACATATATATATATATATATATATATATATATATATATATATATATAGTGACCAAGAGTTGTATGAAAATTCTTTATAATAATATAATAATAATTTTCGATTGTGATAAACAAATTAAAGTTGGCTATTTTATTTAAAAGAAACATTTAAAAGGAAAAACATTGCAATTCAGCATGTTTGGGATTTTGGGATAGCCATTGATTGACCCTGGATCCCACTAGAACAGATCCACAACAGGGCTGAGCAGCACTTTCAGAAGCAAGATGTCTGCCTTAGTCAATTAGCGCCACCCAGTGTCGAACGGTGCTACACTGCAGGCAAGCAGTGGAGCAAAAAGGTTAAGAGGAGGGAACAGTGTGATGGTGACATGGAAGCCCCACCAGGAGGTGAGTTTGGGGGCCTCAATTTCTGCCACTGATATTCATTATTATTTATCATTTATTGTTTCAGTTCTCCTTGAGTGATTACAATAAGTAAAGCAAATTCAAATGTGGAAGAAAAACATTTAGCATCAAGATGGATGCAGAATATTATCTACATCAAATAAAAATATCCAAACTAAACCAGTATACAGTTTGATACATTTATCATAAAATTGTCATGTTTTATTTTGGATGTACGAAATAAAGTGCAGCAATGAAGTAGAACAGTTTTTTCACTCATGGTATATCACAATAACGTAATGCATAAAAACTGAGTATTAATTAAAATAAACAAAGTGCCAAGTAAGTGAAAAAAAATTTTGAGAACAAAGATAGCTGAAAATGTTTTTCCGAAAACAACCTAATGTTGAATATTTAGGGCTTAAGGTAAGGAAATGCAAACGGATTTATATAGTACACATCATCCACAAGGTAACTTAGTGGTTTAAATGATTAAGAGCAAAAGATGCTTAAGAAACAAAGTACCATACACAAAATTAAATTACAGCTAAAAAGCACATAAGGCTTTAGAATATATTCATCCCAAACATTTTTTCTGCTATTTTTTTCTTTATTAATAACGCTCCTCCCAAAAAATAAAATTCCAGGCTCAGTTGAGTTTGCATTTTTCACGATTAACTATGCTTGTGGGCCACTTAGCATGTGCATAGTTCGCTTAAGCCTCGAGGAGAGCAGCAACATCTCTGTCCGGGGAGTGGATGGCACAATTGCGAGTGTTTGACTGATGGGCATGTACATGTGTTTTGCTCCACAGACAAGGGGACAGTTCAGAAAGTTATCGTTCTTCCCAGAGATGACCTGCAGACAGAAGAGCTGGTACTGGAGGAAGTAGAGGTGTTCAGGGTTAGCATTTTTTTTCCTTAATTCATTATTCATTTTCAACCAGTTCTAGATATTGCATATTCTTTATAACTGTTCCTTAACCGTTCCTTTGGTTCATAATTTCCATAGTAGATAGGCAACCTAGTTAAATAATGCATTTTTCTTGTTATGTTTAAGGTTGCGACTCCAGTCACAACAATGAAAGTATCCTCGAAAAGGGTAAGCGTGCCTGTGCAACGGATTGGTTAAGGAGGTGTACTGTAAATGTGTGTCAGTGATGAAAACACTTTTGTTTCAAAACATTTATCACACACATGAACCTAATAATAACATGATTAGATTTTAAACCTCATTTAAAGCCTCTTTGTTGTGATTACGGTATATTAGTTAATATATTTGTTTTTGTTTGTTTGTTTTTCTCGATGTGCAACCAGTTCAGGGTGTACCCCGCCTCCTGCCCGTTGACAGCTGGGATAGGCTCCAGCACTCCCTTGTGAGGATAAGCGGCTAAGAAAATGGATGGATGCCTTATATTACTGTAATTCTCGGCCTGCAGAGTGCACCTGGTTATAAGTCTCACCCAGTACATTTTTAGAGGAAATGCCATTTGGTACGAACATACGCCGCAAGTGCCCACATTGAGACCTACACTGAAACAGGAGATATTTACAAAGAAAGACAGTACACAGAGAGTTTAACGCTAACGCTAGTGCTGCGCTAACAGGGCCGTACCGATAAAAGTCACTCTCTAGGCACATATATTCTACCGGTCTCACTCTTACCTTTTCCCCTCGAGTGCCCCCTCGCAGCCGTTCCAAAAAAAGCACAAATTAACTGCATCACCGCATAATCCACAGGGTTGAAAGCATGTGAAAAAAGTTGCGGTTTATATGCTGGAAATTACAGTAACTCTTCCTCTCCTATTGTAACACAAAGAGTATGTTTTTAACATACTGTGTGTGGAAAAAAGATTCATTAAAAACATAACTGAATCTTAACTGCGAATGATCTTACTCACACTGTTGATACGCACTTTCACATTAGTTTTGGCATCAAATTGTGTGGTTTTGGCCAATTTGACCTTATAATAACCTTTTCTACCCACCTCTCTCAACAGCAACAGCTGTACGTGTCATCTGCGGTCGGATTGACCCAACTCGCGCTTCACCGTTGTGATGTTTACGGGGAAGCGTGCGCTGACTGTTGTTTGGCTAGAGACCCTTACTGCGCCTGGGACGGCAAGTCATGCTCCCGTTACTCCGCTTCCCAGAAGAGGTGAGCACCAACAGTGTTGTTATCTTGCAAACATTAAAACCGAGTGATTTATTGATGCACTAAATGAGTTCCAAATTAGTGTTACTTAACGGCTGCTTTTGATCAGAGGAACTATTGACATTTGAATTTTGTGTGATTCTGTTGTTAGCCTTTAAGTCAGTGGTTCCCAAAGTTTTTTTGCAGCACCCCGTTTGGAGATGAAATTATTTTCTCTCCCACCACCCCACCACCCCCACACACACAATCACAGTTTTTCTATAAATACGCATAGGCAATGGTCACTTTTGCAGTTAAAAAAAAATACACTTGTGAGTTTATCAAGCCCCCAAGAACAAACAAAAGTCTAAACTTTTATCATTTCATTGAATATCATTTCAGTGACTGGTGTGGGCTTGTTTGCTTGGTATTAAAATTAACTCCATCTGCTTTCTGGATACAACTTAATCGTGAAATCTGTTCATGGTAGCCCCTCATCATAACAGGGCGCCCCCCCCCCCCCCCGCCCCCAACTTTAAAACCACTGCTTTAAGTAACGGAAACTGAACACAAATGTCAGAAACACAACTATAACAGTATTCACACGCAAGTATTCTCTATTTTCTGCGAAGAAGGACTAATATTGCTGCCATACTGAGAATAAAAGAGAGGAGCTGAGAGTCTAGTACAGTATATCTGTATGTTTGTCTTGTAGTCCTACTAGCTACCCAAGGCTCACAGACCAGAATGAGGAGTACAATGTGCAGAGTGTGACAAAAACTGTATATAATGGTGCCATTACTGTATGTTTATGTTGTATGTGTACGACAAAATTTAGTGCATGAATCTCCTTGTGTCTGAACCTATAACTCAAAAATACATGTACATGTAAACAAAAACAATAAAAAAAACAGGGAGAATAGTTAAACTGATTGAGCAAAACCAATGTGATATTTGGATTCAGTACATGCAAACTTTCTGAACTCAGCTAACAAAAAAAAAATCTTAGACCATACATTTGTTGTTGAAAATCATCATAACGTTGACTGGCCAATTCCGCTTTGCCACATTTGTCATCTGTGAATGGCCACACGCAGTTGCTGCTGACGACAGTAGCTTTGCACTTTACACAATACCGCTTGGCATGCTTTCTTCCTGCTGTCCCTCATTGGATATTTTGATGCAAATGGGCCGTGGCGTGTCGAAGTGCCGTTTTATATTTGACAGTTGCTTCGATTAAATGTTATCATTGCATAACAGACACACCACAGAACCAGCTCTCTCCAGCCACAAAGGCAATAACTATTTGTGTATTTGTGCTGAAATGTACGCTCTTCCCCATCTTTCTTTCTTTTTGCCGTTTTCTTCGTGAAAAAGATACCTATTTGATTAAAGGGGGGGATGTTTATTTGTTGACCTCACAACGACCCAAGACACTACTGCACTATCCAATAAAAATATAGCCTTACGCCACTGTAGCTAGAAGGACGACTGGAATTGGCTCTGCCCACCCGCATTGTTGTAGAAAACGATGGCTGGATTCAAATGTGTGAGAATAGTTTATATTTGGAATGTTATTTTTAACAGTTATTTCAGCACTGTATTATTTGAGAATGTTAGCAGAATTATTCATTATTTATCGTAAGAATTGTTAGCTGAGATTTATGTGAGCCTGATACAGTTCTTAAAAGAGCCACATGTGGCATGCAAGCCACAGAATCCCGAACCTTGTTATTGAGTGCCATTTTTCTCATAAAAAAAGAACAACAAAAATGTTTCTGGAAAGGTATTGCATTTCTATTTGTTTCAATGGGGGAAAAGATTTGTTTACGATTACAAGTGCGATCTTGGAATTAATTAAGCGTGTGTTTTGAGACACCACTGCACACATTTTGGAATAAAACCTCCACCTCTTTGTTAGTGAAAACGTAGGCCTGCTGTACTACTGTATAATAATGTTGGTCATTATGCTGATACTTGGTGAGCCAAGAAATTTTTGACTGGGTATTTGGCGTAAAAATGTTCAGAAAGTCGGGCTTGCAAATTTTCAACTCTTAAATATGTTGAAAGGTTACAGGAATTTGCTGTAGTATTTGACGTACTGACACCGGTAATACTTTGTGGAATGTGATACATTCAGTCATCATGCAGTAAGTCGTTGAATGCTTTGAATGGCTGTCACTTTGCTTTATGCCTTTTTATTCTGTCTCTCTTTTCCGCAACACTGGTCGGACCCCTTTCGACGTAGCCGGAGACAAGACGTCAAGTACGGGAACCCGATTCGTCAGTGTCGAGGCTTCAACTCCAATGGTGAGGTGCTTGTTCTTCTGACCATCCCTAAGTTTATGTTTCAGCTTTTGTTGTCATTGAATCAGTTCAGAAGTGGAAGTGGAAGTAATTGTATGTCAGTGGTACTTAAAAACCACTATAGAGCTGGTTGTAATGGGCTTTAATGTTTGTATTATTTTGACACTGTTACGGTAATCTGTAGAAGGCAAAAGTGCTTTGATTTGCCACTCCCAAGATTTTGGGTGATGGGAGCTCATGGTAATGTGTGTTTGGTTGCCATGGTAAGATTTCTCTCTTTTTGCCCTGCAGCTAATAAGAATACTCTGGAGATGGTACAGTATGGGGTGGAGGGAAGCAGTACCTTCCTGGAGTGTCAGGCCCGCTCTCCACATGCTGTCATCAAATGGCATCTACAGCGAGATAACAGCGACCGCAGAAAGGAGGTGAGATGCAAGAAGATGTGAGCACACAGCATTGTTGATTTATCTATGATAACAGCTCCAAACTGAGAGATAAATAATTCTGATTGAAGACTATAGCAACAACAAAAATAGTCTAATGCCTCCAGACTGTCGATATTTTTTTCACTGATGTCCTTTAGTGTTTTAGAGGATATTTCTCTGAGGAATCGAGGAACCCTGCCTCGTTTTAGTTATGCAAAATATTTGAAAGGTTGTATGCATTCTGTGAGCCTTCGGACTCAAAACTAAGTCTTTTCTCAGAGGCATTTCCGCCTTCAATTTGCCCAGATTTGAACTCAATTTCCTCCACAGAGAATCGTGAAAATTGTATCTTCTCGAGGAGGCAAAGTTTTTACTTCTGTCACACTTGACGAGGAAGAAAAGAGCAGTAGTAGAAGAAGAAAATTGAAGAAGGGAGGCAAATTCTTAGCTTTGCGGTTGCAAACGTTTTGTCATTTTTGACTGTGCAGAAGGACTCGTGAGAAAAACTACACAAACACTCAACACACGCCTTTTTTGTGTCCAACAATGTTCTGTTTCATTCATTTGTATTGACCACACATCTAATCTAATCTGCTCTAATCTAGAGCAGTACTTCCTGACATTCCTTGACCGAAGACATGTTTCTAATGCACCACCACCAAACAACAATGTCACAAAAGTATTTCCAGTATACTGAAATAATGATGATAGTGTTTCAGTTGACTCACAGATTTACTTTGTGGAAAAACAAAAAGCTTTTTTTTTCTTGTTGGTTGAATGGCAACAGGTGGATACACAGATAAACTGTAACCATTTTCATCCATACAATAGATGAGAAATGATGCAATAGATGATGAAATGATTAGTTGTAGTAAATAAAAAATCATTTAAAATTTGATAATTTCCTGTGCCACATCTGACTGCTCACTAATGTGCTGCAGGAAACTGGCTGAGAATCATTGCTGAAGAGAAATCTTGTAATAAAGCCTATTGGCTTTAAATAAGACCCAATTACTGGGATGTGTGTACCTTTCTTAAGATGCTCATACTTGATGAACATTTAAAATAGCACAAAAATAAGTTTGATGTTGCTTGAAAGAAATGTCTTTTTTTTTCCTTCTGTAGATGCGTTCTGATGGACGGATCTTGAAAACGGAGCAAGGTCTGCTCCTACGGTCTTTGCAGCCCTCTGACTCTGGCATGTACCAGTGCACTGCCACAGAAAAGAACTTCAAGCACACCCTGGTGAAGCTGCAGTTGGTGGTGCTGTCAAGCCGTGCCGTCAATAACGCCCTGTTGGAAGGCACAGGAGCCCTGCTGCCATCTTCTCTCCATTCCAGCACCCAGTGGACACCCAACACAGGTCAGTACAAGGACCTTCTGACCATTCTGAGCCAGCCAGAGATGAGCCTCATCAATCAGTATTGCCAGGACTACTGGCAGTTTGGAGACCCCATGCTAGGTGCCCTTAAGGTCAAAGACCTAAAAGAGCTGAAAGAGCAGAAGAAGCCCCGCAATCGCCGGCATCACAGGGAGGAAGCGGAGAAAGAAGAGCGGGAGTATGTAGAGACATGAGGAGGCCAGTTATGTACAAATCACCCTTGACCACCTGCCCCCTATGTTGAAAACTGGGAGAGACTAAAAAAATATATACACAGATCAGAAAAAATTTGACAAGAAACTCACAAAAAGGGGCTTAGATACAAATCCCAGCATCCATTGTTCCAACCCGTAACACATATGCTACTCAGTATTTATTGTAGGTTGTACATAGTAGTGTCTAACATTCAGTGGATTTATTTGTACTTAAAAGAAAACGGGCTCTTTGTGTATAGGCAAGTTTGGGGCAAATATTGTTGTTGTTAAGTTTATTGCTGTTGTTACTGTCATTACAAAGCTCGTCTGTCATATGACTGGAAACGGTTTGTGCTATTGAGTGCGTAAACTGTGTGGAGCCCAGCTATGAAGCTCTTTGGGTGACAGGGAAAACTGCATTGATGAAAAGAGGTGACGGGATCGCTGTTGTTTCTTGACTGTTTTGACGCGGTACCAGCACCTTTGCGGGAACGCCTGGCGCACAGCCGCGATACAGATGCATGTGGACTGATATTTAGGGGACCACGGACTTGAAGAATGCTCCCAATTGATGTGGAGGACCAGTACTTTCACGTAATAATATCCAAATATTCACACATTTTTAATCAGGACATTTTGTTTTCATCAAATCTATTCTGCTGTGCGTCACTCCTCGATGAACAAGTCGTACAACACATGAAAATAGATTACGTACAGTAATGATGGGGCTTTACCAAATAGAAACTTCATATATACTGAGACAGTAGTGCAATAAAGAGTCAAGATTTTGTAAAAAGGGAATTCTTCTCTTAATTTTAAGGGCCAGCGACTGGGGCCAAATGCAACAAGCACACTTTGTGGACATCTGTGAATACTGTAAAAAAAAGAAATAAAAAAAAAATAAAAACTTTAATTTGGCAATAGGTGCTTCTGTCTTCTGACATCCATGTTTGGAAAGGAAATTTCCACATACTGTATACACAACTGAGCATTGTAACAATGTTGTGACACTAACCAAATATTGGGAAGCTGGCTTTCTTTGTGTGCATGAAAATGTATTTGTACTGTATTTCTGATAAGACTTATGTGTGGTCTTGTTGTCTTCTGTTCACCACCCTAAGGGATGATATGAGAATGTTTTCTTGTACAGTACACTTGGTAGAACATTACATGTATATGTTCTGTAGCTCCAAAACATACAGTATAAAACATGTTTTAACAGGACATGTAAGATTTTGGGTATGTATTAAAATGACTTTACCTTCATATGTGGATGGAATCAAGACCATTTGTACCCTCACTGTAAATGATTAAGTTAATGGTCATGTGACAATCCTAGGGTCATTCAAGAAAAAAAATCAAAATATCCAAAACAAAGAAGCCTGTATTTAATTTAGATAAATTAGGCCTTTAAGTATCTCGTCACTTGTAGTTTGGGTCAACAAAAGTAATCCTGCATACCTCTGAAGATGCTTTCTGCATCCCTAGGTTAGAGCACATGTGCAGCAAAAATATAAACAAAAAGGGTTTTCATTAGTTGATGCATTATTTTTTACATTATCAGATTTTATGAGAAAAAAAATATAAAACATGAAATTAGTTGATGTTATTGTACTGACCTAAATATGTAAATTAGTCATACCATCCCGTTAAACTGTTGTTGCTAACTACAGTAATAAATTAAAGCTCTATATTTTATAAGATTGAAAGAGATCCCCCATTCATTGTGCTTAACTTGATACTGGATGTTTTCTATGTTCTGTCCAGAACTGTGAAATAAAGTTGTATCTGTTGACGTGTTAAGTATGCGGGATTCTGTTAAATACTCACTGCATTTGCAGATAAACAACTCCCAATAAATACAAGCACAGAGCTACTTTCATGTCTTATCTTCATGTTTCGACTGTTGTAGGGTAAAGGTTATCAATGTGGAAAGTCGTAATAATCACCAATTGAAAAATTTAGCTCATATTCAGTAGCTAATACCTTAAAGGTGGTGTTTGGATCACTCCGATATTGAGAAAGCACTGTTGGGTTCACTGACATCGACTGACGGTTCATACCCAATTACAGCTGTAAGGTGGAACTTTTGACAAGACTATCTTCCTTTAAGATACCTTTTATTTGGGATCCAGAGGCAGAATCTGTTTTTGCTTTGCTAAAACCAATTATTTACTAGTCCTCCTGTCCTTGCTCATCGTAATCCAGATTTTCCATTTTAGTTGAAGTTGACTCAATCAGATACAGGAGTGGGGGGGAGTCACTGGGGGGTGTCGAAAATGACTTTTCAGGTCTTTACTGATGACAAGAACCTCTCCTATAATTCCTCGGCAAAGAGACTTACTCCACATCGGAGATTGTGGGCCCTGTTTCTCACCCAGTTTGAGTTTATTCTTACCTACAGTCCAGCAAGATGGATGCCCACTAAAGGATCCACTGACCTACCAAATGAGGATGGGTCTCAGTGACCATCATACCAAAGGGCAGGCACGAGGTGATTGGCACTCAGCAGTGGGAGGTGGAGAACAAAGTGGCCAGCACGGCAGGAGAGACACAGGTCTCCAAAGTGTGTTAACTACTTGTTCCTGTTTGCCTACAACCCAAGGGTGTCCCATTAGGGGAGCTTGCTATCTGGGCATCATCTGGACTCACTTCTTTATTGGCCAAAGATTCTGGTGGCCCCATTTTAGGATGGACATTCGGAATTCGTTCCCACCTGTTCTGTCTTTGCCTACAACAAACCACCCCATCGTTCCTTGGCTGGTCTACTCCATTCACTTCCCCCCCATCTTGCATTGCCCTGGATTTCATCAATGCCTTTCCTCCATCAAAAGCGTCAACCTTGTTTTCATAAGATTTCATGTGATTTTTACAAAATAAAGCTAAGCTTGGATGTTTTTCTAAGAAAAAGCATTTTTTCAGAGAAGGCTTCCGTCTTGCCTGGCTACACCGTAAGACAGGAGATTGTTGTCACATGTACTACAGTAAATAGCCAATACTTGAAAGAAACTCCTGTAACTCCTTCAAGTTTTCTGTAGTGTTTTTGTCAGCTTCCCTTATGTTCTGTCATGATCCTGCCGGTCCAGCCCTGGCTGCGCCTCATGCTGGCTGATTGGCCTCGGTGTGTATAGGACCATGGGGACGACTGGTCCGGCGCCAGATCGTTGCGGTTCATGCCCCGTTCTAGCACTACCATATCTCTGATCGTATTCCCGTGTGTACCGACTTACGCCTGTCCTCCGACTAACCCCGTAAGCCTGACTTCTTTGATACTCCTGCCTGCTTTGATTGATCTCCCATGTACCGACTCCTGCCTGCCCGCTGACCTGCTCTCTACACCTGACGTCCCGAATACCGCTGCTGCACCTGACAGCCTACCCGATCCCCGACCGTGGAACAATAAACATTTTCCTGAATTACCTCTGCGTCTCCCATGTACTCCTGCATTTGGGTCCTACCTCCGTACCGATGGGTCGTGACATGTTCATTTCTTGATAATGTCCTTATTCTGCCATATGTTCTTAACTTGTTGTCTTCCTTCGCTGTGTTCCATATTATATGAAATGCTTTGGAGTTTTTTTTCTTGTAGCCTTCTCCTGACTGATTCCTTTGAACAGCTGCTGTCCTCTGATGTTGGAGAAATTCTCTGCAGACTGAAACCTCTACTGTAACGTGATGCCTAGTATATTCTGAAAAGCATACTACAAGATCTTAACTTTGTTTGGGGTTAATCAGGGGTGATTTAACATGACTTTGAATTCGTTTAGATCAATTCTAAACACTTGTGCAAACCACATTATCTCAAATGCTCATTTTAATTTCCCTAACTAAGAGATTTAACTTCTTTTTTTAGTTGTAACAGTTATAAAGTACTGTAGGTCACATTAATAGTGCAAATGTTTTTTTAAATAATTTATCATGGCACCTTTTAATATCATTGCCATTTTGAATTGGATTATGTAGACTTTCTATCCACGGTAAACACCCCCATTTGCCCCAACAACACAAACAAAAGTTTAGCATACAATGACTCGACAACCAAAAATGGCGTAAATATGCCACATTAATGGTCTGCCAAGGATTAAATGAGGTAAATCATTCTTGATACATTGCTGAGTACAATAAACCCCTGCCATTATAATGGAATCGAGCACTGGCACCTCCAGTGAAATTTGAGCCTATAAAGGGACAAAAATCGTGTGAAGTTATGAAAAGCTTTGAGAATGGCAGCTGAGGAGAACACAGCTGACACTAGAGGGAACCATCAGCATATGCAAGGAAAGCCAATTGTCTCAACTACATGAGTAGACATTCAGTGACAGAAACAAAGATGTTCAGTTTGACTGTTGCTGCAGTCTCTGACAAGAGTAACAGTCATTTGCAAAAGTGAATTCTATAAAAGAGTATAAATGGATAACACCAAAGCAGATATAGTATGGGATGCTTGTCACTACTAAAATGGCTTCTAATTATTCAGGTAGAAAATACAAAATGTTGTCAATTATGTATTCAAATGAAAGAGGTTAAAATGAACTAAATCTCTTGTTCTCGTGTTGAGCCGTAGGCAGCCACCACTGATACTGGTGTGAGTTATCTTCTTGTCAAATCAGTTCACAACGAAGAGAGATTTTTCTTCTGTTGTGTGATCAGGTACACACGTCACGCAGAATATATTCAGAACTCTGGTACTGCTAAAACTTATTCAACTGAACATATATAAACTGGATGATGAGAAAACAAATAGATATGATGTGATGAATATATGAATAGTGCAATTTTCATTTGGCTACAGAGAGCAGGGAAAATATGCGATTCTCCGTTACAGACCAGAATTTGTAACATATATTGTAGTTAGGGTGTGGGGTGTTCTGGTAAACGGTTCCATCTGTCTCACGTTTACCTGTGACTGTTGCGCATATTAAATCACAAAAGACTGGCATTCAAAACAGGCTACATACAACCATCACTAACAGTATTATATTTTGTTCTACTCACTAAAGCTACTTGAAAGGTAATGTCACTACAACTACCTGGAGTGTTTATTCGTTTGGCACTGACTATTTGTTGGCTGAAATTTTGCCAAAAAAATGTGCCTCAAACATTGCATCTCATTTTCACAAACGACAGGTTTCATTCAGTCTTTGCTTTTATTTTGGTTTGTTTTTTTATTTCTTTTACAATGCTGGTTCGTGTCCTTCCTCTCAACCTCCCACGTCCGATGCACATCGTCCATAGATACAAAAACGTAACATGATTACTGTTATGGTTTATTGTGGATCGACTTAAAAAGTATGAAAAAAACAGGTTATGCCATAGAAACCCCAGAATTCCAAGAAATACCACAAAGCCTATCATCAAGTAACTACTGAAGTTCATGGCTGCCCAGGAAGTTTGTACAGGTGTGTCTGCAACCCACATCAAAATTGGCCATGTAATGATTCAAGTTCAGCTGTAATTTTTTTTTTTTTTTGAAATCCTGTTGCTTTTTAACACTCAATGAGACTTCACAGAAAGAACTCGAGAAAGGATCACAGAAATCAGGTGAATTCTATTTTATTACCACCAAAGTCATCAACTTAGTCAAGTCATACAAAACAGACCCCACAGATGCAAGATACAGTAGGACCCAGAGCTATGGTCCTGAAAAACATCACAACAAAATACCAATGTGAATGTGTTGTAAATAACCAGACATGGAATACTACTGGGAGAAACGTGGGGGGGAGAAAGTATTACTTCAAACAGCGTTAACAGTGTTGGTACAGTATTCACTGCATGTGTCATCTAAACAGACTACATCAAATCATCTATTCGTACAACGTCTCAGAAATTCTGAATTAAGCAATAAGATTAAGCACAAGGTGAACAATGTTTTGCAGCAACAAATACCTTTGATACCGTTGTCCCAGTTTATCTAAACTACATATTTCTTCATTAATCCTGTATTATGGACATTCTTTTTGATGAAGAAACAATGACCAATATTTTGTATGTACCGGTTGCTGCTTGTTTCCTATAGGCTTGTTTTCAACGTATTAGCACAACTGGGGGCATACTGTCGTCATAACAAAATATTTGCATGATCTCCCCAAATGTCAGTGAAAATGTTGCGTAGCTTGCGAATTTGTGGAGGTACGTTGTACTTCCTATGCTGCCGTCAGCAATAATTTTTCTCAATTAATCATTCATACACCTCTGATGTGCCTCATTTCGACCATCTTGAATTCTCTGCTTTCAATGTACACCACAGTTGACACTTTAAACTTTGTATTTGCAATGTTTGAGTACACAAATGTACATCAATCGATGTATTTCTCTGACATCATCCCATTGATGCTGTTTACCTTTTCTGTCCATTCATGCTGCAGAGTTCCGCATTTAGAAGAGGCCTCATTCCAACCGAATGGAATCAAGTCTTATACAGTTGAGACATTTTCCAAATTGTTACTTTGAGCCATGCAGAGTAAATTCTGTCATTGAGTCCATCAACCTTTTGCCTTAAAAATCATTTTTTTTTCTGTTACATTGCCATGATCACTGTTTCTATTTAATTTGTTTTGATTAGATTTAGTTTTTATTTCATGTAATGTCAATGTTTTCCCTGTCTCCCTTTTTGTCACATCTACCCGGTTTTTGTCCACTGCAGTTCTCGTCAACTCTGCTCTTTGTGTCGAACAACTGGCTTCCTCCAGCAACTTAGGTCTTGCCCAATACCTGTATGTGCTTTGGTGTCCCGTCATTTTGCTTACCCTCTATTTAATTCCTTGGTGGCGGCATGATGGCGCAATTGATTAGAGCGTTAGCGTCATAGTTTTGAGGACCAAGGTTCAAATCCTTGCTCTACCTGCGTGGGTTTTCTCCGGGCACTCCTGTTTCCTCCCACTTGCCAAAAACATGCAACATTAAGGACACTCTAAATTGCTCCTAGGTGTGATTGTTTCTACGTGCCTTGCGTTTGGCTGTCGACCAGGTCAAGGTGTACCCCAACACCTCCCGAATGATACCTGGGATCGTCTCTAGCACTCCTGCAACCCTTGTGGGTAAAAGCAGCTCAGAAAATGGACGGGTGGATAGTTCCTGTTTTTTTTTAGTCAATGTCAGCTCATTGTCACCATATGTCACATTTCTTTCATCATGGGGAGTGTTTTTGCTGTTTTTATTTGTTACTTTGAATCTTGTGGCTGGGGAAAGGGAAGTCTGGGTATCCCTCATGAAGCTACTTCCCCCGCGACCCGCGGTAGAAAATGGATGGATGAATCTTGTTTTTTTTTTTTAGGGTGGGGGTTTGTTAATTAACTATTTTATCCCATGTGCCTTGTTTGCATTTTTTTAATGTTACTAATTTATGTATTTATTTATTGGGGGAGGGGGGATACACCGGCTCCCCTGGATCACCTCTCATGCTTCTCCTGAATTTGGCCCCACCTTTTTTGCCTCCACCCCAACTCCACATACATCCACTTGTGACATGCAGCCACACAGCCACACACAATTAAATAATCTACTATTGAGATAATCGCCAAGCGGTAACTGGGAGGGAATCCAAACTTCCAACAGTAACGTGGACAATCCAATTCACGGATCAATGAGAATGACTGAAGCTCCCTTTTGACCAATCAGTGAGTGTCATTTTTTGAACTGCGCCCATGCTGTCCACAGCCACCATCGTCTACCCACAAACAAAGAAAGTGTGTGGTTAAATTAGGTCTGACTATTATTACTTTAAGCCTCTGAAATGCAAGTATATAGTCCTGCTTATTTCCGATTCGGAAATATAGTGCTTCGTTGTGCCTGGGGAACGTGTAATGGAAACGAGCGCTATCCAGAGAAATTACTGGGAGGATATCTGGTGCGCTTTCTCACCACAAAGCGTAATTTAGATAAATGCAAAAGGTGGATTAAGGCTTGTGGCCGACCTCACAACCATCTGAACGTATCGAAGATAAATCAGCACAAAGCTGTCTGTTCCAAGGTAAGTTATTCATTTAGTTGGTGTAATTTATGTGTACAGTACCTACGTTCAGACCGATAGAGGACACGCATACTGCCATAATTTATGTAAATTAATTATCCACTATGAATGTAGATATAATTTCAAATCAAAATGTCTATGTAGGGTAAAAATGCAAACTTGCCCTGTTTTGCATGAAAAATAGGCATCAGAAATCTTATCGCATTTGATGTTCAACATTAGTTGTAGCATTAGTGGTGGTTGATTGTTTCACATGGACTGCCAACACAGTGCAGAAACTTTAATTGGCGTTCCCGTTTGGGAAACCTCGGCATTATGAATATATTATCCCTGTTGTAATTCAGGTCTTCCATGGGCAGAAAGGAAACAGAAATACTATCGGGAATTCACTGTAATGAATCGCTCAAAACATGGTTCGGTCGCACTGCGTCCGCCATTTTGATCGATAGCTTGGGATGCATGACAACAGTATCTAAGTCGCCGTGGCTTAGGCGCCCTGCTCGGATCTGTGAATTGAAAACATGAATCCCGGTTTCTGCAACTTGTCAAATATACTTCAACTTCCACTCCATCTATTTATCATTATTAATGCTCATTGATACAATTGACAAGAAAGGGTACACATGGATTGATATTGATTATTACTAACAGAAGTGCGATTAAAATGCTGTGGCACAGGAGTATATACCCCAATGCACAGTGTCGACCTAGGCAAACTGAGATGTAGCAAAAGATTACCTCCGTAAAATATCATTTGCGATATCATTAAGTCTACTGTGGTGCTTTTAGCAAAGAAAAGCTACAAACCAATTTAAATGCATAGAACTGCCATGTGATGAATACTGCTCTTTTTTTTTTTTAATCAGACAAAGGTGAACATGACTAGGCAAAAAAATAAAACAGCACATAGAGTAAAAGCACATAAAGTAAAGGACACTCTTAAAACAGTTTCAACACACAATGTGTCAAGTGTAAAGTTAGATCCAGTGCTTTTCGATACACCAAGTGGATATAAAAGTCTACACACCTGCTTAAAACTGGGGATGTGGCCGTGTTCAGAGTTCAAACTATTGTTAAATAGGCAGCACTAACCAATTAAAGGGCCTCTAACAAACCCCTAAAACATTCCACTTCAATTTATTCTGGGCTTTCTGGCTGCTTTTTTTTTCCTTCTTTTTAGCTCTCTAGCAGAAGCCTAATGGTGCTTCATTGCAGTAGTGTATTTGCACCAAATGGACCGTTTGGAATTCGAGTCAAAAAGTTTAATGTTGGTTTCATCGAACTATAAAAAAAAATTCCCCATCATTTGGGAAAATGTGTTGCTGTGGTTTTATTTTGGTTAATAAGAGGCACTTTGCAAGGTATCAGCTGTGCTCCCATTTATCACAAACCATCAAGAAATAAAATAAATTCTGCACACACAGCTACATCCCAACTGTGCACATTTTTGCAAGCACATTTTTTCAAATGATTTTTGTACTTTTTTTCAATCATGTTCAACAGGCTATTGGTCACATTAATGCTGGAAAAGGTTTTGAAATGGTTTATCTGAGTGTCATTTGAAAAGTGGTGTGTAGACATTTTATATCCACTCTAAATGCAAAATAAACAGCAAAAAGTGAGAATGCATGCTTTTCAGCTACTTCTACAAAGTTCTCGCTGTACAAAATCTTTATGAGGTTCTTTCCTGACCAGGGGGTAAGCAAAGGGCCGAATTGTTTTTGTTTTTTTGTACAAATTTTCGTGTATTTCAGCATTGTCAGTAACTGTTAGGTATTGTTGATATGACAGAACAAGGGGGGAGTTAACATTCTCAAGTTTAAACTTTTGTCTGTTTTAAAGAACAAATACTGGCAGACAGATATTTCCGAGTCAGCTTTTATGAAGGAATCAACACTGATTTAGACTACTTAAATTCTTATCACTGAGAGACATAACAGAAAGAAGTGTTTGTTAAGCCACAACTTGACAGCAAAGCTGTTCTTCCCCTTCAAACTTATTAATATTTCAGAGAATCTGTTGTACACCAGGGGCTAGTAAAATAAGATGCATTTCATTTAAATAGAATTCTAACGCAACACAGAGCACTTGGGAAGGGTAACACGCAGCCTCCAGATGATAATAATGCTGCAAGTAAGAAAGAAGCAGAGTCAGCATCACCATGCTAGCAGCTAATGTACAGTGTGCAGGAGTTGGCAGGTATGCAGAGGTCACAGCAGTAAGGGTAAAAGGGGGCCTAGCCCTGTCCATCTCCCTCATCACTGCCTACATGGAGCGGAGCCGCAGTATCTCCATTGCAGCGAGATATGGGCTCTGCTTCTTGCTGCGGTGGATTCGACGGTTGTTGCTGTGCCCCATCTACGGCCTCGAGAACTGGCTCGTATAGCTCTGTGAGCACTTCCTGTGGCATGGTGGCAGCAGGTGAAGGCGCAGATGGCTCTGCAGCAGCCTCGGGAGCTGTGGGGTCTACTGTGGCGCTGGCTGATGGACTGGAGACGTTTGTGTTACTTTGCTCAGTTGCTCGCAGTCTCTTCATAATTGTGGTGACCCGCACAGCTTTCTAGAGGAGGAGAAAGAAGCACTGGTCAGTTGACTTACAGGAGCCCCAACTTTCCAGTCCTTTAATGAGGAACCGCATGGTTGACTTTTTCTGTCCGTTGAATGCCAAAATTTCAGTTACAACTGAGATTCTTAAGGTGAGTGCAATACAGAGGACAACACTTGCAACCAGAAAGAAGGAGCAGTTCACACTATATTAACCACATCATAAGCAGGCAAGCCAAGACAGAGCGAGAGCTCCTGACGTCGCTCATTAACATTCACACCTAGGGCCAATTTAGAGTCTTCAGTTTTCACCTACGATGTGTGTTTTTAAGGGTAAGTACCTGGACAAAACCTACACAGGTGAGGCCAGATTTGAACCCTGTTCCTCAGAACTGTGAGGTGGATGTGCTAACCATTCATCCACATTGCACTGCAACTTGAAGTTGAAGAATACATTCTTCACACAAACATAAATGGCCTGGTGTCATAATCCATAATGTTTTTTTAATACCAGCCATTTGTGTTCTTCCTTGGCAGTGTCCACCTCCATCCTACTACTATTGCACCTTAACAAGCACTTTAAAATCAAGCTATGTTTTGATCTTTTTCAGTATAATCACTTGATGGAATTGTAGCTGTTCAGTCAATAGTAAAACTTTTTTTTTGCCAATATTTAAAGGAAAGTTTTATTCTAAATTTTTAAAACAGAGCCACCTGGAAGAGGAAACATGGGTCTTACCTTCCATTTGGCTCTCGCAAAGTTCTTCTCAATTTGTGCACATACATTTTCCTTGATGTTTTTATCAGAAGCTGCACCACCAGAGATCCTGTTTTATGAAAACCGGTACAGAGAACAAAGACAGCCTGCTGTTATTCCGTTTCTCTGATTATGTTTACAAATAACATGATTCATGTGGTCTAAACCACATACCATTCATGGTTTATAGCCTCCTGGGCTGTCAGTCTCTGGTCTTGATCCACCTCCATCAGACGTGCAACCAGACTCTTAGCTGTGAGAGAGATATGAATTGAAACTTTAACTTACGGTTTATTCTGATATAGATGTATTTTTTTTTTTACACTGGGATACTTTTGACACCCCCCCCAAAAAAAAAAAAAAAAAAAAACAAACAAAAAAAAAAAAAAAAAACGTTTACATGTGTCATTATGGTCACTGTCTTTGGGCTGAAAATACCTGAATCTGAGATCTCATCCCAGTATGGAGAGTCAAACTCGTAATCACCCGCAAGGATCTTTCGGAACAGGTTCTTATCATGATTTTCATAATCATCCTCATCACTCTCATCATAGAAAGGAGGGTTTCCCGACAGTCTGGATTTCCAAATAGAAAAGAAATAGAAAGAGAAAAACATACATATGCCGTCCATATATATTTTAAGATCATTGACCTATTATGAAACTGGACAAAGATCGAAATCCAAGTTCACACAAAAGGCCCTGCGGATACCATGCAGATTGCTCCCCGTCAGAGCTCAGTCTCAAAACTACGACAGATGAGGGGCTTGGGAAAGGCAATTGTGATTTTTGAGATATCGCTATGTGTGTGGTGGGTTCTGTTGGCATTGTCAGGTGCACCACGCAGGATGGGAGCAGTAACCACATGTGGCGTTATTACTGCCTGTCATGTGTGGTGTCTTTCATATTTTAAAAAAATGTTGAAAAACAGTATGTGTGACCCAACTTAAAGTTTCAATCTGTAAAGCTGCCAAAACAAAGCTGACAGAAGAAATCGTTTCCACTCTTAAAGCCCAAGTGTCATCCCTATAAACATTCTAAAATAGATATTGTAATGAAAAATACATATAACATTATTCACTTCAATGTCTATATGAAAAAATAAATGTGAGGGTATAGCGCGTCATCCTTGAGCAAAGTTGCAGAAGTGTCATTCTACGATATCCAAGTGGTCGCCATATTGGCTGCATCCTCCGCCCGTGACGTCACCCGGACATTCGCCAATGAAAACACGCAGTGCACCCTAACTATGGGACACAAACGCGCCCCTTCTGACACGGAAGCTCTTTTCGAAAAGGAGAACATCCCACAATCAAGTGAAGTTACCGGGGCAATATTACACTATTGTTTCGAGCCCTCGGGGCAATATTACACTACTGTTTCGAGCCATATTCAGATGATATGCGATCACGGTCAAACCGCATCCCCGTCTGATCCACTTCCGCGGCTGCGATGAGCCGCAATGCCTCATCTCAGCTGGCCAGTGTGGCTTATGACGGAGCCGAGCGATGCTGCTTTAGGGGGTTGTTCATAGACACCGCGATGAACAACAAGCCAGGGCGCTTTAGTGCGCGCATGCGGCTGAGTGAGGAATTCTCGGCTGGGTTCTTCAGAGCCGCCCCTGTCCGCAAAGCCCGTCGCACAGTCTTCGCAGAACCCGTGACTGCCGAACGCGGCGGCTCAGGCGGTGTGGCTGATTTTTGGTGCTGTGGTGGCATACAATGGAGCTGAGCGGTGCTGCTTTTAGGGGGATGTCCATAGCCGCGCAGTACTCAATGAACACTGTCGAGCCGGGGCACATTACTGCGCGCACGCGGCAGAGTGAGGCATTCTTGGTTGGGTTCATCAGATTTGCTGCCGTCCACGCAGCAGCCCGAAGCCGTCTGACGTGCACATCGACATATTTCGTACGCTGATCTTTTGTTGCGTTATGAGAGACTGATTACGTGGTCCGCCCCAAACTATTATGTTTTTTAGTAGCTGTATACACACCTACCTGTTATTTGGAACCCACAAAGCTCTCGTCTTCTGCACCCGTGCAATCCATTTTTCACAATGAACCGGGTCTCTTGCAAACTTATGAAGGGTAAATCCATTCTCCCGAGTGTTCAAGCAATGTCCAGCAATGCAATGAGCCGGCATTTTGGCTAACATGGAGGAACAACGAACTACCTTCCCGGAGGTAAAACTAATGGAAAAAAACGAGTCCACTTGGGGGCGCCGCTTTCCTTTACGTCACTTCATGCTTCTTCTCAAGGATTTTCATGGCAGAAGTTACAAAAAATGTGTACGTCAAAATCATGTTTTGTGGTGAAAAAAACGCATGGGCCCATATTGCCTGACGTTTTTTCATTAATAACATACTAAAAAAATCATCCATTTCATGATAGTAGCCCTTTAAAGTGCCACTGTCATGAAATGCTTTTACAAAAAGGATTCATTTCCCGCCATGAAAATCCTCTCGAGGGATTTGTTTTCGAGAAGAAGCAGGAAGTGACATACATGACAGGACCACCTTCAAGTGCACTCGTTTGTTTCTATTAGTTTTACCTCCAGGAAGGTAGCTCGTTGTTCCTTCGTGTTAGTCAAAGTGGTGGCTCGTTGCATTGCTGGACATTGCTTGAACACTTGAGAGGATGGATTTACTCCTACTCTTCGCTCATATTTATTTATTTGTGTAGACATTGAATTGAATAATCTTATGTATTTTTCATTTCAATATCTATTTTAGAATGTTTATAGGTTTCACGCTAGACCTTTAAATATTCTAGTTATGAATATGTAAAAAAACAAAATACAGTCAAAAATTGAGAAAAAAATCAAATTTTCACTCAACAAATGTCAGTTTTACTGTATCACAGACTCAGTCTCTCACAAGCAATTAATCTCGTAACTCACAGAATATACATTATGACACCTGTCGCCCAGCAGTCCACAGGCCGACCATATCGCTGTCTACCAACAACCTCGGGTGCTACAGGGGAACACAGAATCAGGATGAATTAATTACTATTGGGTAAAAATAACTGTTCTTTGTCTTATTTGCCTATTATTTGCCACTTCAAAACTCACCCAAATACTCTGGTGTCCCGCAGGGGTCTTTGATTAATCCATTCTCCAGCTTGGCAAGATGGAAGTCACTGATGACTATTTTAGAGTGCTTCAGGCGGTTGTAGTAAACCAAGTTCTCCAACTGTGGTAGTTAGAAGCAGTACAACGTAATAATCATGTTATGAAATTACTGCATATAAACTGCACGACTGAAATCCAACATTGAATGGGTGTGACCTTTGAGCCCTCGGGCGGCACTGCATCAAAAACCGTCATCAGTGTGTAAACGATATCACCATATGGGCGCAGGAACACTTCCGAAAAACAATGTCAGTAAATACAGTTCGGCACCAAATCTGAAAGAGCATCTTAAAAGTCCACTATGCAAAGCAAAAACCATTTATTAACAACACGAAACAAAACAAAAATGAACTTTCCCAACACTGATCCTAGACCAACATGATTCACATGACAGTGCTTGCGGGTGGGTGCAAGTCATTTTCTCTAATATTAATGGAATAAATGAGGGGATAGTCAAAAAAATGTCTTGGGTGTTTTCTGATGCTTAGAAGTGAATGAGTTTAATCTGGAGAAGAAGTTCTACTGAGAGTCACATATTACCTTCAGATTTCTGTGAACAATGTGCAGAGAGTGGAGATAGGCGACAGCTTCCAAGACCTGGCGCACCACATTGCTGGTATCCCGTTCTGAGTAATAGCCCTGATCCAGGATCCAGTCAAACACTTCTCTTCCTGTTGCACTGAAGAAGAAGAAGAGGAATTCCCTTATTACAGCCCACATTTGTGTAAGGTGTATATTTATTGTATACTGTGCATGTTCAATTTGAAAAGCTGGGACATCACTCTATAAACAAATAACAACTGAAGCTGCTACTCACGAGTACAGTAATGTGATCAATATAGCACCCCAGAATGATCGTAAAGACACAAATTGCCCTTTCTCCTTCCTTCAAACTTACAGCTCAAGAAAGAGGAAGTATTCCTTTTTAGTCTCAAAGACATCCACCAGTTGGAGAATATTGGGATGCTTCACCCTGAGGAGAATTAAGTAATAGGGATAAGCAGTTAGCATGTATGACGATCAGCAGGGTTTGTCTGGGGCCTAATTCTCGTTTTCCCTGCTGATTAACTGTATCACATTAAGCCTTGAATGAGAGCCTCTTCCGCTGCCTAATTGCATTTCCCAGCAATTATTTACTGCCCTTGACAACAATAAACTGCCTAGTTCTTTCCTGCTGATGGTTAAAAAAAAAGAGGTACACTGGCGCTCTAAGCAATAAGGGTTTTGTGCAACCAACATGCGCATTCAGCAAAAAAGAATGAAGCGCTTTCCTCCAATTCAGGAAGAAAGTGCTGGGACTAGGCACCTGTAGGAATATTAAAAAATTAGAAAAGTTACGTATCTACAATGCCTTTAGATCTACGCCAGATGTCTACCAAAGATCACCATACAATTACTTTGACATCTGCTTGTAACTGTCTTTGTTATTCCTGTTTTACGCATTTGAAAGAATGGCTCACATGTAATTTCCTTGTCAAGAGAAAAACATATTGCAACCCTGTTTGCACGCCTCTGGAATTGGACTTCATTTCACCAGCCCTACTTAAATGAACTATTACAGAGAAACACGACTTGGTTTAGTGATACTCTGTCAAAAGTTTGGACAGAGTTTCACATTCAAAGGGATTAAAAAGTGCATCCAAACTTTACCTGAATACTGGTTTATTTGTTTGCTTTTCGCTGGGACGACTGGGTAATAGTAATATGGCATTAAAGGGACTTTTTAATATTAATTAAACAAATAATCTGAGAGATTACATGATTACAAAACAATGCTGAATTTAAGAAAAGGAACTTACATCTTTAAGATGAGGATTTCATTTTTTGCAGCTTTGCGCACCTTCCTTCCATCCTTCTTCAGGAACTTTTTGCATGTGTACATTCTCATCGTATTTTTGTCCTTGGCTCTGAATATCTCACAGAACTCCTCCCTGGAAATACGCATTCGATGGAGACATTGATTTGTGGAGGAATGTGGTAGGTTGGAACTTCTAAATATGAATGCCTCTGAAGTTGCACAATATGAATTTTGTCCTGGATGAGCAACACAACAAACCTCGTAAACACTTCAAGTTAAACCATAACACAGAATACGAGATAATTCTGATGAGGCAGAGTTTTGGACAGGAGAGGAGAGCTCTGGTCGTTACTTTGGTGCTGCAGGCAGGCAAACCAGGTACAAAGGGAGAAAATGTGGCGCTTTAAGTGACGTTAAGCACTCTTGTGTTGGAGTATTTCAAATTAAAGAATACCATGATGAAAAAAGTAGCAAAATAAATACACGTTTGAAAAAATATAAGCATGCATTCGGCTTCCAGTAATCATGTGAATCGTTGAGAGATTAGAAGATTAGGCTGAGAGAAACTGCAATATAAATATATACTGGAAAATATGTATGAAAAATAACCCATATTCTCCATTTGATATTATTCATTATATTATTAATATTATACGACAGCAAGTATCTGACTGCTACATATATGTAGGGTGCTTTCAAGTTTAAAATAAATAAATTAGTTTGGTGCCCTGTATTCTTTATGAAACTATTGTTGGAAATAACCTAATAAAGACAAATTCCTTGTGTGTTTTTAACATAGTTGGCTAAAAAAGAGGATTCTGATTTATTGTTTTCCCCCATATCTAACAGACGCAGGTGTATTACCACAAAATATTTGGATCCGATCTCAGCGATTTCATTCGATCTGTATACTAAGATGATGTAATGTTCTGTGTTCTTAGAATTCTGTATGATGTAAAACATCCAGAAAACATGTTTGGAAATATTTGCAGCACTCACGATTTAACAATTTGACCCATGTCATACTTGTCCGTCACATCTGAAGGACTGTGATAATCCTTTTTTTCGCCGATTGTTAAACAGCCAAATGGCATGGCTGCTCCTGACCTGTGGGGACAAATAGACGGAGACAGACAGGAAAGGAGCTGAATAAGCAAATAATATCATGGGAGTCATTTCCTACAGTCACTTACCACCTAATTTTATGATTTTGTCTCATACTGTACTGTCTCACTGTATTTCAGATCATTTGGCTTATTGTGGTGTTGGCTGTCCCATAGAAATACTTCGCAATTAAGAGAAGGATAAATACCATGAATAACTGAGGTTGATGCTGAAAACGATATTCATTCATTCATTTTCTACCGCTTAACCTGTTCAGGGTCGCAGGTGAACTGCGCTCTATCACAGTTGGCTTTCGGTTGTGAGCCAGCGTAGACCCTGAACTGGTGGCCGGCCAATCAGAATTTAAGATGATATTTGTATACGGAAATATAATTGTAACTCAACAAGTTGACTTACAGTATCATGCCATTCATAGTAAATATGTTCAGCACACTGATGATGAGGAAAAAAAAGTGCTCTCTGAACTCTGTTTTCGTGGGAGGTATGAGGCTGTGCACTGTACTTGATAAAAGTGGAAGACGTTTGCTGGGTTTGCATCTCCTTGTGACACTTTCACTACGCTGTCCTCGCGGAGAAAGTTTCGGCTCAGCAAAATTGTACTTGAAAAGAGCATTTTGCAATATTTCTGACAGCTGACACAAGAAAACAAAAATATAGTCGTCTACGGAAAGGCAAAATCATTATTCCAAGCTACAGGAAGCTACAATCTAACCATGCACCATTTTTTTTACATGCATTTTTACGTACATGCATGCAAAACTGCTTTTGTGAAAATCATGTGTCCCTTTTTGAATAAAGGTGGTTACACGGGTGCAAACGTTAGCATTTTCCTCCTTGCAATGAAACTCAGCAAAGGCCAGATTTCAAGATATCTCAAAGAGAATATCCTCAGCGATTATCCTGTATTGTGGGCTCCCCAACCCGGTCGGGAAGGATTTGAAGCTAACACTCGTAAATGTTCAACTTTTTCAGTATTTTCAGAGTATGTACTATGTACTGTTACCAGACACAAAGATATTAAAAATCATGCATGTTGTCTGTTGTGAGGCAGACTACTGCAAATGTTCATATACAGTACGGTATTGTGAAAGGCTAACCTCATTATGCCACGATTTACACAGACCACAGGCACCATTTAGGAATGATCACCCCTCATTCCATCTGTTCTCAATTCTATGTATGGATTGTGGATCAAAGTCTGGTATTATGGCTTTATTATTCAGGTGTCTTCTAGAGTTGACCAGACGGGAGTATTTCAGATTTATGTGACAAAGATGTTAGTTCTTCTTAGAAAAGATAGGCAAGATTAGGGGAGCAGATGAGGGATTTGATGTCTTTTGATATCTGTAAAATCATGTCTGGGTTAAGCTTAATGTCAGGCTGGAACATTTGTGTGCGCTTGAAATAATTGGGGTTTAAATCTCCTGCTGCTATGTAATAATAAGGAACAACATCTTCAGGAAATGTTCAATATCATTACTCTAGCATGAGCAATGATCAAATACCAGCTCAATGCAATCCATCAACTTTTACTTTTCAAATCCATCTGTTTCTCCCGCCCACCGCCTCCACACTCTTTCTGGCTCAGCAACTCACTGAACTGCTGACATTGTTGATTTGCTGAAGTTAAACAGCGCTGAGGCTCAACATTCACAAACTATGTTTTATACAAACCTTCACCCATGAGCAAAATGAAAAGCAGTTCCTTTTATCAGTGTGTACGAAAGCATTACAAATGAAACATTTACCCGTAAAAGGTAATGTAAATTTCAGCACAACAAAACTGATATTTCGCCTCAGTTGCTTTCTTTTTTTTATTCAAGTGAGGTATGATGCTTAAAAGGTTAAGTCTTTTTTTGTAGTCATGAAACGACTACAGATCAATAAACAGAACCTCAAATTCCATCGATCCAATTTAGACCACTTATCCTATTTAGTGTTGAGGGCAGTTGGAGGGGCAAGCAGACTTGGTTTGGATGAGAGACGGACCACACAATCGACTGGCAACATCCAAAAGTTATGTTTTTATTGTCCAGAAACTCAGGGTATTTACTTATTTTCTATATGCTGGGCTCTGATGATATGAATGGAGGCATGCCGGCTGCTGGGATTACTCACTGCAGAGCGAGGTTGAAGAGGAGATGAACAGAAATGTCCTCAAAACCTTTACCAGATGTGTTTGGACTTTATTCTTTATACTCTACAATGTAGTTTGTCTGTTATTTATAAACAATGCATCCATCCACCTGTTTTCTCATTTTGTACACAACATATGATGGTCAAAACTATGCTGGCTCTTAGCCACTCAAAGCTTTCGACTACACCCTGGACTGGTTGACAGTTAATTAAAGTATGTTTATAAAAAGCTTTTGGAGTAGGAATTGACCCACCCCCAACTGCACAAATGACAGCAATATGAACCACTTCACAAATGTACAACGTTTACCTGTGATGAGTAATTACTGTGACTTACTAACAACATTACAATCTCACTAGATATATACATAGTACATAGAAGTACATAAATAGTAACTAATATCGGCCTGTGACAAAAGGATATCTCTAGTCCTAAAATGTTGCTTATCACATCTTTTAACGTTTGTGGTTGTACTGTATGCGGTGTAGCCCACAAATCTCAAAACAGAACATCAGAGACAAAAATGCTGTTGCACCACCAATAAAGAATCATGTCCTCAATGACAGAACTAACATCCATCCACCCCTCCCTTTTCTTAGCCGCTTTACCTCACGAAGTTCACGGGAGTGCTGGAGCCTATCCCAGCTGTCAACGGGCAGGAGGAGGGGTAGACCCTGAGCTGGTTGCCAGTCAATCGCAGGGCACATGGAGATAAACAACCAATCACACCCACAATCACACCTAGGGGCAATGTAGAGTGTCCAATTAATGTTGCATGTTTTTGGGGTATGGGAGGCGCACGGAAAACATGCAAACTCCACACAGGTGGATTGAGCCCGGGACCAAAGATTGTGGTTTTGAGTTTTCTTCAGCCACTCCAGTTTCTTCCCATGTCCCAAAAACATGCATTAATTGGAGACCTTAAATTGCTCGTAGGTGTGATTGTGAGTGCGACTGTTGTCTGTCTCCATGTGCCCTGCAATTGGCTGACAACCAATTCAGGATGTCCCCCACCTCCTGGGATAGGCTCCGGCACTCCTGCGACCCTTGTGAGGATAAGCGGGCCAGAGAATGGCGAGATATACTACATTTAAAAAAAAGAAAAGAGAATGGGAAGCCTCAGGCAGACAGCGTAAAGCTAATTTTATTGGTAGAGTGAGAGGTGAGCAAATATCTCTTGTCATTATCCTTTTAATTTTGGGTACAGTATGTTTATTATATATTGGCCAGTTCCTTGAGGCAGCTTCATGATTGGCTTAATTCAGTTTCTATGTCACAATTAATGGTATCATGACTCAGACGAAGTTGGCTTTCGTCACACACAGCAGGTTCAGTATTTAAAGTTGATCCATTTAAAACTGTTATTGTGACACATGCACGCTACACACACCTCAGACCACAGAATAATCTTGTAGGATAATCGTATAGAAAAAAATAGTATGGCATTACTAGTCTTTGATTGTGAAGGGGCAAAATTGGGCTAAAAAAGCCCGATAATCTTGACATGTGTAAAAGGGTAACTACAGTATCTAACTAAACTAACTAACGAAATGATGAGGCAGCAACCTCTTTTGTCAGAATGATAAAAGGAAGTCTACAGTATTCTGAATTGTATTCCCACTGCAATAGCATTTGTGTTTCATCACAAATCTGAAATAAAATGTTTATTGTCGAGCTGGCTCAATTGTTTTAATTATTTTTTTTAGTCACATCTATATCATTGCAGGACGTACCATGCCAGAATTCAATGGACTAAATTGCCTGCCAGGCACGTCACTGATTTAGTTCGTACTACACAAGGAATAGAAATGTTTAATGGGTTTCTGTACCAAGATAGAGGTGCAAACTCTTGTGAGCTACTCTGTTGTGTTGAAAGTCATTTTATGCATCACACAACATGCTGCGATGACAATCCCACTTCGCTGGGTTTTGTTTAAAAGACACAGGAGTATGGGTGGGAATCATTCATTTTGCTGGCTCTTGTGTGGAAAAAGTGTACTTTACTCAGAACATCAGCGGGCATTATGAAGCAACACCTGCATAAACATTGTACTGCCTCATTTTATATTTTGGCTCGGGGAAATTGTTGATGTCTCTTAAATGTTTCAATCCACTAATTTTAGTTGTCTTCACCAGAAGCAGCAGAGGTCGTAGGAATGAGTTGAAAAAAAGCTGGATATCATATGAACAGATGCAAAATGAAATCAATGAGCCGGCTGCTTGGATCCAAATAAAAATAGTGTGGCTTAAAAGTAGCAACGCATACACAATTGATTGAATTATTAATGACAGTCTCATTGTCTACAGTGTGTTTCACTAGGCCCACATTTAATGTTTTACTTGTATTGAGGATCTTCGTATCCCAGAGCGCTTGGCTTTAGAGTGTGCAGGGAGCACAGACATGGCAGCTCTGGCAGTGTAGTAATTATTATCAGGCTTCTCCTTACTCCCATCCTCTAATCCCACGTCAGTGGGATGCATAGTTTATCTCTCAGATTCACAATTCTCCAGAATCTATTAGATTTCTCATCTGTTTGCCAGAAATTACAGAGAATTGGAGGCTGAGGAATGCTATTTATTTAGAGGATCTTATTAAGGGGCATACACATTTGTGACCTGCTGTCGCACATATTTAGCCCCTGATGAGTAACAGCTTGTGGAAAGAAAGCCAAATTTCCTCTCTCTGTATAACCTGTCTTGACAGGTGGGATTATAAGAAGATGCCAGAAAAAGACTCAACAAGTTGCATTTCTGCACAATAACCAACCCAGTGGCACTGTTCTTCTTTATCCGCTACCCACCTGAACATTATTGTTCTTCTTCAGAGCAGGGAAGAAAAAGCACAGCCTCAATAGAAGCAGAGCAATTGAAATCACATTTATGTCATCGGAAAGCCAGTAGACAGCGCCTCAGAGCCTGCTTCCAATGAAACCAGGGTACTGGAAGATAAACTGATGGTTGTTTCTGCTGAAAGGAGACATCACACCTGGAAAATAGCTGATTCCAATGCATAGCCTTCCCATAGTTCCCACGAGCTGGAAACAATATCAGTTTTCCAGTGTACATGGTAATTTAATCCAAGTATCTGGCAATCACAAGCCAAAATATATTTTGGGGAATTTTGCCCGAATTAGACATTCCATCCATCCATCTGCTTATGTGAGGTCAGATCATGGGGGCAGCACCTGAAGCAGGGAAGCCCAGTCTTTACTCTCCCATTTTCACTATGCCACTTTATCCAACTCTTCTGGTGGGTGGGCGGGGGGGTGGAGGGGGTTTCTGAGGCATTCCCAGGAAAGCGTGCCTGGAGCACCTCACTAAGAGAGGAACCTGGGGAGCATTCTAACTGGATGCCTAATCCACCTCATCTGGATCTTCTCTATGTGGAGAAGCAGCGGTTCAACTCTGAGCCCCTCCTGGATGAGCAACTTCTCACCCTATCTCTAAGAAAGAACACAAACACCCTGTGGAGGAAATTCATTTCGGCAGCTTGTTCCCGCAAGCTTGTACCTGCAATCTATTCTTCTCTGGATCACAGGAGACCTTGCATTGATCTTCGTATTGCTTTCTTGTTCAATTCTTCCCTCACTTGTTAACAAGACCCTGAGATATGTGAACTCCTCCATTTGGGGCAGGATCTATTTCCTGACTCTGTGGGGCAGTCCACCCTTGTCCATCTGAGGACCATGGTCACAGAAACGGGCAAACTGGTTGCATTGAGAGCTGAAGATTGCAGCATGATACAGCTATCAATATAGAAATAGAAAAATGAACACCTCAGCTGCAGCTATAAATTCTGTTTATGAAGCTAATAAACAGACTCAGTGATAAAGGGCAGCCATTGCCGAGTCCATTCCTCACTGTAAACATATTCAACTTAACCACTAATGCAAATCAAACTCTAACACCAGTCGTGCAGGGACCGAAAATTCCGAATTTGGCGCCATACACCCAGAGTATTCCCTACAGAACTCCCCAAGGGATACTTCCAAAGACCCTCTCCAAGTCCACAGAACACATCTAGACTGGTTTGACGAATGCCCATGCACCTTCGATGAGGCTGCCAAGGGCCTTTGCCGCCGAGGAGGTTTTTATCCTTAGAACACCTAGAATCTACTTCTTCCAGGGAAGGTGTGTTGGTAGAGTTGAGGGGGTCTTCGAAGTATTCACCCCACCTAGTCACAAAGTCTCAAGTTGAGGTTATGAATGCCCCATCAACACTGTGTATAGTGCTTCCTCATCCTGAGACGCCGGCTATAGAAGCAGAATTTCGTGAAAGCCATTCAGAAGTAATTTTCCATGGCCTCACCATACTCCTCCCATGCCTGTGGTTTTTCCTCAGCAACCATCAAAGCTGCATCGTGCTTTGCCCACTGGCACCCATCAGCTGCCTCCCCAGTTCAACAGGCCCAAAAGGCCTAATAGGACTCCTTCAACTTGACAACATCCCTCACTGCTGGTGTCTACCAATGTGTTCAGGGATTGCCACCATGAAATGCACCAAGTACCTCACAGCCACAGCTCCAATCAGCCACCTCAGCAATGGAGGCACAGAACACAGTCCTGTCAGACTCAATGTCCCCCACCTCCCCTGGACGTTGGCGAAATCTTAAGTTGAAAAGACAAATTGAGAAAGACATTCGACCAAAAGTAGAGAAGTTTTGTCCAAGAAAAGATGTCAATGAAAAGCGGGAGAGTGTGAGCCATAATAATGGTGTGCATGGATTGCACCACCACCAATTAGTGTATTATAGATCAGTGAATTTTTCTGAGTGAAAGAAGAGAGTGCTAATTAACCAGGGAGTACAGTTCACAGTGGTAGTTATTAAAGGGAGCTTTGGTGACAAAGAGTATGGCAGCACGGTATATGGGCTCTAGTTTGTGCAAGAGACTTTTTGAATCTCATCTATACCATTGGCAAACCAATCATTTTCGCGAGAAATTATTTTTAAAAACGTGGTAGTGAGGATTCATTTTGGCAGAGAGAGCCTAAAATATTGTTTTTATTGTAATTACTTTTGCAATCGTCACACTGATGGTTAAAAATATATATAAAGGAGCTCCAAAAACTAATAAAATGAAAATCTAATGAAGCACGACAGCAGATAAATCTAGGTTTTCACAATCATTACCTTTTACATCAACATGATCTACATATATTTAATGTTTTGATATGTTGAAGTGGTCAACATTCCTAAAATGTCTCAGATAGGCACTACTGGTCAAAGCAAAACAAAACTAACAGGCATTCCAACAGCTTCTTACCTCTTAAAATGAAATTCTTGAACAGCTAACGTGCCAATTTTCTGCCTCGAGTTGTTGTTGTCACGTGTTTCTGGGCCAATTAGTATTAGTATGATATACGATAGACTTCCCACGACTAGTCACTTTAAACTGTATACTGTTACACCCCCCTAAAGTCGTGACACACTTTGCTCATTGCTTATTACACTGGACTATCGCTCTAATGGGATTTCTAACTGCTCTAAATCCTAGAAGACACTGCATCCTTTGCACCACTTTGTACAACTGTGAGTTAAATAAAAATAAAAAAATTTTCCCTGTATGCATGTCGTACTTGGGCGGTTCCAACTACTGGAGACAAATTCCTTGTTTACATACTTGACCAATAAAGCTGATTCTGATTTGTATTTGATTCTGTTTGATTAAAAGTGATACAGGATTGTCATCATACAGCAATAACCAATAGTATCTATAAACATAACCCATCCTAATGTTTCATGATGTCACCCTTGTGATGGGTGGGGCACATTTGTGTTGGCTCATCCACTGGATGCACAGCATGCACGAATCAGCACACTCAATGACAAGAGTTTTGATGCTTCATAATGGAAGCTATGTGATGAAGTGCTTACTTGTGTGTGTTTCTTTCGGCTTGTCCCTTTCGGGGTCGCCACAGCGTTTCGTCTCAGACGAACGCACATATGTTTGGCACAATTTTTACGCCGGATGCCCTTCCTGACGCAACCCTTCTCAGGGAGTGGAGGCCCCAGTGGGATATGAACCCTCAACCCCTGGTTTTCCAAACCAGTGCTCTAACCACTGAGCTATGGGGCCTCCTGATGAAGTGCTTACTTCATGAGTGAAAATCCCAGTTTGGACTGGCTTTTATCTAGTAGTCACCTAGTAACTCAGCTGCTAGTAATCCTGGTACCAAAATTCATACTCTGAAGTGGTCCTTCAGCAGATGGGTGAGGTGAACAATTGCTCATTCATATATTATAGGACCGCCTTCCTCAGAATTGGGTCATTTCAACTCAGCTTGATTTAGAAGGACAAAAGTGGTCCGGAAGACTTGTATAGAGTATTTTGACAAAGTACTATATGTTGCAAAACATCTCGAAACTTCTAACTTGCGATGAAAAACTGCAAAATATGACCCCTTTAATGTATGCAATATGACCAATAAACATAGTCGAAATACTATAGAATTGTGTCGTTTTTTTTTTTTTTCTCCCAGGTATTTGGGACAAAGGCTGGATTTACGTGACCTGGGTAAAGTGACATAGAAAATTTTGATTCTGAAATTTCCCTGTCAAAGTTTGGATATGGATCATGGCAGCATTAAAAGAAAATTTGTGAACTTAAAGATACACGTAACGAGACATGCAGTGTAATTTCAGCAAAAATGACAATCAGCAATGCACTAAACTGCGACTTGGAGAACATTTGCTGTGCTATATGCAGTACTGTTATTGTTTAGGCCGACTAAATTAATGGAAGACTCTAAATTGCCCATAGATGTGGATATGTGTGTGAATGTTGTTTAATTAAATGTGCCCTGCGAACGGCTGACGACTAGTTCAAGGTTTACCCCGCCTCTCGCCCGAAAATAGCTGGGATAGGCTGCAGCACGCCTGCGAGCCTAGTGAGGATAAGCAGTAGAGAATATGGAGGGATGAATGTTTAGTTACAGAGATTTGATTCTTCAGGTAACGGGGTAAATACCCCATGTGCTTTCCTGTAGAGCGTGTGTGACAACTTGTGCCGGTCTAGTTTAATAAAAACTGCCAGCAGCAATCAATCCCGGGGGCATGGGGGAATGGGGGTAAGGGGACAGTATGAAATTGTACAAACATGAGTGCATGCCTAAAAGCTATTATGCAAAGCATACAAAATGCCCTCTCCTGTTTACTAAGGATATAACCACTATTTCTAATTTTGTTTTTTTCGTTTGCATTCTCACATTAAACACTGCAATGCTTGTTACACTCTGGGGTCAACAAACACATGTTGTATATTGGCCTGCTGTGTATTTTTCCTTTGGGAGAGATGTTATGTGCCAATGCTATTAGTTTTCATCCCTCCATGCCACTTTGTACAGAAAGGTTAATTGGCCACATAAAATCAACATTACACGAGTGATCACGACCTCAATGCTGTTGTAAAATAAAGCTGACACCTTTTAAATCTCAAGTTCACGTTGATTTAAAGGCTTACTCAAATGCTAACTTTACCAGTTATGAGTTGTAAATTTAATAGAGCGCACTCAGGAAGCTGAGAAGCTGTAAACAAACCACATTAAAAAAAAAAATCAACAAGATTATACCATGAATGCCTCATTGTATGCGGTATAAACCAGGGTAAACTACCCTCTTTGTGTCATTTAAATATACGGGCTTTCATGATGTTTCAGCTTGAAGGGGTTTAATAATTGTGTTGCAGCATTTGACTGTAAAATACAGTGATAACCAGCATGAGGTTAGGGTTACTAATGTTGTTTCGTGGTGACTGCATAATCACATTAAATTCAATGTCAGGCAAGTTATCACAAGTTCATTACTTAGTTTTGAGTGCTCACCTGCAGCGACTGGCACATCTGCCTTTAATATTCTCTGATCCAAAGCTGCTTTCGCCACCAGAAACGGTAATTTTTCAAAAGATGAAACTACTGCATCATGTAGATTTCTGTACTTGTGCACTTGTGTATATCAACAAGATTATACCATGAATGCCTCATTGTATGCGGTATAAACCAGTGTAAACCAAACTCTTTGTGTCATTTAAATATACTGGCTTTCATGATGTTTCAGCAAAATTGGAACTACCACACTTTTCCTCCTTTCTTCTAGCATCTTCTCACCTGCTAGTATTCTGTTGAATAAATTGGTCAAAAACTCCACAGCCATCTCTCCAAATCACTTCCATACCTACACAGGTATGTCATCAGGACCAACTGCCTTACCATTTTTCATCCTTTGTCATGCCTTCCACCTTACTAATCATAGCCACTTCCTGGTCCTTCACACTTGCATCTTCTACTCTTCCTTCTCTCTCATTTTCATCATTTATCAACTTCTCAAAGTATTCTTCCCATCTGTTTATCACACTACTGGGACCAGTCAACACATTTCCATCTCTATCCGTAATGACCCTTACCTGCTGCACATCCTTCCCATCTCTATCCCTCTGTCTGGCCAACCTGTAGAGATCCTTTCATTCTTCTTTTATGTCCAACCTGGTGTTTATGTCATCATATCCTCTTGTTTAGCCTTTGCCACCTCTACCTTTGCCCTACGTCGCATCTCAATGTATTCCTTTCACCTGTCCTCACTCCACTCAGTGTCCCACTTCTTCTTCGCTAACTTCTCTCCTTGTATGACTTCCTGTGTTTTGTGGTTCCTTCTCCCCTTTCCTACCAGAAGACAAACCAAGTACTCTCCTGTCTGTCTCTCTGAGCACCTTGGCTGTAGTAATCCAGTCTTCCGGGACCTCCTCCTATCCATCCAGAGCCTGTCTCAACTCTTTTAATCTTCCTACCTACAACCAGTCATCCTACACCACCATCCTATGCTGTCGAGCTACACTCACCCCTACCACTACCTTACAGTCAGTAACCTCCTTCATATTACATTGTCTACACGAAATATAATCCACCTGCGTGCTTCTACCTTCACTCTTGTAGGTAACTCTAAGTTCCGCCTCTTCTGGAAAAAAAAGTGTTCACTACAGGCATTTCCTTCCTTTTTGCAAAGTCCACCACCATCTGTCCCTGAAAGTTCATTTCCTGGATGCTGTACTTACCTATCAGTTCTTCATCGCCCCTGTTTCCTTCACCAATATGTCCACTACAATCTGCACCAATCACAACTCTCTCTCTCTGTGCGGGATGCTCATATGTACTTCATCTAGTTCCTTCCAGAATTTGTCTTTCAAATCTAGGTCACATCCTACATGTGGGGCATAGCCGGTAATCACATTATACATAACATCCTCAATTTCAAATTTCAGCCTCATCACTCGATCAGATACTCTTTTCACCTCCAAGACATTCTTAGCCAGCTCTTCCTTTGAAATAACCCATACTCCATCTCTCTCCTCATCTACTTCATGGTAAAATAATTTAAACCCTGCTCCTAAACCTCTGGCCTTACTACCTTTCCACCTGCTCTCTTGGATGCATACTATATCAACCTTCCTCCTAATCATCATGTCAACCAACTCCTGAGCTTTTCCTGTCATATTCCCAACATTCAAATTCCCGACACTCAGTTGTAGGCTCTGTGCATTTCTTTTCTTCTTCTGCCGACGAATCCAGTTTCCTCTTCTTTGTCTTTGACCCACAGTAGCTGAATTTCCACAGACGCTCTGCAGGTTAGCAATGCTGGGGCGGGCATTGTTAACCTGAGCCACGACCAATCAGGCATGGGATTCTTTAGATGAACGCGCTTACCTGTATCTGTTTGGCACAGTTTTACACAACACTGCATTTATCAGGGCTTGGGACTGGCCTACAGATTGCATAGGCTCGCGCCCCCATAGGGGCTGCTCTCTATGTAATGTTCTAATTTCTGCAAAATCTGCAAAGTATTGTTGACAAACTCCATCTTGTAAGTTCTTATCTCATTAGGTTTAAGCTGCTCTACTTTTAGAGAGCAGAAAAAGTCTCATACCATTTCTGTGAGTTGGAAAAAGTAAGTCAACATCATGGAAATGTCTTTGATAATGGTGGTTGGGTAGAATAATGGGAAGGGAGCGGTGGGGGGACTTTTGTTTCAAACTTGCATTTTGTTGTCTGATGTGCAGATTTACATGTTCATGCACACATTGCTGAAGTTAATGCATCTTGGCAAGAATTTGATTCCTTGGAATGAAGCTCACTTCTCTACTGAAAAACTAAATACAATATTGTACCTAATGCCTATCCAACCATAAATCCTAACCATTTATATCCATAAAATGTGTCAAGCCTTCTCCAAGGGGCAGTCCTCCTCTAAAAAATAACCTATTTCTCCAGACGTCCGTACTCGTTCATCAGAGACCCATCATCCATCTTCATGGAACTCCAGACCCACCTGAGACATGACTCACTGAATACACAGTAACATCACCTTTGCTTCGATGACCTGTCATTAAATGGTAGCCTATCAGACTATAAACTGGGAATATCGCTTTTTTTTTTCATTGTGGCCCACATCATCGTTATGGGTGCCTTCAGGCAGCTTGTTAAACTGCGAAATCACCTGAATGTACTTTATAAAATATATATATATATATATATATATATATATATATATATATGATTGTAACTGTCCATCAAACACTATGATTTGGTACAGGCTTTCTCTTGACAGAATGTTTCTAAGAATTAGGATGACGTTACTGCAGGATGTTTTTGGTTTCTTCTAAAGAGAAGCTATATTTAATTTCATCATAGTGAAGCGGCTGTATTTGTGGGTCTGTTTCTGCGCTGGTGGACACTTGTTGCTGTCAAGAGTACTTTAAATGAACTACATTTTTAACTTTTACTTGAGCATTTATGTGAAGGAGGATCCATACTTTTATTCTGTTACAACATGCCGTTCACAAGTTTTATTCATTCATTCTTGCTTGTGCGCATCTATTTTTAAATTAATCTTGGACTTCTGCAAAGGGCGGCTGTTGTGCCAATCTAATGTGATCTTTTTTGTCATTTGACTCCAATTGACAAGGCAGTCACATGACCGCGCACATAGGCTTCGCAAGCCAATCAAAACCATTCATTCTGGGGGGGCAAAAATAGCTGCACGAGTGTATTTACTTTACAGACTCAAAAAAAAACCCAAACAACTGTTCAGACTCTCAAATTGTGACTGCCCAAACCTTGATATTTCAGGTCGCTTCTAACTTGAAGTAAATTGCAGATTTCTTTTTGTTGTTGTGGCTGCGGAAATGCCAAAATTATCACGGTCTGTTCAGCAAACCGGTTCTTTTATGAAGTCATTTAAACGAATAAAGCAAATTATATTATATTATATCTTTTGTTGGTTTTTGCACCGTTAAAACTTGAAATAGTGGCAGGTGTGTGCAGCGTCTCCCATAAATGATGGTTAGTTTTTATTTTATTTGAGGTTCATGTTCTGATTTAAAAAGAAAAATCAGTTGCTCACAAGTTACTTTTAACTTGAGTATTTTTTTTTTTCATTGAGTACTGTCTTACATAATAGCTGGGATTGGCTCCAGCAATTCTGTGACCCTTGTGAGGATAAGCAACTCAGAAAATGGATGGACATCCTTACTTACTTAAGTAAATTTTTGGATGACTACTTTTTACTTTTACGAGAGTCCTACAATTCTAGAGTAACAGTAATTTTACTTGAGTATAGTATTCGGCTACTCTACCCATCTCTGCTTAAACGCTTATGTGTAATAGAATTTCCAGTATCAGCCCCGTCACCATGGTAACACTGCTGAATTAAAGAAAGAGACTGCCTCTATCCACAGGAGACGACATATTCTTGGAGAAAAAAGAACTTTGCCTGCTGTTATCCACTCATCCAATGAGGGTGAGCACATGTCTTTATGTCCAACTGTGAGATGAGAACCACTGGAGGTTAGTAAGTAGTTCTGCGTATGGCCTTGATGTCATGCTCCTGGCTTTCTGCCCAGGCTGGGCGTGGCTAGCCAATTAGTCAGCAGACACCTGCAGCTTGTCGCAGCTGATGCCTCCCAGTATATATAGGACCTGGGGGACAACTTGTCCTCCGCCAGATCGTTGTCCTTGATGCCTCGTTCCCGCACTCCTGTTTGCCTGACTTCTGCTCTCCGTGTACCGGCCCACGCCTGTCCACTGACCACCCTCGTAAGCCTGCTGTTCAATTACTTCTGATTGTTTGGACTGTCTGCCTGATCCCAGACCTTGGACCAAATAAAGGTTTCCTCTGCACTCTCTGCTTGTCTCTGGAATCGTGCATTTGGGTCCACCCTCGAGGCCCGTTCATGGCACTTGACGAACACTGAGGAATCACATGGATAGTCCATGTGGAAACGACTAACAAAATAAACATAACGGTTCTATGAATCACACACAACATGGACAAAAAAGCGCTTAAATTGTTCATGTTAAACGTGACGGCAAAGACAAAATGTGATGTACAACTGATACAGTGGATAGTTTTTATTAGGGGCAGAAAGGCAGCGTTGTCAGAGCAGGTGTTTGTTTTCTTTGTCTACATTGCTGCTTCTTTCATAGTAATTATCATATGATTTAAATAGAGGACGCATGGTAAACGACTGCTTAAAACATCTACCTCACGGTTCTGAGGACGAGGGTTCAAATCCCAGTCCCACCTGTGTGGAGTTTGCATGTTCTCCCTGCGCCTGTGATGGTTTTCTCTGGGCACTCCGGTTTCCTCCCACATCCCAAAACATTGGAGATTCTAAATTGCCCGAAGGTGTGGTTGTGAGCGCGACTGTTATTTGTCTCCATGCGCCTTTGCAAATGGCTGGCAACCAGTTCAGGGTGTACCCTGCCTCCTGCCAAATGACAGCTGGGATAGGCTTCAGCACTCCTGCGACTCTTGTGTGGATAAGCGACTCAGAAAATGGATGAATGTATATAGATAAGTTCCAACAGACACAAAGAGAGGGTAACTTGAGTTTGCATGAAACGGGGCTGGTACCCCAACAAATGTTTTCACATAAAAACACTAGCCACTTATCGGACTCATGTCTGTTAGTGGATGGATTTTAAAATACCTGTACAATTTAAATCTGAGTTTTAAAAAATTGCTTTCAAGTGTATTATATTAACTCTAACTGCACTATAACTTTAATGTTCAATGCATTTCATTTTATTGATTAGCTTTGAACTATTTTTGTTTTAATATCCGAATGGTAATTTGTAAATTGTCTTACTTCTTGTCTTCTGTTGAAATATCGTTAAGGCACTTTGTGCCACAGTTGTTGTTGACTTGTGTTACACAAATAAACTTGCCTTGCCTTACTTCCCCAAGTCATGATGCTATGAATTGTAATGCAGCAAATTAAAGAAGCCCCCTGAGTAAGGAAAAGGAAATAAAGAAATTTTTACCTGATGTTGTTGTTTTTTTATTTTGTATAAAAATTATTGCAATTTTGTTTTTTTGTTTTTTGTATGGCCACCATTTTAGATTGCTTCTACTTTAGAAACACTCGGGGAGCATGAGCACATATCTGGAAAGTGTTCACTTGTCATTATTTTTGCGTGTGATCATGCAACATTTCGGTGGTGTGTTGTGTGCTTGTGTGGTGTGTTGAGATTATCAGATCACATAATAGGAAACCAAACCAACCCAAAGAAATTTATTCAAATGCTTGAATGTTTATCTTCTGTAACAGATAAAAAAGATATGCATATTTGAAAACTCTTACGTGTTCAGCGGCCCAAAGAGAGGCTAATGTCAACGAGAAAATAAATGCAGCATGTGTACTATTTATAATTTCTCAATTAACTCTGGCCTTCTTCATATTTACATTCAATAACTCATAAAGGAGAAACTTAAAGTATAAATTGGAGACTCAAAAGGTTAATTTTCATTCTCAAAATATATAGAAACAAGAATATGCTTTTAGATCAATTTTTATCTGTCCCAAAGTCTTTTCAGATCCCCAATGAACATAGCATAAAAACACTCAAAAGTATTGCTTCCGATGGGCTCTTCCATCATGGAACAAAAGAATTAAATTTTTGGACAAATACTTTGGTTGCAACTTTGAGCTACCCTGGAAACCCAGATTTCTTTTGAACTCAAAGAGATGAGTATATATTATTGAAATTGATCAATTTTGTTGACATTACATCTTAATTCTGATTAAACAGAACTTTTCATATATTTTCTTATTGGTATTGCGTTTTTAAGTCTGATAAATACTTTTGACTAAAACCAATTGACTTTCATTTATTACTCATTTTCCAATATTACTTGTGAAATTGTTATAAGTTGTTGTTTTTCATTGCTTATCTTATTGCACTTATGTGTTTGAGTTCAACCATTGCAACTATATTGACCCCACCCCCACAAATATATACTGTAGGTATGTCAAAAATGTAGTTTCAGCATCAATCAATGAGACTGGATTTTGCAATTGAAACTAAAGCACACTGTAAGACGTTCCTATAAATTCTACAGTTATTTACCGAATAAAATACTTTAAAGTGATGTTGCAGTAGTTAAAGGAATACTCTCCCGAAAATTCATATGTACAATAAATGACAGCTGGAATATGCTACAGCACTCCTGCGACCATCGTGTGTCATGATCCTGGATTCCAGCCAGGGCTGGGCGTGGCCGTCTAATCTGAAGGTGCACACCTACGCCTCATGACCTTTGATTAAGACCCAGTACATATAGGACCCGGGGGACGACAGAGACTCTGCTAGATCGTTGCCTCTCATGCCTCGTTCCCGCAGTACCGTACTCCTGACGTCTACCTCCCGTGTACCGACCAACGCCTGTCTCCCGACCTACCCCGTAAGCCTGCCGTTATTGATCTTGCTGCTTGTTTGGACTGACTCCCTGGTAACCGACATTGGAACGAATAAAGGCTTATTCCGCACTGCTTACCTCTCACCTGAGTCGTGCATTTGGGTCCACCCCCGAGTCTTGTCCGTGACATCGTGTGGCTAAGAAAATGGATGGATGGATGTATACGTGTAAGCACACAACACTCCCCGGTTACTATTTAGGGCGATGCGCACGTGCAACGCCCCCTGGCTCCCTGACTGCCATTCCCGCTCCCGGTCAATCGTGAGAAGGTGGCTGGTTGAAAATTACAACTTGGGGTAAAAATAAAACTCTGGTCACGCCTGCTGTGTATTCTCTACATCGAAACCAACTCCTCAGAAAAATCTCCGCAGTCCATATAATGGGACTGTTATTGTTTGTCGTCAGCACCATGTCTCTCCCAACACGTCGAGTTCCGCCTGTGTGTATTCTGGCTCAAACGCTTGAACATTGTCCATTGTTATTTTTTTTGTTTGCTCAATGGCGGGAGTAGTAATAACATGGAGCATCGACTCGCTGTTATAACACAACACTTCCCGGTCCGTCCAACAGCTGGCCCCCACCCCGACCGCAGGGTCATTCGCGAGAGGCTGGCTGCTTGAAAATACAACCTAGGGTAAAAAAAAAAACACTCCTCAGAAAAGCATAAAATCTGCGCGGTCCATATAATGGGACTGTTATTGTTCGTCGTCAGCACCATGCCCCTCCCAACAGGTTGAGTTCCGCCTGTGTGTATTCTGGCTCAAGCGCACAGGCTTGAATTGCTATTTTTGTTTTGTTTGTTTGTAATTATTTTTCACAAAAATTGTCCACAAAATGTCAGACAGTGGACATTCTCTGTTCAGTGAAATATATCCAAAAGCAATGGGGGGATCCTGACAGGAATCACTGCAGGCGTGCCAAACGCTGATTGCCTGTCAATTTTCCAGCTCGGCTCATTGGAATGTCTGAGCGAGAGAGGAATTTCGATAATACTTTTCCAATTTAGAGATATTTCTTGATGAAATCTGTGGATAGCTCTGGCATTAAAAGAAACACTGAACCCTCATCTAATAACTTTTAATGTGTGCTCCCATTTTGATTATTTTCAACAAAGTCCTCCTTTAACTAGAGTTTCCACTGACTCATGGGATTTTTATTGACGTTGTGGAGAGGAGTACTATATTGTGCATGCAGCAGAACTGTGAAGCCGAGAGCTCCCTATCATGTACAGCGCCATAAAATTTTGATCTGTTGCTGTAATAAAGTCATTAATCCCCAATATTTATGAACAATGAGGATTAATGTAACATTAATCATATGTTGATGCTACGCATAGTTTGTGGAAAGTGTGCATTATTTACCCCTAGCATTATACTCATGTTACAGTATTTTTTCATGAAAATCATTCACGGTGCACTTCACGAGAAGGGGTTACAATCAATGGTCTACTTCGCCAGGGTTTACAGTATGTACCTAACAAACTGAGCTAAATGGGTAGTAAAATCCTTTTCCAGGCTTTACAGTTTACCTAATACCGTAAGTTGAGTTAAATGAGTTTTAGAATAAGTATACGCTACTTATTTTTAAAGCTTAGCTATAGCAATGGGCGGGCAATGATAGTGATCACTTATTAATCATTTATTAACTGATTGTGTTCACCTATTTTAATCCAACGGGTTACCCGAGTCAACTCAATTTGTCCGGGTTGACGGTATACAGTCTGACTCTTGCTAAAAAAGGCATTTGTCTATTTCATCACATGCTTTTCTCCCTCTTTGGTTAAGCTTAATGTATTTCAAACGTGACATTCCGATTCTGTTTCCATTTACGACGTAAGTTGTTCTGTTTCGGAACAACATTGGCTCAAATGAAATACAACTCTGCGAGAATAAGAGCGCCATTTTTAACTGGCTCGTCAAAAGAAGACAGAAGCAGCACAATGTGTGCAGAGAAAACGGGAGACGTAACACTAAAAGCCCACGGGGTTGGTCCTCTGATGCATGCTTGGCCTTTCTCATATGAACTAATGGGGCTCGTAGTGCAGACTCGCCACACTACAAAAATCTTCTATCGATCACAAAGCGAGACTCGAGCTTCTTTTCCACCCACGTGAATGAAGTAATGTAATCTTAGAGGCCTTTCTCCAGTCAATAGTAGCAGTCTGTGCCTAAATATACTCGTCTGTATTTTTCTGCCTTGAGTCGGGAATGATGCAGTTCATCTGTTTTGTTGTTATATGGTGCGTGGAGATGAAGAAAACCTACTGAAAGAACAAACCAGCCATAGCAGCGTCAAGCCAGCAACATGGGAGCATGTGACAGGAGGTCAGCATGGTGGGAGGTCGTGTGATGCTTGACTGGTGTGAATTACTGTTGCTAATGGAGCACCCACCACCGCCAAGATTTTATGTCCTGATCCCTGCGGGGGGATTCTCTGCCACGGAGATGAATGCCACTATTCTTTTGAACTCCAAGTCTGCAATTATTGTGTGATTGAATTAATACAACTAGAAATAACTTTTCTTTCTGGCAGTTTACGCAGATGAAAGACAGGGGAAATCGATTTTTTATTAAAGTTGCATGATCAATAAAATTTGTATACATACATCTCCAGATATGATTGTGTACTTGAGTCATAAAATCTGTACCACTCACAATTGCCCAATTGTTTTAATAGTGGTAATGTAAAACAGCTTGGCCATTTACCTTCATGTAAAATGGCAACTAGGTTCCTCCTCATACCGCAGGAGCAAATTTGACCATTCACTGTGGCTGTTGTTGGTTGCCTTGGTTACCAAGTCAGTGAGTGTGGTATGGCAGTACTGTACTGTTTCTGCTCCACGGAATTGAAATGCGGGGGGTTGTGTTCATGTTTTATGCTGCAGAAATGTAGGGCACATTTTTTTTTTTCAGTTTTCCCATGTCTTGAAGGCACAATAAAGAGAAAAACATGAGGTCCAGTCCTTAATAATGCGTTAAATGTATTCCCTGCTCAGTATTTGATTTTTTTTGTCACTGATGAGTATTTGAAAAAGACATCCAAAGAATGATTGACCAATGAAAGTATCGTACAGGGTAGTAACAGCTTTGATTTATCTAATGAACGGCATTTGAGTTAGGGATCATTATTACTAAAAACAATAAATGGGCCCAATACAACAACATCTTAAATTTAATAATAATTCAAAAATAGACACTGTAATGTATTTTACAACAAGCGTGTGCTTCTAACAGTATTGATTTGCTGCTAAAGAAAAACAAAAATTAAGTTGCTGAACTTACATTACATTTTCTCTCTGTTGATTGCTCTTTGCAACACAAAAATGTTCCAACCTGAGAAAAGAGCAAAGTCAACGTTTTATTGTATGTGTTTTTAATTTTTAAAAAGAGCAGCAAGCCTTACAGCTACAGCACAAAGGAGCTCCATCGATTGGAGTCAAGCGACATCCGGTGATCATGCATCTTTAATAAAAAATAGATTTCCCCTGTCATTTATCTGCACATACTGCCACAAAGAAAAGTACATGTAGAAGCACAATCACTGACAGCAACAATATGTCCTGTTATTCACATGAGAGCCATACTCAAGCTATGACAAAACCTTTTTAAAAAAAATCAACCAAATTAACATACATATATATTCCGTGAATCTATACACATATCATACACATGACAAAGTCCACGAACTTGTGACCATATATTTATTTTAGCTCACCCATAATGCTAATACTACCTAAAATGCATCTGAATTGCATAATTATATTTGTCCACTTGGGTTGCCATCCTCATGTTCTATACGACTGTAGTATGCATGCAGTGACTGAGTCCATGCGGCAATTTAAAAAGACTATTGTGTTGCTGATGTGGGCATCAGCAAATGACAAGGTAGTGCTGACCGCCTGTTAAGAGGCTAACCGTTAGCCACCCTCCATGTTCAGTGACTTGAGGTCAGTTGTGGCAAACCACACGTCATGTGTGAAATTCTGAATATGAACTTGAGTTTATTTTGTTACCGTGGTTCAGTACAGCACTTGAAAGTGCAGCAGCAGCTCATTTGGTTGAAGAGATTACAATTAGTTCTGAAAAGCGATGTAGGCTAGGTTGAATTAGCTCATTAGGTTTACTCAACTGTCAACGTGGACTCGCATGACTTTTGCTAGTTGCACTTTGAAAAAGGCACATTGCATTTTAGCTCCTTTTATTAAGTGTGAAGTGATCCAAAATTTGGGACATTCTTTGTCTATTATGCAATCTTTCCTCCCGGTTTACATATATGGCTCTGTAGTAACAGTTTGTGTGGGAAACAAAATCACTCCAAAATCCTGCGATGCAGCAACTATACCACGAGATAAGTTTCAAATAAATCTGCGATGCATAGGAACATGCCTACAGTCTCGGCATGAATCAATGTCAGGGTAAAATATTAACCATTTCCATTTAAAATTCCCCTTCAAACGTTTTATTTGTGGATGATACTAAAGGCAGGCTGACCCTTTGAAGCTCCAGGATGCCGTGAGTAACCATTCAACTATGGATAATACTCGAGGGCATACAGTACAATCCCCTTTGATGTATTGTTCGACAGTTTCGATAAATGATGCTTCAAGCAATTGCACTTTGTGATTGGGAGTACTATATCTGTCTTATGAAAACAATGAGCAATGAATGCACCATTTAAATGAATGACTCTTCATTAAAAGGATTCTTCCCCGCCTTTGCCATATATGCCACTTGTTGTTCGAAATATGAAATACATTCTTGAGGGGCACAACATGTTAAAGGAAAACCATAGAAAATATACCATAGAACATATACTGCAGCACTCCAAGAAGTAGTGCTGCAGTATATAGCTCATCATAAAATAAAATAATAAAAAAGACATGTAAGACATATTTCAGCATGATAATTTGCTGTCTGCAAAAGTTTCCACTTCAAGATCACTGTAATATATTTCCTAGCGGAATCCGATTCTGGACAGTCAGATGCACAGCAACCAAAACAAATTTGATACCCATAAACACTTAATAGCAAAAACTGAGTCATTGACACCTACAGTGTCCCAAAATTTGTATAATCGCTGATACTGTTTAAACCATATTATACCACAAACTACAATCTCCAAAAAGTTTAGTACACTTTAAAACTCATAGTACAAGATTATCTGTAAAATAAATAAATAAATAATGGTTTCAAATAATTTGTTTTTGATTCTGAAAAAAAGTCTTATATTAGCTCAGTTAGGCTGAAAAGGGAACAGTAATGGACTGATGCACTATAGAGTTAAGGCATAAATATTTGACTCACTCTAGTAAACACTTTACATACCGGTACTTAGTATTGGGACAATTAGGGGTTATATGCCCACATTTCAAAGTCAGCAAAGGCCCAATAATCAGATGTCTCTCGAGTTTATCCTGAAATGCAAAGAAAACGGTAAGGGATGACAACTGCAAATGTTGGGCCTTATATATTTGCTTTTGAGAATCTTTATATTTGCGCCCGACCCTGAGGACGACGAAGGCTCGCACTCCGTGATTGTGATATTTAAAGAAACCTAATCCTAACCTTAACCTACTGTAAAAAAAAAAAAAAAGTGTCTCAGATAAAATCACTATTAAAAGTCAACACACACTTGTTGAAATAGGTTTTCATGATGACGATGATAAATGTAGTTGGAAAAACTGACTGGGATGCGACTGTGTTCAGAAGAAAAAAATGACTCTCACATGAATCTCAAAGCATGATGTTGAAACCATCTTGCTTTACTGTAGGTATGATGTTCTTTTAGTGATGAGTGGTGTTGTGTTTGCATCAAACACACCTTTTGAAATTATGGCTAAAAAGCTTGATTTTGGTTTAATTAGTCAATCACAAAGTGTCCCAAACAATGTAAATGAATGTAAATGGCCACTCGTGGATCTGACAGACTCAATGTTTTTCTAGTGACATTCTGAAAGACTGACCCGGCTAGAGTTTCGAATGACTCTTGACCACGGAATTGTGAAATAAGATGTTCCATCTGTCACGCCACCATCACTCATCTTTGTTTGGATTTCTGACTTCTCTACATTGGTTGGTTGTGCCTGGAAATGAGCTCCAAGTCACTCAGAAGAGCCATTATTTTTCCAAATTCTTGTCAAATTTTATTGTCACCTCTCTGGTGAGCAAAATATTTTTCACTCCCACTAAATGCCCAATTACTTGTGAGTCATCTTCATGAGTAAAAATCCTTTGTTATTACTGCCAGAGATTTTTGGTAAATAGCTGCATGCTGGTATGACTGAGTAGAAACGTAACAACAGTATGAATATCTAAAAGCTTTGATACAATAAATGAAGGCTTGTCTAGAAACACTTGTAGCTAGCAGGCATGTGAGAAATTATTAAGAATTGATGTGTTCAACAACAGACCCATAAGCAAAGATTATGTTTTCAGTCGTATGAAAACTAATGTCATATTACTAAAATACTTTGCTCCCGCTTCAACTGCAAAATTCATCAATTATCTCTTGTAAGGTCACTAACTTATCATGAGGATCACCTATACCGACATATATATATATATATATATATATATATATATATATATATATATGCATATATATTATATATATATATATAGGCGGCACGGTGGTCAGCTGGAAAGCGTTGGCCTCACAGTTATGAGGCCCAGGGTTCAATCCCGGACCCGCCTGTGTGGACTTTGCACATTCTCCCCATACCTGTGTGGGTTGTCTCTGGGAATTCCGGTTTCTTTGAATATCCTAAAAACATGCAACATTAATTGGACACTCTAAATTGCCTCTAGGTGTGATCCGGCTGTTTGTCTTGATGTGCCCTGTGACTGGCTGGCAACCCGTTCAGGGTGTACCCTGTTTACAGCTGGGATAGGATCCAGAACTCCCTGCGACACTTGTGAGGATAAGCAGGTAAGAAAATGGATGGATGACTATGGATATATATATATATATATATATTTATATATATATATATATACATAGTGTCCAATTAATGTTGCATGTTTTTGGCATGTGGGAGGAAACCACAGTGCCTGGGAGAAAACCCACGCAGGCATGGGGAGAACATGCAAACTCCACACAGGCAGGGCCGGGATCAAACCCGGGTCCTCAGAACTGTGAGGCCACTGCATATATATATAGCTATTTCTTATAAACAGTGTACTTCAGGATAATTTGGTGGACAAGTTATACAACAACGTATGCAAATGTTGGAATTAAATGTCTGCTTAAGGTGCAGTACATTGTAAGATGCCATGTCTAATCTGATGCCTCATCTATTCAGAAGAGAATTCAAGACCTTTGCAATTGTGAAAATACAGTCAATTAAGAAAAAACGACAATAAATTCTGCGAATATGTGGGCCATGCACGATAAACTGCAAATGGGCAAGGGCACACTGTATTTCATCTCCTGAATGAGTTGAGGTCATAAAGGAACCAAGGACAATGTATAAAGACTTCAGGTCTCCCTTACCAGAGTTATGGTCAGTCTTCATTGATACAACAAGGAAGAGACTGGGGAAGAATGGCAGCCATGGCAGAGTTAGATTAAATAGAAAATAAAGGCTCGTCTTACTTTTGCAAATAAACATCTCAATGATCCCCATGACATTTAGAAGAACATTCTAAGGACTGACAAGCCCAAAGTAGAACTTTTTGAAAGTGTCATACTGTTACTTTCTCAGGCCTTTAAATCCATCACAACAGGACTGTTCTGGTTGTCTTAGAAGACGTTTCACCTCTTAGCTGAGCAGGCTTCCTCAGTTCACGCCACAAGGAGGAGTTGGGAGTTGGGGTGGACAAACTTAACAGTTAATCCTGAAAGTTGGGGGCATCTGCCAAACCACATTTGGTTTCTTTAAGGATGCAAAAACAAAGAGAGATTTGTTCGACTGCCTGGCCAAGAATCCATTATCTATTCATAAGTGTGTTAGGTGCAAACACCATTAATATTTCATTCAGTTGTAAAGTGGTAGTGGAGCTCCAGAATGGTCAAGGAAGCCATGTTTTTTGTTAAAAGCTGATTTATTGGGTTTCTTTAGAATGAATGAAAGAACGGCATTGTAACTAGGAGAAGTCATAAGCCCCCTGTTAAGTGATTGTCTTTCCACCTTCATGTGGATGGCCTATCTCACTTCTTTTTCAAATCATTTGTCTTCCCTGTCCAGAATACACCCATTTTTTGTGCGCAAAGGAGTATTCTTTCTCTTGGAGGTACATGCACACAGCTGAATCTTGACCTGAGGAATTTGCCTGTTGGTTTTGTGCCTTGTGTCTGTAGGCCAGTCCCAAGCCCGGATAAATGCAGAGGGTTGCGTCATGAAAAGCATCCGGCGGAAAAACTGCGCCAAACAAATATGAGCGTTCATCTAAAGAATTCCATACCGGATCGGTCGTGGCCCAGGTTAACAGTGCCCGCCCCCGGCACTGCTAACCTGCAGGGCGTCGGTGGAAATTCAGCTACTGTGGGTCGAAGACAAAGAAGAGGAGAAAACCGGATTTGTCGTCAGAAGAAAAAGAAGAATGCACAGAGCCTACAACTGTGTGTAGGGACTTTGAATGTTGGGACTATGACAGGAAAAGCTCAGGAGTTGGTTGACATGATGATTAGGAGAAAGGCTGATATACTGTGCATCCAAGAGAGAAGGTGGAAAGGTAGTAAGGCTAGAAGTTTAGGAGCAGGGTTTAAATTATTCTACCACAGAGTAGATGGGAAGAGAAATGGAGTAGGGGTTATTTTAAAGGAAGAGCTGTCTAAGAATGTCTTGGAGGTGAAAAGAGTATCAGATCGAGTGATGAGACTAAAATTTGAAAGTGAGGGTGTTATGTATAATGTGGTTAGCAGCTATGCCCAACAGGTAGGATGTGACCTAGAATTGAAAGAGAAATTCTGTAAGGAACTATATGAAGTAGTTCTGAGCATCTCAGACAGTGAGAGAGCTGTGATTGGTGCAGATTGTAATGGACATATTGGTATAGGAAACAAGGGCGATGAAGAAGTGATGGGTAAGTACGGCATCCAGGAAAGGAACTTTGAGGGACAGATGGTGGTGGACTTTGCAAAAAGGATGGAGATGGCTGTAGTGAACACTTATTTCCAGAAGAGGGAGGAACATATAATGACCTACAAGAGCGGAGGTAGAAGCACGCAGGTGCATTATATTTTGTGCAGACGATGTAATCTGAAGGAGATTACTGACTGTAAAGTAGTGGTAGGGGAGAGTGTAGCTCGACAGCATAGGATGGTAGTATGTAGGACGATTCTGGTGGTGGGTAGGAAGATTAAGAAGACAAAGGTAGAACAGGGAACCATGTGGTGGAAGCTGAGAAAGGAAGAATGTTGTGCGGCCTTTAAAATAGAGCTGAGACAGGATCTCGATGGAGAGCAGAAGCTCCTGGAAGACTGGACTACGACAGCCAAGGTAATCAGAGAGACAGGCAGGAGAGTACTTGGTGTGTCATCTGGTAGGAAAGGGGAGAAGCAGACTTGGTGGTGGAACCCAAAAATACAGGGAGTCATACAAGGAAAGAGATTAGCGAAGAAGAAGTGGGACACTGAGTGGATTTAGGAGAGGCGAATGGAGTACATCGAGATGCGACGTAGGGCAAAGGTAGAGGTGGCGAAGGCTAAACAAGAGGCATGTGATGACATGTACACCAGGTTGGATATGAAAGAGGGAGAAAAGGATCTCTACAGGTTGGCCAGGCAGAGGGATAGAGATGGGAAGGAGGTGCAGCAGGTAAGGGTCATTACGGATAGAGATGGAAATGTGTTGACTGGTGCCAGTAGTGTGCTAAATAAATGGAAAGAATACTTTGAGAAGTTGATGAATGAAGAAAATGAGGGAAAAGGAAGAGTTGAAGAGGCAAGTGTGAAGGACCAGGAAGCGGCAATGATTAGGAAGGGGGAAGTTCTAAAGGCACTTCAAAGGATGAAAAATGGAAAGGCAGTTGGTCCTGATGACATACCGGTGGAGGTATGGAAGCAATTTGGAGAGATGGCTGTGGAGTTTTTGACCAACTTATTCAAAAGAATAATAGCAGGCGAAAAGACGCCTGAAGAATGGAGGAAAAGTGTTCGAGTTCCCATTTTTAAGAACAGAGGCGATGTTCATTGCTGTGGGAATTATAGAGCAATAATGTTGATGAGCCACACAATGAAGTTAAGGGAAAGAGTAGTGGAGGCTCGACTCTGGACAGAAGTAAGTATCTGCGAGCAACAGTATGGTTTCATGCCGAGAAAGAGTACCACAGATGCATTATTTGCCTTGAGGATGCTAGTGGAAAAGTACAGAGAAGGTCAGAAGGAGCTACATTGTGTCTTTGTGGACCTTCTGGTGGAAAGTTGCTGGGGATGGAGCTGCCAGGCAAAAGAGTGAGAGGAAGACCAAAGAGAAGGTTGATGAATGTGGTGAGGGAAGACATGAGGGCAGTTGGGGTTGGAGAGGAAGATGCAGGAGAAAGGCTATGATGAAAAAGATGACACGCTGTGGCGACCCCTCACGGGACAAGCCGAAAGGAAAAGAATAAGAAGACTCTTAGCAGTATTTTTTAGAGTTAACATCTCTTTGCTAGCAGAGCACCATCATGATCCAAATATGTATAGACAAACTCACTTTATCTTCACAATTCACAAGTCCAACTGTAAATAGCTTACAGCACAAAATGTACAGTGTATAATGTTTTCCTGAAAAAGTTTTCCCTTTAATGTACGGTAGTTTCCAAACATTTACGGACACAAGGCACCAATTTTACATTGGAAAAATCTCGACATAACACAAAAAATGTCAGCGAAAGGATGAATTAGGGGCACAAGTACAAGTTCATCTGAATTTACCCACAAACCTAACTCTAGATCCGTATATGTGGTGCATGTAGCAAACGTATTGTGTCTGACAAATTAGACCAATAGTCTAGTATATGCCGATTATCAGAAGCTAATCATGATAATGCTGTAAGGTAATGCTAAATTTGTGCTAACATTTTACCTCTGATAACCTTTTACTTTTTAACACGTTGTTTGCTTGAAAATGGCAGCCCTTCAGCTCGCCCAGCTGTCAGGTCACAGGCTGAAAAAACTCAGTTTTGAGGGAGTATTATGTAAATTTGGCGCAATGTGACAAAACTCAGAACGGCTCACTTATAGACACGTTTCTTTAATAGTCAACGACATTTGGTTGAATTCTAAACGCTTGAAGTGATATTAAATGCAGCGCTTGTAAAGTTCTCAAGCTAACTAAGAAAGCTGTACAATTAATATTGTTGCACTGATTCAGTTTGGCCCCGTATATGGGAATCAGATTCCTGACATCACAATTTCTTTCTTTGGCAACTGTGCCCACAATAAATCTTCCGTTTGAACTTTTATCAAGCACATACCTTTCATTAATATTAAAAAGACAGAAGTGTATTTTAAAACGGCAGCATTGGTCGGATTGCAACAGCTTGTGTGACAAAGGCAACTTGGAAGCCCTGAAAACCAGCTCAACAATAGTAATGTGGTACCTTCACCCAGAGAACACCCACATTTACAAAAGCGCATGGATGTGAGTGTCGAGTTCTAAGCACCTCAATTACTAGTGCACAAATTCAATTTCAGGCTCATCAAATAAAATAGTGTCGGAAAAAAATGTTCTGATTTGGTAAAAACTACAGGAGCAAATTACTAATACTAGTGCTTCACTGTTGGGACTGTAGCGAACTGGCGATAAGCAATGCCTGTTTTTCTCCACACATACCGGTTAGAATTCAGGCCAAAAAGTTCTATCTTGATCACATCAACTTCTTCGTAAAATATGGACCATTAAGACCCACTACCTCCTTTAAGACTTAATTTGAATGTTTATCACTCAAAAAAAAAAAAAAAAATCAGTAAGTGAGCTATTTATAGAGTACTGGGCTATTCACATTTAGTGACCTTGGACAATGAACAAATGATTGGCTAATCTACAGTATCAAGGAAGGCTGCTAATGTCCAACAAAGTGGTCTTTGTGTCTTTTTTCCGTGAAGTGGGCGACTGATTTTAAAGGGACTTTTTTTTTATCAACTGAGATCCCACATCCAGCCAGCACAAAAATTCCTAATCACACTTGATAAACTCAAAACTTGTCATATGTGTACTCAAAATGAAGTTATGTTAAAGGGTTATTTCCAAATGATGAGCCAACATAGTGAAAATGTTATAATTTCTCATGCAACATCCTGAGCAGGGAATTGTCCTGTCAACACGATTAGGATTTTACTTGTTTTTGATTTTACATGTTAAAAGTTAGAGCAATGGTTAATGGCATACTGGTGCTGACAGAATGGTTGAGCAAAGGCTCTGCATTTTAGCACAAAAAGAATCTTCCAGGAAGATCTGCCTCCAGGTGATGCCTTCATATTTGCTGGCTGGGCTCAGCATGGTGACGGCCGGCATGCTGCTGGATCGAGTGCAGGTCAGTGAAACTACTGCAGCCCTTTGTTGGTCGAGGAACTACAATATACGTCCTTTTGAAAGTCAATTTTATAGATTTACTGGACAAAATTTACTGATGTGAGTATTTGAATTATTGCCAGCTGTATACTTGCATCAACAGGTCAAAATTGTTTTCCCCCAAAAATCAAAAGCAGTATTTTTTTCAAACTTTTAATGCCAAAATGTCCCTTCCATTTTATGTTCGAAATTAAGTTTCAGGATATATAGCTTTTTGCTTCTTCTTCTTCTTGTCACGTTAGGGGTCGCCACAGCGTGTCATCTTTTTTCCATTGTAGCCTATCTCCTGCAGAAGGGAAGCTAACCCCAACTGCCATCACGTCTTCCCTCACAACATCCATCAACCTTCTCTTTGGTCTTCCTCTCGCTCTTTTACCTGGCAGCTCCATCCTCAGCACACTTCTACCAATATACTCACTCTCTCGCCTCTGAACATGTCCAAACCATCGAAGTCTGCTCTCTCGAACCTTGTCTCCAAAAACATCCAACTTTGGCTGTCCCTCTAATGAGCTCATTTCTAATCCTGTCCAACCTGCTCTCTCTGAGCGAGAACCTCAACATCTTCATTTCTGTGACCTCAAGTTCTGCTTCCTGTTGTTTCTTCAGTGCCACCGTCTCTAATCCGTACATCATGGCCGGCCTCACCACCATTTTATAAACTTTGCCCTTCATCCTAGCAGAGACTCTTCTGTCACATAACACACCAGACACCTTCCGCCAGCTGTTCCAACCTGCTTGGACACGTTTCTTCACTACCTTACCACACTCACCATTGCTCTGGATTGTTGACCCTAAATATTTGAAGTCGTCCACCCTCGCTATCTCTTCTCCCTGGAGCCTCACTCTTCCCCCTCCACCCCACTCATTCACGCACATATATTCTGTTTTACTTCGGCTAATCTTCATTCCTCTCCTTTCCAGTGCGTGTCTCCATCTTTCTAATTGTTCCTCTGTCTGCTCCCTGCTTTCACTGCATATCACAATATCATCTGCAAACATCATGGTCCAAGGGGATTCCAGTCTAACCTCATCTGTCAGCCTATCCATTACTACTGCAAACAGGAAGGGGCTCAGAGCAGATCCCTGATGCAGTCCCACCTCCACCTTAAATTCTTCTGACCTCAACATGGTTCTGCTGCCATTATACATGTCATGTACTATTCTAACATATTTCTCTACCACACCAGATTTATGCATGCAGTACCATGGTTCCTGTCTTGGTACTCTGTCATAGGCTTTCTCTAGATCCGCAGACACAATGTAGCTCCTTCTAACCTTCTCTGTACTTTTCCACGAGCATCCTCAAGGCAAATAATGCATCTGTGGTACTCTTTCTAGGCATGAAATCATACTGTTGCTCGCAGATACTTACTTCTGTCCTGAGTCTAGCCTCCACTACTCTTTCCCATAACTTCATTGTGTGGCTCATCAATTTTATTCCTCTATAATTCCCACAGCTCTGAACATCGCCTTTGTTCTTAAAAATGGGAACTCGAACACTTTTCCTCCATTCTTTTCGCCCGCTAGTATTCTTTTGAATAAGTTGGTCAAAAACTCCACAGCCATCTCTCCAAATTGCTTCCATACCTCCACCGGTATGTCATCAGGACCAACTGCCTTTCCATTTTTCATCCTTTGAAGTGCCTTTAGAACTTCCCCCTTCCTAATCATTGCCGCTTCCTGGTCCTTCGCACTTGCCTCTTCAACTCTTCCTTTTCCCTCATTTTCTTCATTCATCAACTTCTCAAAGTATTCTTTCCATCTATTTAGCACACTACTGGCACCAGTCAACACATTTCCATCTCTATCCGTAATGACCCTTACCTGCTGCACCTCCTTCCCATCTCTATCCCTCTGCCTGGCCAACCTGTAGAGATCCTTTTCTCCCTCTTTCATATCCAACCTGGTGTACATGTCATCACATGCCTCTTGTTTAGCCTTCGCCACCTCTACCTTTGCCCTATGTCGCATCTCGATGTACTCCATTCGCCTCTCCTCAGTCCTCTCAGTGTCCCACTTCTTCTTCGCTAATCTCTTTCCTTGTATGACTCCCTGTATTTTTGGGTTCCACCACCAAGTCTGCTTCTCCCCTTTCCTACCAGAAGACACACCAAGTACTCTCCTGCCTGTCTCTCTGATTACCTTGGCTGTCGTAGTCCAGTCTTCCAGGAGCTTCTGCTCTCCATCAAGAGCCTGTCTCACCTCTATTTTAAAGGCCGCACAACATTCTTCCTTTCTCAGCTTCCACCACATGGTTCCCTGTTCTACCTTTTGTCTTCTTAATCTTCCTACCCACCACCAGAATCGTCCTACACACCACCATCCTATGCTGTCGAGCTACACTCTCCCCTACCACTACTTTACAGTCAGTAATCTCCTTCAGATTACACCGTCTGCACAAAATATAATACAGCTGCGTGCTTCTACCTCCGCTCTTGTAGGTCACTATATGTTCCTCCCTCTTCTGGAAATAAGTGTTCACTTCATCCTTTTTGCAAAGTCCACCACCATCTGTCCCTCAAAGTTCCTTTCCTGGATCCCGTACTTACCCATCACTTCTTCATCGCCCTTGTTTCCTATATCAATATGTCCATTACAATCTGCACCAATCACAGCTCTCTCGCTGTCTGGGATGCTCAGAACTACTTCATCTAGTTCCTTCCAGAATTTCTCTTTCAATTCTAGGTCACATCCTACCTGTGGGGCATAGCCGCTAACCACATTATACATAACACCCTCAATTTCAAATTTTAGTCTCGTCACTCGATCTGATACTCTTTTCACCTCCATGACATTCTAAGACAGCTCTTCCTTTAAAATAACCTCTACTCCATTTCTCTTCCCATCTACTCTGTGGTAGAATAATTTAAACCCTGCTCCTAAACTTCTAGCCTTACTACCTTTCCACTTGCTCTCTTGGTTGCACAGTATATCAGCCTTTATCCTAATCATCATGTCAACCAACTCCTGAGCTTTTCCTGTCATAGTCCCAACATTCAAAGTCCCTACACACAGTTGTAGGCTCTGTGCATTCCTCTTTTTCTCCTGACGACGAATCCGGTTTCTTCCTCTTCTTTGTCTTTGACCCACAGTCGCTGAATTTCCACCGATGCCCTGCAGGTTAGCAGTGCCGGGGGCGGGCGTTGTTAACCCGGGCCACGACCGATCCGGTATGGGATTCTGTAGATGAACGCTCATATTTGTTTGGCACAGTTTTTCCGCCGGATGCCCTTCCTGACGCAACCCGCTGCATTTATCCGGGCTTGGGACTGGCCTACAGATTGCACTTGGAAAAATACTGCTAAGAGTATCTTAACTAATCACATTGATATCAATGACACATCATTTTCCTGCTCAGTCACTCCTGCATTTGCTATTAGCAATTTCTATGAATCATAGAAAAATAATTGTTTATTTTAAATGGTTCAAACCTGTTTAATGCTTATTATTTATATTTGTGTACCGTGGGAGGCATACTGATTAATATATATATATATATATATATATATATATATATATATATATGCTCATTTTTTAAGTCCATTGTGCCTAAACTGTTTGTTTGAATGTGCATCAGTATGGGTAGGTTCATTAAAACTGAGGCCAAGTCGATCGTGACGTCTGTGGTATTTGAATGTTTATTCCGTAGCACTGTTGTCCATTCCCCAAAATAATGTATTTACAGTAGAGCTTAAAAACTACATAAGGTTCGGCACAGCAGCTGCTATAAAAAGATGGCTCTCGTACATCCTGAGCAAAACACGGAAAGCATGACTGTATAGCTTACCCTACCCTATGTATGCATCATTGTAAATTTTTATTTCCCCTTTGGGGAGGAGTAAAGTTTGAATGACTTCTTCTGAGGGCTCAACATTATGGTGGAGGATTGGAGTGCCATTCAGTAAAATTTTGGTTTGCGATAGGAAGGGAAAAGGATGAATCCCTGTGAGCGATTTTTTTTTTTGTTTGTTTGTTTTCTAAACACTCACTTCTAATTGGGAAGGCAAGCCATCGTTCTCTCTGGGAGCGGGAGGGAGCGAGAGTCCAAATCCGATCGTGGTGAAATGATGAAAAGCATCGGATTCCCTGGCATCTCACACTTGTTGCCTATTGCTCTTCTTAAGCCAAGTCATGTATTTAATTCACATACACTGCGCGCCGTGATATATCTGTTTAGATTTAGTGTTGACTGTGCTTGTAAGTAGTAAGACACAGAGAGAGAATGAAAGTGAGAGACTGTGCAGCGTGTTGATGAATAACTGAATCATTGATGTTTTAATGCAAGAGATGGATTCTTGAATTAGTTGAAACTAATAATATCAAACATTCATTGAGCAGCAGTACAGCCAATGTGCTCACCTATTCTGCATTCGGCCGACTCTGGAGCAACAACAAATGCGCTACAAGGCCCCCTTGGGTCGATGTGTCATCCATGGAAAGCCTTGGCAGATCCTGAAAAACTTAAGGGACCCCACTGGAATGTAAGAGGCCAACTGGGAATGTACTGTCATTTGTGGTAAATTGGAAGCATTGGAAACATAATGCGCCTTTGATCCTTCTGGACTCAGCATCACCATTCCTCCATGGCCCGTCAAAAGGTGATAGGCAGTGAGAACCCTTACTCAGAGAATTTAATTTAGGCAGCAAATATGGCCAAAATCCCACAGCGCACAACATTATGGGAACATAGTGTAAATGCAACCTCAGGTAAATACAGCAGTCAGCTTCTGCAGCAACGTCACTTTCCTTTGAATGCGCATACAATACAGTACCCCGAGAAAGAATACATTCTAGGGCATGACTTTAGATTCAACCCCCTTCACTAAGAAATTGAACTTCCTCATTTACTGCACATGTGGACAAAATTGTTGGGACTGTCAAAGTATTCATCCAGTGAAATCTGCTGCGCAGTGTCAGAAAGCTTGGGCTCAACCGTCGTTCACGGGCCCCACCAATAGGATAAAGACAGATTAACAGACATAAGAATATCAATGTACAAATATTGGACAGCTCTGAAGTTTTGAGCCCTCATCTAAATCCTCTTGAACAGAACATCTATGTGGAAACTGAAACATCCAGTCCAGGGAAAGCACCCATCATAATCGTTTGACCGTTGCAATTCTTTAAAAAGGTTTCTTTCAAAGAATTTTGCGTGTGAGTTCCATTTTTTTTTTTTTACAACAGTATGATGAAATGCCACACAGGTTTGAAATTTTATAATATTGTAACAAGAATATTTCTGGCTTCAGTGAAGTATCTATATAAATGTAATAAATAAAACAACCTTAACTTAAAGGGTAAGATTGATGAACAAATGTCACAACGAGTGTCAACATGGCATTTTGGGGAATTCAATAATTCGCCCAGGTTCCATTATATTTCTTTATATTATTATTTTTTATATTATATACAAATATTCAAAATTTAAATCAATATGGACAGTACATGGACGTATTTTTTGAAAATGAGGCGAGAGGGTGGCGGACACCTGTATGCTTATTACTGACTGCACGTACTATGAAGAATAATAGAGAGTGATTATCCATTTGGGAAGTAGGATAATTATTGTACTTTCACTAACAACATTTTTAGGCTTTGTCTTTCAGCAGCATTTGTAATTTATTTATGTATTTATTTTGTCTGATGAGGCCTCATTTGCAAAGCAGTCCTCCCACTTCCAAGAGACCATGCCTGCAGCGCACAAAATCAAGAGCACTTGAAGCAGCTCTCCCCGGGGATCTAATTTCATACAAATTGCTGTAGACCATTTGATCATCTTCTGCCCCCTCCATTAACAGCTGCTACAACCATGGCCCACCATGGCCCCATGCACATGAGGACCTCTTATCGGAGTGAACAAACTATTACGTGTGGCTCACTCGTGTGCCAGTATGACTCCCGTATGATAAACAAATAAATGACTTTAACTCCCAGTGGAAACGCTTCCATTGTGTACTACTGAACATGTATGAGGATTTGCTTGTCTGCTTGAGAACCAAAAGCGCAGAACAGGGAAGGCTTGGATTTTTTTGCTTTTTAAGCAATGTAGATGGTGGCCATAATGCAAGTGTAAGAAGATGCAATGTCCCCAAGCTAATATTCTGCCACTGCAGAGAACATGAACGAGTCAGACAGATTAGTGTCAGTGTGGCACAGGCAGGCAGCGCTTGTAAAATGTAATCTCCTGCATGGCGATGTAGTAGGATTTACTACAATCTCCATGAACTCACATCTATTCCAAACACAATGCATTACTTTCAAAAAGTACATTAAATAAGTGATGATAACATAAACAAAAAAAATGTCACAGTCAAGTTCTGCTTTAGTAAATGTTCTATTAGATGAACAAGACAGTCTTTTCACAGCCTGTCTGAAATTATAGTGATTTACTAAAGTAGGACGCAGTCTAGGAACGGATCATATAACACCGTCGGGTACTGCCTCCACACTATGTTAAACTTGACCAAAGTTATTAATTTCCCTATAAAGACTCTTTGCACCATCTGAACTGCAGCATCAGTGAGCCCCAATGAGCCGAACCATGCAGACCATGTGGAGATAAGACAGGTCTCACTGAGAACTATGAAATAATTTTATGGTCATATATTTTAATCAAAACAAAAACCGATGAGGTAAAAGACACATTTATAACGGGGGGGGGGGGTGTTCTGCTCAGTGCGCAATCCCATGCATCCTTAACAAACGTGAGATTTCACACAAAAGAAGGTAATTTTGAAATCAACTTACCTTGACTCCAAATTCCGCCTGGTAATGATCGCGAGTTAAAAGTCGAGTTTTTTCCTGACAATGAAGCTTTCTGTATGCCAAATGTGTGTAAGACGTGTACAATGAAAGTTGTTCAAAAGCAAAAAAAATATGATGTAGTAGTGTACAGTGCACCATCTGTTGTGCCGCTGTGCTTCGAGCAGGTTGGAGGAGGAGGAGGGAGGAGGAGGAGGAGAAAGGAGAGACTGGGAGAGGAGGTGTGCGTGCGTTCACAGTCCCCGCGCAAACACGCAGGGCTACGTCACCTCAGGAACGCGTACAGTAGATTTGGACTTTTATTGAGAAAAGCAAGCACGCATATTGTAATTGTGAAATAATTATTATGCTCCAGCGTTATTTGTCATCACTGCATGAATGATCACTGATCCTTTTGAACTTCACCACAATGTGTCAATATTTCTGAATGTTATTAAAAAAATTATTGTTTGAGTATATTTCTGCCACCGTACTATAGTGTAGATCACATGGTAATTAGCAATCGCTTAACTGCGTAAAGATATAGGTCAGGCACGGTGGAGCAGCTAGTTAGAAAGTTGGCCTCACAGTTCTGAGGACCGCAGTTCAAATCCTGACCCTGCCTATGTGGAGTTTGCATGTTCTCCCCATGCCTGCATGGGTTTCTTCAGGCATATCCTTAAAACATGCATTAATTGGAGACTCTAAATTGCCCCTAGGTGTGATTGTATGACTGTTGTCTGTCTCTTTGTTCACTGTGATTGGCTGGAAACCAGTCAAGGATGTGCCCGCCTCCTGCCCGACAATAGCTGGGATTGACTCCAACATTTCCGAGAGCCTTGTGAGGATAAGCGGCTCAGAAAAAGGCTAGATAGATTTAGGTCAAGTGATTGTTGTTAGAAATCACAATGCTGCTCCTGATGACAATGATGTTCGTGAAGACGAATATCATTAGTTGTTGTAGAAGTGGAAGTAATCGTAGTCGAAATGTAGGTGTAGTCTCAGCTAAAACCCTCCCGTGTGGAGTTTGCCTGTTTTCTCCTTGCTTGCATTGACTTTCTCTGGTTTCCTTCCATCTATTTATTTGTCTTGCAGAGCATTTCTCCTCACTGGGGTCGTGGTTGGGCTGGACCCTATCCCAGCTGACTCTGGGTGAGAAGTGGGGTACACCCTCCTCTGGTCACCAGCCAAGGCAGGGAAGGTTTCCTCCTACATCCCTCAAAATCGGTCCAAGGCAGTTGATAATGCCTAAATTGATTTTGAACTGTATTTTTCCAAATCAACCAATGCTAAAAGGAAAATCCATACAAAAATAACAAATCTTCACATTTTCAAAAGGACAGAAATTAGACGGTACATACAGTGATTGTTCTGAAACCAGGGGAAAAAACGAATTGGTTTTATATTTTTGAACAATTCTTGGAACGAAAGATTTGAAAAAATTAGTCCATTAGTGTGAAGCAGTTCGAATTGTCAGGGAATGTCACATTTTCACTATCACAGCTACAAAAAACAAATTAACTAGATTGTCATGATACTCTCCTAAAATAATTTCATACTATGTTAAATGTTGTTTGTAATGTTCACGTTTTTAACACAGTAAACGTTATCTTGACATCATCCAAATACACTAATTTGTCAAGAGCTATGCAGAGCATGGGGTGGACCCAAATGCAGGACTCCCAGGCAAAGGCATAATGTTCAGAGTGGTTTTATTCCCCGCGACCTTGTGAGGATAAGCGGTTAAGAAAACAGATGGATGAATGGATGTTTTTTTTTTAATGGATATTGGCATCACATCGTTGTTGGCCACTTGGGCATGCAGTGTAAATTGAGCGTAAGTGAACATAATTTGTGCGAGGTATCAGCTCATACTTGGTTAAACTGCAAGACTGATATCAAAGTGAACAGTCAGTAAATCAAAATGATACATTTGATACAATGGGGTTAGAAAATAACAGTCTGAAGAACCTAAGAATAAGATACCTCACATTCTCACAAGGTTCCTTTTACACGTTCATTCTCAGAATACCTACATAAGCCGATGGTTTTCCTTCATTATGACAGAATGGGTAAATCAACCGGACAAAAAAATTGATCCACAGACAGAAATGTGGTGTTGCAATCCCTAACGCATTGTTATTGATTCTTTGTTTAGTTTTTTCTTCAATTGCTCTACATCCCTGCCAAGTAGAAATCATTTTCTCCCACCCTTCTTCTCACTGCCGTATGAAAAGGACAAAATATTCTCTCACACAAACTGCTGCTTCCTCGCCCACATGTGCTCAAATCTGTTGAAGCCAGATTTTTAATAAACCACTCAACCATCTCTGTGTCCACTAAAGAAACATTACAGGGACACCTCCAGTTTGGAATTACAGGGCATTAAAATAGTGTGGCTCAAACTCCTCTTATTTGATTAGAAATGAGTATTGGGGCCATGCTCAAAAGAAAAAATGAATATGCTGTAATCTTTACATTCCACTCTTACAAGAATTATAAAACACAGGACGTGATATTAACTTTGTTGTGTGAGTATTTGTCAGTCACATGAGGTTAACCTCACAATGAGAGTGGAATGGTTGCTGCATCTCAGACTTAGGGGGGTTGCAAATTGCAGTACTTCAGTAGTGTGGCATGATGCTTCACAGATCTGAGGTCACAGGCTTAAATCCGGCCTCCCCTGTGTGGAGATTGCATGTTCTCCCCGTGTCAGAGTACTCCAGTTTCCTCCCACATCCCCAAAACATGCATGGTAGGTTAATTAAAGAGTGAATGTGAATGTGAATGTTTATTTGTCTGTGTGCCTTGCGATTGGCTGGTGACCAGTTTAGCGTGTATGTCGGCTCTTCCCAGAGTCATCTGGGATAGGCACCAGTTATCTGAGGTCAACCTTAATTGAGTGGCATGAAGCTGTCACTCAGACATGGTGAAGATGTAAATTTTCGGCTGCATCAAATGACCCCTCCGTACAGGGCACTTAACCACGCCTCCTGAAGTGACGTCACGCCACGTGCGCTCACGTAAGACAAACAGTAAAAATGGCAAATACAATACAATACATTCTGCTTCTGATTTCATTCAAATCAACGATTTATTATAGATTCTAAATACAATACATTCTTAACTGAGAGAGACGCCATGCTTCTGATTTCATTCAATCATTCACTCGTAGCAATGTTATGCTAGCGGAGAACGTCTCATTCATTTATATGAGACGTGTATTAAAAATCAAATTTAGGGGATATCTTTGTGCAAACACAGTCTGGTTAACCTTCGGCCGCGAGCCAACAAGAAATCAATACGTTTGTGCAGTCCGATCATCGCTAAATATCGCTCAACAAAGAATAAGTGTGTCAATCGTTCACACGTAGCAATGTTATGATAGCGGAGAACGTCTCATTCATTTATACGAGACGTGTATTAAAAATCAAATTTAGGGCATATCTTTGTGCAAACACAGTCTGGTTAACCTTCGGCCGCGAGCCAACAAGAAATCAATACGTTTGTGCAGTCCGATCATCGCTAAATATCGCTCAACAAAGAATAAGTGTGTCAATCGTTCACACGTAGCAATGTTATGCTAGCGGAGAACGTCTCATTCATTTATATGAGACGTGTATTAAAAATCAAATTTAGGGCATATCTTCGTGCAAACACAGTCTGGTTAAGCTTCAGCCACGAGCCAGCAAGAAAGCGACACGTTTGTGCAGTCCGATCATCGCTAAATATCGCTCAACAAAGAATAAGTGTGTCAATCGTTCACACGTAGCAATGTTATGATAGCGGAGAACGTCTCATTCATTTATACGAGACGTGTATTAAAAATCAAATTTAGGGCATATCTTTGTGCAAACACAGTCTGGTTAACCTTCGGCCGCGAGCCAACAAGAAATCAATACGTTTGTGCAGTCCGATCATCGCTAAATATCGCTCAACAAAGAATAAGTGTGTCAATCGTTCACACGTAGCAATGTTATGCTAGCGGAGAACGTCTCATTCATTTATATGAGACGTGTATTAAAAATCAAATTTAGGGCATATCTTCGTGCAAACACAGTCTGGTTAAGCTTCAGCCACGAGCCAGCAAGAAAGCGACACGTTTGTGCAGTCCGATCATCGCTAAATATCGCTCAACAAAGAATAAGTGTGTCAATCGTTCACACGCAGCAGTGTTATGCTAGCGAAGAACTTCAAATTCATTTATACGAGACATGTATTGAAAATCAAATATAGGGCATACCTTCGTGCAAACATATGTGTTCCGGTTGATATTAGATGGATTTAGTTGATGATGCGGTCTTCCACAAAGTTTGATCCATCGAAGGCATTTTTCGTACTGGGTCTTCGGTTTTGGAAAGGGTACGAATCGAATTCCACCAACTAGCCTTTCAGGATACCTGTCGTCACTATTACAAAGTCCGTGACTACACCTCTTAACCATATTTTTTGTTAAATAACCCAAATACGCGATAAAACACTAACTAACCCTATACTGGACCATGCAATGTTCTCAGAGAAAATGGCGGTAACAAAAACGGGCTTTGGTCTATGCAGATCTCTGGCCTCTGATTGGTCAGTGACGCGGATTTCGTAATATCCACGGAGGGGTCAATTATCCACCTAAAGTTGTAGTGAGTAAAAAAATTGTAAAAGATTAGAGTAAAAATATATCATGGGCAACAATTTAACGAACATTACTGACTGAATATATTTCGCTTTAATACCTCTGCTGCTTTCTCTCAAAAAAAAATAAATAAAAATGTTTCCCCAAAATTTCAAGGTCCCTACTCTACTAATACTGTCATGGTGACATCAGTATTTTCTTTTAAACAAAGTCAAACTTGACGTCAGTATTTTTTTAAACAAAGTCAAATTTCACATTTGTCTTTGTGTGCACATATTAGGGGCAGGTCTCCTCCTTTCTGTATAAAAGTGATTTGTTTTATTTTTGTGAAGCACTTTGTGGTGCAGTTTTATGTAGTAAAGGTGCTAGACAGTGTTTTGATTTTGATTTGTTTTGATTTGAAGTTTGTTTTTGTGATTAATCTTTATTGTGCCAATGGACATTTGGTTCAAAACAATAACCATAAAATGTATCCATTATTTTGGTCAACTGTCACGTTGAAATAAGCTGAAGTATTTTTTGAGGTTTGTTGGGTGTATGAGAAATGGTTTTGTGCTTTGTCCAATGGAGTGAATGGAGTGATCTTAATAAAAATGTTTTTTTCTGTTACTTTTGAAAATGCCCTACACCTAATTCAGCTCCCTATTCTGCAATAAATGTTGAAGGTTGTTGAAACCAAAGGAATGATAAATGAACGACTGTGTATTTTATGCAGGGCTGGATGAATTAAACAAGATTTGTGCCACTTGATGAACTTCATAGACAGGCTAATTGTTATCCTGCTTTATGTTATGTGTTGAAATGAAATTGGAAAATGGAGTTGAAATATTCAAAGTCTTAATAATTGAGTCCCCAAAGTCACTTCACTCCTTGTGAAATGAGGTTTTAGCTCACCGAAAGAGCCTTCGTGACACATTTGCTGGTAGGGTGTCATTATCAGTCCTGTAAATTACACAATAAGCAAGAAAAATGACTGCTCTGTAATCTATATTGTGTTAAATTTGCTGGATGCTTATAATATCTTAAGTATAAAATAAATAAAAAAATAAAATAAAAAAGTATAAAATATCTTAAGAGGCAGGACCATAAGACATATAGTATAAGAGGAAAAAGGTATAAGAAACCATTCCGAGTCCTTGAGGAGGAGCTAAAAAGCGAGTGCAGCTTCAGTGTGTCCGATAGGTTTAGCACTTTCATGAGTCATTTTATTTCCTGTCATAATAATGTTTGTGCAAAGTTGCATTTTTTGGTTTACTTTTTTTTTTTTTTTTTTGCCAAAGTAGACACAAATGTCCCTTTTAAATTCAGGAATAAAGGTTACAGCTTGTAATCTGTGACCGAGGTGGTGTTCTCTTTCGGGAGACTCAATAGTTCTGATCACTAAGTAGACTTCCATTCAGTCAGAGGTGACGCTAATAAGGGTTCTATTTTCTAGGTTCAGTACAAAGAGTACAAATTAGGTCACAGTGGTTCTCAACTAATTATTGGAGACATCCTGTTGTCCTCCCGTTGCTCTCTACAGTTGTTTCTCTAGCAATTGGTGTACTCGTAGTCACAGAGTGACCTGCTGTTTTCTCTGCATGTGCCTGATATCGCAACAACAGTCGTGGGCCGTGGCCTTGTAGCATCAGAGTGTTCATGCTGGAGTTGCTATAGCAACGGATGATCGGAGCATTTATTTCTCTTTTTGTGTGCATATTGAGGTGATGATGAGGGAAATATGATTTTGAAATCTGTCACAAGCACGATGGCAGAATCTGTCCCACATCAAAACGCCAGAAGAGCAATACATGTCAACTTGTTGTTACTCCTTATTACAGAAATGTACAGAAACACTAAAACTGATTTAATGACTGTAATGTATGCCTCCCTGCTGGTAACCATCCGTGACTGATGTTTCCTCTGGCAGAAAAAAAGTGAAGCATGGCAACATCCCCCCTAAACAAGATCTCCAACAGGATGCGAAATCACAAAGGGCACAGCATGATGTGCGATTCCCCCTTCAGAGGCGATGCTGCATGCTGACACTTTTGGAACTCTTGAAAGGTCACAGCTAAAAGCATCAACAACTGCGACTGTCTTTAACCATTGTACAATGTGTGCTTGTTGCAGGTCATTTACTTTTTGCAATGAGACATTTGAATAGTCACTGATGGTGTAGTGGTACACACACCTGCTTCTGGTGCAGGCAACGTGGGATCGATTCCCACTCAGTGATGTTGTCGACATCTGCCCTGCAACTGACTGGCGACTAGTTTAGGGTGTAGTCGTCCTTTTGCCCGAAGCCAGCTGGCATAGGCTCCAGCTTTCCCGCAACCCTTGTGAGGTTAAGCGGCTTGGAATAATGACATGTTGCTGTCACGTTTAATGCCTGAATCAGACTACATTGCAGATTTGGTCTCTCACGATGGCACCATGTCAGACTACTGCCATAAAATCCTGCCACATCTACAACACTACACGACATATATTACGAAACCATCGTATCTCATCTTTTATGCTCATCGGGCTAATCTTGTCAAATCAAGCTGTCAGGGAGGAAGGGGACCGGAAAATGTGTCACCACTTCGAGAGATGACCATAACCATTGCTATAGCATCAACAACTAAAATTCTGAAAGAATGGGAGCTAGCTTTGATTGTGGCAATAATGTATTAAATTAAATTAATGATTAATTAATTAAAGTAATTAATTAATTAGTAATTCATTGATTAAAGTAATCTCCGGGGAGCTCGTTCAGCCGGGGAGCGAGCTCACAGCTGCTCGGTGGAGCAAGTTCCCCGGCGAGCCCGGGAGCTCGCTCCCCGGCCGCTTCCTGATCAACCAATACTGCTATTTCTTCATCAGATGATGATAAATCGGAGGAATCAGTGCTGGGCATAATGGTGTCCCATGTAATCGAACATTTGGAACAGCACCTAACATGTCACATCCATGTAGGTCATGTGACTCACGAAAATGGCAGCGCCCCTGAAAAGTCGTCATTGTTGATAAAAATCTTCTCAAAAAACTATTAAATGAGAGAGGATTTACCTTCACATTGTCAAGATAGAGTACATATTACATGACCTATTAGATACATTGTTAATGCAAACCACCGGAATTCCCCTTTAAACCAGAGGATGGAAAATTTTTAACTGGTCTGCTCTGTGGTGGTGTGTATTGAATTTAAACTGTGAAAAGAACATAAACTCTATTGTGTGTATTTGGTATCAGTGAGCTGAGTCTGAAAGCCCTGGGAAGATTACATTCGTATGGCAACACACATCCATCTTTCCATTTTCTGAGTCGCTTATCCTCACGAGGGTTGCCTTACCCAGCTGTCATCGGGCAGGAGGTGGGGTACACTCTGAAGTGGTTGCCGGCCAACGACAGGGCACAGGGAGACAGAAAACGATCAAACTCACAATCACACTTCGGGGCAATTTAGAGTCTCCAATTCATGGCAACACACATAAAGCTGAAATCTGATTGGACTGCAAAGGATTTAACCCTTTATTGACTGGAGGTTGCCCAGCCAAGTCATATAATATGAAATGAATACATGAGACTGTTGGAAACAATACAGTTTTATCTAAGTTGTAAATGCAGGTCAATGCTTTTGATAAGGGTGAGGCCAGTTGAGAAGGTCCTGAATGAACTTAGTGAATGGCCTAGTAGTCAGTACAAGGTTACGTCATAACGACGGAGAAATATACAAGACTGACGATACCCTGTACTCTTACAATGACCCCTCACACCAAAAAAAAAAAAAACCCACAGAACTCCACAAGGAGTGGAGCAAATGTTTTGTCTCATGGAGTCATATGTACTCTCCCTCAATGCAATATTATTATTATTATTATTTTTGTATTTGAATCATCTTAAGAAGTAGGGCATCAAAATACTCTACCTTGGTGGCAAAGATGTCTAATCTATAGTTCTTTAACTTATCTAATCAATTTGCCTTGAGTGGAAATGTATGTACTTGAACCGTTGAACAATTTAAGATTTTACTTAACCTTTATGTCAACGTTGGCCTCACAGTTCTGAGGACTAGCGTTCAAATCCCAACCCCCCGATCCCGCTGTGTGGAGTTTGCATGTTGTCCCCGTGCCTGCGTGGCTTTTCTCCGGACTCTCCAGTTTCCTCCCACATCCCAAAAACATCCATTAATGGGAGACTCTAAATTGCCCCTAGGTATGATTGTGACTGTTGTCTCTCTCCATGTGCCCTGTGATTGGCTGGCAACCAGTTCAGGGTGTACCCTACCTCCTGCCCGTTGACAGCTGGGATAGGCTCCAGCATTACCGTGACCCTTGTGAGGATAAGTGACTCAGAAAATGGATGGATGGATGAAAAGCTAATCAACAAGAGTATCCATTCTGTTCATCAGAAGAGTATCCATTCTGTTCATCAGGTAAGTGTATTTCTGCTGGGCCTTGGGACATTTCATTTGCAGGCATTAAGCCAAGTGAAATTGCTGTCCAACACTCAGATGTCTTCATGCTTATTTATTTATGGCAACCATTGTGTGGCAATACTTGCTCAGACTATCTGTGCTATTTCGGTCTCCCCTGAAATACCACTTAATTGATTCAATAATGCATTGAGAGATTCATTCAGATTATAGTTATGAAGATTAAGTTCTCACAAAGTGACCCGAGAGTTCTTCAAAAAATACTGCTGCTCAAAGGTTCATTCTTTTATATGATTAAAACAGATATTTTCCCCTCTAAGGTTAAAATTCCTGTTCTCATGCAGGGATGCTTTTAAGACTGCATTTCTTATGACCTTAAGACAAATCAGACAAGCTTAATGGTGCCGCCAACGGCAAGGACAAAAGATGGTGGCGAGGCATCAGAGGGAACAGGGGGGAAGAAAGAAGTTTGGGGCGACACTCTTTTTCGCGAAATAATCACTAAATATATCACAAAAAGGTGGTGCAGCTGTAAAGCATTGGACTCACAGTTCTGAGGACCCGGGTTCAATCCCTGCCTCGCCTGTGGTGAGTTTGCATGTTCTCCCCCTGCCTACGTGAGTTTTCTATGGCCACTCTGGTTTCCTCCCACATCCAAAAATCATGCAACATTAATTGAGCACTCTAAATTGCCCCTAGGTGTGATTGTGAGTGCAACTGTTTGTCTCCCTGTGCCCTGTGATTAGCTGGCAACCAGTTCAGGGCATACTCTGCCTCCTGCCTGTTGACAGCTAGGATAGGCTCCAGCACTCCCCGTGACCCTCGTGAGGATAAGCAGCTAAGAAAATGGATGGATGGATAGTTCCGTAGGAGCTAATTTTCAGTGGTTAACTTTTTTTTTTACACTTGTCTAAATTAGGAATATTAAATGGTGACAAAAAATATGTGGATGTGCAAGTCCAATTGACCCCTCCGTGGATGTTGCCCAATCCGCGTCACTAACCGATCAGAGGCCAGAGATCTGCATAATCTCGGACTCAAATCTCAGACAACGCTGGCTGGATGGTCCAGTATAGCTTCTGTTGGCGTTTTATCGCGTATTTGGGTTCTTTAACAATAGATATGGTTAAGAGGTGTAGTCACAGACTTTATAATAGTGACGACAGGTATCCTGAAAGGCTAGTTGGTGGAGTTCAATTCGTACCCTTTCCAAAACCGAAGACCCAGTACGAAAAATGTCTTTGATGGATCAAACTTTGTGTAAGACCGCATCATCAACTGAATCCATCTAAAATCAACCGGAACAGAAGACAGAGTACGAAAAATGTCTTTGATGGATAAAACCTTGAGGAAGACCGCATGATCAACTGAATCCATCAACCGGAACAGATATGTTTGCACGAAGGTAAACCCTAAATTTGATTTTCAATACATGTCTCATATAAATGAATTAGCAGTTCTTCGCTTGCATAACATAGCTACATGTGAATGATTGACACACTTGATCTGTGTTGAGCGATATTTTGCAATGATCTGACTGCACAAACGTGTCCCATTGTTCGCAGCTAATTAGCTAAGCTGTGGTGTTTACATAATTCACCCGCGGGACCTCGAGTTGGGGTGCGGGGTTCCACACGGACTGTTTTTGTTGTTGCGCTTCCGGAGCAAAAGGTTAACAGAGTTCCCGCCGTTATGCGAGTAGTTTGGTGATGTCGAACAATAAAGCAAGTTCTGTTTCTGTGTCCGACACTCCGCCTCCGACTCCTTTTCTCCGGCGCTACACTGGTGACCCCGACGTCAGTCCCGGCGTTTTCGAGACTGAAACGAACATGGCAACCGCCATCCTCAAATTGCCGGAGTTTTGGGAGACGTCCGCGGCAGCGTGGTTCGCACAGACGGAGGCTCAGTTCGCCCTCCGCGGGATCTCAGATGATTCCACGCGTTACTACCACGTTGTCTCAGCACTCGGGAGCTCAACGGCGGCCAGAGCAGTGAACTTCATCACCTCTCCCCCGGCCCGAGATAAGTATGCTGGGATCAAGGCTCACCTTCTCAAGGTTTTTGAACTTTCACGGCCGGAACGTGCCCGACGTCTGTTGGCTATTAATGGACTGGGGGACAGCAAACCTTCCGAACTCATGGAAATGATGCTAAACCTGCTGGGCACGGAAGAGCCCAATTTCATTTTCATGGAACTGTTTCTCAGGCAAATGCCACCGCATGTTCAGACGGCGCTCGCGAACAGTACTATCACTGAGCCCCGGGCCCTGGCCGAGGAGGCCGACCGTTTCTTCCTGGCAACCCAGCGCTTCTCCCCTGAGACGCTGGCCGCGACGCGCAGTTACTCACCTTCGGGCGCGGGGGTGGCATCCAGCAGGGGCCCCTTCGGCACCGACGGCCGTGCTGGCACAGGCTTGTGCTACTTCCATGCCCGTTTCGGTGCGAAAGCGAAGAGGTGCCGCGCCCCTTGCAACTACGACGCGTCGGGAAACGCCAAAGCCCACGCTTCGCAGCGGCCGTGAGCGTGGGCGCGAAGAGCCGGCTGCTGTTCGTCAAGGACAACCTTTCCGGGCGCAAATTCCTTTGTGACACCGGCGCCCAGAGGAGCGTCCTGACGGCCACTGCGGAGGACGCCGCTGGCGGGACTCATGGGCCACCCCTACTGTCCGCTAATGGCTCCCCTATCCGCTCTTATGGCATGAGGACTGTGGACTTGTGTTTCGGGAGTCAGCGCTTCACATGGGACTTTGTCACTGCGGATGTCTCATTCCCTCTCCTCGGCGCTGATTTTTTTTGTGCCCACGGGCTGCTGGTGGATGTTAAGAGGGGCCGTCTGGTGGATGCACTGACTTTTTCCACGGTCGCCTGCGTCCGCAATGAGGCGACTTATGGTGGTCTCTCCAGTTCGCTATCGGACGGCACCAAGTACCAACTCCTCCTTGGTGAGTTCCCTGCCTTGACACGGCCCACTTTCTCCTCTGCCACGACTAAACATGGGGTCGAGCACCACATTGAGACCAAGGGCCCCCCGATCCACGCGAGGGCCCGACGGCTTGATCCCGAGAAGCTAGCAGTCGCTAAGTCCGAGTTTGCCAACATGGAGCGTCTGGGCATCGTCCGCCGCTCGGATAGCCCGTGGGCCTCGCCACTACACATCGTCCCTAAACCGAGTGGTGGGTGGCGACCGTGTGGTGACTACCGCCGCCTTAACGACGCCACTACGCCCGACCGCTACCCTGTTCCACACATTCAGGACTTCTCAGCCCACCTGGCAGGCAAAATCTTGTTCTCCAAGGTCGACCTGGTGCGCGGGTATCACCAGGTTCCCGTGCACCCCTCAGACGTTCCCAAGACAGCTGTAATCACTCCGTTTGGACTGTTCGAGTTTCTGAGGATGCCGTTTGGTCTTAAAAACGCGGCACAATCTTTCCAGCGTTTAATGGATTCTGTGCTCAGGGACTTGCCATTTGTGTTCGTCTATTTGGATGACATCCTCGTCGCCAGCTCCTCGGAGGATGAACATCTGATGCACCTCCGCGACCTCTTCGCAAGACTTGAGCAGCATGGCCTGATCATCAACCCGGCAAAGTGTGTTTTCGGGGTGCCCTCTATCCAGTTCCTCGGGCACCTCATAGACAAGAACGGCGCCGCCCCCCTTCCGGCAAAGGTGGAGGCCGTCTCCGCTTTTCCCCGACCTCGCTCGCTCGGGGCCTCCGGGAGTTCCTGGGGATGGTGACTTTCTACCACCGGTTCATCCGTCGGGCGGCCCACATCATGCGCCCGCTCTATGAGGCTCTTAAAGACAAGGCCCCCAACCGGGACGTTGAATGGACGGCCGAGAGGATGGAAGCCTTCGAGGCTACGAAGGCCGCACTGAGTCGTGCCGCTATGCTGGCTCACCCGACCCACGGGGCCCCTGTCGCTCTCACTACCGATGCATCGGACTACGCTGTTGGAGCCGTATTCGAACAGTGGGTCGGCGGCGCCTGGCAACCGCTTGCCTTTTTCAGCCGTCAGCTGGTCCCCAGGGAGCGCAAATACAGCACGTTCGATAGAGAGCTCCTCGGCCTCTGGCTGGCGATCCGCCACTTCCGCTCCCTATTGGAAGGCCGTGAGTTCACGGCATATGTGGACCATAAACCCCTCACTTTCGCCATGTCCAAGGTGGCCGAGCCGTGGTCCGCCCGCCAGCAACGCCAACTGTCGTTCATCTCTGAGTACACTACGGACATCCAACACATCGCCGGCAAATCCAATGTGGTCGCGGACTGCCTCTCCAGGGCGATCGTCGGCACTGTGCATCTGGGTCTCGACTACTCCCGCATGAGCGCAGACCAGGCCTCGGACCACGGGGTGCAGGCCCTCAAGACTTCTGACACGGGTTTGCGCCTGGAGGAAGTCGCGGTGGTGGTGACTCGGGCGTCAGGTTGCTGTGCGACCTCTCGGCTGACCAGCCTCGGCCGCTGGTCCCTGCAAACTGGCAAAGAGCTGTTTTCGAGGCGGTCCACAACCTCTCCCACCCCGGAAGGAAACCGTCCGTGAGGCTGGTGGCCCAGAAGTTCGTGTGGCGCGGTCTCAAGAAAGATGTGCAGGCCTGCGTCGACTCGTGTGTGGCCTGTCAGCGGGCTAAGGTGCATCGCCACACAAAAGCCCCCTTGGAGCCCTTTGCTGTCCCCGAGAGGAGGTTTGACCACGTCAACGTTGACTTGGTAGGTCCACTTCCTCCCTCGCACGGATTCACCTACTTGCTCACCATGGTGGACAGGACGACCCGCTGGCCCGAAGCCGTTCCCCTCTCCTCGACAACGTCGTCAGACGTGGCCCGGGCGTTCATCGGCACGTGGGTTACACGCTTCGGGACACCGTGCGACCTTTCTTCAGATCGTGGCCCTCAGTTTACCTCTGAACTCTGGAACGCAGTCGCTGAGAGTTTGGGGGTCAAGCTGCACCGCACTACCGCCTATCACCCCCAGGCGAACGGTCTTTGCGAGCGGTTCCTCCGCTCCATGAAAGCAGCCCTGCGTGGCGGCTTGACGGACAGCAACTGGTTGGATAAGCTCCCGTGGGTCATGCTCGGCCTCAGGTGCGCCCCCAAGGAGGACCTGTTGTCCTCATCCGCCGAACTCGTCTACGGCCAGCCACTGCGGGTCCCCGGCGAATTCATCCCGGACGCCACAGCGCCCTGGTCCGCAGCCAGGCAACGGTCCTCCCTGCTGGAGGCCGCAAAAGGGTTTGCGCCAGTTCCCACGTCGCAACATGGCACCCCAGCTGCCCGGCTGCCCCGTCACCTGCGCTCTGCGGATTTTGTGTTTGTTCGTCATGACGCCCACCGTGGACCTCTCCGCCCCCCATACGACGGGCCGTTCAGGGTCCTGGAGCATGGGGATAAGAGCCTGCTCGTGGACATTGGCGGCAGACCCGAGACTGTTTCCGTGGACAGGGTCAAACCCGCGCACCTGGACATTGCCCAGCCTTTGGGGTTGGCCCCCCCCCGCGCCGGGGTCGTCCCCCTTTGCCCTGTGCCCCTGCGCCCGCCGGGGTACCCTTGACCCCGCCTGAGCCCTTGTCCCGTGACTCAATGGACAGTGCGGCCCCGCCCCCATCGACCCCTACAGTGCACACTCGCCGGGGTCGGGTCATCATCCCTCCACGGCACAAGGATTTTGACTATGGGTGAATTCTGGGGGGGCTTGTGTGGTGTTTACATAATTCACCCGCGGGACCTCGAGTTGGGGTGCGGGGTTCCACACGGACTGTTTTTGTTGTTGCGCTTCCGGAGCAAAAGGTTAACAGAGTTCCCGCCGTTATGCGAGTAGTTTGGTGATGTCGAACAATAAAGCAAGTTCTGTTTCTGTGTCCGACACTCCGCCTCCGACTCCTTTTCTCCGGCGCTACAAAGCTAAACCGGACTAGCAGTCCTAAAAGCCTTCAACGTGCACCGAGACACCAAGAGTGAAGGAAGGATGTTTGAGGACACTAAAGTAGTGATTGTTGTACTCGGTCGGGACTTGCGTAGGTTCGGCACTAATTCAAGAATAATTATTGAGGGGAGCGCGTGACGTTACTGTCACGTCCCATCGAAACGAGGGTAGGACCCAAATGCAGGACTCGGAAGATGCAAGGTAGCTCAAGGAGAAACGTTTATTATATGCAGAGGTAGGGGATCGAGCAGGCAGTCCGGTGCAGCAGCGGTAGTTGGGACGTCGGGCGAAGAGAGCAGGTGAGCGGGCAGGCAGGAGTCGGTACACAGGAGAACAATCAAAGCAGGCAGAAGTAACGAAGGATTCAGGCTTACAAGGTTGGTCGGAGAACGGGCGAAGGTCGGTACACACAGGTTCAATCAGGGATACCGGCGCACACGAACGGGACATGAAGATCAACCGAACTGGCCCCGGCCAGTTGTCATCTGGGTCATATAAATCCACAGCATAATCAGGCTGCATGAGGCGCAGGTGTGCACCTCCCAATTAGCGCACCCGCGTGGAGCAGCTGCAAGTGTGAAAAACCACTGGGTCTATAGAAACCTCGGCTTCTTTTCCTTCATACGGTGGTTCACAAACGGTTATACAGATACATATACAGATTCTGCACACAAGTGTGATATGTAACACGAAAATAGGAAACTGTCAATGACGACTTCGTTTTTGGGTTATAATATATTATATTATGTGGCTTCTCGGTCTTCCTCTGACTCTGGAAAGATCTCGCGCAAATATCAATGGTTTCTCTGTCGATATGCATGTAAATACCATTGAAATACCCCTCGCTGAAATACTTTAAACCCTGCTGTCTGCTTTTCAACGATATTTCACTGTTAGCTAAGAATGCGAGTGAGAAATCAGCCGGTAAATCGGACAGTTTTGCTCTATTGCTTTCTTGCTGCGCCGATATTTTTCCTAATTGTTTGTCTGACGTCAGCGCATGTGGCGTGACGTCACTTCAGGAGGCGTGGTTAAGTGCCCTGTACGGAGGGGTCAATTAATAAAGTTGAACCTTTAAGGGATAGTTTCTTTGTCAGATTTTTTTTACCACCAACCCCAAACAAATTTCAACCGGAAATCATATCATTTTAGATGTTTTATATGCACTTTTATTTTTTTCCATCCATCCATCCGTCCATTTTCGTTAGGGTTAGGGTTCACAAGGGTCGTGGGAGTGCTGGAGCCTATCCCAGCTGTCAACGGACAGGTGACAGGGTACGCCCTGAAATGGTTGCCAATCAATCACAGGGCACATAGAGACAAACAGCCACACTCACAATCACACCTAGGGCCAATTTAGAGTGTCCAATTAATGATGCATGTTTTTAGGATCTGGGAGGAAACGGGGAGTGCCCGGAAAAAACTCCGCACAGGTGGGTCTGGGGTTGAACCCAGGACCTCAGAACAGGGAGGCCAATGCTTTCCAGCGGATTCACCGTGCCACCCATTTATTTTTTCATTATATTAAATATTTCATTTTATATTATTCCATACATATCATCGCTATCTCCCAATAACAATAAAATGAATAATAACATACCTAAATATAATGTGCTCGATTGACTTTTTGAAAAAATTTGGGAAAAATTGCGCATTATTTTCGAGAAATTGAGGTATTCAAAAAAAACGGTGATTGTCTGTCTTTCTGTTGATGTGGGACACACAGTGTCCTAAAAAAATTTGATGAGTCACAATAAAATTCACCGGGAGCTTGTCATCCACGTCTCTTAAGGTCCATCTGTCAGACTGACATCATACCAATAGATCAGACATGTACCAGCATTGTTATTGTCCTGTTGTGCAGGAGGAAGTGAGATAGATTTGTAACACTTTGCCAAAAGCAGACATAGCAGCATTAAAATGTGCTCATTGGGTTGGATCATGCTGTCCGGGAGATATTCCAGCGAAACAAATGCCAACAAAAGAACAGAGGTCTAAATTGCTTGAGAAAAAAGTTGAAGGAGGTATTTAAAATAAAAGAGCACGATTTCCTTTCCTTCACAGCATGCATTTTTGTGAAAACAACTGGTTTGCAAGGATATGCAATACAATATAGCTGATGATTCCTGCACACAGTATTGCTCTGTGAGACACACAGCAAAAAACAAGTCACCCGTGTGGCAAGGGGGTGTTCCTTATTTCCGTGCTTCTCATCCACAGCTCCAGGCAGGAGAAGGATGTGTCAAAGGGACTTCATGACAGCATGCTTTCATCAATCAGTTGTCTCGAAGCAAAAAAAAAAAAAGAGACACGGCATTATCCTCCAGTCTCGCATTTGAGCTTTTGGTGAAGTTTTCCTCAAGCTTGTTTTTTTCATGTTTTTCCTAGCAGCTGAGAACCCATTTAACATCATTTCCATCACACTGCATGTGTTACGCTATTTGTTTGGAGAGTCTAGAGAAAATGTTGGCCTATGAGGTGGACGATGTAGATTGTAAGAGTCTGTGATTTACATTGCGTAGTTCAGGTGACTCAATTAATTAAAAAAAACAAAGTCTTCCATGTTGTAACACATAATGGAGGTTCAGTAGAGCATGTCAGCATGAAGAAAAATAAATCTTTAGAAGTGAATATCTTTAGGTCGGTGTCAGACATTTTTGATACAAAGATAAAAGTCCTATTTAAATCTGATATCTGCCAACATGACAGCATCACAAACACATTGACCAGGTACACACTGCCATTGAGAGCCATACAGCATCGATCGGCGTAGTCTGATACACAAGTACATCAACCAAAACATACATACAGAGAATAATAGCCATGCAAAGTAAATCCAAACTACAGCCAACGCATAGCTCATGAAAAGAGTCTAAAGGTGACATTGTGAAAGCACAGACAAGGGAAAACGATAGTCGACAGTAGCCAGTGGAAGTTACCTTATTTTGATTAGACTGATAGTCCACCGTTTATGGTTTTTGGAAAGCTCACAGGATTTGTTTGTCAGATGTAAATAAACCTTCCATTTTGCCATCAGCAGTTTCTTCCCGAACAGGGAGTGATTATGCCAGAGCAGGACACCATATGTCAACTCTGCATTTAGTACACACAAACAGTACATTCACATGACAGCGCTCCATGGGAGCTGGCTTACAGAAAAACATACACAGGCCGTAACATTAGGAACACTTACGCAATGTAATTAAGGTCAATATATGTGTTGTATCAAGATCATGTCATTGACAGAGATAATGGAGTATGGACTTCCAGGATTGTATTTATTTACCAAAAATCTGTTGTTATTATTATGACCTTTCTGATTTTGCATGCTCTCTCTCTGGTTGCCATCCTTTTACTCCAGACATTTTGGTTTCCTCCCACATTGTAGAAATAACAATAAGAGGCCTCATAAAAACTCAAAATCCGTTACACGATAATTGTGAAACTCAAGGCCCGGGGGCCAGATTCGGCCTGCCATATCATTTCAGGTGATCCATGAAATTATGTGCGTCCACTTCACGTCTATTGCAAAAATACCACAATTAATTGAGAATTGTAAGCAGTTTTTGTTTCCAATACGCCCTTTTAAAATAAAATTCATTATGGTTGAACAATTTTCATGATTTAAAAACTACTGAGCCACAATTTGTTGTGTATTTGAGTAGTCGTAAATTTGGCGACTACACATTTATATTGTAGGACAGTCATGACAAGCCACTAAGGGGCTTGTAACCTCATGACCTCATTGGGTACGCTCTGTTTATCCAAAAACAGCCAGCATACACTCCAGCTCCCCTGTGACCCTGAACAGGATAAAAGGGGATGAGCATAAATGGTACAAAATAAATTGATAATATTCACTTTGCCTTAATAGGCAAAATGTACAGGGTAGATTATAAAAACATCCCTCAGTATAATGAGTGCAAAACTGCACCATTATAAACTACAACATCAATAATAAATATATTGTGAAGGTAACACTTCTCTTCCAGAGTCAAACTGACCATCATATTCATTTTAGTGGCATAATTTTTTTCCATCTCATTCACCTCATGCAAATCTTATTAGATTGTGAAGGTAATGAAGTATCTAGTTGTGTTCCAAAACATCTACCAAGTTCACTACAGTTAAAGATCAAAACTCAACATACAATGATTCGGTCATTGTAAATACCATTCGATGGAACGAAATTTTGGACAGCAAGCCAAAATTAGGTTTGAAGTGATTGAACTGGAAGTGCTAGTGGAAGAGGCGATCCATTACTGGATTTTTTAAAAGTTTTTTGAATCACACACATCTTTACATTCAAAGAATCTGTGTGCTTATAATTACACTGCATGAACTACCTGTCTTAGCTGGAACAATTTGCACATGACTGCAGTCTACGGTTCTGATTTTGGGGAAGCCATCAAGCACATAAAAGCAATGTTTTGCTTGATTTCGCGCATCCAGAGTATGTGGGAATGGTCTGTAAGGGCCCCTCTTGTGTAATATTTTGTTTAAAACTTCCATTCACCTGAAAAACTGCTTCCCGTGGAAGAGGTCAGCTCCAATTACCACAGAGCACTGAAATGACTCAGATGTGAGAGGTGAAAAGGGTTTTGTCATGACTTTGGCATGACTCTTTCTTGTGACTGGCTCCAAGCTTCAAACCATTGCATTGCCTCAATATTTTTGTTTGTGGCATTCCAAAAATATTTACGCAATCAAAATAGACGCATTCCTTCACCTAAGTTTCTGATGGCGTATTTAAACACCCAAAATCAGCCATAGCATTTCATTTCACACTAAATTGATTTCCTGTATCTGTATCTACTCCTTTCAGTATTTTACATGTTTGGGTGAAAAACCCCAATGACTTTATGTGGCTAATGCCGTTTGCTAGATCAATTCCTGTGTGTTCCTGGTCAGCAGATCAGCTTCCACATTTGTTTCTGAGCACAAACAGGCTCGTCCCCATTTTTTTTTCAGAATACAAAATTTTAGGGTGGCACGGTGGAACAGCTATAAAGCGTTGACCCCAGAGTTCTGAGGTCCAGGGTTCAATCCCATCCCTGCCTGTATGGAATTTGCATGTTCTCCCCGTGCCTGCGTGGGTTTTGTCTGGGCACTCCAGTTTCCTCCCACATCCCCAAAACATGCAACATTATTTGGACACTCTAAATTGCCCCTCGGTGTGATTGTGAGTATGACTGTTGTCTGTCTCTATGTGTACTGCTATTGGCTGCCAGCCAGTTCAGGGTGTATACCCCGCCTCCTACACGATGACAACTGGGATAGGCTACAGTCTTCCTCGTGACCCTTGTGAGGATAAGTGGCTCAGAAAATGGATGGATGGACTTCCTACTAGTACTGTTTATTTCCATACATACAAAAACAAAATTTGACATACCAGTAATTTTCATTTAACAGTGACAGGATGGATGGATACAAATGTTTAGTAAATATGTTTTCAGTTTGCTGAAAAAGAAGCAGGTCGGCTGAGAGAAAATTTACCTAGATGACAGTATCACCAAATAGTCGCATAACACTGTCCATTGTGTTGCACTACTTCGAACTAATTTTAGATCATAGTTGCTTCATCCACCAGAGGTCCTTCTCAGGTTGATTGTTTCCATGACAGAAGTGTTTGTTTGCTTTGCTCTCAACCACTGATCAAAATGGGGGGGGGGGCACAAACATAGTCAGCTTTTAGTTGGTGTGAGCAATTCAAAGCTTCCTTTGCGAAAGTTGAAGGAATGTTTCATAATGATGGTTTATTCAAATGTTGTAAATGGACTGACTGTGTATTCATCTAATTTTTATCATATTAAACCACAACTATAAAGTGTTAAAACTCAACCAAAAAGTTTATTTGAAGAAGTAATGATCCAGCATGATCATCCATATGGGATATTACAACAACTTGACACCAAATATTGGGGATGCCGGATAATGCAGCCCACCTGTTTAATGTTGAGAAGCCTGTTTTTTTTTTTTTTTGCTTAACAGATTATGTGTTGCTGTGTAACAAAACTAATTAATCTTTTTACAGCACGTATTCCTGCGATTGGCTGACAACCAGTTCAAGGTGTGCCTCGCCTCCTGCCCGATGACAGCTGGGATTGGCTCCAGTACTCCCGCGACCCTTGTAAGGTTAAGCGGCTCAGAAGTTGGATGAATGGACAGTGTGTCTTCACTGTTGACTATTTCTTAATTTGATTTGTTCCTATACTTGATCTTATATGATACAAGTAAAATATCACTTTGTGTTGTCAAGTAAATGTATCTTGTAGTTTTTCTCAATAGCCCTTCCAGGCAAAAGAGACTGTTATAGTGCAAATGTTGAGTTTCATGAATTAAACAAGTGTAGGATGAACTCTGTGCGATGAAAAAAAGTGTTTGCAGGTTTTTATGGAGATGATTCATTATTTAAAAATGGAATCCATTGATTTCAGATAAACTAATGTAACTATGGTAACCTGGTGAACAGGATCCAGCATGTTGACAGGCTGTTGTTGCGGCAACGAAGGCAGGCTGGGTGTGCAAACCTCTCAGCCTTGACACTCTAATTCATGTGGCACTCTTTACAATATATCTTCAAACCCGTTGAGACGTTACTGTGTGTGATTTTATAATGTGTCACTGTAGAATACGGGTTCTTTTCATATAATTTGATCAGGAATGGTGAAGAAGTAATCCACTGAATTTCATTTTAAAAAGCAAATAATTTTTCATTCATCCATTTTCTTTGCTGTTTATCCCCACAAGAGTCACGGGAGTGCTGGATGTCACGAACGGGGCTCGAGGGTGGACCCAAATGCACGACTCAAGAGACAAGCAGAGGAAACCTTTATTCGGTCCAAGGTCTGGGATCAGGCAGACAGTCCAAACAATCAGAAGTAATTGTACAGCAGGCTTACGAGGGTGGTCAGTGGACAGGCATGGGTCGGTACACGGAGAGCAGAAGTCAGGCAAACAGGAGTGCGGGAACGAGGCATCAAGGATGCCAATCTGGCTGAGGACAAGTCATCCCCCGGGTCCTATATATACTGGGAGGCATTCAGCTGGGACAAGGTGCAGGTGTGCGCTGACTAATTGGCTAGCCACGCCCAGCCTGGGCAGGAAGCCAGGAGCATGACACTGGAGTTTATTCCACCCATCAACAGGCAGGAGGCAGGGTACACCCTGAACTGGTTGCCAACCAATCGAAGGGCACATGGAGACAGACAACAGTCGCACTCACATTCAAACTTATGGGTAGTTTAAAGAATTCAACTAATGCCTCCTTTTGGGATGTGGGAGGAAACCGGAGTGACTGGAGAAAGCCCACACAGGGACGGGTAGAACATGTAAACTCCACACAGGGAGGGCTGGAAGTGAACCCGGGTCCTCAGAACTGTGAGGCCGATGCTTTCCAGCTGAGCCACCGTGTCACCCGGAAATAATTTTACTGATGTGTATTTGAAATCTTGGCAGTTGTTACCATTCAAATTATTGGTCCATAAATGTTATAAAGGATGGCGCCACAATGGCGCCACTGGTTAGAATGTTGGGTCAAACGTCAAAGTTCGCTGAGATAGGCTCCAGCACCCTTCAACCCTGAACAGGATATAAGCGGTATAAAAAATGATCCATATGTTCAAATATGTAATTAATTTATTGCAGACAGATACAGCGGTACCTTTACTTACGAAATTATTTTGTTCCGGAAGTCGTGTCGTAACGTGAAATTTTTTAAAGTAGAAGCGCATTTTACATGTAAATAGCTTAAACCAACCAACTCTGGAAGTACCCTGGCTGTTGCCCAAAGTCAGCCAGGATAGGCTACAGCACACATGCAACTGTAGTGAGGATAAGCGGTATATAGATTATGGGTGGATATGTGAAATGAATGTATGTACATTCTGTATGTGTGTGTGTGTACATGCGCACATGCTTGTCATGAGTTGATGGCAGTGGTGGGTGGATGCTGTTATGGGGGTGCAGAGAGATAGCATAGATGCCACTTTTATATGCAGTGTTTTGTCGCCCGTTCCTTGCTGTTCTGCCATTTGTAGAAAATCAGATTTCTCCTTTCTCACCTCCTCCTCATCCATTCTTGTTAGAAACAGGACATAGATTTATAGATTGGTATGAAAATTCAGGTCTTCCAATAAAGATGGGATTGTACAATTTTTAGTTGGCCTCCATTTAGAGACTTTCTTCAAAGTCAGTGAACCACCAGTAAAACGTTGCCCCATTCATTCATTTACCTAAGGAGCTCATATGGTTGGCATATGGTCCAACAGAAGCAAATCAGGAATCTTCATTTAAAAAATGTCTGCATAGTAGGAGTCGACACAGATACTTTCACAAGGGAGACGAGGGAAAACATTCGGCAGAGGGGCTCACATAAAGAGGTCATTCCTCGGCTTTTTATTAACAATTCTTGTGAAGAATTGCAGGGAGGATTACATCTTTTGGCCTCTGCTCCTTATATTAAAATCATTGAAACACACACTTTGTATACTGTATTCACGCTTTCCCAATTCAGGATTGGGAGAAAAAAAAATTCTTAACTTCCTCCATCACATAAATATTCAAATGATAGGCTCGTGATATCAACATACACAACAATTTCAACACTGTCACCTACCGATTAGCTTGCAACAGCTAATGTGTCAATTTGGCATCAAACGCTCGTCCTCCAAGCTGTCAAGCATCAGTGAAGCAATACCGTTGGATGGAGAGAAAGAGTTAATAGATGAATTTGGTCACAGGGAAGAGTAAGGCAAAACGATTCCCACATGCGGAGCAAGATTATTGCTGACATCTTGTCTTTAGCCTTCTATGGTGCCTGGTGAGTGCGTTGAAGTTTTCTCAGATGAAAACACAGAATCTTCTGTATGATTTTTTTTCTGATCTCAACATGTATGTTCCAAGAAATAATTCCCTTGTTTTGACTCATATTTACAGTATACTTAAAGTGCCACTGACATCCCTATATACATTTTAAAATAAATATTGTTATAAAATTACATATAATATCATTCACTTCAATGTCTATCCAAAAAAATAAATATGAGCTAGGAGCATGTCATTCATGAGCAAAGTTGCGGAAGTCACACCGGACAGTCGCCAGTGAGAAGACGCTGTGCCACCTGCTATGAGAGACGGACAACAGAGACTTTTGGATTTTTCTGAAGCCCCTTCTGGCACCGAAGCTCTTTTCGAAGAAGAGAACATCTCACAAATCGAGTGAAGTGACCAGGGCAACTTTACCCTATTATTTTGAGCCGTAATTAGATTGTATGCAGATCACTTCTAAATAACAACAAACTGCCCGACAGTACGTATCAATGGGTGGCACGGTGGAGCAGCTATAAAACATTAGTATGTAGCGTATTCACCCGCGGCATTGTTGTTGCTCACTGAAAGAAGGATTACGTTGTCCCCCCAAAGTACAGTATTATTTTTTTAATAGCTCTATGCACACCTACCTGTTATTTGGAACCCACAAAGCTCTCGTCCTTTGCACCTGTGAAATCCATTATTCATGAGGAACTGGGTCTTTTGGAAACGTTTGAAGAGTGAATCCACCCTCCCAAGTGTTCGAGCAATATCCAGCAATACAATGAGAAAGCATTTTTGCTAACACCGTGGAAAAAACTGCTACTTTCCTGTCGGGAAAACTGGTATCAATACACAAGCCCATCAGTGTGGGCTTCTGGAAAAAAAACCTCAGTTCCTGGTTCTTCTCTAAAACGAATGCCTCGAGAGGATTTTCATGACGGGAGATACAAAAATCCATATACGAATACATTATGACGTGTGGTGAAAAAACAGATGGGTCCATTCCGGCTCCCTTTTATTCATTAAAAACATACTAAAAATCATGCTTTACGTGTCAGTAGACCTTTCAGCATCATGTGAAATAGTCATGTGGCTACTGCTGTACGTACTGTATATATTAGTGTCCACAATTCTGATCACATAAACATCTCCAGATATGACAGCTATCAATTTTACTTTTGATGGGTGAGAAGACACTCCAGACTGCCAAGTATTTGAATCCAAGCAATTATAAAGTCAATTTCCCATACATCAATGCTTGATGAAAAAAAGGCAAAACAGAGATATTGCAAAAAGTCAGGAATACTGAACACAATGCTTCATATTTTATTTCAGCCTGCAATGTTATTAAAGAAGATTGATACATCTTTATCAACTACTCCAAGTCAAACAAGCAGCACTGACAAACTGTAGTGTACATAAATTCATTTGGCATCATATACCCCGGCTCCCAGGGTCTACTGTATATTCAGCTTCATAGCACTTTTCCATTTTCAAATAATCAGAACTATTGTGCTGGTATTATGACCCAGTTGTCTCTGACTTTGTGCCCACAGGACACTAACGGTGTTTATTCTGCAGGCTGTCCAGCTACAATGACTGGTGCTGGAAGACAATCTCCTCTCTGCAAACAAATTTTTGGTTAAAGCACGGCTGTCATTATGTTCATTTTCTGTTTCATGCTGTTTATCATGAAAGCCTCATTGTGAAACAAGTGTGCTGTACACATGAGGCGACAAATGCACTGTATTCCCATTGTTACACTGCAAGTCTGGACCACAGAAATTTAAACCACGCAGGCTGGTCACAGAATTTTTACAATGCATTTGAGGATTACAATGATGTGATTATTTTTTTACATAATTTGTTTTGGAACACTGGGACCTTTAAATTTAAATCTCCCAGAAGACGTGCAATTTGGAATTTGACCACTGTTTCAAAGGGAAATGTGCTTCTGAGTTAGAATTGTGCCTTACATGATAGACGTCAACATTCAGCATATTACACAAAACGTAAGAGATGTGTGTACTTTGATAAGTGATCGGCTTTTGGTCAACTCTTGTGGACTCACATTCAATGCAGCAAGAATAATTTTTTTACACATTCTATGTGAAGTAAAAATGTTAACCCTAAAAGAAAAAAAGAGATGTGTCTGAGTTTGCATTCCACCTCCATTTATCACTAAAGCAAACTTCAAAATAAACAAAATTATTTATTAACTGGATTCAGGTTTACTCCCCTGACAGTGAATGCGAGTGTGAATGGTTGTCTGCCTCTGCGTGTGCCCTGTGATTGGTTGGCAACCAGTCAGGATGTAGTCTGCCTTTTGTCCAAAGTCACTTGTGATACACTCCAGCTCTGCACAACTGCATAACAACATTGAAATTGACACATTTTTACACCTGACAGAATGTTTAAAAAAAAAATCCAAAAGTTGTTAAATCAGTAAAGGTTTCATTGAGCTGACAGTTCCACCCTGGATTTTTTTGTTCCCATGTTTTCCTCATTCATACAGATAATCAACATGATGTACATTTGCATAAATACCTCCAATGCAAAAAAAGTGTCTCTGTAGAGCTGACAATGTTTGGTTAAAAAAAAAAAAAGATTCTAATCGTTCATAGTAAAACTTCAAAAGATTCAAACATGTTGTGAACAAATGATGCTTTCTTGTTCATTTTTTTTTAAATTCAAATTGTCATCATTATCATTATTATACTTATTATACTTATTGTGACCGTCACCACCAAACCTTACATACAGTTTATGTTACCTTGTTTAGCGACCTTGAAAGGGCAACATATTGGAAACAGCTCTTGGATGATCAAATCTACACTACTACCAATGATCCATGCATTGATCCATCCATCCATGTTCTTTACTGCTTATCCACAATATTGCTGCAGGCGAGCGAGAGCCTACTAAGATTGACTTGGTGTGAGAGGCTGAACTTAACTGTCAGTCAATCCAAATTTCATTTACACAAACATTCACACCCTCATTTGCATCTATGGACAATTTAGATAATGCTCAATCAGGGAGAACAAAAATCACACAAGCACCAGGAGAACGTGCCAACTGACACAGGGAGTGTGTTTTTGATGAGGAAGTCCCAGGTGCATCTCAAGAAACCAACGGAGTAGTTGCAAATGACTTTAATATCACCACCACAGGTCACTTCAAAGCCTGGATATAGAACAGTTAACTTCACAATTAAGAGGGTTAGACTTTGAACATTGGGAATTTGTCTTGGGACAAAGTCATGTCATGCTTTGTAATCACAGGTAGCAGGCCAGGGCTGCTCACACTTCATGGTCATCTTAATTCACATTTCACATTGAGCAGGACAGGGAAACTCCTACTTTGTTTTGGTTGCACCACAATAGCAAACAGCTGGCAAACAACTGTGCTAAGGCAGAGGGCACAGTTGGGGGCAGAAGGATGGGCAAACAGCTACTTGAACAGGCAAACATAATACAGCAGAACTCATGCTCATAAGTAAAAGGTGGAGGGGATTAATAGGGTTGTGTTTTAGCAGCTTGCATTGATGAGTGTAAAATAATCTGACAGTGAGTGACCCATCAACAAAGCCTGGGAGTCACTGACTGTCAGATGTGACTGATAGACTGTGACACCAGCGACGCACAGTCGCTCAGAGTTGGTTGTTGAACCCCCAACCTCTTAGCTGTGAACCAGATGTGCTATCCATTCAGATACCACTGACTATCCATCCAGCCATCCATCCATCACGAGCAAGAGCCACACATTTTCAGTTTCTTTTTTTTTAATCGAGTTTGAACTCTTGGATATTCTTCTACATTTTTCCTGATTTCTAAACTAAACTACCTTCTTTCCCAGGTGTTTTTTTTGCTTTCCCCATGGCTCATTATTTACCAAAATCATTCCAGCCCTGATTAAAATTTGCATGGGTCTCAAGAGTTTAGACATGCGATACACAGACGCTCATTTCAATCAAACAAGTCACCAGTGTGCAAAATTACGCTTAATAGCCACTTAAACCTATGCATGTGTGTCAACATGTGTGTACATGATCAAGGCTATTTGGGTGGTTTCAGGCATCCAAAAAATTATGATTTAAAAATGGGCTTTTCCTGACCACTATCCCTAATGAAACGTTTTGCACATGATCAGTCTTCTTTTCTACCCAAAATGTCGGCATTTTACAAATTCTTCCATGGTATATAAACTTATGTGCCCAACTACAACAACTCTGTGGATCCTCAGAGAACGTCTCTAAACTCAGACTAGAGGACACAAATGCAGATACACAAACACCACCAGTACCTGCTGATTAGGACTACCCAAGGTGCTTGCACACTGACGTCTGAAAGTCATAAAACTATGTGCTAAGAGAGCGTACGTTGCTCCATTGAACTTGGATCCTCGGAAAAGTCGACAATAAGCAGAAATAAAATACATTGCAATAGTGACATGCCGTATGAATTAAACTTGCTGATTGCAAACCCCCCACACATTGTCTGCATTACAAGCAGCTGGTAGGTGGTGAGTTGTGGTCAAAGTGTGCTTGTGGGTAGATAATCTGCTTCAGGGAGAGGCTCTCCATTGACTGGGAAGATGGACTTTTTTTGCAAAGCCAAAATGCTCAAAATATCCGGTTCCTGACAATGGACCCACGTGGTTAATAGAAGCAGTTAATGGAAGCAGAGGGAAAATGCAAACAAACGTGAACAAACTTGTCTAATGCCTTGAGGAGTTAATTTCATTAATATTGTCCCTAAAAAGATGAACAAATTAATCCTAAAAGACGAATACTAAATGCTCTTGTTAATTTTAGGTTTTGGATACTGTCCATGGTATCATCTTCGTGTGTGTGTGCATGTGTGTGTGCGTGTGTGTGTGTGTGTGTGTGCGTGCGTGCGTGTGTGTGCATGCATGCGTATGTGCATGTGTGTGTGTGGTTGGGGGGTGCATTCCTCTAATTGGTACAAAAGATGAAAAAAAATATGCAGCTCGAAATTTTTGGCACAACTTCCAACAAAGTGTCCCCAATCCAAAATTCACAATAGCATGATTTTCATAGATCCCAATCCCTTTTTTGATTTCAGGTTTTATGTGCTAAAAGTGGTCTTTTTGAGAAGCTATTGTACTAGGCTTGAACCAAATGAACAATGGTGTGAAATGCCAAATCCTCTTTTCACAATTGGGGTGTTTGCTACTGCCAGATGTGGACAGAATAAATGGTTCTTGTGTTCTGCATAGGTTTCATCTTTGCAAAATAATATTTGTTTCTAATTCTGAATGTTTACAAGGAAAGATGAAAATTATTATTTGTGCGATTCTAACGAAACAAAAGTGGTGTAACAGTCTGTATGTAATTTAAACAAATCAATGAAAATTTAACTTGATTAATTTTGAACTTTAAGCAAGAATGCATCCATTTTCTCCTGCTTTTAACCAAGCTGAATGTGGGCAGAGGATAGAAGCCAGCCTACCTAAAGGATAATTCAATAGATATAATATATTGTAAAGATGAGGATGGTGAGAATGATGAAAATCACTCCAACCAAACAATATAATTGGGTCCCAGGCTTGTGAACATTTTCATGGAAACATAGATGTACTGTATACACATCAGGAAGGTCACAAGTGCAGAGGTTGAGGGTGGGTGGCTTGTAGATGGGTTGGGGAGCTGACCTGCAAAGTGGAGGTGGTGATTGCGGCACTAATGGCTTTCAGGATGGGCGAGAGCTGGTATGAGGGCTCTTCAATGCACTTCTGTCAGTGTCGTGATCAATCAGGTTTGTCCACGCAATTGCATAAAAGACCACTTGAAAAAAAAACAGCTGCGCCTTTTATTTTTAACCAGGGTCCTGTAGTCGAGACACAAGTGAGGCAGCGCCACACTTGTATCATGAAGAGTGACAAATAAGCAACAATATTATGAAATCAATTTAAATAGTCTCAAAACCAAACTATAGGACTATCATATAATTCCAGCATTCAACACACGGACAAGGGGCAGCATATTGTCAGGTGCAGGCAGGGTGCACTTGCGAGAGAGTGAAGCACAATTGTACCTTTGATTTTGTTAGCAGAAGAAAAAGCCTACATTTTTTTTTTTCCCCCTCCCACTATGAGCGGTGGAAACAAGTCATGAATCTACACACCATCTTCACCCATGGTTTCACACTAAACCAAAATCTTTACACCACAGCTGACAGAACAGCACAACCAGCAGACAACAAAACGATGAGCGAAGAAATAATCGACACAAAACATGCACTTCAAATATTATTTACATATACGAGTGCCACATAAGATATAGCTGTATAGCAACATTAGCTTGAAGCATACGGGAGCGTCCATCCACATGATTTAAAAAGGTACCGGATAGGAAACCGAGTTGAGTGGTACGTACTTTCGTGACATATTTAACAGTGTAAATCGTGAGTTCAGTTGTACTCTATTTAAGTATTTAACCATGTAGCTATACAGTCTAGGTTTATAGAGATACTAGCAGAAACCATACGGTGGAGTGTATCCACGCTTTTTAAATACTTCAATGAAGTACAACCAAGTTCACAGTTTACAATGTTAAATACTTTATTAAAGTTCAACCGAACTCAAGTTTTCCTCCGGCTGCCTTTTTAAATAGCGTGCATACATGCTAATGTATCCTTTCAGCTAATATCACTATATAGTATAGCTACATTATTGAATACGTTAATAAAGTACAACCAAACTAACTGCGTAAATGGTACATCCCACGTCGCTCGCATCTTCACTTTGCTTATGCTGTTCACGTCGATGTCCAGCAAATGTCGTTGTTTTTCTTTCACAGATTTGTTAATGAATTCACGGCTCGTCTTGTTCTTCCAACTTGGGCCACCTCATCTTGTTTCCACGGAAATTCAGCTTGGTCTCGACTCGAAAAGCTCATTTTCCTACTTCCTCAAGTGGAAGCAGACATGTTAGCCCAAGCATTCACAATCCTTTCAGAAATTGTGTCGTAACTCGGTTGGGGATGGCTCTCAAAAACGTTTTGTTCGCCATTTGTCATCAATCACTCCCACATCGCTGGCAACTTCACTTTATTTTGTTCACAGCAATGTCCAGTGAATGAAGTTGTTTCGTTGTTTTTTTCTCACTGCGATTGTTCTTTGTTAATTAATCTATGGCTCATGTTGTTCTTCCAACTTGGGCCACCTCATTTTGTTTCCACGGAAATTCAGCTTGGTCTTCTCGACTTGGCAAAGCTTGTTTTCTTACTTCCTCAAGTGGAAGCCGACACGTTAGCCTAAGCATCCACAATCCTTTCAGAAATTGTGGCATAACTCGCCCGGGGCTGCCTCTTAATAAGGTTGCATTCGGCATTTGTCATCCATCGCTTCCAACTTCACTTTTGTTTTGTTCACGGCAATGTCCAGCAAATGAAGTTGCTTTGTTGTTTTTCTTTCACACCGATTTTTGTTCTTTGTTAATTAATCTGTTGCTCGTGTTGTTCTTACAACTTGGGCCACCTCACCTTGTAGGCTCCCAGTATATCAGCAAGCTCCGAGTTCATTAGCTGCGCTTGTTTATTCACGGCGGTTGTTTGTTCTTTGTAAGCATATCTCTTTGTTGGTCCCATTTTTGGGGGACCTTAGCCAAAGCTATGTTGTTTAGCACAAAACACATACGGGGATTATGTACCTTCATCCTCTCCACCCCCACACTTTTGTTCTGTAACTGTCCTCTCACAGGTCCCCTTTTTTTATTTACAGTAACTAGTGTGTCAACAGGATATGCTTCCAGTCAGTTACATATTTTGGGCAACTGATTATGTATAATGGGCTCCTCATTATAAGGTGTCCTGTCCGTTTTGAAGAAAATTTAAGTGCGCTTTATAGCAGTGAAAATATGATAATCGAACTGGGATCTAGTTGATCAAGAAAGATGAAAGTCAGAAGATCTGCTTCAAACATCAGGTTACTGGTTTTAATGTCAGGCTGGTAAATTAATAGCAGAACTGACACATCTGACTGTAACATAAGCGCCTCACCTGTTACAAACCTCACCGCACATCCCACAGCTGCTTACAGTACAAATACTGTAGTCTGCACACAGCTTTATTTTATCCACCATCAACGCTATTGAAATATATTTAATCGTTGATTGATAATTATCTTTACAGAATTCAGATACTGGACGATTCGTTATGATGCTTATTCCTCAGGTATAGTAATATGCATGAAAGCCATTTGAATATTTATCCTTTTCACATTACTTTTGGTGCATGGTACCTTGTCATTCCTAGCTTTGGCTCCCCTTTCCGGATTTATGTCATTGCAACTTGTGGAAAAAACAAAATAAAACAACAACAAAAATCTATATTTCAACTGACAATCAAATAATACACGATATAGATTCACTGAGGTTCTCGCTTGGAGTGAACAGGATGGATAGGATTAGAAACGAGCTCATTAGAGGGACAGCCAAAGATGTATGTTTTGGAGACAAGGTTAGAGAGAGCAGACATAGATGGTTTGGACATGTTCAGAGACGAGAGAGTGAGTATATTGTTAGAAGGGTGCTGAGGATGGAGCTGCCATGCAAAAGAGCAAGAGAAAGACCAAAGAAAAGGTTGATGGATATTATGAAGGGGGACATGAGGACAGTGGGTGTTAGAGAAGAAGATGCACGAGATAGGCTTAGATGGAAAATGAAGACACGCTGTGGCGATCCCTAATGGGACAAGCCAAAAGGAAAAGAAAAAGATATATCAAATCATCACATGCTGAGACGTAAGTTGCTTTCTTATAGGGCAATAAGCATGATGTAAAATAATGACTTGGATCGCATCTTGAGTGTGTCTTTCTCACTCCGGAACTACATGTTAGAAGACCCAGCTGTAACATTGCATAACATCTTCCATCCGTTGTCCATTAATTTTCCATTTACTATCTGGCAAAAAACTCGATGCCAAAAAAAATCAACAAAAATGTCTCACACATGGCACCAAACGTGAGCTCTCCCATCGCAGACCAAACCTTTTCACAGGTGTTCGGTTGTTAAGCCCCGAAATTGATGTAGCGTACCACGATGTCATTTCCACACAAAATTAGGAAAAAAGTATGCGCCTTACATCAGTTCCCAACACCCAACTGTCAAATTATTTTCAGGTGGCAGACGTGGAGTTTAAGATGTCCAATTTGGTTACTAAGTAGCAGGAAAAATGTTCTTTCCAGAGATGAAAACAATGACAGATAGGAGCTCATTTTCTGTCCCCCTTCCCATAATACAACACACTGTACAGTAAATGTGGGATGACAGTAGTGGTGCTTTTGTTCCCATAGATTATTGTGTTTTACAGTAAAATACTTCACAAAAACACAGTACAAGAACAATTTTATAGCAAATCCTTTCAATTTTACAGAAAAGGTTGAAGTGTGTCTTCTGCTCATATTTAGTCATGACTGTATAACTCATGTTTGAAGCATGCCAACTCATCAGATAACCTTAAGTGAATCTTGCTGAAATGTTTACTAGAGACCAGGACTTAGGAATATGCCCGTTATTACCAGATAGATTTGGTTTAGTCATTATGATTGCTGATATTTTGTGATGCTCTTTGCTTTATGATGCGATTCTCATGTGATGCTCTTTGTTTTCCTTTCATACTTTTGTGATGCGGACCCTTCTGATAGTATAAGAATGCTGCAAGTCCTTTGTATCGTTGCACTTCTGATCTGCTACAGCCATTGTCTGTCACTCATTTGTGCCCAGAATATTCTGTAAGTAAAAGCTTCGAAGAAACTGTTCATCTCCAGCCTGTATTTGGATAACCAACATTCTCACTACCTGAAACTAAACGGACACGCGAGGAGGAAAAAAAACGTCCTCCAACAAGATTTAGCATGTCGTGTGTCTTGAAACAGCCTGCTCTTCAATTTCTTTGTGTTCTCCTTTTGCAAAGGAGAAGAAATATCACTATTTTTAGTCTCAATCTCACATTATGTAATGCCTTTGTATGAATCGCTCATTCACACGAGTATGTTGTTATGGACCAAAAATGTCTCTTCATTGTTCTCAGCCTAGACCTAATGTGTATTTCACAACGGATTAGGATTCAGTCAAAGAACCAAATATGCTGTACAGTTTTGTTATAAAATAAAAACTTCTTCTGCAGGTAGATCCGCGGCATGAACAGGGAAGGAAAAAAAGTGACATGACAATGATGTCATGTCATCCCCACAAAGCAATTAACAATTTGATGTTCAACCAGATTGTTCAGATGTCGTCCCTAAGGGAGCAAATTTGTGTACTACGCTATCTGAGAATAGCTACCATGGGCAAGCTATTACATTTTACTCATGTATTGTTTGAAAGAATTAACAACTGGTTGGATGAAGAACAAGCGGCTTTATATCAAAACAAAATGGAACTAGATTAATCCATCATGCCAAATTTCAAATTTTGTTTTCTATTCAGGAACAGTGTGTTAAAAAAAAGTGTCACTTACCGAATTTACATGCAAGCAGCGTGGGTTTGTGTTTGTCCGTGTGTGTGTGCGCGTGTGTGTGTATGTGTGTGTAGTTGTCTGTCCCTATATGTGCCCTGAGATTGTCGGGTGACCTGGTGAGAGTGTGGTCTGGCATTCACTGGAAATTAAAAAGGATAAGATCCAGATCCCCTTAACTAAATACAAAGTACATAAAACCAATGGATGGATGGATGTTTAAAAAATAAACGTGAAAAAAGTGAAATTGTTTTCTCTGGTTTCTTCCAGCATTTAAAAAAAAAGTTTGTGGCGAATAAAGTTTAAAAATGTGTTTTAAACGTAATTCATGATTTTTGGCACCCCTTGTGACTCAAATTCAGCATTAAAGCAAAGCCTTTGTGGCTTTGATATGACGGAGGATTCTGTATGAAAGAAATACATTTTATGCACATTTGTACATATAGTATCAATCCCGGAAGAGGAAAATGGTGGTCATTTACGCCCTTTATGCTCATTATATAATCATTGCTCACTATTGAACTATATAATGGAATGTATAATGGAAGATAGACAAGATTAAGATAAAAAGGGTCTTGTCTTTTCCTCGATGACAGCAGCACATTCAGTATATTGTACTGCAATGACTGTGGTTTACAGTAAAATTAACTGAAATCTCAGAACTGATTCAGTTAATACGGCATGTTAAATTTAAGGCCAATATGGCTTGATGTTATTTCATATAGCGCAGAGGAAGAAGTGTAGAGTGGCCACGGAAGGACCACTTTGCTCGTCGCCCTTAGCCACTCCAAAGGTTGACAAGCAACGCTTTAAGAAGACTCCAGTATGCTCCGCACACTTTAATTAAAGACTTCCATTGGACATGAGTTAGCAATTAGAGTGGTTGCTCAACTACTGCATGTCCCCTGGGAGGTGCCGAGGGGAACTCCCACTCAGCCATCAATGTTTAAAGCACCCTGACCGAGTTGAATTATTCAATGAATCACTGGTCCTGTGCAGGTAAGTAATTCCCTGTTGGTTTGGTCTTCAGGCCAAAGTCAACATGACTTATATGGGGCAGGTGCACCAGTATGGGCTTCGTGCAGGGGTGGCCAACCCGTGGCTCTTTGCCTCCTTTCATGTGGCTCTCATGAAGGCACAAAAGCATATCGGCATTTTTTTTTACATCTGTGCGCGCGCTTTCCTTGAGTTCATTACGGTAGTTGTGAGCGCGCTTTAGCTTGCGTTTATTCTAGTATTTGCGTGTGCACTTTGCTTGACTTTATTACGGTTGTGTCGGGTATTGTTACAACAAGCTCAGCGTGTGTGGGTCAGCGTGGGAGTGAGACGGGACTTCAGATGCATGTGCAGCGGGAGGATGAGAAGGGTAAAAAAAGTGCGATGGTGACCGGGGAAGAGTAGCTTTATTATTCCCGCCACCCAGCTCAGCTATACAACAAGAGAAAATTAAGTTAACCCCGAGGAGGACAACCTCGGCCCCAGAGAATACGTTTCCCCTGCGTCTCGTGACCACCGTCAGGTGAACATAGCAGAAAAGATTAACACTGTTTTCTCGTGAAACCGCGATGCACACTAGATGAAAATAGCTCGAAGTTTCCCAGTTGGATCGTGATCTTTGGAGAAAATAATTTGTCAATTTCGCTCTCAAAATGGCACGGAAAAATGCACAGCTAAGCGACAACATGTGCATAAACTCAGTGTGTTTTTTTTAACAGTTTTAACCACTCTGCTTTTTGTGTCAGCCGTTTTTATTGCATTTCACAACTTCAGATTTTCACTTGAGCTAATTCTATGCGAACACCAACCTGGGATTTCCAAATGGGGCGGAACATCTCAGTCGCAAATTAGTCAATTTGAAAAATAAAATCAGAAAAGCAGATTCAATTTAAAAAAAAATAATGAAGCATCCAGAGACTAACGTTTTCATCGTGTCAGCTAGCTTGGAACATTGCAAGGGCCAAAATTTCATACAATGAAGGGGAATTTATTAAAAAAAAAATGCATCAGTGACATCGCTGAAATCTTGTGTCCTGAAAACAAGAATCTTAAATGGTATTAGCCCTTCAACTTCCCGGCCACACTTTCAAACGGAGAATGTCAGACATTAGCATGGCTACTAATTCACAGTATCACTCAGACCTCCAATCATGTGAGTATTTTAGTGTTGCATTTGAACTGGTAGTTTGTCTGTGTGAAAGAGCACACAATTTATTTTTGTTTTAGAATTACTGGCCTGTGGTCTTGGTACTTGTCTTGTAGGAGTCTGTTTTTATTAAGTTGGTGTGTGACATTTATAATAAATCTGGCTGAGTAAAGATTTGTGTGACGAGGGAATGACGTGCATGTGTATGACGTGGCTCTTTGTCGTAAAACAGTAAAAAAAATAGCCACTTGATCTCTGACTGGTTAGTCAGTGGCCACCCATGGCTTAGTGCCTGGTGAGTCACTACGAAAATATATAAAAATCATATTTGGAGCCTGAATTCCACAATTATCTTTTTTTTGTGACTTTAAATTGAACATGTTTATGTCTCAGACTGGGAAGATAAACCAAAATCATAAATAAAATAACATATTACACTGACTATCATTTTGGAAACAAGGGTTTCTCAAAATGTTGCGAGTGGACAGATGACAGTCCCCAAGAAATCTGGATTTATCTACGTATTACTAATAGGGGTTATCGATACATCCATTTTCTTAGCCGCTAATCCTTACATGGGCCGCCGGAGTGCTGGAGCCTATCCCTGCGGTCATTGGGCAGGAGGCAGGGTACACCCTGAACTGGTTGCCAGCCAATCACAGGGCACATGGAGACAATCACACTGGGGGGCAATTTCAAGTGTCCAATTAATGTTGCATGTTTTTGGGATGTGGGAGTAAACCAGAGTGCCCAGAGACAACTCACGCAGGCGCAGGGACAACATGCAAACTCCACACAGGAAGAGCCAGGATCAAACCCAGGTCTCCAGAACTGTGAGGCCAACGCTTTCCAGCTGCTCCACCGTGCTGCCTAATAGGGTTTATGTGCAACCAAATTCTGCGTTCGGCAAAACAGGTTAATACACTTCTTTCCAGTTCAAGTGAGGAGACCAAGACAAAGCAACTGTAGAAATAGTAAATGTCTACAATGTCTATTGTTTTACGCAAGACTTCCATGTCTAATATTCAGGATTCATGCTGTATGTATTTACATAGGATGATGACTAGTTAGCATATCTGCCTCACATTTCTGGTTCATTCATGCTGAGTGACATTTGAAGCACGCCTTTACTAGATTACATGTTTAAGCTTTCTCAGAGGGAATCCATCTTGAATCAAAAAGTGCTGCGAACTTTAGAAAAGCTTGACCCCAGTTGGCCAACAACAGTTTTGCACGTCTGTCTAGGGTTGGGGTAAGAGAGATAGATAGATAGATAGATAGATAGATAGATAGATAGATAGATAGATAGATAGATAGATAGATAGATAGATAGATATAGATAGATAGATAGATAGATAGATAGATAGATAGATAGATAGATAGATAGATAGATAGATAGATAGATAGATAGATAGATAGATAGATAGATAGATAGATAGATAGATAGATAGATAGATAGTGTAGTACCTTCACATTGAATCTATTCCATAATTCAGAACAGTTCTCCCTTGCATGGCCAAAAGGTGTGTTTTGCTTTTTGACTTCTTCATTTGTCAATCAATAGACTTCATTGACCCTGCAAATGGGCCACCTTGTAACTAATCTGTTGCAATGTCCCAGTAAAGCCGGAGTTATTGTTACAGAAGCAGAGCATGTCATTACTGCTGCCATCCTCCACATTTTCATTGTGAAAACAACCGTTGCCGTGGCAACAAGTATTTCAAAATGAATGCACGTTAGAATACATACAAACCACACCGTACCTTGGAAGCTGGGGCTATGATAGATTTATATAATCAAGGACATTTATTGTACAGCCTGGGTCCTCTCCACAATATTAATAGGAGGAATTATTCTATTATCCAATATGAAAGCTCTCCATTCTTTCCAACTATGTCAGTTTACTTACCAAGAATGAGGCAGGCTGAATTTTGTAATATCTCCAAATATTTGTTTGCATCGCAATGTTGCAATGGTTGTAGTGGTCTGTTGTCACTTCATTTAAATGTCAGTCTTAGTGGAGGAAATTTCATTAGTTTACTTCAAAACAGATTTCCCAACTGCATCTGCCACAGCAACTACAGAGATTTTCTATGACATCTATTTCACTCCAAGACTGTCTTGACATGAGTTTGTGGAAATATCGGTCCAGCGGATCTTCACACTGCACTCTCAGGACTACTGCAGTGCACTGTGGGCATCATTAGTGACATGCCACATTGCTTGCAGATGTCACTAGCGGAGACACGTGTCTGTGCATGTCCGTTTGCAGGTATCAACTAACAAGGTACCCAAGAAAGGGGCATTGCACAATGGATAAGAGTCCACTCTCTCAATAACTGAATATCCAACCAATATCTTAATCAAATTGCCTCAAGTTTCAACTACTGCATGTCTGCGGACAAGGCACCACCAAATAAAAATGGAGGCATCTTTAAATTTTGTTGGCATGATCCATTTTGGTCATATCATTTGTGTAATTTAGCAAAAACTGACCGAGAATACAACTTACAGTTTTATCCTCCATAGAGGCAAAGAGAGACAGGCCCACTCTTAAATACAGTATATTATTCATTTGTATAAAAAAAACTAGTTATAGACAATATTTTTGCACTGGTTGTGGTAAAACTAGTATTATAAGTGTACTATATACTATACATTTACTCTTTCTTGAAGTCAGATTTTAATCCACAATGTTATCTTGTGATTGTTTTATCTTATAATTTACATCTCTTTGTTTCTTGATTGGTTGGTGTGCAGACTGGCAAGTGTGAAACCTCCTAAACAGTACATTTCTACAATATATATTGAATGAACTTGGTCATTAGTAAGTATTTTTCATGGATGTTCCTGTATGTTGTTCGAACTTGTTCATCGGTATAGTGAGTGAGTGGATGTCCATATTAATGGAGAATCCACACTGCAGTAAAAAATAAAAAAATAAAAAATTAAAAAACATTATTATTTCTAAACTACAAAATATATTACTGGCCAAGAAACTACGACCATCATAATTCTATGATGGAATTGCATTCATAATGGCCTCAAGTGATTATACTGCCTGACAGTGGAGGACTGTTTGCATTTTCCAAACAAGCATTTTAACCCCACCAGCTCAGTGGCCTGCCTAAAGGGAAACGGGAAATTGCGTGTTATTCCCTGGGCTATTGGCCTCACAAAATACCCCGAATATCTGATCCACTCTGTGATTTTGGTGAGGATGCACAACAAGGTAGGAGCATTTACTACTAAAAGCTCACAAAACAAGCCCAAGCATAATCCATAAATTATGTCTTAGCATTTGCTTTTTTTTTTTTTAATTTGCTCCTAGAATAACTTCATATTCAATATTAACAGTCACTGATGGTGTAGTGGTACACTTACCTGACTTTGGTGTAGGGTTAGGCTCAGTTCCCACTCAGTGAAGGTGTCTAAAGAATGTGCCCTGTGACTGACTGGCGACCGGTTCAGGGTATAATCCGAATTTTGTCTGAAATTAGATAAAATAGGCTCCATTGCTCCTGCAGCCTTTGTGAGGATAAGCAGCTCAGAAAATGGATGGATGGATGGATGGATAACAATCTTGTAGACTGGATGGATGAAGGAAACCGCTAGATTCAGTTGCAGAACTGAAAGTATTTTGATGATTCCCTGAACGCCCAAGTTGTCTTCTTACTTTCTTCTTTCCCACTTTTTGCTGCAATTGATGAGTGACGAGTCCAGGGTGTAGCCCACCTCTTGCCCAAAGTCTACTGGGATAGACAGAGGCTCATCCATGACCCTGCCGAGGGGGAAAATTGGACAAATGAATGTTTAGCACTACTGTATACATTGTAGTTGAGTGCTATCCACAACATCCATCCATCCATCAATTTTCTTAGCCGTTTATCCTCACAATGGTGTTGGGAGTGCTGGAGCCAATGCCAGCTATCATCAGGCAGGAGGCGACGTACACCCTGAACTGGTTGCCAGCCAATCCCAGAGCACATAGTGACAGACAACAGTCGCACTCACAATCACACTTCGGGGCAATTTAGAGTGTCCAATTAATGTTGCATGTTTTTGGGATGTGGGAGGAAACCAGAGTGCCCAGAGAAAACCCACGCAGGAACAGGGAGAACACACAAACTCCACACAGCCCGTGGAGTTTGTGAGGCCAACATTTTACAGCTGCTCCACCGTACCGCCAATTAAAAGCAGAATAAGAGAAATATTTCTAAATGAAAATCTTAAGGCAAATTTAGCTCCAACAATTATTTTGGTTCCACTTGTTAAACAGCAGAATAGCCTCACAATGTAGATTACAAAAACGAGAACAAGGTTGCAAAAAGTCTACACACCTATGTTCAAATACCTGTTTTTCTGACAGAAAATAATTCAGACCAAAATAAATAATTTGTAAACTTTTTCCACAATTAACGTGACCTAGAATTTGTACAACTCGTCTTTTTGAGAGGGGAGGTGAAAATAAACACCTGAAAAATTATTGTACGTAACTGACTTAAATTTATTAACTTAGGTTTAGTGCAAAAGAGTGTCTGTCTCTCAGCTTCCCTCTAAAAATTGTTATTGTGGCTGCCCTGCAACCTTGAAATAAGCCTACAAATGGGTAATCTTGACTTTTCAGATGAATGTAATTTTACAATAACAGTTATTTCTTCTCTAGCAGCAAGGTAATTATTTAATATTGTACATTGTTGTTTAGGATGCTGATTTTCAACTAGAATTTACACCAAGCACACAGTCATCATCGTGTGATGTAGGGCACACATCAAATTGTGCGTTAGCTTGCCAGAGGAGCAAAAAATGTGCTGAATTGTGATTCAGGATGACACATCTGCATAATATTGCAGCTTAGACTATTTAAGGTCTGTTTTAATGCAAAGCAAAGCAAAGCCAATTTATTTGTATAGCGCATTTCATACACGAAGTAACTCAATGTGCTTTACATGATTAAAGGCATTAGAAAACAAAGAGATAAAACATTTAAACGGGATGAAAAAAATAAAATGACAAACAAAATATTAAAAAAAAGACAATTAAAAGCGCATACAGTGCAAGTAATATGATCAAAAATTGGATATATTCTAAAAAGCATGAGAAAAAAGAAGTTTTCAACCTGGATTTAAAAACATTCACATTTGGGGCTGACTTCACCTCTGTTGGCAATTTATTCCATTTATGTCCAGCATAATAGCTAAATGCTGATTCACCATGTTTGCTTTGGACTCTGCGCTCCACTATTTGACTTGAGTCAGTCGATCTCAGAGCTCTACTGGGTTTGTGTTCCGTAAGCATTTCTTTCATGTATTCAGGACCTAAATCATTTAGTGATTTATAGACCACTAGCAGAACCTTAAAATCTATTCTAAAGCTGACTGGAAGCAAGTCCTAGGACTTTAGGACTGGAGTTATATGTGTTGAGTGCTTTGTTTTGGTCAGAACGCGAGCTGCAGCATTCTGAATGAGCTGCAGCTGTTTAATACTCTTTTGGGGGAGTCCAGTCAGAAGAGCATTACAGTACATTACATTACAGTAGTCAAGTCCACTTGAGATAAAAGCAAGTATGAACTTTTCCTGGTCTGCTTGACACATACAAGACTCTAGATATGTTTTTCAGATGGTAAAAGGCAGTTTTTGTTATTGATTTGATATGATTGTTGAAAGCCAGGTCGGAATCAATCAGAACACCAAGGTTTTGGACTTGGTCTTTAGTTTTTAAAGATAGAGAGTACAGGTGTTTACTAACAGCAATTCTCTTTTCTTTATTGCCAAAAACAATTCTCTCAGTTTTGTTGTGGTTTAGTTTAAGAAAGTTTTGGCTCATGCAGTTATTTATCTGGTTTAGACAGTGGCACAATACCCCAATTGAACTGTAGTCATCTGGAGACACTGCTAAATATAACTGTGTCATCTGCATATCTATGGTAGTCAAGATTAAAGTTTTGAAGAATTTGACCTAAGGGTAGCATATACAGGCTGAACAGGAGAGGGCCAAGAACTGACTCTTGAGGGACCCCAAAGATCATTGCCATTCACTGAGACCGAGTACCTCCAATGGTCACAAAGTAGCTCCGTTCCTCCTTTTAATGTATGATGCTCCATTCATATAATCTTAATGGGCCACACATAATTAAACAAAGGGAAATTTTCACTGACAAGCATAAAATTAAGTCACTGGGATTAGAAATGAGGTTTCACTTACTGGAGTCAAACGTGCTTTAAAACCAATTAAACCAAGTTGGTCAAAAACTCCACAGCCACCTCTCCAAATTGCTTTCATACCTCCACTGGTATGTCATCAGGACCAACTGCCTTTCCATTTTTCATCCTTTGAAGTGCCTTTAGAACTTCCCCCTTCCTAATCATTGCCGCTTCCTGGTCATTCACACTTGCCTCTTCTACTCTTTCTTCTTTTTCATTTTCTTCATTCATCAACTTCTCAAAGTATTCTTTCCATCTATTCAGCACACTACTGGCACCAGTCAACACATTTCCGTCTCTTTCCTTAATCGCCCTTACCTGTCCATATCCTTCCCATCTCTATCCCTCTGTCTGGCCAACCTGCAGAGATCCTTTTCTCCTTCTTTAGTGTCCAACCTGGTGTACATGTCGTCATATGCCTCTTGTTTAGCCTTCGCCACCTCTACCTTTGCCCTATGTCGCTTTTCAACGTATTCCTTTCACCTCTCCACAGTCCTCTCACTGTCCCACTTCTTCTTCTTCGCTAATCTATTTCCTTATATGAGTTCCTGTATTTTGGGGTTCCACCACCTGGTCTCCTTCTCCCTTTCTTACCAGACGACACATCAAGTACTCTCCTGCCTGTCTCTCTGATCTCTGTAGTAGTCCGGCCTTCCGGGAGCTCCTCCTGTCCATCGAGAGCCTGTTACACCTCTTTCCGGAAGGCCGTACAGCAATGTTCCTTTTTCAGATTCCACCACCTAGTTTTTTGCTCTACCTTTGTCTTCTTAATTTTCCTACCCACCACCAGAGTCGTCCTACACACCACCATCCTGTGTTGTCGAGCTACACTCGCCCCTACCACTACTTTGCAGTCAGTAACCCTTTCAGATTACATCCTGTGCACAGAATATAATCCACCTGCGTTCTTATACCTCGCTAGTTCCCATTTTTAAGAACAAAGGGGACTTTCAGAGGTGTGGTGACTATAGAGGAATAAAGTTGATGAGCCACACAATGATGTTATGGGAAAGAGTAGTGGTGGGTAGACTCAGGTCAGAAGTCAGTATCTGCGAGCAACAGTATGTTTTCATCCCTAGAAAGAGTACCACTGATGCAATATGTGCCTTGAGGATGCTAATAAAAAAGTACAGAGAAGGTCAGAAGGAGCTACATTGTGTCTTTGTGGATCTAGAGAAAGTCTATGACAAAGTACCAAGAGAGAAACTGTGGTACTGCATGTGGAACTCTGGTGTGGTGAAGAAATATGTTAGAATAGTACAGGACATATTTGAGGGCAGCAGAACAATGGTGAGAAGTGCCGTAGGTGTGACAGAAGAATTTAAGGTGGAGGTGGGACTGCATCAGGATCACCTCTGACCCCCTTCTTGTTTACTGTGGTAATGGATAGGCTGACAGAAAAGGTTAGACTGGAATCCCCTTGGACTATGATATCCCCAGATGATATTGTGATATGCAGTGAAAGCAGAGAGCACGTGGAGGAACAATTAGAAAGATGGAGGCATGCACTGGAATGGATATAAATTAATTTCAGCCGACGTAAAACAGAATATATGTGCGTGAATGAGAGGGGTGGAGGGGGAAGTGTGAGGCTACAGGGAGAAGAGATAGTGAGGGTGGACAACTTCAAATACTTGGGGTCAACAATCCAGAGCAATGTTGAGTGTTGTAAAGAAGTGAAGAAACGGGTCCAAGCAGGTTGGAATAGCTGGCGGAAGGTCTCTGGGGTGTAATGTGACAGAAGAGTCTCTGGTAGGATGAAGGGCAAAGTTTATAAAACAGTGGTGAGGCCGGCAATGATGTACGGATTAGAGACAGTGGCACTGAAGAAAAAACAGTAAGCAGAACTGGAGGTGACTAAAATGATGTTCGGATATTCAGGTTCTCGCTCGGAGTGAGCAGGATCGATAGAAATAAGATCATTAGAGGGACAGCCAAAGTTGGATGTTTTGGAGACAAGATTTAAGAGAGCAGACTTTGATGGTTTGGACATGTTCAGAAGCGAGAGAGTGAGTATATTGGTAGAAGTGTGCTGAGGATGTAGCTGCCAGGAAAAAGAGCGAGAAGAAGACCAAAGAGAAGGTTGATGGATGTGGTGAGGGAAGACATAAGGACAGTGGGTGGTTGTAAGGAAGATGCACAAAATAGGTTTAGATGGGAAAAGATGACACGCTGTGGCAACCCCAAACGGGACAAGCCGAAAGGAAAAGAAGAAGAAGAAGTTTCAGGTTTGGCGCCACGGTGAGGCAGCTGTAGAGCGTTGGCCTCACAGTTCTAAGGACCAGGATTCAAATCCCAGGCCCACCTGTGTGGAATTTGCATGGTCTCCCTTTGCCTGTGTGGGTTTTCTCCGGTAACTCCGGTTTTCTCTCACATTCCAAAAACATGCAACATTAATTGGAGACTCTAAATTGCTCCTAAGTGTGATTGTGAGTGTGGGTGTTGGTCTCTATGTACCCTGCGTTTGGCTGGCAACCGGTTAAGGGTGTACCCTGCCTCCTACCCAATGACAGCTGGCATTGGCTCCAGGACTCCCGCAACCCTTGTGAGGATAAGCGGCAAAGAAAATTGATGGATGGACTTTCTGGTAGTACTGTTTATTTCCATCATACAAAAACAAAATTTGACATACCAGTAGTTTTCATTTAACAGTGACAGGATGCAAATATTTAACGTGTTAGTCATCATGTCAGTAAAGTCCAAATACTTTAGGGACACAGTTTTGACAAAAATACTGTTTTGTACAAACTAAAGGTTGTTATTGCTATTAGTATTAGTATTTGATTGACACAAGGTGGAGTACCTACCATTTTCCCTAAACTCAAGGAAAAATGTTTCCCATTTTGTGTACTTAGTTTTTGTCATTCAATCACCATTCCTGAAGGAAGAAATAAAAGGGGAATTTTCATTCCTTTCCCGACTGGTTTCTGCAAGACACACTGTCAGGCTAAATATACGTAGGTGGCCATATACTTCTACACTGGCCTAAATAAATGTTCGAGACGGAATATTCTGCCAATCACCTTTCACATTTTTTAACTGCCTGCCTTTTTCCAAACAGTTCATGGATTTTTGTTTCTAAAATGTAAAATCAATGTCTGGTCCGTCTCGCATAAAGAAAATGTGATGTGACAAACATATAATGATTGACCTAAAAAAAAATAGTCATCCATCCATTCACTGCTTGTCCTCGTTAGGTTTGTAGGTGAGCTTGAGTCTTAGCCTTAGGTCCTGATTGACCCATGCAGTATGAAATCAACCCAATATGGTCCCAACCACCTTGATAAATTGAAAGGGGCAGCCCCCCTGGTCCTTCATTAATCTAAAAAGTGAAATGAACCAATCTGGCTACTGTATAATAGGGGCTCTTTCCCTTTCCCCTACGAGTATGTCATGTACAAAAATGTAATAAATGAATGTATGTATTTATAAATGAATTCTGTTTGCAGCAAGCTGTAATTGATTCCAATGGACCTTTCCAATGGCAACCTTAACCTCCGCCCCCTTAGCCAAATCCCACAAGCATTCAAAATGGCGATTGAACAAAATTCTCTATTGCGTATTGCAGATAATATTGGGGTATGTTTTTTGCCAAATGCGTCAGACTTGTCCTAAAGTGTTCTACAGAGAGGTCTCAACTATTTCACGTAAGGATTTGTACACGGAATTAAGATTTTGGACGGAGCAGGACGAACTGTCAGAGTTACAGTGTAACGTTGGCACTCAATGATGAAAAGTTTGTTGCCTCAAAAACTTCATATTGAAATGCAACAGGATAAAATAGTGGAATCGTACTGCGCATGTAAAGCAGGGTGAGTACTCTGTCTCAAGTCTAATGTGATGCAAATAGACATTTCTCTTGAATGACATTGCGCATTTAAAATCACTAACTCTTTGGCATAAAACAGTGATACGCTAACGAAGTGAAAGTTGTTCTCCTGCAATGTATAAAGCACTGATAATAATTCAATCAAACTCAGAGAAGATATTTCTCCCTCACTTACCTTCGAACATACAGCCTTGGGTTTGTTGATATTGTCCACATTTAGTTGTACGTCCTGTCCTCTGCGAGCCTTAACCCATCATAGACACTTCATCAAATGTGTTTTAGGTTTTTAAAATGAACCAACCTGGCCCCTTCTAACCTAGCAGGATATATTTCATCAGAATTGCACATTCCCCAAGCACATCTGAGGACCATTTTCTTCGTAACATTAACTTTTCCAAGCGCACACTACTGACAACCAGCATTGCTTGAGGAACAATACAGCGAGAGGAGCGTGTCAAGCCAGGGGTTAAGACAATGCGGGTATCTGATTGGCTATTATTGTACGAGTGATTGACAGGTCCGAAAGGTCCATTGTTGGGATGGGTAATTTGCTGATCCCTAACATAGACGGAAAGCCAAATTAAGATTCAAGCACTGTTGTTGCTGTTCTTCCAAAGACATGGAGGTGCAAAATATAGTATGAGCGTGTGAGAAGTGAATTTCCGGTGAATAACAAACGTCCGGCTAACTTTTTCATACTCATTTCTGACCACGCAGCCAACAAACTAATCGTCGGATTTATATCAAACTGCACATGTGTGTGCGTGTGCATGCGTGCGTGTGCGTGCGTGTATGTGTGTGTTGGGGGGGTTCCTCCTTGCCTTTTTTGTTATTTTGTCTTCCATGTGTTGATGGCTGGGCACGGCTGCTGCCTCCCCTCCTCTTCCTCCACCATCACTGATAGCCACTCACCTCTACTCCACCTCAAATACCTATTTTCATACTCCATTATATACCTTGTACTTTTTCACCTTTGTACCCATCTGATTTTTGTTCACCTGTTTCTTCATTTCTTTGTCCTCAGGAGAGGTGTTCGCGCCCAATTATGGGACCCCACTCTTTCCAAAAATATAACAAAGGGCCCTTTAAATTGGGGCCCGTTGACAGTTGGCAAGTCCCCCAGTTTAACAGCGCTGGTGTTCACTGCATTCTGACATCCTCATTTCTGTCTTCACTGAAGCCAGCCAGCCAACCACATTTTCCTTTGTGGAAGCTGTTCCAGTTACATTATTGGATATGGACATTAAAGGATGAACCTAATCACTAAGTGTAAAGACTTTAATCTGTAGACAAGTTCAATTAATACCGCTTGACAATGTCAATTTAAAAAAATAAAAAAACATTACTAATTTTTGACAGTAACATTGTTTGGCATACTATAACTTTAACATAAGATGTCATTAGATTAGGCTTGCACACACACAGAGTCAGACTAACTTTTTCCTAGCACAAAGTTTTATTGTTCCATCAACATCCTAAATACATTCCTTTATGGGTCGCTCATCAAAACAGAACATAGAAAAACTCATATATCAAAAGAAGGTTAATCCTGTGAGAGAAATTAAGGAACTGTACTTACAATGAAAAGAAAAAAAAAGATAAGGGATGGAGCTAGTGGAGAAAGTAATCCCTCACTGATTATAGTAATGCTGGGTGTTCTTGATGTACTCTGATGAAAATATACTCAATGCTCCAGATAAAGTATTTGTTGGGTTTGCACCGTGAGAATGAAAACAACAAGCACTTGGAAACGAAAGCTGGAATCGTTTAATGCAGTATGCCAGTATTTTCAGGGTGTAGCTCACAGAAACGTATTGACAAAGTAATAACTATATCAATGATAATTATAATGATGAAAAAAATCCCTTTTAGAAAGATGAACTTGTTTCAAAATAATGAACTATGAAGAGTTTTAAATTTGTGAACTGAACTCAGCTAGTTTATAAAATTAACTTTCCCAACACTGCAACTCACATTATTGTATATTTGTGTTGCAGCCCACGCAGAGTACCACAACACACACACGTACAGGCATGCAAGGCAAGATGTCAGAGTGAAAACAAAGGCACACCTCTTCAGTTGCGAGTCTAGGGTCAGTGCCCTGCTCAAGCGCACTTTGACAGTAGTCCGGAAGCACTCTAGCCATTCTCCAACAAATAAATGCCATTTTACACTTGTCTGCAACATGGGTGAAAATCTACTGCTGCTACAGCTGCCTGTTGTTCTCATTTGTATTGAACAATTCAGACACAGATTAGAGTCTTCAATCAACCGAAGACTGCAAATGCCTGACTGCGTCTCACCTAATTCGAGGACTACAGAAAAAAATGGATGGATAGATGGAATTAATCCAAAAAGCAAGTTTTTGGAATCTAGCAGTATGCCAACGTGTACCTGCAAAAAGAAAAGAAAACACGCAATCATGAATGGGGAGGTTACGTAAACTTCACACATAGATGTTCCAATGGAAATGTTAAGATGGACCTGCTGACTGAAAGGCAAACAAACTATTCCACCATCCTCCTGAAATAAAAGAAACTAAGTTAGAAATGTTTTTCTAACCAAACTATAAAACCAAAATTAAAATGTCTGTGGGTATTGTCACGTCCCATCGGAACGAGAGGTAGGACCCAAATGCAGGAACTCGGAAGACGCAAGGTAGTCCAAGAAGAGACACGTTTATTATATGCCGAGGTCGGGGATCGAGCAGGCAGTCCGGTGCAGCAGCGGTAGTTGTGACGTCGAGCGACGAGAACAGATGAGCGGACAGGCAGGAGTCGGTACACGGGGAAACAATCAACGCAGGCAGAAGTGTCAAGGAGTCAGGCTTACAAGGTTGGTCAGAGAACGGACGGAGGTCGGTACACACAGGTTCAGTCAGGAATTCGAGAGTGCTGGAACGGGACATAAAGCTCAACGAACTGGCGGAGGATCAGTCGTCACCGGGTCCTATATATACGGGGGATGATCAGGCCGCATGAGGCACAGGTGTGTGCCTCCCAATCACCACAGCCGCACAGCTCGTGCTGAAGCGGCAGGATCATGACAGGTATTGTGATTTAAGAAATTGGCCAACAGGCATATTGAAACATCGCAAACACATTAAATGAATGAAGTCCGCAATATGGCCAAAAAATATGATAATGAATACATTGAAGTAAATTATTGAATTAATATCACTTTCAAAATGTTTATGTATCCAAATAAAGTAGGTTTTTAAATGTAAAGTTTCATTTGAGAGAAAACATTCATTGGCTTGACCAACGTGAAAAAGCTTCTGATTTCCATCTGTCTTCTGTATAGTTTGAGAGTCACCAATAAAAGTGATTTTCCTTCTAAACACTTGTAAGAAATCGTAGCTGTGAAGTTTTGAAATGAAATACAGATGTCCGAATAGGCCTAACTAGTTAACAAGTTTCCATTAGTGTGTTATATAATTCACTTGTGCTATTCTCCATTTCCCCCGCCCCCAAACATTTTTTCCTACGTTGTAATTATTGTGCAAATAGCCCCTGGAGTGTTGAAGAGCATCAGCTATTCATTAAATTTTAAGTTGAGGACTAATTTAGTTAGTCGTGTGTGTGTGGATGCATCACCGCTGGCTGACGTGGGTGGCAAATGTTGCCACGAGAGGAGAACGCCGCACGCACGGTCAAGTTCTGTTTTGAAAGAGCAGCTGACTGTTGAGACCCAATTTGAAGGTTTAAAAAGGAAGAAGAAAAAAAAAGCTCTCGAGACCAGAAGTAAAAATTCATTCTCTTCAGCCCCAGATGAAGACAATTACCCTGGTCTATTTAACTGGTTGTCATATTTATCTCCTGTGCCAGTCTCCATCCATAATTTTTAACCCTGATACCACGGTAGTTGGCTGGCATGTATACTGTACTTGAAAGACACTATTTTTAATTACTGTGTATTGTGCCTGCCTAGATCTCCTTTCCCAGTAGGACGTGGTGGCAAACTTTCAAACGAGGCCAGTAAGGGCTTTGAAACAAGTCACAACATGGCTAAGAGTATTTTAGTGGACTGTATATTTATGGTGCTATTGATTTCATACCAATTTCATATTGCTTTGTTGGAAGACCTCCAATTAGCTTTTCAGTCTCAACAAAATGTAATGGTTTCTTTCTTGCCATGTTACACACCATTCTATTTTGTACATCCAAATGGAAACTTTCCAAACTAATTCCTGAGGTTAACTGACCAAAGTAAACCAAAATAACTTCATCATGATACAGCTCTTGTGTTATTACACAGTTTATACTCAACAAAATGTGCATCTAGTTTTAAGTGTATTTATCTAAGTACCAAATCACATCACATTATATTGGTAATATAAAATTAATACTGTATGTCTGTGGTTTGCAGTCTTCAAATCCCTTTTGCTGCTTTTTCTCTTTTTCTTCGTCCCGCGCTTTTCATGTGTAGCATTAAGACATCTCCTGAGAGAAAAAGCTGCAAGAGATTATTGTGGGGAGATTGCATGAGGGTAGTAATATGGGAAGTGCAAAAGCAGTTAAAACCCTAGTGTGATCCTGGATGGCGAAAGTGGTTCTAAAGCTTTTTGGTTTCACAAAAACACACAACACACAGCAATTATCACGTTGTAAGGGTCTCCTCTGGCCGCCACCGGAGGTCCCGGGTAGATGGCCAAGTGGGTTCCCACAAACGGATTGGGGAACTCGCACCTACCGGGTGAAGACACTCGAGAGCTGGAGACACGGGGATGTGAAACAAAGTAACCAGGATTGAAGATCGGGCGAAGAGATTCGTAATGGAAATAATCTGAGTCGTAGTCAGGCAGCCGGTCATACAAATCAAGGTCCTCCTCAAAGTCAGAAAAATCTGAGTCCAAAGGAATATGAGTTGCTGGACGGGTCGTGGTCGGGACGTATTCATAGCTCGCCGGCGGAGCGTATGACACGGAGGCGGGGGACGTCATGGAGCCGACCCGCATCGGACAGGCTTGGTCCTCCGGCAGTTGGTCTACCTTGCGTCGGTCCCTGCGACGCCGGGTCTTTCCTGCTGGGCCCTGTTTTGGCCAGACCGTTCTGTTACAACCCATCGGAACGGAGGTAGGACCCAAATGCAGGAGTACACGGGAGACGCAGATGTAATTCGGGAAAAACGTTTACTATTCAATGGTCGGGGATCGGGCAGGCAGTCAGGTGCAGCAGCGGTGGTCGGGACGTCGGGCGTAGAGGGCAGGTCTAGGGCAGGCAGGAGTCGGTACACAGGAGATCGATCAAGGAAGGCAGAAGTTTCAAAGGAGTCAGGCTTACGGGGTCGGTCGGAGAACAGGCGGACCGCGTGGGCACCCGCACAGCCCGGGCTGGAGCGCCAGGATCATGACACTACTCAATGATGTATAATAAAAACTAGACTGCGCACAGACCCCTTTCACGTGGTAATTCAGCTTTCGGTCAGGGCAAAACATTGCTTTGGGTAGAATTTCACGTGAAAGTTTGCATCCTTTGACATGCTTACAATTGTACATTGTGAAATATAATTACATCGAATTTAATTAGAATACGTTAGGTTTAGCTTTTTGGTGTCAATATGGTTAATTCTTTTTGGGCTGTTGGCTGTCAAAACCGTGCAGGCGGTCGCAAAGAAGTACCTTTTCACCGGTAAGCGTGTTTCATGTTAACCTTCATAATTATTATTATAATTATGAATTTGGAAATATATCATTACAGGGACGATTAATGTGTTTGAAGTATTAGATCTAGGTGTATAAGAGGCTTCTATCACTGATAATATATTTCAGTATCACAGGCGTACAGTGCCTTTATGCCTTACAGTGCCTGATCATATTCGGCCCCCTTGAACTTTTCAACCTTTTGGCACATTTCAGGCTTCAAATATGAAGCTATGAAATTTTCATTTTTTTGTCAAGAATAAAGAACAAGTGGGACACAATCGTGAAGTGGAACGAAATTTATTGGATATTTTATACTTTTTTAACAAATAAAAAACTGAAAAGTGGGACGTGAAATAATATTCGGCCCATTTACTTTTAGTGCAGCAAACTCCCTAGGCCATCAGGTCATAGCATCATTTGCAGCTGTGTCACACAAATAAATAGTTAAAAAAGTCATAGATTGTGATTTCTGGATTTTTCTATTTAGATTATCTCTCTCACAGTGGATATCCACCAACGATGAAAATTTCAGACCCCTCCATGTTTTTTAAGTGGAAGAACTTGCAATATAGGAGGATGTTCATAAACTTATTTTCTTCACTGTAATTGGGGAGAAATGAAAAAAATTAAACCTGCAGACCAGCTGATTGTGAAAACTTGGAATGCACTTACCGCATACCACACACTGCAGCGTGTGAGTATTGTTGTGCTAACAATGTTTGGTTCTACCTATGAATATGAAAAGTTTTTTCTCACATTTAAAAAAAAAACATTAAACCCAACCTGCGTTCACAAACAACGGATGGAAGTCTCAAAGGCTGCATGACGTTTAATTTAATGATGTATGAAACAGACAGACTAAGACATCAGCAAAGAAGTCGCATTAATGGTAAAAAGTACTTTTGTCATCATTGGTTAGCAACAACATAATGCTATTCAAAATTTATTTAGAGACTTATTGTACTCTTAAATTGTTGGTTTTACATAAAATGCACAAATATACTTGTATTTTGCTTTGAAAATATTGTATGGCTCTTTTGGAATTACATTTTCAAATTTGCCGTTATTGGCTGTCTCAGCCGAAAGGGTTCCTGATCCCTGATCTACCATATTTAATAATTTGGTTCGAAATTCGAAATTGAAACTCAGATGAAAAAGTTGCCGCCTTAAGAAATTGGAGAAGTTGGATGATTCATCTGCAAACAGGAAGAATTAATTCCACGTCAAAAATAGCCATGATATAGTCACATTTGTATTCTTTTGAATTCTGAAAACATCTTGCTGCTGTCATCATGTTAATTAATGAAGAAAGAACTGCCAAATTCATCTTTGTCTATGTTTTTCTTTCTTGTTTCTTGTTGTTTAGAATAGATTAAGTTCCAGTGTTGAACCTGATCGAGTTCAATGAACGAAAGTTCATGAACTCCTTCATATTTTCTGCAAACGTGAACTGAACTCATTTCATTTCTGCCTGATGTAAGGAACTGAGAGCAAGGTCACTCTAGCATCAAAGAATTGTCTTTTAAAGGAGGGTTCATATTCATTCAGGAGTGCCAGGTTTTGTTATTTTCTTTTATAATATAAGAATAGATCAAGTAAAACAATTTTAATATACTCAGCAAGAGGTGCAAGGAATGTAAACTTTTCTCCACTGTTACACATACTGTGTTGTGTGATTTTGTTTGCACATTAAAGACAAAACTACTGTTTGTGTTTTAATTGCTCATTTTTAAAAAAAAAAGATGTTTTTTTTCTCATGTTTTTGGGATTCTGGGATGAAAGCTGCACTTGGCTACTACTATCGACTGAATGGGGTGGTATCAAAGAAGAAATTATGACATGTTCGTATTTTAAGAGGACTAGCCCATCAGAAACATCCATCCATCAATCCTTTTTCTTAGCCGCTTATCCTTACGAGGGTCATGGGAGTGCTGGAGCTCAACCCAGCTGTCATCGGGCAGGAGGCAAGGTACCCCCTGAACTGGTTGTCAGCCAATTGCAGGGCAAACGGAGACAGACAACAGCCACACTCACAATCACACCTTGGGTCAATTTAGAGTCTCCATTTATGTTGCATGTTTTTGGGATGTGGGAGGAAACCGGAGTGCCCGGTGAAAACTCATACAGGCACAGGGAGGACATGCAAACTTTACACAGGCAGGTCCAGCCGGGATTGAACTAAGGACCTCAGAACTTTGAGGCCAACGCTTTCCAACTGAGCCACCGCGTGCATCAGCAATATACATATTTAAAAAAAAGAATGCAATTAAATGATTTTTTTGAAAGAAAAACATTGTTCAAAATTTTGAACTATGACCTGTGAATTGAAATACCTCACTTTTGGATTGTTGAAGTGAACTTTAAAGGGCTACTGTCATGAAATGGATGATTTTTAGCATGTTATCAATGAAAAAACGTCTGCCAATATGTGCCCATGTGTTTTTTCACCACAAAACAGGATTTTGACGTATACAGCATTTTGCAACTCCCGCCATGAAAATCCTTTGGATTTGTTTTTGAGAAGAAGCAGGAAGTGACGTAGAGGACAGCGGCGCACTCAAGTGAACTCGTTTGTTTCCATTAATTTTACCTCCGGGAAGGTAGGTCGTTGTTTCTTCGTGTTAGCCAAAATGCCTGCTCATTGCATTGCTGGACATTGCTTGAACACTCGGGAGAATGGACCCTTCATAAGTTTGAAAGAGACCCGGTTCGTTGTGAAAAATGGATTGCACGGGTGCAGAGGACGAGAGCTTTGTGGGTTCCAAATCACAGGTAGGTGTGTATTCAGCTACTAAAAAAAAAATAATAGTTTGGGGCGGACCACGAAATCGGTCTCTCATAACATAACAAAAGATCAGAATACGAAATATGTCGATGTGCGCATCGGAGGGCATCGGGCTGCTGCGTGGACGGCGGCGAATCTAAAGAACCCAGCCAAGAATGCCTTATTCAGCCGCGTGCCCGCAGTAATGTGCCCCGGCTCGACAGTGTTCATTGAGTACTGCGGCGGCTATGGACATCCCCCTAAAAGCAGCACAACTCAGCTCCATTATATGCCACCACGGCGCCAAAAATCAGCCACACCGGTTGAGCCGCCGCGTTCGGCAGTCACGGGTTCTGCGAAGACTGGACGACGGGCTTTGCGGACGGGGGCGGCTCTGAAGAACCCAGCCGAGAATTCCTCACTCAGCCGCATGTGCGCACAAAAGCGCCCTGGCTTGTTGTTCATCGCGTACTGCGGTGTCTATGAACAACCCCCTAAAGCAGCACCGCTCGCCTCCGTCATAAGCCACACCGGCCGGCTGAGATGAGCCATCGCGGCTCATCGCAGCAGAAGTGGATCGGACGGGGATGCGGTTTGGCCGTGATCGCATATTATCTGAATATGGCTTGAAACAATAGTGTCATATTGCCCCGAGGGTTCGAAACAATAGTGTAATATTCCCCCTGTAACTTCACTTGATTGTGTGATGTTCTCCTTTTCGAAAAGAGCTTCCGTGTCAAAAGGGGGCATTTGTCTTCCATAGTTAGGGAGCAGTGCGTGTTTTCATTGCCGAATGTCCCGGGTGACGTCACGGATGGAGGACGCAGCCAATATGGCGACCAGTTGGATATCGTAGAATGACACTTCTGCAACTTTGCGCATGGATGACGCGCTCTCCGCTCACATTTATTTTTTTGCATGGATATTGAAGTGAATAATGTTATGTTTTTTCATTACAATATCTATTTTACAATGTTTATAGGGATGACACTTGCGCTTTAAACTGTCCCAAAATTGTTGAGCTCTGTAAAACTCCTCGATCCCCTTGGGAAAAAAGAAATCTAATTGTTCTGAAAAAAAATTGAAGGACCCCCCCCCCCGAACAACAAACGTTTAATCAGTTGAGCCTTTCTGGACACAAATCAAAGTGATGTAAAAGGATTTAGCAAAAATACAGAAAAGAGGGGGCCTTGTTGTGAACACCTTATATAATTGTCACATCGCATTGCCACTCCGCAGATGGTGCGGGAGAGGTGGGCAGTAACAACAGTACGTCTATTTCCACATAGCACCAGTAAGTGCTCTTATTCCTCGCTACAAGCCCACACTCTAACAGGAGGCTGAGGTACTTGATGAGCAGTACCAAGACCACACATCCTTTATTTTCATTAAAAAAATGGATGTTGATGAGCACGAGGACATCAGTGGTCCTGTAGTACATGTGGCCTTAACAGTCAGATAGTTGTTATTAAATACCTGGACGAGGAAAAAAAAAAAAATACCGAGCCATACATTACATACAGTACACTGAAGATGACCAAATTAATGAGTAGCAAATACATCCTCATTAAGTTAGTAGGTGGACACTCTAAATTGCCCCTAGGTGTTATTGTGAGTGTAGCTCTTTGTCTCCATGTGCCCTGCGATTGGCTGGCAACCAGTTCAGGGTGTACCCTGCCTCCTGCCCGTTGACAGCTGGGATAGGTTCCAGCACCCCCCACAACCCTCGTGAGGATAAGCGGCAAAGAAAATGGGTGTATTCATAGCTCGCCGGCGGAGCGTATGACACGGAAGCGGAGGACGTCATGGAGCCTACCCGCATCGGACACGCTTGGTCCTCCGGCAGTCTGTCTACCTTGCGTCGGTCCCGGCGACGCCGGGTCTTTCCTGCTCGGCCCTGTTTTGGCCAGACCGTTCTGTTACGACCCATCGGAACGGAGGTAGGAGGTAGGTGTACCCTGCCTCCTGCCCGTTGACAGCTGGGATAGGTTCCAGCACCCCCCACAACCCTCGTGAGGATAAGCGGCAAAGAAAATGGGTGGATGGTTTAGTTGGTAGGTTGACACTGTTGATGGCTGCACTCCACCGATTACTGCATAAAGAAACGGACTCAGGGAAGCATTATAGTATCTTCTTCTTTTTCTTTCGGCTTGTCTTGTTAGGAGCGCCACAGCGTGTCATCCATCCATTTAAGCCCATCTCGTGCATCCTCCTCTCGTGCATCCTCCTCTCATGCATCCTCCTCTCTAACCCAACTGCCCTCATGTCTTCCCTCACCGCATCCATAAACCTTCTCTTTAGTCTTCCTCTCGCCGTTTTGCTTGGGAGCTCCATCCTTCCACCAACATACTCACTCTCTCACCTCTGAACATGTCCAAACCATCAAAGTCTGCTCTCTCTCATCTTGTCTCCAAAACATCCAACTTTGGCTGTCCCTCAAATGAGCTCGTTTCTAATCCTATCCAACCTGTTTGCACCAAGCGAGAACCTCAGCATCTTCATTTCTGCTACCTCAAGTTCTGCTTCCTGTTGTTTCTTCAGCACCACCGTCTCTAATCCGTACATCATGGCCGGCCTCACCACTGTTTTATAAACTTTGCCCTTCATCCTGGCGGATTCTCTTCTGTCACATAGAACACCAGACCTTCCGCCAATTCTTCCACCCCGCTTGCACAAGTTTCTTCACTTCCTTACCACACTCTCCATTGCTCTGTATTGTTGACCCCTAGTATTTGAAGCATTATAGTATACAGTTCTGTATATTAGCAGAGAGAACCAGGAAACAACTTGTATATGGAAATTATCTTCAAATGAGTGGATTAGTGGGAGTCAAAGAAATAGCAAAAACAAACACAAAAGAAACTTTTGTTTATATCGAACAAAACTGTTTTGTGAATGCTGATATTTTTAAAATCTTTAAAATCAGATCTCTCTGCCACCATGTAACGCCAGTACTAAAACAACAATGGGCACATTTAACCCCTGGTGGCTGAGGCTTCGTAGCGGGTTTACATGCACTTGGTGGCCAGAAAGTCAAAATTAATTTAATGGCACCGGTTCTCATTACTTTTACTACAGCCCGTTCGGTCCCTGTACAATCAAAGGAAGAGCTTAGTTCGAGTCGCCAGCAGTGAGATGAAGAAATTCCTCATGTATGATGGATTCAGCCAAGACACTCATTTGTCACAAGTTCTGTTCATTATTTTTATATTCAGAATTTCTTGGCATGCCCAAAACACAGTTTGATGGTGAGGATCTCATTTCTCTTATTTGCACTCTGGTAGCTTCCTCAAAGACTCAAAGGGGTGACACTGGCTTAGGGGTTCGTCTCCAGTCTGTGTAGTGCAATGGTTCTCAAACTTTTTAAATTAAGTACCACCTAAAAATATCCTTGAACAACCATCATGACAAACATTAAAATACAGTAGTGTGGTCCACCAAGGTGTTCATCAAAAATGAGGTAGAGATGTTATTTCTAAAAAGTGTTTTTAATATTATAAACTGTTGTGACATTTTGCAGTTGCAACAATTGCACTAAGCTTGGATACATGAAAACAAAATCATTTACATGAAAATAAAATCATTTACTTAAATGAGTCAATGATTTCACCCGAAAATTGCTGTTTCAAACCCAAATGGCGAGCCGCCTATTTGAGCTCAGAAATGTTTCCTTGAGATTTTCATCAGGACAGACTTACCCGTTGAACTGCGTGGCCGTCGCTGAAACAGGTGGCAGGGGGCTCATTTGGAACACTCGGGGAGGAATTGACGAGGAATTTTGATAGGGTCTCCAACCGAAAGGCGACAGTTGGCTTCAGGTTTGGATTCTTTCATGCTTTATTAAGTTAGGCTAAAATGTGATCATCAAAAGGAAAGTCACAACCGTTTAGAGGTCAACCCTGAAGTTCAATATTTGGATGATGATGATGATAATTGATGTACATCATGGTTCCATATTGGGCTCTTAAAGTTGGCAGGTACTGCGTTTTAGTCATAAATATGCAACTGTTTAAAAGAGTTAATGTCTTTTTTTCATTGTTTGTTTTAGCAATTGTAATAAAAGCAGCAAGATGTGGCATGGCACACATTTTATTTATAATTTTAATTTTATACTCCAGATTGTTTTTTATAAATAGTTTTTTTTCTTCATATAGAATTAAAACATCTTGAATAACAATGCTTTTTAACAGCAACAATATAACTATACCCATGAGGTTGAATCTGACACTGTAGCCAGTTTAAAAGCTTTACACGTCCATCATATGCTCTCTGATGAACTGTTGCGATAATATTACTGTTGTAAATTCAACTCTGTCACATCCTCAAATTTTCTATAAGAAATGTGAGGCAGAATGTAAGGAATGGTCATGCTCCTGGATTCCAGCCAGGGCTGGGCGTGGCCAGCTAATCTGAAGGTGCACACCTGCGCCTCATGACCTTTGATTAGACCCAGTACATATAGGACCCGGGGGACGACTATTACTCTGCTAGATCGTTGCCTCTCATGCCTCGTTCCCGCACTACCGTACTCCTGACGTCTACCTCCCGTGTACCGACCAACGCCTGTCTCCCGACCTACCCCGTAAGCCTGCCGTTACTGATCTTGCTGCTTGTTTGGACTGACTCCCTGGTAACTGACATTGGAACGAATAAAGGCTTATTCCGCACTGCTTACCTCTCATCTGAGTCGTGCATTTGGGTCCACCCCCGAGTTTCGTCCGTGACAGAACGATCTAGCCAAGAACATGGAGCCAGCCGACTCTGAAGCCATTCGCCGTGCGCTGCAAGTGCAGGGCAAACGCCTGGGTGAGCAAGACGCTGCTCTCCAGGGTATGACTCACCAGATCCAGGAGCTCTGCACCCAGCTGCAACCGTGGCTAGCCTCCCAAGCTAGCGCGGCCGCTCCTGTGCCTCCCCGTGCCACCATCACTCCGCTCTCTCGACCAGAGCGGTTCTCAGGCGACTCCGGTAACGTCAAGCCCTTCCTGGCGCAGTGCGATCTCCACTTTGAGCTGCAAGCTTCCGCTTTTACCACGGACCGCTCCCGGATCGCCTTCGTCATTTCCCACATGACAGGGAGGGCGGAGGCATGGGCCACCGCCGAGTGGAGCCGTAACTCGGAGACCTGCCGCTCATGGGCGAGCTTCGTCTGCGCGCTCACCCAGGTGTTCCAGTATGTGGCTCCGGAACGCCAGGCGGCGTCGTCACTCATGACAATTCGCCAGGGGCGTCGCCGCGTGTCCGACTACGCCATCGAGTTCCGGATTCGGGCTGCCGAGAGCCGCTGGAATGAGGAAGCCCTCCATGACGCGTTTTACGAGGGACTGTCCCCACAGATCCGTGGTAACCTCGTGGCCATGGATCTTCCGCCTTCGCTTAACTCCCTCATCGCATTGGGCCTCAAGGTGGACCAGCGCCTCACCGTGCAGAGACAGATGGAGGGCCTGAGGGAGGAGGAGAGGGAGAGTCGCAGTCCGGTTGTTTCCGCTTCCCGGCCACCCGTGTTGTCAGCTTCACCGGAAGCCATGCAAGTGGAGGGGCTTGGCAGCTCAGCGGAGGAGCGCTTACGTCGGCGACGAGAGGGACGCTGTTTTTACTGCGGGCGTTTGGGACACTTGATCGCCCGTTGCCCGACTCGACCAGGGCATTCTGACATCAGGATCGCTACTCCGGTGAGTGTGCGGTACACTGCGACGGGGTCAGGGAGGTCCCTTCTTCACCTCACCTTGGGAACGGACTCCCGTTCATGCACTGTGACGGCTTTCATAGATTCTGGGTCGGAAGCTAACCTGATAAATCCCCGCGTGGTCGAGGAGCTGGGGGCAGCAACGTTTTCGTCACGCCTATGCCGCCAACGGCAAGTTCCTTTGTCGGGTTACACATCGCACTCAGACGCTACGTATGAGCTTTCCGGACGCTCACTCGGAGCGTATTAGCTTTCATGTCTTCGACGCACGTAGTAGCGACATCATCTTGGGCAGCCCGTGGCTCAAAGAACATAATCCGCACATAGATTGGACCACGGGTCAGATCAAGACTTGGGGAGAGGACTGTCTCAGTCGCTGTGTCACTGTCCGGAGAGACAGGGGTATTCAAGTTGCGCCGGTTCGGCTAACAGAACCTAGTACCGCCCTGGACCTGACCGCAGTGCCCTCCTGCTACCATGACCTACGGAAGGTCTTCTCTGAATCTAAAGCAAAGTCTCTGCCGCCACATCGGTCATACGACTGCGCGATTGAACTCCTGCCAGGCACCTCTCCTCCCAGAGGGAAACTGTTCTCTTTAACCGGACCAGAGCATCAAGCCATGAGGGACTACATCGAGGACTCGCTGGCAGCCGGACTCATTCGCCCCTCATCCTCACCAGCCGGTGCGGGGATTTTTTTTTTTTGTCAAGAAGAAGGACTCCACGCTGCGACCCTGCATCGACTACCGAGGCCTGAACGACATCACAGTCAAGAACAGGTACCCTTTGCCGCTTATCTCTACAGCATTCGAACTCCTCCAGGGAGCCCGGATCTTCACCAAGCTCGACTTGCGCAGCGCTTACCATCTGGTGCGGCTTCGGGAAGGGGATGAGTGGAAGACGGCGTTCAACACCCCCACAGGGCACTATGAGTATCTGGTGATACCCTTCGGACTGACAAACGCTCCGGCCGTCTTTCAGAACTTCATTAACGACGTGCTTCGGGAGTTCCTGAACAGATCTGTCTTTGTTTATCTGGATGATATTCTCATCTTTTCAGCAGACCTAACCTCTCACATTCAACAAGTCAGAGAGGTGCTCCGGCGTCTGCAGCAACACCAATTATACGTGAATATGGAGAAGTGTGAGTTCCATCGGGCATCCGTGTCCTTCCTGGGCTTCGTCCTGGCTGAGGGAGAGATACGGATGGATCCCGGGAAGGTCGACGCGGTGGCCTACCCCCACCAACAGGAGGGACGTACAGAGGTTTCTGGGATTTGCCAATTTCTATAGCAAATTCATAAGGAACTTCAGTTCCGTGGCCGCTCCTCTGCATTCGCTCACCTCGCCACATACCCTCTTCGACTGGTCCGGGACCTGCCAGGAGGCCTTCAGCAGGCTCAAGGCAAGTTTCACTACTGCGCCCGTTCTCATTATTCCGGACCCAGATAACCAGTTTGTGGTGGAGGTTGATGCATCGAATTCAGGAATCGGAGCAGTCTTGTCGGAGAGGAGTCCCAGGGATGGAAGGATCCACCCGTGCGCGTTCCTGTCTAGAAAGTTGACCCGGCAGAGAGGAACTACGACGTGGGAGATAGGGAACTGCTGGCGGTCAAGAGCGCGTTGGAGGAGTGGCGGCACTGGCTGGAGGGCTCGCAAGTACCGTTCGTTGTCTTCACGGACCATAAGAACCTTGAATACCTGAAGTCTGCGAAGAGGTTGAACGCCCGTCAGGCCAGGTGGGCCCTATTTTTCACCCGCTTCCACTTTAAGGTGTGTTTCCGCCCAGGCTCCAAAAACGGCAAGCCGGATGCACTCTCGCGGATCCACGAGGGAGGGCGCACGGATTCAGACGCCGCTACTATCCTGCCAGCGGGGTGCTTCGTGGCCGGTTTCACCTGGGCGATTGAGTCGCGGGTGAAGGAGGCTCTGGGAGAGACACCGTCACCCGCAGATTGTCCGTCGGGCCGCCTGTTCGTCATCCCATCTCTGCGGGGAGACGTCATCAACTGGGCCCATACCAACAAGACGGTCTGCCACCCGGGTATGGCGAAGACACGTTCAGTGGTCGAACAAAGGTTCTGGTGGCCTAACCTCAGCAAGGACGTAAGGGAGTTCGTCAACGCCTGCCCGGTGTGTGCTGCCAATAAGACTTCCCGCCTACGGCCTGTTGGTGAGTTGCAACCCCTGTCCATCCCCTTTCGTCCGTGGTCACACATCGCGCTGGACTTCGTCACCGGCCTGCCGCCTTCTCAAGGGAACACAGTGGTGCTGTCCGTAGTGGACCGTTTTTCCAAGATGGTCCACTTCGTGCCGCTTCCGAAGATCCCGTCGGCCAAGCAGACAGCCCAGTTGGTATTAGACGAGGTCGTCCGTTACCACGGCCTACCCCAGGACATCGTTTCGGACAGGGGTCCGCAATTCAGCGCCCGTTTCTGGAAGGAGTTCTGCAACCTCATCGGCGCTTCAGCAAGTCGGACATCGGGTCATCACCCAGAGTCTAACGGCCAGACTGAGAGGATTAACCAGGAATTAGAGACCGGTCTTCGATGTCTGGCATCCAGGGACCAGAGCACGTGGAGCCAGCACATCAAGTGGGTGGAGTATGCCCACAATTCTCTACCCTCCGCTTCAACAAGGGTGGCTCCACTCCATGTCGTGCATGGCTACCCTCCGTCCCTGTTTCCTCCACTGGTCACCGACTCCGCAGTTCCGTCAGCCCTGGCCGTGGTGCGGCGCTGCAAACGGACCTGGGAAGCAGCTCAGAGGACACTGCTGCGCATGAGCAGCGCCTACAAGGCCGCAGCAGACCGCAAGAGAAGGGCCGCACCACAGCTCAGAGTAGGACAGCGAGTGTGGCTCTCCACCAAAGATCTCCCGCTGCGGACGGAATCCCGCAAACTTGCTCCCAGGTTCGTTGGCCCGTTCCCGGTTTCCAAAGTTATTAACCCGGTCGCCGTCTCGTTGAAACTGCCCAGGTCGATGAGGGTGCACCCTGCGTTCCACGTCAGCAGACTTCGCCCGAATCGCACGTCGTCGCTGGCTCCTCCGCTCAAATCCCCCCCGCCCCCCTGCATGGTCGACGGTGGGTTGGTGTATACTGTGCGCCGGTTGCTGTCTTCCCGTCGCAGAGGAAGGGGGGTCCAGTACCTGGTGGACTGGAAGGGATATGGCCCGGAGGAGCGCTCTTGGATCCCCTCCCGCTTCGTCGTGGACCGCTCCCTCATCAGGGACTTTCACGCGGCTCACCCTGATGCTCCTGGGCCGTCCAGAGCCGGCCGTTGAGGGGGGGGTTCTGTCATGCTCCTGGATTCCAGCCAGGGCTGGGCGTGGCCACCTAATCTGAAGGTGCACACCTGCGCCTCATGACCTTTGATTAGACCCAGTACATATAGGACCCGGGGGACGACAGAGACTCTGCTAGATCGTTGCCTCTCATGCCTCGTTCCCGCACTACCGTACTCCTGACGTCTACCTCCCGTGTACCGACCAACGCCTGTCTCCCGACCTACCCCGTAAGCCTGCCGTTACTGATCTTGCTGCTTGTTTGGACTGACTCCCTGGTAACCGACATTGGAACGAATAAAGGCTTATTCCGCACTGCTTACCTCTCACCTGAGTCGTGCATTTGGGTCCACCCCCGAGTCTCGTCCGTGACAGGAATATTCCATTGTAGCTAAAAGAGGAGCAAATTTAATGATTTTTCATCTGTAATCATAATCTTGCATTGTGAACGATACAATCAACCTAGTGTGGCTCTTCAGTTATGTGATGCCGAGTGAAATGGGTGTGTGTGTCCTTAATCTCACCATGCATGCAATTAAGTACAAATTGTACACAGACAGCCAATGCTTCCTAAATATTGCTCAATACTAGAAACCATTCTTGGTCATTAATTACTGCATGGATGGAGGGACAAAGTCTTGAAAGTATTCAGATTAGCAGATGGAAAACATTAATTGCAGAGAATATGAGGCAGCTGTTTATGTTCTTTTCACAGGTAAATTAGTATAGAATCAAGCTGGGTCTCATTCGTGTGTCACTGAAGGAATAATAATGGCATTACAATTGGGATAAACTTGCATCACCTTGTACATGTTGTGTATGTGCAGCTCTAACCAAAGGCCATAATAATTCAATGGCATAACTCATAATGAAAATAATTTGCATGTTTGAACGTTCCCTGACACTGGAAAGAAAAGGCACCCTTGAATTCTCCTGTAAACTTGTACAAACAGTCATTGTGAGTGATATTTCACAACATTTTGTGCATTCTCTGCAAATACACACAAGGCAGAGAAATAAAAGAAAATGAGAAAAACAAGGCAAGAAAACGATCCTCCAGCTTTGGGCCAAATATCATTATTCCGATATGTTCAGAGCACTATAATGTATATTTATTCAATGTTTATTTGGCTGGAGGAAATTTTCATGTCCTTTTTTTAGCAACCTCCTGCATTTTTCTCCCAAAACCTTCTCCAGTTATACACGTGAACTTGAAATTATCTTTTTAATTATTTTTTTTTTTTAACCATTACAGTATTTTAAGGTTGATGCAGCATGCCAGTCACCTCTGGCTAACGTTCACTTTATCATGACACACTGAACTCTTAACATCTTTTCCTTGGATATAGAAAAGAGAAGCTCTATTACCGTCACTTAAACCCTACAACTTTTTCCTTATCAATATTCGTCAAAATAACGTCTTCATCGAAGGACACCAGTAATGAACTGAATATTACTTGAAGCCCCTGACACGGAGGAGACTTTTAATCAACATTGGATGACCCAGGGAGTAAATGGCATCTAATGCTTTGTGTGAGGCCACAGTGATTTGAATAATTGTATATTCACTGCTATTCAATATCATCTTTGTAAGAGGAGGATTGAAGTCCAGGAGGATGTTTTAGAGAGGTTTGCCACAAGAACTGAATTACTGGTAAAGTAGTGTCATATTTTTTTGGATGACAGTGCACAACAATAGACCATGCCTGCTTTGTGTAATGTTTTTTGTTTTTGTTGTTGTTGGTTTTTTACATACACAAACCACACCAGACTATACGCTGCAGATATACTGTACTGTACATCATATGCAATGGTACCTTATAAAAATGTTAGATTCACACAGAAATACTTAGTAAACGTTTATTTACATACAAACGTGATTGTAACATAGCATAAAAGGCGTCAAACATAACTGAAAAGTTTTTGTTTTTATCCATCCTTTTCCTCCTCACAGAAATCACTAAAGTATCGGGATTGAACAGCCTCAGAAAGTCTTCCATATTTCAGTCTCTCAGTCACTCTCAATGTCATTTTCATCTCGAATTCCTCACGGAGCAGACCAGGCTTTTAATCCCTTAGTGATAATTTTTTTCATGCTGCTCCATGCGGTTAAAATCCACTGGAAGAGCGTCACATGCAGCCACTTTTTGTGAAAGATTTTTAAATCAATTAAAATAATATATATATATTTCAACCGGCATGGCTCTTAGGTCCAGAGTTCAATGCCGGCCCCACCTTTGTGGAGTTTCCATGTTTGAATGTGTCATTCCAGAACAGTAGTTACTTCTTCAGTCCCTGCTGTCCATCCATCCATCCATTTTCATTACCACTTTTTAGGATCGCGGGGTGCTGGAGCCAATCCCATTTGAATTTGGGCGAAAGGCAGATTATACCATGGATTGGTCACCAGTCAGTCGCAGGGCACATACACTATAGACCAGGCACAACCAGGGGGTGACCGGGGGGGGGAGGGTAGTGATGATGCTCCCAAACCATTTTAAGGTTAATGTTATGCTGCCTACTATATTTATAATACAGAATTATCTTTTGTGTACTGTATTGTCTGTCCTTTCATCCTGGATCAGGCTGTGGCAAGGTGGAATTTTTAAATTTACACACCATCTCATCATGCACTTTCTACTTTGGCTTCAGACCAGACCTTTCCTACTCGGAAAAGAGAAAATCTCGTCCGGTTTAAACACTTTTTCTTCGATTATTCATATACTCTGACAGTCATTGCATCTGAAAACAACAGCATTTCTTTTTTAACTTTCTCCATTAATATCGAAAGTAAATATAAGCAGCATGTCTAGCTCGTCTTTGCTCTATGTTGCCCAGACTGTGTTGCTAACTAAAGCAGCGGTGGTGGACGCTGTCCTTATAAAACACATTGATGGGCTGCGTAAGTACTGTAACATTTGTAATTATGAGTGTATGTCTTTAAGAGCGGACAGGAAGGGGGGTGGTCGTGGGGTGTAAAGGAAACTAGGAAAAAGAGAGTGTGTTAGAGAAAGTTCCGTGTGCTGTTTAAAAGAAACCAGTGGCTTCTTCTTTTCATTTTTTTACAGTACATATGTGAATTGTGCCATTTGATGTAACAACCAGTCATCCCTCACTCATTGAATCACACTGCAAAATGCCACAAACTGAACAGCTGTATGTTATACTTTCAATTTGCATGGGATTTTTTTTTTTTGCACGCAACGCAGAATATTTGCAAAGAGAGTGTCATGATCCTGCCGCTCCAGCACGAGCTGTGCGGGTGTCCGCGCAGGCACGCTGATTGGAAGGTGCACACCTGCACCTCATGCAGCCTGATTATGCTGTGGATTTATATGACCGCGATGACAACTGGCCGGCGCCAGTTCGTATGATCTTCATGTTCTGTTCGTGTGCTCCGGTATCCCTGATTGAACCTGTGTGTACCGACCTTCGCATGTTCTCTGACCAACCTTGTAAGCCTGACTCCTTTGATACTTCTGCCTGCTTTGATTGTTCTCCTGCCTGTCCGCTCATCTGTTCTCTTCGCCCGACGTCCCAACTACCGCTGCTGCACCGGACTGCCTGCTCAATCCCCTACCTCTGCATATAATAAACGTGTCTCTTCTTGAACTACCTTGCGTCTTCCGAGTTCCTGCATTTGGGTCCTACCCCCGATCCGATGGGACGTGACAGAGACTGCATCAGCGAGCACAATTGTGCATGCGCGCAGTTTAAAGGAAACATTGGCTGACGTCTTTTTTTTTTTTTTTTGAGACTCCAATTGACGCATTGAGCACCCCTGCTATAGACACAGATGATCATTTGTACTCACATGTGTCATAGACTAGCGGCACGGGGGCAGACTCAAATGTAGGACTTCCAGGCAAAGGCATAATGTTCAGTGGTTTTATTCCAAAAACAGGTCAATACCAAAATGCAGTCCAAAACAAGGCAAAGGCACCAAAACGCTAGGCTAGGCAAAATCCTAAAAACGTGACACAAGGTCCGATGACTACGAGGCAAACCAAGAAGCATAACAAGATGTGATCAAATTAAAATGGGACAGACTCGCTGTGACAAAGGATTGCTCTACACTAACTTACACACAGTAGCGGAGTATCCTAGACTGCTGTGAAGCAACGAACTGGCAAATGCTGATGACACATTGACCACTTAAGTACTTAGCTCATCCAGCCATCCATTTTCTTTGCCGCTTATCCTCATAATTCTGGAGCCTATCCCAGCTGTCACCGGGCAGGAGGCAGGGGACACCCTGAACTGGTTGCCAGCTGATTGCAGGGAATATAGAGACAGACAACAGTCGCACTCACAATCATACCGAGGGGCAGTTTAGAGAGTAGCATTATTTTTGGGATGTAAGAAGAAACCGGAGTGCTCGGAGGAAACCCACACAGGCACGAGGAGAAACATTCAAACTCCACACAGGTGAGGCTGTGATCAAACCCGGGTCCTCAGAACTGTGAGGCCATCGTTTCACCAACTGATCCACCGTGCCGCCTGCTTAGTTCATTCGTGTCCCAAATGTGACACAGCAGTGACAGCTATCCGAGAGCAGTGGCCTGGCCACGCCCCTCACAGGAAGCGCTGCCCACGGCAGTGGCCAGATCATGACACACATGTACACTGTCACTGAGTGGGACCTGAACCCACGCTGCCCACACTCAGGTCCGGCAAGTGTACTCCACAATCAGTGATGTCTCCACCTTGAAATTTCAAATTCAAGGACAAAATTGTTGTCCAAAATTTAACTGTACCTGTACTCTTGTAAAAGAGGTTTTGTAAATACTATTTTAAATACCAAATAGCTTTTGAGCACTCTAAAAAAATTATTGACCCTTCCTTTTGATGACAAACTCACATATTAAATATTTTTTGAGTTGCTTATCCTCCAGCTATCATTGGGCAGGAGGTGGGGTACTCCCTGAACTGGTTGCCAGCCAATTGCAGGGCACATGGAGACAGACAGTCACACTAACAATCGCACCTAGGAGTAATTTAGAGACTAAAAACAATGGATGTTTGGTGCCTCACATATTAAATATAATAATATTAATTATAACAGTGGAACAATGGCACAACTGCTTAGAGCGGCCACGCCCATGTAGAGTTTCATCCCAAAAACATACATTAATTGTACACTCTCAATTGCCCCTAGGTGTAATTGTGAGTTCCACTGTTGTCAGTCCCTATCTGCCATGCGATTGGCTGGCAACCAGTTCAGGGTGTACCCTGCTTAGTGCCGTTTGATACCTGGGATAGGCTTCAGCACTCACGTGATCCTTGTGAGGATAATCGGCTAAGAAAATGGGCGGATGGATTATTTATGCACATGCACACTCACACACACACACACACACACAGCCTCTTTGCAAAGGATATTATTCAAGTATCTTGGCCGGATTATTTTAGTTCAGACAGCAACATATGAAATATTGTTGATGTATCTCCTTTACAAATATTTTACAGGTATGATTTCTATAAACATAAATGAAGACTAAACAGCTACCGTATTGTCATGTTTAGTCACTCTATGATGATATAATAATACAAGTAAAATACATTTTAGACAAGTTCTAACGGGATCCCTTTGCCATTCACCTATGCTGAGAGCAAGTACTTCGATCTGATGCGTGAAATGCAGAAGTAGCTTGCACATACAGTATGCCAGATATATCCAATTTTCCGTACAGTCATTCTATGGGAAAATTACATTTCAAATCGGTAATTGATGACCATTACAGACAGTGAAGAAAATAAGTATTTGAACACCCTGCTATATTGCAAGTTCTCCCACTCAGAAATCATGGAGGGGTGAAAGGAGTGTTAATTAGTGATGCTTCCCATAACCGTCGAATAGCCGAATGTATTGTGCAACCATGGTTATATAAATTGTTTTTCACTCACCTGTTTTTATATCTCACTTGTTTTTCTGGTCAAGACGTCTTGACCGTTTCACTCTCACTTGTTTTATCTCGTTCAACATGTATATCTCACTTGTTTTTCACATACTATCTTGTTCAAAGACGGACATTGTTGTGGGATATCTTGACTGTTATGTTTCTCACAGCCTGAAGGACACACTTAGGTATCAATAGTAAATTGGCTACAATTGTTGCGGCGCCAGGTGGGACGGGTAGGCCACCCGCCCTTTCTCTCGCACGCAACTGAAAAGTATAATAGAGAGATGCAGAGTACAAACAGGTAGAGTCTGCTGCGGGTTTCGCACGGACGCACAGCTGGTGGACAAAGCGGACCTCTACCTGGGTGACGGCTCTCCACCTTCTTGGCATAAGTAAGGGGCTCATATGATTGATTTCACGCAATGTCAACTGTGTTTTGAGAACTTGCATTTGGTCGAAATAAATATGCCAGTTATTGAGGCTAAATAGCATTTGGGAATGTTGGTCTTTTGTTGAGTGTCATCTTTGTCTTCTGAGCGCCGACCAGCACCGACCCGTTCAATAAAACAAGGGGTCTGAAATTTTCATCATAGGTGCATGTCCACTGTGAGAGAGATAATCTAAAAAGAAAAATCCAGAAATCACAATGTATGTTTTTTTTAAATGATTTATTTGTGTGATACAGCTGCAAATAAGTATTTGAACATCTGTCTATTCGCAACAATTGTGACCCTCAAAGACCTGTTAGTCTGCCTTTAAAAGTCCACCTCCACTCCATGTATTATCCTGAATCAGATGCACCTGTGTGAGGTCATTGGCTGCATAAAGACACCTGTCCACCCCGTGCAATCAGTAAGACTCAAACTTGTAACATGGCCAAGACCAAAGAGCTCTCCAAAGACACCAGAGACAAAATTGTACAACTCCACACAGCTGGAAAGGGCTACGGAAAAATTGCCAAGCAGCATGTTGAAAAAAGGTCCACTGTTAGAGCAATCATGAGAAAATGGAAGAAGCTAATCATGACGGTCAGTCTCAATCAGAGTGGAGCCCCATGCAATATATCACCTTGTGGGGTCTCAATGATCCTTAGAAAGGTGAGTAATGAGCCCAGGACGTCACAGCAGGTCTTGGTCAATGACCGGAAAAGAGCTGGGACCACCGTTTCCAAGGTGACTATTGGTAATACACTAAGACGTCATGGTTTGAAATCATGCATGGCACGGAATGTTCCACTGCTTAAACCAGCACATGTCAAGGCCTGTCCTAAGTTTGCCAATGACCATTTGGATGATACACAGGAGTCATGGGAAAACGTTTTGTGGTCAGATGAGACCAAAATGGAACTTTTTGGTCATAATTCCACCAACCGTGTTTGGAGGAAGGCGAATGATTAGTTCCATCACAAAAACACCATCCCTACTGTGAAGCACTGGGGTGATAGCATCATGCTTTGGGGGTGTTTTTCTGCACATGGGACAGGACGACTGCACTGTATTAAGGAGAGGATGATTGCGACCATGTATTGTGAGAATTTGGGGTACAACCTATTTCCCTCAGGCAGAGCTTTGAAGATGGGTCGTGGCTGGGTCCTTCAACATGACAATGATCTGAAGCACACAAACAGGAAAACTGAGGAATGGCTCTGTAAGAAGCATATGAAAGTTCTGGCATGGCTTAGCCAGTCTGCAGACCTCCAACCCAATAGAAAATCTTTGGAGGGAGCTGAAACTCTGTGTTTTTCAGCGACGGCCCAGTAACCTGTCTGATCTAGAGAAGATCTGTGTGGAGGAGTGGTTTCAAAGCCCTCCTAGAGTGTGTGCAAACCTGGTGAACAACTACAGGAAACTGCAAACAAAGGCTACTGTACCAAATATTAACATTGGTTTTCTCAGGTGTTCAAATACCTATTTGCAACTCACACAAATAAATCATTAAAAAAATCATACATTGTGATTTCTGGATTTTTCTTTTTAGATTATCTCTCTCACAGTCAACATGCACCTACAATGAAAATTTAAGACCCCTCCGTGATTTCTAAGTGGGAGAACTTGCGATATAGCCGGGTGTTCAAATACTTGTTTTCTTTGCTGTAATTTGATTATCTCCATCTTCTTTTTATATTTAAGAAAAGTCTGCTTATACTGGCTAATGACAGCAGCAACCTTTCCTCTGATGAGGCTGACTTTAAAAACGCAAAGCACAGAAGAGGGAACGTAGGAAATATTTTTGTGGGTGATTGACATCAAATGACCTCCACTTTCGGACTTATGGTGAATCCGCTCAGGAGAGAACCTTGAGATGCTCACACACGCTCATGCGATCAACATCTTTCGCCCCCAGTTAGACTAAGAAGAATAACAACGTATTTGTGGGCTCTACACTGCAAAATGAAGGATTTTGACATCTTCTTCGGATTCACTTTTTCTCTAAATCAAAGGCTCCACAGCGCCTTGGCAGAATGAACAGAAAAAAAATATGTTTACATCCATCTGATTTTCTTTGTGTGAGATTTGGATAGCACGGAGGCAGCCTGTGCATTGGTAGACCTTTGTTTCGTTTCTTGCATTCGCTCTTGTAATTGAAAATGTCGTCGCTTGCTTCTACTAAATCTTCTGCGCAAATTTTAATGAGTGACAGAAAAATATAAATGTTGCATTGTTTTTCTTTCTTCAACTCTCGTTTTAATAACCCATACAGCATCTACATTGCTTGTTTACTGATTTAAACAGACTAATGGTAATAGACCTGGGTCACGTGTTGCTATGCTACCACAAATACTGTACAGTGGAGTCAAAATGAAGGAAACAGAAGAATTTTTAGCCTTTAGATTCCTGCGTAACACAATGCTGACCTCTTGTGGTCAGTTTAATAACCACACATAATAGGAGCACCCAAAAAAATAACTCAATTATAAACAAATAAATATTTTAATTTATTACACTATCTCAAAGACATGTGGTCAGTACGAGTTACATCAGATTTAGGTTTAGGGACATTGAGGTACATAGCATGCTTCACATCATCCAAGTATATAGAACAATCAGTGGATTATTAGAATTAAAAGCAAATGTGTGGCTGTCATTCCCAGACATGGAATGGCAGTCTATCATATTTTTGGTATCTTTGATAGCCGACTTCATTTCTATGATGTATAATAGTATGCCTTTTCTTCACTAGCAAGACAATTCATTGCACTAAAAGAATGATTAGGCCAAACACTATGACTTTCTTACCCCCCCCCCCCTTCCCCCTAATGCTGTATATTTCGGCACACTAAGGGGACAACGTTGGAATGCTATTGGGGAACCCACCTTACTAGTGAGGAAAAACTAGTAGGGCGCATTTTCTTGCTACTAGTAGGGTTAAGGCTACTTATGTAGCATCTGCCTACTGCAGTGGTTGGGCTTGGTAGTATTACAAGTGTAGCACACAGAGGGACGGCTGTGGCTCAGCTGCTGGCATGGATCATCTGAAGTGTCACTGGTTCCAATCCCAGCTCTAGGTCTCTGTTGTCAGAGTGTCCTTAGTTATTGGTGAATGAATGGGCGAGTGTGAGGCTTTGGGGACCATACGGTGTACAATGTAGATAAAGTGCAATCCATTTTTTTATTTACAATAGTTCACCAGTAAGGCTTAACAGCTTTGACATTGCTCTATGCTGTACGTCAGCAAAACCAACCCAATGTAAATATTATTCCGTTAGTTGAAAGATAATGTTTATTCTCTCCTTAAAACTGTTAAACGTACTGTGTGGATTTTAACTGCACTGGTTACAACAGCCTGAGCGATTCATTACAAGAGCTGTAAATAATTCAGCCCACATGTTCTAATGTTTCCATATGTTTTTTAGGGGTGGGTGAGGACTGATACCAGGTATCAGAATGCAGCTGACACCAGTCATATTTCAATCTATCAGGTAATTGCGATGGCTGTCGATACCAGCCATTGATCGTTGTCCTCCTCATTACTAGTTGTCATTACGCTATAGTAGTTTGACGTCAGTGAATAATCATGTGTGTCTTTGGGTTAACTGAAATTTATTTGGTAATGTCCAAATTTGGAAATGGTATCAGTACTCAGTGTCGGTGAGTACTCACGACTGAACACCCATACTGGTATTGCACTACAAAAAGGTGGTCGGAACATCCCAAATTGAAAAAGGCGGTACAGTATTTTCTATCTGCCCATTGCATTTGGATCTTGAGATTGACTGCAATTGTACCAAATGTTGCGGCTATTACCGGTAAGTGCTTCCATAATGTCTGTATCCACAATCAAATGTGGTGGAATACAATGTGTAATATGGCTTTTGTATCACAAAAGCTACTCTACTTGTACTGTAGTTTGCCGTTTGAAAAGCCTCAGCTGGGTTTCGGACAAGCTTATCTCCAATTTGTTTTGAAAAAACAGTGTCAATTTTAGTTTGCCTCCTGAAAATAATGTCTACTTGGCTTGTTGACATGTTAAGAATGCAAAAGTGTCTTGAAAGACACAATTTGAAAGTAATAGAACTCATTTTGCTCTTTAGTAACAGTCCTTCACTGGATGTTGAAGAGTGCCAAGAAAACCTTTTACTGTACCCCAGAAACAAACACACACACACACACACACACATGCACAATGGATGGACCATCGGTGTTTTAGTAGCTTTGGTCTGAAACACACTTGACTTGTGTTTTTCTACCCTTGTGTTTGCAGTAGATTGATGCCAGCTCAACTTGAAGGCCGTGGATTGGCTGGCAACCAGTTCAGGGTGTACCCTGCTTCCCACCTGAAGAGCTCAAGGATAGGCTTCAGCATGCCTGCGACCCTAGTGAGGATAAGCAGAACAGACACAGATGGATGGATAGATCAGGAACTCAGCCCGAGTCAGTATCGACGTCTGTGGAGTTGTATTCATCAGCAGACTCAGTGAGTGCTGGGTAGGGTCTGGGCTGGTCCAGGTTTACATATGTGACATTCAGACTGATGTAGTGTTCTCCCTCAAGACTTGAAATGATCGTGGTGACAGTTGACACCAGTGTAGCAAAGTTAGGCCTCAATTCTGGATCAGGGTCCCAGCACTCAAGCATAATACTATACCTGTAATAACAACAACAACAAAAACTTTCTTGAGTGAGAATAGAATGGCAGTACCGGCACTCTTGCATCCATTCCCTCATCCATAACCTTTATTTAATACACTGGTGGAGCCGGAATCAGTTGATGAGTAAATTAAGAAAAGATCATCATAATTTCAGCATTCGTATATTTTCGTGACATTTTTGTTTGGTGGTGTGTTGTGAGATTTTTGTGTGTCTTGGCTCAATCAAGTTGGGGAAATATTGCCATAATATTGCCCTTAACTGAACCCGCATGTGAAACAAGATGAAGTATGAATGGCTTATCTATTGTAATCCATCATGTGCAAGGAGACTTGTCATTATAATATTTTCTAAAGAAAATGTGTTTCATGATAACTTTTCTCCAGTGTCTCTTTACACATGCATGCTTGTGTGTGTTGTTTCTGATGTACATATTAACTACAAAACACATTATTGCTTAACATGTTGGAATACTAAATTGTAAACAATTTACAGATTTCACACCACTGCGTCACTGTATGCACATCTTGCCATGCATGCACATTTTCTCCTCAAACTTGTCGGTACAAATGAAAAGTATTATTACTTGATGAAATTAGCATGACGACTGCAAATCTCAAGTTAAAGGAATAAAATGTTTTTAGCGTTTGGAATACTTACAAAGGGTCAGGGCAGAATTGAGGCTGAGGAAGTCGCCTGCCCTTCAATAAGTAGTGTGTTATGTCATAAGGGTCCACTTCTGGGTAAGGGCTCGCTCCTCTGGTGAGCATCTCCCACATCAGAACACCAAAGGACCACTGCTCCAAAGACAGCAAGTGTGACAAAAAAGCTGTACAATGATGTATATAGAGCTCGTGCACATGACGTCACCATTTTCACGGCGCCATATTGGCGGTCAAACAGAGCTGCTCGACATTGTGGGGGACATTGAACCGGAGGAGAGTATTTAGTAGATAATTCTCAGCTCTTTTTTCTGTTTTTTGTCTTCTTCTTTTCCTTTCAGCTTGTCACGTGAGGAATCCCCACAGCATGTCATCTTCCTCATGTCCTCCCTCACAACATCCATCAACTTTTTCTTTGGTCTTCCTCTCGCTCATTTGCCTGGCAGCTCCATCCTCAGCACCCTTCTACCAATATACTCAGTCTCTCGTCTCTGAACATGTCCAAACCATTTAAGTCTGCTCTCTCTAACTTTGCCTCCAAAAAATACAACTTTAGCTACCCCTCTAATGAGCTCGTTTCTAATCCGATCCAACCTGTTCACTCCAAGCGAGAACCTCAGCATCTTCATTTCTGCTACCTCAAGTTCTGCTTCCTGTTGTTTCTTCAGTGCCACCGTCTCTAATCCGTACATCATGACTGGCCTCACCACTGTTTTATAAATTTTGCCCTTCATCCTAGCGGAGACTCTTCTGTTGCATAGAACACCAGACACCTTCCGCCAACTGTTCTACCCCACTTGGACCCGTTTCACTTTCCATTGCTCTGTATTGTTGACCCCAAGTATTTGAAGTCATCCACCCTTGCTTTCTCTTCTCCCTGGAGCTTCATTCCTCCTCCTCCGCCCCTCACATTTATGCACATATATTCTGTTTTACTCCGGCTAATATTCATTCCTCTCCTTTACAGTGCATCCCTCCATCTTTCTAACTGTTCTTCCGCCTGCTCCCTGCTTTCACTGCAGATCCCAATATCATCTGTGAACATCATAGTCCAAGGAGATTCCAGTCTAACCTCATCTGTCAGCCTATCCATTACTACCACAAACAGGAAAGGGCTCATCGCGGATCCCTGATGCAGTCCCACCTTCACCTTAAATTCTTCTGACTATTCTTCCGCTGTTCCGCTGCCCTCGTACATGTCCTGTACTACTCTAACATAGTTCTCCGCCACACCAGACTTGCGCATGCACTTCCTGATGATTCACACTTGCCTCTTCAACTCTACCTTCTCTCCCATTCTCTTCATTCATTAACTTCTCAAAAGTACTCTTTCTATCTACTTAGCACACTACTGGCACCAGTCAACATATTTCCATCACTATCCTTAATCACCTTTATGTGCTGCACATCCTTCCCATCTCTATCCCTCTGTCTGGCCAACCTGTAGAGATCCTTTTCACCCTCTTTCGTATCCAACCTAGTGTACATGTCGTCATATGCCTCTTGTTGAGCCTTCGCCACCTCTACCTTTGTCTTTGAGTCCCACTCTTTAATGTAGCTTCAGAATTAATTTAAAATAATTATCGAAATTTCTCATGTATAATTCTCATCCCCCACCCCACAAAAACTGTCAAAAGGCAATGGTGCGCATTATACATAGGTATAGGGGGAAATGGTTAAAAACCTTCAGATTTTACAAATGTATGCCTCAGTCTAGTGGTTGTGAAAAAGCTGTACACATTCACTCCAAAATGCTACCACCACTTCCAATATCACAAGGGTACATGTAACTGCATAAACGTTTAATTGCGCTCATAACTTTACATACCCTGGCAGAATTGATCAAATATTATTATTTATTTTTAATTAAATCCCGATGAGTTGTGAGATTTCTTTGCTTTTAGCTTGGTTTAACACATCATTTAGTAAATAAACCTCAAAATAAAGATCTAAGACTGTGTGCAATTTGGGGACGTGACAAATGGGAAGAAAAAAAAAGAGTTAAAGAAAATGGGTAATTCATGGAGACGATATAAAAGCAGTTTGTGTTTTCTGTTTCTAGATTACAGTATGTTCACAAAAAGCACTGGTGTAAATCGCTTAAAAATTATGTTGCAGTGCACAAAAATCAACTGTACAGCTAAATAGTAATGCTAACTTTCATTTTTTCTGTGAAAAATGAGCCATGTAATTGAGGTGAAGACTTGTTTTGTATTGAGGGATGATGCAGTAATTCATTGAGGTATTGCAAACGATAATGTACTTTGTTTAAATAACAAACCCTGCGGGGTTTTTCTTTTTTCTTTTCACAAATGTAGCCCATCATATTGTTTCATGACTTTAAAAACAATGCAAACGTTTTTTTCATCATGTCATGACCTAACCCTGATTGTTTTATTTTCTTATGCTTACCACATCAGACTTGGAAGTGAATTTCTGTGTCCGTAGACTCTCAATAGCCATCCATTTGACAGGCAGTTTAGCTTTTCTGTGGTCTTGAATACTGTAGTATTCTTTGTCAAAAACATCTCTGGCCATGCCAAAGTCTGCCACCTTGACTACATAAGACTCATCCAGCCTATGACAGAAAGACAAAATACAGTGTAGTACCGGAGATCTGTGGATGAACCGCTGATTTGACTTCACATCTCTTTGACTCACATGCAGTTGCGAGCTGCGAGATCTCTGTGAACAAACTTCTTCTGAGCTAAATACTCCATCCCCTTGGCAACCTGCAGTCCAAAGCCAATAAGGTCCTTCACGGTTGGGTTCTAAATAAAAAGACAAGACAGAATGTATGAAAACCGATGGAAGTATTAAGTGGATTTGATTTTGTACATTAATTAGATAAAGTTGCAAGTCACACCCTCTTCTCGCAGCGAATGAAATGGCGCAGATCGCCATGTTTCATATATGGCAGAACCACCAAGGGAAGACCTTCTTGTGGCAGGAGGATGCCCAGCAGAGACAGAACATTGGTATGATGGAAACCCTTCATTATGATACCTTCCTTCAGAAACTGCTCCACCTCCTCAACATCTGTTATTCCTAATGACAAGGTATGTTTTTAAAAGTTCCACAAGGACTCAGTAAGAATCTTGAAATCAGACTTTGTACGGATCACAAAAGTAACACAAAAATGACCCACTGTTCAAAGACTTGACAGCACAGTGTATTTCTCTGTTGCTGTGGTCTGTGAAGTAGCCATGATAGACTGTTCCAAAATGTCCTGCAGAAGAAACAGAAATAGGTGCATTGATTTCCTCCAAATATACAAATATTGTTTTTTCTTACCCTTCCCAATGATCCGATGGTGTTGCACGAGGAGCATTTCAGCAGGAATAAGAACATCCTTAACCTCCTCCAATAACTCTGGCCTAAAACTGGAAATGGAAATTTTCTCTGCAGCCATTAGAGGAGTGAGAGTAACGTCTATACTGCCAGCAGCATAGGCCAGGCTGGGGAAGGCCAGGGGCCGAACAATTGGAGTTGGAGGATTCAGGGATACTACTAAGAAAAGCATGGAAAAGAGATTAGTAGGAAAAGTCATCTGTCACACAGCTAGATTGGCAGCACACTGTTAGAGTACAGTAGAGGGAGTTCTTAGTCAGAATGTCACCTCTCCTGTAGTCCCCAACCGGTGACAACTCGACATTATTTGCCCCTGAATGGCTAGCACCGTGGGCCAAACGGCTCTCCACCATGGAAGCTGAAAAACAAATCACATTGTTTTAATTATCAACTACTCAAGAGCTGCGGAGACGAACATAGACAATGAAACACCAAGGATGTTCTGGTTGAGAGCCTTGCGTAAGTCAACAACACTGTTAGCCGGTAGCTGTTGTACAAACGGGCCGGATCAAGGTCCGCACAGCCTACCTTTCTTTTTCTTCCTCAAGTGCTTCATGACAGCAAAGGCCAGCACTGCACCAGCCACCAAAGCTCCTAGGATCCCCAGCACTATCCCCACCATGGTGTGGTTGCTCACCCTTATTACTGTGCCCACATTATGGACCTGTCCATTAATGGAGATCTGTAAAGCCATTATATATTCCGTCAAACATTTTGAAGAAAGGATGTTTTCATTACAACAGTTTAATGAAGTAGAGATGTTTTTAAATATTCCTGACTAGAGAGAGATGGACGCTCTTCCTTAAATGTACTGCATATGTGTGTGTATGTACAGTACATGTACTGTATGTATGTACGCAATGGAGCCCTATGGGGGGCTCAAGCCAGTGCAAATTGTAGGCTGGTCCCAAGGATGGAAAAATGCAGAGGGTTGGCAGGGTCAGGAAGGGGATCTGGCTTAAAACTTTGCCAAATAAATACCAGCGTTTTCTAAGAGAGGTGGCTATGGAATTTTGATCGGGTTGTTCAACAGAATTCTTGCACGTGAGAAATTACCAGAGGAATGGAACCAAAGTGTTCTGGTACTCATTTTTAAAAACAAAGATGATGTGCAGAGCAGTGGGATGGTGTGACGGAAGAATTTAAGATGGAGGTGGGACTGCATCAGGGATCAACTCCTGAACCCCTTCCGTTTGCAGTTTTCATGGGCACGGCTTGGCCACTGCCATGGGTGGCGCTTCCTGTGAAGGGTGTGGCCAGGCCACTGCCCTGGGCGGTGCCACCTCTGACAGCTGTCACAGCTGTGTTGCATTTTGGACACTAATGGACCAAGTGCTTAAGTGGTAAACGTGTCATCGGCATTTGCCAGTTCGTTGCATATGCTTTACTGCATCCTGGGATACTCTGCTACTGTGTGTAAGTTGAAGGTTTAGTGTAGAGCAATCCGTTGTCACAGCGACCCTGTGTCTTTTTGGTTTGAGCATGTCTTGTCAATGTATCTAAGTTTGCCTTGTAGTCATCGGACCTTGTGTACGTTTTTGGATCTCGTCTGTTGTCTAGCGTTTATGTACTTAAGATCATGCCCTTGCATTGGAGTCCTGCATTTGGGTCCGCCCCACTGCCATTGGTCTATGACAGACGTGGTAATTGATAGGGTGACGGATGAAGTTAGACAGGAATCCCCTTGGACCATGATGTAAGCAATGACATTGTGATCTGCAGTGAAAGGAGTGAGCAGGTGGAGGAACAATTAGAAAGATGGAGGCATGCACTGGAAAGGAGCGGAATGAAGATTACCCAGAGTAAGATGGAATATGTGTGTGAATGAGGAGGGTGGAGGGGGAAGAGTGAGCCTACAGGAGCTGAGATAGCAATGGTGGAGGTCTTTAAATACGTGGGGTCAGCAGTCCAGAGTAACAGTGAGTGTGGTAAGAAAGTGAGGAAATGTGTCCAAGCAGGTCGGAACAGCTGGCGGAAGGTGTCAGATGCATTATGTGACAGAAGAGTCTCCGCTAGGATGAAGACCAAAGTTTATAAGACAGTGGGGAGTCCAGTCAGGATGTACGGGTTAGAGACGGTAGCACTGAAGAGACAACAGGAAGCAGAACTGGAGGTGGCAGAAATGAAGATGTTGAGGTCAAGGTTAAATGTTTTGAAGACATGGGAGTGCTGGAGCATATCTCAGCTATTATCGGTCAGGAGGCAGGGTAGACCCTGAACTAGTTGCCAGCCAATCGCAGGACACATGGAGACAGACAGACAGTCGCACTCACAATCGATGTGGGCAGGCACAGAAGTGTCAAAGTCAGATCGGATAGAGATTAATTGCGGAAACGCTTTTCTCAAAGATGGCTAAAAGAAAAAAAAGATGAGGAGTACCTCAGTTCTCAGCAAGAATGGACACAGGAATTCACCTTTGTGGAGAAAGAAAGTTCCTTTGTGTCAAATGTGTAATAACAAAATTGATGAAATGCTCAAATATAAAGTGCCACTTCAACATGCGCCATACTGCGTTTGCATCAAAATATCCTGTGGGGGACAGCAGGAAGGAAGCATGTCATGAGCTACAGTCCAGAGTCCAAGCTACAGTACATGCCTCGGTCGAGTCAACATAAGTAGGAAGAAATGAAAAAAAAAAAATCTGGAGAACAGTTGATTGTGAAAACTTTGAATGCACTTCCCATCACATACCACACACTGCAGCGTGTGTGTATTGCTGTACTGACAATGTTTGATTCTACTGCATGTGAGATGTCTTTCTCACATTTAAAAAAAAAACATTAAGACTGACCCACGTTCACGAATAACAGATGAAAGTCTGAACGGTTGCATGAAGTTTAAGCTATTGACGTATGAAACGGACTACAAAGCCATCAGTGAATCCATGCAGCACCGGAAGTCGCATTTATGGTAAGAAGTACTTTTGTCATCGATGGTTAGCCACACACAGCTTAGTTATTTAAAAGAATTCAGCAGTTTCTTGGCACTAAGGTACTACTAGATGACACCAAGCAATAATGTCATTGCACTTGGTTGTGGGCACATGCACAAGAAAGAAGGGTTTTTTCTGTGAAAAATGAATAAGTTTCCCAAAAATAATTTGCAAATATCCAAATTCGCAAACACTGAAGAGTGAGCATACAGGGGCTCACTCAGTATGTGGACAAATAAAGATTTTATACAGTGAAACTCTAGCCTGTATGGGCCTGCTCAGAAACGCAAACAAATTACTGCATTAGGAGTCTTGCCAAATCGCTGTCCTGACCAGCATTTGCAAAAGTCATCCATTATTGGAAAATACTAATGGAAGTGATCTGCACCCTGTTGACAGTTGGGTTTCATGAACCAATATCCTTGTTTTTGTAGTAAATCTGACGTTAGTTTGACCATCCAAAGTAAATGAAAGCTCTGTGAATGACAAACAGTGGTGCAGCTGCTGTGGTTCTCTCCAGCTCACTAATTTACACGTTTTGTTATTGTTCATTCCACAAAAAGGATAATCATGTTATTGCAGCTGGAGGCTGTTTTTTGTAATTGTTCAGTGACTTCCTTAAGATTTAAATATGTGTGCTGAATAATCCAATGTTGTTTTTATTCTCTCTGATAATATTGCCAACTGCTTTATGTTTTGGAATCACTGCCTTAATTATGTTTAGTAAAGTTCAGTCTTTTACACTGGAATTATAATTGAATGATCGTGTTTAATTCATAACAAGGGTCCTTGTGGTGTACCAGTATTCTGTACGCAGTAAAGAGTACGGCATTAAAGAAGGCTCCCGCCAGACTAACCTTCACAGGCAGTCCCTCACTGGGGATGGTTATGTTTTTGGGTATCCTACAGGTGATCTCATTATCCAGGACTTTAGCATCACAATCAACACCTGCCACTGTCATAATGATGGTCATACAGGAGCTAACCAGGTTTAATTTCTGATGCTATGAACAGTGAAAAAAAATCAAAACATATTTGAATGAAAAACCAGACTTTTGACTTTATCTATTAACTAATAGCATTCATCCTTACGTGTAGTGACACTTCATCAAATCCAGGGTACAAATGCAGCTCATGTCCCTCCGTTTCAAAGGGTATTGGCTCCCCATAAGGGTGGTAGGAAAACTCTTTTTTCCAAAGTCCAACTGCTCCATCCATGTCAAAGGAGAGCTCTCCTTCCTCTGTCTCATCCCTTGGAAATACAGGCGTGACACATTCCATTCTTGAGGATAAGGCCTTGCCGATGCATTCCTGGAAACAAATAATTCATCAATCCTATTTGGAAAAGGTACACCTATGCAGAAAAACACTAGATGTTGAAGCCACTGCGCAACATGATCCAAAATAAAATTTGATGTGGAAAATAAAAACATCAGTGCAGAAAATGTATTAAAGTTTGAATATTTAAAAATTGCTAGATCTATTCACTTCATGTTGTATTTGAATACTGTAACATAGAGTCTTAGTGCATAAATATCGAATGACAACAAAGGTATAATTCTCAGTATTTTAATTCATGAATACGATACCCTTGTCACAGTCTTCAGGTGGCTCTCATTGGGTTTAAAGTGGATGATGGTACGATAAACAGAATCCAGGTTCTCTCCTTCGATCAAAATATTTGACCCTCTAGATATCAGACAGACATAATTTTTTAATAACATTGAAGAAATGTTCTATTGAACTGTACACAAGCTTCCACTTAAGTTTTGACAAAGGCTTTTGCTGTTTTGCAGGACTACCTGTCAAAACTACAGTCGGGGAGGACAGCTGTAATCTTGGGGTTTTCTTTGTAGTAAAAAACCTTTGTTGTGACCACAGGAGACTTGTCGATGAAAACACTGAGAGGTACATCCCTCACCTCTGAGATAGGCTGGGACAGACAGATGATGGAGGACATATTGCCTTTAGGCTTTGTGACTCTGCAAAGATGTACATATATAAAATCACATTCAATAATGAAAAAAGGATTGCATTTTGTTGAAATAGTCTCCATACAAATGCATCTTGGCTCAGAAGGTCAAAAAAGTAAAAATGTTCTGTTACATTTATAAGGCTCTGGATGTGATAAACTGGAATGTTAAAAACTTTTTTAGACCTTTTTATAGGACAGGGCACATCATTGAGTGTGACTCTCCTGGTCCTTCCAGCATCCAAGTGTGCTCCTGTCACTGTGATCAATGTGCCCCCGATGCGAGGCCCATAGTTTGGCTGGATTTCTGTGATGTTGGGTATCTGAAGACAGGTTTTAGTCATTCAGAAGTGAAATATTAAAACATGTTTTGATGGTTCAACTGTAATAGCCCAAGTTACCAGAAATCTAAAGCCAGGCATTTCTGCCTTCCCGTCAATAGCGTAGCGTCCCTCCACCTTCATGCCTCCCTCATTCTCATGCACTTCTACTGTAATGTCGACTGGTTTTGACAGGTCAGTGGCCCCAGAGCGGATCTTACACACCAGACTAAAAAAAAAAAAAAGGTACAGAAAAATATTTGGGTCAGCATGTCCCGGAGGTCTGTAAGAGGATTAAAATCTTTCAAGGGGTACACATTATCTTCTATTATAAAGAAGGAAAAAATATGAATTTGTAGTCTCCAATGTAGTTTTGCTATTGAAATAAAATCCCCTTCGTTTATTTTCTCCATTATCAAATTACATCAACAAATAGTATTCAAATGTAAATGTCGTAGCGAACACTGCACTTTGAAATTAATGAGGAAGGCCTCTCTTGAAAAAAATTGTAAATGAATTTTGTAAATCGGTTTATAAAGGTTAATGTTCCTACAGTGATGACAAAAATCGCATTTATGTGAAAGTAAGAAGGCCATGTAGTAGTATATTACACTGAACAACACAAGTCTAAAAGAATAATAACGTCGTAATTAACGTAAATATTTGGCTGAATAACAATTGTAGTCCACAAAATAGTCAACAAACTAATCAGAAACAAAGTTTGTATTAATGGCTTTGTGTCTTACAGTTTACTCTTTTTCTACATCAGAATGACTTTAACACAGTACTGTAGACTATAATGAAAGTCGACACTGCTATGTTAATTCTGAGGAACTAAGTGGTAATGAAGTACTTCCTATAAAACAGATGTACAGGTCAGCAAATTGAATCTCACATAGTTCACTCACTGTGTGTTGTTACTCTTGACAGGAAGCACAGTGCATGGTGTCTGTCCCAGTCTAACCTGGTGGGTTCTGGAGCTAATAGCAGGTCTCAGGGGTGACTGGAACTCCCATCCACACACTGTTAACTCTGTTTGACCATCATGGGGAGCAGTCCGTGGAAAGAACTGGATCAATAAAGCAGAATTTATAGCACTACTTTGATATGTAGCTTCTATTGGTCTTGAATTGACTAATATTTTGTCCAGGAGTTTCAAACAAGGCTAACCCCGGTGATGCGTGGTGGACAGGACTCATTCCTCCAGTGACTTGAGCACTCGCTTTCCCATGAACACACCCCTGAGCACCATCCACAGCCCATGAACTTTGGGGCTGTCAGGCACATTGCACAAGTCAGGAAGTGTTGGCATCCCGGTCCTCTCTGGGGGACCTGAATCATCTGGAAGAGATTTAATGCAAGTAAATATTTTAATCATTAATTCAGAGAAGAAAGAAAAATTGTTTAGTGAGACAAAATTTTTACTCAACACTTGTTCGCCAGACTGGTCTTATCGTCAGCATTTTCCCCGTCTCCAATTCCTATTCTTTTTTGTAGTTTCGCAACGTCACTGTTTAAGATTATAGTAACTAGCTCTAGATTATAATAACAAAATGCCACAATCCAAATAAATTCAAGAACAGTTGAGAACTAAAGTATATGAACTAAAAGTCTGGAAAGGGTTACAAAGGCATTTCTAAAGCTGCTGTATACCAGCAAAGCACAGTAAAAGTCATTACCCTCAAATGGAGAAAACACGGAACAGTGGTGAACTTTCCCAGGGTTGGCCTACTTGCAAAGAGGGACAAAGGAAGGAACCCAGGAACACAATCCAAAGAACTGTAGGCATCCCTTTCCTCAGTTAAGGTCAGTGTTCGTGACTCAACAATAAGGAAGAAACTGGGCAAAATGGTATTCATTCCAAGGCGACAATCACTATTATCCAAAAACAACCTAAAGGCTTGTCTTAAGTTTGCAAAATATATGTATCCATCCATCCATTTTCTTAGACGCTTATCCTCACAAGGTTCGCAGGGGTGCTGTAGCCTATCCCAGCTGTCAACAAGCAAGAAACGGGGTACACCCTGAACTGATGGCCAGCCAATCACAGGGCACAAAGAGACATACAACAGTCACACTCACAATCACACCTAGGGGAAATTTAGTGTCCAATTAATCTTGCATGTTTTAGGGATGTGGGAGTAAACCGGATTTAATAGAATGACAAAACGAAAGTGCATATCTTGTATATTGTACCTCCATCCATCCATCCATTTTATTTTGCCACTTATCCTCACAAGGGTCACGGGGAGTACTGGAGCCTATCCCGGCTGTCAACAGACAGGAGGCAGGGAACACCCTGAACTGGTTGCCAGCCAATCACCGGGGACTTAGGGACAGACAACAGTCGCACTCACGATCAAACTTAAGGGTAATTTAGAGTGTCCAATTAATGATGCGTGTTTTTGGGATATGGGAGGAAACCGACATGCTCAGAGAAAACCCACACAGGCATGGGGAGAACATGCAAACGCCACACAGTTAGGGTTAGGATTTGATCCCCGGTCCTCAGTTCTATGAGGCTGATGCTCTAACCAGTAGGTTACTGTCCCGCCTCAAAAACATCACATTGTTATTGAAACACATTCAGTCACGGACTCCACATGCTTATTTGTATTGAGTAATGTCCACTGAATCATCATGAGTATGATAAGAAGAGGGAAATATTGTTATTCCCTCTTCCACAAGCTTGTGATTTTTATTTTTTACCTTGTCTCCAACCACAAAGAGGAGATACTCTGAGGAGTAGACTGCAGCAATAGGTGAGATCCTTTGGTTGTCTACCAAAGAATAATTCGCAAAAATAATCGGTCTCAATCTTGTCAGCACAAGCTATGAACACAAACACAAAAGATGGGATCAAAAAGCTGAGCACAGCATATATGAATGCAAATACAATCAACCACAGTGGGATATTAAAAAAAAAAAAAAAAGAGGGGTCTCATACCTGCAGCAGTCGACCCGTGGAAGTACCAATATGTGCAACGGTCTTGTTGTCAATTGTGGTCACCAACAGAGAGGTGAGAAGGACGTTTGTCATTTGTCGGTTGAACAGGTCCACTCTGTAGTAGGGCTGGGAAACCATGGTTGGATGGTCTCTGCATGTGGCGTTGTTCTCCATGCTCTAGTCAAAAGGCCATGAGCAGCAGACGATGCAGAAGAGACATGATATGATATGATCATGGAGTAGAAGAACCAAGCCCTGCTAAAAAATAGCTAAAAACAATGTAACTAGCTGACGCCCCCCTAAATTCTACATTAACCACAAACCATGATCCCAAAATCAGAATCAGAATCAGCTTTAAGTGTTTTGAAATTTTTCTCCGGCAGTTGGTGCTGCCCTGGTACGACATACCGAACAAAGGACAAGGCATAGCAACAAGAACAAAAAACAAGACACATTTCTGTTCATAGGAACTATTCCTTATAAGACGTGCAAGATGTAAAATCAATATAGATAAGTGTGTGAACAATGTCAAGAGGGAGCAGTTGAAAGTGACGAATCATGCATTCTACAAAATATTAAGAAATAAATATAAATATATATATATATATATATATATATATATATATATATATATATATATATTACTGACACTGATTGGACCAGCCGGATGTGAGTGCATGTCTTAACATGGCACAAGGCAGAATGATACTAGGTTCGCTGATCAAGAATTTATTGACTTCATTGCCAGAGGGAAAAAACTGTTCCCATTACCAACTGCTTTTGACTTTCATTGATTTGTAGCATTTTCCCGATGGAAGGTGCTGGAAGAGCTGGTGGCCTCGATGTGGAGGATCCAAAAGGATCCTGCCTGCTCTGGATCTAGTTCCCGTTGCGTGCAAGTCCTCAATAGTGGGTAGAGTGGTGCCGATAATCCATTCAGCTGTTTTGATTGTCTGTCGTCAGTCGGAGTTTGTCCTTTTTTGTGGCGGCACCAAACAAGACTGTGATGGAGATACACAGTGTTGATTTGATGACCACTGTGTAGAACCGATTGATCAGCTCGCGTGACAGACTGTGCTTCCTCATTAGCCGCAAGAAGTACATCCTTTGCTGGACTTTTTGAGGATGGAGTTGATGTTTGTCTCCCACCTCAGGTCCTTTGAGACTGTAATTCCCAAGAACTTGAAGGTCTTGACAGTTGCCACAAGACAGTTGGACAGTGTCAGGGGCAACTGTGGTGAAGGTTTCTTCCTGAAGTCCACAATCAACTCCATAGTCTTTAAAGTGTTCAACGCCAGGTTGTGTTTACCACACCAAAGCTCCAGTCTCGCCACCTCTGGTCAATACGCAGACGCGTCACCGTCTTTGATGAGGCCAATGATCGTGGTGTCACCTGATAACTTCAGGAGTTTGACAGACGGATGCCACGAGGTGCAGTCGTTAGTGTAGAGCGAGAAGAGCGGAGGTGACAGGACACGACCTTGGGCTGCTCCGGTGCTGATGGTGCATGTGGATGAGGTGGTGTCCCCCAGCCTCACCTGTTTTGTCCTGCCTGTTAGGAAGTTGTAGATCCACCTGGAGATGGTAGGCGAGACGCCCAGCTGGAGAAGTTTGGAGGAGAGGAGTTCATGGATGATGGTGTTGAACGCAGAGCTGAAGCCCACAAACAGAATCCTCGCATACAGTGAAGGTAATAATAATAGAAAATAGGTATTTGAACACACTGCTATATTGCAAGTTCTCCCACTTAGAAATCATAGAGGGGTCTGAAATTTTCATCCTACATGCATGTCCACTGCAAGAGAGATAATCTAAAAAGAAAAATCCAGAAATCACAATGTATGATTTTTGAACAATTTATTTGGGTGATACAGCAGCAGATAAGTATAAGTAACAATGCTAATATTTGGTACAGTAGCCTTTGTTTACAATTACAGAGGTCAAACGTTTCCTGTAGTTGTTCAGCAGGTTTGCACATACTGCAGGAGGGATTTTGGCCCACTCCTCCACACAGATCTTCTCTAGATCAGACAGGTTTCTGGGCTGTCGTTGAGAAACACAGAGTTTCGACTCCCTCCAAAGATATTCTACTGGGTTGAGGTCTGGAGACTGGCTAGGCCACGCCATAACTTTGATATGCTTCTTACGTAGCCACTCCTTGGTTTTCCTGGCTGTGTGCTTCGGGTCATTGTCATGTTGAAAGACCCAGCCACGACCCATCTTCAATGCTGTGACTGAGGGAAAGAGGTTGTTCCCCAAAATCTCACAATGCATGGCCACGGTCATCCTCTCCTTAATACAGTGCAGTCGTCCTGCGACCACCCCCATGCTTCACTTCACAGTCGGGATGGTGTTCTTGGGATGGAACTCATCATTCATCTTCCTCCAAACGCGGTTAGTGGAATTTTGACCAAATAGTTCAATTTTGGTCTCATCTGACCACAAAACATTCTCCCATGACTCCTCTGTATCATCCAAATGGTCATTGGAAAGCTTAAGAGGGGCCTTGACATGTACTGGTTTAAGCAGGGGAACCTTCCGTGCCATGCATGACTTCAAACTATGACGTTTTAGTGTATTACCAACCTTGGAAACGGTGGTCCCAGCCCTTTTCAGATCATTGACCAAGTCCTGTTGTGTAGCTAAGGATCACTGAGACCCCACGAGGTGATATCTTGGATGGGGCTCCACTCTGATTGAGATTGACCGTCATGTTTAGCTTCTTCCATGATTGCTCCAACAGTGGACCTTTTTTCACCAAGTTGCTTGGCAATTTCTCCGTAGCCCTTTCCAGCCGTGTGGAGTTCTACAATTTTGTCTCTGGTGTCTTAGGACAGCTCTTTGGTCTTGGCCATGTTACAAGTTTGAGTCTTACTTATTGTATTGGGTGGACAGGTGTTTTTATGCAGCTCACGACTTCACACAGGTGCATCTGATTCAGGATAATACATGAAGTAGAGGTGGACTTTTAACCCATTCATGGATAGGGTGGCAAATCTATGCCTTATTGACATGAAATTCTCCCAACAGGCCACGATCAAGGAAACAACACTTCTTTTTCATGTAACTCATAAAACAAAGGGCAAAAAAGATGTGCCCTCTCCCAGGCAACGTCCCATAACTGGGACGGGTATGTTATCAGTTCTGTGAAGTGGTACATACTAGAGATGTGTTTATTAATTAATTCTTATTCTAGAATGACACTTATACATTAATAATACTGATAGATTAGCATTTTGAAGACAAACTTGGTTGCATACTGACCTTTCTCCCTTTCTTCTCTTGGAAAACGCTCCATGTGTACTTGAAGCAGCCATGTTGGGTCAGGAAGAAAAAGGAAATAACTCCATGGTAACTTTGACCGATGAGTTATCCTCTCCTGATACCAAATTATGGGTTGAGATTAAAATACTTAAATATTTTGATATACTGAAGGAAATAATGCGTGAAAATCGTGATGTCCCAAAAATGGGACGCTGCCCACGAATGGGTTATTAAAGTCGGGCTAAGAGGTCTTTGAGGGTCAGAATTCTAGCTGATAGACAGGTGTTCAAATATTTATTTGCAGCTGTACCACACAAATAAATCATTAAAAAATCATACATTGTAATTTCTGAATTCTTCTTTTTAGATTATCTCTCTCACAGTGGACAAGCACCTACAATGAAATTTCAGACCCCTGCATGATTTCTAAGTTGGAGAACTTGCAATTTAGCAGGGTGTTCAAATACTTATTTCTTCACTGTAGGTACACTCGCTGTCAAGATGTTCAAGGATGAACTGCAGACCCATGGTGACTGCATCATCCGCAGACTTGTTAGCTCGATACGTAAACTGCAGTGGGTCCAGCTGCGGACCTGTGACGTTCTTGAGGTGGTGCAGCACAAGGTGTTCAAAGGACTTCATGACCACAGATGTCAAGGCAACAGGCCTGAAGTCATTAAGACCTGAGACTGCTGCTTTTTTGGGGACCAGCATAATGCTGGAGCCTTTGAAGCATGCTGGTACTTCACACAGTCCTAGAGAACTGTTGAAGATCTTTGCAAAGTCAGGAGCAACTTGATCTTCGCAGACTTTGAGGTAGGATGGGGACGCAAGGTCTGGGCCCGGTGCTTTGTTGAGCTTTTGCTGTTTAAAGATCTGTCTAACGTCCCCTTCATGGATGCTAAACAGTGGAGAGGAAGGTTAGAGTGGAAGTGCGGCTCAGTGGGTGCGTAGTGTGGAGGTGTTTATTTCGAATCTGCAGTAAAAGCTATTTAGATCCAGCCCGCTCTTGTTTTCTAAATGGAATGAACGTCGCTTGAAGTTAGTGAGAGACTGTAGACCGTGCCAAACTGATTTGGAGTCATTAGCACCAAGATGTTTTTCCAGTTTAACTGCATAGTCTCTCTTTGCGATGTTAATTTCTTTAGTCATCTGATTTCTAGTGCGATTGTAGAGGGCCCTGTTCCCACTGTGATATACATTCTCTTGAGCTTGGCAAAGTTGCCTAAGTCTGGCTGAAAACCACGGCTTGTGGTTATTGAATGCGCAAAAGGATTTTGTTGGAATACAATGTATGTGTATTCATCTAGGCTGCATGCTGACTTTTCAAAGACACTCCAGTCTGTACAGTCAAAGCAGCTTTGACGTTTTAATCTGGCCTCGTTTGTCCACTTTTTAACTGATTTAAGTAAAGGCTTCACACATTTTAGTGCTTGCCTGTATGTCGGTATTAAGTACAACAAGCAGTGATCAGAGTAGTCAATGGGTGCTGAGGAATTGCACGATATGCGTTGTTTCTATGGAAGTGTAACAATGGTCTCAGGCAGACTTTTCTTACCCCAAGTGCTACTTTTCAAGCACCCAGCCTCTCACGAGGTACCAACAACGTGAGGGGGATGATGCTCCCAAACCATTTTAAGGTTAATGTTATGTTGCCTCCTGTATTTATAATACAGAATTAGCTTTTTGTGCACTTTATTGTCTGTGCTTTCATCCTGGATCAGGCTGTGCCAAGGTGGATTTTTAAATTTACACACCATCTCATCATGCACTTTCAACTTTGGCTTCAGACCAGACCTTTCCCACTCAGAAAAGAGAAAATCTCATCCAGTTTAACCACCTTTTCTTCAATTATTCACATACTTCGACAGTCATTGCATCTTAAGACAACACCCTTTCTTATTTAATTTTGTCCATTCATATCGAAAGTAAATATAAGCAGCATGTCTAGCTCGTCTTTGCTCTATATTGCCCAGACTGTATTGCTAACTAAAGCAGCAGTGGTGGACGCTGTCATTATAAAACACATTGATGGTCTGTATAAGGACTGTAACATTTGTAATTATGAGTGTATATCTTTAAGAGTGGGGGGGATGTAAGGTAAACTAGGAAAAAGAAAGTGTGGCGGAGCAGCGGTCGTTGTTAGAGAAAGTTCTGTGTGCTGCCTAAAAGAAACCAGTGGCTTCTTCTTTTCATTTTTTACAGTACATATGTGAATTGTGCCATTGGATGTAACAACCAGTCATCCCTCACTCATTGAATCACATTGCAAAATGCCAGAAAATGAATAGCTGTATGTTATACTTTGAATTTGCATTGGATTATTTTTTTTATTTTGCGTGCAACACAGAATATCTGCGAAGAGACTGCATCAGCGGTGCACAGTTGCGCACACACAATTTAGAGGGAACATTGGCTGACGTCTTTTTTTTTTTGGCACCCTGGTCTAGGGTGTTATTTCCCCTTGTCGGACATGTGAGGTGCTGCTTAAATTTAGGGAGTTCGTGATTAAGTTTAGCTGTGTTGAAATATCCTACAATAATGAGCGGTGAATCTGGGTGTTTACCTGCATGGCGAGCGTTAGCAGTGCTGCGATCACACTAGCTTGAGGCAGAATGTAGAAGGACAAGAATAAAAGATGCGAAAACATGTGGTGAATAAAACGCCTTACTGTTCAAAAGCAACAACTCTAAAACCGGGCTGCAGCGTGTGCTAAGCTGTGTAACGTCCGTGCACCAGTTCTCACTGATGAAAAATTTCTGTGTTAGCTCCTGGACGCGGTCCGTATGGTGAAGTTGGAAGACCGGTAGTGTAATGGCGGCGTCTGTGGTCCGTCCACAAAGCCAAGTCTCTGTAAAACAAAGGGCTGCAGAACCTCCAAAGTCTTTGCAAGTCCTGATCAGAAGCAGAAGTCAGTCAATTTTGTTGGCTAGGGAGCGTAGGTTTGCAAGATGAATCGACGGGAGCGCTAGTCGATGTGCTCTTTTCCGCAGCTTAACTTGTGAACCGGCTCGTGCCCCCCTTTGTCGCCAGCGCGTTGCCTTGAAGAGTACACCGACGAGTAACTCCAGAAAAATATTCAGCAAATTGGCAAGAGTTGTTGAAAAAAAACGTCCAGAGAAGACTTTCTGATGGTTAGGTAGTCCTCTTTGTGTACTTGAGTCCCGAGACGCTCGAAAAACACACAAACACAAATATTACCAGGCTGTATGTGTCAACGGCAGCCACACTGGTAGGCACCATCTTGGATGACACTTTAATATCATTTAAACTCATCTTATATATGTGTGTGTGAGCATAATTGTTGATATTTATAATAATGATGTTTGTAAATATCATTCATGTATTAGGAATTGTTGGTAAACGTCTCTTTATGACAAGCTAGCACATCCGTGTGCAGTCAGACTATCAGTGATTTCAAACTTTTATGGCGCCAAACCACATATTTTGCAATTGAGAAATCTTACAGGACACCAATAAACAAAAACTTTACAAAAAGTACATTGATTATTGTATGCATTGCTTGACATCTACTAGAACACAGTTTATTTGTTCTGTCTGTCAATGGTTCACTTCCATAAATAGAGGAACAAAGATGCATTATTTCTTGTAAATAAATATTTTTTTGAACATCCATCCATTTTCTAAGGTTCTTATCCTCACAAGGGTCCAATTAAGTAAAATCTGATAATTATCATGGAACACCTGGAGAGTGCTTATGGCACATGAATGTGCCCCAGTACACTAGTTGGGAATCACTGGTAGGGTGACAAATTCATATCAAACTGATTTCACTACAGTATACTGCATTTTATGAATGCTTGGAAATAATTACAAGTCTAAGAGAGCTAATTCACATTCAGTTGCTATACAGCTAATATGGCGTGGCGAGTAATGTCACTTCTAGACTGTACACTGTATTTCCATACATTGGTCTAGTGATGACAAAGGGGCCAATGTTTAAGACAGATTCATAGATGGGGTGGGTGCCCTTAAGATCTTAAAGGAAGAACCAAACGGCCCAGGAAATTGCAAATCACGTCATTGTCTCGAATGGTGAATGCAAATAAAATATTTTTTAAAAATCATGACAAAAAGGGTTCTGAAAGGTTTATTTTCTTTTAGATAATGAGCATAGGATGAGGCAACTACAGCAGCATGTTTATGAGAATGTACAAAGTATGACTCATAACAAAATGGGATACAAAAAATATGTTGTTATAATAGGATAATTATATGACTTATTAGGGAAAGATTAACGATCATGTGCCGTAACTGAGACAGAAAGATTACACTGTAGCTATAGAGACAGAGCAGGGTGGTTTATAACTGTTTGGATGGTTCATGTGTAGTATGATAGGTAGAAAAAGGGTCTGTTTTCTGACCAGCGGCATGGTGGCTCAGCTGGTAAAGCGTTGACCTCACATCTCGCCCGTGTGGAGTTTGCATGTTCTCCCCGTGACTGTGTGGGTTTTCTCCAGACACTCCGGTTTCCTCCCATATCCCAAAAACATGCAATATTAATTGGACACTCTAAATTGCCCGTAGGTGTGATTGTGAGTGTGGCTGTTTGTCTCGATGTGCCCTGCGATTGGCTGGCAACCAGTTCAGGGTGTACCCTGCCTCCTGCCCATTGACAGCTGGGATAGGCTCCAGCACTTGTGAGGATTATCATTTCACATGAAATGTCTTTGCCCCTCCTGGAAGCCATCACCTTATCGTGGTAGAGGGGTCCCAAGCATCCTAAAAGCTAGGTTGTCTGGGGCTTCACATCCCTGGTAGTGTCACCCATGGCAAAAAGGTCCTATGTGAGGGACAAGATAAAGAAAGGCAAAAAAGACCCCTATGTTGACAAGTACAAATGAATTTAAAGGGGAAATCCACTGGTTTGCATGAACAATGTATCCAATAGGTCATGTAATATGTACTCTATTTTGACAATGTGATGTTAAATCCTCTCTCATTAAATAGTGTTTTGAGAAGATTTTTATTGACAATTACGAATTTTAATGGGCTCTGCCATTTTCCCGAGTCACATGACCAATGTGCGCAGATCTGACATGTTACATGCTGCACCAAAGGCTCGTTTACATTTTTGCCCAGCGTTGATTTCTCGGATTTATCCTCATCTGATGAAGAAATAGCAGTATCGGTTGATCGGGAAGACGAAGGAATACTTCCATACACAGCTATGAGCGGAACAGCCGTGAGGAGCTCGCTCCTCGAGCCCTGGAGCTCGCTTGCCGGGGAGCGAGCTCACAGCTCCCCTGAGCCCCCGGGGCTCGCTCGTAGAGCTTGGGGAGCAAGCTCACGGCTCCCCCGAGCCCCAGACCTGTGCCGCTCACGTCTGTGTATGGAAGTATTCCTCCGTCTTCCCGATCAGCCAAGCGGCCGGGCCGCTCACGGCTGTGTATGGAAGTATTCCTCCGTCTTCCCGATCAATCGAGCATCGGAAAGCCGCTCACGACTGTGCCACTCACAGATGTGTATGGAAGTATTCCTCCGCCTTCCAGATCAACCTAGCGGCCGAGCCGCTCACAGCTGTGCTGTTCACGGCTTAAAAGGGGTCTGAAATTTTCATGGTAGGTGCATGTCCACTGTGAGAGAGAGCATCTAAAAAGAAAAATCCAGAAATCACAATGTATAATTTTTTTAACAATTTATTTGTGATACAGTTGCAAATAAGTATTTGAACACTTGTCTATCAGCTACAATTCTGACCCACAAAGACCTGTTACTCCGCCTTTAAAAGTCCACCTCCACTCCATGTATTATCCTGAATCTGTGTGAGGTCGTTAGCTGCATAAAGACACCTGTCCACCCCATACAATCAGTAATACTCAAACTTGTAACATGGCCAAGACTAAAGAGCTCTCTAACGACACCAGAGACAAAATTGTACAACCCCACACAACAGGAAAGGGCTATGGAGAAATTGCCAAGCAGCTTGGTGAAAAAAAGGTCCATTGTTGGAGCAATCATTATAAAATGAAAGAAGCTAAACATGACGGTCAATCTCAATCGGAGTGGAGCCCCATCCATGATATCACCTTGTGGGGTCTCAATGGTCCTTAGAAAGGTGAGTACTGAGCCCAGGACGTCACAACAGGTCTTGATCAATGACCGGAAAAGCCGTTTCCAAGGTGACTGTTGGTAATACACTAAGACGTAATGGTTTGAAATCATGCATGGCACGGAAGGTTCCCCTGTTTTAATCAGCACATGTCAAGGCCGGTCTTAAGTTTGCCAATGACCATTTGGATGATACAGAGGAATCATGGGAGAAAGTTTTGTGATCAGCTGAAAATGGAACTTTACTTTTTGGTCATAATTCCACCAACCGTGTTTGGAGGAAGGCGAATGATGAGTTCCATCTCAAGAACACCATCCCTAAGGTGTAACATCGGGGTGGTAGGATCAGGCTTTGGGGGTCTTTTTCTGCCCAAGGGACAAGAGGACTGAACTGTATTAAGGAGAGGATGACCGTGGCCATGTATTGTGAGATTTTGGAGAACAACCTTTCCCTCAGTCAGAGCATTGAAGATGGGTCGTGGCTGGGTCTTTCAAAATGAAAATGACCCGAAGCACACAGCCAGGAAAACCAAGGAGTGGCTCCGGAAGAAGCATATCAAGGTTCTGGCGTGGCCTAGCCAGTCTCCAGACCTAAACCCAATAGAAAATCTGTGGAGGGAGCTGAAACTCCATGTTTCTAAGCAACAGCTCAGAAAACTGTCTGATCTAGAGAAGATCTGTTTGGAGGAGTGGGCCAAAGTCCTTCCTGTGGTGTATGCTAACCTGATGAACAACTACAGGAAACGTTTGACCTCTGTAATTGCAAACAAAGGCTACTGTACCAAATATTAACATTCGTTTTGTCAGGCGTTCAAATACTTATTTGCAGCTGTATCACACAAATAAATCATTCAAAAATCTTACATGTTGATTTCTGGATTTTTCTTTTTGGATTATCTCTCTCACAATGGAAATGCACAATGATGAAAATTTCAGAACCCCTACACGATTTCTAAATGGGAGAACTTGCAATATAGGAGGGTATTCATTTCCTCGATTGTCCATCCTCTTTTACATTAAGTGCCCGAAAAATTCCTTGTAATTTGTGTGCTTTTCAGTTTAACCTTCATAATTAATTATTATAATTATGAATGTGGAAAATATATTATTACAATATTATGAATGTCTGTACCTCCTATTACATTTGTCAATGTATCTTCTAAACCTTCCTGGGTTTGCTGCAAATGTTTATATTATATTCACGTCTCTTGGGATCCAAAATATCCCAAGTATTTAGATTAATCACATCATTTTCCATGTGTTTTGCCCTGACCGGAAGTCAGAACCTGTTGACCATGGGGGCGTTCATAATGGTTGCAGAGTGCGCTGTCTAGTTTTAACCAACGTCATTGGTTCTTTTCCAAAACTGTATATATTATCCAGGCATTGAACTCTGTGCCTTAGGCTTTACTGCTATCTCGGGGTAGAAACAGCACACAGCACATCTCAATACAGTCCGGACTGTTTCAAGTGAATTGAGGGGTTTACATGAATTAATTGGAGTCGATTAGGTTAATACAAATTCAAATTATGGTCACTGATGGTGTAGTGGTACACACACCTGACTTTGGTGCAGGCAGTATGGAATCAATTCCCACTTAGTGATAGTGTCAATATGTGCCCTGTGATTGACTGGTTCAGTGTATAGTCTCCCTTTTGTCCAATGCAAGCTGGGATAGGCTCCAAACCCTTTTGTGGATAAGCAGTTTGGACATATTCATGAATTCAATTCCTGGTGCCACATATTTCAACCTATCACCCTGAACTGGTCAAGATTTTGCACATCATTGGGGAATCTGAGGCATGTTGTGTGTGGTTCTGATGTTTTTGGTATGACTTTTTTTTTTCAGACTGTACCAAAATTACCATCCCACTCAGCACAATTCTCTGCTTTTCTGCAGATTTCTATCAACAACCCCTAAATAAAACATCTGCCTCTTCATGAAATGAAAGAAAAAATAAAACTCATCCGCATTACATGCAGCACAAAATGCAAGGTATTTAAATAGTAATTGACTCACCTCATGAGGGCAGCTTTCACATGGTTGGAAGTGGCAAAGTCCCCTGGAGAGTTGTTCCGGTCCAGATTCACAGCAGTCATCCACCCCGTCAGCGATTGCTTCATTCACATTGTCCATGGGGAAGGCACACAGGGCTGAATCATGCTCCGTAACTCCATTATCATCCGTGACAGCAAAGACCCCATAGAGGATGTCATCCTCCTCCTCCGCCCCCAACTCTTCGGCCAGCTCCCTGCCTGCTTTGCCAAAATGTGCTGCCTGAACTACATTGTACACCACATCCTTGTAGGGTTCACCGACCACGTTCCTCCTCCGTCGTTTCGGTTCAAAACGACATTCTAGGATCACCTCACGATATCGTTTCATCTCCCATTCATTCCGCGGAAGACGACCAAGGCGAGTTTGAAAGGAAGATGATTCATGCTCCGGGCTTTCTCTTTGAACTGAGAGGAAGTACACAAACTCGTGAGTGAAAAAACTGTACACGTATTCAATGTGGTAAGTCCTTCTCAGCCCAGGAAGGACTGTCAGACCACGAACATCACTGTAGAAGCCATCTTCTGTTCCCAGTGGCCGACGTACAGATATAGACTTCCGGCCATATTGCTGAGTCACACTTTCATTAACAGTTGCGGCAACAAAGAAATAGACTGTCTGACCTTCCTCCACCATGGTGACTTTGGTTCCAAGAGGACTGGCGACGCAGTCAGGACAATAAGCAGCAGAGTTTGAATCAGCTCGAAACAAACACTTAGAGTTAGACGGTGGATCCCCGTTGCTGTTGAGTTGGTGGAAATAGCACACGCCGTGTTGGGAACTTCCACATGAATACAAATACATAAATAAGGTGTCCAACAACAACACCTGGTTGTTTGTGGTCTCGAGAAAGTTGGGATCTTTGTCAATCTGACACAGATTGCAAACCTGACATTCCGGACTTCCTACAGGCCCAGTGCGAAGCCCCCATGTCTTTTCCAAGCTTCTGTTGACAGCTTCAATCACATTTTGAGAGGCTACGTACACCTCCTGGTACACTGAGTTGTTGACAATGTTCTGAATAGGGCCATGGGCTTGGAAAAACGGCATGGCGTAAACCACAGAGAAGTTTACTGGGTTTGGGGCTAATGAAGGACATTTGGCCAAGGCAAAGGCCAGCAGAGTCTGAAGCCAGACACATGTCCCCGACTGGGGTGTCAAGCTAGCCATCCCCACCTGGTATGCACAGGGGCCACCGGTACTCGGGGTTACCTCCCCGTACGTTGTCCAGACAAAAACATCTTCAAGACCAGCCCAGTGTATCTGGATAAAAGGAAAAGTCCAGATTGATTAAATGAAAAATCACAACGAGATCAATTTAAATCAGAACATGTTTTCAGTGGACATTCAACACATTGTATTTGATCATATTCATTGAATATGTGTTTATTTATTTGTTTTGGGTTTTTTTCACTGGAGTTGACTGGCAACCAGTTCAGGGTGTACCCCGCCTCCTGCCCGGTGACAGCTGGGATAGGCTCCAGCACTCCCGCGACCCTTGTGAGGATAAGCGGCTCAGAAAAGGGATGGATGGATGGATGGATGGATGGATGGATGGATGGATGGATGGATGGATGGATGGATGGATGGATGGATGGATGTTTTTTTTTACATTGAGATGGAAGAAACTACATCTGAATGTTGTGAACCCAAGTTTCAATGAAATCATAACATGACTGAAATTTGCTTTACTCATGGAGATTTTGAGTTGTTTCAGCCCTGAGTGTGAGTGCTAAATACACTTTATTTTTTAATTGGTCCACCTGCATGAAATATGTACATGCACTAATGTAACATATTTTCCCATAATCCTCTACAGTATTTAGCTATTTTCTGTATCATTTATCCTGTACAGGGTTGAGGAGCATAAACAAGACAATTTTACATGCCATTTGCAGGACGTCACACTAAAATAGTCTTATTGAAAGATTACTGTACTTACCTCAGCAAACCATTCTAGGTTGGTTCTCAGTTTTTATTGTGTAACTATTACCGCACACCGTTCAGTGAATCCGACATTTATTGTACTTTTGTTGTCAGCAGTCATTTGTCTCCCACCCAGCTGTGGTGTCTTTTGTACAAGAGAAATAAGAGTGACAGTAACCCAATGCTAATAAAGTGATGCTATCAATAGTGCATATTTCTGGTTTCACGTGAAATATTTCAGTTATTTCTCAAGCGAAGGCAGCATTTGAAACCTCTCCATCCTGAGCAGACATTACTGAGTCAATCATTAACTTAGTGCATCACAGTAAGGCTGGACTCAGAAACACTGGCCTCTCAATTTCACATTCATGTCACAACCGTTACGTGCCTCGCGAGGGAAACAATGTCCACGGACTGATGGCCTGAGGAAAGTCACGATCGAATCGCCTGTCTGTTCATGTCTGAGCATTTCATCTACTTTCAGCAACATGGCAAAGTGAATCCAAAATAAAATTTTGTGACGCTGTATTTCCCATTCACCTTTGAAAAGGTACAGAGTTAGTCTTCAGTCTCTTGATTAGAGTTTCACATTAATAATTTATGGAATGGCACTATGTTTCATTATATTTTAACAGGTCGAAGTGAAGCGAAAGTTAACTGTCTGTCATTGATGAAACAAATGACTAAAACTGAATTTCCATGTACAGGTGTTGTTTTTTAAATAATAATAATTATTCATTACTATTACTGTATACAATGCTTGTCATGACGATTTGCAATTGTGAGCACGATTCATTCACACCACAGTCACACACTTTTTTTTTTAGAGCACAGCTTGAATGTTTGATGGGTGCACAGTATTCCGTTAGAGAAGGTCTAGAATATGAAATCATCATTATTGGTGTCAACATTGCATTGGTGTTCAGATATGGTTTGGAAATTGGCACCTGGACAGTGGAACACTTCCTTACATCTATGCATAAATTGACTGCTGATTGGGAAGAAAAAAAAAGAGGATCATATTCTCCATCAATCAATGACAAGGTATCCTCTGGGATTTGAAGAGGAGAGCTGATAGTCATTATGGTAAACGTGTTGTTGTGTGTGACCCAGGTTGTGTATTGATTAGGCGGAAGGACAGGCAAACCAGAGGATGCAGTGTGGGATGCACACTTGGGGACTGCAACTGAATTATTTATCTTCTTTGTATTCAAAGTAAACCCAAAATGAGTGATTGGCCATTTCACTTTTCGGCATTGATATGCTGCGGCTCAAAGTGACAGTTTTTTTTTTTTTTTTTTTTTACCGCGGGGCCCTAAATCCCAATCCCATCATCTTGGTTCAAAGGGACGCGTCAACGTTCATTATTGCACAGAAATTGCATCGTTTTCACCTATGCGGTTTTGTTTTATTGGTATTTTCACATACCTATCAGTAACGATTTTTTTTTATTCCAAGTGACGCGAAGGGACAAAACCTTCACATTACAATAGCTAATTTGTATTATATGAGTGTAAAAACGTGGTTTGAAAATGACATACCGTATATGTCCACAAGTATTATTCGTAGTACTGAGAGTACATTGTGACTTACACGGATATATCATATTTATGTTTAAAACGACGTCTTACCTGTGAGGATTGTCACCACCCCAACCTGGTTTTCGTTGGTTCTTCTCCAACCGTTTTTCTGTCGCACTTAACAGCTATCTACTCTCTGGCTTCATCTAATGTGTTGGGAGGTTAGTCGTCCTGGAAGCGGATCATAGTTTTGATATCTCCTCGCGTCTCGACACGAGGTTTCGTGTTGCTCGCCCCTCCTCCCCACGCCTCTCACTTGAACGGCGAACAGGCGGACACGCGCACTTTAAAAGTAAGTTTATTTAGATAAAAGAAAAAAGATGGAAACTACAGCTGTAGGACCATGAGAAATAGCATACCTGATCATCTACTCAGGTTTTTGTACTTTTATCCTTTGAACCAGTGTTAATTGAGCATTCCAACTTGATGAGGAGAGCTCCAGTTTACCTGCAACCTTGCTGAGGACAAGCGCTACAGAAAATTAATGGATGGTAAAAATGTACAATTGAAAGTGATCATATTTAGCGTCAGAAGATGGAAAGTATTAGAAAAAGCTCTCAGTATAACTGCCCATCCATCCATTTTCTGAGTCACTTATCCTCACGAGGGTCGCGGGACGGCTGGAGCCTGTCCAAGCTGTTACCGGGAGAGGAGGCGGGGTAAACCCTGAACTGGTTGCCAGTTAATCGCTGGGCACATAGAGACAGACAAGTCACACTCACAATCACACCTAGGGGAAATTTAGTCTCCAATAATGCATGTTTTGGGCGTACAGGAGGAAATAGGTGTACCTGGCACAGGTAGAACATGCAAACTTCACTGTGGCGATTTGAACCCCAGTGCTCAGAACTGTGAGGCCAACACTCTTTAGCTGTCACTGTGCCGCCTCTCAGTATATAAGGGAAACAAACAGATTACAAAAAACTCCCCAGTATGATTCGGTGTAGTTGGACAAATTCAATAATTACTATAAATATCATTAAATCAATACATTCTTCACTTCAGTCTATACTTTCTTACCTCTTGCTATGTAATTGTAGTCTTTAAACTGTTCTAGTCTATCTACCGTACTGTAAAGTGTTCCTTTCCTTTACAGTTAACTTGTTTAGGAAACATGGCAGCATGTTTAATGCAGGGGTGCACAACCGAAAGATGACCTGGGTAAAAATGAAAAAACAGCAAAACATCCAATTTACAAAAAAGAAAGAAGTTAAAAGGTAACAGTTTGTATCAAATTTTATTGTGAAATATAACAAACTGTTACAGCCTACTTTAATGCTTCTATTTATCTACATTATAATTTGTACACACTGCCCTATATCATTTTATTGGCTTTGAACATTGGCAAAAGAGACGGCGTTGAAAAGTAGCCCAGCAGAAACAGACAACTTTACTGCAACGCAAGCTGATTAAAACGGATGAAATTTCAAAGAGTGTGGGTATTTAAATTAAAAATACAAAATGCTGATTACCTTACATTTAGAGGAAAGTTCATCCAACCCATAACTGTAATCCAAGACTTTTTTTATTTTAAGTAATTATTTAAACATTGTGCATAAAGTAGAGGTAAATAAATCACCATGGTGGTCATCATATTCAGTAAAAAAAAAAAAAAATAATGTAGTAGCTCGTCATTCACAGCAATGCTCGTAGCAGAAGAATTCCAGTTATTGCTCGTGTTTAAACACCAAGGTCCATTACATTTAAAAAGCAAACATTTTATTAATAGCAATCAATACTTTAATAAATAGCATCTTAATGTCATAATGTTAGCACAGGATGGAGACGCAGGTTTTATCAGGAACCGTTCTCAACCATACAAAACTTAGTAAGGACAGGTGGCTTAAATTTTTTTTTTTTAATATCATACAATACTTACTTTTTAACTTTAATTTAGTGAAAACAAGATGTGCATAGCTTTGACAGAGTTTAGGCATAATTCCCAGTCAACGTATTCATGCTTTAAGTAGCCGTCAGTAAGTTAGATGACTCAGGATAAAGAGGCGATCCTCCTCCTTCCTGATCCACTTGAGTAGTTTGTTGACAGCAGAAATAGCCAACGCCTTTGTGCCCAGGGGACTGAAGCACAGGTAGACCTCAAAGCCGCTAGTCACCTGCAGGAAGGGGGCAGAGCAAACTGCATTATTGACCATATACAATACGTCAGGGGTCTCAAACTGGTGGCCCCGGGGCCATATTTGGCCCACAAAACAATATTTTGTGGCTCCCACCTTAATATGAAAGTTTAATGTTAGTGGGGACCTCAAGTTTTTTTGTGGATGTCACTTTTACAGTGTTGTGTGCGGAGCTGACTTACCTACCTATCATGGTGGGGTATATGGCTCTCTGGGCATTACATTGACCAGGCATGATACAAGCGGAGAAACATTTTTCAGTGAGTGAAATATACAGCAGCAATGCCATGGAGAGTTTTATCACTAGTTTTGCACACAACTTGTTTACAGGAGCGTCTTTATCTGATTTTGTGTTCAAAAATAAGAAAAAGTTTGAGAAGATGGGACTTTTTTTTTAATATTTCTAATTTGAATTACTGTACATGCATCTGTGGGCCAGCCTCAGCCAAATTCTGCCTATAGCGACCCCATGGTAAATTGAGTTTGAGATCTCTGCAATAGATGATGATGGAATTTCATGGAGAATTTCAAAACTCAAAAAAAAAAAAACATCTTAAAAATAAAAAATAAAAATGTTATCACAATTGTATAGTTAGCTCTAATTCTTAATGCGGGAAATACCTTAAACACTGAATTGTTTCTGTACATCTACAGCAGCAGTGTCACTTTACAGTGCTGCCTCATAACTAGAAAGTTCATGTTTTAATCTGGATTCTCTCTGGTTATGTTGGCATCCGCTCAAAATCCAAAACATGTTATTTGAATACTGTACATGTGTTGTACTGTACAGGCACGAATCCGAGTTAGTAAATACAGTGAAGAAAATAAGTATTTGAACACCCTGCTATATTGCAAGTTCTACCACAAAGAAATCATGGAGGGGTTTGAAATTTTCATCATAGGTGTATGTCCACTGTGAGAGAGATAATCTAAAGAGAAAAATCCAGAAATCACAATGTATGATTTTTTTTTAATGATTTATTTGTGTGATACAAATACGTCTTTGAACACCTGAGAAAACCAATGTTAATATTTGGTACAGTAGCCTTTGTTCGCAATTACAGAGGTCAAATGGTTCCTGTAGTTGTTCACCAGGTTTGCACACACTGCAGGAGGGATTTTGGCCCACTCCTCCACACAGATCTCTAGATCAGACAGGTTTCTGGGCCGTCGCTGAAAAACACCGAGTTTCAGCTCCCTCCAAAGATTTTCTATTGGGTTGGAGGTCTGCAGACTGGCTAAGCCATGCCAGAACTTTCATATGCTTCTTACAGAGCCATTCCTCAGTTTTCCTGTTTGTGTGCTTCGGGTCATAGTCATGTTGAAAGACCCAGCCTCGACCAGTCTTCAATGCTCTGACTGAGGGAAAGAGGTTGTTCCCCAAAATCTCACAATACATGGTCACGGTCATCTTCTCCTTAATACAGTGCATTCGTCCTGTGCCATGAGCAGAAAAACACCCCCAAAGCATGATGCTATCACCCCAGTGCTTCACAGTAGGGATGGTGTTTTTGTGATGGAACTAATCATTCGCCTTCCTCCAAACACGGTTGGTGGAATTATGACCAAAAAGTAAAGTTCCATTCAGGTCTCAGCTGATCACAAAACTTTCTCCCATGACTCCTGTGTATCATCCAAATGGTCATTGGCAAACTTAAGACAGGCGTTGACATGTGCTGGTTTAAGCAGGGGAACCTTCTGTACCATGCATGACTTCAAACCATGACATCTTAGTATATTACCAACAGTCACCTTGGAAACGGTGGTCCCAGCCATTTTCAGGTCATTGACCAAGTCCGGTCATGTAGTCCTCGGCTGATTCCTCACCTGTGTAAGGATCATTGAGACCCCACGAGGTTATTTTTTGCATGGGGCTCCACTCCGATTGAGATTGACCATCATGTTTAGCTTCTTCCATTTTCTAATGATTGCTCCAACAGTGAACCTTTTTTCACCAAGCTGCTTGGCAATTTCTCCATAGCCCTTTCCAGTCGTGTGGAGTTGTACAATTTTGTCTCTGGTATGTTTGGACAGCTCTTTGGTCTTGGCCATGTTACAAGTTTGAGTCTTACTGATTGTATGGGGCAGACAGGTGTCTTTATGCAGCTAATGACCTCACACAGGTGCATCTGATTCAGGTTAATACATGAAGTGGAGGTGGACTTTTAAAGGAGGACTAACAGGTTTTTGAGGGTCAGAATCTAGCTGATAGACAGGTGTTCAAATACTTATTTGCAGCTGTATCACATCATAAAAAAAAAAAAATTATACATTGAGATTAGTGTTTTTTTCTTTTTAGATGATCTCTCTCACAGTGGACATGCACCTACGATGAAAATTTTAGACCCCTCCATGATTTCTAAGTGGGACAACTTGCAATATAGCAGGGTGTTCAAATACTTATTTTCTTCACTGTAAGTTCATTGTGTATAACAATGGATGGACGGACAGACTAATACTTAATCCACAACAAGAGTCCACAGTACATCCAACTTCCACTCTGATACAAGTTTTAAAAGGTTGTACAGTAATCACCTCGCAGACACTTACCCATGCCATCGTGTTTTCAGTTTCACCACAGCGGTAGAAGAAGCGTAAAGGTCTGGTTGGATGATGCACATAACTGTGAAGGTCCTGGTACAGACCCATTAGCCTCTCCTGCTCTTCTTCTGACTGATACACGAGAGGAAACTCTGGGCTGGGGAAAAGAAAAACATCGACTTATTTTTATTCTACTTTAGTAATTGAACATGAAATAACTTCATAATCAGTTTTGGAGTTCAGATGAACTGTTGGGTTTTCCTCTATAACGCATCAGAAGTATTCAATACTCATAAGATACTGTGAAACTGAAGTTTTGAATATAAAAGTGGAGGGGAAAAGTGCATGTAAACACACT